>NC_142290.1:16664726-17904726 GCF_965620075.1 Prunus avium
AGCCGACTTTCTAGTGCTCGAGATGGAGGAAGTTCCTATTCCTGGAAAAGACCTTCCATTGATTCTAGGACGTCCATTCATGAGAACAGCAAGGACAAAAATCGATGTGTATGAAGGCACTCTCACAATGGCATTCGATGAGGAAACCGTGGAGTTTAAGGTATTAGATGCTTTAAAATATCCTAATGATGATCATGCTTGTTTTTCCATAGATGTACTTGAGCAGGTGGTACAAGAAACGTTTAATGCATCACAAGGAGAGACGCCATTGCAGAGGGCACTCATCCAAAGCCCCAAAACTGTGAATAAAGAAGGGAACACAGCTGTACTTGAAGCCGTGAATATGCTTGAGGCCTTGCCTCCCCAAAGAGGTAAGTCTAACTCTATTTTTGAGCCTCTTCCGTTATCTACTAATACGCTTGTTCCCTCTATTGTGAAAGCACCACAGGTTGAGCTAAAACCCCTTCCAGAGAACTTGAAATATGCATATTTAGGTGATGAAAAGACGCTGCCTGTAATCATTGCTTCTAATTTGAGTGCATCTGAAGAAGACAAACTAATTAGAGTTCTAAGGGAGCACAAGACTGCCCTAGGTTGGACCATTGCAGACATCAAAGGTATAAGCCCTACAAAGTGCATGCATAGGATCCTTTTGGAAGGAGAATCTAAACCTATAAGGGAAGCCCAAAGGAGGCTGAATCCGGTGATGAAAGAAGTTGTTAAGAAGGAAGTTTTGAAGCTTTTGGACGTGGGAATTATATACCCCATTTCGGATAGCAAGTGGGTGAGTCCCGTCCAAGTTGTTCCCAAGAAATCCGGAATTACCGTTGTGAAGAATGAAGACAATGAGTTGGTGCCTCAAAGAATTCAAACGGGTTGGAGAGTATGCATAGATTATAGAAAGCTCAATACCACGACACGTAAGGATCACTTTCCGTTACCATTTATTGATCAAATGCTTGAGCGTCTTGCAGGTCATAGTCATTATTGCTTCTTGGATGGATACTCTGGATACAATCAAATTGCCATTGCTCCGGAAGATCAAGAAAAGACCACCTTCACCTGTCCATTTGGTACGTTTGCTTATAGGCGTATGCCTTTTGGTTTATGTAACGCACCTGCCACTTTTCAACGTTGCATGATGTCAATTTTTTCTGATATGGTGGAGGAGATAATCGAGGTATTTATGGATGATTTTTCTGTTTTTGGTGATTCATTTGATATTTGTCTTCACAACCTTTCTTTAGTGTTGAAAAGGTGTCAGGAATGCAATTTAGTGCTCAATTGGGAGAAGTGCCACTTCATGGTACAGCAGGGTATTGTCTTGGGTCACATTATCTCTTGTAGGGGAATTGAAGTGGACAAGGCAAAAATCGACATTGTGAGAAGCTTGCAGCCCCCCAAAACCGTAAAGGAGATTAGGTCATTCCTAGGACATGCAGGGTTCTATAGGCGTTTCATCAAGGACTTTTCAAAGATATCAAGGCCCCTATGTCGGTTGCTTGGCAAAGATGTGGAATTCAAGTTTAATGAAGAGTGCTTGGCTGCATTTAACAAGCTTAAGGAGCTTTTGACATCTGCCCCTATCATGCAGCCTCCAGATTGGAATTTTCCCTTTGAGTTGATGTGTGACGCCTCGGATTATGCAGTGGGGGCCGTGCTTGGACAAAGAGTGCACAACGTACCACATGCCATCTATTATGCTTCCCGGACTTTGAATGATGCTCAGTTGAATTATTCAACTACGGAAAAGGAGTTGCTTGCTGTTATTTTTGCTTTAGAGAAATTTAGATCATATCTTATTGGCACTAAGGTAATTGTATTATCTGATCATGCAGCACTTAGGTACCTCCTCCACAAGAAGGACGCCAAGCCGCGACTGATTAGGTGGACTCTCTTGCTTCAAGAATTTGATTTGGTGATTAGAGACAAGAAAGGGAGTGAAAACGTGGTGGCTGACCATTTGAGTAGGCTGGTGCACGGATCCAATGAAGAAGAGGACGTGCTTCCTCTACGTGAAAGTTTCCCCGATGAGCAACTCTTCACCTTCGAAGCCAAGGACCCTTGGTACGCTGACATTATCAATTACAAGGCTTCAAAACTGATTCCAGAGGATCTCACTCGAGCTCAAAAGGATAAGCTTGTGAAAACAAGTAAGTATTATGTTTGGGACGATCCATACTTATGGAAATATTGTCCAGATCAGATTGTTAGAAGGTGCGTGTCCGAATCTGAATTTAATTCTATACTTGCCTTTTGTCATTCATCTGCATGTGGTGGACATTTTGGTACTAAGAAAACAGCCCTTAAAGTATTGCAATGTGGTTTTTATTGGCCTAGCTTGTTCAAAGATGCATATACTTATTGTTCCACATGTGATAGATGTCAAAGAACCGGTAACATTAGCTCTAGGAATCAAATGCCTTTAACGCCTATCCTTATTGTTGAAATATTTGATGTGTGGGGCATTGATTTTATGGGACCATTCCCTTCATCTTATGGCTTTATTTACATCCTTCTTGCTGTTGACTATGTCTCTAAATGGGTGGAAGCAATTCCTACCCGGACTAATGATTCAAAAGTTGTTTTGAGCTTTGTGAAGGACCACATCTTTTCTAGGTTTGGAACACCAAGAGCCATTATCAGCGATGGAGGCAGCCACTTTTGTAATAGGTCATTTGAGGCACTTTTAAAGCGGTATGGAATTACACATAGGGTCTCAACACCTTATCATCCCCAAACAAGTGGACAAGTGGAGATTAGTAACCGAGAAATCAAGCAAATCTTGGAGAAAACCGTGAGCCCTACACGGAAGGATTGGAGCTTGAGACTTAATGATGCATTATGGGCATATAGGACAGCCTACAAAACCCCCATTGGTATGTCTCCTTTTCGTTTGGTTTATGGTAAAGCATGTCACCTTCCGGTTGAACTTGAACATAGAGCATTTTGGGCAATCAAGAAATTCAATTTCGATATGAAAGAGGCTGGAGATGCAAGGCGACTCCAATTGAATGAATTGGATGAGATGAGGAATGATGCCTATGAGAGTGCACGAATTTACAAGGAAAAGACTAAGGCATTTCATGACAAAGCAATTCAAAGGAAGACCTTTGAAATAGGACAGAAAGTCTTGCTCTTCAATTCACGTCTCCGGCTATTCCCAGGTAAGTTACGTTCTAGATGGTACGGTCCTTTTGTTGTTACTAATGTTTTCCCTCATGGTGCAGTTGAGATTGAAAATGACAAGACGGGAAACATATTTAAAGTGAACGGACATCGCTTGAAGCCATACTATGAATCTTTTGAGTTGGGAAAAGAGAGCATGCACATGGATGCACCACCCCCATCTATTGTTTAATCATCTAAAGAACCGCGTCTAGCTGAAGACTTTAAACTTCGCGCTTCTTGGGAGGCAACCCAAGCATTCTTAACTTTTGTTTTTAGTTTATGTGTGATTTCTCGTACACTTTTCATATTTTTGTTCTTGTTAAGTTTTGCATCATCAAATAATGGATTTTGTGTTCCAAAGAAAAAAATTCACATTTTTCTAGCCCTAGGATGTTTGCAGCACATTTCAGATGTGTTACAGAAGTTTTTTTGGTCATTGGTTGAGTTTAAATGCCAGAAAATAGAAAAATAGCTTTTATGTTCTTATTTTGGTCAAAACTAGAATTTCTGCCTAAATTATTTTTTGCTGTTTTTCAGGTCAATCTGATGCCACCAACATGTTTAGAATAGTTATTCTGATGTTTTGGACCAGGTTTGGGGGTCTCCGGTGGCCTACATTATGTTTTAGGACGATTTGAAGCTCAAAAAAGGACCTAAAACACAAAAAAAGGCAGCTGCTGTTTTGCCCAGAATTTGAAGATTTTTCGTCACCAAAGAGGTTTTAGCGACGGTGTTCATCGGATTTTTCGTCACCAAAGAGGTTTTAGCAGCGGTGTTCATCAGATTTTTCGTCGCTAAAAGTCAGATTTCCAGTTTTTTATGATTCCATATCCAGCTCAATTTTGTTCCAATTTCATCGCATTCCGAGACTTTTAGGAGCTATTACGGGTCTGTTGACATTCCAAGAAGCAAGTTGTGGGTGTTGAAGTTCGTCACATTGTCCATCCTCTCTCACTTCGACATATTCTATTCTTTGCTCAACCACACCTACACAAACCTGGGAAGTTCTCACACTCTCTCTCTCTCTTTAATTAATTTTGCATGACTTAGTTTTCTTTGTTTTAAACATTGAGGACAATGTTTGTTTTAAGTTGTGGGTGATTGAGTTCTTTGGTTTCATAACGCATGCAGCAGTCCTCTGTCTTTGTTTCCAATTCTGTTCTTGTCTGCTTCTGTTTTTGGAATTTGGCTCGCGATGCGTTCTTTGTTTTTTCGTTCTGAATCCAACCATATAAAGAACGTGAAGTTTAGCCAAGTATTTTGTGAGATACGTGTAATTCTTTGCGCCTGGGTCAGAACTGCAGTTTGTTTATTGATTTTCAATTCCTTTCAACTTTCGGTTTTTATTTAATTAGTTTTTATTTTGTTGTTTTGTTTTGTTTGTGGTAGTCACTTCCCAATTCTATGATGAGATTGAATTTTATTTGCAATTAACTTTCAAGAAATGTTGAGCATGACAATAATTCTTTACATTATCTTTGTGTTAGCCTTATTTTTGTGATTAGACTTTGGAAATCCTTATGCACACAGCCACATTAATATGATGTTCGATTGGGGAGTTCACATGATTTAAATTCCCAAATAAGGGTGTAGACTTATATAACCCTTATCATGTGAGCTTTTGAGCCTATGCCTTTCTTTCTTGAGTGTTATATACTATTCGATAATTTTCTTGTCTACAAGTCGTTGTGATCTCATTATTCTTTGTTTTGGTCAAGTACTTGAGGATGTTTAAATTGTTTGCTAGAACTACTTTCATGATCTATTTGAGGCATACTTCGTGAACCACATGGATTCTTGGAAGTGATATAGGCCTTGTTTCTTTCGTTTGAGCCCTTCTAGCCAACCCGTATCACTTTTATCCCTAGTTAACCCCCTTGTGCCTTTTATGTAAGCTTTTTTCGTTCTTTACCCAATTCTCCTCACCTTAATCTATCATATGTTTATCCTACACCCTTCTAAGGAGTTTTGTTGAGTATTTTCGTTGTTAAGGGAGCATTGCACAAATTGGTCAATCATGTGGAAAGTGAAGGATACTATCTAAAAAATAAAAAAATAAAAAAATAAAAAAATAAAAAAAATAAAAAAATAAAAAAATACTAATTTCGAAGCCTTTTCAACTTGAGTTATTAAGCCCTAGGAGTGTTTTACATTTAATGCCCTAAAGCTAGCTAGCTTGGGAGTCATTGGCCTAACACTCGCTACATGGGTTGATTAGAAAGCTAATGGAGTTAGGAGAAGAAAAAAAAATGTGTGAAAAAAAAAAAAAAAAAAAAAAAAATTCAAGGCAGTATCAATTCCGTGCTCAAAGTGCAAGATGTTATAATGGAAAGCTCTATGAATTCCTTAGAATTTGTTCATTCCTTATCTTTTTCTTGTTTCACCCATCACCCTAAACCCCATTACAACCTTAGTGAAAGTCCTACTTGATCCAAGGAGAAGTGTGGTTCCTCATGTGGAGAATAGGTGTGGAAGTACTATGGTCGGATGGTTTAAATGTTTTCAAGTATGCGATATCTTCCCATGAGATTTTTTATATTTGTCATGTGCCTTTATTTCAATTATGTGAGTACATCCTATTGCTTTGATTCCTCTCACATATATGAGTGACACTACCTAGTCAAATTTCGAGTGCTGTCATTGGAGTGAACATCCTTGGTGAGAATTGAAGTCAAAGCTTGTTCTTATTTGGTTATTTAACTTTTGTGAAGCATAAGTCGTAGTTATGTTAATGTTGGCTATGTCACACACGACACTCCAAGTTGTTCAACTAAAGTTTGGTTAACCCTTTGATAATGTCTTGAGTTATTGTTGCTTATTTCTTGGAAGTTAGCTAACGGTTGGTGATTATCTCTGAGATCAATATTGGGAAGTTAGTCCATCGCTTGTTTGCGTTGAGTCTTTGTTCTTTTGTTTTTATTTTGTGTTGTTTTGCTCGAGGACTAGCAAAATCTAAGTTGTGGGTATTTGATAAGTCCATAAATATACTCATTTATGTACTCTCTTTACTTAGGCTTTGTAGAAGAATTAGACTTAAAAAGGGCTTATTACTTCACTTTTCTGATTTTCAGCTTTTCTGCGCTCTTAGAAGGATTTTAAGGGAAAATCAACTTTTCGGAGGAATTTTAGTGCAAGGTCAATTGGAGATGAAAGCTAACACCTTGAAGTTGAATCTGTGATTTTTCCAGATTTTTCTACCGAGCCAATTGGTACAGTATTACAAGTAAAGTTAGCCCACGTGCAGACAGGACAGTTTCGTACATGTTACGTGAATATGAAGAAACGGAAGCCTTCCCGAATTTTTCCAAGTTACGTGCTATATATGGTTGGAAAGATAAGACATTTATCTTTCTAAAATATATTTTTCCTGATTTTTCTAGAAGGCCGAAGAACCCCAAATCGTGTGACAATTGGGCTGAGCTGTATTTCCCTGTGGAGTTAGGAATTGTGATCTTTACTTTCCTATTTGGATTCCTTGTTTACCAAGACTTCTTGGACGACTTTTCAGTAAATTTTAGGGTTTAGGACTTTGATTTAAGTCATATAAAAGGCCAGCCAAGGCCCCATACAGAGGATTCAGGTCCGAAGGAGATCAACCGCGCAAGAGGAAAAAGCTGCCAGCGAGTTCTTTCTTTTCCTTTCTTCTTTTAATTTTCAGTTCTTATGTATTTATTTTTGAGTTCATCCCAGAACATGAGTAACTAATTTCTTGTTAGTTAGGGCTTAATCTTGAAGCCCTAAACATGATTTCAATTCTATAAACAAGTTTGAATGGATTTTTCAGTTTCTACAAGCGGGATGATTTCGGTTTCTCAATGTTATGTGAATTCTGATATTTTGTTTCTTTGAGTAGCTAACTTTGAAGCATGTATCGGAATTAAATTGTTGTAGAACATAGGTCAATTGCCATATTGAATGTGTTCTTGTTTGCAAAGAATAATTGGGTTAAGAACTAGTTATGAGAAATCGATTCTTGAATTCCTAATAACAAATGCCATGTTTTAGGGTTTTTGTGACACTCATATTCTCTTTGATCTTAATGGATTCTTGATTGTTAATTTGAGTAAATGCCATACTGGATTTCAATTAAGAATACACGTATTGATGTAAATGCCATACACTTTACATACGCTTAAGAGAGAATCATACAACTCGAGTCAAATGCCATGATCTTGTTGTGAGTGTCGTCATCATATGCTTGCTAGAAATTGATTATCTATTGTTGTTTATGGATTGATTGATTGTTTGGAGGTGGATAGTGAGTCCTAGCTATTGTTCTTGATTGATTTTAAACTAATTTCTCTTAAACTCTAATTTAAATTCTGTTTTGTTTTCTTTTATTTACAAAATCAAATCAAAACCCCCTTGGTGTTGGCGTGTGTGTGGAAGTCCTTGTGATTTCAATCTTTATTTTGTTTTCGTGTTTAATTGTGTTCTAGTTTTCTTTGTGTGACATTGATAAACATCTCTTTAGATTACAATCTCTGTGGGAATGACCCTTGCTTGCTTACTATACTATCATTTGATTTGTGCACTTGCAAGGTTTTAATATTGTTGTTAAAAATTACCAACAAGTTTTTGGCGCCGTTGCCGGGGATTGTTTATCTAATTAAGTTTTGTTTTCAATTTCAGGTATATGCTGGGACGTCGTTCGCAAGGTTACAAGCTTATACCATACGACCCTGAACTAGAGAACACACTTCGTTATCTCCATCGAGATAAAGATACGCAAACTACACTTCCAATCAAGATGGGAGACGAGTTGGCACTCAACAACCTCACCCGACCTTTGAAGGATTTCACGGTTCCTAAAGCATTGGACCAGCCGTCATGTATTGCGTATCCAGCCACTACAACCACCTTTGAGATCAAGAGTGGCACCATTCACCTTTTGCCACAATTCTATGGCAAGCCTGGGGATGATCCTCACATACATATCAAGGATTTCTTTGCCGTGTGCGCGACTATGCACAATGGAGGGATTAGTGATGAGGCAATCAGATTGCGTTTGTTTCCATTCTCACTTAAGGAACGAGCCAAGGAGTGGCTCTATTCTTTACCTAGTGCATCTATCACTACATGGACAGCATTGGCTTCCAAGTTCCTTGCAAAGTTCTTTCCAGCTCAAAAGACAAACCGTATTAGGAAGGAGATCATGGGAGTGCAGCAACTAGATGGAGAATCATTTCATGAGTATTGGGATCGGTTTCAGAGACTCCTAGCTTCATGCCCTCATCACCAAATTGAAGATTGGCTACTTATGCAATACTTTTATGAGGGATTACTCGATTCGGAGAGGATGATGGTTGATGCTACTAGTGGAGGAGGCTTGATGAACAAGAGTGCTACTGAAGCTAAGGAGATGTTTGAGAACATTGCAGCAAACTCTCAACAATTTAATTATCGGAGAGCTCCCCCAAAGAAAGCAGGTGTTTATGAGGTAAGTGCTAGTGATATTGGTCCTCAAATAGCTAATTTGACTAACCTTGTTAAGCAGTTAATCCCTCAAGCACAAGTGTGTGCTGTGTGTGCTAATCCCGGACATCCTACGGAGTCTTGTCCAAGTTTGTATGGTGATGGAGAAGAGATGGCTCAAGCACACTATATGCAGCAACAAAAGCCAAGAAACGATCCATTTTAATATTGTTGTTAAAAATTACCAACATCCAATTTGGAACACCTATTCATTTCGGATCGAGCCCAAAACTTGGGCAACATCATAATATGGTGGGAGGAGTCATTTGGTGAGTTTTGAGTAAAATCCAATCGCTTGAAGTATGGAAAACACCAACCACTCCAATTAGGAACGATCTGCCGTTGAACTTGAATTGTCCAATTTCTCACACCTATTGATTTCGGATCGAGCCCAAAACTTGGGCAACATCATAATATGGTGGGAGGAGTCATTTGGTTAGTTTTGAGTGAAATCCAATCTCTAGAAGTATGGAATACACCAATCACTCCAATGAGGAACTATCTGCCGTTGAATTTGAATTGTCCAATTTCTCACACCTATTGATTTCGGATCGAGCCCAAAACTTGGGCAACATCATAATATGGTGGGAGGACTCATTTGGTCAGTTTTGAGTGAAATCCAGTCGCTAGAAGTATGGAATACACCAACCACTCCAATTAGGAACGAACTGCCGTTGAACTTGAATTGTCCAATTTCTCACACCTATTGATTTCGGATCGAGCGCAAAACTTGGGCAACATCATAATATGGTGGGAGGAGTCATTTGGTGAGTTTTGAGTGAAATCCAATGGCTAGAAGTATGGAATACACCAATCACTCCAATTAGGAACTATCTGCCGTTGAACTTGAATTGTCCAATTTCTCACACCTATTGATTTCAGATCGAGCCCAAAACTTGGGCAACATCATAATATGGTGGGAGGAGTCATTTGGTGAGTTTTGAGTGAAATCCAGTCGCTAGAAGTATGGAATACACCAACCACTCCAATTAGGAACGAACTGCCGTTGAACTTGAATTGTCCAATTTCTCACACCTATTGATTTCGGATCGAGCGCAAAACTTGGGCAACATCATAATATGGTGGGAGGAGTCATTTGGTGAGTTTTGAGTGAAATCCAATGGCTAGAAGTATGGAATACACCAATCACTCCAATTAGGAACTATCTGCCGTTGAACTTGAATTGTCCAATTTCTCACACCTATTGATTTCAGATCGAGCCCAAAACTTGGGCAACATCATAATATGGTGGGAGGAGTCATTTGGTGAGTTTTGAGTGAAATCCAGTCGCTAGAAGTATGGAATACACCAACTACTCCAATTAGGAACGAACTGCCGTTGAACTTGAATTGTCCAATTTCTCACACCTATTGATTTCGGATCGAGCCCAAAACCTGGGCAACATCATAATGTGGTGGGAGGAGTCATTTGGTTTGTTTTGAGTGAAATCCAATCGCTAGAAGTATGGAATACACCAACCACCCCAATTAGGAACGAACTGCCGTTGAACTTGAATTGTCCAATTTGGAACACCTATTGATTTCGTATCGAGCCCAAAACTTGGGCAACATCGTAATATGGTGGGAGGAGTCATTTGGTGAGTTTTGAGAGAAATCCAGTCGCTAGAAGTATGGAATACACCAACCACTCCAATTAGAAACTAACTGCCGTTGAACTTGAATTGTCCAATTTTTCACACCTATTGATTTCGGATCGAACCCCAAACTTGGGCAACATCATAATATGGTGGGAGGAGTCATTTGGTTAGTTTTGAGTGAAATCCAATCCCTAGAAGTATGGAATATAGCAACCACTCCAATTAGGAACGAACTGCCGTTGAACTTGAATTGTCCAATTTCTCACACCTATTGATTTCGGATTGAGCCCAAAACTTGGGCAACATCATAATATGGTGGGAGGAGTCATTTGGTGAGTTTTGAGTGAAATCCAATCTCTAGAAGTATGGAATACACCAATCACTCCAATTAGGAACTATCTGCCGTTGAACTTGAATTGTCCGATTTGGAACACCTATTCATTTCGTATCGAGCCCAAAACTTGGGCAACATCATAATATGGTGGGAGGAGTCATTTGGTGAGTTTTGAGAGAAATCCAGTCGCTAGAAGTATGGAATACAGCAACGACTCCAATTAGGAATGAACTGCCGTTGAACTTGAATTGTCCAATTTTTCACACCTATTGATTTCGGATCGAGCCCAAAACTTGGGCAACATCATAATATGGTGGGAGGAGTCAATTGGTGAGTTTTGAGTGAAATCCAATCTCTAGAAGTATGGAATACACCAACCATTCCAATTAGGAACGAACTGCCGTTGAACTTGAATTGTCCAATTTCTCACACCTATTGATTTCAGATCAAGCCCAAAACTTGGGCAACATCATAATATGGTGGGAGGAGTCAATTGGTGAGTTTTGAGTGAAATCCAGTCGCTAGAAGTATGGAATACACCAACCACTCCAATTAGGAACGAACTGCCGTTGAACTTGAATTGTCCAATTTGGAACACTTATTGATTTCGTATCGAGCCCAAAACATGGGCAACTTCATAATATGGTGGGAGGAGTCATTTGGTGAGGTTTGAGAGAAATCCAGTCGCTAGAAGTATGGAATACACCAACCACTCCAATGAGGAACGATCTGCCGTTGAACTTGAATTGTCCAATTTCTCACACCTATTGATTTCGGATCAGGCCCCAAACTTGGGCAACATAATAATATGGTGGGAGGAGTCATTTGGTGAGTTTTGAGTGAAATCCAATGGCTAGAAGTATGGAATACACCAATCACTCCAATTAGGAACTATCTGCCGTTGAACTTGAATTGTCCAATTTCTCACACCTATTGATTTCGGATCGAGCCCAAAACTTGGGCAACATCATAATATGGTGGGAGGAGTCATTTGGTGAGATTTGAGTGAAATCCTATCGCTAGAAGTATGGAATACAGTAACCACTCCAATTAGGAACGAACTGCCGTTGAACTTGAATTGTCAAATTTCGAAAACATATTGATTTCGGATCGAGCCCAAAACTTGGGCAACATCATAATATGGTTGGAGGAGTCATTTGGTGAGTTTTGAGTGAAATCCAATCGCTAGAAGTATGGAATACACCAACCACTCCAATTAGGAACGAACTGTCGTTGAACTTGGATTGTCCAATTTCTCACACCTATTGTTTTCGGATCGAGCCCAAAACTTGGGCAACATCATAATATGGTGGGAGGAGTCATTTGGTGAGTTTTGAGTGAAATCCAATGGCTAGAAGTATGGAATACACCAATCACTCCAATTAGGAACTATCTGCCGTTGAACTTGAATTGTCCAATATGGAACACCTATTGATTTCGTATCGAGCCCAAAACTTGGGCAACATCATAATATGGTGGGAGGAGTCATTTGGTGAGTTTTGAGAGAAATCCAGTCGCTAGAAGTATGGAATACACCAACGACTCCAATTAGGAACGAACTGCCGTTGAACTTGAATTGTCCAATTTGGAACACCTATTGATTTCGGATCGAGCCCAAAACTTGGGCAACATCATAATATGGTGGGAGGAGTCATTTGGTGAGTTTTGAGTGAAATCCAATCGCAAGAAGTATGGAATACACCAACCACTTCAATTAGGAACGAACTTCCGTTGAATTTGAATTGTCCAATTTCTCAAACCTATTGATTTCGGATCGAGCCCAAAACTTGGGCAACATCATAATATGGTGGGAGGAGTCATTTGGTGAGTTTTGAGTGAAATCCAATCTCTAGAAGTATGGAATACACCAATCACTCGAATTAGGAACTATCTGCCGTTGAATTTGAATTGTCCAATTTCTCACACCTATTGATTTCGGATAAAGCCCAAAACTTGGGCAACGTCATAATATGGTGGGAGGACTCATTTGGTCAGTTTTGAGTGAAATCCAGTCGCTAGAAGTATGGAATACACCAACCACTCCAATTAGGAACGAACTGCCGTTGAACTTGAATTGTCCAATTTCTCACACCTATTGATTTCGGATCGAGCCCAAAACTTGGGCAACATCATAATATGGTGGGAGGAGTCATTTGGTGAGTTTTGAGTGAAATCCAATGGCTAGAAGTATGGAATACACCAATCACTCCAATTAGGAACTATCTGCCGTTGAACTTGAATTGTCCAATTTCTCACACCTATTGATTTCGGATCGAGCCCAAAAGTTGGGCAACATCATAATATGGTGGGAGGAGTCATTTGGTGAGTTTTGAGTGAAATCCAATCGCTAGAAGTATGGAATACACCAACCACTCCAATTAGGAACGAACTGTCGTTGAACTTGGATTGTCCAATTTCTCACACCTATTGTTTTCGGATCGAGCCCAAAACTTGGGCAACATCATAATATGGTGGGAGGAGTCATTTGGTGAGTTTTGAGTGAAATCCAATGGCTAGAAGTATGGAATACACCAATCACTCCAATTAGGAACTATCTGCCGTTGAACTTGAATTGTCCAATATGGAACACCTATTGATTTCGTATCGAGCCCAAAACTTGGGCAACATCATAATATGGTGGGAGGAGTCATTTGGTGAGTTTTGAGAGAAATCCAGTCGCTAGAAGTATGGAATACACCAACGACTCCAATTAGGAACGAACTGCCGTTGAACTTGAATTGTCCAATTTGGAACACCTATTGATTTCGGATCGAGCCCAAAACTTGGGCAACATCATAATATGGTGGGAGGAGTCATTTGGTGAGTTTTGAGTGAAATCCAATCGCAAGAAGTATGGAATACACCAACCACTTCAATTAGGAACGAACTTCCGTTGAATTTGAATTGTCCAATTTCTCAAACCTATTGATTTCGGATCGAGCCCAAAACTTGGGCAACATCATAATATGGTGGGAGGAGTCATTTGGTGAGTTTTGAGTGAAATCCAATCTCTAGAAGTATGGAATACACCAATCACTCGAATTAGGAACTATCTGCCGTTGAATTTGAATTGTCCAATTTCTCACACCTATTGATTTCGGATAAAGCCCAAAACTTGGGCAACGTCATAATATGGTGGGAGGACTCATTTGGTCAGTTTTGAGTGAAATCCAGTCGCTAGAAGTATGGAATACACCAACCACTCCAATTAGGAACGAACTGCCGTTGAACTTGAATTGTCCAATTTCTCACACCTATTGATTTCGGATCGAGCCCAAAACTTGGGCAACATCATAATATGGTGGGAGGAGTCATTTGGTGAGTTTTGAGTGAAATCCAATGGCTAGAAGTATGGAATACACCAATCACTCCAATTAGGAACTATCTGCCGTTGAACTTGAATTGTCCAATTTCTCACACCTATTGATTTCGGATCGAGCCCAAAAGTTGGGCAACATCATAATATGGTGGGAGAAGTCATTTGGTGAGATTTGAGTGAAATCCTATCGCTGGAAGTATGGAATACACTAACCACTCCAATTAGGAACGAACTGCCGTTGAACTTGAATTGTCCAATTTGGAACACCTATTGATTTCGGATCGAGCCCAAAACTTAGGCAACATCATAATATGGTGGGAGGAGTCATTTGGTGAGTTTTGAGTGAAATCCAATCGCTAGAAGTATGGAATACAACAACCACTCCAATTAGGAACGAACTGCCGTTGAACTTGAATTGTCCAATTTCTCACACCTATTGATTTTAGATCGAGCCCAGAACTTGGGCAACATCGTAATACGGTGGGAGGAGTCATTTGGTGAGTTTTGAGTGAAATCCAATTGCTAGAAGTATGGAATACACCAACCACTCCAATTAGGAACGAACTGCCGTTGAACTTGAATTGTCCAATTTCTTACACCTATTGATTTCGGAACGAGCCCAAAACTTAGGCAACATCATAATATGGTGGAAGGAGTCAATTGGTGAGTTTTGAGTGAAATCCAATCGCTAGAAGTATTGAATACACCAACCACTCCAATTAGGAACGAACTGCCGTTGAACTTGAATTGTCCAATTTGGAACCCCTATTGATTTCGGATCAGGCCCCAAACATGGGCAACATCATAATATGGTGGGAGGAGTCATTTGGTGAGTTTTGAGTGAAATCCAATCGCTTGAAGTATGGAATACACCAACCACTCCAATTAGGAATGAACTTCCGTTGAACTTGAATTGTCCAATTTCACACACCTATTGATTTCGGATCGATCCCAAAACTTTAGCAACATCATAATATGGTGGGAGGAGTCATTTGGTGAGTTTTGAGTGAAATCCAATGGCTAGAAGTATGGAATACACCAACCACTCCAATTAGGAACGAACTGCCTTTGAACTTGAATTGCCCAATTTCTCACACCTATTGATTTCGGATCGAACCCCAAACTTGTGCAACATAATAATATGGTGGGAGGAGTCATTTGGTGAGATTTGAGTGAAATCCTATTGCTAGAAGTATGGAATACACCAACCACTCCAATTAGGAACAAACTGCCGTTGAACTCTAATTGTCAAATTTGGAAGACCTATTGATTTAGGATCGAGCCCAAAACTTGGGCAACATCATAATATGGTGGGAGGAGTCATTTGGTGAGTTTTGAGTGAAATCCAATCGCTAGAAGTATGGAATACGCCAACCACTCCAATTAGGAATGAACTGCCGTTGAACTTGAATTGTCCAATTTCTCACACCTATTGATTTCGGATCGAGCCCAAAACTTGGGCAACATCATAATATGGTGGGAGGAGTCATTTGGTGAGTTTTGAGTGAAATCCAATCTCTAGAAGTATGGAATACACCAATCACTCGAATTAGGAACTATCTGCCGTTGAATTTGAATTGTCCAATTTCTCACACCTATTGATTTCGGATAAAGCCCAAAACTTGGGCAACGTCATAATATGGTGGGAGGACTCATTTGGTCAGTTTTGAGTGAAATCCAGTCGCTAGAAGTATGGAATACACCAACCACTCCAATTAGGAACGAACTGCCGTTGAACTTGAATTGTCCAATTTCTCACACCTATTGATTTCGGATCGAGCCCAAAACTTGGGCAACATCATAATATGGTGGGAGGAGTCATTTGGTGAGTTTTGAGTGAAATCCAATGGCTAGAAGTATGGAATACACCAATCACTCCAATTAGGAACTATCTGCCGTTGAACTTGAATTGTCCAATTTCTCACACCTATTGATTTCGGATCGAGCCCAAAACTTGGGCAACATCATAATATGGTGGGAGGAGTCATTTGGTGAGATTTGAGTGAAATCCTATCGCTAGAAGTATGGAATACACTAACCACTCCAATTAGGAACGAACTGCCGTTGAACTTGAATTGTCCAATTTCGAACACCTATTGATTTCGGATCGAGCCCAAAACTTAGGCAACATCATAATATGGTGGGAGGAGTCATTTGGTGAGTTTTGAGTGAAATCCAATCGCTAGAAGTATGGAATACAACAACCACTCCAATTAGGAACGAACTGCCGTTGAACTTGAATTGTCCAATTTCTCACACCTATTGATTTTAGATCGAGCCCAGAACTTGGGCAACATCGTAATACGGTGGGAGGAGTCATTTGGTGAGTTTTGAGTGAAATCCAATTGCTAGAAGTATGGAATACACCAACCACTCCAATTAGGAACGAACTGCCGTTGAACTTGAAATGTCCAATTTCTTACACCTATTGATTTCGGAACGAGCCCAAAACTTAGGCAACATCATAATATGGTGGGAGGAGTCAATTGGTGAGTTTTGAGTGAAATCCAATCGCTAGAAGTATTGAATACACCAACCACTCCAATTAGGAACGAACTGCCATTGAACTTGAATTGTCCAATTTGGAACCCCTATTGATTTCGGATCAGGCCCCAAACTTGGGCAACATCATAATATGGTGGGAGGAGTCATTTGGTGAGTTTTGAGTGAAATCCAATCGCTTGAAGTATGGAATACACCAACCACTCCAATTAGGAATGAACTTCCGTTGAACTTGAATTGTCCAATTTCACACACCTATTGATTTCGGATCGAGCCCAAAACTTGGGCAACATCATAATATGGTGGGAGGAGTCATTTGGTGAGTTTTGAGTGAAATCCAATGGCTAGAAGTATGGAATACACCAACCACTCCAATTAGGAACGAACTGCCGTTGAACTTGAATTGCCCAATTTCTCACACCTATTGATTTCGGATCGAACCCCAAACTTGTGCAACATAATAATATGGTGGGAGGAGTCATTTGGTGAGATTTGAGTGAAATCCTATTGCTAGAAGTATGGAATACACCAACCACTCCAATTAGGAACAAACTGCCGTTGAACTCTAATTGTCAAATTTGGAAGACCTATTGATTTAGGATCGAGCCCAAAACTTGGGCAACATCATAATATGGTTGGAGGAGTCATTTGGTGAGTTTTGAGAGAAATCCAATCGCTAGAAGTATGGAATACGCCAACCACTCCAATTAGGAATGAACAGCCGTTGAACTTGAATTGTCCAATTTCTCACACCTATTGATTTCGGATCGAGCCCAAAACTTGGGCAACATCATAATATGGTGGGAGGAGTCATTTGGTGAGTTTTGAGTGAAATCCAATCGCTAGAAGTATGGAATACGCCAACCACTCCAATTAGGAATGAACTGCCGTTGAACTTGAATTGTCCAATTTCTCACACCTATTGATTTCGGATCGAGCCCAAAACTTGGGCAACATCATAATATGGTGGGAGGAGTCATTTGGTGAGTTTTGAGTGAAATCCAATCGCTAGAACTATGGAATACACCAACCAGTCCAATTAGGAACGAACTGCCGTTGAACTTGAATTGCCCAATTTCTCACACCTATTGATTTCGGATCGAACCCCAAACTTGTGCAACATAATAATATGGTGGGAGGAGTCATTTGGTGAGATTTGAGTGAAATCCTATTGCTAGAAGTATGGAATACACCAACCACTCCAACTAGGAATGAACTGCCGTTGAACTTGAATTGTCCAATTTCGAAAACATATTGATTTCGGATCGAGCCCAAAACTTGGGCAACATCATAATATGGTTGGAGGAGTCATTTGGTGAGTTTTGAGAGAAATCCAATCGCTAGAAGTATGGAATACACCAACCACTCCAATTAGGAACGAAATGCCGTTGAACTTGAATTGTCCAATTTCTCACACCTATTGATTTCAGATCGAGCCCCAAACTTGGGCAACATCATAATATGGTGAGAGGAGTCGTTTGGTGAGTTTTGAGTGAAATCCAATCGCTAGAAGTATGGAATACGCCAACCACTCCAATTAGGAATGAACTGCCGTTGAACTTGAATTGTCCAATTTCTCACACCTATTGATTTCGGATCGTGCCCAAAACTTGGGCAACATCATAATATGGTGGGAGGAGTCATTTGGTGAGTTTTGAGTGAAATCCAATCGCTAGAACTATGGAATACACCAACCAGTCCAATTAGGAACGAACTGCCGTTGAACTTGAATTGTCCAATTTCTCACACCTATTGATTTCGGATCGAGCCCAAAACTTGGGCAACAGCATAATATGGTGGGAGGAATCATTTGGTGAGTTTTGAGTGAAATCCAATCGCTAGAAGTATGGAATACACCAACCACTCCAATTAGGAATGAACTGCCGTTGAACTTGAATTGTCCAATTTCTCACACCTATTGATTTCGGATCGAGCCCCACACTTGGGCAACACCATAATATGGTGGGAGGAGACATTTGGTGAGTTTTGAGTGAAATCCAATCGCTAGAAGTATGGAATACTCCAACCACTCCAATTAGGAATGAACTGCCGTTGAACTTGAATTGTCCAATTTGGAACACCTATTGATTTCGGATCGAGCCCCAAACTTGGGCAACATCATAATATGGTGGGAGGAGTCATTTGGTGAGTTTTGAATGAAATCCAATCGCTAGAAGTATGGAATACACCAACCACTCCAATTAGGAACGAATTGCCGTTGAACTTGAATTGTCCAATTTCGAAAACATATTGATTTCGGATCGAGCCCAAAACTTGGGGAACATCATAATACGGTGGGAGGAGTCATTTGGTGAGTTTTTAGTGAAATCCAATCGCTAGAAGTTTGGAATACACCAACCACTCCAATTAGGAACGAACTGCCGTTGAACTTGAATTGTCCAATTTCTCACACCTATTGATTTTGGATCGAGCCCCAAACTTGGGCAACATCATAATATGGTGGGAGGAGTCATTTGGTGAGTTTTGAGTGAAATCCAATCGCTGGAAGTATGGAATACACCAACCACTCCAATTAGGAACGAACTGCCGTTGAACTTGAATTGTCCAATTTCGAACAACAATTGATTTCGGATCGAGCCCAAAACTTGGGCAACATCATAATATGGTGGGAGGAGTCATTTGGTGAGTTTTGAATGAAATCCAATCGCTAGAAGTATGGAATACACCAACCACTCCAATTAGGAACGAACTGCCGTTCAACTTGAATTGTCCAATTTCTCACACCTATTGATTTCGGATCGAGCCCAAAACTTGGGCAACATCATAATATGGTGGGAGGAGTCATTTGGTGAGTTTTGAGTGAAATCCAATCGCTAGAAGTATGGAATACACCAACCACTCCAGTTAGGAACGAAATGCCGTTGAACTTGAATTGTCCAATTTCTCACACCTATTGATTTCAGATCGAGCCCAAAACTTGGGCAACATCATAATATGGTGGGAGGAGTCATTTGGTGAGTTTTGAGTGAAATCCAATCGCTTGAAGTATGGAATACACCAACCACTGCAATTAGGAATGAACTGTCGTTGTACTTGAATTGTCCAATTTCTCAAACCTATTGATTTCGGATCGAGCTCAGAACTTGGGCAACATCATAATATGGTGGGAGGAGTCATTTGGTGAGTTTTGAGTGAAATCCAATCGCAAGAAGTATGGAATACACCAACCACTCCAATTAGGAACGAACTTCCGTTGAATTTGAATTGTCCAATTTCTCAAACCTATTGATTTCGGATCGAGCCCAAAACTTGGGCAACATCATAATAGGGTGGGAGGAGTCAATTGGTGAGTTTTGAGTGAAATCCAATCGCTAGAAGTATGGAATACACCAACCACTCCAATTAGGAACGAACTGCCGTTGAACTTGAATTCTCCAATTTCTCACACCTTTTGATTTCGGATCGAGACCAAAACAAGGGCTACATCATAATATGGTGGGAGGAGTCATTTGGTGAGTTTTGAGTGAAATCCAATCGCTAGAAGTATGGAATACACCAACCACTCTAGTTAGGAACGAACTGCCGTTGAACTTGAATTGTCCAATTTTGAACACCAAATCATTTCGGATCGAGCCCAAAACTTGGCCAACATCATAATATGGTGGGAGGAGTCATTTGGTGAGTTTTGAGTGAAATCCAATCGCTAGAAGTATGGAATACACCAACCACTCCAATTAGGAACGAACTGCCGTTGAAATTGAATTGTCCAATTTCTAACACCTATTGAATTCGGATCAAACCCCAAACTTGTGCAACATCATAATATGGTGGCAGGAGTCCTTTGGTGAGTTTTCAGTGAAATCCAATAGCTAGAAGTATGGAATACACCAACCACTCCAATTAGGAACGAACTGCCGTTGAACTTGACTTGTCCAATTTGGAACACCTATTGATTTCGGATCGAGCCCCAAACTTGGGCAACATCATAATACGGTGGGAGGAGTCATTTGGTGAGTTTTGAGTGAAATCCAGTCGCTAGAAGTATGGAAGACACCAACCACTCCAATTAGGAACGAACTGCCGTTGAACTTGAATTGTCCAATTTGGAACACCTATTGATTTCGGATCGAGCCCCAAACTTGGGCAACATCATAATACGGTGGGAGGAGTCATTTGGTGAGTTTTGAGTGAAATCCAATCGCTAGAAGTATGGAAGACACCAACCACTCCAATTAGGAACGAACTGCCGTCGAACTTGAATTGTCCAATTTGGAACACCTATTGATTTCGTATCGAGCCCAAAACTTGGGCAACATCATAATATGGGGGGAGGAGTCATTTGGGGAGTTTTGAGTGAAATCCAATCGCTAGAAGTGTGGAATACACCAACCACTCCAACTAGGAACGAACTGCCGTTGAACTTGAATTGTCCAGTTTCTCACACCTATTGATTTCGGATCGAGCCCCAAACTTGGGCAACATCATAATATGGTGGGAGGAGTCATTTGGTGTCATTTTGGTGAGTTTTGTGTGAAATCCAATCTCTAGAAGTATGGAATACACCAACCACTCCAATTGGGAACGAACTGCCGTTGAACTTGAATTGTCCAATTTCTCACACCTATTGATTTCGGATAGAGCCCAAAACTTGGGCAAAATCATAATACGGTGGGAGGAGTCATTTTGTTAGTTTTAAGTGAAATCCAATAGCTAGAAGTATGGAATACACCAACCACTCCAATTAGGAACGAACTGTCGTTGAACTCTAATTGTCAAATTTGGAAGACCTATTGATTTCGGATCGAGCCCAAAACTTGGGCAACATCATAATACGGTGGGAGGAGTCATTTGGTGAGTTTTTAGTGAAATCCAATCGCTAGAAGTTTGGAATACACCAACCACTCCAATTAGGAACGAACTGCCGTTGAACTTGAATTGTCCAATTTCTCACACCTATTGATTTTGGATCGAGCCCCAAACTCGGGCAACATCATAATATGGTGGGAGGAGTCATTTGGTGAGTTTTGAGTGAAATCCAATCGCTGGAAGTATGAAATACACCAACCACTCCAATTAGGAACGAACTGCCGTTGAACTTGAATTGTCCAATTTCGAACAACAATTGATTTCGGATCGAGCCCAAAACTTGGGCAACATCATAATATGGTGGGAGGAGTCATTTGGTGAGTTTTGAATGAAATCCAATCGCTAGAAGTATGGAATACACCAACCACTCCAATTAGGAACGAACTGCCGTTGAACTTGAATTGTCCAATTTCTCACACCTATTGATTTCGGATCGAGCCCAAAACTTGGGCAACATCATAATATGGTGGGAGGAGTCATTTGGTGAGTTTTGAGTGAAATCCAATCGCTAGAAGTATGGAATACACCAACCACTCCAATTAGGAACGAAATGCCGTTGAACTTGAATTGTCCAATTTCTCACACCTATTGATTTCAGATCGAGCCCAAAACTTGGGCAACATCATAATATGGTGGGAGGAGTCATTTGGTGAGTTTTGAGTGAAATCCAATCGCTAGAAGTATGGAAGACACCAACCACTCCAATTAGGAACGAACTGCCGTCGAACTTGAATTGTCCAATTTGGAACACCTATTGATTTCGTATCGAGCCCAAAACTTGGGCAACATCATAATATGGGGGGAGGAGTCATTTGGGGAGTTTTGAGTGAAATCCAATCGCTAGAAGTGTGGAATACACCAACCACTCCAACTAGGAACGAACTGTCGTTGAACTTGAATTGTCCAGTTTCTCACACCTATTGATTTCGGATCGAGCCCCAAACTTGGGCAACATCATAATATGGTGGGAGGAGTCATTTGGTGTCATTTGGTGAGTTTTGAGTGAAATCCAATCTCTAGAAGTATGGAATACACCAACCACTCCAATTAGGAACGAACTGCCGTTGAACTTGAATTGTCCAATTTCGAACACCAATTGATTTCGGATCGAGCCCAAAACTTGGCCAACATCATAATATGGTGGGAGGAGCCATTTGGTGAGTTTTGAGTGAAATCCAATCGCTAGAAGTATGGAATACACGAACCGCTCCAATTAGGAATGATATGCCGTTGAACTTGAATTGTCCAATTTCTCACACCTATTGATTTCGGATCGAGCCCCAAACTTGGGCAACATCATAATATGGTGGGAGGAGTCATTTGGTGAGTTTTGAGTGAAATCCAATCGCTAGAAGTATGGAATACACCAACCGCTCCAATTAGGAATGATATGCCGTTGAACTTGAATTGTCCAATTTCTAACACCTACTGATTTCGGATCGAACCCCAAACTTGTGCAACATCATAATATGGTGGGAAGAGTCATTTGGTGAGTTTTGAGTGAAATCCAATCGCTAAAAGTATGGAATACACCAGCCACTCCAATTAGGAACGAACTGCCGTTGAACTTGAATTGTCCAATTTGGAACACCTATTGATTTCGGATCGAGCCCAAAACTTGGGTCATATCATAACATGGTGGGAGGAGTCATTTGGTGAGTTTTGAGTGAAATCCAATCGCTAGAAGTATGGAATACCCCAACCACTCCAATTAGGAACGAAATGCCGTTGAACTTGAATTGTCCAATTTCTCAAACCTATTGATTTCGGATCGAGCCCAGAACTTGGGCAACATCATAATATGGTGGGAGGACTCATTTGGTTAGTTTTGAGTGAAATCCAATCGCTAGAAGTACGGAATACCTCAACCACTCCAATTAGGAACGAACTGCCGTTGAACTTGAATTGTCCAATTTCTCACACCTATTGATTTCGGATCGAGCCCCAAACTTGGGCAACATCATAATATGGTGGGAGGAGTCATTTGGTGAGTTTTGAGTGAAATCCAATCGCTAAAAGTATGGAATACACCAACCACTCCCATTAGGAACGAACTGCCGTTGAACTTGAATTGACCAATTTCTAACACCTATTGATTTCGTATCGAACCCCAAACTTGTGCAACATCATAATATGGTGGGAAGAGTCATTTGGTGAGTTTTGAGTGAAATCCAATCGCTAGAAGTATGGAAGACACCAACCACTCCAATTAGGAACGAACTGCCGTTGAACTTGAATTGTCCAATTTCTCACACCTATTGAATTCGGATCGAGCCCCAAACTTGGGCAACATCATAATATGGTGGGAGGAGTCATTTGGTGAGTTTTGAGTGAAATCCAATCACTAGAAGTATGGAATACACCAACCACTCGAATTAGGAACGAACTGCTGTTAAACTTGAATTGTCCAATTTGGAACACCTATTGATTTCGGATCGAGCCCAAAACTAGGGCCATATCATAACATGGTGGGAGGAGTCATTTGGTGAGTTTTGAGTGAAATCCAATCGCTAGAAGTATGGAAGACACCAACCACTCCAATTAGGAACGAACTGCCGTTGAACTTGAATTGTCCAATTTCTCACACCTATTGATTTCGGATCGGGCCCAAAACGTGGGCTACATCATAATATATTGGGAGGACTTTTGGTGAGTTTTGAGTGAAATCCAATCGCTAGAAGTATGGAAGACACCAACCTCTCCAATTAGAAACGAACTGCCGTTGAAATTGAATTGTCCAATTTCTCAAACCTATTGATTTAGGATCGAGCCCAAAACTTGGGCCACATCATAATATGGTGGGAGGAGTCATTTGGTGAGTTTTGAGTGAAATCCAGTCGCTAGAAGTATGGAATCCACCAACCACTCCAATTAGGAACGAGCTGCCGTTGAGCTTGAATTGTCCAATTTGGAACACCTATTGATTTAGGATCGAGCCCAAAACTTGGGCAATATCATAATATGGTGGGAGGAGTTATTTGGTGAGTTTTGAGTGAAATCCAATCGCTAGAAGTGTGGAATACACCAACCACTCCAATTAGGAACGAACTGCCGTTGAACTTGAATTGTCCAATTTCTCACACCTATTAATTTCGGACCGAGCGCCAAACTTCGTCAACATCATAATATGGTGGGAGGAGTCATTTGGTGAGTTTTGAGTGAAATCCAATCGCTAGAAGTATGGAATACACCAACCACTCCAATTAGGAACGAACTGCCGTTGAACATGAATTGTCCAATTTTGAACGCCAAATCATTTCGGATCGAGCCCAAAACTTGGCCAACATCATAATATGGTGGGAGGAGTCATTTGGTGAGTTTTGAGTGAAATCCAATCGCTAGAAGTATGGAATACACCAACCGCTCCAATTAGGAACGATATGCCGTTGAACTTGAATTGTCCAATTTCTCACACCTATTGATTTCGGATCGAGCCCCAAAACTTGGGCAACGTCATAATTTGGTGGGAGGAGTCATTTGGTGAGTTTTGAGTGAAATCCGATCGCTAGAAGTATGGAATACACCAACCACTCCAATTAGTAACGAACTGCCGTCGAACTTGAATTGTCCAATTTCTCACACCTATTGATTTCGGATCGAGCCCCAAACTTGGGCAACATCATAATATGGTGGGAGGAGTCATTTGGTGAGTGTTGAGTGAAATCCAATCGCTAGAAGTATGGAATACACCAATCACTACAATTTGGAACGAACTGCCGTTGAACTTGAATTGTCCAATTTCTCACACCTATTGATTTCGAATCGAGCCCAAAACTTGGGCAACATCATAATATGGTGGGAGGAGTCCTTTGGTGATTTTTGAGTGAAATCCAATCGCTAGAAGTATGGAATACACCAACCACTCCAATTAGGAACGAACTGCCGTTGAACTTGAATTGTCCAATTTGGAACACCTATTGATTTCGGATCGAGCCCAAAACTTGGGCAACATCATAATACGGTGGGACGAGTCATTTGGTGAGTTTTAAGTGAAATCCAATCGCTAGAAGTATGGAAGACACCAACCACTCCAATTAGGAACGAACTGCCGTTGAACTTGAATTGTCCAATTTGGAACACCTATTGATTTCGTATCGAGCCCAAAACTTGGGCAACATCATAATATGGGGGGAGGAGTCATTTGGGGAGTTTTGAGTGAAATCCAATCGCGAGAAGTGTGGAATACACCAACCACTCCACTTAGGAGCGAACTGCCGTTGAACTTGAATTGTCCAATTTGGTACACCTATTGATATCGGATCGAGCCCAAAACTTGGGCAACATCATAATATGGTGGGTTTTGAGTGAAATCCAATCTCTAGAAGTATGGAATACACCAACCACTCCAATTTGGAACGAACTGCCGTTGAAGTTGAATTGTCCAATTTGGAACACCTATTGACATCGGATCGAGCCCAAAACTTGGGCAACATCATAATATGGTGGGAGGAGTCATTTGGAGAGTTTTGAGTAAAATCAAACTGCTAGAAGTATGGAATACAACAACCACTCCAATTAGGAACGAACTGCCGTTGACCTTGAATTGTCCAATTTCTCACACCTATCGATTTCGGATCGAGCCCAAAACTTGGGCAACATCATAATATGGTGGGAGGAGTCATTTGGTGAGTTTTGAGTGAAATCCAATCGCTAGAAGTATGGAAGACACCAACCACTCCAATTAGGAACGAACTGCCGTTGAACTTGAATTGTCCAATTTCTCACACCTATTGATTTCGGATCGAGCCCCAAACTTGGGCAACATCATAATATGGTGGGAGGAGTCATTTGGTGAGTTTTGAGTGAAATCCAATCACTAGAAGTATGGAATACACCAACCACTCCAATTAGGAACGAACTGCCGTTGAACTTGAATTGTCCAATTTCTCACACCTATTGATTTCGGATCGAGCCCAAAACTTGGGCAACCTCATAATATGGTGGGAGGAGTCGTTTGGTAAGTTTTGAGTGAAATCCAATCGCTAGAAGTATGGAAAACACCAACCACTCCCATCAGGAACGAACTGCCGTTGAACTTGAATTGTCCAATTTTTCACACCTATTGATTTCGGATCGAACCCCAAACTTGGGCAACATCATAATATGGTGGGAGGAGTCATTTGGTGAGTTTTGAGTGAAATCCAATCGCTAGAAGTATGGAATACACCAACCACTCCAATTAGGAACGAGCTGCCGTTGAGCTTGAATTGTCCAATTTGGAACACCTATTGATTTAGGATCGAGCCCAAAACTTGGGCAATATCATAATATGGTGGGAGGAGTTATTTGGTGAGTTTTGAGTGAAATCCAATCGCTAGAAGTGTGGAATACACCAACCACTCCAATTAGGAACGAACTGCCGTTGAACTTGAATTGTCCAATTTCTCACACCTATTGATTTCGGATAGCGCCCAAAACTTGGGCAACATCATAATATGGTGGGAGGAGTCATTTGGTGAGTTTTGAGTGAAATCCAATCGCTAGAAGTATGGAATACACCAACCACTCCAATTAGGAACGAACTGCCGTTGAACTTGAATTGTCCAATTTCTCACACCTATTGATTTCGGATCGAGCCCCAAACTTGGGCAACATCATAATATGGTGGGAGGAGTCATTTGGTGAGTTTTGAGTGAAATCCAGTCGCTAGAAGTATGGAATCCACCAACCACTCCAATTAGGAACGAACTGCCGTTGAACTTGAATTGTCCAATTTCTCACACCTATTGATTTCGGATCGAGGCCAAAACTTGGGCAACATCATAATATGGTGGGAGGAGTCATTTGGGGAGTTTTTAGTGAAATCCAATTGCTAGAAGTGTGGAATACACCAACCACTCCAATTAGGAACGAACTGCCGTTGAACTTGAATTGTCCAATTTGGAACACCTATTGATTTCGGATCGAGCCCAAAACTTGGCAAACATCATAATATGGTGGGAGGAGTCATTTGGTGAGTTTTGAGTGAAATCCAACTGCTAGAAGTATGGAATACACCAACCACTCCAATTAGGAAAGAACTGCCGTTGACCTTGAATTGTCCAATTTCTCACACCTATCGATTTCGGATCGAGCCCAAAACTTGGGCAACATCATAATATGGTGGGAGGAGTCATTTGGGGAGTTTTGAGTGAAATCCAATCGCTAGAAGTGTGGAATACACCAACCACTCCAATTAGGAACGAACTGCCGTTGAACCTGAATTGTCCAATTTCTCACACCTATTGATTTCGGATAGAGCCCAAAACTTGGGCAACATCATAATATGGTGGGAGGAGTCATTTGGTGAGTTTTGAGTGAAATCCAATCGCTAGAAGTATGGAATACACCAACCACTACAATTAGGAACGAACAGCCGTTGAACTTGAATTGTCCAATTTCGAACAACTATTGATTTCGTATCGAGCCCAAAACTTGGGCAACATCATAATATGGTGGGAGGAGTCATTTGGTGAGTTCTGAGTGAAATCCAATCGCTAGAAGTATGGAATACAACAACCACTCCAATTAGGAACGACCTGCCGTCGAACTTGAATTGTCCAATTTAGAACACCTATCGATTTCGGATCGGGCCCAAAACTTGGGCAACATCATAATATGGTGGGAGGAGTCATTTGGTGACTTTTGAGAGAAATCCAATCGCTAGAAGTATGGAATACACCGACCACTCCAATTAGGAACGATCTGCCGTTGAACTTGAATTGTCCAATTTCTCACACCTATTGATTTCGGATCGAACCCCAAACTTGGGCAACATCATAATATGGTAGGAGGAGTCATTTGGTGAGTTTTGAGTGAAATCCAATCGCTAGAAGTATGGAATACACCAACCACTCCAATTAGGAACGATCTGCCGTTGAACTTGAATTGTCCAATTTCTCACACCTATTGATTTCGGATCGAACCCCAAACTTGGGCAACATCATAATATGGTAGGAGGAGTCATTTGGTGAGTTTTGAGTGAAATCCAATCGCTAGAAGTATGGAATACACCAACCACTCCAATTAGGAACGATCTGCCGTTGAACTTGAATTGTCCAATTTCTCACACCTATTGATTTCGTATCGAACCCCAAACTTGGGCAACATCATAATATGGTGGGAGGAGTCATTTGGTTAGTTTTGAGTGAAATCCAATCGCTAGAAGTATGGAATACACCAACCACTCCAATTAGGAACGACCTGCCGTTGAACATGAATTGTCCTATTTGGAACACCTACTGATTTCCGATCGAGCCCAAAACTTGGGCAACATCATAATATGGTGGGAGGAGTCATTTGGTGAGTTTTGAGTGAAATCCAATCGCTAGAAGTATGGAATACACCAACCACTCCAATTAGGAACGACCTGCCGTTGAACTTGAATTATCCAATTTGGAACACCTATTGATTTCGGATCGAGCCCAAAACTTGGGCAACAGCATAATATGGTGGGAGGAGTCATTTGGTGAGTTTTGAGTGAAATCCAATCGCTAGAAGTACGGAATACACCAACCACACCAATTAGGAACGAACTGCCGTTGAACTTGAATTGTCCATTTTTGAACACCTATTGATTTCGGATCGAGCCCAAAACTTGGGCAACATCATAATATGGTGGGAGGAGTCATTTGGTGAGTTTTGAGTGAAATCCAATCGCTAGAAGTGTTGAATACACCAACCAACCCAATTAGGAACGAACTGCCGTTGAACGTGAATTGTCCAATTTCTCACACCAATTGATTTCGGATCGAGCCCAAAACTTGGGCAACATCATAACATGGTGGGAGGAGTCATCTGGTGTGTTTTGAGTGAAATCCAATCGCTTGAAGTATGGAATACACCAACCACTGCAATTAGGAACGAACTGCCGTTGAACTTGAATTGTCCAATTTCTCACACCTATTGATTTCGGATCGATCCCAAAACTTGGGCAACATCATAATATGGTGGGAGTAGTCATTTGGTGCGTTTTGAGTGAAATCCAATCGCAAGAAGTGTGGAATACACCAACCACTCCAATTAGGAACGAACTGCCGTTGAACTTGAATTGTCCAATTTCTCACACCAATTGATTTCGGATCGAGCCCAAAACTTGGGCAACATCATAACCTGGTGGGAGGACTCATTTGGTGTGTTTTGAGTGAACTCCAATCGCTTGAAGTATGGAATACACCAACCACTGCAATTAGGAACGAACTGCCGTTGAACTTGAATTGTGCAATTTCTCACACCTATTTATTTCGGATCGATCCCAAAATTTGGGCAACATCATAACATGGTGGGAGGAGTCATTTGGTGAGTTTTGAGTGAGATCCAATCGCAAGAAGTATGGAATACACCAACCACTCCAATTAGGAACGAACTGCTGTTGAACTTGAATTGTCCAATTTCTCACACCAATTGATTTCGGATCGAGCCCAAAACTTGGGCAACATCATAACCTGGTGGGAGGACTCATTTGGTGTGTTTTGAGTGAAATCCAATCGCTTGAAGTATGGAATACACCAACCACTGCAATTAGGAACGAACTGCCGTTGAACTTGAATTGTCCAATTTCTCACACCTATTGATTTCGGATCGAGCCCAAAACTTGGGCAACATCACAATATGGTGGGAGGAGTCATTTGGTGCGTTTTGAGTGAAATCCAATCGCTAGAAGTATCGAATACACCAACCACTCCATATTAGGAACGAACTGCCGTTGAACTTGAATTGTCCAAGTTGGAACACCTATTGATTTCGGATTGAGCCCAAAACTTGGTCCACATCATAATATGGTGGGAGGAGTCATTTGGTGAGTTTTGAGTGAAATCCAATCGCTAGAAGTATGGAATACACCAACCACTCCAATTTGGAACGAACTGCCGTTGAACTTGAATTGTCCAATTTGGAACACCTATTGATTTCGGATCGAGCCCAAAACTTGGGCATAATCATAATATGGTTGGAGGAGTCAATTGGTGAGTTTTGAGTGAAATCCAATCGCTAGAAGTATGGAATACACCAACCACTCCAATTAGGAACGAACTGCCGTTCAACTTGAATTGTCCAATTTTGAACACCTATTGATTTCGGATCGAGCCCAAAACTTGGGCAACCTCATAATATGGTGGGAGGAGTCATTTGGTGAGTTTTGAGTGAAATCCAATCGCTAGAAGTATGGAATAGACCAACCACTCCAATTAGGAACGAACTGCCGTTGAACTTGAATTGGCCAATTTGGAACACCTATTGATTTCGGATCGAGCCCAAAACTTGGGCAACATCATAATATGGTGGGAGGAGTCATTTGGTCAGTTTTGAGTGAAATCCAATCGCTAGAAGTATGGAATACACCAACCACTCCAATTAGGAAGGAACTGCCGTTGAACTTGAATTGTCCAATTTCTCACACCTATTGATTTCGGATCGAGCCCAAAACTTGGGCAACATCATAATATGGTGGGAGGAGTCATTTGGTGAGTTTTGAGTGAAATCCAATCGCTAGAAGTATGGAATACACCAACCACTCCAATTAGGAACGAACTGCAGTTGAACTTGAATTGTCCAATTTCTCACACCTATTGATTTCGGATCGAGCTCAAAACTTGGGCAACATCATAATATGGTGGGATGAGTCATTTGGTGAGTTTTGGGTGAAATCCAGTCGCTAGAAGTATGGAATACGCCAACCACTCCCATTCGGAACGAACTGTCGTTGAACTTGAATTGTCCAATTTGCAACACCTATTGATTTCGGATCGAGCCCAAAAGTTGGGCAACATCATAATATGGTGGGATGAGTCATTTGGTGAGTTTTGGGTGAAATCCAATCGCTAGAAGTATGGAATACACCAAGCACACCCATTAGGAACGAACTGCCGTTCAACTTGAATTGTCCAATTTCGAACACCTATTGATTTCGGATAGAGCCCAAAACTTGGGCAACATCATAATATGGTGGGAGGAGTCATTTGGTGAGTTTTGAGTGAAATCCAATCGCTAGAAGTATGGAATACACCAACCACTCCAATTAGGAACGAACTGCCGTTGAACTTGACTTGTCCAATTTCTCACACCTATTGATTTCGGATCGAGCCCAAAACTTGGGCAACATCATAATATGGTGGGAGGAGACATTTGGTCAGTTTTGAGTGAAATCCAATTGCTAGAAGTATGGAATACACCAACCACTCCAATTAGGAACGAACTGCCGTTCAACTTGAATTGTCCAATTTTGAACACCTATTGATTTCGGATCGAGCCCAAAACTTGGGCAACATCATAATATGGTGGGAGGAGTCATTTGGTGAGTTTTGAGTGAAATCCAATCGCTAGAAGTATGGAATACACCAACCACTCCAATTAGGAACGAACTGCCGTTGAAGTTGAATTGTCCAATTTGGAACACAAATCGAGCCCAAAACTTGGGCAACATCATAATATGGTGGGAGGAGTCATTTGGTGAGTTTTGAGTGAAATCCAATCGCAAGAAGTATGGAATACACCAACCACTTAAATTAGGAACGAACTGCCGTTGAACTTGAATTGTCCAATTTCGAACACCTATTGATTTCGGATCGAGCCCAAAACTTGGTAAACATCATAATATGGTGGGAGGAGTCATTTGGTGAGTTTTGAGTGAAATCCAATCGCTAGAAGTATGGAATACACCAACCACTCCAATTAGGAACGAACTGCCGTTGAACTTGAATTGTCCAATTTCTCACACCTATTGATTTCGGATCGAGCTCAAAAGTTGGGCAACATCATAATATGGTGGGAGGAGTCATTTGGTGCGTTTTGAGTGAAATCCAATCGCTAGAAGTATAGAATACACCAACCACTCCAATTAGGAACGAACTGCCGTTGAACTTGAATTGTCCAATTTGCAACACCTATTGATTTCGGATCGAGCCCAACACTTGGGCAACATCATAATATGGTGGGAGAAGTCATTTGGTGAGTTTTGAGTGAAATCCAATCGCTAGAAGTATGGAATACACCAACCACTCCAATTAGGAACCAACTGCCGTTGAACTTGAATTGTCCAATTTCGAACACCTATTGATTTCGGATCGAGCCCAAAACTTGGGCAACATCATAATATGGTGGGAGGAGTCATTTGGTGAGTTTTGAGTGAAATCCAATCGCTAGAAGTATGGAATACACCAACCACTCCAATTAAGAACGAACTGCCGTTGAACTTGAATTGTCCAATTTCGGACACCTATTGATTTCGGATCGAGCCCAAAACTTGGGCAACATCATAATATGGTGGGAGGAGTCATTTGGTGAGTTTTTGAGTGAAATCCAATCGCTAGAAGTATGGAATACACCAACCACTCCAATTAGGAACGAACTGCCGTTGAACTTGAATTGTCCAATTTGCAACACCTATTGATTTCGGATCGAGCCCAAAAGTTGGGCAACATCATAATATGGTGGGATGAGTCATTTGGTGAGTTTTGGGTGAAATCCAATCGCTAGAAGTATGGAATACACCAACCACACCCATTAGGAACGAACTGCCGTTCAACTTGAATTGTCCAATTTCGAACACCTATTGATTTCGGATAGAGCCCAAAACTTGGGCAACATCATAATATGGTGGGAGGAGTCATTTGGTGAGTTTTGAGTGAAATCCAATCGCTAGAAGTATGGAATACACCAACCACTCCAATTAGGAACGAACTGCCGTTGAACTTGAATTGTCCAATTTCTCACACCTATTGATTTCGGATCGAGCCCAAAACTTGGGCAACATCATAATATGGTGGGAGGAGACATTTGGTCAGTTTTGAGTGAAATCCAATTGCTAGAAGTATGGAATACACCAACCACTCCAATTAGGAACGAACTGCCGTTCAACTTGAATTGTCCAATTTTGAACACCTATTGATTTCGGATCGAGCCCAAAACTTGGGCAACATCATAATATGGTGGGAGGAGTCATTTGGTGAGTTTTGAGTGAAATCCAATCGCTAGAAGTATGGAATACACCAACCACTCCAATTAGGAACGAACTGCCGTTGAAGTTGAATTGTCCAATTTGGAACACAAATCGAGCCCAAAACTTGGGCAACATCATAATATGGTGGGAGGAGTCATTTGGTGAGTTTTGAGTGAAATCCAATCGCAAGAAGTATGGAATACACCAACCACTTAAATTAGGAACGAACTGCCGTTGAACTTGAATTGTCCAATTTCGAACACCTATTGATTTCGGATCGAGCCCAAAACTTGGTAAACATCATAATATGGTGGGAGGAGTCATTTGGTGAGTTTTGAGTGAAATCCAATCGCTAGAAGTATGGAATACACCAACCACTCCAATTAGGAACGAACTGCCGTTGAACTTGAATTGTCCAATTTCTCACACCTATTGATTTCGGATCGAGCTCAAAAGTTGGGCAACATCATAATATGGTGGGAGGAGTCATTTGGTGCGTTTTGAGTGAAATCCAATCGCTAGAAGTATAGAATACACCAACCACTCCAATTAGGAACGAACTGCCGTTGAACTTGAATTGTCCAATTTGCAACACCTATTGATTTCGGATCGAGCCCAACACTTGGGCAACATCATAATATGGTGGGAGAAGTCATTTGGTGAGTTTTGAGTGAAATCCAATCGCTAGAAGTATGGAATACACCAACCACTCCAATTAGGAACCAACTGCCGTTGAACTTGAATTGTCCAATTTCGAACACCTATTGATTTCGGATCGAGCCCAAAACTTGGGCAACATCATAATATGGTGGGAGGAGTCATTTGGTGAGTTTTGAGTGAAATCCAATCGCTAGAAGTATGGAATACACCAACCACTCCAATTAAGAACGAACTGCCGTTGAACTTGAATTGTCCAATTTCGGACACCTATTGATTTCGGATCGAGCCCAAAACTTGGGCAACATCATAATATGGTGGGAGGAGTCATTTGGTGAGTTTTTGAGTGAAATCCAATCGCTAGAAGTATGGAATACACCAACCACTCCAATTAGGAACGAACTGCCGTTGAACTTGAATTGTCCAATTTGCAACACCTATTGATTTCGGATCGAGCCCAAAAGTTGGGCAACATCATAATATGGTGGGATGAGTCATTTGGTGAGTTTTGGGTGAAATCCAATCGCTAGAAGTATGGAATACACCAACCACACCCATTAGGAACGAACTGCCGTTCAACTTGAATTGTCCAATTTCGAACACCTATTGATTTCGGATAGAGCCCAAAACTTGGGCAACATCATAATATGGTGGGAGGAGTCATTTGGTGAGTTTTGAGTGAAATCCAATCGCTAGAAGTATGGAATACACCAACCACTCCAATTAGGAACGAACTGCCGTTGAACTTGAATTGTCCAATTTCTCACACCTATTGATTTCGGATCGAGCCCAAAACTTGGGCAACATCATAATATGGTGGGAGGAGACATTTGGTCAGTTTTGAGTGAAATCCAATTGCTAGAAGTATGGAATACACCAACCACTCCAATTAGGAACGAACTGCCGTTCAACTTGAATTGTCCAATTTTGAACACCTATTGATTTCGGATCGAGCCCAAAACTTGGGCAACATCATAATATGGTGGGAGGAGTCATTTGGTGAGTTTTGAGTGAAATCCAATCGCTAGAAGTATGGAATACACCAACCACTCCAATTAGGAACGAACTGCCGTTCAACTTGAATTGTCCAATTTCGAACACCTATTGATTTCGGATCGAGCCCAAAACTTGGGCAACATCATAATATGGTGGGAGGAGTCATTTGGTGAGTTTTGAGTGAAATCCAATCGCTAGAAGTATGGAATACACCAACCACTCCAATTAGGAACGAACTGCCGTTGAACTTGAATTGTCCTATTTGGAACACCTATTGATTTCGGATTGAGCCCAAAACTTGGTCCACATCGTAATATGGTGGGAGAAGTCATTTGGTGAGTTTTGAGTGAAATCCAATCGCTAGAAGTTTGGAATACACCAACCACTCCAATTAGGAACGAACTGCCGTTGAACTTGAATTGTCCAATTTGGAACACCTATTGATTTCGGATCGAGCCCAAAACTTGGGCAACATCAAAATATGGTGGGAGGAGTCATTTGGTGAGTTTTGAGTGAAATCCAATCGCTAGAAGTATGGAATACACCAACCACTCCAATTAGTAACGAACTGCCGTTGAACTTGAATTGTCCAATTTGGAACACCTATTGATTTCGGATCGAGCCCAAAAGTTGGGCAACATCATAATATCGTGGGAGGAGTAATTTGGTGAGTTTTGTGTGAAATCCAATCGCAAGAAGTATGGAATACACCAACCACTCCAATTAGGAACGAACTGCCGTTGAACTTCAATTGTTCAATTTGGAAGACCTATTCATTTCGGATCGAGGCCAAAACTTGGGCAACATCATAATATGGTGGGAGGGGTCATTTAGTGAGTTTTGAGAGAAACCAATCGCTAGAAGTATGGAATACACCAACCACTCCAATTAGGAACGAACTGCCGTTGAACTTCAATTGTTCAATTTGGAAGACCTATTCATTTCGGATCGAGGCCAAAACTTGGGCAACATCATAATATGGTGGGAGGAGTCATTTGGTGAGTTTTGAGTGAAATCCAATCGCTAGAAGTATGGAATACACCAACCACTCCAATTAGGAACGAACTGCCGTTGAACTTGAATTGTCCAATTTCTCACACCTATTGATTTCGGATCGAGACCCAAACTTGGGCAACATCATAATATGGTGGGAGGAGTCATTTGTTAAGTTTTGAGTGAAATCCAATCGCTAGAAGTATGGAATACACCAACAACTCCAATCAGGAACGAACTGCCGTTGAACTTGAATTGTCCAATTTCTCACACCTATTGAATTCGGACCGAGCCCCAAACTTGGGGCAACATCATAATATGGTGGGAGGAGTCATTTGGTGAGTTTTGAGTGAAATCCAATCGCTAGAAGTATGGAATACACCAACCACTCCAATTAGGAACGAACTGCTGTTGAACTTGAATTGCCCAATTTCTCACACCTATTGATTTTGGACTGGGCCCCAAACTTGGGGCAACATCATAATATGGTGGCAGGAGTGATTTGGTGAGTTTTGAGTGAAATCCAATCGCTAGAAGTATGGAATACACCATCCACTCCCATTAGGAACGAACTGCCGTTGAACTTGAATTGTCCAATTTCTCACACCTATTGATTTCGGATCGAGCCCAAAACTTGGGCAACATCATAATATGGTGGGAGGACTCATTTGGTTAGTTTTGAGTGGAATCCAATCGCTAGAAGTATGGAATACACCAACCACTCCAATTAGGAACGAACTGCCGTTGAACTTGAATTGTCCAATTTGGAACACCTATTGATTTCGGATCGAGCCCAAAACTTGGGCAACATCATAATATGGTGAGAGAAGTCATTTGGTGAGTTTTGAGTGAAACCAATCGCTAGAAGTATGGAATACACCAACCACTCCAATTAGGAACGAACTGCCGTTGAACTTGAATTGTCCGATTTCTCACACCTATTGATTTCGGATCGAACCCAAAACTTGGGCAACATCATAATATGATGGGAGGAGTCATTTGGTGTGTTTTGAGTGAAATCCAATCGCTAGAAGTATGGAATACACCAACCACTCCCATTAGAAACGAACTGCCGTTGAACTTGAATTGTCCCATTTCTCACACCTATTAATTTCGGACCGGGCCCCAAACTTGGGCAACATCATAATATGGTGGGAGGAGTCATTTAGTGAGTTTTCAGTGAAATCCAATCGCTAGAAGTATGGAATACACCAACCACGCCAATTAGGAACGAACTGCCGTCGAACTTGAATTGTCCAATTTGGAACACCTATTGATTTCGGATCAAACCCAAAACTTGGGCAACATCATAATATGGTGGGAGGTGTCATTTGGAGAGTTTTGAGTGAAATCCAATCGCTAGAAGTATGGAATACACCAACCACTCCAATTAGGAACGAACTGCTGTTGAACTTGAATTGCCCAATTTCTCACACCTATTGATTTTGGACTGGGCCCCAAACTTGGGGCAACATCATAATATGGTGGCAGGAGTGATTTGGTGAGTTTTGAGTGAAATCCAATCGCTAGAAGTATGGAATACACCAACCACTCCAATTAGGAACGAACTGCCGTTGAACTTGAATTGTCCAATTTCTCACTCCTATTGATTTCGGATCAAGCCCAAAACTTGGGCAACATAATAATATGGTGGGAGGAGTCATTTGGTGAGATTTGAGTGAAATCCAATGGCTAGAAGTATGGAATACACCAACCACTCCCATTAGGAACGAACTGCCGTTGAACTTGAATTGTCCAATTTCTCACACCTATTGATTTCGGACCGAGCCCCAAACTTGGGCAACATCATAATATGGTGGGAGGAGTCATTTGGTTAGTTTTGAGTGGAATCCAATCGCTAGAAGTATGGAATACACCAACCACTCCCATTAGGAACGAACTGTCGTTGAACTTGAATTGTCCAATTTGGAACACCTATTGATTTCGGATCGAGCCCAAAACTTGGGCAACGTCATAATATGGTGGGAGGACTCATTTGGTGTGTTTTGAGTGAAATCCAATCGCTGGAAGGATGGAATACACCAACCACTCCCATATGGAACGAACTGCCGTTGAACTTGAATTGTCCAATTTCCCACACCTATTTATTTCGGATCAAACCCAAAACTTGGGCAACATCATAATATGGTAGGAGGAGTCATTTGGTGAGTTTTGAGTGAAATCCAATCGGTAGAAGTATGGAATACCCCAACCACTCCAATAAGGAACGAACTGCCGTCGAACTTGAATTGTCCAATTTGGAACACCTATTGATTTCGGATCGAGCCCGAAACTTGGGCAACATCATAATATGGTGGGAGGAGTCATTTGGTTAGTTTTGAGTGGAATCCAATCGCTATAACTATGGAATACACCAACCACTCCCATTAGGAACGAACTGTCGTTGAACTTGAATTGTCCAATTTGGAACTCCTATTGATTTCAGATCGAGCCCAAAACTTGGGCCACATCATAATATGGTGGGAGGAGTCATTTGGTGAGTTTTGAGTGAAATCCAATCGCTAGAAGTATGGAATACACCAACCACTCCAATTAGGAACGAACTGCCGTTGAACTTGAATTGTCCAATTTCTCACTCCTATTGATTTCGGATAGTGCCCCAAACTTGGGCAACATCATAATATGGTGGGAGGAGTCATTTGGTGAGTTTTGAGTGAAATCCAATCGCTAGAAGTATGGAATACACCAACCACTCCCATTAGGAATGAACTGCCGTTGAACATGAATTTTCCAATTTCTCACACCTATTGATTTCGGACCGAGCCCCAAACTTGGGCAACACCATAACATGGTGGGAGGAGTCATTTGGTGAGTTTTGAGTGAAATCCAATCGCTAGAAGTATGGAATACACCAACCACTCCCATTAGGAACGAACTGCCGTTGAACTTGAATTTTCCAATTTCTCAAACCTATTGATTTCGGACCGAGCCCCAAACTTGGGGCAACATCATAATATGGTGGGAGGAGTCATTAGGTGAGTTTTGAGTGGAATCCAATCGCTATAAGTATGGAATACACCAACCACTCCCATTAGGGACGAACTGTCGTTGAACTTGAATTGTCCAATTTGGAACTCCTATTGATTTCAGATCGAGCCCAAAACTTGGGCCACATCATAATATGGTGGGAGGAGTCATTTGGTGAGTTTTGAGTGAAATCCAATCGCTAGAAGTATGGAATACACCAACCACTCCAATTAGGAACGAACTGCCGTTGAACTTGAATTGTCCAATTTCTCACTCCTATTGATTTCGGATAGTGCCCCAAACTTGGGCAACATCATAATATGGTGGGAGGAGTCATTTGGTGAGTTTTGAGTGAAATCCAATCGCTAGAAGTATGGAATACACCAACCACTCCCATTAGGAACGAACTGCCGTTGAACTTGAATTGTCCAATTTCTCACACCTATTGATTTCGGACCGAGCCCCAAACTTGGGCAACATCATAATATGGTGGGAGGAGTCATGTGGTTAGTTTTGAGTGGAATCCAATCGCTAGAAGTATGGAATACACCAACCACTCCCATTAGGAACGAACTGTCGTTGAACTTGAATTGTCCAATTTGGAACACCTATTGATTTCGGATCGAGCCCAAAACTTGGGCAACATCATAATATGGTGGGAGGACTCATTTGGTGTGTTTTGAGTGAAATCCAATCGCTAGAAGTATGGAACACAACAACTACTCCGATTAGGAACGAACTGTCATTGAAATTGAATTGACCAATTTCTCACTCCTATTGATTTCGGATCAAGCCCAAAAGTTGGGCAACATCATAATATGGTGGGAGGAGTCATTTGGTGAGTTTTGAGTGAAATCCAATCGCTAGAAGTATGGAATACACCAACCACTCCAATTAGGAACGAACTGCCGTTGAACTTGAATTGTCCAATTTGGAACACCTATTGATTTCGGATCGAGCCCAAAACTTGGGCAACATCATAATATGGTGGGAGGAGTCATTTGGTGAGTTTTGAGTGAAATCCAATCGCTAGACGTATGGAATACACCAACCACTCCAATTAGGAACGAACTGCCGTTGAACTTGAATTGTCCAATTTCTCACTCCTATTGATTTCGGATCGTGCCCCACACTTGGGCAACATCATAATATGGTGGGAGGAGTCATTTGGTGAGTTTTGAGTGAAATCCAATCGCTAGAAGTATGGAATACACCAACCACTCCCATTAGGAACGAACTGCCGTTGAACTTGAATTGTCCAATTTCTCACTCCTATTGATTTCGGATAGTGCCCCAAACTTGGGCAACATCATAATATGGTGGGAGGAGTCATTTGGTGAGTTTTGAGTGAAATCCAATCGCTAGAAGTATGGAATACACCAACCACTCCCATTAGGAACGAACTGCCGTTGAACTTGAATTGTCCAATTTCTCACACCTATTGATTTCGGACCGAGCCCCAAACTTGGGCAACATCATAATATGGTGGGAGGAGTCATGTGGTTAGTTTTGAGTGGAATCCAATCGCTAGAAGTATGGAATACACCAACCACTCCCATTAGGAACGAACTGTCGTTGAACTTGAATTGTCCAATTTGGAACACCTATTGATTTCGGATCGAGCCCAAAACTTGGGCAACATCATAATATGGTGGGAGGACTCATTTGGTGTGTTTTGAGTGAAATCCAATCGCTAGAAGTATGGAACACAACAACTACTCCGATTAGGAACGAACTGTCATTGAAATTGAATTGACCAATTTCTCACTCCTATTGATTTCGGATCAAGCCCAAAAGTTGGGCAACATCATAATATGGTGGGAGGAGTCATTTGGTGAGTTTTGAGTGAAATCCAATCGCTAGAAGTATGGAATACACCAACCACTCCAATTAGGAACGAACTGCCGTTGAACTTGAATTGTCCAATTTGGAACACCTATTGATTTCGGATCGAGCCCAAAACTTGGGCAACATCATAATATGGTGGGAGGAGTCATTTGGTGAGTTTTGAGTGAAATCCAATCGCTAGACGTATGGAATACACCAACCACTCCAATTAGGAACGAACTGCCGTTGAACTTGAATTGTCCAATTTCTCACTCCTATTGATTTCGGATCGTGCCCCAAACTTGGGCAACATCATAATATGGTGGGAGGAGTCATTTGGTGAGTTTTGAGTGAAATCCAATCGCTAGAAGTATGGAATACACCAACCACTCCCATTAGGAACGAACTGCCGTTGAACTTGAATTGTCCAATTTCTCACACCGATTTATTTCGGATCAAACCCAAAACTTGGGCAACATCATAATATGGTGGGAGGATTCATTTGGTGAGTTTTGAGTGAAATCCAATCGCTAGAAGTATGGAATACCCCAACCACTCCAATTAGGAACGAACTGCCGTTGAACTTGAATTGTCCAATTTGGAACACCTATTGATTTCGGATCGAGCCCAAAACTTGGGAAACATCAGAATATGGTGGGAGGAGTCATTTGGTTAGTTTTGAGTGGAATCCAATCGCTATAAGTATGGAATACACCAACCACTCCCATTAGGAACGAACTGTCGTTGAACTTGAATTGTCCAATTTGGAACTCCTATTGATTTCAGATCGAGCCCAAAACTGGGGCAACATCATAATATGGTGGGAGGAGTCATTTGGTGTGTTTTGAGTGAAATCCAATCGCTAGAATTATGGAATACACCAACCACTCCAATTAGGAACGAACTGCCGTTGAACTTGAATTGTCCAATTTCTCACTCCTATTGATTTCGGATCGTGCCCCAAACTTGGACAACATCATAATATGGTGGGAGGAGTCATTTGGTGAGTTTTGAGTGAAATCCAATTGCTAGAAGTATGGAATACACCGACCACTCCCATTAGGAACGAACTGCCGTTGAACTTGAATTGTCCAATTTCTCACACCTATTGATTTCGGACCAAGCCCCAAACTTGGGACAACATCATAATATGGTGGGAGGAGTCATTTGGTGAGTTTTGAGTGAAATCCAATTGCTAGAAGTATGGAATACACCAACCACTCCCATTAGAAACGAACTGCCGTTGAATTTGAATTGTCCAATTTCTCACACCTATTGATTTCGGATCAAAGCCAAAACTTGGGCAAAATCATAATATGGTGGGAGGAGTCATTTGGTGAGTTTTGACTGAGATCCAATCGCTAGAAGTGTGGAATACACCAACTACTCCCATTAGGAACGAACTGCCGTTGAACTTGAATTGTCCAATTTCTCACACCTATTGATTTCGGATCGAACCCCAAACTTGTGCAACATCATAATATGGTGGGAGGAGTCATTTGGTGAGTTTTGAGTGAAATCCAATCGCTAGAAGTATGTGATCGGTTCATAATTGTATATCATTTTGTACCCTTCTAGCTTATGAATTGGTTATGTTTTTTAGTTAAACTTGTGCTTTTAATCTTTCTTGTGTTTATCTTTCAGTTCATTGAGTTTTAGGTAACAATGATGGCTTTGGATAGGAAATGATGCAATCCATGCATGATAGGGCCTGATTTGGGTGAATGGAAGATGATCTTAAAGACAAACTAATTTTGGCTACAGCCCATTTCCAGCCCAGTTTTGTAGGTCAACTTCTTGGCCTTGGATCAGCATTCTCTGGGGCTCGGATGAGGTGAAGATCTTCATGAAACGTGTTCCAATGGGTGTCTACTACAACATATCTAAATTTCATCCCAATTGAACATATCTGGAGTCCTCAGCCCATCCAACACTGAACCCTGCTCAGGAGAATTTGCAGCTGCCAGCTTTGTCATGTGCCTCCATGTGCCTCCTTTTAGCCATGTGCCTCACCCCAGCTATAACTGACTTTGCACCCAGCATAATGAGTGAAGTGGGGAGGCATTCCAGCTATGAAATTCTAAAGGAGCAAGTTGGTACATGCTGGAGCTATTATTGAGAAAGCATGTGCATGCATGGGAAGCAAAGAGAAAGGAGAGAGGGAAGAATGAGGAATGATGAGAGGCATTTTGCTTCAGCCTTTGAACATGGGAATTGAATTGGCAGATCACTTTGGAGCTGGAAATCAGGTTTTAATTGAAAGAGGAAGCATGTGCATGCATGTGAATCAAAAAGGAAAGAAAAGATGAAATGAAGTCAATTCCAGTCTCTGTTCGGCTGCCAACTTGCAAGGGCCAAAACACACACTTCTACTGGTCCGATGGAAATACTTTCTTCATAGAAGTTGTTCCAATGGGTGTCTAGTATAACATATCCAAATTTGAGCCCCATGGGATACGTTTTGAAACCTCTGGCCTTCCTACACCAATACTGGTTCAGAAAACTCGTTTTTCAGCAACCAAAAGGCAACCACATGGGTTGGCAGCAAAGGGCAGCCACATCTGACCACCTTTGAACCCATGTGATGAAAGCTTGAGGTGCAGCAAAAGATGAAGGATGGTGTGGGAATTCATCATGTTGTTCCTCCCTCTTAGCCCTATAAATAGAGAAGCCTTCAAGCTTCAAAACACACCCCAAGGGGGGGAGCTCTCAAACACTTCTCTAGAGCTCCCTTCCCTTCTCTCCCTCAAATTCTCTTAGTTTCCTTTCAAGTTGTCAATTGTTGTAACAAAATGAGTTTACTAAATTTTCCTTCAAGTTTTCTTAGTTCCACTTTACTTTTATTTGTAATGTACATTCTTTCTTAAGTATTCAAGTTTAATTAGTTTCCAAGTTTCAATTATGATTTTTGTTCTTATTCATTATGCTTATAAGTTAATATGCTAGTTTGAATGATTGATCACCATTTAGGCTTGCATGTTAGCTATCTTGGTTTGAATTAAGAGTAGACACCATGCTTTAATTCGAATTGAACTATGAATAGGAAGAGTATGTATGGACATTCGACAACAGGGATTAGATACATGCTTGGTTGTTTAAATTGTTCTTCTATACTTAATGGGTTCCTAATGCTTAGTTTTAGGTTAGACAACAAATGATCAAATTAGGGAATTAGGAACACAAGGTTATGACCAAACACCATGGCTTAATCATACTTTAGCTAGAATCAATCCGTTAATCTAATTGAACTTGGGAACTTATTTGCTTGAGTTATTTCTTTTTTTTCTTGTTTTATTTATTTTCTTTTTCAATTCTATTTTGTGTAGGGGAAACAAATTGGATCATTCAATCACCAATCCTCGAGGGATCGACCTCGCACTTACATATGCTATACTACCGAACGGCTCGTGCACTTGCGAGTATCACAAGTTGAGGATGCAGCAGAATCCATTTTGGTGCAGCTGAATCGACGCAACAGTATGGAATACACCAACCACTCCAATTAGGAACGAACTGCCGTTGAACTTGAATTGTCCAATTTGGAACACCTATTGATTTCGGATCGAGCCAAAAACTTGGCCAACATCATAATATGATGGGAGGAGTCATTTGGTGTGTTTTGAGTGAAATCCAATCGATAGAATAATGGAATAAACCAACCATTCCAATTAGGAACGAACTGCCGTTGAACTTGGATTGTCCAATTTCTTACACCTATTGATTTCGGATCGAGCCCAAAACTCGGGCAACATCATAATATGGTGGGAGGAGATATTTGGTGTGTTTTGAGTGAAATCCAATCGCTAGAACTATGAATTACCCCAAACCCTCCAATTTGGAACGAACTTCCTTTGAACTTGAATTGTCCAATTTCTTACAACTATTGATTTCGGATCGAGCCCAAAACTTGGGCAACATCATAATATGGTGGGAGGAGTCATTTAGTGAGTTTTGAGTGAAATCCAATCGCTAGACGTATGGAATACACCAACCACTCCAATTAGGAACGAACTGTCGTTGAAATTGAATTGACCAATTTCTCACACCTATTGATTTCGGATCGGTCCCAAAACATGGGCAACATCATAATATGGTGGGAGGAGTCATTTGGTGAGTTTTGAGTGAAATCCAATCGCTAGAAGTATGGAATACACCAACCACTCCAATTAGGAACGAACTGACGTTGAACTTGAATTGTACAATTTGGAACACCTATTGATTTCGGATCGAGCCCCAAACTTGGGCAACATCATAATACGGTGGGAAGAGTCATTTGGTGAGTTTTGAGTGAAATCCAATCGCTAGAAGTATGGAAAACACCAACCACTCCAATTAGGAACGAACTGCCGTTGAACTTGAATTGTCCAATTTGGAACTCCTATTGATTTCGGATCGAGCCCAAAACTTGGGCAACATCATAATATGGTGGGAGGAGTCATTTGGTGAGTTTTGAGTGAAATCCAATCTTTAGAAGTATGGAATACAGCAACCACTCGAATTAGGAACGAACTGCCGTTGAACTTGAAGCGTCCAATTTATCACACCTATTGATTTCGGATCGAGCCCCAAACTTGGGCAACATCACAATATGGTGGGTAGAGTCATTTGGCGAGTTTTGAGTGAAATCCAATCGCTAGAAGTATGGAATACACCAACCACTCCAGTTAGGAACGAACTGCCGTTGAACTTGAATTGTCCAATTTGGAACACCTATTGATTTCGGATCGAGCCCAAAACTTGGGCAACATCATAATATGGTGGGAGGAGTCATTTGGTGAGTTTTGAGTGAAATCCAGTCGCAAGAAGTATGGAATACACCAACCACTCTAATTAGTTACGAACTGCCGTTGAACTTGAATTGTCCAATTTGGAACACCTATTGATTTCGGATCGAGCCCAAAACATGGGCAACATCATAATATGGTGGGTGGAGTCATTTGGTGAGTTTTGAGTGAAATCGAATCGCTAGAAGTATGGAATACACAAACCACTCCAGTTAGGAACGAACTGCCGCTGAACTTGAATTGTCCAATTTGGAACACCTATTGATTTTGGATCGAGCCCAAAACTTGGGCAACATCATAATATGGTGGGAGGAGTCATTTGGTTAGTTTTGAGTGAAATCCAATCGCTAGAAGTATGGAATACACCAACCACTCCAATTAGGAACGAACTGCCGTTGAACTTGAATTGTCCAATTTGGAACACCTATTGATTTCGGATCGAGCCCAAAACTTGGGCAACATCATAATATGGTGGGAGGAGTCATTTGGTTAGTTTTGAGTGAAATCCAATCGCTAGAAGTATGGAATACACCAAGCACTCCAATTAGGAACGAACTGCCGTTGAACTTGAATTGACCAATTTCGCACACCTATTGATTTCGGATCGAGCCCCAAACTTGGGCAACATCATAATATGGTGGGAGGAGTCATTTGGCGAGTTTTGAGTGAAATATAATCGCTAGAAGTATGGAATACACCAACCACTCCAGTTAGGAAGGACAACCGTTGAACTTGAATTGTCCATTTTGGAACACCTATTGATTTCGGATCGAGCCCAAAACTTGGGCAAGATCATAATATGGTGGGAGGAGTCATTTCGTGAGTTTTGAGTGAAATCCAATCTTTAGAAATATGGAATACAGCAACCACTCGAATTAGGAACGAACTGGCGTTGAACTTGAATTGTCCAATTTCTCACACCTATTGATTTCGGATCGAGCCCCAAAATTGGGCAACATCATAATATGGGGGGAAGAGTCATTTGGCGAGTTTTGAGTGAAATCCAATCGCTAGATGTATGGAATACACCAACCACTCCAGTGAGGAACGAACTGCCGTTGAACTTGAATTGTCCAATTCGGAACACCTGTTGATTTCGGATCGAGCCCAAAACATGGGCAACATCATAATATGGTGGGAGGACTCATTTGGTGAGTATTGAGTGAAATCCAATCGCTCGAAGTATGGAATTTACCAACCACTCCAGTTAGGAACGAACTGCCGTTGAACTTGAATTGTCCAATTTGGAACACCTATTGATTTCGGATCGAGCCCATAACTTGGGCAACATCGTAATATGGGGGGAGGAGTCATTTGGTGTGTTTTGAGTGAAATCCAATCGCTAGAAGTATGGAATACACCAACCACTCCAATTAGGAACGAACTGCCGTTGAACTTGAATTGTCCAATTTGGAACACCTATTGATTTCGGATCGAGCCCAAAACTTGGGAAACATCATAATATGGTGGGAGGAGTCATTTGGTTAGTTTTGAGTGAAATCCAATCGCTAGAAGTATGGAATACACCAACCACTCCAATTAGGAACGAACTGCCGTTGAACTTGAATTGTCCAATTTGGAACACCTATTGATTTCGGATCGAGCCCAAAACTTGGGCAACATCATAATATGGTGGGAGGAGTCATTTGGTGAGTTTTGAGTGAAATCCAATCGCTGGACGTATGGAATACACCAACCACTCCAATTAGGAACGAACTGTCGTTGAAATTGAATTGACCAATTTCTCAGACCTATTGATTTCGGATCAAGCCCAAAACTTGGGCAACAACATAATATGGTGGGAGGAGTCATTTGGTGAGTTTTGAGTGAAATCCAATCGCTAGAAGTATGGAATACACCAACCACTCCAATTAGGAACGAACTGCTGTTGAACTTGAATTGTCCAAGTTATCACACCTATTGATTTCGGATCGAGCCCAAAACTTGGGCAACATCATAATATGGCGGGAGGAGTCATTTGGTTAGTTTTGAGTGAAATCCAATCGCTAGAAATATGGAATACACCAACCACTCCAATTAGGAACGAACTGCTGTTGAAGTTGAATTGTCCAATTTGGAACACCTATTGATTTCGGATCGAGCCCAAAAGTTGGGCAACATCATAATATGGTGGGAAAAGTCATTTGGTAAGTTATGAGTGAAATCCAATCGCTAGAAGTATGGAATACACCAACCACTCAAATTAGGAATGAACTGCTGTTGAACTTGAATTGTCCAATTTATCACACCTATTGATTTCGAATCGAGCCCAAAACTTGGGCAACATCATAATATGGTGGGAGGAGTCATTTGGTCAGTTTTGAGTGAAATCCAATCGCTAGAAGTATGGAATACACCAACCACTCCAATTAGGAACGAGGTGCCGTTGAATTTGAATTGTCCAATTTGGAACACCTACTGATTTCGGATCGAGCCCAAAACTTGGGCAACAACACAATATGGTGGGAGGAGTGGTTTGGTGAGTTTTGAGTGAAATCCAATCGCTAGAAGTATGGAATACACCAAGCACTCCAATTAGGAACGAACTGCCGTTGAACTTGAATTGTCCAATTTGGAGCACCTATTGTTTTCGAATCGAGCCCAACACTTGGGCAACATCATAATATGGTGGGAGGAGTCATTTGGTTAGTTTTGAGTGAAATCCAATCGCTAGAAGTATGGAATACACCAACCAATCCAATTAGGAACGAACTGCCGTTGAACTTGAATTGTCCAATTTCTCACACCTATTGATTTCGGATCGAGCCTAAAACTTGGGCAACATCATAATTTGGTGCGAGGAGTCATTTGGTGGGTTTTGAGTGAAATCCAATCGCTAGAAGTATGGAATACACCAACCACTCCAATTAGGAATGAACTGCCGTTGAACTTGAATTGTCCAATTTCTCACACCTATTGATTTCGGATGGAGCCCCAAACTTGGGCAACATCATAATATGGTGGGAGGAGTCATTTGGTGAGTTTTGAGTGAAATCCAATCGCTAGAAGTATGGAACACACCAACCACTCCAATTAGGAACGAACTGCCGTTGAACTTGAATTGTCCAATTTGGAACCCCTATTGATTTCGGATCGAGCCCAAAACTTGGGCAATATCATAATACGGTGGCAGGAGTCATTTGGTGAGTTTTGAGTGAAATCCAATCGCTAGAAGTCTGGAATACACCAAGCACTCCAATTAGGAACGATCTGCCGTTGAACTTGAATTGTCCAATTTGGAACACCTATTGATTTCGGATCGAGCCCAAAACTTGGGCAACATCATAATGTGGTGGGAGGTGTCATTTGGTGAATTTTGAGTGAAATCCAATTGCTAGAAGTGTGGAATACTCCAACCACTCCAATTAGGAACGAACTGCCGTTGAACTTGAATTGTCCAATTTCTCACACCTATTGATTTCGGATCGAGGCCAAAACTTGGGCTCCATCATAATGTGGTGGGAGGAGTCATTTGGTGAGTTTTGAGTGAAATCCAATCGCTAGAAGTATGGAATACACCAACCACTCCAGTTTAGAACGAACTGCCGTTATACTTGAATTTTCCAATTTGGAACACCTATTGCTTTCGGATCGAGCCCAAAACTTGGGCAACATCATAATATGGTGGGAGGAGTCATTTGGTGAGTTTTGAGTGAAATCCAATCGCTAGAAGTATGGAATACACCAACCACTCCAATTAGGAACGAACTTCCGTTGAATTTGAATTGTCCAATTTGGAAGACCTATTGCCTTCGGATCGAGCCCAAAACTTGGGCAACATATTAATATGGTTGGGGGAGTCATTTGGTGAGTTTTGAGTGAAATCCAATCGCTAGAAGTATGGAATACACCAACCACTCCAATTAGGAACGAACTGCCGTTAAACTTGAATTGTCCAATTTCTCACACGTATTGATTTCGGATCGAGCCCCAAACTTGGGCAATATCATAATATGGTGGGAGGAGTCATTTGGTGTGTTTTGAGTGAAATCCAATCGCTAGAAGTATGGAATACACCAACCACTCCAATTTGGAACGAACTTCCGTTGAACTTGAATTGTCCAATTTCTCACACCTATTGATTTCGGATCGAGCCCAAAACTTGGGCAACATCATAATATGGTGGGAGGAGTCATTTGGTGAGTTTTGAGTGAAATCCAATCGCTAGAAGTATGGAATACACCTACCACTCCAATTAGGAACGAACTGCGATTGAACTTGAATTGTCCAATTTCTCACACCTATTCATTTCGGATCGTGCCCAAAACTATCATAATATGGTGGGAGGAGTCATTTGGTGAGTTTTGAGGGAAATCCAATCGCTAGAAGTATGGAATACACTAACCACTCCAATTAGGAACGAACTGCCGTTGAACTTGAATTGTCCAATTTGGAACACCTATTGATTCCGGATCGAGCCCAAAACTTGGGCAACATTATAACATGGTGGGAGGAGTCATTTGGTGAGTTTTAAGTGAAATCCAATCGCTAGAAGTACGGAATACACCAACCACTCCCAGTAGGAACGAACTGCCATTGAACTTGAATTGTCCAATTTCTCACACCTATTGATTACGGATCGAACCCCAAACTTGTGCAACACCATAATATGGTGGGAGGTGTCATTTGGTGAGTTTTGGGTGAAATCCAATCGTTAGAAGTATGGAATACACCAACCACACCAATTAGGAACGAACTGCCGTTGAACCTGAATTGTCCAATTTCGAACACCTATTGATTTCGTATCGAGCCCAAAACTTGGGCAACATCATAATATGGTGGGAGGAGTCATTTGGTTAGTTTTGAGTGAAATCCAATCGCTAGAAGTATGGAATACACTAACGACTCCAATTAGGAACGATCTGCCGTTGAACTTGAATTGTCCAATTTCTCACACCTATTGATTTCGGATCGAGCCCAAAACTTGGGCAACATCATAATATGGTGGGAGGAGTCATTTTGTGAGTTTTGAGTGAAATCCAATCCCTAGAAGTGTGGAATACACCAAACACTCCCATTAGGAACGAACTGTCGTTGAACTTGGATTGTCCAATTTCCCACACCTGTTGATTTCGGATCGAGCCCAAAACTTGGGCAACATCATAATATGGTGGGAGGAGTTTTGAGTGAAATCCAATCGCTAAAAGTATGGAATACACCAACCACTCCAATTAGGAACGAACTGCCGTTGAACTTGAATTGTCCAATTTGGAACACCTATTGATTTCGTATCGAGCCCAAAACTTGGGCAACATCATAATATGGTGGGAGGAGTCATTTGGTTAGTTTTGAGTGAAATCCAATCGCTAGAAGTATGGAATACACTAACGACTCCAATTAGGAACGATCTGCCGCTGAACTTGAATTGTCCAATTTCTCACACGTATTGATTTCGGATCGAGCCCCAAACTTGGGCAATATCATAATATGGTGGGAGGAGTCATTTGGTGTGTTTTGAGTGAAATCCAATCGCTAGAAATATGGAATACACCGACCACTCCAATTTGGAACGAACTTCCGTTGAACTTGAATTGTCCAATTTCTCACACCTATTGATTTCGGATCGAGCCCAAAACTTGGGCAACATCATAATATGGTGGGAGGAGTCATTTGGTGAGTTTTGAGTGAAATCCAATCGCTAGAAGTATGGAATACACCAACCACTCCAATTAGGAACGAACTGCCATTGAACTTGAATTGTCCAATTTCTCACACCTATTCATTTCGGATCGTGCCCAAAACTATCATAATATGGTGGGAGGACTCATTTGGTGAGTTTTGAGGGAAATCCAATCGCTAGAAGTATGGAATACACTAACCACTCCAATTAGGAACGAACTGCCGTTGAACTTGAATTGTCCAATTTGGAACACCTATTGATTCCGGATCGAGCCCAAAACTTGGGCAACATTAGAACATGGTGGGAGGAGTCATTTGGTGAGTTTTGAGTGAAATCCAATCGCTAGAAGTACGGAATACACCAACCACTCCCAGTAGGAACGAACTGCCATTGAACTTGAATTGTCCAATTTCTCACACCTATTGATTTCGGATCGAACCCCAAACTTGTGCAACACCATAATATGGTGGGAGGTGTCATTTGGTGAGTTTTGGGTGAAATCCAATCGTTAGAAGTATGGAATACCCCAACCACACCAATTAGGAACGAACTGCCGTTGAACCTGAATTGTCCAATTTGGAACACCTATTGATTTCGGATCGAGCCCAAAACTTGGGCAACATCATAATATGGTGGGAGGAGTCATTTTGTGAGTTTTGAGTGAAATCCAATCCCTAGAAGTGTGGAATACACTAAACACTCCCATTAGGAACGAACTGTCGTTGAACTTGGATTGTCCAATTTCCCACACCTGTTGATTTCGGATCGAGCCCAAAACTTGGGCAACATCATAATATGGTGGGAGGAGTTTTGAGTGAAATCCAATCGCTAAAAGTATGGAATACACCAACCACTCCAATTAGGAACGAACTGCCGTTGAACTTGAATTGTCCAATTTGGAACACCTATTGATTTCGTATCGAGCCCAAAACTTGGGCAACATCATAATATGGTGGGAGGAGTCATTTGGTTAGTTTTGAGTGAAATCCAATCGCTAGAAGTATGGAATACACTAACGACTCCAATTAGGAACGATCTGCCGTTGAACTTGAATTGTCCAATTTCTCACACCTATTGATTTCGGACCGAGCCCGAAACTTGGGCAACATCATAATATGGTGGGAGGAGTCATTTGGTGAGTTTTGAGTGAAATCCAATCCCTAGAAGTATGGAATACACCAACCACTCCAATTAGGAACGAACTGCCGTTGAACTTGAATTGTCCAATTTCTCACACCTATTGATTTCGGATCGAGCACAAAACTTGGGCAACATCATAATATGGTTTGAGGAGTCAATTAGTGAGTTTTGAGTGAAATCCAATAGCTAGAAGTATGGAATACAGCAACCACTCCAATTAGGAACGAACTGCCGTTGAACTTGAATTGTCCAATTTCTCACACCTATTATTTCGGATCGAGCCCAAAACTTGGGCAACAACATAATATGGTGGGAGGAGTCATTTGGTTAGTTTTGAGTGAAATCCAATCGCTAGAAGTATGGAATACACCAACCAGTCCAATTAGGAACGAACTGCCGTTGAACTCTAACTGTCAAATTGGAAGACCTATTGATATCAGATCGAGCCCAAAACTTGGGCAACATCATAATATGGTGGGAGGAGTCATTTGGTGAGTTTTGAGTGAAATCCAATCGCTAGAAGTATGGAATACACCAACCACTGCAATTAGGAACGAATTGCCGTTGAACTTGAATTATCCAATTTGGAACACCTATTGATTTCGGATCGAGCCCAAAACTTGGGCAACAACATAATATGGTGGGAGGAGTCGTTTGGTGAGTTTTGAGTGAAATCCAATCGCTAGAAGTATGGAATACACCAACCACTCCAATTAGGAACGAACTGCCATTGAACTTGAATTGTCCAATTTCCCACACCTATTGATTTCGGATCGAGCCCAAAACTTGGGCAACATTATAATATGGTGGGAGGAGTCATTTGTGAGTTTTGGGTGTAATCCAATCGCTAGAATTATGGAATACAGCAACCACTCCAATTACGAACGAACTGCCGTTGAACTTGAATTGTCCAAATTCTCACACCTATTGATTTCGGATCGAGCCCCAAACTTGGGCAATATCATAATATGGTGGGAGGTGTCATTTGGTGAGTTTTGAGTGAAATCCAATCGCTAGAAGTATGGAATACACCAACCACTCCAATTAGGAACGAACTGCCATTGAACTTGAATTGTCCAATTTGGAACACCTATTGATTTCGGATCGAGCCCGAAACTTGGGCAACATAATAATATGGTGGGAGGAGTCATTTGGTGAGTTTTGAGTGAAATCCAATCGCTAGAAGTATGGAATACACCAACCACTCCAATTAGGAACGAACTGCCGTTGAACTTGAATTGTCCAATTTCGAACACCTATTGATTTCGGATCGAGCCCAAAACTTGGGCAACATCATAATATGGTGGGAGGAGTCATTTGGTGAGTTTTGAGTGAAATCCAATCGCTAGAAGTATGGAATACACCAACCACTCCAATTAGGAACGAACTGCCATTGAACTTGAATTGTCCAATTTCTCACACCTATTGATTTCGGATCGAGCCCAAAACTTGGGCAACATCATAATATGGTGGGAGGAGTCATTTGTGAGTTTTGAGTGTAATCCAATCGCTAGAATTATGGAATACAGCAACCACTCCAATTACGAACGAACTGCCGTTGAACTTGAATTGTCCAAATTCTCACACCTATTGATTTCGGATCGAGCCCCAAACTTGGGCAATATCATAATATGGTGGGAGGTGTCATTTGGTGAGTTCTGAGTGAAATCCAATCGCTAGAAGTATGGAATACACCAACCACTCCAATTAGGAACGAACTGCCATTGAACTTGAATTGTCCAATTTGGAACGAACTGCCGTTGAACTTGAATTGTCCAATTTCTCACACCTATTATTTCGGATCGAGCCCAAAACTTGGGCAACATCATAATATGGGGGGAGGAGTCATTTGGTGAATATTGAGTGAAATCCAATCCGTAGAAGTGTGGAATACACCAACCACTCCAATTAGGAACGCACTGCCGTTGAACTTGAATTGTCCAATTTCTCACACCGATTGATTTCGGATCGAGCCCAAAACTTGGGCAACAGCATAATATGGTGGGAGGAGTCATTTGGTGAGTTTTGAGTGAAATCCAATCTCTAGAAGTGTGGAATACACCAACCACTCCAGTTAGGAACGAACTGTCGTTGAACTTGAATTGTTAAATTTCTGACACCTATTGATTTCGGATCGAGCCCAAAACTTGGGCAACATCATAATATGGTGGGAGGAGGCATTTGGTGAGTTTTGAGTGAAATCCAATCGCTAGAAGTGTGGAATACACCAACCACTCCAATTAGGAACGAACTGTCGTTGAACTTGAACTGTCCAATTTCTCACACCTATTGATTTCGGATCCAGCCCAAAACTTGGGCAACATCATAATATGGTGGGAGGAGTCATTTGGTTAGTTTTGAGTGAAATCCAAACGCTAGAAGTATGGAATACACCAACCACTCCAATTAGGAACGAACTGCCGTTGAACTTGAATTGTCCAATTTGGAACACCTATTGATTTCGGATCGAGCCCAAAACATGGGCAACAGCATAATATGGTGGAAGGAGTCATTTGGTGAGTTTTGAGTGAAATCCAATCGCTAGAAGTGTGGAATACACCAACCACTCCAATGAGGAACGAACTGCCGTCGAATTTGAATTGTCCAATTTCTAACACCTATTGATTTTGGATCGACCCCAAAACTTGGGCAACATCATAATATGGTGGGAGTAGTCATTTGGTTTGTTTTGAGTGAAATCCAATCGCCAGAAGTATGGAATACACCAACCACTCCAATTAGGAATGAACTGCCGTTGAACTTTAATTGTCCAATTTCTCACACCTATTGATTTCGGATCGAGCCCAAAACTTGGGCAACATCATAATATGGTGGGAGGAGTCATTTGGTTAGTTTTGAGTAAAATCCAATCGCTAGAATTATGGAATACACCAACCACTCCAATTAGTTACGAACTGCCGTTGAACTTGAATTGTTCAATTTCGAACACCTATTGATTTCGGATTGAGCCCAAAACTTGGGCAACATCATAATATGGTGGGAGGAGTCGATTGGTGAGTTTTGAGTGAAATCCAATCGCTAGAAGTATGGAATACACCAACCACTCCAATTAGGAACGAACTGCCGTTGAACTTGAATTGTCCAATTTCTCACACCTATTGATTTTGGATCGAGCGCAAAACTTGGGCAACATCATAATATGGTGCGAGGAGTCATTCACTGAGTTTTGAGTGAAATCCAATCGCTAGAAGTGTGGAATACACCAACCACTCCAATTAGGAACGAACTGCCGTTGAACTTGTATTGTCCAATTTCCCACACCTATTGATTTCAGATAGAGCCCAAAACATGGGCAACATCATAATAAGGTGGGAGGAGTTTTGAGTGAAATCCAATCGCTAGAAGTATGGAATACACCAACCACTCCAATTAGGAACGAACTGCCGTTGAACTTGAATTGTCCAATTTCTCACACCTATTGATTTCGGATCGAGCCCAAAACTTGGGCAACATCATAATATGGTGGGAGGAGTCATTTGGTGAGTTTTGAGTGAAATCCAATTGCTAGAAGTATGGAATACACCAACCACTCCAATTAGGAACGAACTGCCGTTGAACTTGAATTGTCCAATTTGGAACACCTATTGATTTCGGATCGAGCCCCAAACTTGGGCAACATCATAAGATGGTGTGAGGAGTCATTTGGTGAGTTTTGAGTGAAATCCAATCGCTAGAAGTATGGAATACACCAACCACTCCAATTAGGAACGAACTGCCGTTGAACTTGAATTGTCCAATTTCTCACACATATTCATTTCGGATCAAGCCTCAAACTTGGGCAACATCATAATATGGTGGGAGGAGTCATTTGGTGAGTTTTGAGTGAAATCCAATCGCTAGAAGTATGGAATACACCAACCACTCCAACTAGGAACGAACTGCCGTTGAACTTGAATTGTCCAATTTCTCACACCTATTGATTTCGGATCGAGCCCCAAACTTGGGCAACAACATAATATGGTGGGAGGATTCATTTGGTGAGTTTTGAGGGAAATCCAATCGCTAGAAGTATGGAATACACCGACCACTCCAATTAGGAACGAACTGCCATTGAACTTGAATTGTCCAATTTCTGACACCTATTGATTTCGGATCGAGCCCAAAACTTGGGCAACATCATAATTCGGTGGGAGGAGTCATTTGGTGTGTTTTCAGTGAAATCCAATCGCAAGAAGTAGGGAATACACCAACCACTCCAATTAGGAACGAACTGCCGTTGAACTTGAATTGTCCAATTTCTCACACCTATTGATTTTGGATCGAGCGCAAAAGTTGGTTAACATCATAATATGGTGGGAGGAGTCATTTGGTTAGTTTTGAGTAAAATCCAATCGCTAGAAGTATGGAATACACCAACCACTCCAATTAGGAACGAACTGCCGTTGAACTTGAATTGTCCAATTTCGAACACCTATTGATTTCGGATCGAGCCCAAAACTTGGGCAACATCATAATATGGTGGGAGGAGTCGATTGGTGAGTTTTGAGTGAAATCCAATCGCTAGAAGTACGGAATACACCAAGCACTCCAATTAGGAACGCACTGCCGTTGAACTTGAATTGTCCAATTTCTCACACCTATTGATTTCGGATCGAGCCCAAAACTTGGGCAACATCATAATATGGTGGGAGGAGTCATTTGGTGAGTTTTGAGTGAAATCCAATCGCTAGAAGTGTGGAATACACCAACCACTCCAATTAGGAACGAACTGCCGTTGAACTTGAATTGTCCAATTTCTCACACCTATTGATTTCGGATCGAGCCCAAAACATGGGCAACATCATAATATGGTGGGAGGAGTCATTTGGTGAGTTTTGAGTGAGATCCAATCGCTAGAAGTATGGAATACACCAACCACTCCAATTAGGAACGAACTGCCGTTGAACTTGAATTGTCCAATTTCTCACACCTATTGATTTTGGATCGACCCCAAAACTTGGTTAACATCATAATATGGTGGGAGGAGTCATTTGGTTAGTTTTGAGTAAAATCCAATCGCTAGAAGTATGGAATACACCAACCACTCCAATTAGGAACGAACTGCCGTTGAACTTGAATTGTCCAATTTCGAACACCTATTGATTTCGGATCGAGCCCAAAACTTGGGCAACATCATAATATGGTGGGAGGAGTCGATTGGTGAGTTTTGAGTGAAATCCAATCGCTAGAAGTACGGAATACACCAAGCACTCCAATTAGGAACGCACTGCCGTTGAACTTGAATTGTCCAATTTCTCACACCGATTGATTTCGGATCGAGCCCAAAACTTGGGCAACAGCATAATATGGTGGGAGGAGTCATTTGGTGAGTTTTGAGTGAAATCCAATCTCTAGAAGTGTGGAATACACCAACCACTCCAGTTAGGAACGAACTGCCGTTGAACTTGAATTGTTAAATTTCTCACAACTATTGATTTCGGATCGAGCCCAAAACTTGGGCAACATCATAATATGGTGGGAGGAGTCATTTGGTTATTTTTGAGTGAAATCCAAAAGCTAGAAGTATGGAATACACCAACCATTCCAATTAGGAACGAACTGCCGTTGAACTTGAACTGTCGAATTTGGAACACCTATTGATTTCGGATCGAGCCCAAAACTTGGGCAACAGCATAATATGGTGGAAGGAGTCATTTGGTGAGTTTTGAGTGAAATCCAATCGCTAAAAGTATGGAATACACCAACCACTCCATTTAGGAACGAACTGCCGTTGAACTTGAATTGTCGAATTTGTAACACCTATTGATTTCGGATCGAGCCCAAAACTTGGGCAACAGCATAATATGGTGGGAGTAGTCATTTGGTTTGTTTTGAGTGAAATCCAATCGCCAGAAGTATGGAATACACCAACCACTCCAATTAGGAATGAACTGCCGTTGAACTTTAATTGTCCAATTTGGAACACCTATTGATTTCGGATCAAGCCCCAAACTTGGGCAACATCATAATATGGTGGGAGGAGTCATTTGGTGAGTTTTGAGTGAAATCCAATCGCTAAAAGTATGGAATACACCAACCACTCCATTTAGGAACGAACTGTCGTTGAACTTGAATTGTCGAATTTGTAACACCTATTGATTTCGGATCGAGCCCAAAACTTGGGCAACATCATAATATGGTGGGAGGAGTCATTTGGTTAGTTTTGAGTAAAATCCAATCGCTAGAATTATGGAATACACCAACCACTCCAATTAGGAACGAACTGCCGTTGAACTTGAATTGTCCAATTTCGAACACCTATTGATTTCGGATTGAGCCAAAAACTTGGGCAACATCATAATGTGGTGGGAGGAGTCGATTGGTGAGTTTTGAGTGAAATCCAATCGCTAGAAGTATGGAATACACCAACCACTCCAATTAGGAACGAACTGCCGTTGAACTTGAATTGTCCAATTTCTCACACCTATTGATTTCGGATCGAGCGCAAAACTTGGGCAACATCATAATATGGTGGGAGGAGTCATTCAGTGAGTTTTGAGTGAAATCCAATCGCTAGAAGTGTGGAATACACCAACCACTCCAATTAGGAACGAACTGCCGTTGAACTTGTATTGTCCAATTTCCCACACCTATTGATTTCAGATAGAGCCCAAAACATGGGCAACATCATAATAAGGTGGGAGGAGTTTTGAGTGAAATCCAATCGCTAGAAGTATGGAATACACCAACCACTCCAATTAGGAACGAACTGCCGTTGAACTTGAATTGTCCAATTTCTCACACCTATTGATTTCGGATCGAGCCCAAAACTTGGGCAACATCATAATATGGTGGGAGCAGTCATTTGGTGAGTTTTGAGTGAAATCCAACTACTAGAGTATGGAATACACCAACCACTCCAATTAGGAACGAACTGCCGTTGAACTTGAATTACCAATTTCTCACACATATTCATTTCGGATCAAGCCCCAAACTTGGGCAACATCATAATATGGTGGGAGGAGTCATTTGGTGAGTTTTGAGTGAAATCCAATCGCTAGAAGTATGGAATACACCAACCACTCCAACTAGGAACGAACTGCCGTTGAACTTGAATTGTCCAATTTCTCACACCTATTGATTTCGGATCGAGCCCCAAACTTGGGCAACATCATAATATGGTGGGAGGATTCATTTGGTGAGTTTTGAGGGAAATCCAATCGCTTGAAGTATGGAATACACCGACCACACCAATTAGGAACGAACTGCCATTGAACTTGAATTGTCCAATTTCTGACACCTATTGATTTCGGATCGAGCCCAAAACTTCGGCAACATCATAATTTGGTGGGAGGAGTCATTCGGGGAGTTTTCAGTGAAATCCAATCGCAAGAAGTATGGAATACACCAACCACTCCAATTAGGAACGAACTGCCGTTGAACTTGAATTGTCCAGTTTGGAACACCTATTGATTTCGGATCGAGCCCAAAACTTGGGCAACATCATAATATGGTGGGAGGAGTCATTTGGTGAGTTTTGAGTGAAATCCAATCTTTAGAAGTGTGGAATACACCAACCACTCCAATTAGGAACGAACTGCCGTTGAACTTGAATTGTTAAATTTCTCACACCTATTGATTTCGGATCGAGCCCAAAACTTGGGCAACATCATAATATGGTGGGAGGAGTCATTTGGTGAGTTTTGAGTGAAATCCAATCGCTAGAAGTGTGGAATACACCAACCACTCCAATTAGGAACGAACTGCCGTTGAACTTGAATTGTCCAATTTGGAACACCTATTGATTTCAGATAGAGCCCAAAACATGGGCAACATCATAATAAGGTGGGAGGAGTTTTGAGTGAAATCCAATCGCTAGAAGTTTGGAATACACCGACCACTCCAATTAGGAACGAACTGCCATTGAACTTGAATTGTCCAATTTCTGACACCTATTGATTTTGGATCGAGCCCAAAACTTGGGCAACATCATAATATGGTGGGAGTAGTCATTTGGTTTGTTTTGAGTGAAATCCAATCGCCAGAAGTATGGAATACACCGACCACTCCAATTAGGAATGAACTGCCGTTGAACTTTAATTGTCCAATTTGGAACACCTATTGATTTCCGATCGAGCCCCAAACTTGGGCAACATCATAATATGGTGGGAGGAGTCATTTGGTGAGTTTTGAGTGAAATTCAATCGCTAGAAGTGTGGAATACACCAACCACTCCAATTTGGAACGAACTGTCGTTGAACTTGAACTCTCCAATTTCTCACACCAATTGATTTCGGATCCAGCCCAAAACTTGGGCAACATCATAATATGGTGGGAGGAGTCATTTGGTTAGTTTTGAGTGAAATCCATTGGCTAGAAGTATGGAATACACCAACCACTCCAATTAGGAACGAACTGCCGTTGAACTTGAATTGTCCAATTTGGAACACCTATTGATTTCGGATCGAGCCCCAAACTTGGGCAACATCATAAGATGGTGGGAGGAGTCATTTGGTGAGTTTTGAGTGAAATCCAATCAGTAGAAGTATGGAATACACCAACCACTCCAATTAGGAACGAACTGCCGTTGAACTTGAATTGTCCAATTTCTAACACCTATTGATTTCGGATCGAGCCCAAAACTTGGGCAACAGCATAATATGGTTGGAGGAGTCATTTGGTGAGTTTTGAGTGAAATCCAATTGCTAGAAGTGTGGAATACACCAACCACTCCAATTAGGAACGAACTGCCGTTGAACTTGAATTGTCCAATTTCTAACACCTATTGATTTTGGATCGAGCCCAAAACTTGGGCAACATCATAATATGGTGGGAGTAGTCATTTGGTTTGTTTTGAGTGAAATCCAATCGCTAAAAGTATGGAATACACCAACCACTCGATTTAGGAACGAACTGCCGTTGAACTTGAATTGTCGAATTTGTAACGCCTATTGATTTCGGATCGAGCCCATAACTTGGGCAACATCATAATATGGTGGGAGGAGTCATTTGGTTAGTTTTGAGTAAAATCCAATCGCAAGAAGTATGGAATATACTAACCACTCCAATTAGGAACGAACTGCCGTTGAACTTGAATTGTCCAATTTCTCCCACCTATTGATTTCGGATCGAGCGCAAAACTTGGGCAACATCATAATATGGTGGGAGGAATCATTCGGTGAGTTTCTAGTGAAATCCAACTGCTAGAAGTATGGAATACACCAACCACTCCAATTAGGAACGAACTGCCGTTGAACTTGAATTGTCCAATTTGGAACACCTACTGATTTCGGATCGAGCCCAAAACTTGGGCAACAGCATAATATGGTGGGAGGAGTTGTTAAGCTCATAATTTCATACATATACATGCCCTATTTACTTACTTCTTTTGCTTAGTTTCCTAGATTTCTAAGTGATTTGCCTCCCTTTGTGTGTTTTGTAGGCCAATAGAGCAAGAGAGCATAATTCATGCAATTCAAGCATGTTAAGGCCTAATTTGGATGAAGGGAAGAAGAGCTTAATGACAAACTCATTTTGGCTACAGCCCCCTGCCAGTCCAGTTCCGTAGGTCATATTGCAAGCTTTGTTTCAACAACCTACATAGCTCGAATGAGGCCACATTCTTCATGAAAGTTGTTCCAATTGGTGTGTACTATAACATATCCAAAATTCAGCCCCATTGGATAAATATGGAGTCTGTTACCTAGCAAACACAGAGCCATGCTCAGGATGGATTTTATCAGCGCGCAAAATGAGTTAGCAATTTGTTTTGGCCTTAACTTCCTCCTCCGACCTTGGATTGGCCCAAATGATATATGGCTGGAAAGAAGACATTCTGAACTTCAAGTTTGAGTACTTAAAGTCTTAATTTGCTTAAGGGAAGCCCAATTCGTAAGCCCTTGAAGTTGCTGGTCATGCTGACCTCAGGATGAGCTATTATTTCTGGTTGGAAGCTTGGTCATGGTGACATGAAGATGAGCTAGGGCTGCTGGTGGGATTTATTAGTGAAGTGCATCAACCATTTCAGATTTTATAATGGAAGTGTTGTATGCATTAGTGAAGTGCATCAACCATTTCAGATTTTATAAAACAAGTGTTGTATGCATTAGCCATACTTAATTCAGATTTTCAGCTTCCTTAGGCCTATATATAGTGAGGTTTCCCAAGCTTGTAAACACACCCCAAGGGGGGGAGCTCTCAAACACTTCTCTAGAGCTCCCTTCCCTTCTCTCCCTCAAATTCTCTTAGTTTTGCTTTCTAGTTCTCAATTCTAGCTTTCTTTAATGTTTTCTTAGTTGTAATTTATTTTTCTTGTAATGTACATTCTTTCTTAAGTATTCAAGTTTAATTAGTTTCCAAGTTTCAATTATGGTTTTTGTTCTTATTCATTATGCTTATAAGTTAATATGCTAGTTTGAATGATTGATCACCATTTAGGCTTGCATTTTAGCTATCTTGGTTTGAATTAAGAGTATACACCCTGCTTTAATTCGAATTGAACTATGAATAGGAAGAGTATGTATGGACATTCGACAACAGGGATTAGATACATGCTTGGTTGTTTAAAATGTTCTTCTATGCTTAATGGGTTCCTAATGCTTAATTTTAGGTTAGACAACAAATGATCAAATTAGGGAATTAGGAACACAAGGTTATGACCACACACCATGGCTTAATCATACTTTAGCTAGAATCAATCCATTAATCTAAATTGAACTTGGGAACTTATTTGCTTGAGTTACTTTCTTATTTTCTTCCTTCTTTCATGTTCTTTGTTTTTGTTTCTGTTTTGTGTAGGAAAAATGAATTGAATCATTCAATCACCAATCCTCGTGGGATCGACCTCGCACTTACATACGCTAAACTACCAACGGTTCGTGCACTTGCGAGTATCACAAGTTGAGGATGCAACTGAATCCATTTTGGTGCAGCTGTATCTACGCAACAAGTTTTTGGCGCCGTTGCCGGGGATCGGTAACATTGTTTGATTCTATTTGGCTTTCCTACTTTATTTTTTTTTCTTAACTAGACAATTTCTTGTTTTAAAGTTAATGACGTTAATGGACAAGTTGTGTTTGTAGTCCAACAGAAAAGGACAATTGCCCAACAAGCAAGAGAACTGGGTTTAAGTCCCAGCTTACACAACCCATTGGTGCTTGTTGCTTTGAAGCATGGAATTGGATGTGTTTTGATTTTCCTTTTCATTTTAGTTTTTATTTCCTCATCCTTTTAATTCTATTTCAAGTTTTCTATGTTTGTTTTAGCAATTTATTATAGCTCAACAATAAATGGAGAGAGATGGCAACCTCAATCATAAGAATGGGAAGTGTGGAGCAATGAGAGAAGTCGCGACCTCCAAGTGCATCACACTCGACCTAATTGCTTCAAGGGGGAGCATTTCAATCCTTTCTCTTCTTTGAATTCTGTTTATTTTCGTAGTTGTTTTTGCCTTTTGGTCCCCGTTGAGTTCTTTGTTTTTCTATGCTGAATCCAACCATATAAAGAACGTAAAATTTGGACTTACGGTTGGAAAGTTATAGCCTAAAAACGGAACAGAGGTCGAAGCTGAAAAACATAGAAACGAATCTGTCCAAATGGTGATAAACGGGTGATAGAAAGTGCTGTTTGTTTTTTTTTTTCTTTGGTTTCTTGGTTTAGTACAACAATTTATGTTGTTTGTTTGAATTTGTTTACAGTACTTAGTTCATTTTTGTTTATGGTTTGTTGTTTCATTTTATCTTAATTTGTTTTTATTTCTTATCTTAAAAATTAAAAATAAAAATAAAAAATAAAAAAGATTTTTCATATGAGCCGACTTATGGTAACTCCAGTAAGCACTTCCGTCAATACAGTGTCTAGGAGTTCTTTAGGCGACACCTTCGGTGTCTAAGAAGTTTGGGTTTTAAGCGGGACCATTGTGACCCCTCCAACCTTCCCGGATCCCCTGGCTGTGTTTTCTGAGGCCCTTAACTGGTCATCCGTGAGTTGCTTATATATTCATTTTTATTTTTATTTTCTTTCTAAACCTTCTTCTTAACTTTTTCCCTTATCATTTACATGTTCTCAATCATCTTTACTTTGCTTTAACATTGAGGACAATGCTTCATTTAAGTTTGGGGGTGCTGGAAAGTTTTTTTAGTTTGTGTGTTTGTGTTTGAAAACGTAGGCTTCTTCATTGCTACAATTTGTTTTTTCTGCTACTGTTTTGAAAGTTTGGTCCGCGCTGTGTTCTTCATTTTTTCATGCTGAATCCAACGACATAAAGAACGTTAAATTTGACCAAGTGGTTTGAAAGTTACATGTCAAAACAGATTATATGTTGAAATTGAGCAGAACAGCAATTTGAAACCTCACGTTTTTCTTTTATGTTTCTTTTCTTTGAGTCATTTTCAGTTTTCCTTCCCACACCAATGATAAATCTTGAGTCTAACTTCTAATATGGCTCTTAGGAATTTGATAATCATTGTGTTAGGTCTGAATCTTATTCTTTTGCTAGCTAAGTCTCACATAATTATGCTTGAGCTTTCTATGCACTTTAGCCATGATTATACAACTCTTGCATGTCTTACCCAATTGTATGCATTTTTGCTTGTGTGATTCACTGGAATGTCAAGTTTATAACTAAGATATGATTTAGGCCATCTTTGTTAAGCCTCTTTCTTTTTCCTCCATCAACCCATACAGTACATATTCCCTTGTAAACCCTTTTGTGCCCAAACACTTAGCCATTTCTTTCTATCACCTTATCATCTATTAAATATCCTATCATCTAGGGGACATGTAGAGTATGATTGTATTTGAGATTGTAATGTATTCAAGGCAATAAATGAGCTATAAAAATCAAAAGAAAAAGAGAAAAGAAGTGTGGCCAATGTAGTCACGACCCTAGGGTGATATAAGGAGAAATCAAGGTGATCTAGGGTAATGAGCCGCAAAATTGGGCCAAATTTTATACAAAGTGTGTAAATGTCAAAATCAAATTTTGAAGTGATTCAATTGCAAAATCTGGTGTTGTGAGCTTTTCAATTTATGTGCCTTACATTTCAAATGTCAATGATCTTGTTTATATGACATGCTCTACTTTGTTCCTTAGACTTTGTATTTCAATATCCATTCCTTTTCTAACCATTACATTACATCCATGAGTAAAGTCCTATTGATTTTGGTTTAGCTTGGCAAACTTGAGTTCATTCTTGCAAGAATTTATATCGTTGTTTGAGAAGCATGAGTTGTATCTTTATGGCTACTTCACACACACACACCTTGAGCATGATTTTTGTGAGATTGTGGTAGCACTTGAATAATGTTTAGAACTTCCTTAGTGCTTGTTTTGTTCCTTGTTGAGCCATGTCTATGAAGTTTAACATTTTTGTCCGGTTGGAAGGTTAACGTTTTTGTTTTTTTTGTTTTTTTTGTTTTTCTTAAGAACTAACAAATCTTTTCAGTTTTCTAATTACTTTGTTTTACAGAGTCAGTAAAACGTTTATGGGTATCGTATCTGTTAAACCCTCAGGAGACACAACTCCTCCTACTAGGGATGCCTAGAGGTTTAAAGGCTTGTTGCATACGCTAAATGCAATCGAGTTACCTACGAAAGTGGTCTAGTTAACTTCTTGTTTTTTATTTTTTTATTTTTTTTATTTTTATTTTTTTTATCTTTGTTTTTCTTTTGTTTTGCTCGAGGACTAGCAAAATCTAAGTTTGGGGGTGTGTTAAGCTCATAATTTCATACATATACATGCCCTATTTACTTACTTCTTTTGCTTAGTTTCCTAGATTTCTAAGTGATTTGCCTCCCTTTGTGTGTTTTGTAGGCCAATAGAGCAAGAGAGCATAATTCATGCAATTCAAGCATGTTAAGGCCTAATTTGGATGAAGGGAAGAAGAGCTTAATGACAAACTCATTTTGGCTACAGCCCCCTGCCAGTCCAGTTCCGTAGGTCATATTGCAAGCTTTGTTTCAACAACCTACATAGCTCGAATGAGGCCACATTCTTCATGAAAGTTGTTCCAATTGGTGTGTACTATAACATATCCAAAATTCAGCCCCATTGGATAAATATGGAGTCTGTTACCTAGCAAACACAGAGCCATGCTCAGGATGGACTTTATCAGCGCGCAAAATGAGTTAGCAATTTGTTTTGGCCTTAACTTCCTCCTCCGACCTTGGATTGGCCCAAATGATATATGGCTGGAAAGAAGACATTCTGAACTTCAAGTTTGAGTACTTAAAATCTTAATTTGCTTAAGGGAAGCCCAATTCGTAAGCCCTTGAAGTTTCTGGTCATGCTGACCTCAGGATGAGCTATTATTTCTGGTTGGAAGCTTGGTCATGGTGACATGAAGATGAGCTAGGGCTGCTGGTGGGATTTATTAGTGAAGTGCATCAACCATTTCAGATTTTATAATGGAAGTGTTGTATGCATTAGTGAAGTGCATCAACCATTTCAGATTTTATAAAACAAGTGTTGTATGCATTAGCCATACTTAATTCAGATTTTCAGCTTCCTTAGGCCTATATATAGTGAGGTTTCCCAAGCTTGTAAACACACCCCAAGGGGGGGAGCTCTCAAACACTTCTCTAGAGCTCCCTTCCCTTCTCTCCCTCAAATTCTCTTAGTTTTGCTTTCTAGTTCTCAATTCTAGCTTTCTTTAATGTTTTCTTAGTTGTAATTTATTTTTCTTGTAATGTACATTCTTTCTTAAGTATTCAAGTTTAATTAGTTTCCAAGTTTCAATTATGGTTTTTGTTCTTATTCATTATGCTTATAAGTTAATATGCTAGTTTGAATGATTGATCACCATTTAGGCTTGCATTTTAGCTATCTTGGTTTGAATTAAGAGTATACACCCTGCTTTAATTCGAATTGAACTATGAATAGGAAGAGTATGTATGGACATTCGACAACAGGGATTAGATACATGCTTGGTTGTTTAAAATGTTCTTCTATGCTTAATGGGTTCCTAATGCTTAATTTTAGGTTAGACAACAAATGATCAAATTAGGGAATTAGGAACACAAGGTTATGACCACACACCATGGCTTAATCATACTTTAGCTAGAATCAATCCATTAATCTAAATTGAACTTGGGAACTTATTTGCTTGAGTTACTTTCTTATTTTCTTCCTTCTTTCATGTTCTTTGTTTTTGTTTCTGTTTTGTGTAGGAAAAATGAATTGAATCATTCAATCACCAATCCTCGTGGGATCGACCTCGCACTTACATACGCTAAACTACCAACGGTTCGTGCACTTGCGAGTATCACAAGTTGAGGATGCAACTGAATCCATTTTGGTGCAGCTGTATCTACGCAACAGGAGTCATTTGGTGACTTTTGAGTGAAATCCAATCGCTAGAAGTGTGGAATACACCAACCACTCCAATTAGGAACGAACTGCCGTTGAACTTGATTTGTCCAATTTCTAACACCTATTGATTTTGGATCGAGCCCAAAACTTGGGCAACATCATAATATGGTGGGAGTAGTCATTTGGTTTGTTTTGAGTGAAATCCAATCGCCAGAAGTATGGAATACACCAACCACTCCAATTAGGAATGAATTGCCGTTGAACTTTAATTGTCCAATTTGGAACACCTATTGATTTCGGATCAAGCCCCAAACTTGGGCAACATCATAATATGGTGGGAGGAGTCATTTGGTGAGTTTTGAGTGAAATCCAATCGCTAGAAGTATGGAATACACCAACCACTCCAATTAGGAATGAACTGCCGTTGAACTTGAATTGTCCAATTTCGAACACCTATTGATTTCGGATCGAGCCCAAAAGTTGGGCAACATCATAATATGGTGGGAGGAGTCATTTGGTGAGTTTTGAGTGAAATCCAATCGCTAGAAGTGTGGAATACACCAACCACTCCAATTAGGAACGAACTGTCGTTGAACTTGATTTGTCCAATTTCTAACACCTATTGATTTTGGATCGAGCCCAAAACTTGGGAAACATCATAATATGGTGGGAGGAGTCATTTGGTGAGTTTTGAGTGAAATCCAATCGCTAGAAGTATGGAATACACCAACCACTCCAACTAGGAACGAACTGCCGTTGAACTTGAATTGTCCAATTTCTCACACCTATTGATTTCGGGTCGAGCCCCAAACTTAGGCAACATCACAATATGGTGGGAGGATTCATTTGGTGAGTTTTGAGGGAAATCCAATCGCTAGAAGTATGGAATACACCGACCACTCCAATTAGGAACGAACTGCCATTGAACTTGAATTGTTCAATTTCTGACACCTATTGATTTTGGATCGAGCCCAAAACTTGGGCAACATCATAATATGGTGGGAGTAGTCATTTGGTTTGTTTTGAGTGAAATCCAATCGCCAGAAGTATGGAATACACCAACCACTCCAATTAGGAATGAACTGCCGTTGAACTTTAATTGTCCAATTTGGAACACCTATTGATTTCGGATCGAGCCCCAAACTTGGGCAACATCATAATATGGTGGGAGGAGTCATTTGGTGAGTTTTGAGTGAAATCCAATCGCTAGGAGTGTGGAATACACCAACCACTCCAATTAGGAACGAACTGTCGTTGAACTTGAACTGTCCAATTTCTCACACCTATTGATTTCGGATCCAGCCCAAAACTTGGGCAACATCATAATATGGTGGGAGGAGTCATTTGGTTAGTTTTGAGTGAAATCCATTGGCTAGAAGTATGGAATACACCAACCACTCCAATTAGGAACGAACTGCCGTTGAACTTGAATTGTCCAATTTGGAACACCTATTGATTTCGGATCGAGCCCCAAACTTGGGCAACATCATAAGATGGTGGGAGGAGTCATTTGGTGAGTTTTGAGTGAAATCCAATCAGTAGAAGTATGGAATACACCAACCACTCCAATTAGGAACGAACTGCCGTTGAACTTGAATTGTCCAATTTCTAACACCTATTGATTTCGGATCGAGCCCAAAACTTGGGCAACAGCATAATATGGTGGGAGGAGTCATTTGGTGAGTTTTGAGTGAAATCCAATTGCTAGAAGTGTGGAATACACCAACCACTCCAATTAGGAACGAACTGCCGTTGAACTTGAATTGTCCAATTTCTAACACCTATTGATTTCGGATCGAGCGCAAAACTTGGGCAACATCATAATATGGTGGGAGGAGTCATTTGGTGAGTTTCTAGTGAAATCCAATTGCTAGAAGTATGGAATACACCAACCACTCCAATTAGGAACGAACTGCCGTTGAACTTGAATTGTCCAATTTGGAACACCTATTGATTTCAGATCGAGCCCAAAACTTGGGCAACATCATAAGATGGTGGGAGGAGTCATTTGGTGAGTTTTGAGTGAAATCCAGTCGCTAGAAGTATGGAATACACCAACAACTCCAATTAGGAACGAACTGTCGTTGAACTTGAATTGTCCAATTTCTCACACCTATTGATTTTGGATCGACCCCAAAACTTGGTTAACATCATAATATGGTGGGAGTAGTCATTTGGTTAGTTTTGAGTGAAATCCAATCGCTAAAAGTATGGAATACACCAACCACTCCATTTAGGAACGAACTGCCGTTCAACTTGAATTGTCGACTTTGTAACACCTATTGATTTCGGATCGAGCCCAAAACTTGGGCAACATCATAATATGGTGGGCGGAGTCATTTGGTTAGTTTTGAGTGAAATCCAATCGCTAGAAGTATGGAATACACCAACCACTACGATTAGGAACGAACTGCCGTTGAACTTGAATTGTCCAATTTCTCACACCTATTGATTTCGGATCGAGCCCAAAACTTGGGCAACATCATAATATGGTGGGAGGAGTCATTTGGTGAGTTTTGAGTGAAATCCAATCGCTAGAAGTATGGAATACACCAACCACTCCCATTAGGAACGAACTGCCGTTAAACATGAATTGTCCAATTTCTCACACCTATTGATTTTGGATCGAGCCCAAAACTTGGGCAACATCATAATATGGTGGGAGGAGTCATTTGGTGAGTTTTGAGTGAAATCCAATCGCTAGAAGTGTGGAATACACCCACCGCACCAATTAGGAACGAACTGCCGTTGAACTTGAATTGTCCAATTTCTCACACCTATAGATTTCGGATCGAGCCCCAAACTAGGGCAACGTAATAATATGGTGGGAGGAGTCATTTGGTGAGTTTTGAGTGAAATCCAATCGCTAGAAGTATGAAATACACCAACCACTACGATTAGGAACGAACTGCCGTTGAACTTGAATTGTCCAATTTCTCACACGTATTGATTTCGGATCGAGCCCCAAACTTGGGCAACATCATAATATGGTGGGAGGAGTCATTTGGGGAGTTTTGAGTGAAATCCAATCGCTAGAAGTATGGAATACACCAACCACTCCAATTAGGAACGAACTGCCGTTGAACTTGGATTGTCCAATTTCCCACACCTATTGATTTCAGATCGACCCCAAAACATGGGCAACATCATAATAAGGTGGGAGGAGTTTTGAGTGAAATCCAATCGCTAGAAGTATGGAATACACCAACCACTCCAATTAGGAACGAACTGCCGTTGAATTTGAATTGTCCAATTTCTCACACCTATTGATTTCGGATCGAGCCCAAAACTTGGACAACATCATAATATGGTGGGAGGAGTCATTTGGTGAGTTTTGAGTGAAATCCAATCGCTAGAAGTGTGGAATACACCAACCATTCCAATTAGGAACGAACTGCCGTTGAACTTGAATTGTCCAATTTCTCACGCCTATTGTTTTCGGATCGAGCCCAAAACTTGGGCAACATCATAATATGGTGGGAGGAGTCATTTGGTTAGTTTTGAGTGAAATCCAATCGCTAGAAGTGTGGAATACACCAACCACTCCAATTAGGAACGAACTGCCGTTGAACTTGAACTGTCCAATTTCTCACACCTATTGATTTCGGATCTTGCTCAAAACTTGGGCAACATCATAATATGGTGGGAGGAGTCATTTGGTGAGTTTTGAGTGAAATCCAATCGCTAGAAGTATGGAATACACCAACCACTCCCATTTGGAACAAACTGCCGTTCAACTTGAATTGTCCAATTTCTCACACCTATTGATTTCGGATCGAACCCCAAACTTGTGCAACATCATAATATGGTGGGAGGAGTCATTTGGTGAGTTTTGAGTGAAATCCAATCGCTAGAAGTATGGAATACACCAACCACTCCAATTAGGAACGAACTGTCGTTGAACTTGAATTGTCCAATTTGGAACACCTATTGATTTCGCATCGAGGCCAAAACTTGGGCAATATCATAATATGGTGGGAGGAGTCATTTGGTGAGTTTTGAGTGAAATCCAATCGCTAGAAGTATGGAATACACCAACCACACCCATTTGGAACGAACTGCCGTTCAACTTGAATTGTCCAATTTCTCACACCTATTGATTTCGGATCGAACCCCAAACTTGTGCAACATCCTAAAATGGTGGGAGGAGTCATTTGGTGAGTTTTGAGTGAAATCCAATCGCTAGAAGTATGGAATACACCAACCACTCCAATTAGGAACGTACTGCCGTTGAACTTGAATTGTCCAATTTGGAACACCTATTGATTTCGGATCGAGCCCAAAACTTGGGCAATATCATAATATGGTGGGAGGAGTCATTTGGTGAGTTTTGAGTGAAATTCAATCGCTAGAAGTATGGAATACACCAACCACTCCAATTAGGAACGATCTGCCGTTGAACTTGAATTGTCCAATTTGGAACACCTATTGATTTCGTATCGAGCCCCAAACTTGGGCAACCTCATAATATGGTGGGAGGAATCATTTGGTGAGTTTTGGGTGAAATCCAATCGCTAGAAGTATGGAATACACCCACCACTCCAATTAGGAACGAACTGCCGTTGAACTTGAATTGTCCAATTTCTCACACCTATTGATTTCGTATCGAGCCCCAAACTTGGGCAACATCATAATATGGTGGGAGGAGTCATTTGGTGAGTTTTGAGTGAAATCCAATCGCTAGAAGTATGGAATACACCAACCACTCCAATTAGGAATGAACTGCCGTTGAACTTGAATTGTCCAATTTGGAACCCCTATTGATTTCGGATCGAGCCCAAAACTTGGGCAACATCATAATTTGGTGGGAGGAGTCATTTGGTGAGTTTTGAGTGAAATCCAATCGCTAGAACTATGGAATACACCAACCACTCCCATTAGGAACGAACTGCCGTTGAACTTGAATTGTCCAATTTCTTACACCTATTGATTTCGGATCGTGCCCAAAACTTGGGCAACATCATAATATGGTGGGTGGAGTCGTTTGGTGAGTTTTGGGTGAAATCCAATCGCTAGAAGTATGGAATACACCAACCACTCCAATTAGTAAAGAACTGTCGTTGAACTTGAATTGTCCAATTTCTCACACCTATTGATTTCGGATCGAGCCCAAAACTTGGGCAACATCATAATATAGTGGGAGGAGTCATTTTGTGAGTTTTGAGTGAAATCCAATCGCTTGAAGTATGGAATACACCAACCACTCCAATTCGGAAAGAACTGCCGTTGAACTCTAATTGTCAAATTTGAAAGACCTATTGATTTCGGATCGAGCCCAAAACTTGGGCAACCTCATAATATGGTGGGAGGAGTCATTTGGTGAGTTTTGAGTGAAATCCAATCCCTAGAAGTATGGAATACACCAACCACCCCAATTAGGAACGAACTGCCGTTGAACTTGAATTGTCCAATTTGGAACCCCTATTTATTTCGGATCGAGCCCAAAACTTGGGCAACATCATAATATGGTGGGAGGAGTCATTTGGTGAGTTTTGAGTGAAATCCAATCGCTAGAATTATGTAATTCACCAACCACTCCAATTAGGAACGAACTGCCGTTGAACTTGAATTGTCCAATTTCTCACACCTATTGATTTCGGATCGAGCCGCAAACTTGGGCAACATCATAATATGGTGAGAGGAGTCGTTTGGTGAGTTTTGAGTGAAATCCAATCGCTAGAAGAATGGAATACACCAACCAATCCAATTAGGAACGAACTGCCGTTGAACTTGAATTGTCCAATTTCTCACACCTATTGATTTCGGATCAAGCCCAAAACTTGGGCAACATCAAAATATGGTGGGAGGAGTCATTTGGCTAGTTTTGAGTGAAATCCAATCGCTAGAAGTATGGAATACACCAACCACTCCAGTTAGGAACGAACTGCCGTTGAACTCTAATTGTCAAATTTGGAAGACCTATAGATTTCGGATCGACCCCAAAACTTGGGCAACATCATAATATGGTGGGAGGTGTCATTTGGTGAGTTTTGAGTGAAATCCAAACGCTAGAAGTATGGAATACATCAACCACTCCAATTAGAAACGAACTGCCGTTGCACTTGAATTGTCCAATTTCTAACACCTATTGATTTCGGATCGAGCCCAAAACTTAGGCAACATCATAATATGGTGGGAGGAGTCATTTGGTGAGTTTTGAGTGAAATCCAATCGCTAGAAGTGTGGAATACACCAACCACTCCAATTAGGAACGAACTGCCGTTGAACTTGAATTGTCCAATTTGGAACACCTATTGATTTCGGATCGAGCCCAAAACTTGGGCAACTTCATAATATGGTGAGAGGAGTCATTAGTGAGTTTTGAGTGAAATCCAATCTCTAGAAGTATCGAATACCGCACCCACTCCAGTTTGGAACGAACTGTCGTTGAACTTGAATTGTCCAATTTCTCACACCTATTGATTTCGGATCGAGCCCAAAACTTGGGCAACATCATAATGTGGTGGGAGGAGTCAATTGGTGAGTTTTGTGTGAAATCAAATCGCTAGAAGTGTGGAATACACCAACCACTCCAATTAGGAAGGAACTGCCGTTGAACTTGAATTGTCCAATTTCTCACACCTATTGATTTCGGATCGAGCCCAACACCTGTACAACATCATAATATAGTGGGAGGAGTCATTTTGTGAGTTTTGAGTGAAATCCAATCGCTAGAAGTATGGAATACACCAACCACTCCAATTTGGAACGAACTGACGTTGAACTTGAATTGTCCAATTTCTCACACCTATTTATTTCGGATCGAGCCCAAAACTTGGGCAACATTATAATATGGCGGGAGGAGTCATTTGGTTAGTTTTGAGTGAATTCCAATCGCTAGAAGTATGGAATACACAAACCACCCCAAGTAGGAAAGAACTGCCGTTGAACTTGAATTGTCCAATTTGGAACACCTTTCGATTTCGTATCGAGCCCAAAACTTGGGCAACATCATAATATGGTGGGAGGAGTCATTTGGTGAGTTGTGAGTGAAATCCAATCGCAAGAAGTATGGAATACACCAACCACTCCAGTTAGGAACGAACTGCCGTTGAACTTGAATTGTCCAATTTGGAACACCTATTGATTTCGGATCGAGCCCGAAACTTGGGCAACATCATAATATGGTGGGAGGAGTCATTTGGTGAGTTTTGAGTGAAATCCAATCTCTAGAAGTATGGAATACACCAATCACTCCAATTAGGAACGAATTGCCGTTGAACTTGAATTATCCAATTTGGAACACCTATTGATTCCGGATCGAGCCCAAAACTTGGGCAACATCATAACATGGTGGGAGGAGTCATTTGGTGAGTTTTGAGTGGAATCCAATCGCTGGACGTATGGAATACACCAACCACTCCAATTAGGAATGAACTGTCGTTCAAATTGAATTGACCAATTTCTCAGACCTATTGATTTCGGATCGAGCCCAAAACTTGGGCAACATCATAATATGGTGGGAGGAGTCATTTGGTGAGTTTTGAGTGAAATCCAATCGCTAGACATATGGAATACACCAACCACTCCAACTAGGAACGAACTGTCGTTGAACTTGAATTGTCCAATTTCTCACACCTATTGATTTTGGATCGAGCCCAAAACTTGGGCAACATCATAATATGGTGGGAGTAGTCATTTGGTTAGTTTTGTGTGAAATCCAATCAATAGAAGTATGGAATACACCAACCACTCCAATTAGGAACGAACTGCCGTTGAACTTGAATTGTCCAATTTGGAACACCTATTGATTTCGGATCGAGCCCAAAACTTGGGCAACATCATAATATGGTGGGAGGAGTCATTTGGTGAGTTTTGAGTAAAATCCCATCGCTAGAAGTATGGAATACACCAACCACTCCGATTAGGAACGAACTGCCGTTGAACTTGAATTGTCCAATTTGGAACACCTATTGATTTCGGATCGAGCCCAAAACTTGGGCAACATCATAATACGGTGGGAGGAGTCATTCGGTGAGTTTTGAGTGAAATCAAATCGCTAGAAGTATGGAATACACTAACCACTCCAATTAGGAACGAACTGTCGTTGAACCTGAATTGTCCAATTTATCACACCTATTGATTTCGGATCGAGCACAAAACTTGGGCAACATCATAATATGGTGGGAGGAGTCGTTTGGTGAGTTTTGAGTGAAATCCAATCGTTAGAAGTATGGAATACTCCGACCACTCCAATTAGGAACGAACTGCCGTTGAACTTGAATTGTCCAATTTGGAACACCTATTGATTTCGGATCGAGCCCAAAACTTGGGCAACATCATAATACGGTGGGAGGAGTCATTTGGTGAGTATTGAGTGAAATCCAATCGCTAGAAGTTTGGAGTTTACGAACCACTCCAGTTAGGAACGAACTGCCGTTGAACTTGAATTGTCCAATTTGGAACACCTATTGATTTCGGATCGAGCCCAAAACCTGGGCAACATCATAATATGGTGGGAGGAGTCATTTGGTGAGTTTTGAGTGAAATCCAATCGCTAGAAGTATGGAATACAACAACCACTCCAATTAGGAACGAACTGCCGTTGAACTTGAATTTTCCAATTTGGAACACCTATTGATTTCGGATCGAGCCCAAAACCTGGGCAACATAATAAAATGGTGGGAGGGGTCATTTGGTGAGTTTTGGGTGAAATCCAATCGCTAGAAGTATGGAATACACCAACCACTCCAATTAGGAACGAACTGCCGTTGAAGTTGAATTGTCCAATTTGGAACACCTATTGATTTCGGATCGAGCCCAAAACTTGGGCAACATCATAATATGGTGGAAGGAGTCATTTTGTGTATTTTGAGTGAAATCCAATCTTTAGAAGTGTGGAATACACCAACCACTCCAATTAGGAACGAACTGCCGTTGAACTTGAATTGTCCAATTTCTCACACCTATTGATTTCGGATCGAGCCCAAAACTTGGGCAACATCATAATATGGTGGGAGGAGTCATTTGGTTTGTTTCGAGTGAAATCCAATCGCTAGAAGTATGGAATACCCCAACCACCCCAATTAGGAACGAACTTCCGTTGAACTTGAATTGTCCAATTTGGAACACCTATTGATTTTGGATCGAGCCCATAACTTGGGGAACATCATAATATGGGGGGAGGAGTCATTTGGTTAGTATTGAGTGACATCCAATCTCTAGAAGTATGGAATATACCAACCACTCCAGTTAGGAACGAAATGCCGTTGAAATTGAATTGACCAATTTCTCACACCTATTGATTTCGGATCGAGCCCGAAACTTGGGCAACATCATAATATGGGGGGAGGAGACATTAGGTGGGTTTTGAGTGAAATCCAATCGCTAGAAGTATGGAATACACCAACCACTCCAATTGGGAACGAACTGCCGTTGAACTTGAATTCTCCAATTTGGAACACCTATTGATTTTGGATTGAGCCCAAAACTTGGGCAACAACATAATATGGTGGGAGGAGTCATTTCGTGGGTTTTGAGTGAAATCCAATCGCTAGAAGTATGGAATACCCCAACCACCCCAATTAGGAACGAACTTCCGTTGAACTTGAATTGTCCAATTTCTCACACCTATTGATTTTGGATCGAGCCCAAAACTTGGGCAACATCATAATATGGTGGGAGTAGTCATTTGGTTAGTTTTGTGTGAAATCCAATCAATAGAAGTATGGAATACACCAACCACTCCAATTAGGAACGAACTGCCGTTGAACTTGAATTGTCCAATTTGGAACACCTATTGATTTCGGATCGAGCCCAAAACTTGGGCAACATCATAATATGGTGGGAGGAGTCAGTTGGTGATTTTTGAGTGAAATCCAATCGCTAGAAGTATGGAATACACCAACCACCCCAATTAGGAACGAACTGCCGTTGAACTTGAATTATCCAATTTGGAACACCTACTGATTTCGGATCGTGCCCAAAACTTGGGCAACGTCATAATATGGTGGGAGGAGTCATTTGGTTAGTTTTGAGTGAAATCCAATCGCTAGAAGTATGGAATACACGAACCACTCCAATTAGGAACGAACTGCCGTTGAACTTGAACTGTCCAATTTCTCACACCTATTGATTTCGGATCGAGCCCCAAACTTGGGCAACATCATAATGTGGTGGGAAGAGTCATTTGGTGAGTTTCGAGTGAAATCCAATCGCTAGAAGTATGGAATACCCCAACCACCCCAATTAGGAACGAACTTCCGTTGAACTTGAATTGTCCAATTTGGAACACCTATTGATTTCGTATCGAGCCCAAAACTTGGGCAACATCATAATATGGTAAGAGGAGTCAATTGGTGAGTTTTGAGTGAAATCCAATCGCTAGAAGTATAAAATACACCAACCACTCCAATTTGGAACGATCTGCCGTTGAACTTGAATTGTCCCATTTCTCACACCTATTGATTTCGGACCGAGCCCCAAACTTGGGCAACCTCAAAATATGGTGGGAGGAGTCATTTGGAAAGTTTTGAGTGAAATCCAATCGCTAGAAGTATGGAATACACCAACCACTCCAATTAGGAACGAACTGCCGTTGAACTCGAATTGTCAAATTTGGAAGACCTATTGATTTCGGATCGAGCCCAAAACTTGGGCAACATCATAATATGGTGGGAGGAGTCATTTTGTGAGTTTTGAGTGAAATCCAATCGCTTGAAGTATGGAATACACCAACCACTGCAATTAGGAACGAACTGCCGTTGAACTTGAATTGTCCAATTTGGAACACCTATTGATTTCGGATCGAGCCCAAAACTTGGGCAACATCATAATAAGGTGGGAGGAGTCATTTGGTTAGTTTCGAGTGAAATCCAATGGCTAGAAGTATGGAATACCCCAACCACCCCAATTAGGAACGAACTGCCGTTGAACTTGAATTGTCCAATTTCTCACACCTATTGATTTCGAATCGACCCCAAAACTTGGGCAACATCATAATATGGTGGGAGGAGTCATTTGGTGGGTTTTGAGTGAAATCCAATCGCTAGAAGTATGGAATACACCAACCACTCCAATTAGGAACGAACTGCCGTCGAACTTGAATTGTCCAATTTGGAACACCTATTGATTTGGAACACCTATTGATTTCGGATCGAGCCCAAAACTTGGGCCACATCATATTATGGTGGGAGGAGTCATTTGGTGAGTTTTCAGTGAAATCCAATCGCTGGACGTATGGAATACACCAACCACTCCAATTAGGAACGTACTGCGGTTGAACTTGAATTGTCGAATTTCTCTCACCTATTGAGTTCGGATCGAGCCCAAAACTTGGGCAACATCATAATATGGTGGGAGGAGTCATTTGGTGAGTTTTGAATGAAATCCAATCGCTAGAAGTACGGAATACACGAACCACTCCAATTAGGAACGAACTTTCGTTGAAATTGAATTGACCAATTTCTCAAACCAATTGATTTCGGATCGAGCCCAAAACTTGGGCAGGATCATAATATGGTGGGAGTAGTCATTTGGTGAGTTTTGAATGAAATCCAATCGCTAGAAGTATGGAATACACCAACCACTCTAATTAGGAACGAACTGCCGTTTTACTTGAATTGTCCATTTTCCCACACCTATTGATTTCGGATCGAGCCCAAAACTTGGGCAACATCATAATATGGTGGGAGGAGTCATTTGGTGAGTTTTGAGTGAAATCCAATCGCTAAAAGTACGGAATACACCAACCACTCCAATTAGGAACGAACTTTCGTTGAAATTGAATTGACCAATTTCTCACACCTATTGGTTTCGGATCGAGCCCAAAACTTGGGCAACATCATAATATGATGGGAGTAGTCATTTGGTGAGTTTTGAGTGAAATCCAATCGCTAGAAGTATGGAATACACCAACCACTCCAATTAGGAACGAAATGCCGTTGAAATTGAATTGACCAATTTCTCACACCTATTGATTTCGGATCGAGCCCGAAACTTGGGCAACATCATAATATGGGGGGAGGAGACATTAGGTGGGTTTTGAGTGAAATCCAATCGCTAGAAGTATGGAATACACCAACCACTCCAATTGGGAACGAACTGCCGTTGAACTTGAATTCTCCAATTTGGAACACCTATTGATTTTGGATTGAGCCCAAAACTTGGGCAACAACATAATATGGTGGGAGGAGTCATTTCGTGGGTTTTGAGTGAAATCCAATCGCTAGAAGTATGGAATACACCAACCACTCCAATTAGGAACGAACTGCCGTTGAACTTGAATTGTCCAATTTCTCACACCTATTGATTTCGGATCGAGCCCAAAAGTTGGGCAACAACATAATATGGTGGGAGGAGTCATTTGGTTAGTTTCGAGTGAAATCCAATCGCTAGAAGTATGGAATACCCCAACCACCCCAATTAGGAACGAACTGCCGTTGAACTTGAATTGTCCAATTTCTCACACCTATTGATTTCGAATCGACCCCAAAACTTGGGCAACATCATAATATGGTGGGAGGAGTCATTTGGTGGGTTTTGAGTGAAATCCAATCGCTAGAAGTATGGAATACACCAACCACTCCAATTAGGAACGAACTGCCGTTGAACTTGAATTGTCCAATTTCTCACACCTATTGATTTCGGATCGAGCCCAAAACTTGGGCAACATCTTAATATGGTGGGAGGTGTCATTTGGTGAGTTTTGAGTGAAATCCAACCGCTAGAAGTATGGAATACACTAACCACTACAATCAGGAACGAACTGCCGTTGTACTTGAATTCTCCAATTTCTCACACCTATTGATTTCTGATCGAGCCCAAAACTTGGGCAACAACATAATATGGTGGGAGGAGTCATTTGGTGAGTTTTGAGTGAAATCCAATCGGTAGAATTATGGAATACACCAACCACTCAAATTAGGAACGAACTGCCGTTGAACTTGAATTGTCCAATTTGGAACACCTATTGATTTCGGATCGAGTACAAAACTTGGGCAACATCATAACATGGTGGGAGGAGTCATTTGGTTAGTTTTGAGTGAAATCCAATCGCTAGAAGTATGGAATACACCAACCACTCCAATTAGGAACGAACTGCCGTTGAACTTGAATTGTCCAATTTCTCACACCTATTGATTTCGGATCGAGCCCCAAACTTGGGCAACATTATAATATGGTGGGAGGAGTCATTTGGTGGGTTTTGAGTGAAATCCAATCGCTAGAAGTATGGAATACACCAACCACTCCAATTAGGAACGAACTGCCGTTGAACTTGAATTGTCCAATTTCTCACACCTATTGATTTCGGATCGAGCCCAAAACTTGGGCAACATCTTAATATGGTGGGAGGTGTCATTTGGTGAGTTTTGAGTGAAATCCAACCGCTAGAAGTATGGAATACACTAACCACTACAATCAGGAACGAACTGCCGTTGTACTTGAATTCTCCAATTTCTCACACCTATTGATTTCTGATCGAGCCCAAAACTTGGGCAACATCATAATATGGTGGGAGGAGTCATTTGGTGAGTTTTGAGTGAAATCCAATCGCTAAAAGTGTGGAATACACCAACCACTCCAATTAGGAACGAACTGTCGTTGAACTTGAACTGTCCAATTTCTCACACCTATTGATTTCGGATCCAGCCCAAAACTTCGGCAACATCGTAATATGGTGGGAGGAGTCATTTGGTTAGTTTTGAGTGAAATCCAATCGCTAGAAGTATGGAGTACACCAACCACTCCAATTAGGAACGAACTGCAGTTGAACTTGAATTGTCCAATTTGGAACACCTATTGATTTCGGATCGAGCCCAAAACTTGGGCAAGAGCATAATATGGTGGGAGGAGTCATTTGGTTAGTTTTGAGTGAAATCCAATCGCTAGAATTATGGAATACACTAACCACTCCAATTAGGAACGAACTGCCGTTGAACTTGAATTGTCCAATTTCTCACACCTATTGATTTCGGATCGAGCCCAAAACTTGGGCAACATCATAATATGGTGGGAGGAGTCATTTGGTGAGTTTTGAGTGAAATCCAATCGCTAGAAGTATGGAATACACCAACCACTCCAATTTGGAACGAACTGCCGTTGAACTTGAATTGTCCAATTTCTCACACCTATTGATTTCGGATCGAGCCCCAAACTTGGGCAACATCATAATATGGTGGGAGGAGTCATTTGGTGAGTTTTGAGTGAAATCCAATCGCTAGAAGTATGGAATACACCAACCACTCCAATTAGGAACGAACTGCCGTTGAACTTGAATTGTCCAATTTCTCACACCTATTGATTTCGGATCGAGCCCAAAACTTGGGCAACATCATAATATGGTGGGAGGTGTCATTTGTGAGTTTTGAGTGTAATCCAATCGCTACAATTACGGAATACAGCAACCACTCCAATTAGGAACGAATTGCCGTTGAACTTGAATTATCCAATTTCTCACACCTATAGATTTCGGATCGAGCCCCAAACTTGGGCAACATCATAATATGGTGGGAGGAGTCATTTGGTTAGTTTTGAGTGAAATCCAATCGCTAGAAGTATGGAGTACACCAACCACTCCAATTAGGAACGAAGTGCAGTTGAACTTGAATTGTCCAATTTGGAACACCTATTGATTTCGGTTCGAGCCCAAAACTTGGGCAACATCTTAATATGGTGGGAGGAGTCATTTGGTGAGTTTTGAGTGAAACCCAATCGCTAGAAGTATGGAATACACTAACCACTACAATCAGGAACGAACTGCCGTTGAACTTGAATTCTCCAATTTCTCACACCTATTGATTTCGGATCGAGCCCAAAACTTGGGCAACATCATAATATGATGGGAGGAGTCATTTGGTGAGTTTTGAGTGAAATCCAATCGCTAGAAGTATGGAATACACCAACCACTCCAATTAGGAACGAACTGCCGTTGAACTTGAATTGTCCAATTTCTCACACCGATTGATTTCGGATCGAGCCCAAAACTTGGGCAACATCATAATATGGTGGGAGGAGTTATTTGGTGAGTTTTGAGTGAAATCCAATCGCTAGAAGTGTGGAATACACCAACCACTCCAATTAGGAACGAACTGTCGTTGAACTTGAACTGTCCAATTTCTCACACCTATTGATTTCGGATCCAGCCCAAAACTTGGGCAACATCGTAATATGGTGGGAGGAGTCATTTGGTTAGTTTTGAGTGAAATCCAATCGCTAGAAGTATGGAGTACACCAACCACTCCAATTAGGAACGAACTGCAGTTGAACTTGAATTCCAATTTGGAACACCTATTGATTTCGGATCGAGCCCAAAACTTGGGCAAGAGCATAATATGGTGGGAGGAGTCATTTGGTTAGTTTTGAGTGAAATCCAATCGCTAGAATTATGGAATACACTAACCACTCCAATTAGGAACGAACTGCCGTTGAACTTGAATTGTCCAATTTCTCACACCTATTGATTTCGGATCGAGCCCAAAACTTGGGCAACATCATAATATGGTGGGAGGAGTCATTTGGTGAGTTTTGAGTGAAATCCAATCGCTAGAAGTATGGAATACACCAACCACTCCAATTTGGAACGAACTGCCGTTGAACTTGAATTGTCCAATTTCTCACACCTATTGATTTCGGATCGAGCCCGAAACTTGGGCAACATCATAATATGGTGGGAGGAGTCATTTGGTGAGTTTTGAGTGAAATCCAATCGCTAGAAGTATGGAATACACCAACCACTCCAATTAGGAACGAACTGCCGTTGAACTTGAATTGTCCAATTTCTCACACCTATTGATTTCGGATCGAGCCCAAAACTTGGGCAACATCATAATATGGTGGGAGGTGTCATTTGTGAGTTTTGAGTGTAATCCAATCGCTACAATTACGGAATACAGCAACCACTCCAATTAGGAACGAACTGCCGTTGAACTTGAATTATCCAATTTCTCACACCTATAGATTTCGGATCGAGCCCCAAACTTGGGCAACATCATAATATGGTGGGAGGAGTCATTTGGTTAGTTTTGAGTGAAATCCAATCGCTAGAAGTATGGAGTACAGCAACCACTCCAATTAGGAACGAACTGCAGTTGAACTTGAATTGTCCAATTTGGAACACCTATTGATTTCGGTTCGAGCCCAAAACTTGGGCAACATCTTAATATGGTGGGAGGAGTCATTTGGTGAGTTTTGAGTGAAACCCAATCGCTAGAAGTATGGAATACACTAACCACTACAATCAGGAACGAACTGCCGTTGTACTTGAATTCTCCAATTTCTCACACCTATTGATTTCGGTTCGAGCCCAAAACTTGGGCAACATCATAATATGGTGGGAGGAGTCACTTGTGAGTTTTGAGTGTAATCCAATCGCTAGAAGTATGTAATACACCTACCACTCCAATTAGGAACGAACTGCCGTTGAACTTGAATTGTCCAATTTCTCACACCTATTGATTTCGTATCGAGCCCAAAACTTGGGCAACATCATAATATGGTGGGAGGAGTCTTTTGGTGAGTTTTGAGTGAAATCCAATCGCTAGAAGTGTGGAATACACCAACCAGTCCAATTAGGAACGAACTGCCGTTGAACTTGAATTGTCCAATTTGAAACACCTATTGATTTCGGATCGAGCCCCAAATTTGGGCAACATCATAATATGGTGGGAGGAGTCATTTGGTGAGTTTTGAGTGAAATCCAATCGCTAGAAGTATGGAATACACCAACCACTCCAATTAGTAACGAACTGCCGTTGAACTTGAATTGTCCAATTTCTCACACCTGTTGATTTCGGATCGAGCCCAAAACTTGGGCAACATCATAATATGGTGGGAGGAGTCATTTGGTTAGTTTTGAGTGAAATCCAATCGCTAGAAGTATGGAATACACCAACCACTCCAATTAGGAACGAACTGCCGTTGAACTTGAATTGTCCAAAATCACACACCTATTGATTTCGGATCGAACCCCAAACATGTGCAACATCATAATATGGTGGGAGGAGTCATTTGGTGAGTTTTGAGTGAAATCCAATCGCTAGAAGTATGGAATACACCAACCACTCACATTAGGAACGAACTGCCGTTGAACTTGAATTGTCCAATTTTTAACACCTATTGATTTCGGATCGAACCCCAAACATGTGCAACATCATAATGTGGTAGGAGGAGTCATTTGGTGAGTTTTGAGTGAAATCCAATCGCTAGAAGTATGGAATACACCAACCACTCTAATTAGGAACGAACTGCCGTTGAACTTGAATTGTCCAATTTCTCACACCTATTGATTTCGGATCGAACCACAAACTTGTGCAACATCATAATATGGTGGGAGGAGTCATTTGGTGTGTTTTGAGTGAAATCCAATCGCTAGAAGTATGGAATACACCAACCACTCCAATTAGGAACGAACTGCCGTTGAACTTGAATTGTCCTATTTGGAACACCTATTGATTTCGGATCGAGCCCAAAACTTGGGCAATATCATAATATGATGGGAGGAGTCATTTGGTGACTTTTGAGTGAAATCCAATCGCTAGAAGTATGGAATACACCAACCACTCCAATAAGGAACGAACTGCCGTTGAACTTGAATTGTCCAATTTCTCACACATATTGATTTCGGATCGAGCCAAAAACTTGGGCAACATCATAATATGGTGGGAGGAGTCATTTGGTGAGTTTTGAGTGAAATCCAATCGCTAGAAGTATAGAATACACCAACCACTCCAATTAGGAACGAACTGCCGTTGAACTTGAATTGTCCAATTTGGAACACCTATTGATTTCGGATCGAGCCCAAAACTTGGGAAATATCATAATATGGTGGGAGGAGTCATTTGGTGAGTTTTGAGTGAAATCCAATCGCTAGAAGTATGGAATACACCAACCACTCCAATTAGGAACGAACTGCCGTTGAACTTGAATTGTCCAATTTGGAACACCTATTGATTTCGGATCGAGCCAAAAACTTGGGCAATATCATAATATGGTGGGAAGAGTCTTTTGGTGAGTTTTGAGTGAAATCCAATCGCTAGAAGTATGGAATACACCAACCACTCCAATTAGGAACGATCTGCCGTTGAACTTGAATTGTCCAATTTCTCACACCTATTGATTTCGGATCGAGCCCCAAACTTGGGCAACATCATAATATTGTGGGAGGAGTCATTTGGTGAGTTTTGAGTGAACTCCAATCGCTAGAAGTATGGAATACACCAACCACTACAATTAGGAACGAACTGGCGTTGAACTTGAATTGTCCAATTTCTCACACCTATTGATTTCGGATCGAGCCCAAAACTTGGGCAACATCATAATATGGTGGGAGGAGTCATTTGGTGAGTTTTGAGTGAAATCCAATCGCTAGAAGTATGGAATACACCAACCACTCCCATTAGGAACGAACTGCCGTTCAACTTGAATTGTCCAATTTCTAACACCTATTGATTTCGGATCGAACCCCAAACTTGTGCAACATCATAATATGGTGGGAGGAGTCATTTGGTGAGTTTTGAGTGAAATCCAATCGCTAGAAGTATGGAATACACCAACCACTCCAATTAGGAACGAACTGCCGTTGAACTTGAATTGTCCAATTTGGAACACCTATTGATTTCGGATCGAGCCCAAAACTTGGGCAATATCATAATACGGCGGGAGGAGTCATTTGGTGAGTTTTGAGTGAAATCCAATCGCTAGAAGTATGGAATACACCAACCACTCCAATTAAGAACTATCTGTCGTTGAACTTGAATTGTCCAATTTCTCACGCCTATTGATTTCGGATTGAGCCCCAAACTTGGGCAACATCATAATATGGTGGGAGGAGTCATTTGGTGAGTTTTGAGTGAAATCCAATCGCTAGAAGTATGGAATACACCAACCACTCCAATGAGGAACGAACTGCCGTTGAACTTGAATTGTCCAATTTCTCACACCTATTGATTTCGGATCGAGCCCGAAACGTGGGCAACATCATAATACGGTGGCAGGAGTCATTTGGTGAGTTTTGGGTGAAATCCATTCGCTAGAAGTGTGGAATACACCAACCACTCCAATTCGGAACGAACTGCCGTTGAACTTGAGTTGTCAAATTTCTCACAACTATTGATTTCGGATCGAGCCCCAAACTTGGGCAACATCATAATATGGTTGGAGGAGTCATTTGGAGAGTTTTGGGTGAAATCCATTCGCTAGAAGTATGGAATACACCAACCATTCCAATTAGGAACGAACTGCCGTTGAACTTGAATTGTCCAATTTCTCACAGATATTGAGTTCGGATCGAGCCCCAAACTTGGGCAACATCATAATATGGTAGGAGGAGTCATTTGGTGAGTTTTGAGTGAAATCCAATCGCTAGAAGTATGGAATACACCAACCACTCCAATTAGGAACGAACTGCCGTTGAACTTGAATTGTCCAATTTGGAACACCTATTGATTTCGGATCGAGCCCAAAACTTGGGCAATATCATAATATGGTGGGAGGAGTCATTTGGTGAGTTTTGAGTGAAATCCAATCGCTAGAAGTATGGAATACACCAACCACTCCAATTAAGAACGATCTGCCGTTGAACTTGAATTGTCCAATTTCTCACGCCTATTGATTTCGGATCGAGCCCCAAACTTGGGCAACATCATAATATGGTGGGAGGAGTCATTTGGTGAGTTTTGAGTGAAATCCAATCGCTAGAAGTATGGAATACACCAACCACTCCAATGAGGAACGAACTGCCGTTGAACTTGAATTGTCCAATTTCTCACACCTATTGATTTCGGATCGAGCCCGAAACGTGGGCAACATCATAATATGGTGGGAGGAGTCATTTGGTGAGTTTTGGGTGAAATCCATTCGCTAGAAGTGTGGAATACACCAACCACTCCAATTCGGAACGAACTGCCGTTGAACTTGAGTTGTCCAATTTCTCACACCTATTGATTTCAGATCGAGCCCCAAACTTGGGCAACAACATAATATGGTGGGAGGAGTCATTTGGTGAGTTTTGGGTGAAATCCATTCGCTAGAAGTATGGAATACACCAACCATTCCAATTAGGAACGAACTGCCGTTGAACTTGAATTGTCCAATTTCTCACACATATTGATTTCGGATCGAGCCAAAAACTTGGGCAACATCATAATATGGTGGGAGGAGTCATTTGGTGAGTTTTGAGTGAAATCCAATCGCTAGAAGTATGGAATACACCAACCACTCCAATTAGGAACGAACTGCCGTTGAACTTGAATTGTCCAATTTGGAACACCTATTGATTTCGGATCGAGCCCAAAACTTGGGAAATATCATAATATGGTGGGAGGAGTCATTTGGTGAGTTTTGAGTGAAATCCAATCGCTAGAAGTATGGAATACACCAACCACTCCAATTAGGAACGAACTGCCGTTGAACTTGAATTGTCCAATTTGGAACACCTATTGATTTCGGATCGAGCCAAAAACTTGGGCAATATCATAATATGGTGGGAAGAGTCTTTTGGTGAGTTTTGAGTGAAATCCAATCGCTAGAAGTATGGAATACACCAACCACTCCAATTAGGAACGATCTGCCGTTGAACTTGAATTGTCCAATTTCTCACACCTATTGATTTCGGATCGAGCCCCAAACTTGGGCAACATCATAATATGGTGGGAGGAGTCATTTGGTGAGTTTTGAGTGAACTCCAATCGCTAGAAGTATGGAATACACCAACCACTACAATTAGGAACGAACTGGCGTTGAACTTGAATTGTCCAATTTCTCACACCTATTGATTTCGGATCGAGCCCAAAACTTGGGCAACATCATAATATGGTGGGAGGAGTCATTTGGTGAGTTTTGAGTGAAATCCAATCGCTAGAAGTATGGAATACACCAACCACTCCCATTAGGAACGAACTGCCGTTCAACTTGAATTGTCCAATTTCTAACACCTATTGATTTCGGATCGAACCCCAAACTTGTGCAACATCATAATATGGTGGGAGGAGTCATTTGGTGAGTTTTGAGTGAAATCCAATCGCTAGAAGTATGGAATACACCAACCACTCCAATTAGGAACGAACTGCCGTTGAACTTGAATTGTCCAATTTGGAACACCTATTGATTTCGGATCGAGCCCAAAACTTGGGCAATATCATAATACGGCGGGAGGAGTCATTTGGTGAGTTTTGAGTGAAATCCAATCGCTAGAAGTATGGAATACACCAACCACTCCAATTAAGAACTATCTGTCGTTGAACTTGAATTGTCCAATTTCTCACGCCTATTGATTTCGGATTGAGCCCCAAACTTGGGCAACATCATAATATGGTGGGAGGAGTCATTTGGTGAGTTTTGAGTGAAATCCAATCGCTAGAAGTATGGAATACACCAACCACTCCAATGAGGAACGAACTGCCGTTGAACTTGAATTGTCCAATTTCTCACACCTATTGATTTCGGATCGAGCCCGAAACGTGGGCAACATCATAATACGGTGGCAGGAGTCATTTGGTGAGTTTTGGGTGAAATCCATTCGCTAGAAGTGTGGAATACACCAACCACTCCAATTCGGAACGAAGTGCCGTTGAACTTGAGTTGTCAAATTTCTCACAACTATTGATTTCGGATCGAGCCCCAAACTTGGGCAACATCATAATATGGTTGGAGGAGTCATTTGGAGAGTTTTGGGTGAAATCCATTCGCTAGAAGTATGGAATACACCAACCATTCCAATTAGGAACGAACTGCCGTTGAACTTGAATGTTCCAATTTCTCACAGATATTGAGTTCGGATCGAGCCCCAAACTTGGGCAACATCATAATATGGTAGGAGGAGTCATTTGGTGAGTTTTGAGTGAAATCCAATCGCTAGAAGTATGGAATACACCAACCACTCCAATTAGGAACGAACTGCCGTTGAACTTGAATTGTCCAATTTGGAACACCTATTGATTTCGGATCGAGCCCAAAACTTGGGCAATATCATAATATGGTGGGAGGAGTCATTTGGTGAGTTTTGAGTGAAATCCAATCGCTAGAAGTATGGAATACACCAACCACTCCAATTAAGAACGATCTGCCGTTGAACTTGAATTGTCCAATTTCTCACGCCTATTGATTTCGGATCGAGCCCCAAACTTGGGCAACATCATAATATGGTGGGAGGAGTCATTTGGTGAGTTTTGAGTGAAATCCAATCGCTAGAAGTATGGAATACACCAACCACTCCAATGAGGAACGAACTGCCGTTGAACTTGAATTGTCCAATTTCTCACACCTATTGATTTCGGATCGAGCCCGAAACGTGGGCAACATCATAATATGGTGGGAGGAGTCATTTGGTGAGTTTTGGGTGAAATCCATTCGCTAGAAGTGTGGAATACACCAACCACTCCAATTCGGAACGAACTGCCGTTGAACTTGAGTTGTCCAATTTCTCACACCTATTGATTTCAGATCGAGCCCCAAACTTGGGCAACAACATAATATGGTGGGAGGAGTCATTTGGTGAGTTTTGGGTGAAATCCATTCGCTAGAAGTATGGAATACACCAACCATTCCAATTAGGAACGAACTGCCGTTGAACTTGAATTGTCCAATTTCTCACACATATTGATTTCGGATCGAGCCAAAAACTTGGGCAACATCATAATATGGTGGGAGGAGTCATTTGGTGAGTTTTGAGTGAAATCCAATCGCTAGAAGTATGGAATACACCAACCACTCCAATTAGGAACGAACTGCCGTTGAACTTGAATTGTCCAATTTGGAACACCTATTGATTTCGGATCGAGCCCAAAACTTGGGAAATATCATAATATGGTGGGAGGAGTCATTTGGTGAGTTTTGAGTGAAATCCAATCGCTAGAAGTATGGAATACACCAACCACTCCAATTAGGAACGAACTGCCGTTGAACTTGAATTGTCCAATTTGGAACACCTATTGATTTCGGATCGAGCCAAAAACTTGGGCAATATCATAATATGGTGGGAAGAGTCTTTTGGTGAGTTTTGAGTGAAATCCAATCGCTAGAAGTATGGAATACACCAACCACTCCAATTAGGAACGATCTGCCGTTGAACTTGAATTGTCCAATTTCTCACACCTATTGATTTCGGATCGAGCCCCAAACTTGGGCAACATCATAATATGGTGGGAGGAGTCATTTGGTGAGTTTTGAGTGAACTCCAATCGCTAGAAGTATGGAATACACCAACCACTACAATTAGGAACGAACTGGCGTTGAACTTGAATTGTCCAATTTCTCACACCTATTGATTTCGGATCGAGCCCAAAACTTGGGCAACATCATAATATGGTGGGAGGAGTCATTTGGTGAGTTTTGAGTGAAATCCAATCGCTAGAAGTATGGAATACACCAACCACTCCCATTAGGAACGAACTGCCGTTCAACTTGAATTGTCCAATTTCTAACACCTATTGATTTCGGATCGAACCCCAAACTTGTGCAACATCATAATATGGTGGGAGGAGTCATTTGGTGAGTTTTGAGTGAAATCCAATCGCTAGAAGTATGGAATACACCAACCACTCCAATTAGGAACGAACTGCCGTTGAACTTGAATTGTCCAATTTGGAACACCTATTGATTTCGGATCGAGCCCAAAACTTGGGCAATATCATAATACGGCGGGAGGAGTCATTTGGTGAGTTTTGAGTGAAATCCAATCGCTAGAAGTATGGAATACACCAACCACTCCAATTAAGAACTATCTGTCGTTGAACTTGAATTGTCCAATTTCTCACGCCTATTGATTTCGGATTGAGCCCCAAACTTGGGCAACATCATAATATGGTGGGAGGAGTCATTTGGTGAGTTTTGAGTGAAATCCAATCGCTAGAAGTATGGAATACACCAACCACTCCAATGAGGAACGAACTGCCGTTGAACTTGAATTGTCCAATTTCTCACACCTATTGATTTCGGATCGAGCCCGAAACGTGGGCAACATCATAATACGGTGGCAGGAGTCATTTGGTGAGTTTTGGGTGAAATCCATTCGCTAGAAGTGTGGAATACACCAACCACTCCAATTCGGAACGAACTGCCGTTGAACTTGAGTTGTCAAATTTCTCACAACTATTGATTTCGGATCGAGCCCCAAACTTGGGCAACATCATAATATGGTTGGAGGAGTCATTTGGAGAGTTTTGGGTGAAATCCATTCGCTAGAAGTATGGAATACACCAACCATTCCAATTAGGAACGAACTGCCGTTGAACTTGAATTGTCCAATTTCTCACAGATATTGAGTTCGGATCGAGCCCCAAACTTGGGCAACATCATAATATGGTAGGAGGAGTCATTTGGTGAGTTTTGAGTGAAATCCAATCGCTAGAAGTATGGAATACACCAACCACTCCAATTAGGAACGAACTGCCGTTGAACTTGAATTGTCCAATTTGGAACACCTATTGATTTCGGATCGAGCCCAAAACTTGGGCAATATCATAATATGGTGGGAGGAGTCATTTGGTGAGTTTTGAGTGAAATCCAATCGCTAGAAGTATGGAATACACCAACCACTCCAATTAAGAACGATCTGCCGTTGAACTTGAATTGTCCAATTTCTCACGCCTATTGATTTCGGATCGAGCCCCAAACTTGGGCAACATCATAATATGGTGGGAGGAGTCATTTGGTGAGTTTTGAGTGAAATCCAATCGCTAGAAGTATGGAATACACCAACCACTCCCATTAGGAACGAACTGCCGTTCAACTTGAATTGTCCAATTTCTAACACCTATTGATTTCGGATCGAACCCCAAACTTGTGCAACATCATAATATGGTGGGAGGAGTCATTTGGTGAGTTTTGAGTGAAATCCAATCGCTAGAAGTATGGAATACACCAACCACTCCAATTAGGAACGAACTGCCGTTGAACTTGAATTGTCCAATTTGGAACACCTATTGATTTCGGATCGAGCCCAAAACTTGGGCAATATCATAATACGGCGGGAGGAGTCATTTGGTGAGTTTTGAGTGAAATCCAATCGCTAGAAGTATGGAATACACCAACCACTCCAATTAAGAACTATCTGTCGTTGAACTTGAATTGTCCAATTTCTCACGCCTATTGATTTCGGATTGAGCCCCAAACTTGGGCAACATCATAATATGGTGGGAGGAGTCATTTGGTGAGTTTTGAGTGAAATCCAATCGCTAGAAGTATGGAATACACCAACCACTCCAATGAGGAACGAACTGCCGTTGAACTTGAATTGTCCAATTTCTCACACCTATTGATTTCGGATCGAGCCCGAAACGTGGGCAACATCATAATACGGTGGCAGGAGTCATTTGGTGAGTTTTGGGTGAAATCCATTCGCTAGAAGTGTGGAATACACCAACCACTCCAATTCGGAACGAACTGCCGTTGAACTTGAGTTGTCAAATTTCTCACAACTATTGATTTCGGATCGAGCCCCAAACTTGGGCAACATCATAATATGGTTGGAGGAGTCATTTGGAGAGTTTTGGGTGAAATCCATTCGCTAGAAGTATGGAATACACCAACCATTCCAATTAGGAACGAACTGCCGTTGAACTTGAATTGTCCAATTTCTCACAGATATTGAGTTCGGATCGAGCCCCAAACTTGGGCAACATCATAATATGGTAGGAGGAGTCATTTGGTGAGTTTTGAGTGAAATCCAATCGCTAGAAGTATGGAATACACCAACCACTCCAATTAGGAACGAACTGCCGTTGAACTTGAATTGTCCAATTTGGAACACCTATTGATTTCGGATCGAGCCCAAAACTTGGGCAATATCATAATATGGTGGGAGGAGTCATTTGGTGAGTTTTGAGTGAAATCCAATCGCTAGAAGTATGGAATACACCAACCACTCCAATTAAGAACGATCTGCCGTTGAACTTGAATTGTCCAATTTCTCACGCCTATTGATTTCGGATCGAGCCCCAAACTTGGGCAACATCATAATATGGTGGGAGGAGTCATTTGGTGAGTTTTGAGTGAAATCCAATCGCTTGAAGTATGGAATACACCAACCACTCCAATGAGGAACGAACTGCCGTTGAACTTGAATTGTCCAATTTCTCACACCTATTGATTTCGGATCGAGCCCGAAACGTGGGCAACATCATAATATGGTGGGAGGAGTCATTTGGTGAGTTTTGGGTGAAATCCATTCGCTAGAAGTGTGGAATACACCAACCACTCCAATTCGGAACGAACTGCCGTTGAACTTGAGTTGTCCAATTTCTCACACCTATTGATTTCAGATCGAGCCCCAAACTTGGGCAACAACATAATATGGTGGGAGGAGTCATTTGGTGAGTTTTGGGTGAAATCCATTCGCTAGAAGTATGGAATACACCAACCATTCCAATTAGGAACGAACTGCCGTTGAACTTGAATTGTCCAATTTCTCACACATATTGAGTTCGGATCGAGCCAAAAACTTGGGCAACATCATAATATGGTGGGAGGAGTCATTTGGTGAGTTTTGAGTGAAATCCAATCGCTAGAAGTATGGAATACACCAACCACTCCAATTAGGAACGAACTGCCGTTGAACTTGAATTGTCCAATTTGGAACACCTATTGATTTCGGATCGAGCCCAAAACTTGGGCAATATCATAATATGGTGGGAGGAGTCATTTGGTGAGTTTTGAGTGAAATCCAATCGCTAGAAGTATGGAATACACCAACCACTCCAATTAAGAACGATCTGCCGTCGAACTTGAATTGTCCAATTTCTCACGCCTATTGATTTCGGATCGAGCCCCAAACTTGGGCAACATCATAATATGGTGGGAGGAGTCGTTTGGTGAGTTTTGAGTGAAATCCAATCGCTAGAAGTATGGAATACACCAACCACTCCAATTAGGAATGAACTGCCGTTGAACTTGAATTGTCCAATTTCTCACACCTATTGATTTCGGATTGAACCCCAAACCTGTGCAACGTCATAATATGGTGGGAGGAGTCATTTGGTGAGTTTTGAGTAAAATCCAATCGCTAGAAGTATGGAATACACCAACCACTCCAATTAGGAACGAACTGCCGTTGAACTTGAATTATCCAATTTGGAACACCTATTGATTTCGGATCGAGCCCAAAACTTGGGCAAGATCATAATATGGTGGGAGGAGTCATTTGGTGAGTTTTGAGTGAAATCCAATCGCTAGAAGTATGGAATACACCAACCACTCCAATTAGGAACGAACTGCCGTTGAACTTGAATTGTCCAATTTGGAACACCTATTGATTTCGGATAGAGCCCAAAACAAGGGCAACATCATAATATGGTGGGAGGAGTCATTTGGTTAGTTTTGAGTGAAATCCAATCGCTAGAAGTATGGAATACACCAACCACTCCAATTGGGAACGAACTGCCGTTGAACCTGAATTGTCCAATTTGGAAAACCGATTGATTTCGGATCGAGCCCAAAACTTGGGCAACATCATAATTTGGTGGGAGGAGTCATTTGGTGAGTTTTGAGTGAAATCCAATCGCTAGAAGTATGGAATACACCTACCACTCCAATTAGGAACGAACTGCCGTTGAACTTGAATTGTCCAATTTGGAACACCTATTGATTTCGGATCGAGCCCCAAACTTGGGCAACATCATAATATGGTGGGAGGATTCATTTGGTGATTTTTGAGTGAAATCCAATCGCTAGAAGTATGGAATACACCAACCACTCCAATTAGGAACAAACTGCCGTTGAACTTGAATTGTCCAATTTCTCACACCTATTGATTTCGGATCGTGCCCCAAACTTGGGCAACATCATAATATGGTGGGAGGAGTCATTTGGTGAGTTTTGAGTGAAATCCACTCGCTAGAAGTGTGGAATACACCAACCACTCCAATTAGGAACGAACTGCCGTTGAACTTGAATTGTCCAATTTCGAACACCTATCGATTTCGGATCAAGCCCAAAACTTGGGCAACATCATAATATGGTGGGAGGAGTCATTTGGTGAGTTTTGAGTGAAATCCAATCGCTAGAAGTATGGAAGACACCAAACACTCTAATTAGGAACGAACTGCCGTTGAACTTGAATTGTCCAATTTCTCACACCTATTGATTTCGGATCGAGCCCCAAACATGGGCAACATCATAATATGGTGGGAGGAGTCATTTGGTGAGTTTTGAGTGAAATCCATTCGCTAGAAGTATGGAATACACCAACCACTCGAATTAGGAACGAACTGCCGTTGAACTTGAATTGTCCTATTTCTCACACCTATTGATTTCGGATCGAGCCCAAAACTTGGGCAACATCATAATATGGTGGGAGGAGTCATTTGGTGAGTTTTGAGTGAAATCCAATCGCTAGAAGTATGGAATACACCAACCACTCCCATTAGGAACGAATTGCCGTTGAACTTGAATTGTGCAATTTCTAACACCTATTGATTTCGGATCGAACCCCAAACCTGTGCAACGTCGTAATATGGTGGGAGGAGTCATTTGGTGAGTTTTGAGTGAAATCCAATCGCCAGAAGTATGGAATACACTAACCACTCCAATTAGGAACGAACTGCCGTTGAACTTGAATTATCCAATTTGGAACACCTATTGATTTCGGATCGAGCCCAAAACTTGGGCAAGATCATAATATGGTGGGAGGAGTCATTTGGTGAGTTTTGAGTGAAATCCAATCGCTAGAAGTATGGAATACACCAACCACTCCGATTAGGAACGAACTGCCGTTGAACTTGAATTGTCCAATTTGGAACACCTATTAATTTCGGATAGAGCCCAAAACAAGGGCAACATCATAAAATGGTGGGAGGAGTCATTTGGTTAGTTTTGAGTGAAATCCAATCGCTAGAAGTATGGAATACACCAACCACTCCAATTGGGAACGAACTGCCGTTGAACCTGAATTGTCCAATTTGGAAAACCGATTGATTTCGGATCGAGCCCAAAACTTGGGCAACATCATAATTTGGTGGGAGGAGTCATTTGGTGAGTTTTGAGTGAATTCCAATCGAAAGAAGTATGGAATACACCTACCACTCCAATTAGGAACGAACTGCCGTTGAACTTGAATTGTCCAATTTCTCACACCTATTGATTTCGGATCGAGCCCCAAACTTGGGCAACATCATAATATGGTGGGAGGAGTCATTTGGTGAGTTTTGAGTGAAATCCAATCGCTAGAAGTATGGAATACACCTACCACTCCAATTAGGAACGAACTGCCGTTGAACTTGAATTGTCCAATTTGGAACACCGATTGATTTCGGATCGAGCCCCAAACTTGGGCAACATCATAATATGGTGGGAGGATTCATTTGGTGATTTTTGAGTGAAATCCAATCGCTAGAAGTATGGAATACACCAACCACTCCAATTAGGAACAAACTGCCGTTGAACTTGAATTGTCCAATTTCTCACACCTAGTGATTTCGGATCGTGCCCCAAACTTGGGCAACATCATAATATGGTGGGAGGAGTCATTTGGTGAGTTTTGAGTGAAATCCACTCGCTAGAAGTGTGGAATACACCAACCACTCCAATTAGGAACGAACTGCCGTTGAACTTGAATTGTCCAATTTCGAACACCTATTGATTTCGGATCAAGCCCAAAACTTGGGCAACATCATAATATGGTGGGAGGAGTCATTTGGTGAGTTTTGAGTGAAATCCAATCGCTAGAAGTATGGAAGACACCAAACACTCCAATTAGGAACGAACTGCCGTTGAACTTGAATTGTCCAATTTCTCACACCTATTGATTTCGGATCGAGCCCCAAACTTGGGCAACATCATAATATGGTGGGAGGAGTCATTTGGTGAGTTTTGAGTGAAATCCATTCGCTAGAAGTATGGAATACACCAACCACTCGAATTAGGAACGAACTGCCGTTGAACTTGAATTGTCCTATTTCTCACACCTATTGATTTCGGATCGAGCCCAAAACTTGGGCAACATCATAATATGGTGGGAGGAGTCATTTGGTGAGTTTTGAGTGAAATCCAATCGCTAGAAGTATGGAATACACCAACCACTCCCATTAGGAACGAATTGCCGTTGAACTTGAATTGTGCAATTTCTAACACCTATTGCTTTCGGATCGAACCCCAAACCTGTGCAACGTCGTTATATGGTGGGAGGAGTCATTTGGTGAGTTTTGAGTGAAATCCAATCGCCAGAAGTATGGAATACACTAACCACTCCAATTAGGAACGAACTGCCGTTGAACTTGAATTATCCAATTTGGAACACCTATTGATTTCGGATCGAGCCCAAAACTTGGGCAAGATCATGATATGGTGGGAGGAGTCATTTGGTGAGTTTTGAGTGAAATCCAATCGCTAGAAGTATGGAATACACCAACCACTCCGATTAGGAACGAACTGCCGTTGAACTTGAATTGTCCAATTTGGAACACCTATTAATTTCGGATAGAGCCCAAAACAAGGGCAACATCATAAAATGGTGGGAGGAGTCATTTGGTTAGTTTTGAGTGAAATCCAATCGCTAGAAGTATGGAATACACCAACCACTCCAATTGGGAACGAACTGCCGTTGAACCTGAATTGTCCAATTTGGAAAACCGATTGATTTCGGATCGAGCCCAAAACTTGGGCAACATCATAATTTGGTGGGAGGAGTCATTTGGTGAGTTTTGAGTGAATTCCAATCGAAAGAAGTATGGAATACACCTACCACTCCAATTAGGAACGAACTGCCGTTGAACTTGAATTGTCCAATTTGGAACACCTATTGATTTCGGATCGAGCCCAAAACTTGGGCAACACCATAATATGGTGGGAGGAGTCATTTGGTTAGTTTTGAGTGAAATCCAATCGCTAGAAGTATGGAAGACACCAACCACTCCAATTAGGAACGAACTGCCGTTGAACTTGAATTGTCCAATTTGGAAAACCTATTGATTTCGGATCGAGCCCAAAACTTGGGCGATATCATAATATGGTGGGAAGAGTCATTTGGTGAGTTTTGAGTGAAATCCAATCGCTACAAGTATGGAAAACGCCAACCACTCCAATTAGGAACGAACTGCCGTTGAACTTGAATTGTCCAATTTCTCACACCTATTGATTTCGGATCGAGCCCCAAACCTGGGCAACATCATAATATGGTGGGAGGAGTCATTTGGTGAGTTTTGAGTGAAATCCAATCGCTAGAAGTATGGAATACACCAACCACTACTATTAGGAACGAACTGCCGTTGAACTTGAATTGTCCAATTTATCAAACATATTGATTTCGGATCGAACCCCAAACTTGTGACACATCATAATATGGTGGGAGGAGTCATTTGGTGAGTTTTGAGTGAAATCCAATCGCTAGAAGTATGGAATACACCAACCACTCCAATTAGGAACGAACTGCCGTTGAACTTGAATTGTCCAATTTGGAACACCTATTGATTTCGGATCGAGCCAAAAACTTGGGCAATATCATAATATGGTGGGAAGAGTCTTTTGGTGAGTTTTGAGTGAAATCCAATCGCTAGAAGTATGGAATACACCAACCACTCCAATTAGGAACGATCTGCCGTTGAACTTGAATTGTCCAATTTCTCACACCTATTGATTTCGGATCGAGCCCCAAACCTGGGCAACATCATAATATGGTGGGAGGAGTCATTTGGTGAGTTTTGAGTGAAATCCAATCGCTAGAAGTATGGAATACACCAACCACTACTATTAGGAACGAACTGCCGTTGAACTTGAATTGTCCAATTTATCAAACATATTGATTTCGGATCGAACCCCAAACTTGTGACACATCATAATATGGTGGGAGGAGTCATTTGGTGAGTTTTGAGTGAAATCCAATCGCTAGAAGTATGGAATACACCAACCACTCCAATTAGGAACGAACTGCCGTTGAACTTGAATTGTCCAATTTGGAACACCTATTGATTTCGGATCAAGCCCAAAACTTGGGCAATATCATAATATGGTGGGAAGAGTCATTTGGTGAGTTTTGAGTGAAATCCAATCGCTAGAAATATGGAATACACGAACAACTCCAACTAGGAACGAACTGCCGTTGAACTTGAATTGTCCAATTTCTCACACCTATTGATTTCGGATCGAGCCCAAAACTTGGGCAACAACATAATATGGTGGGAGGAGTCATTTGGTGAGTTTTGAGTGAAATCCAATCGCTAGAAGTATGGAATACACCAACCACTCCAATTAGGAACGAACTTCCGTTGAACTTGAATTGTCCAATTTGGAAAACCTATTGATTTCAGATCGAGCCCAAAACTTGGGCAACATCATAATATGGTGGGAGGAGTCGTTTGGTGAGTTTTGTGTGAAATCCAATCGCTAGAAGTATGAAATACACCAACCACTCCCATTAGGAACGAACTGCCGTTGAACTTCAATTGTCCAATTTCTCACACCTATTGATTTCGGATCGAACCCCAAACTTGTGGAACATCAAAATATGGTGGGAGGAGTCATTTGGTGAGTTTTGAGTGAAATCCAATCGCTAGAAGTATGGAATACACCAACCACTCCAATTAGGAACGAACTGCCGTTGAACTTGAATTGTCCAATTTGGAACACCTATTGATTTCGGATCGAGCCCAAAACATGGGAAATATCATAATATGGTGGGAAGAGTCATTTGGTGAGTTTTGAGTGAAATCCAATCGCTAGAAGTGAGGAATACACCAACCACTCCAATTAGGAACGAACTACCTGTTGTGTGGATTTCAGCTGCACCAAAATGGATTCAGTTGCATCCTCAACTTGTGATACTCGCAAGTGCACGAGCCGTTTGGTAGTATAGCATATGTAAGTGCGAGGTCGATCCCACGAGGATTGGTGATTGAATGATCCAATTCATTTTCCCTACACAAAACAGAAATGAAAAAGAAAGGAAATAAATAAAACAAGGAAGAAAGAAAATAACTAACTCAAGTAGATAAGTTCCCAAGTTCAATTAGATTAATGGATTGATTCTAGCTAAAGTATGATTAAGCCATGGTGTGTGGTCATAACCTTGTGTTCCTAATTCCCTAATTTGATCATTTGTTGTCTAACCTAAAATTAAGCATTAGGAACCCATTAAGCATAGAAGAACAATTTAAACAACCAAGCATGTATCTAATCCCTGTTGTCGAATGTCCATACATACTCTTCCTATTCATAGTTTAATTCGAATTAAAGCATGGTGTCTACTCTTAATTCAAACCAAGATAGCTAACATGCAAGCCTAAATGGTGATCAATCATTCAAACTAGCATATTAACTTATAAGCATAATGAATAAGAACAAAAACCATAATTGAAACTTGGAAACTTATCAAACTTGAATACTTAAGAAAGAATGTACATTACAAGAAAAATAAATTACAACTAAGAAAACATTAAAGAGAGACTAAGAGAACTTTGAGGAAGAAAGGAGAAGTGTTTGGGAAAAGTGTTTGAGGACATGGAGGCTTTTTGGAGAAGAAAGTAGAAGTAGAGAGTTGTTTGAGAAAGTGTTTGGAGAACATGGAGAATGTTTGTGAACTTGGAGACTTTGGGAACTTAGGGAGTGGAGAGAAAGGTGTTTGTGAAGTGTTTGAGACATGGAGACTTTTGGAAGAGAAGGGAAATGTGTTTGGGAAATTTGGAGAAGGGAGAAGAAGTGTTTGGAGAACTTTAGAGATGGGAGAAGTGTTTGAGAGATTTGGAGAAGAAAATTTAGTAGAATGATCTTATTACAACAATTGAGAACTACAAAGGAAACTAAGAGAATTTGAGGGAGAGAAGGGAAGGGAGCTCTAGAGAAGTGTTTGAGAGCTCCCCCCCCTTGGGGTGTTATTACAAGCTTAGAGAACTTCCCTATTTATAGGCCTAGGGGAAGTGAAAATCAGAATTCAATAAGACTAATGCATACAACACTTGAATTATAAAATCTGAAATGGTTGATGCACTTGTATTAGAAAATCTGAAATGGGTGATGCACTTGTATTAGAAAATCTTGAATTGGTTGATGCACTTCACCACTAAATCCCACCAGCAGCCCTAGCTCATCTTCATGTCACCATGACCAAGCTTCCAACCAGAAATGATAGCTCATACCTAGCTCACCATGACCAAGCATCCAACCAGCACATGCTGAGGTCAGCATGACCAGCAACTTCAAGGGCTTACAACTTGGGCTTCTCTTAATCAAATTAGGACTTTAAGCACTCTAAATTGAAGTTCAGAATGTCTTCTTTCCAGCCATATGTTATTTGGGCCAATCCAAGGTCGGAGGAAGAAGTTAAGGCCGAAACAAATTGCTAACTCATTTTCCGCGCTGATAAGATCCATCCTGAGCATGGTTCTGTGTTTGCTAGGTAACGGACTCCAGATTTATCCAATGGGGCTGAATTTTGGATATGTTATAGTACACACCAATTGGAGCAACTTTCATGAAGAATGTGGCCTCATCCGAGCTATGTAGGTTGCTGAAACAAAGCTTGCAATATGACCTACGGAACTGGACTGGCAGGGGGCTGTAGCCATAATGAATTTGTCTTTAAGCTCTTCATCAATTCATCCAAATTAGGCCTTAACATGCTTGAATTGCATGAATTATGTTCTCCAAAGCCATCATTGTTACCTAAAGCTCAATTAACTGAAAGATAAACACAAAAAGGATTAAAAGCACAAGTTTAACTCAAAAACATAACCAAATCATAAGCTAGAAGGGTAAGAAATAATATACAATTATGAACCGATCAAATACCCCCAAACCTAGATTTTGCTAGTCCTCGAGCAAAACAACACAAAACAAAGTTAAAAACAAAACTAGAAGTTAACTAAACCACTTTCGTAGGTAACTCGATTGCATTTAGCATATGCAACAAGCCTTTAAACCTCTAGGCATCCCTAGTAGGAGGAGTTGTGTCTCCTGAGGGTTTAACAGATACGATACCCACAAACGTTTTACTGACTCTGTAAAACAAGGTAATTAGAAAACTTAAAAGATTGTTAGTCCTTAAGCAAAATAAAAAACAAAAACAAAAAAAAATAATAATTACATTAACAAAAACAGAACAAAACAAAACAAAAAAAAATTACAAAAATAAAAAGAACTCAAAACAATCTTTCCGAACATTTTCTAAAGAGAAATGACTCATGCACATGACTCAAAAGTTTTAACAATAAAAGCTCAATTTTAAACATTATTCACAAAGCGGCAAAGTTCAAAACATAATATGCTCAAAGTGTGGTAGTGTGATAGCCAAATGCAACAAATTCCCCAATCTTAGTTTTCACACAATTTCAAAGCACAAGTTCAACTTCAAATCTCACCAAAGTTGTCCTCTCACAAATGAATCACTCGGAAGAGGGCTATAATGCAACACTCAGTTATAAACATGAGATTAGAGTTAAACCATAAAGACTTAACTCGAAATAGAAAGATGAAGAACTTGCATTAATATGATCTCAAGAAGGATGCCAAACACTTAAAAGTAGAAAAATGAATGCAATTCAACCACATGACATTTAAGATCAATTTAGGTCTTTAACATAGGTTGTAATGGGGCCAAGGGTGTAAGGTGAGTAAGAAATGAAAGGTATGGATAAAACAAAGTCCAAGGAACTCAAAATATAAGAGCATAAAACAATTGTTTACAAGACTTCGAATCATCACAATGAGAATTTATTTTTCTTTTACATGATCAAAACTCCTTATACCTTCATTTACATTGATTCACTCCTTTCCTGAACAACCACCAATTTATTTTGAAGGCCCAAAAATGAAACCCAAAAATGAAATTTCATTCAACCACCACTTAATCACAACTTTTCTCTTTTCTTTCACCAATTGTGTGATATATATATATTTTTTTTTTCTTTCAAAATGTAACACCCATTCCCTATGAGTTCCTTAGAAAAGTAAATATTTGTTTTTCGGGCTAAGGCGAGGAACTATAATTGGTAAATGAAAGAAAAGGTTTACATGTAGGCTCAATATGGTTAACAATGGAAAATCATGCTTAAGCATGCATAAGGTTAGCTTGAAAGGCACAAACGATCCAAAGAGGGCCTTAATATCACTTCTTAAATGTCGTGAAGTCAAATTGCATAAGAATAAATGACTTTTAAGTGTTCAACCAAATCAATGAATAATGAGATTAAACAACAACTTAGATGACAAGAAATTAAGAGTACGTGTATAACACTCATGAATTGAAGTACAAGGCTTAAAAGCTCACTTTATATGGTTGGTTATATAAGTCTAATTTATGCTTCATACAATTCTTTAGATCATGCAAATCCTTTAATTGGAAAATTATGAAACAAATGGCAAGTGTAAAGAAGGTTTCAAGCATATCATGCTAGAACAATGCCAATTTTTATTTATTTATTATTATTTATTTATATGAAATCCAATTTTCATTTAAGTCATGCAAACATTTATCACAATCTCATCGAATGTGTTCGGAAAGTGACTAAACAAAACAAGATTCAAAATAAGAAAGAAATTTAAATTATTATTATTATTTTTTAATTTTAAGAAAAACCAAGTTTACTTGCTAAACTCCAATACCCCCAAACCTAGAAATGAGCATTGTCCTCAATGTTTAAAAATTAGCCACAAACAATGTCATAACAAGAAATGAAAGGTACTAAAGTAAATATAAATCACAAAACACACTTGAATTAAAATACACAAATAAAATAAAATAAAATAAATAAAAATAAAAATTACAAAACAAACAAACAAACAAATAAATAAATAACGAAACAGTAAAACACTCAAAACAGTAAGCCCTAAACAGACAGTCTTACGCAAACTAAAACCCAAACGTTTGAAAGCCCAACCCCAAAGAAAGTTAACTCACTTTGAAACCAAAACAATGGTGAAAACCCGACCCACAATGAAATCCAAAGCCCACACGTTTTAATTTTAATTTTTTCTTAAAAAGATAAAACGTGAATTATGAGCGCAAAGCGGGATTTCTAAAAAGAGGGAATGTGGTCCCTGATGTCGTCTCATGGATAGTCATGGGCAGACTGAGCGAGACACGTGTTGACAGATAGAAGCGCCGCAGATTTCACAAGCAGAAATTACGGGCTCATGGAAAGGCGCGAAGGCTTTACTGAACGCGTCCGCTCAGAAAAGACATGTCGTGATAAATGAGTTGGGTATGGTTGGAAAGCGAGAAGGTTGTGGGACTCGAGGAATGCTGGAGATTCAGAAATGCTTAGACGCTGCAATGGCTAGGGTTTGTCAAAGACTATGTATATAAGAAGGAAAAAGATGGGGATAAAAACAAAACCACAAACTCAGAAACACAAAAGAGAAAAGAAGAAAAAAAAATCAGAAATCAAATGGCCTCATCCTACCCATTTTCGTTGGATCTCAACCTAGCTCCACCGACTCAGACATTGGGCCAAGCAGCGGCACCAGTATGGATGCCCTACTTTGGCTCCTCCCGGGGGCCTGTGTCTGTCAATGACTCAATACTCCTAGACAACGATGTTGCTATTGGAGTTGGCAGAAATTTAGTGACTCCCAAAGATATACGTGTGTTCGGGACAAGGGATGACAACCGGGTCACGAGTGATGCCCTGGCACTGAGCGTGCAGAGTACAGCATGTGTCGCAAGTTTGGGTCATCGCCTACTTGCGAAGTCCCATGAGGTAGAGGTGCTTAAAGCTCAGTTGGCGGCGGAGCGAAGTTTGGTTGAAGACTGTCAGAGTGCTATAAAAAGCTTGAAAAGGGAGAGGTCAAGGATTGTGGAGGTGAATCGACACCAGCTAGAAGTATTGCGAGACGAGAATAAAAATCTATCAAAGATGGTAGAGTTGTACTCTCGCGACATGAGAAAGCAACTGGAGGACCTAGACCGACCGGGTAAACGCAAGCAAGCGGATCGCGAGAGTAGTTACGCTCAAGCTAAGATTGCGATCTTTGGGAGCTCAAGTGATGAGCCCCAAGAGGCTGTGCGTGAAGCCCCGGAAGAGGACAGCCAGAGGGCCAAACTCAAAGCTCCTATGGTCGAGACACCGAGCGCCAAGAAGAAATGATTTCAGTTTTTATTTATTATTTAATTTTAAAGTGTATGTGTGTTTTTTTTTTTTTTTTCTTTAATTGGGAAATAAAAACGTTAGCTATCTCAAAGAAACGATTGACCCTAAATGTAAAGAACGACAATCAAACAAAAACACGAAGACCCAAACAAGATTTTTTTATTTTTATTTTTATTTTTATTTTTAGTTAAGTAAATACACAAATAACTGCTTCTTCTTTTAAGAGAAAAACTTAAGGATGACCAGTTAAGGGCCTCAGAAAACACAGCCAGGGGTTCCGGGAAGGTTGGAGGGGTCACAATGGTCCCGCTTAAAACCCTAACTTCTTAGACACCGAAGGTGTCGCCTTAAAGAACTCCTAGACACTGTATAGACTGCGGTTGCTCACTGGAGTTACCAAAAATTTAGCTCCTTCAAAGAATATCCTATGAGTTTTAAATTATACTACCTAATTAAATAAAAAACAAAATAAATAAATAAATAAATAAACTGAAATAAACACGCAATTCAAACAATAATTTAAAAGAAGAGTTGGGATTCTTGCACCAGGTGTCCAAGACGCATCTTTAATTTTGTCTCTTCTTCCAACTACATTATTAAGAAACCAGTCAAACAAGAAGAAAATAATTGAAAATAAAATAAAATAAAATAAAATAAAATAAAATAAAATAAAAACTGAAAAGGCAAAAACACAAACATCAGAAAACAGGGAGGCAAAAGTAAGTGAAAGTGTAGACATGCTCCCTTTTAAAAAAAAAAACGTGCTCGCAATTTGCGCCAGAAATGAAGGGATCCGAGAGAAAAGAGCACAGGATAGCACCCTCGAGATCCGAAGTGCTTTCGGCTCCCTCATCTGCATAAGTCTATTTAAACTCATCTCGGTGAAGTAGAAGAGCACCCCGCATTTCTTCCTGCAAATTTAGAGAAAACATCAAAAAATCCAAAAACAAAACAATGGCATCCTCATGCACTCACCTTGATGATCTTAGCCTTGAACTGTCCCTTGCACCACCGAATGCGCAGATAAGGGCTCCTCAAAACCATGTCTTCCCAAACTCCACATATCATCACGGTACGGCCTCAAACTTTGCTGAGGTAATACCGAACTTTTCTGAGGCAATGCCGAACAGAGCAGCGCTGCTTGGAGGCATGATTGGCAGCAAGCTCACACCGACAGATCATCTGCATGTGGCACAGAGGTCTGACAAAGCAGCGGTGGAGGAGTCCAATAATTTAACTGTTCTCCATGCGGTCTCGGCTACCAATTTGGGTATGCGATTGCTGGCGAGAACACGGGAGTGTGCCGCGATGAGCGAGGAAATAACTTCCTTGAAGGCTATGGTGGCGGACTTGCAGAAGCGGCTCTACTGTGCCAATCAGCACGTGGAAGCACTGCAGAGAAAAAATGAGGACCATGTGGAGCTGCTGCAGATTCTGCAAGTAAGAGACAATAGAGGCATGCCATGAAGATGAAGATGAAGATGAAGAAGTTGTTTTTATTTTTAATTTACTTGAATGTTTTTTTTGTTTTTTGTTTTTTGTTTTACTTTTTTTTTTCTTTGTTTGTAATGTTTGAAATGAAATAAAAATGTGTTTTTAACACTCAGAAATAAACTAACTAACCACACCACGTAAATAAATAAACTAACCTAACAAAACAAAAAAAAGAACATAAAAGAAAACAAAGAACTTCCAAATTGATTTTTTTTTTTTTTAATTTATTATTATTTACAACTAACTGACCACACAAAGAAAAAAAAACAACAAAGAAGTTCCAAATTGCAATTTACAAGGAAAAATAAAAACCCAAATTTCAAATTTCAAATTTTTTTTTTAATATTTATTATTATTGTTTTTAAAACACACAAATATACAAGCAACTCACGGATGACCAGTTAAGGGCCTCAGAAAACACAGCCAGGGGATCCGGGAAGGTTGGAGGGGTCACAATGGTCCCGCTTAAAACCCAAACTTCTTAGACACCGAAGATGTCGCCTAAAGAAATCCTAGACACTATATTAACGGAAGTGCTTACTGGAGTTACCATAAGTCAGCTCATATGAAAAATAAATTATTATTATTTATTTAAATTTTTTTTTAAAATATATTCTCGTAAGAAAAAGAAACAAAAACAAATTAAGATAACATGAAACAACAAACCATAAACGAAAATAAACTAAGTACTCTAAACAAACTCAAACAAACGATATAAATTATTGTACTAAAAGAAACAAACCAAGAAACCAAAGAAAAAAAAAACAAACAGCACTTTCTATCACCTATTTATCACCATTTGGACAGATTCGTTTCTATGTTTTTCAGCTTCGACCTCTGTTCAGTTTTTAGGCTATAACTTTCCAACCGTAAGTCCAAATTTTACGTTCTTTATATGGTTGGATTCAGCATAGAAAAACAAAGAACTTTGCGCGGACCAAAAGGCAAAAACAACTACGGAAATAAACAGAATTCAAAGAAGAGAAAGGATTGAAATGCTCCCCCTTGAAGCGATTAGGTCGAATGTGATGCACTTGGAGGTCGCGACTTCTCCCATTGCTCCACACTTCCCATTCTTATGATTGAGGTTGCCATCTCTCTCCATTTTTATTAAGCTATCATAAATTGCTAAAACAAACACACAAACTTGAAACAGAATTAAAGGATTACGAAATATAAAAAAAAAAACTAAAAATGAAAAGGAAAAATCAACACATGTCAAATTCCATGCTTCAAAGCAACAAGCACCAATGGGTTGTGTAAGCTGGGATTTAAACCCAGTTCTCTTGCTTGTTGGGCAATTGTCCTTTTCTGTTGGACTACAAACACAACTTGTCCATTAATGTCATTAACTTTAAAACTTGAAATTGTCCAGTTAAGAAAAAAAAAATAAAGTAGGAAAGCCAAATAGAATCAAACAATGTTACCGATCCCCGGCAACGGCGCCAAAAACTTGTTGTGTGGATTTCAGCTGCACCAAAATGGATTCAGTTGCATCCTCAACTTGTGATACTCGCAAGTGCACGAGCCGTTTGGTAGTATAGCATATGTAAGTGCGAGGTCGATCCCACGAGGATTGGTGATTGAATGATCCAATTCATTTTCCCTACACAAAACAGAAATGAAAAAGAAAGGAAATAAATAAAACAAGGAAGAAAGAAAATAACTAACTCAAGTAGATAAGTTCCCAAGTTCAATTAGATTAATGGATTGATTCTAGCTAAAGTATGATTAAGCCATGGTGTGTGGTCATAACCTTGTGTTCCTAATTCCCTAATTTGATCATTTGTTGTCTAACCTAAAATTAAGCATTAGGAACCCATTAAGCATAGAAGAACAATTTAAACAACCAAGCATGTATCTAATCCCTGTTGTCGAATGTCCATACATACTCTTCCTATTCATAGTTCAATTCGAATTAAAGCATGGTGTCTACTCTTAATTCAAACCAAGATAGCTAACATGCAAGCCTAAATGGTGATCAATCATTCAAACTAGCATATTAACTTATAAGCATAATGAATAAGAACAAAAACCATAATTGAAACTTGGAAACTTATCAAACTTGAATACTTAAGAAAGAATGTACATTACAAGAAAAATAAATTACAACTAAGAAAACATTAAAGAGAGACTAAGAGAACTTTGAGGAAGAAAGGAGAAGTGTTTGGGAAAAGTGTTTGAGGACATGGAGGCTTTTTGGAGAAGAAAGTAGAAGTAGAGAGTTGTTTGAGAAAGTGTTTGGAGAACATGGAGAATGTTTGTGAACTTGGAGACTTTGGGAACTTAGGGAGTGGAGAGAAAGGTGTTTGTGAAGTGTTTGAGACATGGAGACTTTTGGAAGAGAAGGGAAATGTGTTTGGGAAATTTGGAGAAGGGAGAAGAAGTGTTTGGAGAACTTTAGAGATGGGAGAAGTGTTTGAGAGATTTGGAGAAGAAAATTTAGTAGAATGATCTTATTACAACAATTGAGAACTACAAAGGAAACTAAGAGAATTTGAGGGAGAGAAGGGAAGGGAGCTCTAGAGAAGTGTTTGAGAGCTCCCCCCCCTTGGGGTGTTATTACAAGCTTAGAGAACTTCCCTATTTATAGGCCTAGGGGAAGTGAAAATCAGAATTCAATAAGACTAATGCATACAACACTTGAATTATAAAATCTGAAATGGTTGATGCACTTGTATTAGAAAATCTGAAATGGGTGATGCACTTGTATTAGAAAATCTTGAATTGGTTGATGCACTTCACCACTAAATCCCACCAGCAGCCCTAGCTCATCTTCATGTCACCATGACCAAGCTTCCAACCAGAAATGATAGCTCATACCTAGCTCACCATGACCAAGCATCCAACCAGCACATGCTGAGGTCAGCATGACCAGCAACTTCAAGGGCTTACAACTTGGGCTTCTCTTAATCAAATTAGGACTTTAAGCACTCTAAATTGAAGTTCAGAATGTCTTCTTTCCAGCCATATGTTATTTGGGCCAATCCAAGGTCGGAGGAAGAAGTTAAGGCCGAAACAAATTGCTAACTCATTTTCCGCGCTGATAAGATCCATCCTGAGCATGGTTCTGTGTTTGCTAGGTAACGGACTCCAGATTTATCCAATGGGGCTGAATTTTGGATATGTTATAGTACACACCAATTGGACCAACTTTCATGAAGAATGTGGCCTCATCCGAGCTATGTAGGTTGCTGAAACAAAGCTTGCAATATGACCTACGGAACTGGACTGGCAGGGGGCTGTAGCCATAATGAATTTGTCTTTAAGCTCTTCATCAATTCATCCAAATTAGGCCTTAACATGCTTGAATTGCATGAATTATGTTCTCCAAAGCCATCATTGTTACCTAAAGCTCAATTAACTGAAAGATAAACACAAAAAGGATTAAAAGCACAAGTTTAACTCAAAAACATAACCAAATCATAAGCTAGAAGGGTAAGAAATAATATACAATTATGAACCGATCACTACCGTTGAACTTGAATTGTCCAATTTCTCACACCTATTGATTTCGGATCGAGCCCAAAACTTGGGCAACATCACAATATGGTGGGAGGAGTCATTTGGTGAGTTTTGAGTGAAATCCAATCGCTAGAAGTATGGAATACACCAACCACTCCAATTAGGAACGAACTGCCGTTGAACTTGAATTGTCCAATTTCTCACACCTATTGATTTCGGATCGAGCCCCAAACCTGGGCAACATCATAATATGGTGGGAGGAGTCATTTGGTGAGTTTTGAGCGAAATCCAATCGCTAGAAGTATGGAATACACCAACCACTCCAATTAGGAACGAACTGCCGTTGAACTTAAATTGTCCAATTTCGAACACCTACTGATTTCGGATCGAGCCCAAAACTTGGGCAACATCATAATATGGTGGGAGGAGTCATTTCGTGAGTTTTGAGTGAAATCCAATCGCTAGAAGTATGGAATACACCAACCACTACTATTAGGAACGAACTGCCGTTGAACTTGAATTGTCCAATTTGGAACACCTATTGGTTTCAGATCGAGCCCAAAACTTGGGCAATATCATAATATGGTGGGAAGAGTCATTTGCTGAGTTTTGAGTGAAATCCAATCGCTAGAAGTATGGAATACACCAACCACTCCAATTAAGAACGAACTGCCGTTGAACTTGAATTGTCCAATTTCTCACACCTATTGATTTCGGATTGAGCCCAAAACTTGGGCAACATCATAATATGGTGGAAGGAGTCATTTGGTGAGTTTTGAGAGAAATCCAATCGCTAGAAACATGGAATACACCAACCACTCCAATTAGGAACGAACTGCCGTTGAACTTGAATTGTCCAATTTCTCACACCTATTGATTTCGGATCGAGCCCCAAACCTGGGCAACATCATAATATCGTGGGAGGAGTCATTTGGTGAGTTTTGAGTGAAATCCAATCGCTAGAAGTATGGAATACACCAACCACTCCAATTAGGAACGAACTGCCGTTGAACTTGGATTGTCCAATTTCTCACACCTATTGATTTCGGATCGAGCCCAAAACTTGGGCAACATCATAATATGTGGGAGGAGTCATTTGGTGAGTTTTGAGTGAAATCCAATTGCTAGAACTATGGAATACAACAACTACTCCGATTAGGAACGAACTGTCGTTGAAATTGAATTGACCAATTTCTCACACCTATTGATTTCGGATCGAGCCCCAAATTTGGGCAACATCATAATATGGTGGGAGGAGTCGTTTGGTGAGTTTTGAGTGAAATCCAATCGCTAGAAGTATGGAATACACCCACCACGCCAATTAGGAACGAACTTCCGTTGAACTTGAATTGTCCAATTTCTCACACCTATTGATTTCAGATCGAGCCCAAAACTTGGGCAACATCATAATATGGTGGGAGGAGTCATTTGGTGAGTTTTGAGTGAAATCCAATTGCTAGAAGTATGGAATACACCAACCACTCCAATTAGGAACGAACTGCCGTTGAACTTGAATTGTCCAATTTGGAACACCTATTGATTTCGGATCAAGCCCAAAACTTGGGCAACATCATAATATGGTTCGAGGAGTCATTTGGTGAGTTTTGAGTGAAATCCAATCGCTAGAAGTATGGAATACACCAACCACTACAATTAGGAACGAACTGCCGTTGAACTTGAATTGCCCAATTTCTCACACCTATTGATTTCGGATCGAGCCCAAAACTTGGGCAACATCATAATATGGTGGGAGGAGTCATTTGGTGAGTTTTGAGTGAAATCCAATCGCTAGAAGTATGGAATACACCAACCACACCAATTAGGAACGAACTTCCGTTGAACTTGAATTGTCCAATTTCTCACACCTATTGATTTCGGATCGAGCCCAAAACTTGGGCCACATGATAATATGGTGGGAGGAGTCATTTGGTGAGTTTTGAGTGAAATCAAATCGCTAGAAGTATGGAATACAACAACTACTCGGATTAGGAACGAATTGTCGTTAAAATTGAATTGACCAATTTCTTACACCTATTGATTTCGGATCGAGCCCAAAACTTGGGCAACATCATAATATGGTGGGAGGAGTCTGTTGTTAATAATATGTTAACTCGCAATTGTACGGGGCAATTAGTAGTATAGCAAGACAAGTACGAGGTCGTACCCACGAAGACTGAGAAGTTCAAATTAGTTATGTACTTTAGATTACCAAATTCAAGAAGTTAGGAAGTTAAATCTAAAATAGAATTTAAAGCAAGAGTGAGTTTGAAAACAAATGCAGCAAGATTAAAATGAACTTTGAAGTGAGAATGCTTGTGATTATAGAAAGAAATGAACAAACTGAAATTGCAACGGAAAGCAAGTAAACAAAAGTAACAAAGGGTGGTTTTGAAGGTTAAAGCACAGGTTTGGAGACTAGGGCATTCGATTCACCATAACAATTCAATTCTGGGTTATAAAGATTCATGTAACAAGTCTAATTCAGATTCAAAGATTGATTCTAGCTAAAGTATGATTAGGCCATGGTGTTTGGTCCTAACCTTGTGTTCCTAATTCCCTAATTTGATCATTTGTTGTCTAACCTAAAATTAAGCATTAGGAACCCATTAAGCATAGAAGAACATTTTAAACAACCAAGTATGTATCTAATCCCTGTTGTCGAATGTCCATACATACTCTTCCTATTCATAGTTCAATTCGAATTAAAGCATGGTGTATACTCTTAATTCAAACCAAGATAGTTAACAAACAAGTTCTAATGGTGATCAATCATTCAAACAAGCATGTTAACTTATAAGCATAATGCATAAGAACATGAATCATGAATCAAACTTGAAACTCCAAACTTATAAACCCAGAATATTCATGTTAGGTTACATCGAAGCCCTAGTTATGGATTTAGCTACTCATAATGGAAAAGAGACTTGAACAGAAATGAGAAAACATAATGAATGCAATAAGAGTAGAAAAACCCTTTTTCTGAAGTTCTTGTGGTGTCCAAGGCTTCTCCAAGTGCTTCTCCACTTCTAATGCTTCTCCAAGAGCTTCCCCACTTCTAGAAAGATGTATGAAGGATATGGAGGTGATTTGGGATGAGTTTGAGTGAGTGGTGATGGCTAAGGAAGATGAAATTCGTAGGGAAATGGAAGAGAAGTTTGCTGGAGTTGTTTTGGTGATTGTTGGAGTGTTTGGGATTGTGAGAGTGTTTGAGGATGGTTGGAGTGAATTGTGGGGTTGTGAATCCCAGGATTTGTTGTGTCTTGAATGTGGAATGGATGTGGTATTTATAGGGAGAGGGGAGTGATAAATCTGAATTCAATATGGCTAATGCATACAACACTTGCATTATAAAAGATGAATTGGTTGATGCACTTCACCAATAAATCCCACCAGCAGCCCTAGCTCATCTTCATGTCACCATGACCAAGCTTCCAACCAGCTACAATAGCTCATTCCTAGCTCACCATGACCAAGCTTCCAACCAGCTCATCCTCATGTCAGCATGACCAGCAACTTCTTGGGCTTACGAATTGGGCTAGGCTAAATCAAATGATGACTTTAAGATGTCTATTGTGAAGTTCAGAATGTGTTTGATCCAACCACACAAGTATTGGCCCAATCCAAGCTCGGATGAAGAAGTTAAGGCCAAAACAAATTGCTAACTCGTTTTGCTCGCTGACAAAATCCATCCTGAGCATGGTTCTGTGTTTGCTAGGTAACGGACTCCAGATTTATCCAATGGGGCTGAATTTTGGATATGTTATAGTACACACCCATTGGAACAACTTGCATGAAGAATGCTGCCTCATCCGAGCTGTGTAGGTTGCTGAAACAAAGCTTACAATATGACCTACGGAACTGGACTGGCAGGGGGATGTAGCCAAAATGAGTTTGTCTTTAAGCTCTTCTTCCATTCATCCAAATCAGGCCTAAACATGCTTGAATTGCATGAATTATGCTCTCTTACTCTATTGGCCTACAAAACACACAAATAGAGGCAAATAACTCAGAATTATAGGAAACTAAGCAAAAGAAGTAAGTAAATTGGGCATGTATATGTATGAAATTATGAGCTTAACAGAGTCATTTGGTGAGTTTTGAGTGAAATCCAATCGCTAGAAGTATGGAATACACCAACTACCCCGATTAGGAATGAACTGTCGTTGAAATTGAATTGACCAATTTCTCACACCTATTGATTTCGGATCGAGCCCCAAAGTTGGGCGACATCATAATATGGTGGGAGGAGTCATTTGGTGAGTTTTGAGTGAAATCCAATCGCTAGAAGTATGGAATACACCAACCACACCAATTAGGAACGAACTTCCGTTGAACTTGAATTGTCCAATTTCTCACACCTATTGATTTCGGATCGTGCCCAAAACTTGGGCCACATGATAATATGGTGGGAGGAGTCATTTGGTGAGTTTTGAGTGAAATCAAATCGCTAGAAGTATGGAATACAACAACTACTCCGATTAGGAACGAATTGTCGTTGAAATTGAATTGACCAATTTCTTACACCTATTGATTTCGGATCGAGCCCCAAAGTTGGGCAACATCATAATATGGTGGGAGGAGTCATTCGGTGAGTTTTGAGTGAAATCCAATCGCTAGAAGTATGGAATACACCAACCACTACAATTCGGAACGAACTGCCGTTGAACTTGAATTGCCCAATTTCTCACACCTATTGATTTCGGATCGAGCCCAAAACGTGGGCAACATCATAATATGGTGGGAGGAGTCATTTGGTGAGTTTTGAGTGAAATCCAATCGCTCGAAGTATGGAATACAGCAACTACCCCGATTAGGAATGAACTGTCGTTGAAATTGAATTGACCAATTTCTCACACCTATTGATTTCGGATCGAGCCCCAAAGTTGGGCAACATCATAATATGGTGGGAGGAGTCATTTGGTGAGTTTTGAGTGAAATCCAATCGCTAGAAGTATGGAATACACCAACCACACCAATTAGGAACGAACTTCCGTTGAACTTGAATTGTCCAATTTCTCACACCTATTGATTTTGGATCGAGCCCAAAACTTGGGCCACATGATAATATGGTGGGAGGAGTCATTTGGTGAGTTTGAGTGAAATCAAATCGCTAGAAGTATGGAATACAACAACTACTCGGATTAGGAACGAATTGTCGTTAAAATTGAATTGACCAATTTCTTACACCTATTGATTTCGGATCGAGCCCCAAAGTTGGGCAACATCATAATATGGTGGAAGGAGTCATTCGGTGAGTTTTGAGTGAAATCCAATCGCTAGAAGTATGGAATACACCAACCACTACAATTCGGAACGAACTGCCGTTGAACTTGAATTGCCCAATTTCTCACACCTATTGATTTCGAATCGAGCCCAAAACTTGGGCAACATCATAATATGGTGGGAGGAGTCATTTGGTGAGTTTTGAGTGAAATCCAATCGCTAGAAGTATGGAATACACCAACCACACCAATTAGGAACGAACTTCCGTTGAACTTGAATTGTCCAATTTCTCACACCTATTGATTTCGGATCGAGCCCAAAACTTGGGCCACATGATAATATGGTGGGAGGAGTCATTTGGTGAGTTTTGAGTGAAATCAAATCGCTAGAAGTATGGAATACAACAACTACTCGGATTAGGAACGAATTGTCGTTAAAATTGAATTGACCAATTTCTTACACCTATTGATTTCGGATCGAGCCCCAAAGTTGGGCAACATCATAATATGGTGGGAGGAGTCATTCGGTGAGTTTTGAGTGAAATCCAATCGCTAGAAGTATGGAATACACCAACCACTACAATTCGGAACGAACTGCCGTTGAACTTGAATTGCCCAATTTCTCACACCTATTGATTTCGGATCGAGCCCAAAACTTGGGCAACATCATAATATGGTGGGAGGAGTCATTTGGTGAGTTTTGAGTGAAATCCAATCGCTAGAAGTATGGAATACACCAACCACTCCAATTAGGAACGAACTGCCGTTGAATTTGAATTGTCCAACTGGGAACACCTATTGAATTCGGATCGAGCCCAAAACTTGGGCAACAGCATCATATGGTGGGAGGAGTCATTTGGTGAGTTTTGAGTGAAATCCAATCGCTCGAAGTATGGAATACAGCAACTACCCCGATTAGGAATGAACTGTCGTTGAAATTGAATTGACCAATTTCTCACACCTATTGATTTCGGATCGAGCCCCAAAGTTGGGCAACATCGTAATATGGTGGGAGGAGTCATTTGGTGAGTTTTGAGTGAAATCCAATCGCTATAAGTATGGAATACACCAACCACTCCAATTACGAACGAACTGCCGTTGAACTTGAAGTGCCCAATTTGGAACACCTATTGATTTCGGATCGAGCCCAAAACTTGGGCAACATCATAATATGGTGGGAGGAGTCATTTGGTGAGTTTTGAGTGAAATCCAATCGCTAGAAGTGTGGAATACACCAACCACTACAATTAGGAACGAACTGCCGTTGATCTTGAATTGCACAATTTCTCACACCTATTGATTTCGGATCGAGCCCAAAACTTGGGCGACATCATAATATGGTGGGAGGAGTCATTTGGTGAGTTTTGAGTGAAATCCAATCGCTAGAAGTGTGGAATACACCAACCACTCCAATTAGGAATGAACTGTCGTTGAAATTGAATTGACCAATTTCTCACACCTATTGATTTCGGATCGAGCCCAAAACTTGGCCAACATCATAATATGGTGGGAGGAGTCATTTGGTGAGTTTTGTGTGAAATCCAATCCCTAGACGTATGGAATACACCAACCACTCCAATTAGGAACGAACTGCCGTTGAACTTGAATTGTCCAATTTCTCACACCTATTGATTTCGGATCGAGCCCCAAACTTGGGCAACATCATAATATGGTGGGAGGAGTCATTTGGTGAGTTTTGAGTGAAATCCAATCGCTAGAAGTGTGGAATACACCAACCACTCCAATTAGGAATGAACTGTCGTTGAAATTGAATTGACCAATTTCTCACACCTATTGATTTCGGATCGAGCCCCAAAGTTGGGCAACATCATAATATGGTGGGAGGAGTCATTTGGTGAGTTTTGAGTGAAATCCAATCGCTAGAAGTATGGAATACACCAACCACACCAATTAGGAACGAACTTCCGTTGAACTTGAATTGTCCAATTTCTCACACCTATTGATTTCGGATCGAGCCCAAAACTTGGGCAACATCATAATATGGTGGGAGGAGTCATTGATCGGTTCATAATTGTATATCATTTTGTACCCTTCTAGCTTATGATTTGGTTATGTTTTTGAGTTAAACTTGTGCTTTTAATCCTTTTTGTGTTTATCTTTCAGCTTTAGCTAACAATGATGGCTTTGGAAATGAAATGATGTAATCCATGCATGTTAAAGCCAGATTTGGATAAAGGGAAGAAGTGCTTAAAGACAAACTCATTTTGGCTACAGCCCCTGCCAGTCCAGTTCCGTAGGTCATATTGCAAGCTTTGTTTCAGCAACCTACACAGCTCGGATGAGGCAGCATTCTTCATGAAAGTTGTTCCAATGGTCGAATACTATAACATATCCAAAATTCAGCCTCATTGGATAAATATGGAGTCTGTCACCTAGCAAACACAGAACCATGCTCAGGATGGATTTTGTCAGCGAGCAAAAACGAGTTAGCAATTTGTTTTGGCCTTAGCTTCTTCATCCGAGCTTGGATTGGGCTAATATTTGTGTGGTTGGTTCAGACACATTCTGAACTTCACAATGGACATCTTAAAGTCGTCATTTGCTTAAGTGAAGCCCAATTTGTAAGCCCTTGAAGTTGCTGGTCATGCTGACCTCAGGATGAGCTATTGTTTCTGGTTGGAAGCTTGGTCATGGTGAGCTAGGCATGAGCTATTGTAGCTGGTTGGAAGCTTGGTCATGGTGACATGAAGATGAGCTAGGGCTGCTGGTGGGATTTATTGGTGAAGTGCATCAACCAATTCATATTTTCTAATACAAGTGTTGTATGCATTAGCCATATCAAATTCAGATTTTCACTTCCCCTAGGCCTATAAATAGGGATGTTCTCTAAGCTTGTAAACACACCCCAAGGGGGGGAGCTCTCAAACACTTCTCTAGAGCTCCCTTCCCTTCTCTCCCTCGAATTCTCTTAGTTTCTCTTTCTAGTTTTCAATTGTTGTAATGAAATCTTTTGTGCTGAAATTTTCCTTAAGTTTTTCTTAGTTCCACTTTACTTTTCATTATGTAAATTCTTTTCTTTAGTTTCAAGTTTGATTAGTTTCCAAGTTTCAATTATGGTTCATGTTCTTATTCATTATGCTTATAAGTTAATATGCTAGTTTGAATGATTGATCACCATTTAGGCTTGCATGTTAGCTATCTTGGTTTGAATTAAGAGTATACACCATGCTTTAATTCGAATTGAACTATGAATAGGAAGAGTATGTATGGACATTCGACAACAGGGATTAGATACATGCTTGGTTGTTTAAATTGTTCTTCTATGCTTAATGGGTTCCTAATGCTTAATTTTAGGTTAGACAACAAATGATCAAATTAGGGAATTAGGAACACAAGGTTATGACCAAACACCATGGCTTAATCATACTTTAGCTAGAATCAATCCGATAATCTAATTGAACTTGGGAACTTATCTGCTTGAGTTAGTTATTTCTTTCTTCCTTGTTTTATTTATTTCCTTGTTTTTTTTTCATTTCTGTTTTGTGTAGGGAAAATGAATTGGATCATTCAATCATCAATCCTCGTGGGATCGACCTCGCACTTACATACGCTATACTACCGAACGGCTCGTGCACTTGCGAGTATCACAAGTTGAGGATGCAGCTTAATCAATTTTGGTGCAGCTGAAATCCACACAACAAGTTTTTGGCGCCGTTGCCGTGCACTTCGCAAGTAGGCGATGACCCAAACTTGCGACACACATGCTGTACTCTGCACGCTCATTGCCAGGGCATCACTCGTGACCCGGTTGTCATCCCTTGCCCCGAACACACGTATATCTTTGGGAGTCACTAAATTTCTGCCAACTCCAATAGCAACATCGTTGTCTAGGAGTATTGAGTCATTGACAGACACAGGCCCCCGTGAGGAGCCAAAGTAGGGCATCCATACTGGTGCCGCTGCTTGGCCCAATGTCTGAGTCGGTGGAGCTAGGTTGAGATCCAACGAAAATGGGTAGGAAGAGGCCATTTGATTTCTCACTTTTTTTCTTCTTTTCTCTTTTGTGTTTCTGAGTTTGTGGTTTTGTTTTTATCCCCTTCTTTTTCCTTCTTATAGATATAGTCTTTGACAAACCCTAGCCATTGCAGCGTCTAAGCATTTCTGAATCTCCAGCATTCATCGAGTCCCACAACCTTCTCGCTTTCCAACCATACCCAACTCATTTATCACGACATGTCTTTTCAGAACGAACGCGTTCAGTAAAGTCTTCGCGCCTTTCCATGAGCCTGTAATTTCTGCTTGTGAAATCTGCGGCGCTTCTATCTGTCAACACGTGGCTTCTGCTTTCTGCCCGTGACTAACCATGAGACGACATTAGGGACCACGTGCTTTCTTTTCAGAAATCCCACCCTTTGCACTTCCAATTCACGTTTTATCTATTTTTTTTAAAAAAATTAAAATTAAAATGTGTGGGCTTCGGAATTCATTTTGGGTCGGGTTTCACCTTAGTTTGGGTTTCAAAGTGGGTTAAATTCACCATGGTTTGTGTTTCGAAATTGTGGGCTTTGGGCTTCAAATTTTTTTTTTTTTTTTTTTGGGTTTCAGAATTGTGTGATTAGGGTTTACTGTTTCATTTTTTGTTTGTTTGTTTTGTAATTTTTATTTTTGTAATTATTTTATTTTATTAGTGTATTTTAATTCTTGTGTGTTTTGTGATTTATATTTACTTTAGTACCTTTCATTTCTTATTATGACATTGCTTGTTCCTAATTTTTAAACATTGAGGACAATGTTCATTTCTAGGTTTGGGGGTATTGGAGTTTAGCATGTAAATTTGGTTTTTCCTTAATTTATTTATTTATTTATTTATTTGCTTGTTTTTATTTTTATTTTATTTTGTTAAGTCTTGCTTTTATTTTGATTTTGATTTTGATTTTGATTTTGATTTTGATTTTATTCACTTTCCGAACACATTTGATGAGATTGTGATAAATGTTTGCATGACTTAAATGAAAATTGAATTTTATTTATTATTTATTTTGTTTTCCTTGTAAATTTTTATTGTAAAAAAATAAATAATTAATTAATTAATTTGGCATCGTTCTAGCATGACATGTTCGAAACCTTCTTTGCACTTGCCATTTGTTTCATAATTTTCCAATTAAAGGATTTGCATGACCCAAAGAATTGTATCAAGCATAAATTAGACTTATATAACCAACCATATAAAGTGAGCTTTTGAGCATTGTACTTCATTTCATGAGTGTTATACATATACTCTTAATTTCTTGTCATCAAAGTTGTTGTTTGATCTCATTATTCATTGATTTAGTTGAACACTTAAAAGTCATTCATTCTTATGCAATTTGATTTCATGACATTTAAAGAAATGATATTAAGGCCTTCTTTGGATCGTTTGTGCCTTTCAAGCTAACCTTATGCATGCTTAAGCATGATTTTCCATTGTTAACCATTTTGAGCCTACATGTAAAACTTTTCTTTCATTTAACCAATTTTATTTCCTCGCCTTAGCCCGAAAAACAAATATTTACCTTTCTAAGGAATTCATGAGCTCTAATTCGGATGTGTTTTTCAAGCTAAGTTTGGGAAGGGATATTACATCAAAAAAAAAAAAAAAATCACACAATTGGTGAAAGAAAAGAGAAATTTGTGATTAAGTGGCGGTTGTTTGAAAATTCATTTTTGGGCCTTCAAAATAATTTGGTGTTTGGAAAGGAGTTTGAATCAATGTAAATGAAGGTATAAGGAGTTTTGATCATGTAAAAGAAAAAAAAATCTAATCGTTACGATTCGAAGTCTTGTAAACAATTGTTTTATGCTCCAATTAGGAGTACGGAATACACCAACCACTCCAATTAGGAACGATTTGTCGTTGAACTTGAATTGTCCCATTTCTCACACCCATTGATTTCGGATCGAGCCCCAAACTTGGGCAACATCATAATATGGTGGGAGGAGTCATTTGGTCAGTTTTGAGTGAAATCCAACCCCTAGAAGTATGGAATACAACAACCACTCCAATTAGGAACGAACTGCCGTTGAACTTGAATTGTCCAATTTGGAACACCTATTGATTTCGGATCGAGGCCAAAACTTGGGCAACAACATAATATGGTGGGAGGACTCATTTGGTGAGTTTTGAGTGAAATCCAATCGCTAGAAGTGTGGAATACACCAACCACTCCAATTAGGAACGAACTGCCGTTGAACTTTAATTGTCCAATTTCTCACACCTATTGATTTCGGACCGAGCCCAAAACTTGGGCAACATCATAATATGGTTGGAGGAGTCATTTGGTGAGTTTTGAGTGAAATCCAATCGCAAGAAGTATGGAATACACCAACCACTCCAGTTAGGAACGAACTTCCGTTGAACTTGAATTGTCCAATTTCTCACACCTATTGATTTCGGATCGAGCCCAAAACTTGGGCAACATCATAATATGGTGGGAGGAGTCATTTGGTTAGTTTTGAGTGAAATCCAATCGCTAGAAGTATGGAATACACCAACCACTCCAATTAGGAACGAACTTCCGTTGAACTTGAATTGTCCAATTTCTCACACTTATTGATTTCGGATCGAGCCCAAAACTTGGGCAACATCATAATATGGTAGGAGGAGTCATTTGGTGAGTTTTGAGTGAAATCCAATCGCTAGAAGTGTGGAATACACCAACCACTCCAATTAGGAACGAACAGCCGTTGAACTCTAATTGTCAAATATGGAAGACCTATGGATTTCGGATCGAGCCCAAAACTTGGGCAACATCATAATATGGTGGGAGGAGTCATTTGGTGAGTTTTGAGTGAAATCCAATCACTAGAAGTATGGAATACACCAACCACTCCAATTAGGAACGAACTGCCGTTGAACTTGAATTGCCCAATTTCTCACACCTATTCATTTCGGATCGAGCCCAAAACTTGGGCAACATCATAATATGGTGGGAGGAGTCATTTGGTGAGTTTTGAGTGAAATCCAATCGCTAGAAATATGGAATACACCAACCACTCCAATTAGGAACGAACTGCCGTTGAACTTGAATTGTCCAATTTCTCACACCTATTGATTTCGGATCGAGCCCAAAACTTGGGCAACATCATAATATGGTGGGAGGAGTCATTTGGTGAGTTTTGAGTGAAATCCAATCGCAAGAAGTATGGAATACACCAACCACTCCAATTAGGAACGAACTTCCGTTGAACTTGAATTGTCGAATTTCTCACACCTATTGATTTCGGATCGAGCCCCAAAGTTGGGCAACATCATAATATGGTGGGAGGAGTCATTTGGTGAGTTTTGAGTGAAATCCAATCGCAAGAAGTATGGAATACACCAACCACTCCAATTAGGAACGAACTTCCGTTGAACTTGAATTGTCCAATTTCTCACACCTATTGATTTCGGATCGAGCCCAAAACTTGGGCAACATCATAATATGGTGGGAGGAGTCAATTGGTGAGTTTTGAGTGAAATCCAATCGCTAGAAGTATGGAATACACCAACCACTCCAATTAGGAACGAACTGCCGTTGAACTTGAATTGTCCAATTTGGAACACCTATTGATTTCAGATCGAGCCCAAAACTTGGGCAACAACATAATATGGTGGGAGGAGTCAATTGGTGAGTTTTGATTGAAATCCAATCTCTAGAAGTATGGAATACAGCAACCACTCCAATTAGGAACGAACTGCCGTTGAACTTGAATTGTCCAATTTCTCACAGCTATTGATTTCGGATCGAGCCCAAAACTTGGGCAACATCATAATATGGTGGGAGGAGTCATTTGGTGAGTTTTGAGTGAAATCCAATCACTAGAAGTATGGAATACACCAACCACTCCAATTAGGAACGAACTGCCGTTGAACTTGAATTGCCCAATTTCTCACACCTATTCATTTCGGATCGAGCCCAAAACTTGGGCAACATCATAATATGGTGGGAGGAGTCATTTGGTGAGTTTTGAGTGAAATCCAATCGCTAGAAATATGGAATACACCAACCACTCCAATTAGGAACGAACTGCCGTTGAACTTGAATTGTCCAATTTCTCACACCTATTGATTTCGGATCGAGCCCAAAACTTGGGCAACATCATAATATGGTGGGAGGAGTCATTTGGTGAGTTTTGAGTGAAATCCAATCGCAAGAAGTATGGAATACACCAACCACTCCAATTAGGAACGAACTTCCGTTGAACTTGAATTGTCGAATTTCTCACACCTATTGATTTCGGATCGAGCCCCAAAGTTGGGCAACATCATAATATGGTGGGAGGAGTCATTTGGTGAGTTTTGAGTGAAATCCAATCGCAAGAAGTATGGAATACACCAACCACTCCAATTAGGAACGAACTTCCGTTGAACTTGAATTGTCCAATTTCTCACACCTATTGATTTCGGATCGAGCCCAAAACTTGGGCAACATCATAATATGGTGGGAGGAGTCATTTGGTCAGTTTTGAGTGAAATCCAATCGCTAGAAGTATGGAATACACCAACCACTCCAATTACGAACGAACTGCCGTTGAACTTGAATTGTCCAATTTCTCACACCTATTGATTTCGGATCGAGCCCAAAACATGGGCAACATCATAATATGGTGGGAGGAGTCATTCGGTTAGTTTTGAGTGAAATCCAATCGCTAGAAGTATGGAATACACCAACCACTCCAATTAGGAACAAACTGCCGTTGAACTATAATTGTCAAATTCGGAAGACCTATAGATTTCGGAACGAGCCCAAAACTAGGGCAACATCATAATATGGTGGGAGGAGTCAATTGGTGAGGTTTGAGTGAAATCGAATCGCTAGAAGTATGGAATACACCAACCACTCCAGTTAGGAACGAACTGCCGTTGAACTTGAATTGTCCAATTTCTCACACCTATTGATTTCGGATCGAGCCCAAAACTTGGGCAACATCATAATATGGTGGGAAGAGTCATTTGGTGAGTTTTGAGTGAAATCCAATCTTTAGAAGTATGGAATACACCAACCACTGCACTTAGGAACCAGCTGCCGTTGAACTTGAATTGTCCAATTTCTCACACCTATTGATTTCGGATCGAGCCCAAAACTTGGGCGACATCATAATATGGTGGGAGGAGTCATTTGGTGAGTTTTGAATGAAATCCAATCGCTAGAAGTGTGGAATACACCAACCACTCCAATTAGGAACGAATTGCCGTTGAACTTGAATTGTCCAATTTCGCACACCTATTGATTTCGGATCGAGCCCAAAACTTGGGCAACATCATAATATGGTGGGAGGAGTCCTTTGGTTAGTTTCGAGTGAAATCCAATCGCTAGAAGTATGGAATACACCAACCACCCCAATTAGGAACGAACTGCCGTTGAACTTGAATTGTCCAATTTGGAACACCTATTGATTTCGGATCGAGCCCAAAACTTGGGCAACACCATAATATGGTGGGAGGAGTCATTTGGTGAGTTTTGAGTGAAATCCAATCGCTAGAAGTATGGAATACACCAACCACTCCAATTAGGAACGAACTGCCGTTGAACTTGAATTGTCCAATTTGGAACACCTATTGATTTCGGATCGAGCCCAAAACTTGGGCAACATCATAATATGGTGGGAGGAGTCAATTGGTGAGTTTTGAGTGAAATCCAATCGCTAGAAGTATGGAATACACCAACCACTCCAATTAGGAACGAACTACCGTTGAACTTGAATTGTCCAATTTCTCACACCTATTGATTTCGGAGCAAGCCCCAAACTTGGGCAACATCATAATATGGTGGGAGGAGTCATTTTGTGAGTTTTGAGTGAAATCCAATCTTTAGAAGTATGGAATACACCAACCACTCCAATTAGAAACGAACTTCCGTTGAATTTGAATTGTCCAATTTCACAAACCTATTGATTTCGGATCGAGCCCAAAACTTGGGCAACACCATAATATGGTGGGAGGAGTCATTTGGTTAGTTTCGAGTGAAATCCAATCGCTAGAAGTATGGAATACCCCAACCACCCCAATTAGGAACGAACTGCCGTTGAACTTGAATTGTCCAATTTGGAACACCTACTGATTTCGGATCCAGCCCAAAACTTGGGCAACACCATAATATGGTGGGAGGAGTCATTTGGTGAGTTTTGAGTGAAATCCAATCCCTAGAAGTATGGAATACACCAATCACTCCAATTAGGAACTATCTGCCGTTGTACCTGAATTGTCCAATTTCTCACACCTATTGATTTCGGATCGAGCCCAAAACTTGGGCAACATCGTAATGTGGTGGGAGGAGTCATTTGGTGAGTTTTGAGAGAAATCCAATCTCTAGAAGTATGGAATACACCAATCACTCCAATTAGGAACTATTTCCCGTTGAACTTGAATTGTCCAATTTCTGACACCTATTGATTTCGGATCGAGCCCAAAACTTGGGCAACATCATAATATGGTGGGAGGAGTCATTTGGTGAGTTTTGAGTGAAATCCAATTGCTAGAAGTGTGGAATACACCAACCACTCCAATTAGGAACGAACTGCCGTTGAACTTGAATAGTCCAATTTCTCACACCTATTGATTTCGGATCGAGCCCCTTAGCTGGGCAACATCGTAATATGGTGGGAGGAGTCATTTGGAGAGTTTTGAGTGAAATCCAATCCCTAGAAGTATGGAATACACGAACCACTCCAATTAGGAACGAACTGCCGTTGAACTTGAATTGTCCAATTTGGAACACGTATTGATTTCGGATCGAGCCCAAAACTTGGGCAACATCATAATACGGTGGGAGGAGTCATTTGGTGAGTTTTGAGTGAAATCCAATCGCTAGAAGTATGGAAGACACCAACCACTCCAATTAGGAACGAACTGCCGTTGAACTTGAATTGTCCAATTTGGAACACCTATTGATTTCGTATCGAGCCCAAAACTTGGGCAACATCATAATATGGGGGGAGGAGTCATTTGGGGAGTTTTGAGTGAAATCCAATCGCTAGAAGTGTGGAATACACCAACCACTCTAATTAGGAACGAACTGCCGTTGAACTTGAATTGTCCAACTTGGTACACCTATTCATATCGGATCGAGCCCAAAATTTGGGCAACATCATAATATGGTGGGAGGAGTGATTTGGTCATTTTTGAGTGAAATCCAATCGCTAGAAGTATGGAATACACGAACCACTCCAATTAGGAACGAACTGCCGTTGAACTTGAATTGTCCAATTTCTCACACCTATTGATTTCGGATCGAGCCCAAAACTTGGGCAACATCATAATATGGTGGGAGGAGTCATTTGGTTAGTTTTGAGTGAAATCCAATCGATAGAAGTAAGGAATACACGAACCACTCCAATTAGGAATGAACTGCCGTTGAACTTGAATTGTCCAATTTCTCACACCTATTGATTTCGGATCGAGCCCAAAACTTGGGCAACAACATAATATGGTGGGAGGAGTCATTTTGTAAGTTTTGACTGAAATACAATCGCTAGAAGTATGGAATACACCAACCACTCCAATTAGGAACGAACTGCCGTTGAACTTGAATTGTCCAATTTCTCACACCTATTGATTTCGGATCGAGCCCAAAACTTGGGCAACATGATAATATGGTGGGAGGAGTCATTTTGTGAGTTTTGAGTGAAATCCAATCGCTAGAAGTATGGAATACACGAACCACTCCAATTAGGAACGAACTGCCGTTGAACTTGAATTGTCCAATTTCTCACACCTATTGATTTCGGATCGAGCCCAAAACTTGGCAACATCATAATATGGCGGGAGGACTCATTTGGTTAGTTTTGAGTGAAATCCAATCGCTAGAAGTATGGAATACACCAACCACTCCAATTAGGAACGAACTGCCGTTGAACATGAATTGTCCAATTTGGAACACCTGTTGATTCCGGATCGAGCCCAAAACTTGGCAACATCAAAATATGGTGGGAGGAGTCATTTGGTGAGTTTTGAGTGAAATCCAATCGCTAGAAGTATGGAATACACCAACCACTCCAATTAGGAACGAACTGCCGTTGAACTTGAATTGTCCAATTTCTCACACCTATTGATTTCGGATTGAGCCCAAAACTTGGGCAACATCATAATATGGTGGGAGGAGTCATTTGGTGAGTTTTGAGTGAAATCCAATCGCTAGAAGTATGGAATACACCAACCTCTCCAATTAGGAACGAACTGCCGTTGAACTTGAATTGTCCAATTTTTCACACCTAATGATTTCGAATCGAGACCAAAACTTGGGCAACATCAAAATATGGTGGGAGGAGTCCTTTGGTGAGTTTTGAGTGAAATCCAATCGCTAGAAGTATGGAATACACCAACCACTCCAATTAGGAATGAACTGCCGTTGCACTTGAATTGTCCAATTTCTCACACCTATTGATTTCGGATCGAGCCCCAAACTTGGGCAACATCATAATATGGTGGGAGGAGTCATTTGGTGAGTTTTGAGTGAAATCCAATCGCTAGAAGTATGGAATACACCAACCACTCCAATTAGGAACGAACTGCCGTTGAACTTGAATTGTCCAATTTCTCACACCTATTGATTTCGGATCGAGCCCAAAACTTGGGCAACATCATAATATGGTGGGAGGAGTCATTTGGTGAGTTTTGAGTGAAATCCAATCGCTAGAAGTATGGAATACACCAACCACTCCAATTAGGAACGAACTGCCGTTGAACTTGAATTGTCCAATTTTTCACACCTATTGATTTCGAATCGAGACCAAAACTTGGGCAACATCAAAATATGGTGGGAGGAGTCCTTTGGTGAGTTTTGAGTGAAATCCAATCGCTAGAAGTATGGAATACACCAACCACTCCAATTAGGAATGAACTGCCGTTGGACTTGAATTGTCCAATTTCTCACACCTATTGATTTCGGATCGAGCCCCAAACTTGGGCAACATCATATTATGGTGGGAGGAGTCATTTGGTGAGTTTTGAGTGAAATCCAATCGCTAGAAGTATGGAATACACCAACCACTCCAATTAGGAACGAACTGCCGTTGAACTTGAATTGTCCAATTTCTCACACCTATTGATTTCGGAGCAAGCCCCAAACTTGGGCAACATCATAATATGGTGGGAGGAGTCATTTTGTGAGTTTTGTGTGAAATCCAATCTTTACAAGCATGGAATACACCAACCACTCCAATTAGGAACGAACTGCCGTTGAACTTGAATTCTCCAATTTGGAACGCCTATTGATTTCGGATCGAGCCCAAAACTTGGGCAACACCATAATATGGTGGGAGGAGTCATTTGGTGAGTTTTGAGTGAAATCCAATCGCTAGAAGTATGGAATACACGAACCACTCCAATTAGGAACGAACTGCCGTTGAACTTGAATTGTCCAATTTCTCACACCTATTGATTTCGGATCGAGCCCAAAACTTGGGCAACATCATAATATGGTGGGAGGAGTCATTTGGTGAGTTTTGAGTGAAATCCAATCGCTAGAAGTATGGAATACACCAACCACTCCAATTAGGAACGAACTGCCGTTGAACATGAATTGTCCAATTTGGAACACCTGTTGATTCCGGATCGAGCCCAAAACTTGGCAACATCAAAATATGGTGGGAGGAGTCATTTGGTGAGTTTTGAGTGAAATCCAATCGCTAGAAGTATGGAATACACCAACCACTCCAATTAGGAACGAACTGCCGTTGAACTTGAATTGTCCAATTTTTCACACCTAATGATTTCGAATCGAGACCAAAACTTGGGCAACATCAAAATATGGTGGGAGGAGTCCTTTGGTGAGTTTTGAGTGAAATCCAATCGCTAGAAGTATGGAATACACCAACCACTCCAATTAGGAATGAACTGCCGTTGCACTTGAATTGTCCAATTTCTCACACCTATTGATTTCGGATCGAGCCCCAAACTTGGGCAACATCATAATATGGTGGGAGGAGTCATTTGGTGAGTTTTGAGTGAAATCCAATCGCTAGAAGTATGGAATACACCAACCACTCCAATTAGGAACGAACTGCCGTTGAACTTGAATTGTCCAATTTCTCACACCTATTGATTTCGGATCGAGCCCAAAACTTGGGCAACATCATAATATGGTGGGAGGAGTCATTTGGTGAGTTTTGAGTGAAATCCAATCGCTAGAAGTATGGAATACACCAACCACTCCAATTAGGAACGAACTGCCGTTGAACTTGAATTGTCCAATTTTTCACACCTATTGATTTCGAATCGAGACCAAAACTTGGGCAACATCAAAATATGGTGGGAGGAGTCCTTTGGTGAGTTTTGAGTGAAATCCAATCGCTAGAAGTATGGAATACACCAACCACTCCAATTAGGAATGAACTGCCGTTGGACTTGAATTGTCCAATTTCTCACACCTATTGATTTCGGATCGAGCCCCAAACTTGGGCAACATCATATTATGGTGGGAGGAGTCATTTGGTGAGTTTTGAGTGAAATCCAATCGCTAGAAGTATGGAATACACCAACCACTCCAATTAGGAACGAACTGCCGTTGAACTTGAATTGTCCAATTTCTCACACCTATTGATTTCGGAGCAAGCCCCAAACTTGGGCAACATCATAATATGGTGGGAGGAGTCATTTTGTGAGTTTTGTGTGAAATCCAATCTTTACAAGCATGGAATACACCAACCACTCCAATTAGGAACGAACTGCCGTTGAACTTGAATTCTCCAATTTGGAACGCCTATTGATTTCGGATCGAGCCCAAAACTTGGGCAACACCATAATATGGTGGGAGGAGTCATTTGGTGAGTTTTGAGTGAAATCCAAGCGCTAGAAGTATGGAATACACGAACCACTCCAATTAGGAACGAACTGCCGTTGAACTTGAATTGTCCAATTTCTCACACCTATTGATTTCGGATCGAGCCCAAAACTTGGGCAACATCATAATATGGTGGGAGGAGTCATTTGGTGAGTTTTGAGTGAAATCCAATCCCTAGAAGTATGGAATACACCAACCACCCCAATTAGGAACGAACTGCCGTTGAACTTGAATTGTCCAATTTGGAACACCTATTGATTTCGGATCGAGCCCAAAACTTGGGCAACATCATAATATGGTGGGAGGAGTCATTTGGTTAGTTTCGAGTGAAATCCAATCGCTAGAAGTATGGAATACACCAACCACCCCAATTAGGAACGAACTGCCGTTGAACTTGAATTGTCCAATTTGGAACACCTATTGATTTCGTATCGAGCCCAAAACTTGGGCAACATCATAATATGGTGGGAGGAGTCATTTGGTGAGTTTTGAGTGAAATCCAATCGCTAGAAGTATGGAATACACCAACCACTCCAATTAGGAACGAACTACCGTTGAACTTGAATTGTCCAATTTCTCACACCTATTGATTTCGGATCGAGCCCAAAACTTGGGCAACATCAAAATATGGTGGGAGGAGTCATTCGGTTAGTTTTGAGTGAAATCCAATCGCTAGAAGTATGGAATACACCAACCACTCCAATTAGGAACAAACTGCCGTTGAACTCTAATTGTTAAATTTGGAAGACCTATTGATTTCGGATCGAGCTTAAAACTAGGGCAACATCATAATATGGTGGGAGGAGTCAATTGGTGAGTTTTGAGTGAAATCCAATCGCTAGAAGTATGGAATACACCAACCACTCCAATTAGGAACGAACTGCCGTTGAACTTGAATTGTCCAATTTCTCACACCTATTGATTTCGGATCGAGCCCAAAACTTGGGCAACATCATAATATGGTGGGAAGAGTCATTTGGTGAGTTTTGAGTGAAATCCAATCTTTAGAAGTATGGAATACACCAACCACTCCACTTAGGAACGAACAGCCGTTGCACTTGAATTGTCCAATTTCTCACACCTATTGATTTCGGATGGAGCCCAAAACTTGGGCGACATCATAATATGGTGGGAGGAGTCATTTGGTGAGTTTTGAATGAAATCCAATCGCTAGAAGTGTGGAATACACCAACCACTCCAATTAGGAACGAATTGCCGTTGAACTTGAATTGTCCAATTTCTCACACCTGTTGATTTCGGATCGAGCCCAAAACTTGGGCAACACCATAATATGGTGGGAGGAGTCATTTGGTTTGTTTCGAGTGAAATCCAATCGCTAGAAGTATGGAATACACCAACCACCCCAATTAGGAACGAACTGCCGTTGAACTTGAATTCTCCAATTTGGAACGCCTATTGATTTCGGATCGAGCCCAAAACTTGGGCAACACCATAATATGGTGGGAGGAGTCATTTGGTGAGTTTTGAGTGAAATCCAATCGTTAGAAGTAAGGAATACACGAACCACTCCAATTAGGAATGAACTGCCGTTGAACTTGAATTGTCCAATTTCTCACACCTATTGATTTCGGATCGAGCCCAAAACTTGGGCAACAACATAATATGGTGGGAGGAGTCATTTTCTAAGTTTTGAGTGAAATACAATCGCTAGAAGTATGGAATACACCAACCACTCCAATTAGGAACGAACTGCCGTTGAACTTGAATTGTCCAATTTCTCACACCTATTGATTTCGGATCGAGCCCAAAACTTGGGCAACATGATAATATGGTGGGAGGAGTCATTTGGTGAGTTTTGAGTGAAATCCAATCGCTAGAAGTGTGGAATACACCAACCACTCCAATTAGGAACGAACTGCCGTTGATCCTGAATTGTCCAATTTCTCTCACCTATTGATTTCGTATCGAGCCCAAAACTTGGGCAACATCATAATGTGGTGGGAGGAGTCATTTGGTCAGTTTTGAGTGAAATCCAATCGCTAGAAGTATGGAATACACCAACCACCCCAATTATAAACGAACTGCCGTTGAACTTGAATTGTCCAATTTGGAACACCTATTGATTTCGTATCGAGCCCAAAACTTGGGCAACATCATAATATGGTGGGAGGAGTCATTTGGTGAGTTTTGAGTGAAATCCAATCGCTAGAAGTATGGAATACACCAACCACTCCAATTTGGAACGAACTGCCGTTGAACGTGAATTGTCCAATTTGGAACACCTATTGATTTCGGATTGAGCCCAAATCTTGGGCAACATCATAATATGGTGGGAGGAGTCATTTGGTTAGTTTCGAGTGAAATCCAATCGCTAGAAGTATGGAATACACCAACCACCCCATTTAGGAACGAACTGCCGCTGAACTTGAATTGTCCAATTTGGAACACCTATTGATTTCGGATCGAGCCCAAAACTTGGGCAACACCATAATATGGTGGGAGGAGTCATTTGGTGAGTTTTGAGTGAACTCCAATCGTTAGAAGTATGGAATACACGAACCACTCCAATTAGGAATGAACTGCCGTTGAACATGAATTGTCCAATTTCTCACACCTATTGATTTCGGATCGAGCCCAAAACTTGGGCAACATCATAATATGGTGGGAGGAGTCATTTTGTATGTTTTGAGTGAAATACAATCGCTAGAAGTATGGAATACACCAACCACTCCAATTAGGAACGAACTACCGTTGAACTTGAATTGTACAATTTCTCACACCTATTGATTTCGGATCGAGCCCAAAACTTGGGCAACATCATAATATGGTGGGAGGAGTCATTTGGTGAGTTTTGAGTGAAATCCAATCGCTAGAAGTGTGGAATACACCAACCACTCCAATTAGGAACGAACTGCCGTTGAACTTGAATTGTCCAATTTCTCACACCTATTGATTTCGGATCGAGCCCAAAACTTGGGCAACATCATAATGTGGTGGGAGGAGTCATTTGGTTAGTTTTGAGTGAAATCCAATCGCTAGAAGTACGGAATACACCAACCACCCCAATTATAAACGAACTGCCGTTGAACTTGCATTGTCCAATTTGGAACACCTATTGATTTCGTATCGAGACCAAAACTTGGGCAACATCAAAATATGGTGGGAGGAGTCCTTTGAAGAGTTTTGAGTGAAATCCAATCGCTAGAAGTATGGAATACACGAACCACTCCAATTAGGAATGAACTGCCGTTGAACTTGAATTGTCCAATTTTTCACACCTAATGATTTCGAATCGAGACCAAAACTTGGGCAACATCAAAATATGGTGGGAGGAGTCCTTTGGTGAGTTTTGAGTGAAATCCAATCGCTAGAAGTATGGAATACACCAACCACTCCAATTAGGAATGAACTGCCGTTGCACTTGAATTGTCCAATTTCTCACACCTATTGATTTCGGATCGAGCCCCAAACTTGGGCAACATCATAATATGGTGGGAGGAGTCATTTGGTGAGTTTTGAGTGAAATCCAATCGCTAGAAGTATGGAATACACCAACCACTCCAATTAGGAACGAACTGCCGTTGAACTTGAATTGTCCAATTTCTCACACCTATTGATTTCGGATCGAGCCCAAAACTTGGGCAACATCATAATATGGTGGGAGGAGTCATTTGGTGAGTTTTGAGTGAAATCCAATCGCTAGAAGTATGGAATACACCAACCACTCCAATTAGGAACGAACTGCCGTTGAACTTGAATTGTCCAATTTTTCACACCTATTGATTTCGGATCGAGCCCAAAACTTGGGCAACATCATAATGTGGTGGGAGGAGTCATTTGGTTAGTTTTGAGTGAAATCCAATCGCTAGAAGTACGGAATACACCAACCACCCCAATTATAAACGAACTGCCGTTGAACTTGCATTGTCCAATTTGGAACACCTATTGATTTCGTATCGAGCCCAAAACTTGGGCAACAACATAATATGGTGGGAGGAGTCATATGGTGAGTTTTGAGTGAAATCCAATCGCTAGAAGTATGGAATACACCAACCACTCCAATTAGGAACGAACTGCCGTTGAACTTGAATTGTCCAATTTCTCACACCTATTGATTTCGGATCGAACCCAAAACTTGGGCAACATCATAATATGGTGGGAGGAGTCAATTGGTTAGTTTCGAGTGAAATCCAATCGCTAGAAGTATGGAATACACCAACCACTCCAATTAGGAACGAACTGCCGTTGAACTTGAATTGTCCAATTTCTCACAGCTATTGATTTCGGATCGAGCCCAAAACTTGGGCGACATCATAATATGGTTGGAGGAGTCATTTGGTGAGTTTTGAATGAAATCCAATCGCTAGAAGTATGGAATACACCAACCACCCCAATTAGGAACGAACTGCCGTTGAACTTGAATTGTCCAATTTCTCACACCTATTGATTTCGAATCGAGCCCAAAACTTGGGCAACATCATAATATGGTGGGAGGAGTCCTTTGAAGAGTTTTGAGTGAAATCCAATCGCTAGAAGTATGGAATACACCAACCACTCCGATTAGGAAAGAACTGCCGTTGAATTTGAATTGTCCAATTTCTCACACCTATTGATTTCGGGTCGAGCCCCAAACTTGGGCAACATCATAATATGGGGGGAGGAGCCATTTGGGGAGTTTTGAGTGAAATCCAATCGCTAGAAGTGTGGAATACACCAACCACTCCAATTAGGAACGAACTGCCGTTGAACTTGAATTGTCCAATTTGGTACACCTATTGATATCGGATCGAGCCCAAAATTTGGGCAACATCATAATATGGTGGGAGGAGTGATTTGGTGATTTTTGAGTGTAATCCAATCGCTAGAAGTGTGGAATACACGAAGCACTCCAATTAGGAACGAACTGCCGTTGAACTTGAATTGTCCAATTTCTCACACCTATTGATTTCGGATCGAGCCCAAAACTTGGGCAACATCATAATATGGTGGGCGGAGTCAATTGGTGAGTTTTGAGTGAAATCCAATCTCTAGAAGTATGGAATACAACAACCACTCCAATTTGTAACGAACTGCCGTTGAACTTGAATTGTCCAATTTGGAACACCTATTGATTTCGGATCGAGCCCAAAACTTGGGCAACATCATAATATGGTGGGAGGAGTCATTTGGTTAGTTTTGAGTGAAATCCAATCGCTAGAAGTTTGGAATACACCAACCACTCCAATTAGGAACGAACTGCCCTTGAACTTGAATTGAACAAATTTCTCACACCTCTTGATTTCGGATCGAGCCCAAAACTTGGGCAACATCATAATATGGTGGGAGGAGTCATTTGGTGAATTTTGAGTGTAATTCAATCGCTTGAAGTATGGAATACACCAACCACTGCAATTAGGAACGAACCGCCGTTGAACTTGAATTGTCCAATTTCTCACACCTATCGATTTCGGATCGAGCCCAAAACTTTGGCAACATCATAATATGGTGGGAGGAGCCATTTGGTGGGTTTTTAGTGAAATACAATCGCTAGAAGTGTGGAATATACCAACCATTCAATTAGGAACGAACTGCCGTTGAACTTGAATTGTCCAATTTGGAACACCTACTGATTTCGGATCGAGCCCAAAACTTGGGCAACATCATAATATGGTGGGAGGAGTCATTTGGTTAGTTTTGAGTGAAATACAATCTCTAGAAGTATGGAATACACCAACCACTCCAATTTGGAACGAACTGCCGTTGAACTTGAATTGTCCAATTTCTCACACCTATTGATTTCGGATCGAGCCCAAAACTTGGGCAACATCATAATATGGTGGGCTGAGTCAATTGGTGAGTTTTGAGTGAAATCCAATCTCTAGAAGTATGGAATACAACAACCACTCCAATTTGGAACGAACAGCCGTTGAACTTGAATTGTCCAATTTGGAACACCTATTCATTTCGTATCGAGCCCAAAACTTGGGCAACATCATAATATGGTGGGAGGAGTCATTTGGTTAGTTTTGAGTGTAATCCAATCGCTAGAAGTGTGGAATACACCAACCACTCCAATTAGGAACGAACTGCCGTTGAACTTGAATTGTTCAATTTGGTACACCTATTGATATCGGATCGAGCCCAAAATTTGGGCAACATCATAATATGGTGGGAGGAGTGATTTGGTGATTTTTGAGTGAAATCCAATCGCTAGAAGTGTGGAATACACGAAGCACTCCAATTAGGAACGAACTGCCGTTGAACTTGAATTGTCCAATTTGGAACACCTATTGATTTCGTATCGAGCCCAAAACTTGGGCAACATCATAATATGGTGGGAGGAGTCATTTGGTGAGTTTTGAGTGAAATCCAATCGCTAGAAGTATGGAATACACCAACCACTCCAATTAGGAACGAACTGCCGTTGAACTTGAATTGTCCAATTTGGAACACCTATTGATTTCGGATCGAGCCCAAAACTTGGGCAACACCATAATATGGTGGGAGGAGTCTATTGGTCAGTTTTGAGTGAAATCCAATCGATAGAAGTATGGAATACACCGACCACTCCAATTAGGAACGAACTGCCGTTCAACATGAATTGTCCAATTTCTCACACCTATTGATTTCGGATCAAGCCCCAAACTTGGGCAACATCATAATGTGGTGGGAGGAGTCATTTGGTGAGTTTTGAGAGAAATCCAATCGCAAGAAGTATGGAATACACCAACCACTCCAATTAGGAACGAACTGCCGTTGAACTTGAATTGTCCAATTTGGAACACCTATTGATTTCGTATCGAGCCCAAAACTTGGGCAACATCATAATATGGTGGGAGGAGTCATTTGGTGAGTTTTGAGTGACATCCAATCGCCAGAAGTATGGAATACACCAACCACTCCAATTAGGAACGAACTTCCGTTGAATTTGAATTGTCCAATTTCTCAAACCTATTGATTTCGGATCGAGCCCAAAACTTGGGCAACATCATAATATGGTGGGAGGAGTCAATTGGTGAGTTTTGAGTGAAATCCAATTGCTAGAAGTATGGAATACACCAACCACTCCAATTAGGAACGAACTGCCGTTGAACTTGAATTGTCCAATTTGGAACCCCTATTCATTTCGGATCGAGCCCAAATCTTGGGCAACATCATAATATGGTGGGAGGAGTCATTTGGTGAGTTTAGAGTGAAATCCAATCCCTAGAAGTGTGGAATACACCAACCACCCCAATTAGGAACGAACTGCCGTTGAACTTGAGTTGTCCAATTTCTCACACCTATTGATTTCGGATCGAGCACAAAACTTGGGCAACATCATAATATGGTGGGCGGAGTCAATTGGTGAGTTTTGAGTGAAATCCAATCTCTAGAAGTACGGAATACACCAACCACCCCAATTAGGAACGAACTGCCGTTGAACTTGAATTGTCCAATTTGGAAAACCTATTGATTTCGTATCGAGCCCAAAACTTGGGCAACATCATAATATGGTGGGAGGAGTCATTTGGTGAGTTTTGAGTGAAATCCAATCGCTAGAAGTGTGGAATACACCAACCACTCCAATTAGGAACGAACTGCCGTTGAACTTGAATTGTCCAATTTGGAACACCTATTGATTTCGGATCGAGCCCAAAACTTGGGCAACATAATAATCTGGTGGGAGTAGTCATTCGGTAAGTTTCGAGTGAAATCCAATCTCTAGAAGTATGGAATACACCAACCACCCCAATTAGGAACGAACTGCCGTTGAACTTGAATTGTCCAATTTGGAACACCTATTGATTTCGTATCGAGCCCAAAACTTGGGCAACATCATAATATGGTGGGAGGAGTCATTTGGTGAGTTTTGAGTGAAATCCAATCGCTAGAAATTTGGAATACACCAACCACTCCAATTAGGAACGAACTGCCGTTGAACTTGAATTGTCCAATTTCTCACACCTATTGATTTCGGATCGAGCCCAAAACTTGGGAAACATCATAATATGGTGGGAGGAGTCATTTTGTGAGTTTTGAGTGAAATACAATCGCTAGAAGTATGGAATACACCAACCACTCCAATTAGGAACGAACTGCCGTTGAACTTGAATTGTCCAATTTCTCACACCTATCGATTTGGGATCGAGCCCAAAACTTTGGCAACATCGTAATATGGTGGGAGGAGCAATTTGGTGAGTTTTGAGTGAAATCCAATCGCTAGAAGTGTGGAATATACCAACCACTCCAATTAGGAACGAACTGCCGTTGAACTTGAATTGTCCAATTTGGAACACCTATTGATTTCGGATCGAGCCCAAAACTTGGGCAACATCATAATATGGTGGGAGGAGTCATTTGGTGAGTTTTGAGTGAAATCCAATCTCTAGAAGTATGGAACACACCAACCACTCCAATTTGGAACGAACTGCCGTTGAACTTGAATTGTCCAATTTCGAACACCAAATGATTTCGGATCGAGCCCAAAACTTGGCCAACATCATAATATGGTGGGAGGAGTCATTTGGTGAGTTTTGAGTGAAATCCAATCGCTAGAAGTATGGAATACACCAACCGCTCCAATTAGGAATGATATGCCGTTGAACTTGAATTGTCCAATTTCTCACACCTATTGATTTCGGATCGAGCCCCAAACTTGGGCAACATCATAATATGGTGGGAGGAGTCATTTGGTGAGTTTTGAGTGAAATCCATTCGCTAGAAGTATGGAATACATCAACCACTCCCATTAGGAACGAACTGCCGTTGAACTTGAATTGTCCAATTTCTAACACCTATTGATTTCGGATCGAACCCCAAACTTGTGCAACATCATAATATGGTGGGAGAAGTCATTTGGTGAGTTTTGAGTGAACTCCAACTGCTAGAAGTATGGAATACACCAACCACTCCAATTAGGAACGAACTGCCGTTGACCTTGAATTGTCCAATTTCTCACACCTATCGATTTCGGATCGAGCCCCAAACCTGGGCAACATCATAATATGGTGGGAGGAGTCATTTGGTGAGTTTTGAGTGAAATCCAATCGCTAGAAGTATGGAATACACCAACCACTCCAATTAGGAACGAACTGCCGTTGAACTTGAATTGTCTAATTTGGAACACCAATTGATTTAGGATCGAGCCCAAAACTTGGGCAATATCATAATATGGTGGGAAGAGTCATTTCGTGAGTTTTGAGTGAAATCCAATCGCTAGAAGTATGGAATACACCAACCACTCCAATTTGGAACGAACTACCGTTGAACTTGAATTCTCCAATTTCTCACACCTATTGATTTCGGATCGAGCCCAAAACTTGGGCAACATCATAATATGGTGGGAGGAGTCATTTGGTTAGTTTTGAGTGAAATCCATTCGCTAGAAGTATGGAATACACCAACCACTCCAATTAGGAACGAACTGCCGTAGAACATGAATTGTCCAATTTCTCACACCTATTGATTTCGGATCGAGCCCAAACTTGGGCAACATCATAATATGGTGGGACGAGTCATTTGGCGAGTTTTGAGTGAAATCCAATCGCTAGAAGTATGGAATACACCAACCACTCCAATTAGGAACGAACTGCCGTTGAACTTGAATTCTCCAATTTCTCACACCTATTGATTTCGGATCGAGCCCAAAACTTGGGCAACATCATAATATGGTGGGAGGAGTCATTTGGTTAGTTTTGAGTGAATTCCATTCGCTAGAAGTATGGAATACACCAACCACTCCAATTAGGAACGAACTGCCGTTGAACATGAATTGTCCAATTTCTCACACCTATTGATTTCGGATCGAGCCCAAACTTGGGCAACATCATAATATGGTGGGACGAGTCATTTGGCGAGTTTTGAGTGAAATCCAATCGCTAGAAGTATGGAATACACCAACCACTCCAATTAGGAACGAACTGCCGTTGAACTTGAATTGTCCAATTTCTCACACCTATTGATTTTGGATCGAGCCCAAAACTTGGGCAACAACATAATATGGTGGGAGGAGTCATTTGATGAGTTTTGAGTGAAATCCAATCGCTAGAAGTAAGGAATACACCATCCACTCCAATTAGGAAAGAACTGCAGTTGAACTTGAATTCTCTAATTTGGAACACCTATTGATATCGGATCGAGCCCAAAACTTGGGCAACATCATAATATGGTGGGAGGAGTCATTTGGTGAGTTTTGAGTAAAATCCAACTGCTAGAAGTATGGAATACGCCAACCACTCCAATTAGGAACGAACTGCCGTTGACCTTGAATTGTCCAATTTCTCACACCTATTGATTTCGGATCGAGCCCAAAACTTGGGCAACATCATAATATGGTGGGAGGAGTCATTTGGCGAGTTTTGAGAGCAATCCAATCGCTAGAAGTGTGGAATACACCAACCACTCCAATTAGGAACGAACTGCCGTTGAACTTGAATTGTCCAATTTGGAACACCTATTGATATCGGATCGAGCCCAAAACATGGGCAACATCATAATATGGTGGGAGGAGTCATTTGAGGAGTTTTGAGTGAAATCCAATCGCTAGAAGTGTGGAATACACCAACCACTCTTATTAGGACCGAACTGCCGTCGAACTTGAATTGTCCAATTTGGAACACCTATTGATTTCGGATCGAGCCCAAAACTTGGCAAACATCATAATATGGTGGGAGGAGTCATTTGGTGAGTTTTGAGTGAAATCCAATCGCAGGAAGTATGGAATACACCAACCACTACAATTAGGAACGAACTTCCGTTGAATTTGAATTGTCCAATTTCTCAAACCTATTGATTTCGGATCGAGCCCAAAACATGGGCAACATCATAATATGGTGGGAGGAGTCAATTGGTGACTTTTGAGTGAAATTCAATCGCTAGAAGTATGGAATTCACCAACCACTCCAATTAGGAACGAACTGCCGTTGAACTCTTATTGTCAAATTTGTAAGACCCATTGACTTCGGATCGAGTCCAAAACTTGGGCAACATCATAATATGGTGGGAGGAGTCATTTGGTTAGTTTCGAGTGAAATCCAATCGCTAGAAGTGTGGAAAACACCAACCACTCCAATTAGGAACGATCTGCCGTTGAACTTGAATTGTCCAATTTCTCACACCTATTGATTTCGAATCGCACCCCAAACTTGGGCAACATCATAATATGGTGGGAGGAGTCATTTGGTGAGTTTTGAGTGAAATCCATTCGCTAGAAGTATGGAAGACACCAACCACTCCAATTAGGAACGAACTGCCGTTGAACTTGAATTGTCCAATTTCTCACACCTATTGATTTCGGATTGAGCCCCAAACTTGGGCAACATCATAATATGGTGGGAGGAGTCATTTGGTGAGTTTTGAGTGAAATCCAATCGCTAGAAGTATGGAATACACCAACCACTACAATTAGGAACGAACTGCCGTTGAACTTAAATTGTCCAATTTGGAACACCTATTGATTTCGCATCGAGCCCAACACTTGGGCAACATCATAATATGGTGGGAGGAGTCGTTCGGTGAGTTCTGAGTGAAATCCAGTCGCTAGAAGTATGGAATACACCAACCACTCCAATTAGGAACGAACTGCCGTTGAACTTGAATTGTCCAATTTCTCACACCTATTGATTTCGGATCGAGCCCAAAACTTGGGCAACATCATAATATGGTGGGAGAAGTCATTTGGTGAGTTTTGAGAGAAATCCAATCGCTAGAAGTGTGGAATACACCAACCACTCCAATTAGGAACGAACTGCCGTTGAACTTGAATTGTCCAATTTGGAACACCTATTGATTTCGGATCGAGCCCAAAACTTGGGCAACATCATAATATGGTGGGAGGAGTCATTTGGTCAGTTTTGAGTGAAATCCAATCCCTAGAAGCATGGAATACACCAACCACTCCAATTAGGAACGAACTGCCGTTCAACTTGAATTGTCCAATTTTGAACACCTATTGATTTCGGATCGAGCCCATAACTTGGGCAACATCATAATATAGTGGGAGGAGTCATTTGGTGAGTTTTGAGTGAAATCCAATCGCTAGAAGTGTGGAATACACCAACCACTCCAATTAGGAACGAACTGCCGTTGAACTTGAAATGTCCAATTTGGAACACCTATTGATTTCGGATCGAGCCCAAAACTTGGGCAACAACATCATATGGTGGGAGGAGTCATTTGGTGAGTTTTGAGTGAAATCCATTCGCTAGAAGTATGGAATACACCAACCACTCCAATTAGGAACGAAGTGCCGTTGAACTTGAATTGTCCAATTTCTCACACCTTTTGATTTCGGATCGAGCCCAAAACTTGGGCAACATCATAATATGGTGGGAGGAGTCATTTGGTGCGTTTTTGAGTGAAATCCAATCGGTAGAAGTATAGAATACACCAACCACTCCAATTAGGAACGGACTGCCGTTGAACTTGAATTGTCCAATTTGGAACACCTATTGATTTTGGATCGAGCCCAAAACTTGGGCAACATCATAATATGGTGGGAGGAGTCATTTGGTGAGTTTTGAGTGAAATCCAATCGCTAGAAGTATGGAATACACCAACCACACCAATTAGGAACGAACTGCAGTTCAAATTGAATTGACCAATTTCTCACACCTATTGATTTCGGATCGAGCCCAAAACCTGGGCAACATCATAATATGGTGGGAGGAGTCATTTGGTGAGTTTTGAGTGAAATCCAATCGCTAGAAGTATGGAATACACCAACCACTTCAATTAGGAACGAACTGCCGTTGAACTTGAATTGTCCAGTTTGGAACACCTATTGATTTAGGATCGGGCCCAAAACTTGGGCAACCTCATAATATGGTTGGAGGAGTCATTTGGTGAGTTTTGAGTGAAATCCAATCGCTAGAAGTATGGAATACACCAACCACTTCAATTAGGAACGAACTGCCGTTGAACTTGAATTGTCGAATTTGGAACACCTATTGATTTAGGATCGGGCCCAAAACTTGGGCAACATCATAATATGGTTGGAGGAGTCATTTGGTGAGTTTTGAGTGAAATCCAATCACTAGAAGTATGGAATACACCAACCACTTCAATTAGGAACGAACTGCCGTTGAACTTGAATTGTCCAATTTGGAACACCTTTTGATTTCGGATCGAGCCCAAAACTTGGGCACATCATAATATGGTGGGAGGAGTCATTTGGTGAGTTTTGAGTGAAATCCAATCGCTAGAAGTATGGAATACACCAACCACTCCAATTAGGAACGAACTGCAGTTCAAATTGAATTGGCCAATTTCTCACACCTATTGATTTCGGATCGAGCCCAAAACCAGGGCAACATCATAATATGGTGGGAGGAGTCATTTGGTGAGTTTTGAGTGAAATCCAATCGCTATGAGTATGGAATACACCAACCACTCCAATTTGGAACGAACTGCTGTTGAACTTGAATTGTCCAATTTGGAACACCTATTGATTTCGGATTGAGCCCAAAACTTGGTCCACATCATAACATGGTGGGAGGAGTCATTTGGGGAGTTTTGAGTGAAATCCAATCGCTACAAGTATGGAATACACCAACCACTCCAATTAGTAACGAACTGCCGTTGAACTTGAATTGTCCAATTCGGAACACCTATTGATTTCGGATCGAGCCCAAAACTTAGGCAACATCATAATATGGTGGGAGGAGTCATTTGGTGAGTTTTGAGTGAAATCCAATCGCTAGAAGTATGGAATACACCAACCACTCCAATTAGGAACGAACTGCCGTTGAACTTGAACTGTCCAAATTCTCACACCTATTGATTTCGGATCGAGCCCAAATCTTGGGCAACGTCATAATATGGTGGGAGGAGTCATTTGGTGAGTTTTGAGTGAAATCCAATCGCTAGAACTATGGAATACACCAACCACTCCAATTAGGAACGAACTGCCGCTGAACTTGAAGTGTCGAATTTCTCACACCTATTGATTTCGGATCGAGCCCAAAACTTGGGCAACATCATAATATGGTGGGAGGAGTCATTTGGTGAGTTTTGAGTGAAATCCAATCGCTAGAAGTATGGAATACACCAACCACCCCAATTAGGAACGAACTGCAGTTCAAATTGAATTGACCAATTTCTCACACCTATTGATTTCGGATCGAGCCCAAAACCAGGGCAACATCATAATATGGTGGGAGGAGTCATTTGGTGAGTTTTGAGTGAAATCCAATCGCTATGAGTATGGAATACACCAACCACTCCAATTTGGAACGAACTGCTGTTGAACTTGAATTGTCCAATTTGGAACACCTATTGATTTCGGATTGAGCCCAAAACTTGGTCCACATCATAACATGGTGGGAGGAGTCATTTGGGGAGTTTTGAGTGAAATCCAATCGCTACAAGTATGGAATACACCAACCACTCCAATTAGTAACGAACTGCCGTTGAACTTGAATTGTCCAATTCGGAACACCTATTGATTTCGGATCGAGCCCAAAACTTAGGCAACATCATAATATGGTGGGAGGAGTCATTTGGTGAGTTTTGAGTGAAATCCAATCGCAAGAAGTATGGAATACACCAACCACTCCAATTAGGAACGAACTGCCGTTGAACTTGAACTGTCCAAATTCTCACACCTATTGATTTCGGATCGAGCCCAAATCTTGGGCAACGTCATAATATGGTGGGAGGAGTCATTTGGTGAGTTTTGAGTGAAATCCAATCGCTAGAACTATGGAATACACCAACCACTCCAATTAGGAACGAACTGCCGCTGAACTTGAAGTGTCGAATTTCTCACACCTATTGATTTCGGATCGAGCCCAAAACTTGGGCAACATCATAATATGGTGGGAGGAGTCATTTGGTGAGTTTTGAGTGAAATCCAATCGCTAGAAGTATGGAATACACCAACCACTCCAATTAGGAACGAACTGCAGTTCAAATTGAATTGACCAATTTCTCACACCTATTGATATCGGATCGAGCCCAAAACTTGGGCAACATCATAATATAGTGGGAGGAGTCATTTGGTGAGTTTTGAGTGAAATCCAATCGCTAGAAGTATGGAATACACCAACCACACCAGTTAGGAACGAACTGCCGTTGAACTTGAATTGTCCAATTTGGAACACCTATTGATTTCGGATCGAGCCCAAAACTTAGGCAACATCATAATATGGTGGGAGGAGTCATTTGGTGAGTTTTGAGTGAAATCCAATCGCTAGAAGTATGGAATACACCAACCACTCCAATTAGGAACGAACTGCCGTTGAACTTGAATTGTCCAATTTGGAACACCAATTGATTTAGGATCGAGCCCAAAACTTGGGCAATATCATAATATGGTGGGAAGAGTCATTTCGTGACTTTTGAGTGAAATCCAATCACTAGAAGTATGGAATACACCAACCACTCCAATTAGGAACGAACTGCCATTGAACTTGAACTGTCCAAATTCTCACACCTATTGATTTCGGATCGAGCCCAAAACTTGGGCAACATCATAATATGGTGGGAGGAGTCATTTGGTTAGTTTTGAGTGAAATCCAATTGCTAGAAGTATGGAATACACCAACCACTCCAATTAGGAACGAACTGCCGTTGAACTTGAATTGTCCAATTTGGAACACCTATTGATTTCGGATCGAGCCCAAAACTTGGGCAACATCATAATATGGTGGGAGGAGTCATTTGGGGAGTTTTGAGTGAAATCCAATCGCTAGAAGTATGGAATACACCAACCACTCCAATTAGGAACGAACTGCCGTTGAACTTGAATTGTCCAATTTCTCACACGTGTTGATTTCGGATCGAGCCCAAAACTTGGGCAACATCATAATATGGTGGGAGGAGTCATTTGGTGAGTTTTGAGTGAAATCCAATCGCTAGAAGTATGGAATACACCAACCACTCCAATTAGGAACGAACTGCAGTTCAAATTGAATTGACCAATTTCTCACACCTATTGATTTCGGATCGAGCCCAAAACCTGGGCAACATCATAATATGGTGGGAGGAGTCATTTGGTGAGTTTTGAGTGAAATCCAATCGCTATAAGTATGGAATACACCAACCACTCCAATTAGGAACGAACTGCTGTTGAACTTGAATTGTCCAATTTGGAACACCTATTGATTTCGGATTGAGCCCAAAACTTGGTCCACATCATAACATGGTGGGAGGAGTCATTTGGTGAGTTTTGAGTGAAATCCAATCGCTACAAGTATGGAATACACCAACCACTCCAATTAGTAACGAACTGCCGTTGAACTTGAATTGTCGAATTTGGAACACGTATTGATTTCGGATCGAGACCAAAACTTAGGCAACATCATAATATGGTGGGAGGAGTCATTTGGTGAGTTTTGAGTGAAATCCAATCACTAGAAGTATGGAATACACCAACCACTCCAATTAGGAACGAACTGCCGTTGAACTTGAACTGTCCAAATTCTCACACCTATTGATTTCGGATCGAGCCCAAAACTTGGGCAACATCATAATATGGTGGGAGGAGTCATTTGGTTAGTTTTGAGTGAAATCCAATTGCTAGAAGTATGGAATACACCAACCACACCAACTAGGAACGAACTGCCGTTGAACTTGAATTGTCCAATTTGTCACACCTATTGATTTCGGATCGAGCCCAAATCTTGGGCAACCTCATAATATGGTGGGAGGAGTCATTTGGTGAGTTTTGAGTGAAATCCAATCGCTAGAAGTATGGAATACACCAACCACTCCAATTAGGAACGAATTGCCGTTGAACTTGAATTGTCCAATTTGGAACACCTATTGATTTCGGATCGAGTCCAAAACTTGGGCAACATCATAATATGGTGGGAGGAGTCATTTGGGGAGTTTTGAGTGAAATCCAATCGCTAGAAGTATGGAATACACCAACCACTCCAATTAGGAACGAACTGCTGTTGAACTTGAATTGTCCAATTTCTCACACGTGTTGATTTCGGATCGAGCCCAAAACTTGGGCAACATCATAATATGGTGGGAGGAGTCATTTGGTGAGTTTTGAGTGAAATCCAATCGCTAGAAATATGGAATACACCAACCACTCCAATTAGGAACGAACTGCAGTTCAAATTGAATTGACCAATTTCTCACACCAATTGATTTCGGATCGAGCCCAAAACCTGGGCAACATCATAATATGGTGGGAGGAGTCATTTGGTGAGTTTTGAGTGAAATCCAATCGCTAGAAGTATGGAATACACCAACCACTCCAATTAGGAACGAACTGCCGTTGAACTTGAATTGTCCAATTTGGAACACCTATTGATTTCGGATCGAGCCCAAAACTTGGGCAACATCATAATATGGTGGGAGGAGTCATTTGGGGAGTTTTGAGTGAAATCCAATCGCTAGAAATATGGAATACACCAACCACTCCAATTAGGAACGAACTGCAGTTCAAATTGAATTGACCAATTTCTCACACCTATTGATTTCGGATCGAGCCCAAAACCTGGGCAACATCATAATATGGTGGGAGGAGTCATTTGGTGAGTTTTGAGTGAAATCCAATCGCTAGAAGTATGGAATACACCAACCACTCCAATTAGGAACGAACTGCAGTTCAAATTGAATTGACCAATTTCTCACACCTATTGATTTCGGATCGAGCCCAAAACTTGGGCAACATCATAATACGGTGGGAGGAGTCATTTTTTTAGTTTTGAGTGAAATCCAATCGCTAGAAGTATGGAATACACCAACCACTCCAATTAGCAACGAACTGCCGTTGAACTTGAATTGTCCAATTTGGAACACCTATTTATTTCGGATCGAGCCCAAAACTTGGTTAACAACATAATATGGTGGGAGGAGTCATTTGGTGAGTTTTTAGTGAAATCCAATCGCTAGAAGTATGGAATACACCAACCACTCCAATTAGGAACGAACTGCCGTTGAACTTGAATTGTCCAATTTGGAACAACTATTGATTTCGGATCGAGCTCAAAACTTGGGCAACATCATAATATGGTGGGAGGAGTCATTTGGTGAGTTTTGAGTGAAATCCAATCGCTAGAAGTATGGAATACACCAACCACTCCAATTAGGAACTAACTGCCGTTGAACTTGAATTGTCCAAATTCTCACACCTATTGATTTCGGATCGAGCCCAAAACTTGGGCAACATCATAATATGGTGGGAGGAGTCATTTGGTTAGTTTTGAGTGAAATCCAATCGCTAGAAGTATGGAATACACCAACCACTCCAATGAGGAACGAACTGCCGTTGAACTTGAATTGTCCAATTTGGAACACCTATTGATTTCGGATTGAGCCCAAAATTTGGTCCACATCATAATATGGTGGGAGGGGTCATTTGGTGAGTTTGGAGTGAAATCCAATCGCTAGAAGTATGGAATACACCAACCACTCCAATTAGGAACGAACTGTCGTTGAACTTGAATTGTCCAATTTCTCACACCTATTGATTTCGGATCGAGCCCAAAACTTGGGCAACATCATAATATGGTGGTAGGAGTCATTTGGTGAGTTTTGAGTGAAATCCAATCGCTACAAGTATGGAATACACCAACCACTCCAACTAGGAACGAACTGCCGTTGAACTTGAATTGTCCAAATTCTCACACCTATTGATTTCGGATCGAGCCCAAAACTTGGGGAACATCATAATATGGTGGGAGGAGTCATTTGGTGAGTTTTGAGTGAAATCCAATCGCTAGAAGTATGGAATACACCAACCACTCCAATTAGGAACGAACTGCATTTCAAATTGAATTGACCAATTTCTCACACCTATTGATTTCGGATCCAGCCCAAAACTTGGGCAACATCATAATACAGTGGGAGGAGTCATTTTTTTAGTTTTGAGTGAAATCAAATCGCTAGAAGTATGGAATACACCAACCACTCCAATTAGCAACGAACTGCCGTTGAACTTGAATTGTCCAATTTGGAACACCTATTGATTTCGAATCGAGCCCAAATCTTGGGCAACGTCATAATATGGTGGGAGGAGTCATTTGGTGAGTTTTGAGTGAAATCCAATCTCTAGAAGTGTGGAATACACCAACCACTCCAATTAGGAACGAACTGCCGTTGAACTTGAATTGTCCAATTTGGAACACCTATTGATTTCGGATCGAGCCCAAAACTTGGGCAACGTCATAATATGGTGGGAGGAGTCGTTTGGTGAGTTTTGAGTGAAATCCAATCGCTAGAAGTATGAAATACACCAACCACTCCAATTTTATGAAATGTCGTTCAAATTGAATTGACCAATTTCTCACACCTGTTGATTTCGGATCGAGCCCAAAACTTGGGCAACATCATAATATGGTGGGAGGAGTCATTTGTTGAGTTTTGAGTGAAATCCAATCGCTAGAAGTAAGGAATACACCAACCACTCCAATTAGGAACGAACTGCCGTTGAACTTGAATTGTCCAATTTGGAACACCTGTTGATTTCGGATCGAGCCCAAAACTTGGGCAACATCATAATATGGTGGGAGGAGTCACTTGGTGAGTTTTGACTGAAATCCAATCGTTAGAAGTATGGAATACACCAACCACTCCAATTAGGAACGAACTGCCGTTGAACTTGAATTGTCCAATGTGGAACACCTATTGATTTCGGATCGAGCCCAAAACTTGGGCAACATCATAATATGGTGGGAGGAGTCATTTGGTGAGTTTTGAGTGAAATCCAATCGCTAGAAGTATGGAATACACCAACCACTCCAATTAGGAACGAACTGCCGTTGAACTTGAATTGTCCAAATTCTCACACCTATTGATTTCAGATCGAGCCCAAAACTTGGGCAACATCATAATATGGTGGGAGGAGTCATTTGGTTTGTTTTGAGTGAAATCCAATCGCTAGAAGTATGGAATACACCAACGACTCCAATTAGGAACGAACTGCCGTTGAACTTGAATTGTCCAATTTGGAACACCTATTGATTTCGGATCGAGCCCAAAACTTGGGCAACATCATAATATGGTGGGAGGAGTCATTTGGTGAGTTTTGAGTGAAATCCAATCGCAAGAAGTATGGAATACACCAACCACTCCAATTAGGAACGAACTGCCGTTGAACTTGAATTGTCCAAATTCTCACACCTATTGATTTCGGATCGAGCCCAAAACTTGGTCAACATCATAATATGGTGGGAGGAGTCATTTGGTTAGTTTTGAGTGAAATCCAATCGCTAGAAGTATGGAATACACCAACCACTCCAATTAGGAACGAACTGCAGTTCAAATTGAATTGACCAATTTCTCACACCTATTGATTTCAGATCGAGCCCAAAACTTGGGCAACATCATAATATGGTGGGAGGAGTCATTTGGTGAGTTTTGAGTGAAATCCAATCGCTAGAAGTATGGAATACACCTACCACTCCCATTAGGAACGAACTGCCGTTGAACTTTAATTGTCCAATTTCTCACACCTATTGATTTTGGATCGAGCCCAAAACTTGGGCAACATCATAATATGCAGGGAGGAGTCATTTGGTTAGTTTTGAGTGAAATCCAATCGCTAGAAGTATGGAATACACCAACCACTCCCATTAGGAACGAACTGCCGTTGAACTTTAATTGTCCAATTTCTCACACCTATTGATTTCGGATCAAGCCCAAAACTTGGGCAACATCATAATATGGTGGGAGGAGTCATTTGGTGAGTTTTGAGTGAAATCCAATCGCTAGAAGTATGGAATACACCATCCCCTCCACTTCGGAACGAACTACCGTTGAACTTGAATTGTCCAATTTGGAACACCTATTGATTTCGGATCGAGCCCAAAACTTGGGTAACATCATAATATGGTGGGAGGAGTCATTTGGTGAGTTTTGAGTGAAATCCATTCGCTAGAAGTATGGAATACACCAACCACTCCAATTAGGAATGAACTGCCGTTGAACTTGAATTGTCCAATTTCTCACACCTATTGATTTCGGATCGAGCCCAAAACTTGGGCAACATCATAATATGGTGGGAGGAGTCATTTGGTGAGTTTTGAGTGAAATCCAATCCCTAGAAGTATGGAATACACCAACCACTCCAATTAGGAACGAACTGCCGTTGAATTTGAATTGTCCAATTTCTCACACCTATTGATTTCGGATCGAGCCCAAAACTTGGGCAACATCATAATATGGTGGGAGGAGTCATTTGGTGAGTTTTGAGTGAAATCCAATCGCTAGAAGTATGGAATACACCAACCACTCCAATTAGAAAGGAACTGCCGTCGAACTTGAATTGTCCAATTTGGAACACCTATTGATTTCGGATCGAGCCCAAAACTTGGGCAACATCATAATATGGTGGGAGGAGTCATTTGGTGAGTTTTGAGTGAAATCCAATCGCTAGAAGTCTGGACTACAAACACAACTTGTCCATTAACGTCATTGACTTTAAAACAAGAAATTGTCCAGTTAAGAAAAAAATAAAATAAAATAAAGTAGGAAAACCAAATAGAATCAAACATCGTTACCAATCCCCGGCATCGGCGCCAAAAACTTGTTGCTTCGATTCAGCTGCACCAAAATAGATTCAGCTGCATCCTCAACTTGTGATACTCGCAAGTGCACGAGCCGTTTGGTAGTATAGCATATGTAAGTGCGAGGTCGATCCCACGAGGATTGGTGATTGAATGATCCAATTTGTTTCCCCTACACAAAATAGAAATGAAAAAAGAAAATAAATAAAACAAGAAAGAATGAAATAACTCAAGCAAATAAGTTCCCAAGTTCAATTAGATTAATGGATTGATTCTAGCTAAAGTATGATTAAGCCATGGTGTTTGGTCATAACCTTGTGTTCCTAATTCCCTAATTTGATCATTTGTTGTCTAACCTAAAACTAAGCATTAGGAACCCATTAAGCATAGAAGAACAATTTAAACAACCAAGCATGTATCTAATCCCTGTTTTCGAATGTCCATACATACTCTTCTTATTCATAGTTCAATTCGAATTAAAGCATGGTGTCTACTCTTAATTCAAACCAAGATAGCTAACATGCAAGCCTAAATGGTGATCAATCATTCAAACTAGCCTATTAACTTATAAGCATAATGAATAAGAACAAAAATCATAATTGAAACTTGGAAACTAATTAAACTTGAAACTTAAGAAAGAATGTACATTACAATGAAAAGTAAAGTGAAACTAAGAAAAACTTGAAGGAAAATTTAGTAAAAACATTATTGTTACAACAATTGACAACTTGAAAGGAAACTAAGAGAATTTGAGGGAGAGAAGGGAAGGGAGCTCTAGAGAAGTGTTTGAGAGCTCCCCCCCTTGGGGTGTGATTTGAAGCTTGAAGGCTTCTCTATTTATAGGGCTAAGAGGGAGGAACATCATGATGGATTCCCACACCATCCTTCATCTTTTGCTGCTGCACCTCAAGCATCTTCACATGGGTTCAAAGGTGATCAGTTGTGGCTGCCTTTGCTGCCAACCCATGTGGTTGCCTTTTGGTTGCCAACCCATGTGGTTGCCTTTTGGTTGCTGAAAAACGAGTTTTCTGAACCAGTCTTGGTGTATGAAGGCCAGAGGTTTCAAAACGTATCTAATGGTGCTCAAATTTGGATATGTTATACTAGACACCCATTGGAACAAATTCTATGAAGAAAGTATTCCCATCGGAGCAGTAGAAGTATGCGTTTTGGCCCTTGCAAGTTGGCTGCCGAACAGAGACTGGAATTGACTTCATTTCATCTTTTCTTTCCTTTTTGATTCACATGCATGCCCATGCTTCCTCTTTCAATTAAAACCTGATTTCCAGCTCCAAAGTGATCTGCCAATTCAATTCCCATGTTCAAAGGCTGAAGCAAAATGCCTCTCATCATTCCTCATTCTTCTCTCTCTCCTTTCTCTTTGCTTCCCATGCATGCACATGCTTTCTCTATAATAACTCCAGCATGTACCAACTTGCTCATTCAGAAATTCATACCTGGAAAGCCTCCCAACTTCACTCATTATGTTGGGTACAAGGTCAGTTGCAGCTGGGGTGAGGCACATGGCTAAAAGGAGGCACATGACTAAATGCTGGCAGCTGCAAATCTTGCTGAGCAAGGTTGGGTGTTGGACGGGCTGAGCACTCCACAAATGTCCAATTGGGCTGAAATTTGGATATGTTGTAGTAGACTCCCATTGGAACAAGTTTCATGAAGATCTTCACCTCATTCGAGCCCCATAGCATGCTGATCCAAGGCCAAGAAGTTGACCTACGAAATTGGGCTGGAAAGGGGTTGTAGCCAAAATGTGTTTGTCTTTAAGCTCATCTTCCTCATATGCCAATCAGCCCTTAACATGCATGGATTGCATCAAATGTTATCTCTTGCTATCTTAACCTACAAAACACACAAACATAGGTAAGTGACTCAAAATAAAGAGAAACTAAGAAAAATCACTAAGTAAAGAAGGCATGCAAGTGTATGAAATTATGGACTTATCAAAACAGAAAATGGATTAAAAGTACAAGTTTAACTCAATAACATCACCAAATCATAAGCTAGAAGGGTACAAAATGATATACAATTATGAACCGATCAAAGATCCAAACAAGCATTTGAAGGAATTCGAAGTGGTATGTTCAAGCATGACACCAATCAACGTGGATAGCAACATTCTAAAGATGAAAGCCTTTCCATTCTCTCTTTTGGAAAAGGCTAAGGATTGGCTCTTTGAGTTAGCACCTGGAACCGTCACTTCTTGGGAAAGCATGAAGAGCGCATTCTTAGAAAAATTCTTCCCAACTTCAAGAGTCATTCTTTTGAGGAAGAGAATTAGTGGAATTCAACAAGGCCCGGGAGAATCCTTCCCAGCATATTATGAGCGTTTCAAGACTTTAGTTGCATCCTGCCCACAACATCAAATGAAGGAAGAGCTTTTAATTCAATATTTCTATGAAGGACTACTTCCACTCGAGAGACAAATGCTTGATGCTTCAGCAGGAGGTGCGTTGGTTGACAAAACACCAGTTGCAGCGAAGATCTTAATCACAAACCGAGCCTTGAATGCACAACAATACGAAGGAGTTGGAGAAAGAGATCATACACGGCCAAGTCAAGTTAATGAGGTAAGTGCTATTTCAGAACTTCAATCTCAAATGGCTAATCTCACTACTCTTATTTCACAGGTTGTTGAAGGATCCAAAGTGCAAGGAAGTAGTACTTGTGGCGTGTGCTCTGTGCAAGGACACCCCTCTGATCAATGCCCTCAATTAATAGAGAATGGGGGATGGGAAAGTGCCAACGCCATTGGGTATCAAGGCCACAATCAGCCAAAGTATGATCCATACTCCAACACTTACAATCCGGGCTGGAGAGATCATCCAAATATGAAGTGGAGGGACCCTCAACAAACTCAACAACAAGGCGGATATAGACAGCCACCTCCAGGACTCTATCAGAGGCCATTCGCACCACCACTCCCACCACAATCTGCCCAACCAAATTCAGGTACGTCTTTGGATAATGATAAAGTTCTTCAAGTACTAACCTCTTTGACTCAGGGTTTGCAAAATCAAGCCAAAGAAATGGGCGAAGTGAAGAAGCAAATTGGGCAAATGGCGGAATTCATGGGACAGTTCAGAGAAGAAGGTAAACTACCTAGTTCAACCATCGTCAACCCAAAGGGAGGTTTTGAAACGGCTAAAGCTGTCACCTTGAGAAGTGGTAAAGAGGTTGGAACCAATCCCAAAACTTCCAAACAAAGCCAAAAAGAGGACGAACAGCTGCTGCCCGAAGGAGACGAGATGAACAAGGCCACGGCAAGGGAAGAGCAACCCTTGTCGCAGCCTTCTAAGGCTCCTACAGCACCCAAATCGGGTAAGGTTGGTTCGAATTCAATTCATTTTAACCCCATTCCACCAAATGTGCCTTTCCCTTGCAGGTTTATGCAATCTAAGAAGGAAGAGAATGAAAAAGATATCTTAGAGACCTTCAGGAAAGTACAAGTCAATATTCCCCTTCTTGATGCAATAAAGCAAGTTCCAAAGTATGCTAAATTTTTGAAGGAGCTTTGTACAACAAGGAGGCGGATCTCGAACAAGGAAGTGGTACAGGTAAGTGAGAATGTTTCTGCAGTTTTGCAACGTAAGCTGCCACCTAAATGCAAAGACCCAGGTAGTTTCACAATCCCTTGTGTTATTGGTAATACCAAGTTTGAAAAGGCCATGTTAGATTTGGGTGCTTCCATTAATGTCATGCCATACTCAATTTATGCATCTATGAACCTAGGAGAGCTTAAAAACGATGGTGTTATAATTCAATTAGCCGATCGTTCTAATGCATATCCGAAAGGAGTCTTGGAAGATGTTTTGGTGCAGGTTAATCATTTGATATTCCCAGCAGATTTCTATGTGCTTGAGATGGAAGATTCGGCCCATTCTACACCATTGCCAATCCTACTTGGAAGACCCTTCATGAAGACAGCTCGCACCAAGATAGATGTGTTCAAGGGGACGTTGACAATGGAATTTGATGGCGACATAATTGATTTCAATATCTCTGAAGCTATAAGGTATCCTATTGATGATCATTCTTGCTTCTCTATTGATGTATTTGAAATTTTGGCGCAGGAATATCATGAATTCCTAAATAGGGATGCTCTTGAAACAACCATTGCTAAAGGAATTGGACTCAAAACCAACATGGCCGAGCCTAATCATGCAACAATTGGCGAGATGGTGGCTGCCCTTGAGTCATTGCCACAACTTGTTGGTAAGCCAACAATCCCAATTCCAATTTCCTTTTCTACTAACAAGTTGTTACCTTCAGTAATTCAGGCACCCACTCTGGAGCTTAAACCATTACCAAATCATTTGAAGTATGTCTTTTTGGGAGATAAAGAGACATTGCCAGTCATAGTCTCTTCATCACTCACGGCAGTAGAGGAGGAGAAACTGGTACGGGTGTTGAAGGAATACAAAGCAGCCATTGGATGGACCTTGGCCGATATCAAGGGGATAAGTCCTACAACATGCATGCATCGCATACTTTTGGAGGATGGGGCCAAACCATCTCGAGAGGCTCAACGCCGACTCAACCCTCCAATGCTGGAAGTTGTGAAGAAGGAGATTATCAAGCTTTATGATTGTGGAGTGATTTACCCAATTTCGGACAGTCGATGGGTTTCACCGGTTCAAGTTGTTCCAAAGAAATCGGGAGTCACTGTGGTGAAGAATGAAGAGAACGAACTTGTGCCTACCCGTATCCAAACAGGTTGGAGAGTTTGCATCGATTATAGGAAGCTCAACGCCACCACAAGGAAGGATCACTTCCCTTTACCGTTCATCGATCAAATGCTTGAAAGGTTAGCTGGTCATTCATTTTATTGCTTTCTTGATGGGTATTCTGGATATAATCAAATTGTCATAGCTCCGGACGATCAAGAGAAGACCACTTTTACTTGTCCATTTGGTACCTTTGCCTATCGTCGAATGCCATTCGGTTTATGTAATGCACCGGCCACGTTTCAAAGATGCATGGTAAGTATCTTTTCAGATTATGTTGAGAAGATTATTGAAGTCTTTATGGACGATTTTAGTGTTTTTGGTGATTCATTTGATGATTGTTTAGCTAATCTCACTTTGATATTGGGACGATGCATTGAAACTAACCTTGTTTTAAATTGGGAAAAATGTCACTTTATGGTAAAACAAGGCATAGTTTTGGGTCATATAATTTCAGAAAAGGGAATTGAAGTTGATAAATCAAAAATAGATCTTGTACGCTACTTACCCTCCCCCACTTCGGTGAGAGAGGTTCGTTCTTTCCTTGGACATGCAGGATTCTATAGACGTTTTATCAAAGATTTCTCAAAGATTGCAACACCCCTGTGTCGACTCCTACAGAAGGATGTGCCATTTGTGTTCAATGATGAATGTGAGAAGGCATTCAATCACCTAAAAAAACTGCTAACTTCAGCCCCCATCATAGTTCCACCAGATTGGAGTCTTCCTTTTGAACTGATGTGCGATGCCTCAGATTATGCAATAGGGGCTGTTTTGGGACAAAGGAAGGACAAGCAGCCGCATGTCATCTACTATGCCTCACGGACCTTGAATGACGCTCAATTGAACTATTCCACCACTGAAAAAGAACTCCTTGCTGTTGTGTTTGCTTTAGATAAGTTTCGCTCTTATTTACTTGGAACTAAAGTCATAATTTATTCTGACCATGCAGCGTTGAAATACTTGCTCATGAAGAAAGAAGCCAAACCAAGGCTTATTCGATGGATGCTCCTTCTCCAAGAGTTCGACGTCGAAATCCGAGACAAGAAAGGAAGTGAGAACGTGGTGGCTGACCACTTAAGCCGTTTGGTGCATGATGAGGAGCCATTACCTATCCCAGAATTATTTCCAGACGAGCAGCTGCTGTCCATTGAGGTAAGTGAGCCATGGTATGCAGATATTGTGAATTATTTAGTGTCTAAACAAGCTCCAAGCACACTAAACAAGCACCAACGTGATAAACTTGCAAAGGATGCACGGTTTTATGTATGGGATGACCCGTACTTGTGGAAATATTGCCCTGATCAGATTCTTCGTAGATGTGTACATGATTCGAAGTTTAATTCAATTTTAACTTTCTGCCACACATATGCATGTGGGGGTCACTTTGGCACTCAAAGGACAGCCCTTAAAGTTCTAGAATGTGGATTTTATTGGCCTACTATATTTAAGGATGCTAGAATTTTTTGCATAACCTGTGATCGTTGTCAAAGAACAGGGAATATAGGTCCAAAAGATCAAATGCCGCAGACCCCAATCCACTTTGTCGAAATCTTTGATGCTTGGGGCATCGATTTCATGGGTCCTTTTCCTTCATCTCATGGTTTCAATTATATTTTACTTGCGGTTGATTATGTATCGAAATGGGTGGAAGCGAAAGCCACCCGTACTAATGATTCCAAAGTGGTTGCAGATTTTGTCAAAACTAACATATTTTCCAGATTTGGAATGCCGAGGGTACTTATCAGTGACGGGGGTTCCCATTTTCGCAATCGAACCATAGAGGCGCTGCTTAAAAAGTATAATGTCACACATAGGGTCTCGACACCCTATCACCCTCAAACAAGTGGGCAAGCCGAGGTGTCTAATCGAGAAATCAAGCAGATTTTGGAGAAGACAGTTGGACCCACTAGGAAAGATTGGAGCTTGCACTTGAATGATGCATTGTGGGCGTACCGTACAGCCTATAAAACACCAATTGGGATGTCTCCATTTCGGCTCATCTATGGGAAACCGTGCCATCTTCCGGTTGAGTTGGAGCACAAAGCGCATTGGGCAGTCAAAGCATTCAACATGGACATAGATACAGCTGGTCTTCATAGGAAGCTTCAATTGAATGAGCTTGAAGAGATTCGGAACGAGGCTTATGAGAACGCTCATATCTATAAGGAGAAAACGAAGGCATTCCATGACAAGATGATTCGTAGCAAGACGTTCTCTATAGGGCAGAAAGTTTTACTTTTCAACTCCCGCCTTCGATTGTTTCCAGGTAAGTTGCGTTCTAAATGGATTGGTCCTTTTGTTGTTACTAATGTCTTCCCTTATGGTGCAGTCCAAATTCAAAGTTTAAAGACAGGGCATGAATTCAAAGTCAATGGACACCGTTTGAAGCCTTATTATGAGTGTTTTGAAGAGCATGTTGTGGAGGATGTACCCCTCTGTGCCGTAGGACCTACTGGAGCTTAAAAGGAGGTATCGTCCGGCTGGAAGACGTTAAAGCAAGCGCTTCTTGGGAGGCAACCCAGGTGTTCGAATAAAAGGACTTTGGAATATTCGGCTCCTACAACCAGATTTGCTCTCTTTTACCCTTCTCTTTATTGTTTTTACTTTGCCATGATTGTCTTGTTTGCTAGCTATCTTTTATTGCTTTCTTATTTACGTTTATTTTTGAAATATTGAGGACAATGTTTGGTTTAAGTGTGGGGGGGTAAACAAAGTTCTTTTCATGAATTATTTTTGAATCCCTATCGCTACTAATGTGGTTATTCACTGTTTTAAAGTGTTTTTGTGTCATTTATAACCAAAAAAAGAGTCGTTTTTGTTGCTTGTTTGTGTCTTAGGGTACCTTCCAACGCAATGATGAGGATTTGGTTTTTAATTGCATGACTGTTATGGAAAGTTGCAAACATGGGTGGAAGTTTGATATGCTCTTTGGTTAATACTTAGTTGTAGTCATCATTTACGAACTCACATGTAAGCACAAAAAGAAAAAATCAGTTTTTGTAACATGCTTGAAGGAAGAAACTCAAACTAATGCTACAACCCTGTGAGACTTGAGCCTAGCCTTTGTTTGGAGAGTTATTAATCTGGATATTCTTGTTTTCTAAAGTCGTTGCATGATCTCATTAGTTCTTTGCTTGGTTGCTACTTAGAATGCGTTTTCATCATTTAAGTTCCAAATACTAGAACTCATGCCCGTTTCATTCAAAACGTAAAATGAAGTGCATAACAAATAACAAGATGAAGGTGTGTAGTTACCACCAGAGCCAAAAAGCCTTATCCCTTGCATTTATATTGTAGGTATAACCCCTTTGAGCCTTATTTAGCCTATTTTCCTTGTGAAGCCGGCATTATCCTTACCCAGCCTAGTACAGGAATATCCATACCCTTGTTCTTAAAGAATAGTGAAGCATGACTTGTTGGGAATTCCTTTTGTCTACGATTTGCAGAATTGTTCTTTTGAGTTGATGAAAAGAGGAGTTTCTGTGTGGTTTCATCAAAAATAAAATAAAATAAAAAAAAGAAGAAAAACAAGATGAAAAGAAGTAAGAATGAGTTCACAACTTTTGGTTGTTGAAGAAGGGTCCAAAAAAAAAAAAAAAAAAAAAAAAAAAAGTGGATCTGACCCTAAAATTGTACAGATCTTCCCTTTGTGTTTAAAGTTTGATGCTGCAATCAAAAGTGAATTCTAAGTATGGAATACACCAACCACTTCAATTAGGAACGAACTGCCGTTGAACTTGAATTGTCCAATTTGGAACACCTATGGATTTCGGATCGAGCCCAAAACTTGGGCAACATCATAATATGGTGGGAGGAGTCATTTGGTTAGTTTTGAGTGAAATCCAATCGCTAGAAGTATGGAATACACCAACCACTCCAATTAGGAACGAACTGCCGTTGAAGTTGAATTGTCCAATTTGGAACAACTATTGATTTCGGATCGAGCCCAAAACTTGGGCAACATCATAATATGGTGGGAGGAGTCATTGGGTTAGTTTTGAGTGAAATCCAATCGCTAGAAGTATGGAATACACCATCCCGTCCAATTAGGAACGAACTGCCGTTGAACTTGAATTGTCCAATTTGGAACACCTATTGACTTCGGATCGAGCCCAAAACATATGTAACATCATAATATGGTGGGAGGAGTCATTTGGTGAGTTTTGTGTGAAATCCAATCGCTAGAAGTATGGAATACACCATCCCCTCCAATTATGAATGAACTGCCGTTGAACTTGAATTGTCCAATTTCTCACACCTATTGATTTCGGATCGAGCCCCAAACTTAGGCAACCTCATAATATGGTGGGAGGAGTCATTTGGGGAGTTTTCAATGAAATCCAATCGCTAGAAGTATGGAATACACCATCCCCTCCAATTAGGAACGAACTGCCGTTGAACTCGAATTGTCCAATTTCTCACACCTATTGATTTCGGATCGAGCCCAAAACTTGTGCTACATCATAATATGGTGGGAGGAGTCATTTGGTGAGTTTTGAGTGAAATCCAATCGCTAGAAGTTTGGAATACACCAACCACTCCCATTTGGAACGAACTGCCGTTGAACTTGAATTGTCCAATTTCTCACACCTATTGATTTCGGATCGAGCCCCAAACTTGGGCAACCTCATAATATGGTGGGAGGAGTCATTTGGTGAGTTTTGAATGAAATCCAATCGCTAGAAGTATGGAATACACCAACCACTCCAATTAGGAACGAACTGCCGTTGAACTTGAATTGTCCAATTTGGAACACCTATTGATTTCGGATCGAGCCCAAAACTTGGGCAACATCAAAATATGGTGGGAGGATTCATTTGGTTAGTTTTGAGTGAAATCCAATCGCTAGAACTATGGAATACACCAACCACTCCAATTAGGAACGAACTGCCGTTGAACTTGAATTGTCCAATTTGGAACACCTATTGATTTCGGATCGAGCCCAAAACTTGGGCTACATCATAATATGGTGGGAGGAGTCATTTGGTGAGTTTTGAGTGAAATCCAATCGCTAGAAGTATGGAATACACCAACCACTCCCATTAGGGACGAACTGCCGTTTAACTTGAATTGTCCAATTTGGAACACCTATTGACTTCGGATCGAGCCCAAAACTTGGGCTACACCATAATATGGTGGGAGGAGTCATTTGGTTAGTTTTGAGTGAAATCCAATCACTAGAAGTATGGAATACACCAACCACTCCCATTAGGAATGAACTGCCGTTGAACTTGAATTGTCCAATTTCTCACACCTATTGATTTCGGATCGAGCCCCAAACTTGGGCAACCTCATAATATGGTGGGAGGAGTCATTTGGTGAGTTTTGAATGAAATCCAATCGCTAGAAGTATGGAATACACCAACCACTCCAATTAGGAACGAACTGCCGTTGAACTTGAATTGTCCAATTTGGAACACCGATTGATTTCGGATCGAGCCCAAAACTTGGGCAATATCATAATATGGTGGGAGGAGTCATTTGGGGAGTTTTGAGTGAAATTCAATCGCTAGAAGTATGGAATACACCAACCACTCCAATTAGGAACGAACTGCCGTTGAACTTGAATTGTCCAATTTGGAACACCTATTGATTTCGGATCGAGACCAAAACATGGGCAACATCATAATATGGTGGGAGGAGTCATTTGGGTAGTTTTGAGTGAAATCCAATCGCTAGAAGTATGGAATACACCAACCACTCCAATTAGGAACGAACTGCCGTTGAACTTGAATTGTCCAATTTGGAACACCTATTGATTTCGGATCGAGCCCCAAACTTGGGCAACATCATAATATGGTGGGAGGAGTCGTTTGGTGAGTTTTGGGTGAAATCCAATCGCTAGAAGTATGGAATACACCAACCACTCAAATTAGGAACGAACTGCCGTTGATCTTGCATTGTCCCATTTCGAACACCTATTGATTTCGGATGAAGCCCAAAACTTGGGCAACATCATAATATGGTGGGAGGAGTCATTTGGTGAGTTTTGAGTGAAATCCAATCGCTAGAAGTATGGAAGACACCAACCACTCCAATTAGGAACGAACTGCCGTTGAACATGAATTGTCCAATTTCTCACACCTATTGATTTCGGATCGAGCCCCAAACTTGGGCAACATCCAAATATGGTGGGAGGCGTCATTTGGTGAGTTTTGAGTGAAATCCAATCGCTAGAAGTATGGAATACACCAACCACTCCAATTAGGAACGAACTGCCGTTGAACTTGAAATGTCCAATTTGGAACACCTATTGATTTCGGATCGAGCCCAAAAGTTGGGCAACATCATAATATGGTGGGAGGAGTCATTTGGGGAATTTTGAGTGAAATCCAACCGCTAGAAGTGTGGAATACACCAACCACTCCAATTAGGAACGATCTGCCGTTGAACTTGAATTGTCCAATTTCTCACACCTATTGATTTCGGATCGAGCCCCAAACTTGGGCAACATCATAATATGGCGAGAGGAGTCATTTGGTGAGTTTTGAGAGAAATCCATTCGCTAGAAGTATGGAATACACCAACCACTCCAATTAGGAACGAACTGCCGTTGAACTTGAATTGTCCAATTTGGAACACCTATTGATTTCGGATCGAGCCCAAAACTTGGGTAACATCATAATATGGTGCGAGGATTCAGTTGGTGATTTTTGAGTGAAATCCAATCGCTAGAAGTATGGAATACACCAACCACTCCAATTAGGAACGAACTGCCGTTGAACTTGAATTGTCCAATTTGGAACACCTATTGATTTCGGATCGAGCCCAAAACTTGGGCAACATCATAATATGGTGGGAGGAGTCATTTGGTTAGTTTTGAGTGAAATCCAATCGCTAGAAGTATGGAATACACCAACCACTCCAATTAGGAACGAACTGCCGTTGAACTTGAATTGTCCAATTTGGAACACCTATTGATTTCTGATCGAGCCCAAAACTTGGGCAACATCATAATATGGTGGGAGGAGTCATTGGGTTAGTTTTGAGTGAAATCCAATCGCTAGAAGTATGGAATACACCATCCCATCCAATTAGGAAAGAACTGCCGTTGAACTTGAATTGTCCAATTTGGAACACCTATTTTCTTCGGATCGAGCCCAAAACTTATGTAACATCATAATATGGTGGGAGGAGTAATTTGGTGAGTTTTGTTTGAAATCCAATCGCTAGAAGTATGGAATACACCATCCCCTCCAATTAGGAACGAACTGCCGTTGAACTTGAATTGTCCAATTTCACACACCTATTGATTTCGGATCGAGCCCCAAACTTAGGCAACCTCATAATATGGTGGGAGGAGTCATTTGGTGAGTTTTCAATGAAATCCAATCGCTAGAAGTATGGAATACACCATCCCGTCCAATTAGGAACGAACTGCCGTTGAACTCCAATTGTCTAATTTCTCACACCTATTGATTTCGGATCGAGCCCAAACCTTGGGCTACATCATAATATGGTGGGAGGAGTCATTTGGTGAGTTTTGAGTGAAATCCAATCGCTAGAAGTTTGGAATACACCAACCACTCCCATTAGGAATGAACTGCCGTTGAACTTGAATTGTCCAATTTCTCACACCTATTGATTTCGGATCGAGCCCCAAACTTGGGCAACCTAATAATATGGTGGGAGGAGTCTTTTGGTGAGTTTTGAATGAAATCCAATCGCTAGAAGTATGGAATACACCAACCACTCCAATTAGGAACGATCTGCCGTTGAACTTGAATTGTCCAATTTCTCACACCTATTGATTTTGGATCGAGCCCAAACTTGGGCAAAATCCAAATATGGTGGGAGGAGTCTTTTGGTGAGTTTTGAGAGAAATCCAATCGCTAGAAGCATGGAATACACAAACCACTCCAATTTGGAACGAACTGCCGTTGAACTTGAATTGTCCAATTTCTCGCACCTATTGATTTCGGATCGAGCCCCAAACCTGGGCAACATCATAATATGGTGGGAGGAGTCATTTGGTGAGTTTTGAGTGAAATCCAATCGCTAGAAGTATGGAATACACCAACCACTCCAATTAGGAACGAACTGCCGTTGAACTTGAGTTGTCCAATTTGGAACACCTATTGATTTCGGATCGAGCCCAAAACTTATGTAACATCATAATATGGTGGGAGGAGTCATTTGGTGAGTTTTGTGTGAAATCCAATCGCTAGAAGTATGGAATACACCATCCCCTCCAATTAGGAACGAACTGCCGTTGAACTTGAATTGTCCAATTTCTCACACCTATTGATTTCGGATCGAGCCCCAAACTTAGGCAACCTCATAATATGGTGGGAGGAGTCATTTGGTGAGTTTTCAATGAAATCCAATCGCTAGAATTATGGAATACACCATCCCCTCCAATTAGGAACGAACTGCCGTTGAACTCGAATTGTCCAGTTTCTCACACCTATTGATTTCGGATCGAGCCCAAAACTTGGGCTACATCATAATATGGTGGGAGGAGTCAGTTGGTGAGTTTTGAGTGAAATCCAATCGCTAGAAGTTTGGAATACACCAACCACTCCCATTAGGAACGAACTGCCGTTGAACTTGAATTGTCCAATTTCTCGCACCTATTGATTTCGGATCGAGCCCCAAACTTGGGCAACCTCATAATATGGTGGGAGGAGTCATTTGGTGAGTTTTGAATGAAATCCAATCGCTAGAAGTATGGAATACACCAACCACTCCAATTAGGAACGATCTGCCGTTGAACTTGAATTGTCCAATTTCTCACACCTATTGATTTTGGATCGAGCCCAAACTTGGGCAAAATCCAAATATGGTGGGAGGAGTCATTTGGTGAGTTTTGAGAGAAATCCAATCGCTAGAAGCATGGAATACACCAACCACTCCAATTAGGAACGAATTGCCGTTGAACTTGAATTGTCCAATTTCTCACACCTATTGATTTCGGATCGAGCCCCAAACCTGGGCAACATCATAATATGGTGGGAGGAGTCATTTGGTGAGTTTTGAGTGAAATCCAATCGCTAGAAGTATGGAATACACCAACCACTCCAATTAGGAACGAACTGCCGTTGAACTTGAGTTGTCCAGTTTGGAACACCTATTGATTTCGGATCAAGCCCAAAACTTGGGTGATCAGTTCATAATTGTATATCATTTTGTACCCCTCTAGCTTTTGATTTGGTTATGTTGTTGAGTTAAACTTGTGCTTTTAATCCCTTTTCTATTTATCATTCAGTTCATTGGGCCTTAGATAGCAATGGTGGCTTTGGATAGGAAAAGATGCAAAATGGTGAAAAAACGAGCAGACTGAGTTAGCAATTTGCTTCAGCCTTAACTTCCTCCTCCCAACGTGTATTGGCCCAATTAATATGTGGTTGGAAAGAAGAGATTCTGAGCTGCAAGATAGACTGCTAAAACGTATCAATTGATGAAGTCAAGCCCAATCCATGGGCCCATCAAAATGCACACCATACATTCCAGTCTATTTTCGGCAGTCAACTTGCAAAGCCCAAAACGTACACTTATACTGCTCAGATGGGAATGCATTCTACAGCAAAGTTGTTCCAGTGGGTGTCTATTATGACATATCCAAATTTGAGCCCCATTGCATACATATTGAAATCTCAGGCCTTCATACACCAACCTGGTTCAGCAGCATCTTTTATTTCCAGCAACCAAAAGAAAACCCACATGGGTTGGCAGCAAAAGGCAGCCACAATTGAACACCCATGTGAAGAAAGCTTGAGGTGCAGCAAAAGAAGTATGGGATGGGATTGATTCCAACCACACTAACATAGACAAGATGAAGTAGAGGAGTCTTCAAGCTACAAACTTCACTTCAGCCATCCTCCACACTTCCATCATTCCATCAACACATCCAGAAATCATCCTCATACATTCCCACAACCCCAAACACTCAAGCAATCAACCCAATACTCTAAACTGCCCCAAAATCACCAAAACAGCTCCAGAAAACCTCCCTTCCATTTCCCTACGAATTTCCTCTTTCTCAGCCATCACCACTCACTCAAACTCATCCCAAATCACCTCCATATCCTTCATACATCCTTCTAGACGTCGAGAAGCTCTTGGAGAAGCATTGGACACCACAAGAACTTCAGAAAAGGGTTTTTCTACTCTTATGGCATTCATTATGTTTTCCCATTTCTGTTTTAGTTTCTTTTCCATTATGAGTAGCTAAATCCATAACTAGGGCTTCGATGTAACCTAACATGAATATTCTGGGTTTATAAGTTTGAAGTTTGGAGTTTCAAGTTTGATTCATGATTCATGTTCTTATTCGTTATGCTTATAAGTTAACATGCTTGTTTGAATGATTGATCACCATTAGAACTTGTTTGTTAACTATCTTGGTTTGAATTAAGAGTAGACACCATGCTTTAATTCGAATTGAACTATGAATAGGAAGAGTATGTATGGACATTCGACAACAGGGATTAGATACATGCTTGGTTGTTTAAATTGTTCTTCTATGCTTAATGGGTTCCTAATGCTTAATTTTAGGTTAGACATCAAATGATCAAATTAGGGAATTAGGAACACAAGGTTAGGACCAAACACCATGGCCTAATCATACTTTAGCTAGAATCAATCTTTGAATCTGAATTAGACTTGTTACTTGACTCCTTATAACCCAGAATTGAATTGTTATGGTGATTCGAATGCCCTAGTCTCCAAATCTGTTTTCCATCTCTTAAAACCACTCTTTGTTACATTTGTTTACTTGTTTTTGTTTGCAATTTCATTTTGCTTATTTTGTTCAACAATCACAACCACTCTTGCTTTAAATTCTGTTTTAGACATAACCTCCTACTTTCTTGAATTTGGTAAGCTAAGTACATAACTAGTTTTCACTTCTCAGTCTTCGTGGGTACGACCTCGTACTTGTCTTGCTATACTACTAATTGCCCCGTACAATTGCGTGTTAACATAATAATTCACAACATTGGGCAACATCATAATATGGTGGGAGGAGTCATTTGGTGAGTTTTGAGTGAAATCCATTCGCTAGAAGTATGGAAGACACCAACCACTCCAATTAGGAACGAACTGCCGTTGAACTTGAATTGTCCAATTTCTCACACCTATTGATTTCGGATCGAGCCCCAAACTTGGGCAACATCATAATATGGAGGGAGGAGTCATTTGGTGAGTTTTCAGTGAAATCCAATCGCTAGAAGTATGGAATACACCAACCACTCCAATTAGGAACGAACTGCCAATGCACTTGAATTGTCCAATTTCTCACACCTATTGATTTCGGATCGAGCCCAAAACTTGGGCAACATCATAATATGCTGGGAGGGGTCATTTGGTGAGTTTTGAGTGAAATCCAATCGCCAGAAGTATGGAATACACCAACCACTCCAATTAGGAACGAACTGCCGTTGAACTTGAATTGTCCAATGTCGAACACCAATTGATTTCGGATCGAGCCCAAAACTTGGGCAACATCATAATATGGTGGGAGGAGTCATTTGGTGAGTTTTGAGTGAAATGCAATCACTAGAAGCATGGAACACACAAACCACTCCAATTAGGAACAAACTGCCGTTGAACTTGAATTGTCCAATTTGGAACACCGATTGATTTCGGATCGAGCCCAAAACTTGGGCAATATCATAATATGGTGGGAGGAGTCATTTGCGGAGTTTTGAGTGAAATCCAATCGCTAGAAGTATGGAATACACCAACCACTCCAATTAGGAACGAACTGCCGTTGAACTTGAATTGTCCAATTTCTCACACCTATTGATTTCGGATCGAGCCCAAAACTTGGGCAACATCATAATATGGTGGGAGGAGTCATTTGGTTAGTTTTGAGTGAAATCTAATCGCTAGAAGTATGGAATACACCAACCACTCCAATTAGGAACGAACTGCCGTTGAACTTGAATTGTCCAATTTCTCACACCTATTGATTTCGGATCGAGCCCAAAACTTGGGCAACATCATAATATGGTGGGAGGAGTCATTTGGAGAGTTTTGAGTGAAATCCAATCGCTAGAAGTATGGAAATCACAACCAGTCCAATTAGGAACAAACTGTCGTTGAAATTGAATTGACCAATTTCTCACACCTATTGATTTCGGATCGAGCCCAAAACTTGGGCAACATCATAATATGGTGGGAGGAGTCATTTGGTGAGTTTTCAGTGAAATCCAATCGCTAGAAGTATGGAATACACCAACCACTCCAATTAGGAACGAACTGCCAATGCACTTGAATTGTCCAATTTCTCACACCTATTGATTTCGGATCGAGCCCCAAACTTGGGCAACATCATAATATGCTGGGAGGAGTCATTTGGTGAGTTTTGAGTGAAATCCAATCGCCAGAAGTATAGAATACACCAACCACTCCAATTAGGAACGAACTGCCGTTGAACTTGAATTGTCCAATGTCGAACACTAATTGATTTCGGATCGAGCCCAAAACTTGGGCAACATCATAATATGGTGGGAGGAGTCATTTGGTGAGTTTTGAGTGAAATGCAATCGCTAGAAGTATGGAACACACAAACCACTCCAATTAGGAACAAACTGCCGTTGAACTTGAATTGTCCAATTTGGAACACCTATTGATTTCGGATCGAGCCCAAAACTTGGGCAATATCATAATATGGTGGGAGGAGTCATTTGGGGAGTTTTGAGTGAAATCCAATCGCTAGAAGTATGGAATACACCAACCACTCCAATTAGGAACGAACTGCCGTTGAACTTGAATTGTCCAATTTGGAACACCTATTAATTTCGGATCGAGCCCAAAACTTGGGCAACATCATAATATGGTGGGAGGAATCATTTGGTGTGTTTTGAGTGAAATGCAATCGCTAGAAGTATGGACACTCATGAAATGAAGCGCAAGGCTCAAAAGGTCACATTATATGGTTATATAAGTCTAATTTATGCTTGATACAATTCTTTGGGTCATTCAAATCCTTTAATTGGAAAATTATGAAACAAATGGCAAGTGTAAAGAAGGTTTCAATCATATCATGCTAGAACAATGCCAAATTTTTTTTATTATTTAAATTTTTAAGTTTTTTTTTTTTTTTTACAATAAAAATTTACAAATAAATAAATAAATAAAGAAATAAATAAAATCAATTTTCATTTAAGTCATGCAAACATTTATCACAATATCATCAAATGTGTTCGGAAAGTGAAATAAAATAAAAATCAAAATAAAATCAAAATCAAAATAAAAGCAAGACTCAAACAAAAAAAAAACAAAAAAAAACAAGCAAATAAAAAAAAAATTAAATTAAATTAAGGAAAAACCAAATTTACATGCTAAACTCCAATACCCCCAAACCTAGAAATGAACATTGTCCTCAATGTTTAAAAATTAGCCACAAGCAATGTCATAACAACAAATGAAGGTATTAAAGCAAATAAAAATAACAAAATACAAAAATAAAATAAAAGAAAATAATTACAAAATAAAAATTACAAAACAAACAAACAAATAATAAGAAATGAAAACACTCAAAACAGTAAGCCCTAAACAGACAGTCTTACGCAAACAAGAACCCAAACGATTGAAAGCTCAACCCAAAAGAAAGTTAGCCCACTTTGAAACCTAAACAACGGTGAAAACCCGACCCACAATGAAATCCGAAGCCCACATGTTAAATTTTATTTTTTTTATTTTAAATAAAAGAACATGGGTCATGATGTCTCGGTTCAGTGTAAGGGACCAACTGACAGGGCGAGACACGTGTCGATGCACAGAGGCGCCGCAGACTCTACAAGCGCAAATTACGGGCACCATGGAAAGGCGCGAAGCCGACTTTGCTGAACGCGTCCGTTCAGAAAAGACACGTCGTGATAAATGAGTTGGGTATGGTTGGAAAGCGAGAAGGTTGTGGGACTGAAGGAATGCTGGAGATTCATAAAATGCTCAGACGTTGCAATGGCTAGGGTTTGTCAAAGACTATGTCTATAAGAAGGAAAAAGAAGAAAGGGTGAAAAACACAAACTCAAACACACAAAAGAGAAAAGAAAGAAAGAAGAAAAGAAAGTGAGAAATCAAATGGCCTCTTCCTACCCATTTTCGTTGGATCTCAACCTAGCTCCACCGACTCAGACACGGGGCCAAGCAGCGGCACCAATATGGATGCCCTACTTTGCTTCCGCACGGGGGCCTGTGACAGTAACTGACTCAATACTCCTGGACAACGATGTTGCCATTGGAGTGGCTAGAAATTTAGTGACTCCTAAAGATATACGTGTGCTGGGGACAAGGGATGACAACCGGGTCGTGAGCGATGCCCTGGCACTGAGCGTGCAGAGTACGGCAACAGTCGCAAGTTTGGGTCATCGCCTACTTGCGAAGTATGGTTGAAGAGTGTCAGAGTGCTATAAAAAGTTTGAAAAGAGAGCGGGCAAGGATAGTGGAGGTGAATCGACACCAGCTAGAAGTATTGCGGGACGAGAATAAAAACCTATCAAAAATGGTAGAGTTGTACTCTCGTGACATGCGAAAGCAGCTAGAGGACCTAGACCGACCGGGTAAACGCAAGCAAGCAGATCGCGAGAGTAATTACGCTCAAGCTAAGATTGCGATCTTTGGGAGCTCAAGTGATGAGCCCCAAGAGGCTGTGCGTGAAAATCCAGAAGAGGACAGTCATAGGGCCAAACTCAAAGCTCCAATGGTCGAGACACCGAGCACTGTGAAGAAATGATTTCTACAACATTATTGTTGTTTTTATTTTATTTTTTTGGTTGTTTTTATTTTTTGTTTTTTGTTTTTTCGGAAATAAAAGAGTAAGGTTGCAGAACGAAAAAGAAAAACAAAAAGAAAACACACTTCCCAACTAAAATAAAACAAAGACGACAAACGGAAAAGAAAACACATTTCCCTAACTAAAATAAGACAAAGATGATAGCCGAAAGGGAAAGGCAAAAATACAAAGCACTAGAAAATGGAAGTAACGGACAAAAACATAAAACACCAGAAAACACGGAAAAAAGAAAAGTAAAGTGAAAGTAAAGGTGCTCCCCCTTGAAGCGATTAGGTCGAGCATGCCCGGGAAATCCGAAATGGCGTTGGCACCCTCATCAGCATATGTCTATTTAAAGCACGCCTCTACAAGCGGATGATACCCAGCATTTCTTCCTGCAAACTCAAAGAAAAACATAAAAAAATCCTGAAACAAAAAAAATGGCATCCTCATGCGCTCACCTTGATGATCTCAACCTTGAATTGTCACTTGCACCACCGAATGCCCAGATAAGGGCTCCTCCAACTCCTGTCTTCCCAAACTCCACATATCATCATGGCACGGCCTCAAACTTTGCTGAGGCAATACCGAACTTTGCTGAGGCAATGCCGAACAGAGCAGTGCTGCTGGGTGGCATGATTGGCAGTATACTCACACCGGCAGATCATCCGCATGTGGCACGTAGGTCTGACAAGATGGCGGTGGATGAGTCCCACTCTTTATCTGTGCTCCATGTGGTCTCGGCTACCAATTTGGGCATGCGATTACTGGCGAGGACACGGGAGTGTGCCGCGCTGAGCGAGGAAGTGGCTTCCTTGAAGGCTATGGTGGCGGACTTGCAGAAGCGGCTCTACTGTGCCAATCAGCATGTGGAAGCACTGCAGAGAAAGAATGAGGACCATGTAGAGCTGCTACAGATTCTACAAGTGCGAGACAATAGAGGCAAGCCATGATGATGATGAAGATGAAGATAAAGAAGAAGAAGAAGAAGAAGAAGTTTTTTTTTTTTTTTGTTTGTTTTTTGTTTGTTTGTTTTTTTTGTTTTTAATGCAGAGTTTGAAATAAAATAAAAATGTGTTTTAACACTCAGAAATAAACTAACTAACCATACCACGTAAATAAAATACATAAACTAACTTAACAAAACAAAAACAAAAACAAAGACTCAACAGAAAAGATAACAAAGAAAATATAAAAAAAACTTAATTTAAAAACACACGAATATACAAGCAACTCACGGATGACCAGTTAAGGGCCTCAGAAAACACAGCCAGGGGATCCGGGAAGGTTGGAGGGGTCACAATGGTCCCGCTTAAAACCCAAACTTCTTAGACACCGAAGGTGTCGCCTAAAGAACTCCTAGACACTGTATTGACGGAGATGCTCACTGGAGTTACCACGAGTCAGCTCATATAAAAAATCTTTTTTTATTTTCTTATAAAAGAAATAGAAAATTAAAATTATTGAAATAATAACAAAACAACTAAAGAGAAAGGATTGGAATACTCCCCCTTGAAGCGATTAGGTCGAGCGTGATGCATTTGGAGGTCGCGACTTCTCCCACTACTCCACACTTCCTATCTTTATGATTGAAGTTGCCTTCTCTTTCCCTTTATTATTGAGCTATAATAAATTGCTAAAACAAACACAGAAAACTTGAAATAGAATTAAAAGGATGAGGAAATAAAAACTAAAATGAAAAGGAAAATCAACACACATCCAATTTCATGCTTCAAAGTAACAAACACCAATGGGTTGTGTAAGCTGGGACTTAAACCCAGTTCTCTTGCTTGTTGGGCAATTGTCCTTTTCTGTTGGACTACAAACACAACTTGTCCATTAACGTCATTAACTTTAAAACAAGAAATTGTCTAGTTAAGAAAAAAATAAAATAAAGTAGGAAAGCCAAATAGAATCAAACAATGTTACCGATCCCCGGCAACGGCGCCAAAAACTTGTTGCTTCGATTCAGCTGCACCAAAATGGATTCAGCTGCATCCTCAACTTGTGATACTCGCAAGTGCACGAGCCGTTTGGTAGTATAGCATATGTAAGTGCGAGGTCGATCCCACGAGGATTGGTGATTGAATGATCCAATTCATTTCCCCTACATAAAACAGAAATGAAAAAGAAAATAAATAAAACAAGAAAAAAGGAAATAACTCAAGCAAATAAGTTCCCAAGTTCAATTAGATTAACGGATTGATTCTAGCTAAAGTATGATTAAGCCATGGTGTTTGGTCATAACCTTGTGTTCCTAATTCCCTAATTTGATCATTTGTTGTCTAACCTAAAATTAAGCATTAGGAACCCATTAAGCATAGAAGAACAATTTAAACAACCAAGCATGTATCTAATCCCTGTTGTCGAATGTCCATACATACTCTTCCTATTCATAGTTCAATTCGAATTAAACCATGGTGTCTACTCTTAATTCAAACCAAGATAGCTAACATGCAAGCCTAAATGGTGATCAATCATTCAAACTAGCATATTAACTTATAAGCATAATGAATAAGAACAAAAACCATAATTGAAACTTGGAAACTAATTAAACTTGAATACTTAAGAAAGAATGTACATTACAAATAAAAGTAAAGTGGAACTAAGAAAACTTGAAGGAAAATTTAGTAAAATAATTTTGTTACAACAATTGACAACTTGAAAGGAAACTAAGAGAATTTGAGGGAGAGAAGGGAAGGGAGCTCTAGAGAAGTGTTTGAGAGCTCCCCCCTTGGGGTTTGTTTTGTAGCTTGAAGGCTTCTCTATTTATAGGGCTAAGAGGGAGGAACATCATGATGGATTCCCACACCATCCTTCATCTTTTGCTGCTGCACCTCAAGCATCTTCACATGGGTTCAAAGGTGATCAGTTGTGGCTGCCTTTGCTGCCAACCCATGTGGTTGCCTTTTGATTGCCAACCCATGTGGTTGCCTTTTGGTTGTTGAAAAACGAGTTTTCTGAACCAGACTTGGTGTAGGAAGGCCAGAGGTTTCAAAACGTATCCAATGGGGCTCAAATTTGGATATGTTATACGAGATACCCATTGGAACAACTTCTATGAAGAAAGTATTCCCATCGGAGCAGTAGAAGTGTGCGTTTTGGGCCTTGCAAGTTGGCTGCCGAACAGAGACTGGAATTGACTTCATTTCATTTCTTTGCTTTCTTTTTGCTTCACATGCATGCACATGCTTTCTCTTTCAATTAAAACCTGATCTCCAGCTCCAAAGTGATCTGCCAATTCAATTCCCATGTTCAAAGGCTGAAGCAAAATGCCTCTCATCATTCCTCATTCTTCTCTCTCTCCTTTCTCTTTGCTTCACATGCATGCACATGCTTTCTCTATAATAACTCCAGCATGTACCAACTTGCTCCTTTAGAATTTCATAGCTGGAATGTCTCCCCACTTCACTCATTATGTTGGATCCAAAGTCAGTTGCAGCATGGGTGAGGCACATGGCTTAAAGGAGGAGACAAGGCTCAAAGCTGGCACCTGCAAATCCTCCTGAGCATGGTTCAGTGTTGGACGACCTAAGGACTCCACATATGTTCAATTGGGCTGAATTTTGGATATGTTATACTAGACACCCAATTGAACAACTTCTATGAAGAATGTCTCCTCATCCGAGTTGTGCAGATTGCTGAAATGAGACCTTCAAGGTGACTTACGAAACTGGACTGACAAGGAGTGTGGCCCAACTTTGGTTTTGTCTTTAAGCTCTTGCTCTTTGCCAATCAGCCCTTAACATGCATGGATTGCATCAAATGTGATCTCTTGCTATCTTAACCAACAAAACACACAAACAGAGGTAAGTGACTCAAAATAAAGAGAAACTAAGCAAAATCAATAAGTAAAGAAGGCATGCAAGTGTATGAAATTATGGACTTATCAAAACAGAAAATGGATTAAAAGCACAAGTTTAACTCAATAACATAACCAAATCATAAGCTAGAAGGGTACAAAATGATATACAATTATGAACCGATCAAATACACCAACCACTCCAATTAGGAACGAACTGCCGTTGAACTTGAATTGTCCAATTTCTCACACCTATTGATTTCGGATCGAGCCCAAAACTTGGGCAACATCATAATATGGTGGGAGGAGTCATTTGGTGAGTTTTGAGTGAAATCCAATCGCTAGAAGTATGGAATACACCAACCACTCCAATTAGGAACGAACTGCCGTTGAACTTGAATTGTCCAATTTCTCACACCTATTGACTTCGGATCGAGCCCCAAACTCGGGCAACATCATAATATGGTGGGAGGAGTCATTTGGTGAGTTTTGAGTGAAATCCAATCGCTAGAAGTATGGAATACACCAACCACTCCAATTAGGAACGAACTGCCGTTGAACTTGAATTGTCCAATTTCTCACACCTATTGACTTCGGATCGAGCCCCAAACTCGGGCAACATCATAATATGGTGGGAGGAGTCATTTGGTGAGTTTTGAGTGAAATCCAATCGCTAGAAGTATGGAATACACCAACCACTCCAATTAGGAACGAACTGCCGTTGAACTTGAATTGTCCAATTTCTCACACCTATTGATTTCGGATCGAGCACAAAACTTGGGCAACATCATAATTTGGTGGGAGGAGTCATTTGGTGAGTTTTGAGTGAAATCCAATCACTAGAAGTATGGAATACACCAACCACTCCAATTAGGAACGAACTGCCGTTGAACTTGAATTGTCCAATTTCTCACACCTATTGATTTCGGATCGAGCCCAAAACTTGGGCAACATCATAATTCGGTGGGAGGAGTCATTTGGTGAGTTTTGAGTGAAATCCAATCGCTAGAAGTATGGAATACACCAACCACTCCAATTAGGAACGAACTGCCGTTGAACTTGAATTGTCCAATTTCTCACACCTAGTGATTTCGGATTGAGCCCAAAACTTGGGCAACATCATAATTTGGTGGGAGGAGTCATTTGGTGAGTTTTGAGTGAAATCCAATCGCTAGAAGTATGGAATACACCAACCACTCCAATTAGGAACGAACTGCCGTTGAACTTGACTTGTCCAATTTCTCACACCAATTGATTTCGGATCGAGCCCAAAACTTGGGCAACATCATAATTTGGTGGGAGGAGTCATTTGGTTAGTTTTGAGTGAAATCCAATCGCTAGAAGTATGGAATACACCAACCACTCCAATTAGGAACGAACTGCCGTTCAACTTGAATTGTCCAATTTGGAACACCTATTGATTTCGGATCGAGCCCAAAATTTGGGCAACATCATAATATGGTGGGAGGAGTCATTTGGTTAGTTTTGAGTGAAATCCAATTGCTAGAACTATGGAATACACCAACCACTCCAATTAGGAACGAACTGTCGTTGAACTTGAATTGTCCAATTTCTCACACCTATTGATTTCGGATCGAGCCCCAAACTTGGGCAACATCATAATATGGTGGGAGGAGTCATTTGGTGAGTTTTGAGTGAAATCCAATCGCTAGAAGTATGGAATACACCAACCACTCCAATTAGGAACGAACTGCCGTTGAACTTGAATTGTTCAATTTCTCACACCTATTGATTTCGGATCGAGCCCAAAACTTGGGCAACATCATAATATGGTGGGGGGGAGTCATTTGGGGAGGTTTGAGTGAAATCCAATCGCTAGAAGTATGGAATACACCAACCACTCCTATTAGGAACGAACTGCCGTTGAACTTGAATTGTCCAATTTGGAACACCTATTGATTTCGGATCGAGCCCAAAACTCGGGCAACAACATAATATGGTGAGAGGAGTCATTTGGTGAGTTTAGAGTGAAATCGAATCCCTAGAAGTATGGAATACACTAACCACTCCAATTAAGAACGAACTGCCGTTGAACTTGAATTGTCCAATTTCTCACACCTATTGATTTCGAATCGGGCCCAAAGATTGGGCAACATCCTAATATGGTGGGAGGAGTCCTTTGGTGAGTTTTGAGTGAAATCCAATCGCTAGAAGTATGGAATACACCAACCACTCCAATTAGGAACGAACTGCCGTTGAACTTGGATTGTCCAATTTGGAACACCTATTGATTTCGGATCGAGCCCAAAACTTGGGCAATATCATAATATGGTGGGAGTAGTCATTTGGTGAGTTTTGGGTGAAATCCAATCGCTAGAAGTATGTAATAGACCAACCACTCCAGTTAGGAACGAACTGCCGTTATACTTGAATTTTCCAATTTGGAACACCTATTGATTTCGGATTGAGCCCAAAACTTGGGCAACATCATAATATGGTGGGAGGAGTCATTTGGTGAGTTTTGAGTGAAATCCAATCGCTAGAAGTGTGGAAGACACCAACCACTCCAATTATGAACGAACTGCCGTTGAACTTGAATTGTCCAATTTCTCACACCTATTGATTTCGGATCGAGCCCCAAACTTGGGCAACATCATAATATGGTGGGAGGAGTCATTTGGTGAGTTTTGAGTGAAATCCAATCGCTAGAAGTATGGAATACACCAACCACTCGAATTAGGAACGAACTGCCGTTGCACTTGAATTGTCCAATTTCTCACACCTATTGATTTCGGATCGAGCCCAAAACTTGGGCAACATCATAATATGGTGGGAGGAGTCATTTGGTGAGTTTTGAGTGAAATCCAGTCGCTAGAAGTATGGAATACACCGACCACTCCAATTAGGAACGAACTGCCGTTGAACTAGAATTGTCCAATTTCTCACACCTATTGATTTCGGATCGAGCCCCAAACTTGGGCAACATCATAATATGGTGGGAGGAGTCATTTGGTGAGTTTTGAGTGAAATCCAATCGCTAGAAGTATGGAATACACCAACCACTCCAATTAGGAACGAACTGCCGTTGAACTTGAATTGTCCAATTTGGAACACCTATTGATTTCGGATTGAGCCCAAAACTTGGGCAACATCATATTATGGTGGGTGGAGTCATTTGGTGAGTTTTGAGTGAAATCCAATCGCTAGAAGTATGGACTACACCAACCTCTCCGATTAGGAAAGAACTGCCGTTGAACTTGAATTGTCCAATTTGGAACACCTATTGATTTCGGATCGAGCCCAAAACTTGGGCAACATCATAATATGGTGGGAGGAGTCATTTGGCGAGTTTTTAGTGAAATCCAATCGCTAGGAGTATGGAATACACCAACCACTCCAATTAGGAACGAACTGCCGTTGAACTTGAATTGTCCAATTTGGAACACCTATTGATTTCGGATCGATCCCAAAACTTGGGCAACATCATACTATTGTGGGAGGAGTCATTGGGTGAGTTTTGAGTGAAATCCAATCGCTAGAAGTATGGAATACACCAACCACTCGAATTAGGAACGAAATGCCATTGCAATTGAATTGACCAATTTCTCACACCTATTGATTTCGGATCAATCCCAAAACTTGGGCAACACCATAATATGGTGGGAGGAGTCATTTGGTGAGTTTTGAGTGAAATCCAAACGCTAGAAGTATGGAATACACCAACCACTCCAATTAGGAACGAACTGCCGTTGAACTTGAATTGTCCAATTTCGAACACCTATTGATTTCGGATCGAGCCCAAAACTTGGGCAACATGTTAAGCTCATAATTTCATACATATACATGCCCTATTTACTTACTTCTTTTGCTTAGTTTCTTAGATTTCTAAGTTATTTGCCTCCCTTTGTGTGTTTTGTAGGCAAATAGAGCAAGAGAGCATAATTCATGCAATTCAAGCATGTTAAGGCCTAATTTGGATGAATGGATGAAGAGCTTAAACGACAAACTCATTTTGGCTGCAGCCCCCTGCCAGTCCAGTTCCGTAGGTCATATTGCAAGCTTTGTTTCAGCAACCGACACAGTTCGGATGAGGCAGCATTCTTCATGAAAGTTGTTCCAATGGGTGTGTAATATAACATATCCAACATTCAGCCCCATTGGATAAATATGGAGTCTGTTACCTAGCAAACACAGAGCCATGCTCAGGATGGATTTTATCAGCGCGCAAAATGAGTTAGCAATTTGTTTTGGCCTTAACTTCCTCCTCAGACCTTGGATTGGCCCAAATGATATATGGCTGGAAAGAAGACATTCTGAACTTCACGTTTGAGTGCTTAAAGTCTTAATTTGCGTAAGGGAAGCCCAATTCGTAAGCCCTTGAAGTTGCTGGTCATGCTGACCTCAGGATGAGCTATTGTTTCTGGTTGGAAGCTTGGTCATGGTGAGCTAGGCATGAGCTATTGAGCTTGTTGGAAGCTTGGTCATGGTGATATGAAGATGAGCTAGGGCTGCTGGTGGGATTTATTGGTGAAGTGCATCAACCAATTCAAATTTTCTAATACAAGTGCGTCAACCATTTCAGATTTTATAAAACAAGTGTTGTATGCATTAGCCATATTGAATTCATATTTTTCACTTCCTTAGGCCTATAAATAGGGAGGTTCTCTAAGCTTGTAAACACACCCCAAGGGGGGGAGCTCTCAAACACTTCTCTAGAGCTCCCTTCCCTTCTCTCCCTCAAATTCTCTTAGTTTCATTTTCTAGTTTTCAATTGTTGTAATGAAATACTTGTGCTGAAATTCTCCTTAAGTTTTTCTTAGTTCCACTTTACGTTTCATTCTGTAAATTCTTTTCTTTAGTTTTTCAAGTTTGATTAGTTTCCAAGTTTCAATTATGGTTCATGTTCTTATTCATTATGCTTATAAGTTAATATGCTAGTTTGAATGATTGATCACCATTTAGGCTTGCATGTTAGCTATCTTGGTTTGAATTAAGAGTATACACCATGCTTTAATTCGAATTGAACTATGAATAGGAAGAGTATGTATGGACATTCGACAACAGGGATTAGATACATGCTTGGTTGTTTAAATTGTTCTTCTATGCTTAATGGGTTCCTAATGCTTAATTTTAGGTTAGACAACAAATGATCAAATTGGGGAATTAGGAACACAAGGTTATGACCAAACACCATGGCTTAATCATACTTTAGCTAGAATCAATCCGTTAATCTAATTGAACTTGGGAACTTATCTGCTTGAGTTAGTTATTTCTTTCTTCCTTGTTTTATTTATTTCCTTTCTTTTTCATTTCTGTTTTGTGTAGGGAAACTAAATTGGATCATTCAATCACCAATCCCTGTGGAATCGACCTCGCACTTACATACGCTATACTACCGAACGGCTCGTGCACTTGCGAGTATCACAAGTTGAGGATGCAACTGAATCCATTTTGGTGCAGCTGTATCGACACAACAAGTTTTTGGCACCGTTGCCGGGGATCGGTAACATTGTTTGATTCTATTTGGCTTTCCTACTTTATTTTTTTTTCTTAACTAGACAATTTCAAGTTTTAAAGTTAATGACGTTAATGGACAAGTTGTGTTTGTAGTCCAACAGAAAAGGACAATTGCCCAACAAGCAAGAGAACTGGGTTTAAGTCCCAGCTTACACAACCCATTGGTGCTTGTTGCTTTGAAGCATGGAATTGGACTTGTGTTGATTTTTCCTTTTCATTTTTAGTTTTTATTTTTTTATTTTTTTATTTTATATTTCGTAATCCTTTAATTCCGTTTCAAGTTTTTGTGTGTGTTTGTTTTAGCAATGTAAATAGCTCAATAAAAATGGAGAGAGATGGCAACTTCAAAGATAGGAAGTGTGGAGTAGTGGGAGAAGTCGCGACCTCCAAATGCATCACGCTCGACCTAATCGCTTCAAGGGGGAGCATTTCAATCCTTTCTCTTTACTTGTTATTATTTTAAATTTCTGTTTCTTTTTTTTAAAAATTTAAAAAAATTTAAAAATTTAAAAATTTAAAAATATTTTTCATATAAGCTGACTTATGGTAACTCCAGTGAGCACTTCCGTCAATACAGTGTCTAGGAGTTCTTTAGGCGACACCTTCGGTGTCTAAGAAGTTTGGGTTTTAAGCGGGACCATTGTGACCCCTCCAATCTTCCCGGATCCCCTGGCTGTGTTTTCTGAGGCCCTTAACTGGTCATCCGTGAGTTGCTTATATATTCATTTTTTTTTTTTTCTTTCTAAACCTTCTTATTAACTTTTCCCCTTATCATTTACATGTTCTCAATCATCTTTACTTTGCTTTAACATTGAGGACAATGCTTCATTTAAGTTTGGGGGTGCTGGAAAGTTTTTAGCTTTTGTGTTTGTGTCTGAAAACGTAGGCTTCTTCATTGCTACAATTTTTTTTTTCTGCTACTGTTTTGAAAGTTTGGTCCACGTTGTGTTCTTCATTTTTTCATGCTGAATCCAACGACATAAAGAACGTTAAATTTGACCAAGTGGTTTGAAAGTTACATGTCAAAACAGATTATATGTTGAAATTGAGCAAAACAGCAATTTGAAACCTCACGTTTTTCTTTTATGTTTCTTTTTTCTTTGAGTCATTTTCAGTTTTCCTTCCCACACCAATGATAAATCTTGTGTCTAACTTCTAATATGGCTCTTAGGAAATTGATAAGCATTGTGTTAGGTCTGAATCTTATTCTTTTGCTAGCTAAGTCTCACATAATTATGCTTGAGCTTTCTATGCACTTTAGCCATGATTATACAACTCTTGCATGTCTTACCCAATTGTATGCATTTTTGCTTGTGTGATTCACTGGAATGTCAAGTTTATAACTAAGATATGATTTAGGCCATCTTTGTTAAGCCTCTTTCTTTTTCCTCCATCAACCCATACAATACATATTCCACTGTAAACCCTTTTGTGCCCAAACACTTAGCCATTTCTTTCTATCACCTTATCATCTATTAAATATCCTACCATCTAGGGGACATGTAGAGTATGATTGTATTTGAGATTGTAATGTATTCAAGGCAATAAATGAGCTATAAAAATCAAAAGAAAAAGAGAAAAGAAGTGTGGCCAATGTAGTCACGACCCTAGGGTGATATAAGGAGAAATCAAGGTGATCTAGGGTAAAGAGCCGCAAAATTGGGCCAAATATTATACAAAGTGTGTAAATGTCAAAATCAAATTGTGAAGTGATTCAATTGCAAAATCTGGTGTTGTGAGCTTTTCACTTTATATGCCTTACATGTCAAATGTCAATGATCTTGTTTATATGACATGCTCTACTTTGTTCCTTAGACTTTGTGTTCCAATATCCATTCTTTGTCTAACCATTACCATAACCCCATTACATCCATAAGTAAAGTCCTATTGATCTTGGTTTAGCTTGGCAAACTTGTGTTCATTCTTGCAGGAATTCATATCGTTGTTTGAGAAGCATGAGTTGTATCTTCATGGCTATTTCACACACACACCTTGAGCATGATTTTTGTGAGATTGTGGTAGCACTTGAATAATGTTTAGAACTTCCTTAGTGCTTGTTTTGTTCCTTGTTGAGCCATGTCTATGAAGTTTAACATTTTTGTCCGGTTGGAAGGTTAATGTTTTCGTATTTTGTTTTGTTTTGTTTTGCTTAAGGACTAACAAATCTATTAAGTTTTCTAACTACTTTGTTTTGTAGAGTCAGTAAAACATTTGTGGGTATCGTATCTGTTAAACCCTCAGGAGACACAACTCCTCCTACTAGGGATGCCTAGAGGTTTAAAGGCTTGTTGCATACGCTCAATGCAATCGAGTTACCTACGAAAGTGGTCTAGTTAACTTCTTGTTTTGTTTTTATTTTTTTTTGTTTTTATTTTTATTTTTATTTTTTTTTTCTTTTGTTTTGCTCGAGGACTAGCAAAATCTAAGTTTGGGGGTGTGTTAAGCTCATAATTTCATACATATACATGCCCTATTTACTTACTTCTTTTGCTTAGTTTCTTAGATTTCTAAGTTATTTGCCTCCCTTTGTGTGTTTTGTAGGCAAATAGAGCAAGAGAGCATAATTCATGCAATTCAAGCATGTTAAGGCCTAATTTGGATGAATGGATGAAGAGCTTAAAAGACAAACTCATTTTGGCTACAGCCCCCTGCCAGTCCAGTTCCGTAGGTCATATTGCAAGCTTTGTTTCAGCAACCTACACAGCTCGGATGAGGCAGCATTATTCATGAACGTTGTTCCAATGGGTGTGTACTATAACATATCCAACATTCAGCCCCATTGGATAAATATGGAGTCTGTTACCTAGCAAACACAGAGCCATGCTCAGGATGGATTTTATCAGCGCGCAAAATGAGTTAGCAATTTGTTTTGGCCTTAACTTCCTCCTCCGACCTTGGATTGGCCCAAATGATATATGGCGGGAAAGAAGACATTCTGAACTTCAAGTTTGAGTGCTTAAAGTCTTAATTTGCTTAAGGGAAGCCCAATTCGTAAGCCCTTGAAGTTGCTGGTCATGCTGACCTCAGGATGAGCTATTGTTTCTGGTTGGAAGCTTGGTCATGGTGAGCTAGGCATGAGCTATTGAGCTTGTTGGAAGCTTGGTCATGGTGACATGAAGATGAGCTAGGGCTGCTGGTGGGATTTATTGGTGAAGTGCATCAACCAATTCAAATTTTCTAATACAAGTGCATCAACCATTTCAGATTTTATAAAACAAGTGTTGTATGCATTAGCCATATTGAATTCAGATTTTTCACTTCCTTAGGCCTATAAATAGGGAGGTTCTCTAAGCTTGTAAACACACCCCAAGGGGGGGAGCTCTCAAACACTTCTCTAGAGCTCCCTTCCCTTCTCTCCCTCAAATTCTCTTAGTTTCATTTTCTAGTTTTCAATTGTTGTAATGAAATATTTGTGCTGAAATTCTCCTTAAGTTTTTCTTAGTTCCACTTTACTTTTCATTATGTAAATTCTTTTCTTTAGTTTTTCAAGTTTGATTAGTTTCCAAGTTTCAATTATGGTTCATGTTCTTATTCATTATGCTTATAAGTTAATATGCTAGTTTGAATGATTGATCACCATTTAGGCTTGCATGTTAGCTATCTTGGTTTGAATTAAGAGTATACACCATGCTTTAATTCGAATTGAACTATGATTAGGCCATGGTGTTTGGTCCTAACCTTGTGTTCCTAATTCCCTAATTTGATCATTTGTTGTCTAACCTAAAATTAAGCATTAGGAACCCATTAAGCATAGAAGAACAATTTAAACAACCAAGCATGTATCTAATCCCTGTTGTCGAATGTCCATACATACTCTTCCTATTCATAGTTCAATTCGAATTAAAGCGTGGTGTATACTCTTAATTCAAACCAAGATAGTTAACAAACAAGTTCTAATGGTGATCAATCATTCAAACAAGCATGTTAACTTATAAGCATAATGAATAAGAACATGAATCATGAATCAAACTTGAAACTCCAAACTTATAAACCCAGAATATTCATGTTAGGTTACATCGAAGCCCTAGTTATGGATTTAGCTACTCATAATGGAAAAGAGACTTGAACAGAAATGAGAAAACATAATGAATGCAATAAGAGTAGAAAAACCCTTTTTCTGAAGTTCTTGTGGTGTCCAAGGCTTCTCCAAGTGCTTCTCCATTTCTAATGCTTCTCCAAGAGCTTCCCCACTTCTAGAAAGATGTATGAAGGATATGGAGGTGATTTGGGATGAGTTTGAGTGAGTGGTGATGGCTAAGGAAGATGAAATTCGTAGGGAAATGGAAGAGAAGAAAGCTGGAGTTGTTTTGGTGATTGTTGGAGTGTTTGGGATTGTGAGAGTGTTTGAGGATGGTTGGAGTGAATTGAAGAAAATAAGTATGGATGAGAAATAGAACACTTTAAACCCTCTCAAGAAAGCAATTAGGCCCGATATAGCTCACTAGGGTAGTCTCCACTATTTTCCTTCAAGAATTTGAGCATGGTACTTTAGCCACCAGAATTCTAAGAGCAAAAGCTTTGTGAAGTGCAAAATTCTGATATGAAAACCTCAAATAGCAGCTCCATAGCATTGATTGTATGACATTCTTAAATAAATAAATAAATAAATAAATAAAATAAAAAAATAGTGACAAGAGAACGAAAATTGAAAACACAAATGGATAAGAAAATTGAAATTGAAAACCTTCATGACCAAGCATCCAACCAGCTCATCCTGAGGTCAGCATGACCAGCAACTTCAAGGGCTTACAACTTGGGCTTCTCTTAAGCAAATGACGACTTTAAGATGTCCATTGTGAAATTCAGAATGTGTCTGATCCAACCACACAAGTATTGGCCCAATCCAAGCTCGGATGAAGAAGATAAGTCCGAAATGAAATTCTAACTCAGTTTGCTCGCTGACAAAAATCCATCCTGAGCATGGATCTGTGTTTGCTAGGTGACGGACTCCAGATTTATCCAATGGGGCTGAATTTTGGATATGTTATAGTAAACATCCATTGGAACAACTTTCATGAAGAATGCGGCCTCATCCGAGCTGTGTAGGTTGCTGAAACAGATCTTGCAATGTGACCCACGAAACTGGACTGGCAAGGGGCTGTAGGAAAAATGAGTTTGTCTTTAAGCTCTTCTTCCATTCATCCAAATTAGGCCTTAACATGCTTGAATTGCATGAATTATTCTCTCTTGCTCTATTGGCCTACAAAACACACAAAGGGAGGGAAATAACTTAGAATTATAGGAACTAAGCAAAAGAAGTAAGTAAATTGGGCATGTATATGTATGAAATTATGAGCTTAACACACCCCCAAACTTAAATTTTGCTAGTCCTCGAGCAAAACAAAAGAGAAACAAAGATAAAAACAAAACAAGAAGTTAACTAGACCACTTTCGTAGGTAACTCGATTGCATTGAGCGTATGCAACAAGCCTTTAAACCTCTAGGCATCCCTAGTAGGAGGAGTTGTGTCTCCTGAGGGTTTAACAGATACGATACCCACAAACATTTTTCTAACTCTACAAAACAAAATGGTTAGAAAAACAACTTTGAAATCAACTAATGAAAATGAAAGAAAGTTTTAGTCATACCTCCAACACCATAGAGTTGCCAAGATAGATCATCAATCAGTGTGTACAAGTGGAAGCTATAGCTCAAAGGCACACAGTTTCAAAGCAAGCACACTCAAACCCTGAATAGAGAACATGCTTCGACTCTAATTCTCATAGATAACACTCAATCACTCAGAACCTATGTTTTAATTCTCTCAAGAAAGCATAAGTGAGTGTATGAAATAGAAGCACAAATTTGGTTAGATCTCATGAAAGGAATTAAATACTAAGAATAGAGATACACACATACTTACCAGCACCCATGAATACATCCTCAAAGATCAGCTAGGTCTTTCACAATGTTGTAATGAAAGGCTAAGGTTTAGGGGAAATGGAAGAATTGGAAGGAAAAACAAATAACTTAAGAAAATACCAAGGTTGCATGCTTCATTAATCTACAAGGCATTATTGATTTAGATTGGCATGGCAGCAAACTTCATGGTATCACCTGGCATAGACTTTATTTTTCACACTTAGATCATATTGAAACACTTTCATCTTTGCTGATTTGATATGCATCTTCTTTACTTTATTGCACAGATTCACACAAAATTTTTATTTAGGTACATGGCTGCAACTTCCTTGCTTCAAACTTTATGTTGGCAAACCTTGGTATATTTCTAAGTTACTAGGGTATGGCTACAATAGGTCAAGTATCTCATATTGAGATACAAAGGTAGGGAAATGATGAGGGTGATAGAAGAAAAAGGCTTTAAGTGTTTGGCTTCAAGAGGGCTAATGGAACACACATATGGGTAGGGTGAAAAGAAAGCACATAGAATGGTTATACACACATAGCCTAGCATCACTTCAATGAGTTCAATCATGAATGAGAGCAAGCACATGATATCTGCAAAAGAGAATCATCCTTAGTATTCAATCAAAATGAATCCATTTTGTACCCTTCTAGCTTATGATTTGGTTATGTTTTTGAGTTAAACTTGTGCTTTTAATCGTTTTTGTGTTTATCTTTCAGCTTTAGGTAACAATGATGGCTTTGGATAGGAAATGATGCAATCCATGCATGTTAAAGCCTGATTTGGATAAAGGGAAGAAGTGCTTAAAGACAAACTCATTTTGGCTACAGCCCCCTGCCAGTCCAGTTCCGTAGGTCATATTGCAAGCTTTGTTTCAGCAACCTACACAACTCGGATGAGGCCGTATTCTTCATGAACGTTGTTCCAATGGGTGTGTACTATAACATATCCAAACTTCAGCCCCATTGGATAAATCTGGAGTCCGTAACCTAGCAAACACTGAACCATGCTCAGGATGGATTTTTGTCAGTGAGCAAAACGAGTTAGCAATTTGTTTCGGCCTTAACTTCCTCCTCCGAGCTTGGATTTGGTCAATACTTGTGTGGTTGGATCCATTCTAAACTTCACAATGGACATCTTAAAGTCTTCATTTGATTCAGCCTAGCCCAATTTGTAAGCCCTTGAAGTTGTTGGTCATGCTGACCTCAGGATGAGCTATTGTTTCTGGTTGGAAGCTTGGTCATGGTGACATGAAGATGAGCTAGGGCTGCTGGTGGGATTTATTGGTGAAGTGCATCAACCAATTCAGATTTTATAATACAAGTGTTGTATGCATTAGTCATATTGAATTCAGATTTTCACTTCCCCTAGGCCTACAAATAGAGAAGTTCTCTAAGCTTGTAAACACACCCCAAGGGGGGGAGCTCTCAAACACTTCTCTAGAGCTCCCTTCCCTTCTCTCCCTCAAATTCTCTTAATTTTGCTTTCTAGTTCTCAATTCTAGCTTTCCTTTTGCTTCTTAGTTGTAATTTATTTTTCTTTGTAATGTAAATTCTTTTCTTAAGTTTTCAAGTTGAATTAGTTTCCAAGTTTCAATTATGGTTTTTGTTCTTATTCATTATGCTTATAAGTTAATATGCTAGTTTGAATGATTGATCACCATTTAGGCTTGCATGTTAGCTATCTTGGTTTGAATTAAGAGTATACACCATGCTTTAATTCGAATTGAACTATGAATAGGAAGAGTATGTATGGACATTCGACAACAGGGATTAGATACATACTTGGTTGTTTAAATTGTTCTTCTATGCTTAATGGGTTCCTAATGCTTAATTTTAGGTTAGACAACAAATGATCAAATTAGGGAATTAGGAACACAAGGTTATGACCACACACCATGGCTTAATCATACTTTAGCTAGAATCAATCCATTAATCTAAATTGAACTTGGGAACTTATTTGCTTGAGTTATTTCTTTCTTCCTTGTTTTATTTATTTCCTTTCTTTTTCATTTCTGTTTTGTGTAGGAAAAATGAATTGGATCATTCAATCACCAATCCTCGTGGGATCGACCTCGCACTTACATATGCTATACTACCAAACGGCTCGTGCACTTGCGAGTATCACAAGTTGAGGATGCAACTGAATCCATTTTGGTGCAGCTGTATCTACGCAACAAGTTTTTGGCGCCGTTGCCGGGGATCGGTAACATTGTTTGATTCTATTTGGCTTTCCTACTTTAATTTTTTTTTCTTAACAGGACAATTTCAAGTTTTAAAGTTAATGACATTAATGGACAAGTTGTGTTTGTAGTCCAACAGAAAAGGACAATTGCCCAACAAGCAAGAGAACTGGGTTTAAGTCCCAGCTTACACAACCCATTGGTGCTTGTTGCTTTGAAGCATGGAATTGGACTTGTGTTGATTTTTCCCTTTCATTTTTAGTTGTTTTTTATATTTCGTAATCCTTTAATTCCGTTTCAAGTTTTTGTATATGTTTGTTTTAGCAATGTAAATAGCTCAATAAAAATGGAGAGAGATGGCAACTTCAAAGATAGGAAGTGTGGAGTAGTGGGAGAAGTCGCGACCTCCAAGTGCATCACGCTCGACCTAATCGCTTCAAGGGGGAGCATTTCAATCCTTTCTCTTCTTTGAATTCTGTTTATTTCCGTAGTTGTTTTTGCCTTTTGGTTCGCGTGGAGTTCTTTGTTTTTCTATGCTGAATCCAACCATATAAATAACGTGAAATTTGGACTTATGGTTGGAAAGTTATAGCCTAAAAACTGAACAGAGGTCGAAGCTGAAAAACATAGAAACGAATCTGTCCAAATGGTGATAAACGGGTGATAGAAAGTGCTGTTTGTTTGTTTTTTTTTTTTCTCTTTGGTTTCTTGGTTTGTTTCTTTTAGTACAACAATTTATGTTGTTTGTTTGAATTTGTTTACAGTACTTAGTTCATTTTTGTTTATGGTTTGTTGTTTCATTTTATCTTAATTTGTTTTTATTTCTTATCTTAAAAATTTTAAAATTAAAAAAAAAAGATTTTTCATATGAGCCGACTTATGGTAACCCCAGTGAGCACTTCCGTTAATATAGTGTCTAGGAGTTCTTTAGGCGACACCTTCGGTGTCTAAGAAGTTTGGGTTTTAAGCGGGATCATTGTGACCCCTCCAAACTTCCCGGATCCCCTGGCTGTGTTTTCTGAGGCCCTTAACTGGTCATCCATGAGTTGCTTGTATATTCGTGTGTTTTTAAATTAAGTTTTTTTTTTATTTATTTTTATTTTCTTTGTTTTCTTTTCTGTTAAGTCTTTGTTTTTGTTTTGTTTTTGTTTTTGTTTTGTTAAGTTAGTTTATGTATTTATTTACGTGGTATGGTTAGTTAGTTTTTTTTTTCTCTGAGTGTTAAAAACAAACTTTATTTCAATTCAAACATTGCATAAAAACAAAAAAAACAAAAAAACAAAAACAATAAAAATAAAAAAACAACATCATCATCATCTTCTTCATCATCTTCTTCATCTCCATCATCATCATGGCTTGCCTCTATTTTCTCGCACTTGTAGAATCTGCAGCAGCTCCACATGGTCCTCATTTTTTCTCTGCAGTGCTTCCACGTGCTGATTGGCACAGTAGAGCCGCTTCTGCAAGTCCGCCACCATAGCCTTCAAGGAAGCTATTTCCTCGCTCATCGCGGCACACTCCCGTGTCCTCGCCAGTAATCGCATGCCCAAATTGGTAGCCGAGACCGCACGGAGCACAGTTAAATTGTCGGACTCCTCCACCGCTGCTTTGTCAGACCTCTGTGCCACATGCAGATGATCTGTCGTTGTGAGCTTGCTGCCGATCATGCCTCCCAGCAGCACTGCTCTGTTCGGCATTGGCTCAGAAAAGTTCAGTATTGCCTCAGCAAAGTTTGAGGCCGTGCCGTGATGATATGTGGAGTTTGGGAAGACAAGGTTTGGAGGAGCCCTTGTCTGGGCATTCGGTGGTGCAAGTGAGAGCTCAAGGTTGAGATCATCAAGGTGAGTGCATGAGGATGCCATTTTTTTTTTTCTGTTTCTGGATTTTTTGATGTTTTTCCTTGAGTTGCAGGAAGAAATGCTGGGTATCATCCGCTTGCAGATGTGTGGTTTAAATAGACATATGCTGATGAGAGAGAGCCAACACCATTTCGGATTTCCCGGGCATGCTCGACCTAATCGCTTCAAGGGGGAGCACATTAACTTTCACTTTACTTTTCTTTTTTCCGTGTTTTCGGGTGTTTTATGTTTTTGCCCGTTACTTTCATTTTCTAGTGTTTTGTGTTTTTGCCTTTCCCTTTCGGCTATCATCTTTGTCTTATTTTAGTTAGGGAAATGTGTTTTCTTTTCCGTTTGTCGTCTTTGTTTTATTTTAGTTGGGAAGTGTGTTTTCTTTTTCTTTTTCTTTTTCTTTCTGCAACCTTACTCTTTTATTTCCGAAACAAAATAACGAAAATACAAAAACAACAAAATAAAATAAAAACAACAATAATGCAGTAGGAAATCATTTCTTCTCGGTGCTTGGTGTCTCGACCATTGGAGCTTTGAGTTTGGCCCTTTGGCTGTCCTCTTCCGGGGCTTCACGCACAGCTTCTTGGGGCTCATCACTTGAGCTCCCAAAGATCGCAATCTTAGCTTGAGCGTAACTACTCTCGCGATCTGCTTGTTTGCGTTTACCCGGTCAGTCTAGGTCCTCCAGCTGTTTTCGCATGTCGCGAGAGTATGATCGGTTCACAATTGTATATCATTTTGTACCCTTCTAGCTTATGATTTGGTTATGTTTTTAGTTAAACTTGTGCTTTTAATCCTTTTTGTGTTTATCTTTCAGTTCATTGAGCTTTAGGTAATAATGATGGCTTTAGAGAGCATAATTCATGCAATTCAAGCATGTTAAGGCCTAATTTGGATGAATGGATGAAGAGCTTAAAGACAAACTCATTTTGGCTACAGCCCCCTGCCAGTCCAGTTCCGTAGGTCATATTGCAAGCTTTGTTTCAACAACCTACATAGCTCGAATGAGGCCACATTCTTCATGAAAGTTGTTCCAATTGGTGTGTACTATAACATATCCAAAATTCAGCCCCATTGGATAAATATGGAGTCCGTTACCTAGCAAACACAGAACCATGCTCAGGATGGATCTTATCAGCGCGGAAAATGAGTTAGCAATTTGTTTCGGCCTTAACCTCTTCCTCCAACCTTGGATTGGCCCAAATCACATATGGCTGGAAAGAAGACATTCTGAACTTCAATGTCGAGTGCTTAAAGTCCTAATTTGATTAAGAGAAGCCCAAGTTGTAAGCCCTTGAAGTTGCTGGTCATGCTGACCTCAGCATGTGCTGGTTGGATGCTTAGTCATGGTGAGCTAGGTATGAGCTATCATTTCTGGTTGGAAGCTTGGTCATGGTGACATGAAGATGAGCTAGGGCTGCTGGTGGGATCTATTGGTGAAGTGCATCAACCAATTCAAGATTTTCTAATACAAGTGCAACACCCAATGTAGATTTTCTAATACAAGTGCATCAACCATTTCAGATTTTATAAAACAAGTGTTGTATGCATTAGCCATATTGAATTCAGATTTTCACTTCCCCTAGGCCTATAAATAGGGAAGTTCTCTAAGCTTGTAAACACACCCCAAGGGGGGGAGCTCTCAAACACTTCTCTAAGAGCTCCCTTCCCTTCTCTCCCTCAAATTCTCTTAGTTTTCCTTTCTAGTTCTCGATTGATTGTAACAAAAATCCTTTTACTAAATTTTCCTTTAAGTCTTTCCAAGTTCTACTTTAATTTTCATTGTTATGTAAATTCTTTTCTTTAGTTTCAAGTTTGATTAGTTTCCAAGTTTCAATTATGGTTTTTGTTCTTATTCATTATGCTTATAAGTTAATATGCTAGTTTGAATGATTGATCACCATTTAGGCTTGCATGTTAGCTATCTTGGTTTGAATTAATAGTATACACCATGCTTTAATTCGAATTGAACTATGAATAGGAAGAGTATGTATGGACATTCAACAACAGGGATTAGATACATGCTTGGTTGTTTAAATTGTTCTTCTATGCTTAATGGGTTCCTAATGCTTAATTTTAGGTTAGACAACAAATGATCAAATTAGGGAATTAGGAACACAAGGTTATGACCAAACACCATGGCTTAATCATACTTTAGCTAGAATCAATCCGTTAATCTAATTGAACTTGGGAACTTATTTGCTTGAGTTAGTTATTTCTTTCTTCCTTGTTTTATTTATTTCCTTTCTTTTTCATTTCTGTTTTGTGTAGGGAAACTAAATTGGATCATTCAATCACCAATCCCTGTGGAATCGACCTCGCACTTACATACGCTAAACTACCAACGGTTCGTGCACTTGCGAGTATCACAAGTTGGGGATGCAGCTTAATCCATTTTGGTGCAGCTGAATCTACACAACAGAGTACAACTCTACCATTTTTGATAGGTTTTTATTCTCGTCCCGCAATACTTCTAGCTGGTGTCGATTCACCTCCACTATCCTTGACCTCTCCCTTTTCAAGCTTTTTATAGCAGTCTGACACTCCTCAACCATACTTCGCTCCGCCGCCAACTGACCTTTCAGCACCTCTATCTCATGGGACTTCGCAAGTAGGCAATGACCCAAACTTGCGACTGTTGCCGTACTCTGCACGCTCAGTGCCAGGGCATCGCTCACTACCCGGTTGTCATCCCTTGTCCCCAGAACACGTATATCTTTAGGAGTCACTAAATTTCTAGCCACTCCAATGGCAACATCGTTGTCCAGGAGTATTGAGTCAGTTACTGTCACAGGCCCCCGTGCGGAAGCATAGTAGGGCATCCATACTGGTACCGCTGCTTGGCCTCGTGTCTGAGTCGGTGGAGGTAGGTTGAGATCCAACGAAAATGGGTAGTTAGAGGCCATTTGATTTCTCACTCTCTTTTCTTCTTTCTTTCATTTCTCTTTTGTGTGTTTCTGAATTTGCGTTTTTTTTTACCCTTTCTTATAGACTTAGTCTTTGACAAACCCTAGCCATTGCAGCATCTGAGCATTTTCTGAATCTCTAGCATTCCTTGAGTCCCACAACCTTCTCGCCTTCCAACCATACCCAACTCATTTATCATGACGTGTCTTTTCTGAACGAACGCGTTCAGTAAAGTCTTCGCGCCTTTCCATGAGCCCGTAATTTTTGCTTGTGGAGTCTGCGGCGCCTCTATGCGTCGACACGTGTCTCGCCCTGTCTGTTGGTCCCTTACACTGAACCGAGACATCATGACCCATGTTAAAATCCCGCTCTTTGTGTTGCTAATCATGGTTCGATAGTTTGTTTTTACAAAACTAAATAATAATAAAAAGCCGGAAATGAAAACAAATTGTGGGTCGGGTTTCACTTTAGTTTGGGTTTCAAAGTGGGTTAAATTCACCGTGGTTTGTGTTTCGAAATTGTGGGCTTTGGGCTTCAAAATTTTTTTTGGATTTCAGAATTGTGTGATTAGGGTTTACTGTTTCAATTTTTTTTTTTTTTTTTGTTTGTTTGTTTGTGTTGTAATTTTTATTTTATAATTATTTTGTTTTTGTTTTCTTTTGTGATTTTGTGATTTTTTTTTTTTTAATTTGCTTTAATACCTTTCATTTGTTGTTATGACATTGTTTGTGGCTAATTTTTAAACATTGAGAACAATGTTCATTTCTAGGTTTGGGGGTATTGGAGTTTAGCATGTAAATTTGGTTTTTCCTTAATTTTTTTTTTTATATTTATTTATTTGCTTGTTTTCATTTTTATTTTATTTTGTTAAGTCTTGCTTTTATTTTGATTTTGATTTTGATTTTGATTTTATTCACTTTCCGAACACATTTGATGAGATTGTGATAAATGTTTGCATGACTTAAATGAAAATTGAATTTTATTTATTATTTATTTTGTTTTCCTTGTAAATTTTTATTGTAAAAAAAAATTAATTAATTAATTAATTTGGCATCGTTCTAGCATGACATGTTCGAAACCTTCTTTGCACTTGCCATTTGTTTCATAATTTTCCAATTAAAGGATTTGCATGACCCAAAGAATTGTATCAAGCATAAATTAGACTTATATAACCATATAATGTGAGCTTTTGAGCCTTGTGCTTCATTTCATGAGTGTTATACACATACTCTTATTTTCTTGTCATCAAAGTTGTTGTTTGATTTCATTATTCATTGATTTGGTTGATCACTTAAAAGTCATTCATTCTTATGCAATTTGACTTCATGACATTTTAAGAAGTGATATTAAGGCCTTCTTTGGATCGTTTGTGCCTTTCAAGCTAACCTTATGCATGCTTAAGCATGATTTTCCATTGTTTACCATTTTGAGCCTACATGTAAACCTTTTCTTTCATTTTACCAATTATATTTCCTCGCCTTAGCCCGAAAAACAAATATTTACCTTTCTAAGGAATTCATGAGCTCTAATTCGGATGTGTTTTTCAAGCTAAGTTTGGGAAGGGATATTACATCAAAAAAAAAATTAAAAAAAATCACACAATTGGTGAAAGAAAAGAGAAAGTTGTGATTAAGTGGCGGTTGTTTGAAAATTCATTTTTGGGCCTTCAAAATAATTTGGTGTTTGGAAAGGAGTTTGAATCAATGTAAATGAAGGTATAAGGAGTTTTGATCATGTAAAAGAAAAAAAAATCTAATCGTGATTGTTTGTACCGTATCTGACCCTCCACTTGTACAACGACACGTGGATCTTATAAACTCGCCCAAGTACCCAAGGCCTCGGACAATCGGCATCGGCTACCGATGGAATTGTCTCAAAGCTGCGAACAGCCATTACGAGCCCAACTCGTCTACAATCGGCATCCCCTACCGATTGTAGAGAATCAACCTCGAAGTACCCACCCAAAATATCTAAGGACTCGTGTCGACCTCAGAAGGCCCTCCCATGAGTCCCACATCGAAAATGAGCACTGAGAGCATACTAAATGCCCTCTATAAATAGGCCCCTTCCACTACAATACAGGGGTAAGACTTTTCAGCTTGACTTTTATACTTCTATATGGTCAACAGCAAGAGCTTTTAAAACAACAAACTTACTTCGGCATCGGAGGGTCTTAGGCTGGTTCCACACCGGTTCCATAGACCTCACGAGTCTCGACTTCTTTCTATTCAGGATCAGCATCCAAGGACAGGAAGAATCGGCATCCAATATTCAATCGATCTCTCGATTGTCCATCTCGTTTGTAAGTTGCACTCATCTCTATCTGTTCAGATTTAGCGCCAACAGATTGGCGCCGTCTGTGGGAATCGCTTATCGATCAACCCATATCTCAAAATAAAGAACTCTGAGACCAAACGTCAGTTGCAACGCTTCAACTTCCCGAACGTGGCAGATCTAGCCACCTTCGAGCACAACTCCACTAGCGAACGGAAGGCGCACATCTATGAGTTTTCACTCACCTCTCGTGCCGAACGGCCGGCGCACATCGATGAGTTTTCACTCACCTCTCGTGCCGAACGGCAGGCGCACATCGTTGAGTTTTCACTCACCTCTCGTGCCGAACGGCCAGCGCACATCGATGAGTTTTCACTCACCTCTCGTGCCGAACGGCCGGCGCACATCGTTGAGTTTTCACTCACCTCTCGTGCCGAACGGCAGGCGCACATCGTCGAGTTTTCACTCACCTCTCGTGCCGAACGACAGCCGCATATTCATGAGTTTTCACTCACCCCTTGCAACAATCGGCACATCATGCCGTCTCTTATCCAAGCTCTCCCTTGGGCACTTGGGGGACTACATACCACCATCGGCAACTATGGGACCATTGTGTCCGGGTCAGAATGCCGAATACACATTCAAGTCCCCAACCGAGAAGCTTCTCAATCGGCAACTTGGGGGACTACTGTTTGTACCATATCTGACCCTCCACTCGTACAACGACACGTGGATCTTATAAACTCGCCCAAGTACCCAAGGCCTCGGACAATCGGCATCGGCCACCGATGGAATTGTCTCAAAGCTGCGAACAGCCATTACGAGCCCAACTCGTCTACAATCGGCATCCCCTACCGATTGTAGAGAATCAACCTCGAAGTACCCGCCCAAAATATCTAAGGACTCGTGTCGACCTCAGAAGGCCCTCCCACGAGTCCCACATCGAAAATGAGCACTGAGAGCATACTAAATGCCCTCTATAAATAGGCCCCTTCCACTACAATACAGGGGTAAGACTTTTCAGCTTGACTTTTATACTTCTATATGGTCAACAGCAAGAGCTTTTAAAACAACAAACTTACTTCGGCATCGGAGGGTCTTAGGCTGGTTCCACACCGGTTCCATAGACCTCACGAGTCTCGACTTCTTTCTATTCAGGATCAGCATCCAAGGACAGGAAGAATCGGCATCCAATATTCAATCGATCTCTCGATCGTCCATCTCGTTTGTAAGTTGCACTCATCTCTATCTGTTCAGATTTAGCGCCAACAGTGATGATTCGAAGTCTTGTAAACAATTGTTTTATGCTCTTACATTGCGAGTTCCTTGGACTTTGTATTATCCATACCTTTCATTTCTTACTCACCTTACACCCTTGGCCCCATTACAACCTATACTAAAGACCTAAATTGATCTTAAATGTCATGTGGTTGAATTGCATCCATTTTTCTACTTTTAAGTGTTTGGCATCCTTCTTGAGATCATATTAATGCAAGTTCTTCATCTTCCTATTTTGAGTTAAGTCCCTTATGATTTAACTCTAATCTCATGTTTATAATTGAGTGTTGCATTGTAGCCCTCTTCTGAGTGACTCATTTGTGAGAGGACAACTTCGGTGAGATTTGAAGTTGCATTTGTGCTTGGTATGATTTTTGAAATTGTGTGAAAACTAAGATTGGGGAATTTGTTGCATTTGGCTATCACACTTTGAACATGTTATGTTTTGAACTTTGCCACCTTGTAAATAATGTCTAAAATTGAGCTTTTAAACTTTTGAGTCATGTGCATGAGTCATTTCTCTTCATAAAATGTTCGGAAAGATTGTTTTGAGTTTTTAATTTTTTATTTTTATTTTTATGTTTGTTTTGTTTTTGTAATTATTTTTGTTTTTGTGTTTCTTTTATTTTTGCTTAAGGACTAACAAATCTAATAAGTTTTCTAACCACTTTGTTTTGTAGAGTTAGTAAAATGTTTGTGGGTATCGTTTCTGTTAAACCCTCAGGAGACACAACTCCTCCTACTAAGGATGCCTAGAGGTTTAAAGGCTTGTTGCATACGCTCAATGCAATCGAGTTACCTACGAAAGTGGTCTAGTTAACTTCTTGTTTTGTTTTTAACTTTGTTTTGTGTTGTTTTGCTCGAGGACTAGCAAAATCTAGGTTTGGGGGTATTTGATCGGTTCAATAATTGTATATCATTTTGTACCCTTCTAGCTTATGATTTGGTTATGTTTTTGAGTTAAACTTGTGCTTTTAATCCTTTTTGTGTTTATCTTTCAGCTTTAGGTAACAATGATGGCTTTGGATAGGAAATGATGTAATCCATGCATGTTAAAGCCTGATTTGGATAAAGGGAAGAAGTGCTTAAAGACAAACTCATTTTTCCTACAGCCTCTTGCCAGTCCAGTTTCGTGGGTCACATTGCAAGATCTGTTTCAGCAACCTACACAGCTCGGATGAGGCCGCATTCTTCATGAAAGTTGTTCCAATTGGTGTATACTATAACATATCCAACATTCAGCCCCATTGGATAAATATGGAGTCTGTCACCTAGCAAACACAGAACCATGCTCAGGATGGATTTTTGTCAGCGAGCAAAACGAGTTAACAATTTGTTTTAGCCTTAACTTCTTCATCCGAGCTTAGATTGGGCCAATACTTGTGTGGTTGGATCAGACACATTCTGAACTTCAATTTGGAGTACTTAAAGTCGTCATTTGCTTAAGAGAAGCCCAAATTGTAAGCCCTTGAAGTTGCTGGTCATGCTGACCTCAGGATGAGCTATTGTTTCTGGTTGGAAGCTTGGTCATGGTGACATGAAGATGAGCTAGGGCTGCTGGTGGGATTTATTGGTGAAGTGCATCAACCAATTCAGATTTTATAATACAAGTGTTGTATGCATTAGTCATATTGAATTCAGATTTTCACTTCCCCTAGGCCTATAAATAGAGAAGTTCTCTAAGCTAGTAAACACACCCCAAGGGGGAGAGCTCTCAAACACTTCTCTAGAGCTCCCTTCCTTTCTCTCCCTCAAATTCTCTTAATTTTGCTTTCTAGTTCTCAATTCTAGCTTTCCTTTTGCTTCTTAGTTGTAGTTTATTTTTCTTTGTAATGTAAATTCTTTTCTTAAGTTTTCAAGTTGAATTAGTTTCCAAGTTTCAATTATGGTTTTTGTTCTTATTCATTATGCTTATAAGTTAATATGCTAGTTTGAATGATTGATCACCATTTAGGCTTGCATGTTAGCTATCTTGGTTTGAATTAAGAGTATACACCATGCTTTAATTTGAATTGAACTATGAATAGGAAGAGTATGTATGGACATTCGACAACAGGGATTAGATACATGCTTGGTTGTTTAAATTGTTCTTCTATGCTTAATGGGTTCCTAATGCTTAATTTTAGGTTAGACAACAAATGATCAAATTAGGGAATTAGGAACACAAGGTTATGACCACACACCATGGCTTAATCATACTTTAGCTAGAATCAATCCATTAATCTAATTGAACTTGGGAACTTATTTGCTTGAGTTATTTCCTATTTTCTTGTTGTATTTATTTCCTTTCTTTTTCATTTCTGTTTTGTGTAGGGAAAAGGAATTGAATCATTCAATCACCAATCCTCGTGGGATCGACCTCGCACCTACATACACTATACTACCGAACGGCTCGTGCACTTGCGAGTATCACAAGTTGAGGATGCAACTGAATCCATTTTGGTGCAGCTGTATCTACGCAACAGTGAGTTTTGAGTGAAATCCAATCGCTAGAAGTATGGAATACCCCAACCACTCCAATTAGGAACAAACTGCCGTTGAACTTGAATTGTCCAATTTGGAACACCTATTGATTTCGGATCGAGCCCAAAACTTGGGCAACATCAGAATATGGTGGGAGGAGTCATTTGGTGAGTTTTGAGTGAAATCAAATCGCTAGAAGTATGGAATACACCAACCACTCAAATTAGGAACGAACTGCCGTTGAACTTGAATTGTCCAATTTGGAACAACTATTGATTTCGGATCGAGCCCAAAACTTGGGCAACAGCATAATATGGTGGGAGGAGTCATTTGGTGAGTTTTGAGTGAAATCCAATCGCTAGAAGTATGGAATACACCAACCACTCAAATTAGGAACGAACTGCCGTTGAACTTGAATTGTCCAATTTGGAACACCTATTGATTTCGGATCGAGCCCAAAACTTGGGCAACATCATAATATGGTGGGAGGAGTCATTTGGTGAGTTTTGAGTGAAATCCAATTGCTAGAAGTATGGAATACACCAACCACTCCAATTAGGAACGAACTGCCGTTGAACTTGAATTGTCCAATTTCTCACACCAATTGATTTCGGATCGAGCCCCAAACTTGGGCAACATCATAATATGGTGGGAGGAGTCATTTGGTAAGTTTTGAGTGAAATCCAATCGCTAGAAGTATGGAATACACCAACCACTCCTATTAGGAACGAACTGCCGTTGGACTTGAATTGTCCAATTTCTCACACCTATTGATTTCGGATCGAACCCCAAACTTGGGCAACATCATAATATGGTGGGAGGAGTCATTTGGTGAGTTTTGAGGGAAATCCAATCGCTAGAAGTATGGAATACACCAACCACTCCAATTAGGAACGAATTGCCGTTGAACTTGAATTGACCAATTTGGAACACCTATTGATTTCGGATCGTGCCCAAATCTTGAGCAACATCATAATATGGTGGGAGGAGTCATTTGGTGAGTTTTGAGGGAAATCCAATCGCTAGAAGTATGGAATACACCAACCACTCCAATTAGGAACGAACTGCCGTTGAACTTGAATTGTCCAATTTCTCACACCTATTGATTTTGGATCGAGCCCAAAACTTGGGCAACATCATAATATGGTGGGAGGAGTCATTTGGTGAGTTTTGAGTGAAATCCAATCGCTAGAAGTATGGAATACACCAACCACTCCTATTAGGAACGAACTGCCGTTGAACTTGAATTGTCCAATTTCGAACACCTATTGATATCGGATCGAGCCCAAACTTGGGCAACAACATAATATGGTGGGAGAAGTCATTTGGTGAGTTTTGAGTGAAATCCAATCGCTAGAAGTATGGAATACACCAACCACTACAATTAGGAACGAACTGCCGTTGAACATGAATTGTCCAATTTGGAACACCTATTGATTTCGAATCGAGCCCCAAACTTGGGCAACATCATAATATGGTGGGAGGAGTCATTTGGTGAGTTTTGAGTGAAATCCAATCGCTAGAAGTATGGAATACACCAACCACTCCAATTAGGAACGAACTGCCGTTGAACTTGAATTGTCCAATTTCTCACACCTATTGATTTCGGATCGAGCCCAAAACTTGGGCAACATCATAATATGGTGGGAGGAGTCATTTGGTTAGTTTTGAGTGAAATCCAATCACTAGAAGTATGGAATACCCCAACCACTCCAATTAGGAACGAACTGCCGTTGAACTTGAATTGTCCAATTTGGAACACCTATTGATTTCGGATCGTGCCCAAATCTTGAGCAACATCATAATATGGTGGGAGGAGTCATTTGGTGAGTTTTGAGGGAAATCCAATCGCTAGAAGTATGGAATACACCAACCACTCCAATTAGGAACGAACTGTCGTTGAACTTGAATTGTCCAATTTCTCACACCTATTGATTTCGGATCGAGCCCAAAACATGGGCAACATCATATTATGGTGGGAGGAGTCATTTGGTGAGTTTTGAGTGAAATCCAATCGCTAGAAGTATGGAATACACCAACCACTCCAATTAGGAACGAACTGCCGTTGAACTTGAATTGTCCAATTTGGAACACCTATTGATTTCGGATCGAGCCCAAAACTTGGGCAAAGTCATAATATGGTGGGAGGAGTCATTTGGTGAGTTTTGAGTGAAATCCAATCGCTAGAAGTGTGGAATACACCAACCACACCAATTAGGAACGAATTGCCGTTGAACCTGAATCGTCCAATTTCTCACACCTATTTATTTCGGATCGAACCCCAAACTTGGGCAACATCGTAATATGGTGGGAGGAGTCATTTGGTGAGTTTTGAGTGAAATCGAATCGCTAGAAGTTTGGAATACACCAACCACTCCAATTAGGAACGAACTGCCGTTGAACTTGAATTGTCCAATTTCGAACACCTATTGATTTCGGATCGAGCCCAAACTTGGGCAACAACATAATATGGTGGGAGAAGTCATTTGGTGAGTTTTGAGTGAAATCCAAACGCTAGAAGTATGGAATACACCAACCACTCCAATTAGGAACGAACTGCCGTTGAACATGAATTGTCCAATTTGGAACACCTATTGATTTCGGATCGAGCCCCAAACTTGGGCAACATCATAATATGGTGGGAGGAGTCATTTGGTGAGTTTTGAGTGAAATCCAATCGCTAGAAGTATGGAATACACCAACCACTCTAATTAGGAACGAACTGCCGTTGAACTTGAATTGTCCAATTTCTCACACCTATTGATTTCGGATCGAGCCCAAAACTTGGGCAACATCATAATATGGTGGGAGGAGTCATTTGGTTAGTTTTGAGTGAAATCCAATCACTAGAAGTATGGAATACCCCAACCACTCCAATTAGGAACGAACTGCCGTTGAACTTGAATTGTCCAATTTGGAACACCTATTGATTTCGGATCGTGCCCAAATCTTGAGCAACATCATAATATGGTGGGAGGAGTCATTTGGTGAGTTTTGAGGGAAATCCAATCGCTAGAAGTATGGAATACACCAACCACTCCAATTAGGAACGAACTGCCGTTGAACTTGAATTGTCCAATTCCGAACACCTATTGATTTCGGATCGAGCCCAAAACATGGGCAACCTCATAATATGGTGGGAGGAGTCATTTGGTGAGTTTTGAGTGAAATCCAATCGCTAGAAGTATGGAATACACCAACCACTCCAATTAGGAACGAACTGCCGTTGAACTTGAATTGACCAATTTGGAACACCTATTGATTTCGGATCGAGCCCCAAACTTGGGCAACATCAAAATATGGTGGGAGGAGTCATTTGGTGAGTTTTGAGTGAAATCCAATCGCTAGAAGTATGGAATACACCAACCACTACAATTAGGAACGAACTGCCGTTGAACTTGAATTGTGCAATTTCTCACACCTATTGAATTCGGATCGAGCCGAAAACTTGGGCAACATCATAATATGGTCGGAGGAGTCATTTGATGAGTTTTGAGTGAAACCCAATCGCTAGAAGTATGGAATACACCAACCACTCCAATTAGGAACGAACTGCCGTTGAACTTGAATTGTCCAATTTCTCACACCTATTGATTTCGGATCGAGCCCAAAACTTGGGCAACATCATAATATGGTGGGAGGAGTCATTTGGTTAGTTTTGAGTGAAATCCAATCGCTAGAAGTATGGAATACACCAACCACTCCAATTAGGAACGAACTGCCGTTGAACTTGAATTGTCCAATTTCTCACACCTATTGATTTCGGATCAAGCCCAAAACATGGGCAACCTCATAATATGGTGGGAGGAGTCATTTGGTGAGTTTTGAGTGAAATCCAATCGCTAGAAGTATGGAATACACCAACCACTCCAATTAGGAACGAACTGCTGTTGAACTTGAATTGACCAATTTGGAACACCTATTGATTTCGGATCGAGCCCCAAACTTGGGCAACATCAAAATATGGTGGGAGGAGTCATTTGGTGAGTTTTGAGTGAAATCCAATCGCTAGAAGTATGGAATACACCAACCACTACAATTAGGAACGAACTGCCGTTGAACTTGAATTGTGCAATTTCTCACACCTATTGAATTCGGATCGAGCCGAAAACTTGGGCAACATCATAATATGGTCGGAGGAGTCATTTGATGAGTTTTGAGTGAAACCCAATCGCTAGAAGTATGGAATACACCAACCACTCCAATTAGGAACGAACTGCCGTTGAACTTGAATTGTCCAATTTCTCACACCTATTGATTTCGGATCGAGCCCAAAACTTGGGCAACATCATAATATGGTGGGAGGAGTCATTTGGTTAGTTTTGAGTGAAATCCAATCGCTAGAAGTATGGAATACACCAACCACTCCTATTAGGAACGAACTGCCGTTGAACTTGAATTGTCCAATTTCGAACACCTATTGATTTCGGATCGAGCCCAAACTTGGGCAACAACATAATATGGTGGGAGAAGTCATTTGGTGAGTTTTGAGTGAAATCCAATCGCTAGAAGTATGGAATACACCAACCACTACAATTAGGAACGAACTGCCGTTGAACTTGAATTGTGCAATTTCTCACACCTATTGATTTCGGATCGAGCCCAAAACGTGGGCAACCTCATAATATGGTGGGAGGAGTCATTTGGTGAGTTTTGAGTGAAATGCAATCGCTAGAAGTATGGAATACACCAACCACTCCAATTACGAACGAACTGCCGTTGAACTGGAATTGTCCAATTTCTCACACCTATTGATTTCGAATCGAGCCCAAAACTTGGGCAACATCATAATATGGTGGGAGGAGTCCTTTGGTGAGTTTTGAGTGAAATCCAATGGCTAGAAGTATGGAATACACCAACCACTCCAATTAGGAACGAACTGCCGTTGAACTTGAATTGTCCAATTTCCCACACCTATTGATTTCGGATCGATCCCAAAACTTGGGCAACATCATAATATCGTGGGAGGAGTCATTTGGTGAGTTTTGAGTGAAATCCAACCGCTAGAAGTATGGAATACTCCAACCACTCCAATTAGGAACGAACTGCCGTTGAACTTGAGTTGTCCAATTTGGAACACCTTTTGATTTCGGATCGAGCCCCAAACTTGGGCAACATCATAATATGGTGGGAGGAGTCATTTGGTGAGTTTTGAGTGAAATCCAATCGCTAGAAGTATGGAATACACCGACCACTCCCATTAGGAACGAACTAACGTTGAACTTGAATTCTCCAATTTCTCACACCTATTGATTTTGGATCGAGCCCAAAACTTGGGCAACATCATAATATGGTGGGAGGAGTCATTTGGTGAGTTTTGAGTGAAATCCAATCGCTAGAAGTATGGAATACACCAACCACTCCAATTAGGAACGAACTGTCGTTGAACTTTAATTGTCCAATTTCTCACACCTATTGATTTCGGATCGAGCCCAAAACTTGGGCAACATCATAATATGGTGGGAGGAGTCATTTGGTGAGTTTTGAGTGAAATCCAATCGCTAGAAGTATAGAATACCCCAACCACTCCAATTAGGAACGAACTGGCGTTGAACTTGAATTGTCCAACTTGGAACACCTATTCATTTCGGATCGAGGCCAAAACTTGGGCAACATCATAATATGGTGGGAGGAGTCATTTGGTGAGTTTTGAGTAAAATCCAATCGCTAGAAGTATGGAATACACCAACCAGTCCAGTTAGGAACGAACTGCCGTTGAACTTGAATTGTCCAATTTCTCACACCTATTGATTTCGGATCGAGCCCAAAACGTGGGCAACATCATAATATGGTGGGAGGAGTCATTTGGTAAGTTTTGAGTGAAATCCAATCGCTAGAAGTATGGAATACACCAACCCGTCCAATTGGGAACGAACTGCCGTTGAACTTGAATTGTCCAATTTCTCACACCTATTGATTTTGGATCGAGCCCAAAACTTGGGCAACCCCATAATATGGTGGGAGGAGTCATTTGTTGAGTTTTGAGTGAAATCCAATTGCTAGAAGTATGGAATACACCAACCACTCCAATTAGGAATGAACTGCCGTTGAACTTGAATTCTCCAATTTCTCACACCTATTGATTTCGGATCGAGCCCAAAACTTGGGCAACCTCAAAATATGGTGGCAGGAGTCATTTGGTGAGTTTTGAGTGAAATCCAATCGCAAGAAGTATGGAATACACCAACCACTCCAATTAGGAATGAACTGCCGTTGAACTTGAATTGTCCAATTTGGAAGACCTATTCATTTCGGATCGAGCCCAAAACTTGGGCAACATCATAATATGGTGGGAGGAGTCATTTGGTGAGTTTTGAGTGAAATCCAGTCGCTAGAAGTATGGAATACACCAACCACTCCAATTAGGAACGAACTGCCGTTGAACTTGAATTGTCCAATTCCTCACACCTATTCATTTCGGATCGAGCCCCAAACTTGGGCAATATCATAATATGGTGGGAGGAGTCATTTGGTGAGTTTTGAGTGAAATCCAATTGCTAGAAGTATGGAATACACCAACTACTCCAATTAGGAACGAACTGCCGTTGAACTTGAATTGTCCAATTTGGAATACCTATTCATTTCGGATCGAGGCCAAAACTTGGGCAACAACATAATATGGTGGGAGGAGTCATTTGGTGAGTTTTGTGTGAAATCCAATCGCTAGAAGTGTGGAATACACCAACCACTCCAATTAGGAACGAACTGCCGTTGAACTTGAATTGTCCAATTTCTCACACCTATTGATTTCGGATCGAGCCCAAAACTTGGGCAACGTCATAATATGGTGGGAGGTGTCATTTGGTGAGTTTTGAGTGAAATCCAATCGCTAGAAGTATGGAATACACCAACCAGTCCAATTAGGAACGAACTGCCGTTGAACTTGAATTGTCCAATTTCTCACACCTATTGATTTCGGCCCGAGCCCCAAACTTGGGGCAACATCATAATATGGTGGGAGGAGTCATTTGGTGTGTTTTGAGTGAAATCCAATCACTAGAAATATGGAATACAACAACTACTACGATTAGGAACGAACTGTCGTTGAGATTGAATTGACCAATTTCTCGCACCTATTGATTTCGGATCGAGCCCAAAACTTGGGCAACATCTTAATATGGTCGGAGGAGTCATTTGGTGAGTTTTGAGTGAAATCCAATCCCTAGAAGTATGGAATACACCAACCACACCAATTAGGAACGAACTGCCGTTGAACTTGAATTGTCCAATTTCTCACACCTATTGATTTCAGATCGAGCCCAAAACTTGGGCAACAACATAATATGGTGCGAGGAGTCATTTGGTTAGTTTTGAGTGGAATCCAATCGCTAGAAGTATGGAATACACCAACCAATCCTATTAGGAACGAACTGCCGTTGAACTTGAATTGTCCAATTTGGAACACCTATTGATTTCGGATCGAACCCCAAACTTGTGCAACATTATAATATGGTGGGAGGAGTCATTTGGTGACTTTTGAGTGAAATCCACTCGCTAGAAGTATGGAATACATCAACCACTCCAATTAGGAACGAACTGCCGTTGAACTTGAATTGTCCAATTTCTCACACCTCTTGAATTCGGACCGGGCCCCAAACTTGGGGCAACATCATAATATGGTGGGAGGAGTCATTTGGTGAGTTTTGAGTGAAATCCAATCGCTAGAAGTGTAGAATACACCAACCACTCCAACTAGGAACGAACTGACGTTGAACTTGAATTGTCCAATTTCTCACACCTATTGATTTCGGACCGAGCCCCAAACTTGGGGCAACATCATAATATGGTGGCAGGAGTCATTTGGTGAGTTTTGAGTGAAATCCAATCGCTCGAAGTATGGAATACACCAACCACTCCAATTAGGAACGAACTGCCGTTGAACTTGAATAGTCCAATTTCTCAGACCTATTGATTTCGGATCGAGCCCAAAACTTGGGCCACAACATAATATGGTGGGAGGAGTCATTTGGTGAGTTTTGAGTGAAATCCAATCGCTAGAAGTATGGAATACACCAACCACTCCCATTAGGAACAATCTGCCGTTGAACTTGAATTGTCCAATTTGGAATACCTATTAATTTCGGATCGAGCCCAAAACTTGGGCAACATCATATTATGGTGGGAGGAGTCATTTGGTGAGTTTTTAGTGAAATCCAATTGCTAGAAGTATGGAATACACTAACCACTCCAATTAGGAACGAACTGTCGTTGAACTCGAATTGTCCAATTTCTCACACCTATTGATTTTGGATCGAGCCCCAAACTTGGGCAACATCATAATACGGTGGGAGGATTCATTTGGTGAGTTTTGAGTGAAATCCAATCGCTAGAAGTATGGAATACACCAACCACTCCAATTTGGAACGAACTGCCGTTGAACTTGAATTGTCCAATTTGGAACACCTATTGATTTCGGATCGATCCCAAAACTTGGGCAACATCATAATATGGTGGTAGGAGTCATTTGGTTAGTTTTGAGTGGAATCCAATCGCTAGAAGTATGGAATACACCTACCACTCCCATTTGGAACGAACTGCCGTTGAACTTGAATTGTCCAATTTGGAACACCTATTGATTTCGGATCGAACCCCAAACTTGTGCAACACCATAATATGGTGGGAGGAGTCATTTGGAGACTTTTGAGTGAAATCCAATCGCTAAAAGTAAGGAATACACCAACCACTCCAATTAGGAACGAACTGCAGTTGAACTTAAATTGTCCAATTTGGAACACCTATTGTTTTCGTATCGATCCCAAAACTTGGGCAACATCATAATATGGTGGGAGGAGTCATTTGGTGAGTTTTGAGTGAAATCCAATCGCTAGAAGTGTGGAATACACCAACCACTCCAATTAGGAACGAACTGCCGTTGAACTTGAATTGTCCAATTTCTCACTCCTATTGATTTCGGATCGAGCCCCAAACTTGGGCAACATCATAATATGGTGGGAGGAGTCAGTTGGTGGGTTTTGAGTGAAATCCAATCGCTAGAAGTGTGGAATACAACAACTACTCCGATTAGGAACGAACTGTCGTTGAAATTGAATTGACCAATTACTCACACCTATTGATTTCGGATCGAGCCCAAAACTCGGGCAACATCATAATATGGTGGGATGAGTCATTTGGTGAGTTTTGAGTGAAATCCAATCGCTAGAAGTATGGAATACACTAACCACTCCAATTAGGAACGAACTGCCATTGAACTTGAATTGTCCAATTTCTCACACCTATTGATTTCGGCCCGAGCCCCAAACTTGGGGCAACATCATAATATGGTGGGAGGAGTCATTTGGTGTGTTTTGAGTGAAATCCAATCACTAGAAGTATGGAATACAACAACTACTACGATTTGGAACGAACTGTCGTTGAAATTGAATTGACCAATTTCTCACACCTTTTGATTTCGGATGGAGCCCAAAACTTGGGCAACATCATAATATGGTGGGAGGAGTCATTTGGTGAGTTTTGAGTGAAATCCAATCGCTAGAAGTATGGAATACACCAACCACTCCAATTAGGAACGAACTGCCGTTGAACTTGGATTGTCCATTTTGGAACACCTATTGATTTCGGATCGAGCCCAAAACTTGGGCGATATCATAATATGGTGGGAAGAGTCATTTGGTGAGTTTTGAGTGAAATCCAATCGCTAGAAGTGTGGAATACACCAACCACTCCAATTAGGAACGAACTGCCGTTGAACTTGAATTGTCCAATTTGGAAGACCTATTGATTTCGGATCGAGCCCAAAACTTGGGCAACATCATAATATGGTGGGGGGAGTCATTTGGTGAGTTTTGAGTGAAATCCAATCGCTAGAAGTGTGGAATACACCAACCACTCCAATTAGGAACGAACTGCCGTTGAACTTGAATTGTCCAATTTGGAACACCTATTGATTTCGGATCGAGCCCAAAACTTGGGCAATATCATAATACGGTCGGAGGAGTCATTTGGTGAGTTTTGAGTGAAATCCAATCGCTAGAAGTATGGAATACACCAACCACTCCAGTTAGGAACGAACTGCCGTTATACTTGAATTTTCCAATTTGGAACACCTATTGATTTCGTATCGAGCCCAAAACTTGGGCAACATCATAATATGGTGGGAGGAGTCATTTGGTGAGTTTTGAGTGAAATCCAATCGCAAGAAGTATGGAATACACCAACCACTCCAATTAGGAACGAACTGCCGTTGAACTTGAATTGTCCAATTTCTCACACCTATTGATTTCGGCTCGAGCCCAAAACTTTTGCAACGTCATAATATGGTGGGAGGAGTCATTTCGTGAGTTTTGAGTGAAATCCAATCGCTAGAAGTATGGAATACACCAACCACTCCAATTAGGCACGAACTGCCGTTGAACTTGAATTGTCCAATTTCTCGGATCGAGCCCCAAACTTGGGCAACATCATAATATGGTGGGAGGAGTCATTTGGTGAGTTTTGAGTGAAATCCAATCGCTAGAAGTATGGAATAAACCAACCACACCAATTAGGAACGAACTGCCGTTGAACTTGGATTGTCCATTTTGGAACACCTATTGATTTCGGATCGAGCCCAAAACTTGGGCAATATCATAATATGGTGGGAGGAGTCATTTGGTGAGTTTTGAGTGAAATCCAATCGCTAGAAGTATGGAATACACCAACCACTCCCATTAGGAACGAACTGCCGTTGAACTTGTATTGTCCAATTTCTCACACCTATTGATTTCGGATCGAGCCCAAAACTTTTGCAACGTCATAATATGGTGGGACGAGTCATTTCGTGAGTTTTGAGTAAAATCCAATCTCTAGAAGTATGGAATACACCAACCACTCCAATTAGGAATGAACTGCCATTATACTTGAATTTTCCAATTTCTCACACCAATTGATTTCGAATCGAGCCCAAAACTTGGGCAACATCATAATATGGTGGGAGGAGTCCTTTGGTGAGTTTTGAGTGAAATCCAATCGCTAGAAGTATGGAATAAACCAACCACTCCAATTAGGCACGAACTGCCGTTGAACTTGAATTGTTCAATTTCTCACACCTATTGATTTCGGATCGAGCCCCAAACTTGGGCAACATCATAATATGGTGGGAGGAGTCATTTGGTGAGTTTTGAGTGAAATCCAATCGCTAGAAGTATGGAATACACCAACCACTCCAATTAGGAACGAACTGCCGTTGAACTTGGATTGTCCATTTTGGAACACCTATTGATTTCGGATCGAGCCCAAAACTTGGGCAATATCATAATATGGTGGGAGGAGTCATTTGGTGAGTTTTGAGTGAAATCCAATCTTTAGAAGTATGGAATACACCAACCACTCCAATTAGGAACGAACTGCCGTTGAACTTGAATAGTCCAATTTCTCAGACCTATTGATTTCGGATCGAGCCCAAAACTTGGGCAACAACATAATATGGTGGGAGGAGTCATTTGGTGAGTTTTGAGTGAAATCCAATCGCTAGAAGTATGGAATACACCAAGCACTCCAATTAGGAACGAACTGCCGTTGAACTTGAATTGTCCAATTTGGAACACCTATTGATTTCGGATCGATCCCAAAACTTGGGCAACATAATAATACGGTGGGAGGAGTCATTTGGTGAGTTTTGAGGGAAATCCAATTGCTAGAAGTATGCAATACCCCAACCACTCCAATTAGGAACGAACTGCCGTTGAACTTGAATTGTCCAATTTGGAACACCTATTGATTTCGGATCGAGCCCAAAACTTGGGCAACATCATGTTATGGTGGGAGGAGTCATTTGGTGAGTTTTGAGTGAAATCCAATCCCTAGAAGTATGGAATACACGAACCACTCCAGTTAGGAACGAACTGTCGTTATACTTGAATTTTCCAATTTGGAACACCTATCGATTTCGGATCGAGCCCAAAACTTGAGCAACATCATAATATGGTGGGAGGAGTCATTTGGTGAGTTTTGAGTGATATCCAATCGCAAGAAGTATGGAATACACCAACCAATCCAATTAGGAACAAACTGCCGTTGAACTTGAATTGTCCAATTTCTCACACCTATTGATTTCGGCTCGAGCCCAAAACTTTTGCAACGTCATAATGTGGTGGGAGGAGTCATTTCGTGATTTTTGAGTGAAATCCAATCGCTAGAAGTATGGAATACACCAACCACTCCAATTAGGAACGAACTGCCGTTGAACTTGAATTGTCCAATTTCTCACACCTATTGATTTCGGATCGAGCCCAAAACTTTTGCAACGTCATAATATGGTGGGAGGAGTCATTTCGTGAGTTTTGAGTAAAATCCAATCTCTAGAAGTATGGAATACACCAACCACTCCAATTTGGAACGAACTGCCGTTATACTTGAATTTTCCAATTTCTCACGCCAATTGATTTCGAATCGAGCCCAAAACTTGGGCAACATCATAATATGGTGGGAGGAGTCCTTTGGTGAGTTTTGAGTGAAATCCAATCGCTAGAAGTATGGAATAAACCAACCACTCCAATTAGGCACGAACTGCCGTTGAACTTGAATTGTCCAATTTCTCACACCTATTGATTTCGGATCGAGCCCCAAACTTGGGCAACATCATAATATGGTGGGAGGAGTCATTTGGTGAGTTTTGAGTGAAATCCAATCGCTAGAAGTATGGAATACACCAACCACTCCAATTAGGCACGAACTGCCGTTGAACTTGAATTGTCCAATTTCTCACACCTATTGATTTCGGATCGAGCCCCAAACTTGGGAAACATCATAATATGGTGGGAGGAGTCATTTGGTGAGTTTTGAGTGAAATCCAATCGCTAGAAGTATGGAATACACCAACCACTCCAATTAGGAACGAACTGCCGTTGAACTTGGATTGTCCATTTTGGAACACCTATTGATTTCGGATCGAGCCCAAAACTTGGGCAATATCATAATATGGTGGGAAGAGTCATTTGGTGAGTTTTGAGTGAAATCCAATCGCTAGAAGTGTGGAATACACCAACCACTCCAATTAGGAACGAACTGCCGTTGAACTTGAATTGTCCAATTTGGAAGACCTATTGATTTCGGATCGAGCCCAAAACTTGGGCAACATCATAATATGGTGGGGGGAGTCATTTGGTGAGTTTTGAGTGAAATCCAATCGCTAGAAGTGTGGAATACACCAACCACTCCAATTAGGAACGAACTGCCGTTGAACTTGAATTGTCCAATTTGGAACACCTATTGATTTCGGATCGAGCCCAAAACTTGGGCAATATCATAATATGGTGGGAGGAGTCATTTGGTGAGTTTTGAGTGAAATCCAATCGCTAGAAGTATGGAAAACACCAACCACTCCAGTTAGGAACGAACTGCCGTTATACTTGAATTTTCCAATTTGGAACACCTATTGATTTCGTATCGAGCCCAAAACTTGGGCAACATCATAATATGGTGGGAGGAGTCATTTGGTGAGTTTTGAGTGAAATCCAATCGCAAGAAGTATGGAATACACCAACCACTCCAATTAGGAACGAACTGCCGTTGACCTTGAATTGTCCAATTTCTCACACCTATTGATTTCGGCTCGAGCCCAAAACTTTTGCAACGTCATAATATGGTGGGAGGAGTCATTTCGTGAGTTTTGAGTGAAATCCAATCGCTAGAAGTATGGAATACACCAACCACTCCAATTAGGCACGAACTGCCGTTGAACTTGAATTGTCCAATTTCTCGGATCGAGCCCCAAACTTGGGCAACATCATAATATGGTGGGAGGAGTCATTTGGTGAGTTTTGAGTGAAATCCAATCGCTAGAAGTATGGAATAAACCAACCACACCAATTAGGAACGAACTGCCGTTGAACTTGGATTGTCCATTTTGGAATACCTATTGATTTCGGATCGAGCCCAAAACTTGGGCAATATCATAATATGGTGGGAAGAGTCATTTGGTGAGTTTTGAGTGAAATCCAATCGCTAGAAGTGTGGAATACACCAACCACTCCAATTAGGAACGAACTGCCGTTGAACTTGAATTGTCCAATTTGGAAGACCTATTGATTTCGGATCGAGCCCAAAACTTGGGCAACATCATAATATGGTGGGGGGAGTCATTTGGTGAGTTTTGAGTGAAATCCAATCGCTAGAAGTGTGGAATACACCAACCACTCCAATTAGGAACGAACTGCCGTTGAACTTGAATTGTCCAATTTGGAACACCTATTGATTTCGGATCGAGCCCAAAACTTGGGCAATATCATAATATGGTGGGAGGAGTCATTTGGTGAGTTTTGAGTGAAATCCAATCGCTAGAAGTATGGAATACACCAACCACTCCAGTTAGGAACGAACTGCCGTTATACTTGAATTTTCCAATTTGGAACACCTATTGATTTCGTATCGAGCCCAAAACTTGGGCAACATCATAATATGGTGGGAGGAGTCATTTGGTGAGTTTTGAGTGAAATCCAATCGCAAGAAGTATGGAATACACCAACCACTCCAATTAGGAACGAACTGCCGTTGACCTTGAATTGTCCAATTTCTCACACCTATTGATTTCGGCTCGAGCCCAAAACTTTTGCAACGTCATAATATGGTGGGAGGAGTCATTTCGTGAGTTTTGAGTGAAATCCAATCGCTAGAAGTATGGAATACACCAACCACTCCAATTAGGCACGAATTGCCGTTGAACTTGAATTGTCCAATTTCTCGGATCGAGCCCCAAACTTGGGCAACATCATAATATGGTGGGAGGAGTCATTTGGTGAGTTTTGAGTGAAATCCAATCGCTAGAAGTATGGAATACACCAACCACTCCCATTAGGAACGAACTGCCGTTGAACTTGAATTGTCCAATTTCTCACACCTATTGATTTCGGATCGAGCCCAAAACTTTTGCAATGTCATAATATGGTGGGAGGAGTCATTTCGTGAGTTTTGAGTAAAATCCAATCTCTAGAAGTATGGAATACACCAACCACTCCAATTAGGAACGAACTGCCGTTATACTTGAATTTTCCAATTTCTCACACCTATTGATTTCGAATCGAGCCCAAAACTTGGGCAACATCATAATATGGTGGGAGGAGTCCTTTGGTGAGTTTTGAGTGAAATCCAATCGCTAGAAGTATGGAATACACCAACCACTCCAATTAGGCACGAACTGCCGTTGAACTTGAATTGTCCAATTTCTCACACCCATTGATTTCGGATCGAGCCCCAAACTTGGGCAACATCATAATATGGTGGGAGGAGTCATTTGGTGAGTTTTGAGTGAAATCCAATCGCTAGAAGTATGGAATACACCAACCACTCCAATTAGGAACGAACTGCCGTTGAACTTGGATTGTCCATTTTGGAACACCTATTGATTTCGGATCGAGCCCAAAACTTGGGCAATATCATAATATGGTGGGAGGAGTCATTTGTTGAGTTCTGAGTGAAATCCAATCGCTAGAAGTATGGAATACACCAACCACTCCCATTAGGAACGAACTGCCGTTGAACTTGAATTGTCCAATTTCTAACACCTATTGATTTCGGATCGAACCCCAAACTTGTGCAACATCATAATATGGTGGGAGGAGTCATTTGGTGAGTTTTGAGTGAAATCCAATCGCTAGAAGTATGGAATACACCAACCACTCCAATTAGGAACGAACTGCCGTTGAACTTGAATTGTCCAATTTGGAAGACCTATTGATTTCGGATCGAGCCCAAAACTTGGGCAACATCATAATATGGTGGGGGGAGTCGTTTGGTGAGTTTTGAGTGAAATCCAATCGCTAGAAGTGTGGAATACACCAACCACTCCAATTAGGAACGAACTGCCGTTGAACTTGAATTGTCCAATTTCTCACACCTATTGATTTCGGATCGAGCCCCAAACTTGGGCAACATCATAATATGGTGGGAGGAGTCATTTGGTGAGTTTTGAGTGAAATCCATTCGCTAGAAGTATGGAATACACCAACCTCTCCAATTAGGAACGAACTGCCGTTGAACTTGAATTGTCCAATTTCTCACACCTATTGACTTCGGACCGAGCCCAAAACTTGGGCAACATCATAATATGGTGGGAGGAGTCATTTGGTGAGTTTTGAGTGAAATCCAATCGCTAGAAGTATGGAATACACCAACCACTCCAATTAGGAATGAACTGCCGTTCAACTTGAATTGTCCAATTTCGCACACCTATTGATTTCGGATCGAGCCCAAAACATGGGCAACATCATAATATGGTGGGAGGAGTCATTTGGTGAGTTTTGGGAGAAATCCAATCGCTAGAAGTATGGAATACACCAACCACTCCAATTAGGAACAAACTGCCGTTGAACTTGAATTGTCCAATTTGGAACACCTATTGATTTTGGATCGAGCCCAAAACTTGGGCAACATCATAATTTGGTGGGAGGAGTCATTTGGTGAGTTTTGAGTGAAATCCAATCGCTAGAAGTATGGAATTCACCAACCACTGCAATTAGGAACGAACTGCCGTTGAACTTGAATTGTCCAATTTGGAAGACCTATTGCTTTCGGATCGAGCCCAAAACTTGGGCAACATCATAATATGGTGGGAGGAGTCATTTGGTTAGTTTTGAGTGAAATCCAATCGCTAGAAGTATGGAATACACTAACCACTCCAATTAGGAACGAACTGCCGTTGAACTTGAATTGTCCAATTTCTCACACCTATTGATTTCGGAACGAGCCCCAAACTTGGGCAACATCATAATATGGTGGGAGGAGTCATTTGGTGAGTTTTGAGTGCAATCCAATCGCTAGAAGTATGGAATACACCAACCACTCCAATTTGGAACGAACTGCCGTTGAACGTGAATTGTCCAATTTCTCACACCTATTGATTTCGCATCGAGCCCAAAACTTGGGCACCATCATAATATGGTGGGAGGAGTCAATTGGTGAGTTTTGAGTGAAATCCAATTGCTAGAAGTATGGAATACAGCAACCACTCCAATTAGGAACGAACTGCCGTTGAACTTGAATTGTCCAATTTCTCACACCTATTATTTCGGATCTAGCCCAAAACTTGGGCCACATCATAATATGGTGGGAGGAGTCATTTGGTTAGTTTTGAGTGAAATCCAATCGCTAGAAGTATGTAATACACCAACCAGTCCAATTAGGAACGAACTGCCGTTGAACTCTAATTGTCAAATTTAGAAGACCTATTGATTTCGGATCGAGCCCAAAACTTGGGCAACATCAGAATATGGTGGGAGGAGTCATTTGGTGAGTTTTGAGTGAAATCCAATCGCTAGAAGTATGGAATACACCAACCACTGCAATTAGGAACGAACTGCCGTTGAACTTGAATTGTCCAATTTGGAACACCTATTGATTTCGGATCGAGCCCAAAACTTGGGCAACATCATAATATGGTGGGAGGAGTCATTTGGTGAGTTTTTAGTGAAATCCAATCGCTAGAAGTATGGCATACACCAACCACTCCAATTAGGAGCGAACTGCCGTTGAACTTGAATTGTCCAATTTCTCACACCTATTGATTTCGGATCGAGCCCAAAACTTGGGCACCATCGTAATATGGTGTGAGGAGTCATTTGGTGAGTTTTGAGTGAAATACAATCGCTAGAAGTATGGAATACACCAACCACTCCAATTAGGAACGAACTGCCGTTGAACTTGAATTGTCCAATTTGGAAGACCTATTGATTTCGGATCGAGCCCAAAACTGGGGCAACATCATAATATGGTGGGGGGAGTCATTTGGTGAGTTTTGAGTGTAATCCAACCGCTAGAAGTGTGGAATACACCAACCACTCCAATTTGGAAGACCTATTGATTTCGGATCGAGACCCATACTTGGGCAACATCATAATATGGTGGGAGGAGTCATTTCGTGAGTTTTGAGTGAAATCGAATCGCTAGAAGTATGGAATACAGCAACCACTCAAATTTGGAACGAACTGCCGTTGAACTTGAATTGTCCAATTTCTCACACCTATTGATTTCGGATCGAGCCCAAAACTTAGGCAATATCATAATATGGTGGGAGGAGTCATTTGGTGAGTTTTGAGTGAAATCCAATCGCTAGAAGTATGGAATACACCAACCACTCCAATTAGGAACAAACTGCCGTTGAACTTGAATTGTCCAATTTCGAACCCCTATTGATTACGGATCGAGCCCAAAACTTGGGCAACATCATAATATGGTGGGAGGAGTCATTTGGTGTGTTTTGAGAGAAATCCAATCGCTAGAAGTGTGGAATACACCAACCACTCCAACTAGGAACGAACTGCCGTTGAACTCTAATTGTCAAATTTAGAAGACCTATTGATTTCGGATCAAGCCCAAAACTTGGGCAACATCATAATATGGTGGGAGGAGTCATTTGGTGAGTTTTCAGTGAAATCCAATCGCTAGAAGTATGGAATACACCAACCACTCCAATTAGGAACGAACTGCCGTTGAACGTGAATTGTCCAATTTCTCACACCTATTGATTTCGTATCGAGCCCAAAACTTGGGCAACATCATAATATGGTGGGAGGAGTCAATTGGTGAGTTTGGAGTGAAATCCAATTGCTAGAAGTATGGAATACAGCAACCACTCCAATTAGGAACGAACTGCCGTTGAACTTGAATTGTCCAATTTCTCACACCTATTATATCGGATCGAGCCCAAAACTTGGGCCACATCATAATATGGTGGGAGGAGTCATTTGGTTAGTTTTGAGTGAAATCCAATCGCTAGAAGTATGGAATACACCAACCACTGCAATTAGGAACGAACTGCCGTTGAACTTGAATTATCCAATTTGGAACACCTATTGATTTCGGATCGAGCCCAAAACTTGGGCAACATCATAATATGGTGGGAGGAGTCATTTGGTGAGTTTTGAGTGAAATTCAATCGCTAGAAGTATGGAATACACCAACCACTCCAATTAGGAAACAACTGCCATTGAACTTGAATTGTCCAATTTGGAACACCTACTGATTTCAGATCGAGCCCAAAACTTGGGCAACATCATAATATGGTGGGAGGAGTGATTTGATGAGTTTTGAGTGAAATTCAATCGCTAGAAGTATGGAATACACCAACCACTCCAATTAGGAAAGAACTGCCATTGAACTTGAATTGTCCAATTTGGAACACCTATTGATTTCAGATCGAGCCCAAAACTTGGGCAACATCATAATATGGTGGGAGGAGTCATTTGGTTAGTTTTTAGTGAAATCCAATCGCTAGAAGTATGGAATACACGAACCACTCCAATTAGGAAAGAACTGTCGTTGAAATTGAATTGACCAATTTCTCACACCTATTGAATTAGGATCGAGCCCAAAACTTGGGCAACATCATAATATGGTGGGAGGAGTCATGTGGTGAGTTTTGAGTGAAATCCAATCGCTAAAAGTATGTAATACACCAACCACTCCAATTAGGAACGAACTGCCGTTGAACTTGAAATGTCCAATTTCTCATACCTATTGATTTCGGATCGAGCCCCAAACTTGGGCAACATCATAATACGGTGGGAGGAGTCATTTGGTGAGTTTTGAGTAAAATCCAATCGCTAGACGTATGGAATACACCAACCACTCCAATTGGGAACGAACTGCCGTTGAACTTGAATTGTCCAATTTGGAACACCTATTGATTTCGGATCCAGCCCAAAACTTGGGCAACATCATAATATGGTGGGAGGACTCATTTGATGAGTTTTGAGTGAAATCCAATCGCTAGAAGTATGGAATACACCAACCACTCCAATTAGGAACGAACTGCCGTTGAACTTGAATTGTCCAATTTCTCACACCGATTGATTTCGGATCGAGCCCAAAACTTGGGCAACATCATAATATGGTGGGAGGAGTCATTTGGTGAGTTTTGAGTGAAATGCAATCGCTAGAAGCATGGAATACAACAACCACTCCAATTAGGAACGAACTGCCGTTGAACTTGAATTGTCCAATTTGGAACACCTATTGATTTCGGATCGAGCCCAAAACCTGGGCAACATAATAAAATGGTGGGAGGGGTCATTTGGTGAGTTTTGGGTGAAATCCAATCGCTAGAAGTATGGAATACACCAACCACTCCAATTTGGGACGAACTGCCGTTGAACTTGAATTGTCCAATTTATCACACCTATTGATTTCGGATCGAGCCCAAAACTTGGGCACCATCATAATATGGTGGGAGGAGTCAATTGGTGAGTTTTGAGTGAAATCCAATCGCTAGAAGTATGGCATACACCAACCACTCCAGTTAGGAACGAACTGCCGTTGAACTTGAATTGTCTAATTCGGAACACCTGTTGATTTCGGATCGAGCCCAAAACTTGGGCAACATCATAATATGGTGGGAGGAGTCATTTGGTGAGTATTGAGTGAAATCCAATCGCTAGAAGTATGGAATTTACCAACCTCTCCAGTTAGGAACGAACTGCCGTTGAACTTGAATTGTCCAATTTGGAACACCTATTGATTTCGGATCGAGCCCATAACTTGGGCAACATCATAATATGGTGGGAGGAGTCATTTGGTGAGTATTGAGTGAAATCCAATCGCTAGAAGTATGGAATATACCAACCACTCCAGTTAGGAACGAACTGCCGTTGAACTTGAATTGTCCAATTTGGAACACCTATTGATTTCGGATCGGGCCCAAAACTTGGGCAACATCATAATATGGTGGGAGGAGTCATTTGGTGAGTTTTGAGTGAAATCCAATCGCTAGAAGTATGGTATACACCAACCACTCCAATTAGGAACGAACTGCTGTTGAACTAGAATTCTCCAAGTTATCACACCTATTGATTTCGGATCGAGCCTAAAACTTGGGAAACATCATAATATGGTGGGAGGAGTCATTTGGTTAGTTTTGAGAGAAATCCAATCGCTAGAAGTATGGAATACACGAACCACTCCAGTTAGGAACGAACTGCCGTTGTACTTGAATTTTCCAATTTGGAACACATATCGATTTCGGATCGAGCCCAAAACTTGGGAAACATCATAATATGGTGGGAGGAGTCATTTGGTGAGTTTTGAGTGAAATCCAATCGCTCGAAGTACGCAATACACAAACCATTCCAATTAGGTACGAACCGCCGTTGAACTTGAATTGTCCAATTTCTCACACCTATTGATTTCGGATCGAGCCCCAAACTTGGGCAACATCGTAATATGGTGGGAGGAGTCATTTGGTTAGTTTTGAGTGAAATCCAATCGCTAGAAGTATTGAATACACCAACCACTCCAATTAGGAACGAACTGCCGTTGAACTTGAATTGTCCAATTTGGAACACCTATTGATTTCGAATCGAGCCCAAAACTTGGGCAACGTCATAATATTTTGGGAGGAGTCATTTGGTGTGTTTTGAGTGAAATCCAATCGCTAGAAGTATGGAATACACCAACCACTCCAATTAGGAACGAACTGCCGTTGAACTTGAATTGTCCAATTTCTCACACCTATTGATTTCGAATCGAGCCCAAAACTTGGGCAACATCATAATATGGTGGGAGGAGTCCTTTGGTGAGTTTTGAGTGAAATCCAATCGCTAGAAGTATGTAATACACCAACCACTCCAATTAGGAACGGACTGCCGTTGAACTTGAATTGTCCAATTTCTCACACCTATTGATTTCGAATCGAGCCCAAAACTTGGGCAACATCATAATATGGTGGGAGGAGTCCTTTGGTGAGTTTTGAGTGAAATCCAATCGCTAGAAGTATGTAATACACCAACCACTCCAATTAGGAACGGACTGCCGTTGAACTTGAATTGTCCAATTTGGAACACCTATTAATTTCGGATCGAGCCCAAAACTTGGGCAACATCCTAATATGGTGAGAGGAGTCATTTGTGAGTTTTCAGTGAAATCCAATCGCTAGAAGTATGGAATACACCAACCACTCCTATTAGGAACGAACTGCCGTCGAACTTGAATTGTCCAATTTCGAACACCTATTGATTTCGTATCGAGCCCAAAACTTGGGCAACATCATAATATGGTGGGAGGAGTCATTTGGTGAGTTTTGATTGAAATCCAATCGCTAGAAGTATGGAATACACCAACCACTCCAATTAGGAACGAACTGCCGTTGAACTTGAATTGTCCAATTTCTCACACCTATTGATTTCGGATCGAGCCCAAAACTTGGGCAACATCATAATATGGTGGGAGGAGTCATTTGGTTAGTTTTGAGTGAAATCCAATCGCTAGAAGTATGGAATACACCAACCACTCCAATTAGGAACGAACTGCAGTTGAACTTGAATTGTCCAATTTGGAACACCTACAGATTTCGGATCGAGCCCAGAACTTGGTCAACGTCATAATATGGTGGGAGGAGTCCTTTTGTGAGTTTTCAGTGAAATCCAATCGCTAGAAGTATGGAATACACCAACCACTCCAATTAGGAACGAACTGCCGTTGAACTTGAATTGTCCAATTTCTCACACCGATTGATTTCGGATCGAGCCCAAAACTTGGGCAACGTCATAATATGGTGGAAGGAGTCATTTGGTGAGTTTTGAGTGAAATCCAATCGCTAAAAGTGTGGAATACACCAACCACTCCAATTAGGAACGAACTTCCGTTGAACTTGAGTTGTCCAATTTCTCACACCTATTGATTTCGGATTGAGCCCCAAACTTGGGCAACATCATAATATGGTGGGAGGATTCATTTGGTGGGTTTTGAGGGAAATCCAATCGCTAGAAGTATGGAATACACCAACCACTCCAATTAGGAACGAACTGCCGTTGAACTTGAATTGTCCAATTTCTCACACCTATTGATTTCGGATCGAGCCCAAAACTTGGGCAACATCATAATTTGGTGGGAGGAGTCGTTTGGTGAGTTTTGAGTGATATCCAATCGCTAGAAGTATGGAATACAACAACCACTCCAATTAGGAACGAACTGCCGTTGAACTTGAATTATCCAATTTGGAACACCTATTGATTTCGGATCGAGCCCAAAACTTGGGCAACATCATAATATGGTGGGAGGAGTCATTTGGTGAGTTTTGAGTGAAATCCAATTGCTAGAAGTGTGGAATACACCAACCACTCCAATTAGGAACGAATACCGTTGAACTTGAATTGTTAAATTTCTCACACCTATTGATTTCGGATCGAGCCCAAAACTTGGGCAACATCATAATATGGTGGAATAGTCATTTGGTGAGTTTTGAGTGAAATCCAATCGCTAGAAGTGTGGAATACACCAACCACTCCAATTAGGAACGAACTGTCGTTGAACTTGAACTGTCCAATTTCTCACACCTATTGATTTCGGATCCAGCCCAAAACTAGGGGAACATCATAATATGGTGGGAGGAGTCATTTGATTAGTTTTGAGTGAAATCCAATGGCTAGAAGTACGGAATACACCAACCACTCCAGTTAGGAACGAACGGCAGTTGAACTTGAATTGTCCAATTTGGAACACCTATTGATTTCGGATCGAGCCCAAAACTTGGGCAACATCATAATATGGTGGGAGTAGTCATTTGGTGAGTTTTGAGGGAAATCCAATCCCTAGAAGTATGGAATACACCAACCACTCCAATTAGGAATGAACTGCCGTTGAACTTGAATTGTCCAATTTGGAACACCTATTGATTTCGGATCGAGCCCAAAACTTGGGCAACATCATAATATGGTGGGAGGAGTCATTTGGTGAGTTTTGGGTGAAATCCAATCGCTAGAAGTATGGAATACACCAACCACTCCAATTAGGAACGAACTGCCGTTGAACTTGAATTGTCCAATTTCTTACACCTATTGATTTCGGATCGTGCCCAAAACTTGGGCAACATCATAATTTGGTGGGAGGAGTCATTTGGTGAGTTTTGAGTGAAATCCAATCGCCAGAAGTATGGAATACACCAACCACTCCAATTAGGAATGAACTGCCGTTGAACTTTAATTGTCCAATTTGGAACACCTATTGATTTCGGATCGAGCCCCAAACTTGGGCAACATCATAATATGGTGGTAGGAGTCATTTGGTGAGTTTTGAGTGAAATCCAATCGCTAGAAGTATGGAATACACCAACCACTCCAATTAGGAACGAACTGCCGTTGAACTTGAATTGTCCAATTTGGAACACCTATTGATTTCGGATCGAGCCCAAAACTTGGGCAACATCATAATATGGTGGGAGGAATCATTTGGTGAGTTTTGAGTGAAATCCAATCGCTAGAAGTATGGAATACACCAACCACTCCAATTAGGAATGAACTGCCGTTGAACTTGAATTGTGCAATTTCTCACACCTATTGATTTCGGATCGAGCCCCAAACTTGGGCAACATCATAATATGGTGGGAGGAGTCATTTGGTGAGTTTTGAGTGAAATCCAATCGCTAGAAGTGTGGAATACACAAACCACTCCAATTAGGAACGATCTGCCGTTGAACTTGAATTGTCCAATTTCTCACACCTATTGATTTCGGATCGAGCCCCAAACTTGGGCAACATCATAATATGGTGGGAGGAGTCATTTGGTGAGTTTTGAGTGAAATCCAATCGCTAGAAGTACGGAATACACCAACCACTCCAATTAGGAACGAACTGCCGCTGAACTTGAATTGTCCAATTTCTCACTCCTATTGATTTCGGATCAAGCCCAAAACTTGGGCAACATCATAATATGGTGGGAGGAGTCATTTGTTGAGTTTTGAGTGAAATCCAATCGCTAGAAGTATGGAATACACCAACCACTCCAACTAGGAACGAACTGCCGTTGAACTTGAATTGTCCAATTTCTCACACCAACTGATTTCGGATCGAGCCCCAAACTTGGGCCACATCATAATATGGTGGGAGGAGTCATTTGGTGAGTTTTGGGTGAAATCAAATCGCTAGAAGTATGGAATACACCAACCACTCCAATTAGGAACGAACTTCGGTTGAACTTCAATTGTCCAATTTGGAACACCTATTGATTTCGGATCGAGCCCAAAACTTGGGCAACATCATAATATGTTGGGAGGAGTCATTTGGCGAGTTTTGAGTGAAATCCAATCGCTAGAAGTATGTAATACACCAACCACTCCAATTAGGAACGAACTGCCGTTGAACTTGAATTGTCCAATTTGGAACACCTATTGATTTCGGATCGAGCCCAAAACTGGGGCAACATCATAATATTGTGGGAGGAATCATTTGGTGAGTTTTGAGAGAAATCCAATCGCTAGAAGTATGGAATACACCAACCACTCCAATTAGGAATGAACTGCGGTTGAACTTGAATTGTCCAATTTGGAACATCTATTGATTTCGGATCAAGCCCAAAACTTAGGCAACATCATAATATAGTGGGAGGAGTCATTTGGTGAGTTTTGAGAGAAATCCAATCGCTAGAAGTATGGAATACACCAACCACTCCAATTAGGAATGAACTGCGGTTGAACTTGAATTGTCCAATTTGGAACATCTATTGATTTCGGATCGAGCCCAAAACTTGGGCAACATCATAATATGGTGGGAGGAATCATTTGGTGAGTTTTGAGTGAAATCCAATCGCTAGAAGTGTGGAATACACCAACCACTCCAATTAGGAACGAACTGCCGTTGAACTTGAATTGTCCAATTTCTCACCCCTATTGATTTCGGATCAAGCCCAAAACTTGGGCAACATCATAATATGGTGGGAGGAGTCATTTGGTGAGTTTTGAGTGAAATCCAATCGCTAGAAGTATGGAATACACCAACCACTCCAATTAGGAACGAACTGCCGTTGAACTTGAATTGTCCAATTTGGAACACCTATTGATTTCGGATCGAGCCCAAAACTTGGGCAACATCATAATATGGTGGGAGGAATCATTTGGTGAGTTTTGGGTGAAATCAAATCGCTAGAAGTATGGAATACACCAACCACTCCAATTAGGAACGAACTTCGGTTGAACTTCAATTGTCCAATTTGGAACACCTATTGATTTCGGATCGAGTCCAAAACTTGGGCAACATCATAATATGTTGGGAGGAGTCATTTGGCGAGTTTTGAGTGAAATCCAATCGCTAGAAGTACGTAATACACCAACCACTCCAATTAGGAACGAACTGCCGTTGAACTTGAATTGTCCAATTTGGAACACCTATTGATTTCGGATCAAGCCCAAAACTTAGGCAACATCATAATATAGTGGGAGGAGTCATTTGGTGAGTTTTGAGTGAAATCCAATCGCTAGAAGTATGGAATACACCAACCACTCCAATTAGGAATGAACTGCGGTCGAACTTGAATTGTCCAATTTGGAACATCTATTGATTTCGGATCGAGCCCAAAACTTGGGCAACATCATAATATGGTGGGAGGAATCATTTGGTGAGTTTTGAGTGAAATCCAATCGCTGGAAGTGTGGAATACACCAACCACTCCAATTAGGAACGAACTGCCGTTGAACTTGAATTGTCCAATTTCTCACCCCTATTGATTTCGGATCGAGCCCAAAACTTGGGCAACATCATAATATGGTGGGAGGAGTCATTTGGTGAGTTTTGAGTGAAATCCAATCGCTAGAAGTATGGAATACACTAACCACTCCAATTAGGAATGAACTGCGGTTGAACTTCAATTGTCCAATTTCTCACACCTATTGATTTCGGATCGAGCCCAAAACTTGGGCAACATCATAATATGGTGGGAGGAGTCATTCGGTGAGTTTTGAGTGAAATCCAATCGCTAGAAGTATGGAATACACCAACCACTCCAATTAGGAACGAACTACCGTTGAACTTGAATTGTCCAATTTCTCACCCCTATTGATTTCGGATCAAGCCCAAAACTTGGGCAACATCATAATATGGTGGGAGGAGTCATTTGGTGAGTTTTGAGTGAAATCCAATCGCTAGAAGTATGGAATACACCAACCACTCCAATTAGGAACGAACTGCCGTTGAACTTGAATTGTCCAATTTGGAACATCTATTGATTTCGGATCGATCCCAAAACATGGGCAACATCACAATATGGTGGGAGGAATCATTTGGTGAGTTTTGAGTGAAATCCAATCGCTAGAAGTATGGAATACACCAACCACTCCAATTAGGAACGAACTGCCGTTGAACTTGAATTGTCCAATTTCTCACACCTATTGATTTCGGATCGAGCGCAAAACTTGGGCAACATCATAATATGGTGGGAGGAGTCATTTGGTGAGTTTTGAGTGAAATCCAATCGCTAGAAGTATGGAATACACCAACCACTCCAATTAGGAACGAACTGCCGTTGAACTTGAATTGTCCAATTTCTCACCCCTATTGATTTCGGAACAAGCCCAAAACTTGGGCAACATCATAATATGGTGGGAGGAGTCATTTGGTGAGTTTTGAGTGAAATCCAATCGCTAGAAGTATGGAATACACCAACCACTCCAATTAGGAACGAACTGCCGTTGAACTTGAATTGTCCAATTTGGAAAATCTATTGATTTCGGATCGATCCCAAAACTTGGGCAACATCATAATATGGTGGGAGGAATCATTTGGTGAGTTTTGAGTGAAATCCAATCGCTAGAAGTATGGAATACACCAACCACTCCAATTAGGAACGAACTGCCGTTGAACTTGAATTGTCCAATTTCTCACACCCACTGATTTCGGATTGAGCCCCAAACTTGGGCAACATCATAATATGGTGGGAGGAGTCATTTGGTTAGTTTTGAGTGAAATCCAATCACTAGAAGTATGGAATACACCATCCACTCCAATTAGGAACGAAATGCCGTTGAAATTGAATTGACCAATTTCTCACACCTATTAAATTCGGATCGAGCTCAAAACATGGGCAACATCATAATACGGTGGGAGGAGTCATTTGGTGAGTTTTGAGTGAAATCAAATCGCTAGAAGTATGGAATACACCAACCACTCCAATTAGGAACGAACTGCCGTTGAACCTGAATTGTCCAATTTATCACACCTATTGATTTCGGATCGAGCACAAAACTTGGGCAACATCATAATATGGTGGGAGGAGTCATGTGGTGAGTTTTGAGTGAAATCCAATCGCTAGAAGTATGGAATACACCAACCACTCCAATTAGGAACGAATTGCCGTTGAACTTGAATTGTCCATTTTGGAACACCTGTTGATTTCGGATCGATCCCAAAACTTGGGCAACATCCTAATATGGTGAGAGGAGTCATTTGTGAGTTTTGAGTGAAATCCAATCGCTAGAAGTATGGAATACACCAACCACTCCAATTAGGAACGAACTGCCGTTGAACTTGAATTGTCCAATTTCTCACACCTATTGATTTCGAATCGAGCCCAAAACTGGGGCAACATCATAATATTGTGGGAGGAGTCCTTTGGTGAGTTTTGAGTGAAATCCAATCCCTAGAAGTATGGAATACACCAACCACTCCAATTAGGCAAGAACTGCCGTTGAACTAGAATTGTCCAATTTCTCACACCTATTGATTTCGGATCGTGCCCCAAACTTGGGCAACATCATAATATGGTGGGAGGAGTCATTTGGTGAGTTTTGAGTGAAATCCAATCGCTAGAAGTATGGAATACACCAACCACTCCAATTAGGAACGAACTGCCGTTGAACTTGAATTGTCCAATTTGGAACACCTATTGATTTCGGATCGAGCCCAAAAGTTGGGTAACATCATAATATGGTGGGAGGAGTCATTTGGTGAGTTTTGAGTGAAATCCAATCGTTAGAAGTATGGAATACACCAACCACTCCAATTAGGTACAAACTGCCGTTGAACTTGAATTGTCCAATTTGGAACACCTATTAATTTCGGATCGGCCCCAAAACTTGGGCAACAACGTAATATGGTGCGATGAGTCATTTGGTGAGTTTTGAGTGAAATCCAATCGCTAGAAGTATGGAATACAGCAACCACTCCAATTTGGAACGAACTGCCGTTGAACTTGAATTCACCAATTTCTCACACCTATTGATTTCGGATCGAGCCCAAAACTTGGGCAACATCATAATTTGGTGGGAGGAGTCATTTGGTTAGTTTTGAGTGAAATCCAATCGCTAGAAGTATGGAATACACCAACCACTCCAATTAGGAACGAAATGCCGTTGAAATTGAATTGACCAATTTATCACACCTACTAATTTCGGATCGAGCCCAAAACCTGGGCAGCATCATAATATGGTGGGAGCAGTCATTTGGTTAGTTTTGAGTGAAATCCAATCCCTAGAAGTATGGAATACACCAACCACTCCAATTAGGAACGAACTGCCGTTGAACTTGAATTGTCCAATTTGGAACACCTATAGATATCGGATCGAGCCCAAAACTTGGGCAACGTCATAATATGGTGGGAGGAGTCCTTTTGTGAGTTTTCAGTGAAATCCAATCGCTAGAAGTATGGAATACACCAACCACTCCAATTAGGAACGAACTGCCGTTGAACATGAATTGTCCAATTTCTCACACCGATTGATTTCGGATCGAGCCCAAAACTTGGGCAACATCGGAATATGGTGGGAGGAGTCATTTGGTGAGTTTTCAGTGAAATCCAATCGCTAAAAGTGTGGAATACACCAAGCACTCCAATTAGGAACGAACTGCCGTTGAACTTGAATTGTCCAATTTCTGACACCTATTGATTTCGGATTGAGCCCAAAACTTGGGCAACATCATAATATGGTGGGAGGAGTCATTTGGTTAGTTTTGAGTGAAATCCAATCGCTAGAAGTATGGAATACACCAACCACTCCAATTAGGAACGAACTGCAGTTGAACTTGAATTGTCCAATTTGGAACACCTACAGATTTCGGATCGAGCCCAGAACTTGGTCAACGTCATAATATGGTGGGAGGAGTCCTTTTGTGAGTTTTCAGTGAAATCCAATCGCTAGAAGTATGGAATACACCAACCACTCCAATTAGGAACGAACTGCCGTTGACCTTGAATTGTCCAATTCCTCACACGTATTGATTGCGGATCAAGCCCAAAACTTGGGCAACATCATAATATGTTGGGAGGAGTCATTTGGTGAGTTTTCAGTGAAATCAAATCGCTAGAAGTATGGAATACACCAACCACTCCCGTTAGGAACGAACTGCCGTTGAACTTGAATTGTCCATTTTCTAACACCTATTGATTCCGGATCGAACCCCAAACTTGTGCAACATCATAATATGGTGGGAGGAGTCATTTGGTGAGTTTTGAGTGAAATCCAATCGCTAGAAGTATGGAATACACCAACCACTCCAATGAGGAACGAATTGTCGTTGAACTTGAAGTGTCCAATTTGGAACACCTATTGATTTCGGATCGAGCCCCAAACTTGGGCAACATCATAATATGGTGGGAGGAGTCATTTGGTGAGTTTTGAGTGAAATCCAATCGCTAGAAGTATGGAATACACCAACCACTCCAATTAGGAACGAACTGCCGTTGAACTTGAATTGTCCAATTTCTCACACCTATTGATTTCGGATCGAACCCCAAACTTGTGCAGCATCATAATATGGTGGGAGGAGTCATTTGGTGAGTTTTGAGTGAAATCCAATCGCTAGAAGAGTGTAATACACCAACCACTCCAATTAGGAACGAACTGCCGTTGAACTTGAATTGTCCAATTTCTCAAACCTATTAATTTCGGACCGAGCCCCAAACTTGGTCAACATCATAATATGGTGGGAGGAGTCATTTGGTGAGTTTTGAGTGAAATCCAATCGCTAGAAGTATGGAATACACCAACCACTCCAATTAGGAACGAACTGCCGTTGAACTTGAATTGTCCAATTTCTCACACCTATTAATTTCGGACCGAGCCCCAAAACTTGGGCAACATCATAATTTGGTGGGAGGAGTCATTTGGTGAGTTTTGAGTGAAATCCAATCGCTAGAAGTATGGAATACACCAACCACTCCAATTAGGAACGAACTGCCGTTGAACTTGAATTGTCCAATTTGGAACACCTATTGATTTCGGATCGAGCCCAAAACTTGGGGAACAACATAATATGGTGGGAGGAGTCATTTGGTGAGTTTTGAGTGAAATCCAATCACTAGAAGTATGGAAGACACCAACCACTCCAATTAGGAACGAACTGCCGTTGAACTTGAATTGTCCAATTTCACACACCTATTGATTTCGGATCGAGCCCCAAACTTGGGAAACATCATAATATGGTGGGAGGAGTTATTTGGTGAGTTTTGAGTGAAATTCAATCGCTAGAACTATGGAATACACCAACCACTCCAATTAGGAACGAACTGCCGTTGAAATTGAATAGTCCAATTTCTCACACCTATTAACTTCGGATCGAGCCCAAAACTTGGGCAACAGCATGATATGGTGGGAGGAGTCATCTGGTGAGTTTTGAGTGAAATCCAATCGCTAGAAGTATGGAATACACCAACCACTCCAATTAGGAACGAACTGCCGTTGAACTTGAATTGTCCAATTTCTCACACCTATTAATTTCGGACCGAGCCCCAAACTTGGTCAGCATCATAATATGGTGGGAGGAGTCAGTTGGTGAGTTTTGTGTGAAATCCAATCGCTAGAAGTATGGAATACACCAACCACTCCAATTAGGAACGAACTGCCGTTGAACTTGAATTGTCCAATTTCTCACACCTATTGATTTCGGATCGAGCCCAAAACTTGGGCAACATCATCATATGGTGGGAGGAGTCATTTGGGGAGTTTTGCGTGAAATCCAATCGCTAGAAGTATGGAATACACCAACCACTCCAATTAGGAAAGAACTGCCGTTGAAATTGAATTGTCCAATTTCTCACACCTATTGATTTCGGATCGAGCCCAAAACTTGGGCAACATCATCATATGGTGGGAGGAGTCATTTGGGGAGTTTTGAGTGAAATCCAATCGCTAGAAGTATGGAATACACCAACCACTCCAATTAGGAAAGAACTGCCGTTGAAATTGAATTGTCCAATTTCTCACACCTATTGATTTCGGATCGAGCCCAAAATTTGGGCAACACCATCATATGGTGGGAGGAGTCATTTGGGGGGTTTTGAGTGAAATCCAATCGCTAGAAGTATGGAATACACCAACCACTCCAATTAGGAAAGAACTGCCGTTGAACTGGAATTGTCCAATTTCTCACACCTATTGATTTCGGATCGAACCCCAAACTTGTGCAACATCATAATATGGTGGGAGGAGTCATTTGGTGAGTTTTGAGTGAAATCCAATCGCTAGAAGTATGGAATACACCCGCCACTCCAATTAGGAACGAATTGTCGTTGAACTTGAATTGTCCAATTTGGAACACCTATTGATTTCGGATCGAGCCCCAAACTTAGGCAACATCATAATATGGTGGGAGGAGTCATTTGGTGAGTTTTGAGGGAAATCCAGTCGCTAGAAGTATGAAATACACCAACCACTCCGATTAGGAACGAACTGCCGTTGAACTTGAATTGTCGAATTTCTCACACCTATTGATTTCGGATCAAGCCCAAAATTTAGGCAACATCATAATATGGTGGGAGGAGTCATTTGGTGAGTTTTGAGTGAAATCCAATCGCTACAAGTATGGAATACACCAACCACTCCAATTAGGAACGAACTGCCGTTGAACTTGAATAGTCCAATTTCTTTCACCTATTGATTTCGGATCGAGCCCAAAACATGGGCAACATCATGATATGGTTGGAGGAGTCCTTTGGTGAGTTTTGAGTGAAATCCAATCGCTAGAAGTATGGAATACACCAACCACTCTAATTAGGAACGAACTGCCGTTGAACTTGAATTGTCCAATTTCGAACACCAATTGATTTCGGATCGAGCCCAAAAGTTTGGCAATATCATAATGTGGTGGGAGGAGTGATTTGGTGAGTTTTGAGTGAAATTCAGTCGCTAGAAGTATGGAATACACCAACCACTCCAATTAGGAACGAACTGCCGTTGAACTTCAATTGTCCAATTTCTCACACCTATTGATTTCGGACCGAGCCCAAAACTTGGGCAACATCATAATATGGTGGGAGGAGTCATTTGGTGAGTTTTGAGTGAAATCCAATCGCTAGAAGTACGGAATACACTAACCACTCCCATTAGGAACGAACTGCCGTTGAACTTGAATTGTCCACTTTCGAACACCTATTGATTTCGGATCGAGCCCAAAACATGGGCAACATCATAATATGGTGGGAGGAGTCATTTGGTGAGTTTTGAGTGAAATCCAATCGCTAGAAGTATGGAATACACCAACCACTACAATTAGGAACGAACTTTCGTTGAACTTGAATTGTCCAATTTCTCACACCTATTGATTTAGGACCGGGCCCCAAACTTGGGGCAACATCATAATATGGTGGCAGGAGTCATTTGGTGAGTTTGGAGTGAAATCCAATCGCTAGAAGTATGGAATACCACAACCACTCCAATTAGGAACGAACTGCCGTTGAACTTGAATTGTCCAATTTGGAACACCTATTGATTTCGGATCAAACCCAAAACTTGGGCAACATCATAATATGGTGGGAGGAGTCATTTGGTGAGTTTTGAGTGAAATCCAATCGCTAGAAGTGTGTTATACACCAACCACTCCTATTAGGAACGAATTGCCGTTGAACTTGAATTGTCCAATTTTTCACACCTATTGATTTCGGACCGAGCCCCAAACTTGGGGCAACATCATAATATGGTGGGAGGAGTCATTTGGTGTGTTTTGAGTGAAATCCAATCACTAGAAGTATGGAATACAACAACTACTACGATTAGGAACGAACTGTCATTGAAATTGAATTGACCAATTTCTCACGCCTATTGATTTCGGATCGAGCCCAAAACTTGGGCAACATCATAATATGGTGGGAGGAGTCATTTGGTTAGTTTTGAGTGGAATCCAATCGCTAGAAGTATGGAATACACCATCCACTCCAATTAGGAACGAATTGCCGTTGAACTTGAATTGTCCAATTTCTCACACCTATTGATTTCGGACCGAGCCCCAAACTTGGACAACATCATAATATGGTGGGAGGAGTCATTTGGTGAGTTTTGAGTGAAATCCAATCGCTAGAAGTATGGAATACACCAACCACTCCCATTAGGAACGAACTGCCGTTGAACTTGAATTGTCCACTTTCGAACACCTATTGATTTCGGATCGAGCCCAAAACTTGGACAACATCATAATATGGTGGGAGGAGTCATTTGGTGAGTTTTGAGTGAAATCCAATCGCTAGAAGTATGGAATACACCAACCACTCCAATTTGGAACGAACTGCCGTTGAACTTGAATTGTCCAATTTCTCACTCCTATTGATTTCGGATCGTGCCCCAAACTTGGGCAACATCATAATATGGTGGGAGGAGTCATTTGGTGGGTTTTGAGTGAAATCCAATCGCTAGAAGTATGGAATACAACAACTACTCCGATTAGGAACGAACTGTCGTTGAAATTGAATTCACCAATTACTCACACCTATTGATTTCGGATCGAGCCCAAAACTTGGGCAACGTCATAATATAGTGGGAGGAGTCATTTGGTGAGTTTTGAGTGAAATCCAATCGCTAGAAGTATGGAATACATCAACCAATCCAATTAGGAACGAACTGCCGTTGAACTTGAATTGTCCAATTTCTCACACCTATTGATTTCGGATCGAACCCCAAACTTGTGCAGCATCATAATATGGTGGGAGGAGTCATTTGGTGAGTTTTGAGTGAAATCCAATCGCTAGAAGAGTGTAATACACCAACCACTCCAATTAGGAACGAACTGCCGTTGAACTTGAATTGTCCAATTTCTCAAACCTATTAATTTCGGACCGAGCCCCAAACTTGGTCAACATCATAATATGGTGGGAGGAGTCATTTGGTGAGTTTTGAGTGAAATCCAATCGCTAGAAGTATGGAATACACCAACCACTCCAATTAGGAACGAACTGCCGTTGAACTTGAATTGTCCAATTTCTCACACCTATTAATTTCGGACCGAGCCCCAAAACTTGGGCAACATCATAATTTGGTGGGAGGAGTCATTTGGTGAGTTTTGAGTGAAATCCAATCGCTAGAAGTATGGAATACACCAACCACTCCAATTAGGAACGAACTGCCGTTGAACTTGAATTGTCCAATTTGGAACACCTATTGATTTCGGATCGAGCCCAAAACTTGGGGAACAACATAATATGGTGGGAGGAGTCATTTGGTGAGTTTTGAGTGAAATCCAATCACTAGAAGTATGGAAGACACCAACCACTCCAATTAGGAACGAACTGCCGTTGAACTTGAATTGTCCAATTTCACACACCTATTGATTTCGGATCGAGCCCCAAACTTGGGAAACATCATAATATGGTGGGAGGAGTTATTTGGTGAGTTTTGAGTGAAATTCAATCGCTAGAACTATGGAATACACCAACCACTCCAATTAGGAACGAACTGCCGTTGAAATTGAATAGTCCAATTTCTCACACCTATTAACTTCGGATCGAGCCCAAAACTTGGGCAACAGCATGATATGGTGGGAGGAGTCATCTGGTGAGTTTTGAGTGAAATCCAATCGCTAGAAGTATGGAATACACCAACCACTCCAATTAGGAACGAACTGCCGTTGAACTTGAATTGTCCAATTTCTCACACCTATTAATTTCGGACCGAGCCCCAAACTTGGTCAGCATCATAATATGGTGGGAGGAGTCAGTTGGTGAGTTTTGTGTGAAATCCAATCGCTAGAAGTATGGAATACACCAACCACTCCAATTAGGAACGAACTGCCGTTGAACTTGAATTGTCCAATTTCTCACACCTATTGATTTCGGATCGAGCCCAAAACTTGGGCAACATCATCATATGGTGGGAGGAGTCATTTGGGGAGTTTTGAGTGAAATCCAATCGCTAGAAGTATGGAATACACCAACCACTCCAATTAGGAAAGAACTGCCGTTGAAATTGAATTGTCCAATTTCTCACACCTATTGATTTCGGATCGAGCCCAAAACTTGGGCAACATCATCATATGGTGGGAGGAGTCATTTGGGGAGTTTTGAGTGAAATCCAATCGCTAGAAGTATGGAATACACCAACCACTCCAATTAGGAAAGAACTGCCGTTGAAATTGAATTGTCCAATTTCTCACACCTATTGATTTCGGATCGAGCCCAAAATTTGGGCAACACCATCATATGGTGGGAGGAGTCATTTGGGGGGTTTTGAGTGAAATCCAATCGCTAGAAGTATGGAATACACCAACCACTCCAATTAGGAAAGAACTGCCGTTGAACTTGAATTGTCCAATTTCTCACACCTATTGATTTCGGATCGAACCCCAAACTTGTGCAACATCATAATATGGTGGGAGGAGTCATTTGGTGAGTTTTGAGTGAAATCCAATCGCTAGAAGTATGGAATACACCCGCCACTCCAATTAGGAACGAATTGTCGTTGAACTTGAATTGTCCAATTTGGAACACCTATTGATTTCGGATCGAGCCCCAAACTTAGGCAACATCATAATATGGTGGGAGGAGTCATTTGGTGAGTTTTGAGGGAAATCCAGTCGCTAGAAGTATGAAATACACCAACCACTCCGATTAGGAACGAACTGCCGTTGAACTTGAATTGTCGAATTTCTCACACCTATTGATTTCGGATCAAGCCCAAAATTTAGGCAACATCATAATATGGTGGGAGGAGTCATTTGGTGAGTTTTGAGTGAAATCCAATCGCTACAAGTATGGAATACACCAACCACTCCAATTAGGAACGAACTGCCGTTGAACTTGAATAGTCCAATTTCTTTCACCTATTGATTTCGGATCGAGCCCAAAACATGGGCAACATCATGATATGGTTGGAGGAGTCCTTTGGTGAGTTTTGAGTGAAATCCAATCGCTAGAAGTATGGAATACACCAACCACTCTAATTAGGAACGAACTGCCGTTGAACTTGAATTGTCCAATTTCGAACACCAATTGATTTCGGATCGAGCCCAAAAGTTTGGCAATATCATAATGTGGTGGGAGGAGTGATTTGGTGAGTTTTGAGTGAAATTCAGTCGCTAGAAGTATGGAATACACCAACCACTCCAATTAGGAACGAACTGCCGTTGAACTTCAATTGTCCAATTTCTCACACCTATTGATTTCGGACCGAGCCCAAAACTTGGGCAACATCATAATATGGTGGGAGGAGTCATTTGGTGAGTTTTGAGTGAAATCCAATCGCTAGAAGTACGGAATACACTAACCACTCCCATTAGGAACGAACTGCCGTTGAACTTGAATTGTCCACTTTCGAACACCTATTGATTTCGGATCGAGCCCAAAACATGGGCAACATCATAATATGGTGGGAGGAGTCATTTGGTGAGTTTTGAGTGAAATCCAATCGCTAGAAGTATGGAATACACCAACCACTACAATTAGGAACGAACTTTCGTTGAACTTGAATTGTCCAATTTCTCACACCTATTGATTTAGGACCGGGCCCCAAACTTGGGGCAACATCATAATATGGTGGCAGGAGTCATTTGGTGAGTTTGGAGTGAAATCCAATCGCTAGAAGTATGGAATACCACAACCACTCCAATTAGGAACGAACTGCCGTTGAACTTGAATTGTCCAATTTGGAACACCTATTGATTTCGGATCAAACCCAAAACTTGGGCAACATCATAATATGGTGGGAGGAGTCATTTGGTGAGTTTTGAGTGAAATCCAATCGCTAGAAGTGTGTTATACACCAACCACTCCTATTAGGAACGAATTGCCGTTGAACTTGAATTGTCCAATTTTTCACACCTATTGATTTCGGACCGAGCCCCAAACTTGGGGCAACATCATAATATGGTGGGAGGAGTCATTTGGTGTGTTTTGAGTGAAATCCAATCACTAGAAGTATGGAATACAACAACTACTACGATTAGGAACGAACTGTCATTGAAATTGAATTGACCAATTTCTCACGCCTATTGATTTCGGATCGAGCCCAAAACTTGGGCAACATCATAATATGGTGGGAGGAGTCATTTGGTTAGTTTTGAGTGGAATCCAATCGCTAGAAGTATGGAATACACCATCCACTCCAATTAGGAACGAATTGCCGTTGAACTTGAATTGTCCAATTTCTCACACCTATTGATTTCGGACCGAGCCCCAAACTTGGACAACATCATAATATGGTGGGAGGAGTCATTTGGTGAGTTTTGAGTGAAATCCAATCGCTAGAAGTATGGAATACACCAACCACTCCCATTAGGAACGAACTGCCGTTGAACTTGAATTGTCCACTTTCGAACACCTATTGATTTCGGATCGAGCCCAAAACTTGGACAACATCATAATATGGTGGGAGGAGTCATTTGGTGAGTTTTGAGTGAAATCCAATCGCTAGAAGTATGGAATACACCAACCACTCCAATTTGGAACGAACTGCCGTTGAACTTGAATTGTCCAATTTCTCACTCCTATTGATTTCGGATCGTGCCCCAAACTTGGGCAACATCATAATATGGTGGGAGGAGTCATTTGGTGGGTTTTGAGTGAAATCCAATCGCTAGAAGTATGGAATACAACAACTACTCCGATTAGGAACGAACTGTCGTTGAAATTGAATTCACCAATTACTCACACCTATTGATTTCGGATCGAGCCCAAAACTTGGGCAACGTCATAATATAGTGGGAGGAGTCATTTGGTGAGTTTTGAGTGAAATCCAATCGCTAGAAGTATGGAATACATCAACCAATCCAATTAGGAACGAACTGCCGTTGAACTTAAAATGTCCAATTTCTCACACCTATTGAATTCGGACCGAGCCCCAAACTTGGGGCAACATCATAATATGGTGGGAGGAGTCATTTGCTGAGTTTTGAGTGAAATCCAATCGCTAGAAGTGTGTTATACACCAACCACTCCTATTAGGAACGAATTGCCGTTGAACTTGAATTGTCCAATTTTTCACACCTATTGATTTCGGACCGAGCCCCAAACTTGGGCAACATCATAATATGGTGGGAGGAGTCATTTGGTGAGTTTTGAGTGAAATCCAATCGCTAGAAGTATAGAATACACCAACCACTCCCATTAGGAACGAACTGCCGTTGAACTTGAATTGTCCAATTTCGAACACCTATTGATTTCGGATCGAGCCCAAAACTTGGGCAACATCATAATATGGTGGGAGGAGTCATTTGGTGTGTTTTGAGTGAAATCCAATCGCTAGAAGTATGGAATACACCAACCACTCCCACTAGGAACGATCTGCCGTTGAACTTGAATTGTCCCATTTCTCACACCTATTGATTTCGGACCGAACCCCAAACTTGGGCAACATCATAATATGGTGGGAGGAGTCTTTGGTGAGTTTTGAGTGAAATCCAATCGCTAGAAGTATAGAATACACCAACCACTCCCATTAGGAACGAACTGCGGTTGAACTTGAATTGTCCAATTTCTCACACCTATTGATTTCGGACATAGCCCCAAACTTGGGCAACATCATAATGTGGTGGGAGGAGTCATTTGGTGAGTTTTGAGTGAAATCCAATCGCTAGAAGTATGGAATACACCAACCACTCCAATTTGGAATGAACTGCCGTTGAACTTGAATTGTCCAATTTCTCACACCTATTGATTTAGGACCGGGCCCCAAACTTGGGGCAACATCATAATATGGTGGCAGGAGTCATTTGGTGAGTTTGGAGTGAAATCCAATCGCTAGAAGTATGGAATACCACAACCACTCCAATTAGGAACGAACTGCCGTTGAACTTGAATTGTCCAATTTGGAACACCTATTGATTTCGGATCAAACCCAAAACTTGGGCAACATCAAAATATGGTGGGAGGAGTCATTTGGCGAGTTTTGAGTGAAATCCAATCGCTAGAAGTGTGGAATACACCAACCACTCCTATTAGGAACGAACTGCCGTTGACCTTGAATTGTCCAATTTCTCACACCTATTGATTTTGGACCGAGCCCCAAACTTGGGCAACATCATAACATGGTGGGAGGAGTCATTTGGTGAGTTTTGAGTGAAATCCAATCGCTAGAAGTATGGAATACACCAACCACTCCCATTAGGAACGAACTGCCGTTGAACTTGAATTGTCCAATTTCTCACTCCTATGGATTTCGGATCGTGCCCCAAACTTGGGGCAACCTCATAATATGGTGGGAGGAGTCATTTGGTGAGTATTGAGTGAAATCCAATCACTAGAAGTATGGAATTTACCTAACACTCCAGTTATGGACGAACTGCCGTTGAACTTGAATTGTCCAATTTGGAACACCTATTGATTTCGGATCGAGCCCAAAACCTGGGCAACATAATAAAATGGTGGGAGGGGTCATTTGGTGAGTTTTGGGTGAAATCCAATCGCTAGAAGTATGGAATACACCAACCACTCCAGTTAAGAACGAACTGCCGTTGAACTTGAATTGTCCAATTCGGAACACCTGTTGATTTCGGATCGAGCCCAAAACTTGGGCAACATCATAATATGGTGGGATGAGTCATTTGGTGAGTATTGAGTGAAATCCAATCGCCAGAAGTATGGAATTTACCAACCACTCCAGTTAGGAACGAACTGCCGTTGAACTTGAATTGTCCAATTTGGAACACCAATTGATTTCGGATCGAGCCCAAAACCTGGGCAACATAATAAAATGGTGGAAGGGGTCATTTGGTGAGTTTTGGGTGAAATCCAATCGCTAGAAGTATGGAATACACCAACCACTCCAATTAGGAATGAACTGCCGTTGAACTCTTGAATTGACCAATTTCTCACACCTATGGATTTCGGATCGAGCCCAAAACTTGGGCAACATCATAATATGGTGGGAGGAGTCATTTGGTGAGTTTTGAGTGAAATCCAATCGCTAGAAGTATGGAATACACCAACCACTCCAATTAGGAACGAGCTGCCGTTGAACTTGAATTGTCCAATTTGGAACAGCTACTGATTTCGGATCTAGCCCAAAACTTGGGCAACAACTCAATATGGTGGGAGGAGTCGTTTGGTGAGTTTTGAGTGAAATCCAATCGCTAGAAGTATGGAATACACCAACCACTCCAATTAGGAACGAGGTGACGTTGAACATGAATTGTCCAATTTGGAACAGCTACTGATTTCGGATCGAGCCCAAAACTTGGGCAACAACTCAATATGGTGGGAGGAGTCGTTTGTTGGGTTTTGAGTGAAATCCAATCGCTAGAAGTATGGAATACACCAACCACTCCAATTAGGACAGAACTGCCGTTGAACTTGAATTGTCCCATTTGGAACACCTATTGATTTCGGATCGAGCCCAAAACTTGGGGAACATCATATTATGGTGGGAGGAGTCATTTGGTGAGTTTTCAGTGAAATCCAATCGCTAGACGTATGGAATACACCAACCACTCCAATTAGGAACGAACTGCCGTTGAACTTGAATTGTCCAATTTCTCTCACCTATTGAGTTCGGATCGAGCCCAAAACTTGGGCAACAAGATAATATGGTGGGAGGAGTCATTTGGTGAGTTTTGAGTGAAATCCAATCGCTAGAAGTAAGGAATACACCAACCACTCCAATTTGGAACGAACTGTCGTTGAACTTGAATTGTCCAATTTCTCAGTCCTATTGATTTCGGACCGAGCCCCAAACTTGGGCAACATCATAATATGGTGGGAGGAGTCATTTGGTGAGTTTTGAGTGAAATCCAATCGCTAGAAGTAAGGAATACACCAACCACTCCAATTTGGAACGAACTGCCGTTGAACTTGAATTGTCCAATTTGGAACACCTATTGATTTCGGATCGAGCCCAAAACTTGGGCAACATCATATTATGGTGGGCGGAGTCATTTGGTGAGTTTTGAGTGAAATCCAATCGCTAGAAGTAAGGAATACACCAACCACTCCAATTTGGAACGAACTGCCGTTGAACATGAATTGTCCAATTTGGAACACCTATTGATTTCGGATCGAGCCCAAAACTTGGGTAACAACATATTATGGTGGGAGGAGTCATTTGGTGAGTTTTGAGTGAAATCCAATCGCTAGAAGTAAGCAATACACCAACCACTCCAATTTGGAACGAACTGCCGTTGAACTTGAATTGTCCAATTTCTCACACCTATTGATTTCGGATCGAGCCCAAAAGTTGGGCAACAACATAATATGGTGGGAGGAGTCATTTGGTGAGTTTTGAGTGAAATCCAATCGCTAGAAGTACGAAACACATCAACCACTCCAATTAGGAACGAACTGTCGTTGAAATTGAATTGACCAATTTCTCACACCTATTGATTTCGGATCGAGCCCAAAACTTGGGCAACATCATAATATGGTGGGAGGAGTCATTTGGGGAGTTTTGAGTGAAATCCAATCGCTAGAAGTGTGGAATACACCAACCACTCCAATTAGGAACGAACTGCCGTTGAACTTGAATTGTCCAATTTCTCACTCCTATTGATTTCGGACCGAGCCCCAAACTTGGGCAACACCATAATATGGTGGGAGGAGTCATTTGGTGAGTTTTGAGTGAAATCCAATCGCTAGAAGTATGGAATACACCGACGACTCCAATTAGGAACGAATTGCCGTTATACTTGAGTTTTCCAATTTGGAACACCTATTGATTTTGAATCGAGCCCAAAACTTGGGCAACGTCATAATATGGTGGGAGGAGTCATTTCGTGAGTTTTGAGTGAAATCCAATCTCTAGAAGTATGGAATACACCAACCACTCCAATTAGGAACGAGCTGCTGTTGAACTTGAATTGTCCAATTTCTCACACCTATTGATTTCGGATCGAGCCCCAAACTTGGGCACCATCATAATATGGTGGGAGGAGTCATTTGGTGAGTTTCGAGTGAAATCCAATCGCTAGAAGTATGGAATACACCAACCACTCCAATTAGGAACGAACTGCCGTTGAACTTGAATTGTCCAATTTCTCACACCTATTGATTTCGGACCGAGCCCCAAACTTGGGCAACACCATAATATGGTGGGAGGAGTCATTTGGTGAGTTTTGAGTGAAATCCAATCGCTAGAAGTATGGAATACACCGACCACTCCAATTAAGAACGAATTGCCGTTATACTTGAGTTTTCCAATTAGGAACGAACTGCCGTTGAACTTGAATTGTCCAATTTCTCACACCTATTGATTTCGGATCGAGCCCAAAACTTGGGCAACATCATAATATGGTGGGAGGAGTCATTTGGGGTGTTTTGAGTGAAATCCAATCGCTAGAAGTATGGAATACACCAACCACTCCAATTAGGAACGAACTCCGTTGAACTTGAATTGTCCAATTTCTCCCTCCTATTGATTTCGGACCGAGCCCCAAACTTGGGCAACATCATAATATTGTGGGAGGAGTCATTTGGTGAGTTTTGAGTGTAATCTAATCGCTAGAAGTATGGAATACACCAACCACTCCAATTAGGAACGAACTGGCGTTGAACTTGAATTGTCCAATTTCTCACTCCTATTGATTTCGAATCGAGCCCAAAACTTGGGCAACGTCATAATACGGTGGGAGGAGTCATTTGGTGAGTTCTGAGTGAAATCCAATCGCTAGAACTGTGGAATACACCAACCACTCCAATTAGGAACGAACTGCCGTTGAACTTGAATTGTCCAATTTGGAACACCTGTTGATTTTGGATCGAGCCCAAAACTTGGGCAACATCATAATATGGTGGGAGGAGTCATTTGGTGAGTTTTGAGTGAAATCCAATCGCTAGAACTGTGGAATACACCAACCACTCCAATTAGGAACGAACTGCCGTACTTGAATTGTCCAATTTCTAACACCTATTGATTTCGGACCGAGCCCCAAACTTGGGCTACATCATAATATTGTGGGAGGAGTCATTTGGTGAGTTTTGAGTGTAATCCAATCGCTAGAAGTATGGAATACACCAACCACTCCAATTAGGAACGAACTGCCGTTGAACTTGAATTGTCCAATTTCTCACACCTATTGATTTCGGACCGAGCCCCAAACTTGGGCAACATCATAATATGGTGGGAGGAGTCATTTGGTGAATTTTGAGTGAAATCCAATCGTTAGAAGTGTGGAATACACCAACCACTCCAATTAGGAACGAACTGCCGTTGAAATTGAATTGTCCAATTTCGAACACCAATTGATTTCGGATCGAGCCCAAAACTTGGGCAACATCATAATATGGTGGGAGGAGTGATTTGGTGAGTTTTGAGTGAAATCCAATCACTAGAAGTATGGAATACAGCAACCACTCCAATTAGGAACGAACTGCCGTCGAACTTGAATTGTCCAATTTGGAACACCTATTGATTTCGGATCGAGCCCAAAACTTGGGCAACATCATAATATGGTGGGAGGAGTCGTTTGGTGACTTTTAAGTGAAATCCAATCGCTAGAAGTACGGAATACACCAACCACTCCAATTAGGAACGAACTGCCGTTGAACTTGAATTGTCCAATTTCTCACACCTATTGATTTCGGATCGAGCCCAAAACGTGGGCAACATCATAATATGGTTGGAGGAGTCATTTGGTTTGTTTTGAGTGAAATCCAATCACTAGAAGTATGGAATACACCAACCACTGCAATTAGGAACGAACTGCCGTTGAACTTGAATTGTCCAATTTGGAACACCTATTGATTTCGGATCGAGCCCAAAGCTTGGGCAACATCCTAATATGGTGAGAGGAGTCATTTGGTGAGTTTTGAGTGAAATCCAATCGCTAGAAGTATGGAATTCACCAACCACTCCAATTAGGAACGAGCTGCCGTTGAACTTGAATTGTCCAATTTCTCACACCTATTGATTTCGGATCGAGCCCAAAGCTTGGGCAACATCCTAATATGGTGAGAGGAGTCATTTGGTGAGTTTTGAGTGAAATCCAATCGCTAGAAGTATGGAATACACCAACCACTCCAATTAGGAACGAACTGCCGTTGAACTTGAATTGTCCAATTTCTCACACCTATTGAATTCGAATCGAGCCCAAAACTTGGGCAACATCATAATATGGTGGGAGGAGTCCTTTGGTGAGTTTTGAGTGAAATCCAATCGCTAGAAGTATGTTATACACCAACCACTCCAATTAGGAACGAACTGCCGTTGAACTTGAATTGTCAAATTTGGAACACCTATTGATTTCGGATCGAGCCCAAAACTTGGGAAATGTCATAAATTGGTGGGAGGAGTCATTTGGTGAGTTTTGAGTGAAATCCAATCGCTAGAAGTATGGAATACACCAACCACTCCAATTAGGAACGATCTGCCGTTGAACTTGAATTGTCCAATTTCTCACACCTATTGATTTCGGATCGATCCCCAAACTTGGGCAACATCATAATATGGTGGGAGGAGTCATTTGGTGAGTTTTGAGTGAAATCCAATCGCTAGAAGTGTGGAATACACCAACCACTCCAATTAGGAACGAACTGCCGTTGAAATTGAATTGTCCAATTTCTCACACCTATTGATTTTAGATCGAGCCCCAAACTTGGGCAACATCATAATATGGTGGGAGGAGTCATTTGGTGAGTTGTGAGTGAAATCCAATCGCTAGAAGTATGGAATACCCCAACCACTCCAATTAGGAACGAACTGCCGTTGAACTTGAATTGTCCAATTTCTCACACCTATTGATTTCGGATCGAGCCCAAAGCTTGGGCAACATCCTAATATGGTGAGAGGAGTCATTTGGTGAGTTTTGAGTGAAATCCAATCGCTAGAAGTATGGAATACACCAACCACTCCAATTAGGAACGAACTGCCGTTGAACTTGAATTGTCCAATTTGGAACACCTATTGATTTCGGATCGAGCCCAAAACTTGGGCAATATCATAATATGGTGGGAGGAGTCATTTGGTGAGATTTGAGTGAAATCCAATCGCGAGAAGTATGGAATACACCAACCACTCCAATTAGGAACGATCTGCCGTTGAACTTGAATTGTCCAATTTCTCACACCTATTGATTTCGGATCGAGCCCCAAACTTGGGCAACATCATAATACGGTGGGAGGAGTCATTTGGTGCGTTTTGAGTGAAATCCAATCGCTAGAAGTATGTTATACACCAACCACTCCAATTAGGAACGATCTGCCGTTGAACTTGAATTGTCCAATTTCTCACACCTATTGATTTCGGATCGAGCCCCAAACTTGGGCAACATCATAATATGGTGGGAGGAGTCATTTGGTGAGTTTTGAGTGAAATCCAATCGCTAGAAGTATGGAATACACCAACCACTCCAATTAGGAACGATCTGCCGTTGAACTTGAACTGTCCAATTTCTCACACCTATTGATTTCGGATCGAGCCCCAAACTTGGGCAACATCATAATATGGTGGGCGGAGTCATTTGGTGAGTTTTGAGTGAAATCCAATCGCTAGAAGTATGGAATACACCAAGCACTCCAATTAGGAACGAACTGCCGTTGAAATTGAATTGTCCAATTTCTCACACCTATTGATTTTGGATCGAGCCCCAAACTTGGGCAACATCATAAATTGGTGGGAGGAGTCATTTGGTGAGATTTGAGTGAAATCCAATCGCGAGAAGTATGGAATACACCAACCACTCCAATTAGGAACGATCTGCCGTTGAACTTGAATTGTCCAATTTCTCACACCTATTGATTTCGGATCGAGCCCCAAACTTGGGCAACATCATAATACGGTGGGAGGAGTCATTTGGTGCGTTTTGAGTGAAATCCAATCGCTAGAAGTATGGAATACACCAACCACTCCAATTAGGAACGAACTGCCGTTGAAATTGAATTGTCCAATTTCTCAAACCTATTGATTTTGGATCGAGCCCCAAACTTGGGCAACATCATAATATGGTGGGAGGAGTCATTTGGTGAGTTTTGAGTGAAATCCAATCGCTAGAAGTATGGAATAACCCAACCACTCCAATTAGGAACGAACTGCCGTTGAACTTGAATTGTCCAATTTGGAACACCTATTGATTTCGGATCGAGCCCAAGGCTTGGGCAACATCCTAATATGGTGAGAGGAGTCATTTGATGAGTTTTGAGTGAAATCCAATCGCTAGAAGTATGGAATACACCAACCACTCCAATTAGGAACGAACTGCCGTTGAACTTGAATTGTCCAATTTCTCACACCTATTGATTTCGAATCGAGCCCAAAACTTGGGTAACATCATAATATGGTGGGAGGAGTCCTTTGGTTGGTTTTGAGTGAAATCCAATCGCTAGAAGTATGTTATACACCAACCACTCCAATTAGGAACGATCTGCCGTTGAACTTGAATTGTCCAATTTCTCACACCTATTGATTTCGGATCGAGCCCCAAACTTGGGCAACATTATAATATGGTGGGAGGAGTCATTTGGTGAGTTTTGAGTGAAATCCAATCGCTAGAAGTATGGAATACACCAACCACTCCAATTTGGGACGAACTGCCGTTGAACTTGAATTGTCCAATTTCTCACACCTATTGATTTCGAATCGAGCCCAAAACTTGGGCAACATCATAATATGGTGGGAGGAGTCCTTTGGTGAGTTTTGAGTGAAATCCAATCGCTAGAAGTATGTTATACACCAACCACTCCAATTAGGAACGAACTGCCGTTGAACTTGAATTGTCCAATTTCTCACACCTATTGATTTCGGATCGAGCCCCAAACTTGGGCAACATCATAATATGCTGGGAGGAGTCATTTGGTGAGTTTTGAGTGAAATCCAATTGCTAGAAGTATGGAATACACCAACCACTCCAATTAGGAACGAACTGCCGTTGAACTTGAATTGTCAAATTTGGAACACCTATTGATTTCGTATCGAGCCCAAAACTTGGGAAATATCATAATTTGGTGGGAGGAGTCATTTGGTGAGTTTTGAGTGAAATCCAATCGCGAGAAGTATGGAATACACCAACCACTCCAATTAGGAACGATCTGCCGTTGAACTTGAATTGTCCAATTTCTCACACCTATTGATTTCGGATCGAGCCTCAAACTTGGGCAACATCATAATACGGTGGGAGGAGTCATTTGGTGTGTTTTGAGTGAAATCCAATCGCTAGAAGTATGGAATACACCAACCACTCCAATTAGGAACGAACTGCCGTTGAAATTGAATTGTCCAATTTCTCAAACCTATTGATTTTGGATCGAGCCCCAAACTTGGGCAACATAATAATATGGTGGGAGGAGTCATTTGGTGAGTTTTGAGTGAAATCCAATCGCTAGAAGTGTGGAATACACCAACCACTCCAATTAGGAACGAACTGCCGTTGAAATTGAATTGTCCAATTTCTCACACCTATTGATTTTAGATCGAGCCCCAAACTTGGGCAACATCATAATATGGTGGGAGGAGTCATTTGGTGAGTTGTGAGTGAAATCCAATCGCTAGAAGTATGGAATACCCCAACCACTCCAATTAGGAACGAACTGCCGTTGAACTTGAATTGTCCAATTTCTCACACCTATTGATTTCGGATCGAGCCCAAAGCTTGGGCAACATCCTAATATGGTGAGAGGAGTCATTTGGTGAGTTTTGAGTGAAATCCAATCGCTAGAAGTATGGAATACACCAACCACTCCAATTAGGAACGAACTGCCGTTGAACTTGAATTGTCCAATTTGGAACACCTATTGATTTCGGATCGAGCCCAAAACTTGGGCAATATCATAATATGGTGGGAGGAGTCATTTGGTGAGATTTGAGTGAAATCCAATCGCGAGAAGTATGGAATACACCAACCACTCCAATTAGGAACGATCTGCCGTTGAACTTGAATTGTCCAATTTCTCACACCTATTGATTTCGGATCGAGCCCCAAACTTGGGCAACATCATAATACGGTGGGAGGAGTCATTTGGTGCGTTTTGAGTGAAATCCAATCGCTAGAAGTATGTTATACACCAACCACTCCAATTAGGAACGATCTGCCGTTGAACTTGAATTGTCCAATTTCTCACACCTATTGATTTCGGATCGAGCCCCAAACTTGGGCAACATTATAATATGGTGGGAGGAGTCATTTGGTGAGTTTTGAGTGAAATCCAATCGCTAGAAGTATGGAATACACCAACCACTCCAATTTGGAACGAACTGCCGTTGAACTTGAATTGTCCAATTTCTCACACCTATTGATTTCGAATCGAGCCCAAAACTTGGGCAACATCATAATATGGTGGGAGGAGTCCTTTGGTGAGTTTTGAGTGAAATCCAATCGCTAGAAGTATGTTATACACCAACCACTCCAATTAGGAACGAACTGCCGTTGAACTTGAATTGTCCAATTTCTCACACCTATTGATTTCGGATCGAGCCCCAAACTTGGGCAACATCATAATATGCTGGGAGGAGTCATTTGGTGAGTTTTGAGTGAAATCCAATTGCTAGAAGTATGGAATACACCAACCACTCCAATTAGGAACGAACTGCCGTTGAACTTGAATTGTCAAATTTGGAACACCTATTGATTTCGGATAGGGCCTCAAACTTGGGCAACATCATAATACGGTGGGAGGAGTCATTTGGTGTGTTTTGAGTGAAATCCAATCGCTAGAAGTATGGAATACACCAACCACTCCAATTAGGAACGAACTGCCGTTGAAATTGAATTGTCCAATTTCTCAAACCTATTGATTTTGGATCGAGCCCCAAACTTGGGCAACATCATAATATGGTGGGAGGAGTCATTTGGTGAGTTTTGAGTGAAATCCAATCGCTAGAAGTATGGAATAACCCAACCACTCCAATTAGGAACGAACTGCCATTGAACTTGAATTGACCAATTTGGAACACCTATTGATTTCGGATCGAGCCCAAAGCTTGGGCAACATCCTAATATGGTGAGAGGAGTCATTTGGTGAGTTTTGAGTGAAATCCAATCGCTAGAAGTATGGAATACACCAACCACTCCAATTAGGAACGAACTGCCGTTGAACTTGAATTGTCCAATTTCTCACACCTATTGATTTCGAATCGAGCCCAAAACTTGGGTAACATCATAATATGGTGGGAGGAGTCCTTTGGTGAGTTTTGAGTGAAATCCAATCGCTAGAAGTATGTTATACACCAACCACTCCAATTAGGAACGATCTGCCGTTGAACTTGAATTGTCCAATTTCTCACACCTATTGATTTCGGATCGAGCCCCAAACTTGGGCAAAATCATAATCTGGTGGGAGGAGTCATTTGGTGAGTTTTGAGTGAAATCCAATCGCTAGAAGTATGGAATACACCAACCACTCCAATTTGGAACGAACTGCCGTTGAACTTGAATTGTCCAATTTCTCACACCTATTGATTTCGGATCAATCCCAAAACTTGGAAAACATCATAATATGGTGGGAGGAGTCATTTGGTGTGTTTTGAGTGAAATCCAATCGCTAGAAGTATGGAATACACCAACCACTCCCATTAGGAACGAACTGCCGTTGAACTTGAATTGTCCAATTTCTCACACCTATTGATTTCGGATCGAACCCCAAACTTGTGCAACATCATAATATGGTGGGAGGAGTCATTTGGTGAGTTTTGAGTGAAATCCAATCGCTAGAAGTATGGAATACACCAACTACTCCAATTAGGAACGAACAGCCGTTGAACTTGAATTGTCCAATTTGGAACACCTATTGATTTCGGATAGAGCCCAAAACTTGGGCAACATCACAATATGGTGGGAGGAGTCATTTGGTTAGTTTTGAGTGAAATCCAATCGCTAGAAGTATGGAATACACCAACCACTCCAATTAGGAACGAACTGCCGTTGAACTTCAATTGTCCAATTTGGAACATCTATTGATTTCGGATCGAGCCCAAGACTTGGGCAACATCATAATATGGTGCGAGGAGTCATTTGGTGAGTTTTAAGTGAAATCCAATCTCTAGAAGTATGGAATACACCAACCACTCCAATTAGGAACGAACTGCCGTTGAACTTGAATTGTCCAATTTGGAACACCTATTGATTTCGGATCGAGCCCAAGGCTTGGGCAACATCCTAATATGGTGAGAGGAGTCATTTGGTGAGTTTTGAGTGAAATCCAATCGCTAGAAGTATGGAATACACCAACCACTCCAATTAGGAACGAACTGCCGTTGAACTTGAATTGTCCAATTTCTCACACCTATTGATTTCGAATCGAGCCCAAAACTTGGGTAACATCATAATATGGTGGGAGGAGTCCTTTGGTTGGTTTTGAGTGAAATCCAATCGCTAGAAGTATGTTATACACCAACCACTCCAATTAGGAACGATCTGCCGTTGAACTTGAATTGTCCAATTTCTCACACCTATTGATTTCGGATCGAGCCCCAAACTTGGGCAACATTATAATATGGTGGGAGGAGTCATTTGGTGAGTTTTGAGTGAAATCCAATCGCTAGAAGTATGGAATACACCAACCACTCCAATTTGGAACGAACTGCCGTTGAACTTGAATTGTCCAATTTCTCACACCTATTGATTTCGAATCGAGCCCAAAACTTGGGCAACATCATAATATGGTGGGAGGAGTACTTTGGTGAGTTTTGAGTGAAATCCAATCGCTAGAAGTATGTTATACACCAACCACTCCAATTAGGAACGAACTGCCGTTGAACTTGAATTGTCCAATTTCTCACACCTATTGATTTCGGATCGAGCCCAAAACTTGGGCAACATCATAATATGGTGGGAGGAGTCAATTGGTGAGTTTTGAGTGAAATCCAATCTTTAGAAGTATGGAATACACCGACCACTCCAATTAGGAACGAACTGCCGTTGAACTTGAATTGTCCAATTTCTCACACCTATTGATTTCGGATCGAGCCCAAAACTTGGGCAATATCATAATATGGTGGGAGGAGTCAATTGGTGAGTTTTGAGTGAAATCCAATCTCTAGAAGTATGAAATACACCAACCACTCCAATTAGGAACGAACTGCCATTGAACTTGAATTGTCCAATTTCTCACACCTATTGATTTCGGATCGAGCCCAAAACTTGGGCGATATCATAATATGGTGGGAGGAGTCATTTGGTGAGTTTTGAATGTAATCCAATCGCTAGAAGTGTGGAATACACCAACCACTCCAATTAGGAACGAACTGCCGTTGAACTTGAATTGTCCAATTTCTCACACCTATTGATTTCGAATCGAGCCCCAAACTTGGGCAACATCATAATATGGTGGGAGGAGTCATTTTGTGAGTTTTGAGTGAAATACAATCGCTAGAAGTATGGTATACACCAACCACTCCAATTAGGATCGAACTGCCGTTGAACTTGAATTGTCCAATTTCTCACACCTATTGATTTCGGATCGAGCCCCTAACCTGGGCAACATCATAATATGGTGGGTGGAGTCATTTGGTGAGTTTTGAGTGAAATCCAATCGCTAGAAGTATGGAATACACCAACCACTCCAATTAGGAACGAACTGCCGTTGAACTTGAATTGTCCAATTTGGAACACCTATTGATTTCGGATCGAGCCCAAAACGTGGGCAACATCATAATACGGTGGGTGGAGTCATTTGGTGAGTTTTGAGTGAAATCCAATCGCTAGAAGTATGGAAGACACCAACCACTCCAATTAGGAACGAACTGCCGTTGAACTTGAATTGTCCAATTTGGAACACCTATTGATTTCGTATCGAGCCCAAAACTTGGGCAACATCATAATATGGGGGGAGGAGTCATTTGGGGAGTTTTGAGTGAAATCCAATCGCTAAAAGTATGGAATACACCAACCACTCCAATTAGGAACGAACTGCCGTTGAACTTGAATTGTCCAATTTGGAACACCTATTGATTTCGGATCGAGCCCAAAACTTGGACAACACCATAATATGGTGGGAGGAGTCATTTGGTGAGTTTTGAGTGAAATCCAATAGCTAGAAGTGTGGAATACACCAACCACTCCAATCAGGAATGAACTGCCGTTGAACTTGAAATGTCCAATTTCTCACACCTATTGATTTCGGATCGAGCCCAAAACTTGGGCAACATCATAATATGGTGGGAGGAGTCATTTTGTGAATTTTGAGTGAAATATAATCGCTAGAAGTATGGTATACACCAACCACTCCAATTAGGAACGAACTGCCGTTGAACTTGAATTGTCCAATTTGGAACACCTATTGACTTCGGATCGAGCCCAAAACTTGGGCAACAACATAATATGGTGGGAGGAGTCATTTGGTGACTTTTGAGAGAAATCCAATCGCTAGAAGTGTGGAATACACCAACCACTCCAATTAGGAAGGAACTGCCGTTGAACTTGAATTGTCCAATTTCTCACACCTATTGATTTCGGATCGAGCCCAAAACTTGGGCAACATCATAATATCGTGGGAGGAGTCATTTGGTGAGTTTTGAGTGAAATCCAATCGCTAGAAGTATGGAATACACCAACCACTCCAATTAGGAACGAACTGCCGTTCAACTTGAATTGTCCAATTTGGAACACCTATTGATTTCGGATCGAGCCCAAAACTTGGGCAACATCATAATATGGTGGGAGGAGTCATTTGGTGAGTTTTGAGTGAAATCCAATCGCTAGAAGTATGGAATACACCAACCACTCCAATTAGGAACGAACTGCCGTTGAACTTGAATCGTCCAATTTGGAACACCTATTGACTTCGGATCGAGCCCAAAACTAGGGCAACATCATAATATGGTGGGAGGAGTCATTTGGTGACTTTTGAGAGAAATCCAATCGCTAGAAGTATGGAATACACCAACCACTCCAATTAGGAACGAATTGTCGTTGAACTTGAAGTGTCCAATTTCGAACACCTATTGATTTCGGATCAAGCCCAAAACTTGGGCACCATCATAATATGGTGGGAGGAGTCATTTGGTGAGTTTTGAGTGAAATCCAATCGCTAAAAGTATGGAAGACACCAACCACTCCAATTAGGAACGAACTGCCGTTGAACTTGAATTGTCCAATTTCTCACACCTATTGATTTCGGATCGAGCCCCAAACTTGGGCAACATCATAATATGGTGGGAGGAGTCATTTGGTGAGTTTTGGATGAAATCCATTCGCTAGAAGTATGGAATACACCAACCACTCCAATTAGGAACGAACTGCCGTTGACCTTGAGTTGTCCAATTTCTCACACCTATTGATTTCGGATCGAGCCCAAAACTTGGGCAACATCATAGTATGGTGGGAGGAGTCATTTGGTGAGTTTTGAGTGAAATCCAATCGCTAGAAGTATGTAATACACCAACCACTCCAATTAGGAACGAACTGCCGTTGAACTTGAATTGTCCAATTTCTCACACCTATTGATTTCGGATCGAGCCCAAACCTTGGGCAACATCACAATATGGTGGGAGGAGTCATTTGGTGAGTTTTGGGTGAAATCCAATCGCTAGAAGTATGGAAGACACCAACCACTCCAATTTGGAACGAACTTCCGTTGAACTTGAATTGTCCAATTTCTCACACCTATTGATTTCGGATCGGGCCCCAAACTTGGGCAACATCATAATATGGTGTTAGGAGTCATTTGGTGAGTTTTGAGTGAAATCCAAACGCTAGAAGTATGGAATACACCAACCACTCCAATTAGGAATGAACTGCCGTTGAAATTGAATTGTCCAATTTGGAACACCTATTGATTTCGGATAGAGCCCAAAACATGGGCAACATCATAATATGGTGGGAGGAGTCATTTGGTTAGTTTTGAGTGAAATCCAATCGCTAGAAGTATGGAATACACCAACCACTCCAATTAGGAACGAATTGCCGTTGAACTTGAATTGTCCAATTTGGAACACCTAATGATTTCGGATCGAGCCCCAAACTTGTGCAACATCAAAATATGGTGGGAGGAGTCATTTGGTGAGTTTTGAGTGAAATCCAATCGCTAGAAGTATGGAATACACCAACCACTCCAATTAGGAACGAACTGCCGTTGAACGTGAATTGTCCAATTTCTCACACCTATTGATTTCGGATCGAGCCCAAAACTTGGGCAACACCATAATATGGTGGGAGGAGTCATTTGGTGAGTTTTGAGTGAAATCCAATCGCTAGAAGTATGGAAGACACCAGCCACTCCAATTAGGAACGAACTGCCGTTGAACTTGAATTGTCCAATTTGGAACACCTAACGCTTTCGGATCGAGCCCAAAACTTGGGCAACATCATAATATGGTGGGAGGAGTCATTTGGTGAGTTTTGAGTGAAATCCAATCGCTAGAAGTATGGAATACACCAACCACTCCAACTAGGAAAGAACTGCCGTTGAACCTGAATTGTCCAATTTGGAACACCTATGGATTTCGGATCGAGCCCAAACTTGGGCAACATCAAAATATGGTGGGAGGAGTCATTTGGTGAGTTTTGAGTGAAATCCAATCGCTAGAAGTATGGAATACACCAACCACTCCAATTAGGAACGAACTGCCGTTGAACTTGAATTCTCCAATTTCTCACAACAATTGAATTCGGATCGAGCCCCAAACTTGGGCAACAACATAATATGGTGGGAGGAGTCATTTGGTGAGTTTTGAGTGAAATCCAATCGCTAGAAGTATGGAATACACCAACCACTCCCATCAGGAACGAACTGCCGTTGAACTTAAATTGTCCAATTTCTCACACCTATTGATTTCGGATCGAACCCCAAACTTGGGCAACATCATAATATGGTGGGAGGAGTCATTTGGTGAGTTTTGAGTGAAATCCAATCGCTAGAAGTATGGAATACACCAACCACTCCAATTTGGAACGAACTGCCGTTGAACATGAATTGTCCAATTTCTCACACCTATTGATTTCGCATCGAGCCCCAAACTTGGGCAACATCATAATATGGTGGAAGGAGTCATTTGGTGAGTTTTGAGTGAAATCAAATCGCTAGAAGTATGGAATACACCAACCCCTCCTATTAGGAACGAACTTCCGTTGAACTTGAATATTCTAATTTCTCACACCTATTGAATTCGGATCGAGCCCAAAACTTGGGCAACATCATAACATGGTGGGAGGAGTCATTTGGAGAGTTTTGAGTGAAATCGAATCGCTAGAAGTATGGAATACACCAACCACTCCAATTAGGAACGAACTGCCGTTGAATTTGAATTGTACAATTTGGAACACCTATTGATTTCGGATCTAGCCCAAAACTTGGGCAACATCATAATATGGTGGGAGGAGTCATGTGGTGAGTTTTGAGTGAAATCCAATCGCTAGAAGTATGGAATACACCAACCACTCCAGATAGGAACGAACTGCCGTTGAACTTGAATTGTCCAATTTCTCACACCTATTGACTTCGGATCGAGCCCAAAACGTGGGCAACATCATAATATGGTGGGAGGAGTCATTTGGTTAGTTTTGAGTGAAATCCAATCGCTAGAAGTATGGAATACACCAACCAATCCAATTAGGAACGAACTGCCGTTGAACTTGAATTGTCCAATTTCTCACACCTATTAATTTCGGATCGAGCCCAAAACTTGGGCAACATCATAACATGGTGGGAGCAGTCATTTGGTGAGTTTTGAGTGAAATCCAATCGCTAGAAGTATGGAATACACCAACCACTCCAATTAGGAACGAACTGCCGTTGAACTTGAATTGTCCAATTTCTCACACCTATTGATTTCGGATCGAGCCCAAAACTTGGGCAACATCATAATATGGTGGGAGGAGTCATTTGGTGAGTTTTGAGTGAAATCCAATCGCTAGAAGTATGGAATACACCAACCACTCCAATTAGGAACGAACTGCCGTTGAACTTGAATTCTCCAATTTCTCACACCTATTGATTTCGAATCGAGCCCCAAACTTGGGCAACAACATAATATGGTGGGAGGAGTCATTTGGTGAGTTTTGAGTGAAATCCAATCGCTAGAAGTATGGAATACACCAACCACTCCCATCAGGAACGAACTGCCGTTGAACTTAAATTGTCCAATTTCTCACACCTATTGATTTCGGATCGAACCCCAAACTTGGGCAACATCATAATATGGTGGGAGGAGTCATTTGGTGAGTTTTGAGTGAAATCCAATCGCTAAAAGTATGGAATACACCAACCACTCCAATTAGGAACGAACTGCCGTTGAACATGAATTGTCCAATTCCTCACACCTATTGATTTCGGATCGAGCCCCAAACTTGGGCAACATCATAATATGGTGGAAGGAGTCATTTGGTGAGTTTTGAGTGAAATCAAATCGCTAGAAGTATGGAATACACCAACCCCTCCTATTAGGAACGAACTTCCGTTGAACTTGAATATTCTAATTTCTCACACCTATTGAATTCGGATCGAGCCCAAAACTTGGGCAACATCATAACATGGTGGGAGGAGTCATTTGGAGAGTTTTGAGTGAAATCGAATCGCTAGAAGTATGGAATACACCAACCACTCCAATTAGGAACGAACTGCCGTTGAACTTGAATTGTACAATTTGGAACACCTATTGATTTCGGATCTAGCCCAAAACTTGGGCAACATCATAATATGGTGGGAGGAGTCATGTGGTGAGTTTTGAGTGAAATCCAATCGCTAGAAGTATTGAATACACCAACCACTCCAGATAGGAACGAACTGCCGTTGAACTTGAATTGTCCAATTTCTCACACCTATTGACTTCGGATCGAGCCCAAAACTTGGGCAACATCATAATATGGTGGGAGGAGTCATTTGGTGAGTTTTGAGTGAAATCCAATCGCTAGAAGTATGGAATACACCAACCACTCCAATTAGGAACGAACTGCCGTTGAACTTGAATTGTCCAATTTCTCACACCTATTGATTTCGGATCGAACCCCAAACTTGTGCAACATAATAATATGGTGGGAGGAGTCATTTGGTGAGATTTGAGTGAAATCCTATCGCTAGAAGTATGGAATACACCAACCACTCCAATTAGGAACGAACTGCCGTTGAACTTGAATTGTCCAATTTGGAACACCTATTGATTTCGGATTGAGCCCAAAACTTGGTCCACATCATAATATGGTGGGAGGAGTCATTTGGTGAGTTTTGTGTGAAATCCAATCGCTAGAAGTATGGAACACACCAACCACTCCAATTAGGAACGAAGTGCCGTTGAACTTGAATTGTCCAATTTGGAACACCTATTGATTTCGGATCGAGCCCAAAACTTGTGCAATGTCATAATATGGTTGGAGGAGTCATTTGGTGAGTTTTGAGTGAAATCCAATCGCTAGAAGCATGGAATACACCAACCACACCAGTTAGGAACGAACTGCCGTTGAACTTGAATTGTCCAATTTGGAACACCTATTGATTTGGGATCGAGCCCAAATCTTGGGCAACGTCATAATACGGTGGGAGGAGTCATTTGGTGAGTTTTGAGTGAAATCCAATCGCTAGAAGTATGGAAAACACCAACCACTCCAATTAGGAACGAACTGCCGTTGAACTTGAATTGTCCCATTTCTCACACCTATTGATTTCGGATCGAGCCCAAAACTTGGGCACCGTCATAATGTGGTGGGAGGAGTCATTTGGTGAGTTTTGAGTGAAATCCAATCGCTAGAAGTATGGAATACACCAACCACTCCAATTAGGAACGAACTGCAGTTCAAATTGAATTGACCAATTTCTCACACCTATTGATTTCGGATCGAGCCCAAAACTTGGGCAACATCATAATATGGTGGGAGGAGTCATTTGGTGAGTTTTGAGTGAAATCCAATAGCTAGAAGTATGGAATACACCAACCACTCCAATTAGGAACGAACTGCCGTTGAACTTGAATTGTCCAATTTGGAACACCTATTGATTTCGGATTAAGCCCAAAACTTGGTCCACATCATATTATGGTGGGAGGAGTCATTTGGTGAGTTTTGAGTGAAATCCAATCGCTAGAAGTATGGAATACTCCAACCACTCTGTTGGCGCTAAATCTTGAATAGATAGAGATGAGTGCAACTTACAAATGGGATGGACGATCGAGAGATCGATTGAATATTGGATGCCGATTCTTCCTGTCCTTGGATGCTGATCCTGAATAGAAAGAAGTCGAGACTCGTAAGGTCTATGGAACCGGTGTGGAACCAGCCTAAGACCCTCCGATGCTGAAGTAAGTTTGTTGTTTTAAGAGCTCTTGCTGTTGACCATATAGAAGTATAAAAGTCAAGCTGAAAAGTCTTACCCCTGTATTGTAGTGGGAGGGGCATATTTATAGAGGGCATTTAGTATGCTCTTAGTGCTCATTTTCGATGTGGGACTCGTGGGAGGGCCCTATGAGGTTGACACGAGTCCTTAGATATTTCAGGCGGGTGCTTTGAGGTTGATTCTGCAGAATCGGTAGGGGATACCGATTGTAGGTTGTGTCCGGCTTGTAATGATCTTTTGCTGCTTTGAGACAATGTCATCAGTAGCATATGCCGATTGTCCCAGGCCTTGGGTGCTTGGGCGAGTTTATGAGATCCACGTGTCGTTGTACGAGTGGAGGGTCAGATATGGTACAAACACACTCCAATTCGGAAAGAACTGTCATTGAAATTGAATTGACCAATTTCTCTCACCTATTGAATTTGGATCGAGCCCAAAACTTGGGCAACATCATAATATGGTGGGAGGATTAATTTGGTGGGTTTTGAGTGAAATCCAATCGCTAGAAGTATGGAGTACACCAACCACTCCAATTAGGAACGAACTGCCGTTGAACTTGAATTGTCCAATTTGGAACACCTATTGATTTCGGATCGAGCCCAAAACTTGGGCAACATCATAATATGGTGGGAGGAGTCATTTGGTGAGTTTTGAGTGAAATCCAATCGCTAGAAGTATGGAATACACCAACCAATCCAATTAGGAACGAACTGCCGTCGAACTTGAATTGTCCAATTTGGAACACCTATTGATTTCGTATCGAGCCCAAAACTTGGGCAACATAATAATATGGTGGGAGGAGTCATTTGGTGAGTTTTGAGTGAAATCCAATCGCTAGAAGTATGGAATACACCAACCACTCCAATTAGGTACGAACTGCCGTTGAACTCTAATTGTCAAATTTGGGAGACCTATTGATTTCGGATCGAGCCCAAAACTTGGGCAACATCATAATATGGTGGGAGGAGTCATTTGGTGAGTTTTGAGTGAAATCCAATCGCTTGAAGTATGGAATACACCAACCACTGCAATTAGGAACGAACTGCCGTTGAACTTGAATTGTCCAATTTGGAACACCTATTGCTTTCGGATCGAGCCCAAAACTTGGGCAACATCATAATATGGTGGGAGGAGTCATTTGGTGAGTTTTGAGTGAAATCCAATCGCTAGAAGTATGGAATACACCAACCACAACATTTAGGAACGAACTGCCGTTGAACCTGAATTGCCCAATTTCTCACAGCTATTGATTTCGGATCGAGCCCAAACCTTGGGCAACATCATAATATGGTGGGAGGAGTCATTTGGTGAGTTTTGATTGAAATCCAATCGCTAGAAGTATGGAATACACCAACCACTCCAATTAGGAACGACCTGCCGTTGAACTTGAATTGTCCAATTTCTCAAATCTATTGATTTCGGATCGAGCCCAAAACTTGGGCAACATCAAAATATGGTGGGAGGAGTCATTTGGTGAGTTTTGAGTGAAATCCAATCGCTAGAAGTATGGAATACACCAACCACTACAATTAGGAACGAACTGCCGTTGAACTCTAATTGTCAAATTTGGAAGACCTATTGATTTCGGATCGAGCCCAAAACTTGGGCAACATCATAATATGGTGGGAGGAGTCAATTGGTGAGTTTTGAGTGAAATCCAATCGCTAGAAGTATGGAATACAACAACCACTCCAATTAGGAACGAACTGCCGTTGAACTTGAATTGTCCAATTTGGAACACCTATTGCTTTCGGATCGAGCCCAAAAGTTGGGCAACATCATAATATGGTGGGAGGAGTCATTTGGTGAGTTTTGAGTGAAATCCAATCGCTAGAAGTATGGAATACACCAACCACTCCAATTAGGAAAGAACTGCCGTTGAACTTGAATTCTCCAATTTCTCACACCAATTGAATTCGGATCGAGCCCCAAACTTGGGCAACAACATAATATGATGGGAGGAGTCATTTGGTGAGTTTTGAGTGAAATCCAATCGCTAGAAGTATGGAATACACCAACCACTCCCATCAGGAACGAACTGCCGTTGAACTTAAATTGTCCAATTTCTCACACCTATTGATTTCGGATCGAACCCCAAACTTGGGCAACATCATATTATGGTGGGAGGAGTCATTTGGTGAGTTTTGAGTGAAATCCAATCGCTAGAAGTATGGAATACACCAACCACTCCAATTAGGAACGAACTGCCGTTGAACATGAATTGTCCAATTTCTCACACCTATTGATTTCGGATCGAGCCCCAAACTTGGGCAACATCATAATATGGTGGAAGGAGTCATTTGGTGAGTTTTGAGTGAAATCAAATCGCTAGAAGTATGGAATACACCAACCCCTCCTATTAGGAACGAACTTCCGTTGAACTTGAATATTCTAATTTCTCACACCTATTGAATTCGGATAGAGCCCAAAACTTGGTCAACATCATAACATGGTGGGAGGAGTCATTTGGAGAGTTTTGAGTGAAATCGAATCGCTAGAAGTATGGAATACACCAACCACTCCAATTAGGAACGAACTGCCGTTGAACTTGAATTGTACAATTTGGAACACCTATTGATTTCGGATCTAGCCCAAAACTTGGGCAACATCATAATATGGTGGGAGGAGTCATTTGGTGAGTTTTGAGTGAAATCCAATCGCTAGAAGTATGGAATACACCAACCACTCCAATTAGGAAAGAACTGCCGTTGAACTTGAATTCTCCAATTTCTCACACCAATTGAATTCGGATCGAGCCCCAAACTTGGGCAACAACATAATATGATGGGAGGAGTCATTTGGTGAGTTTTGAGTGAAATCCAATCGCTAGAAGTATGGAATACACCAACCACTCCCATCAGGAACGAACTGCCGTTGAACTTAAATTGTCCAATTTCTCACACCTATTGATTTCGGATCGAACCCCAAACTTGGGCAACATCATATTATGGTGGGAGGAGTCATTTGGTGAGTTTTGAGTGAAATCCAATCGCTAGAAGTATGGAATACACCAACCACTCCAATTAGGAACGAACTGCCGTTGAACATGAATTGTCCAATTTCTCACACCTATTGATTTCGGATCGAGCCCCAAACTTGGGCAACATCATAATATGGTGGAAGGAGTCATTTGGTGAGTTTTGAGTGAAATCAAATCGCTAGAAGTATGGAATACACCAACCCCTCCTATTAGGAACGAACTTCCGTTGAACTTGAATATTCTAATTTCTCACACCTATTGAATTCGGATAGAGCCCAAAACTTGGTCAACATCATAACATGGTGGGAGGAGTCATTTGGAGAGTTTTGAGTGAAATCGAATCGCTAGAAGTATGGAATACACCAACCACTCCAATTAGGAACGAACTGCCGTTGAACTTGAATTGTACAATTTGGAACACCTATTGATTTCGGATCTAGCCCAAAACTTGGGCAACATCATAATATGGTGGGAGGAGTCATTTGGTGAGTTTTGAGTGAAATCCAATCGCTAGAAGTATGGATTATACCAACCACTGCAATTAGGAACGAACTGCCGTTGAACTTGAATTGTCCAATTTGCAACACCTATTGCTTTCGGATCGAGCCCAAAACTTGGGCAACATCATAATATGGGGGGAGGAGTCATTTGGTGAGTTTTGAGTGAAATCCAATCGCTAGAAGTATGGAATACACCAACCACAACATTTAGGAACGAACTGCCGTTGAACCTGAATTGCCCAATTTCTCACAGCTATTGATTTCGGATCGAGCCCAAACCTTGGGCAACATCATAATATGGTGGGAGGAGTCATTTGGTGAGTTTTGATTGAAATCCAATCGCTAGAAGTATGGAATACACCAACCACTCCAATTAGGAACGACCTGCCGTTGAACTTGAATTGTCCAATTTCTCAAATCTATTGATTTCGGATCGAGCCCAAAACTTGGGCAACATCAAAATATGGTGGGAGGAGTCATTTGGTGAGTTTTGAGTGAAATCCAATCGCTAGAAGTATGGAATACACCAACCACTACAATTAGGAACGAACTGCCGTTGAACTCTAATTGTCAAATTTGGAAGACCTATTGATTTCGGATCGAGCCCAAAACTTGGGCAACATCATAATATGGTGGGAGGAGTCAATTGGTGAGTTTTGAGTGAAATCCAATCGCTAGAAGTATGGAATACAACAACCACTCCAATTAGGAACGAACTGCCGTTGAACTTGAATTGTCCAATTTGGAACACCTATTGCTTTCGGATAGAGCCCAAAACTTGGGCAACATCATAATATGGTGGGAGGAGTCATTTGGTGAGTTTTGAGTGAAATCGAATCGCTAGAAGTATGGAATACACCAACCACTCCAATTCGGAACGAACTGCCGTTGAACTTGAGTTGTCCAATTTCTCACACCTATTGATTTCGGATCGAGCCCAAAACTTGGGCAACATCATAATATGGTGGGAGGAGTCATTTGGTGAGTTTTGAGTGAAATCGAATCGCTAGAAGTATGGAATACACCAACCACTCCAATTAGGAAAGAACTGCCGTTGAACTTGAATTCTCCAATTTCTCACACCAATTGAATTCGGATCGAGCGCCAAACTTGGGCAACAACATAATATGGTGGGAGGAGTCATTTGGTGAGTTTTGAGTGAAATCCAATCGCTAGAAGTATGGAATACACCAACCACACCCATCAGGAACGAACTGCCGTTGAACTTAAATTGTCCAATTTCTCACACCTATTGATTTCGTATCGAACCCCAAACTTGGGCAACATCATAATATGGTGGGAGGAGTCATTTGGTGAGTTTTGAGTGAAATCCAATCGCTAGAAGTATGGAATACACCAACCACTCCAATTAGGAACGAACTGCCGTTGAACATGAATTGTCCAATTTCTCACACCTATTGATTTCGGATCGAGCCCCAAACTTGGGCAACATCATAATATGGTGGAAGGAGTCATTTGGTGAGTTTTGAGTGAAATCAAATCGCTAGAAGTATGGAATACACCAACCCCTCCTATTAGGAACGAACTTCCGTTGAACTTGAATATTCTAATTTCTCACACCTATTGAATTCGGATCGAGCCCAAAACTTGGGCAACATCATAACATGGTGGGAGGAGTCATTTGGAGAGTTTTGAGTGAAATTGAATCGCTAGAAGTATGGAATACACCAACCACTCCAATTAGGAACGAACTGCCGTTGAACTTGAATTGTACAATTTGGAACACCTATTGATTTCGGATCTAGCCCAAAACTTGGGCAACATCATAATATGGTGGGAGGAGTCATGTGGTGAGTTTTGAGTGAAATCCAATCGCTAGAAGTATGGAATACACCAACCACTCCAATTAGGAACGAACTGCCGTTGAACTTGAATTGTCCAATTTCGCACACCTATTAATTTCGGATCGAGCCCAAAACTTGGGCAACATCATAACATGGTGGGAGCAGTCATTTGGTGAGTTTTGAGTGAAATCCAATCGCTAGAAGTATGGAATACACCAACCCCTCCTATTAGGAACGAACTTCCGTTGAACTTGAATATTCTAATTTCTCACACCTATTGAATTCGGATCGAGCCCAAAACTTGGGCAACATCATAACATGGTGGGAGGTGTCATTTGGTTAGTTTTGAGTGAAATCCAATCGCTAGAAGTATGGAATACACCAACCAATCCAATTAGGAACGAACTGCCGTTGAACTTGAATTGTTCAATTTCGCACACCTATTAATTTCGGATCGAGCCCAAAACTTGGGCAACATCATAACATGGTGGGAGCAGTCATTTGGTGAGTTTTGAGTGAAATCCAATCGCTAGAAGTATGGAATACACCAACCACTCCAATTAGGAACGAACTGCCGTTGAACTTGAATTGTCCAATTTCTCACACCTATTGATTTCGGATCGAGCCCAAAACTTGGGCAACATCATAATATGGTGGGAGGAGTCATTTGGTGAGTTTTGAGTGAAATCCAATCGCTAGAAGTATGGAATACACCAACCACTCCAATTAGGAACGAACTGCCGTTGAACTTGAATTCTCCAATTTCTCACACCTATTGATTTCGGATCGAGCCCCAAACTTGGGCAACAACATAATATGGTGGGAGGAGTGATTTGGTGAGTTTTGAGTGAAATCCAATCGCTAGAAGTATGGAATACACCAACCACTCCAATTAGGAACGAACTGCCGTTGAACTTGAATAGTCCAATTTCTCAGACCTATTGATTTCAGATCGAGCCCAAACTTGGGCAACAACATAATATGGTGGGAGGAGTCATTTGGTGAGTTTTGATTGAAATCCAATCGCTAGACGTATGGAATACACCAACCACTCCAATTAGGAACGAACTGCCATTGAACTTGAATTGTCCAATTTCTCACACCTATTGATTTCGGATCGAGCCCAAAACTTGGGCAACTTCATAACATGGTGGGAGGAGTCATTTGGTGAGTTTTGAGTGAAACCCAACCTTTAGCAGTACGGAATACACCAACCACTCCAGTTGGGAACGAACTGCCGTTGAACTTGAATTGTCCAATTTGGAACACCTATTGATTTTGGATCGAGCCCAAAACTTGGGCAACATCATAATATGGTGGGAGGAGTCATTTGGTGAGTTTTGAGTGAAATCCAATCGCTAGAAGTATGGAATACACCAACCACTCCAATTAGGAACGAACTGCCATTGAACTTGAATTGTCCAATTTCTCACACCTATTGATTTCGGATCGAGCCCAAAACTTGGGCAACTTCATAACATGGTGGGAGGAGTCATTTGGTGAGTTTTGAGTGAAACCCAACCTTTAGCAGTACGGAATACACCAACCACTCCAGTTGGGAACGAACTGCCGTTGAACTTGAATTGTCCAATTTGGAACACCTATTGATTTTGGATCGAGCCCAAAACTTGGGCAACATCATAATATGGTGGGAGGAGTCATTTGGTGAGAGTTGAGTGAAATCCAATCGCTAGAAGTATGGAATACCCCAACCACTCCAATTAGGAACGAACTGCCGTTGAACTTGAATTGTCCAATTTCTCACACCTATTGATTTCGGATCGAGCCCAAAACTTGGGCAACATCATAATATGGTGGGAGGAGTCATTTTGTGAGTTTTGGGTGAAATCCATTAGCTAGAAGTATGGAATACACCAACCACTCCAATTCGGAACGAACTGCCGTTGAACTTGAGTTGTCCAATTTCTCACACCTATTGATTTCGGATCGAGCCCAAAACTTGGGCAATATCATAATATGGTGGGAGGAGTCATTTGGTGAGAGTTGAGTGAAATCCAATCGCTAGAAGTATGGAATACACCAACCACTCCAATGAGGATCGAACTGCCGTTGAACTTGAATTGTCCAATTTCTCACACCTATTGATTTCGGATCGAGCCCAAAACTTGGGCAACATCATAATATGGTGGGAGGAGTCAGTTGGTGAGTTTTGAGTGAAATCCAATCGCCAGAAGTGTGGAATACACCAACCACTCCAATTAGGAACGAACTGCCGTTGAACTTGAATTGTCCAATTTCTCACACCTACTGATTTCGGATCGAGCTCAAAACTTGGGCAACATCATAATATGGTGGGAGGAGTCATTTGGTGAGTTTTGAGTGAAATCCAATCGCTAGAAGTATGGAATACACCAACCACTCCAATTAGGAACAAACTGCCGTTGAACTTGAATTGTCCAATTTCTCACACCTATTGATTTCGGATCGAGCTCAAAACATGGGCAACATCATAATATGGTGGGAGGAGTCAATTGGTGAGTTTTGAGTGAAATCCAATCGCTAGAAGTGTGGAATACACCAACCACTCCAATTAGGAACGAACTGCCGTTGAACTTGAATTTTCCAATTTCTCACACCTATTGATTTCGGATCGAGCTCAAAACTTGGGCAACATCATAATATGGTGGGAGGAGTCATTTGGTGAGTTTTGAGTGAAATCCAATCGCTAGATGTATGGAATACACCAACCACTCCAATTAGGAACGAACTGCCGTTGAACTTGAATTGTCCAATTTCTCACACCTATTGATTTCGGATCGAGCCCAAAACTTGGGCAACATCATAATATGGTGGGTGGAGTCATTTGGTGAGTTTTGAGTGAAATCCAATCGCTAGAAGTATGGAATACACCAACCACTCCAATTAGGAACGAACTGCCGTTGAACTTGAATTGTCCAATTTCTCACACCTATTGATTTCGGATCGAGCCCAAAACTTGGGCAACATCATAATATGGTGGGAGGAGTCATTTGGTGAGTTTTGAGTGAAATCCATTCGCTAGAAGTGTGGAATACACCTACCACTCCAATTAGGAACGAACTGCCGTTGAACTTGAATTGTCCAATTTCTCACACCAATTGATTTCGGATCGAGCCCAAAACTTGGGCAACATCATAATATGGTGGGAGGAGTCATTTGGTGAGTTTTGAGTGAAATCCAATCGCTAGAAGTATGGATTATACCAACCACTCCCATTAGGAACGAACTGCCGTTCAACTTGAATTGTCCAATTTCTAACACCTATTGATTTCGGATCGAACCCCAAACTTGTGCAACATCATAATATGGTGGGAGGAGTCATTTGGTGAGTTTTGGGTGAAATCCATTCGCTAGAAGTATGGAATACACCAACCACTCCAATTAGGAACGAACTGCCGTTGAACTTGAATTGTCCAATTTGGAACACCTATTGATTTCGGATCGAGCTCAAAACTTGGGCAACATCATAATATGGTGGGAGGAGTCATTTGGTGAGTTTTGAGTGAAATCCAATCGCTAGAAGTGTGGAATACACTAACCACTCCAATTAGGAACGAACTGCCGTTGAACTTGAATTTTCCAATTTCTCACACCTATTGATTTCGGATCGAGCTCAAAACTTGGGCAACATCATAATATGGTGGGAGGAGTCATTTGGTGAGTTTTGAGTGAAATCCAATCGCTAGAAGTATGGAATACACCAACCACTCCAATTAGGAACGAACTGCCGTTGAACTTGAATTGTCCAATTTCTCACACCTATTGATTTCGGATCGAGCCCAAAACTTGGGCAACATCATAATATGGTGGGTGGAGTCATTTGGTGAGTTTTGAGTGAAATCCAATGGCTAGAAGTATGGAATACACCAACCACTCCAATTAGGAACGAACTGCCGTTGAACTTGAATTGTCCAATTTCTCACACCTATTGATTTCGGATCGAGCCCAAAACTTGGGCAACATCATAATATGGTGGGAGGATTCATTTGGTGAGTTTTGAGTGAAATCCATTCGCTAGAAGTGTGGAATACACCTACCACTCCAATTAGGAACGAACTGCCGTTGAACTTGAATTGTCCAATTTCTCACACCTATTGATTTCGGATCGAGCCCAAAACTTGGGCAACATCGTAATATGGTGGAAGGAGTCATTTGGTGAGTTTTGAGTGAAATCCAATCGCTAGAAGTATGGATTATACCAACCACTCCCATTAGGAACGAACTGTCGTTCAACTTGAATTGTCCAATTTCTAACACCTATTGATTTCGGATCGAACCCCAAACTTGTGCAACATCATAATATGGTGGGAGGAGTCATTTGGTGAGTTTTGGGTGAAATCCATTCGCTAGAAGTATGGAATACACCAACCACTCCAATTAGGAACGAACTGCCGTTGAACTTGCATTGTCCAATTTGGAACACCTATTGATTTCGGATCGAGCCCCAAACTTGGGCAGCAATATAATATGGTGGGAGGAGTCATTTGGTGAGTTTTGAGTGAAATCCAATCTTTAGAAGTATGGAATACACCAACCACTCCAATGAGGAACGAACTGCCGTTGAACTTGAATTGTCCAATTTCTCACACCTATTGATTTCGGATCAAGCCCCAAACGTGGGCAACATCATAATATGGTGGGAGGAGTCATTTGGTGAGTTTTGGGTGAAATCCATTCGCTAGAAGTATGGAATACACCAACCACTCCAATTCGGAACGAACTGCCGTTGAACTTGAGTTGTCCAATTTCTCACACATATTGATTTAGGATCGAGCCCAAAACTTGGGCAACATTATAATATGGTGGGAGGAGTCATTTGGTGAGAGTTGAGTGAAATCCAATCGCTAGAAGTATGGAATACACCAACCACTCCAATTAGGAACGAACTGCCGTTGAACTTGAATTGTCCAATTTGGAACACCTATTGATTTCGGATCGAGCCCAAAACTTGGGCAATATCATAATACGGTGGGAGGAGTCATTTGGTGAGTTTTGAGTAAAATCCAATCGCTAGAAGTATGGAATACACCAACCACTCCAATTAGGAACGATCTGCCGTTGAACTTGAATTTTCCAATTTGGAACACCTATTGATATCGGATCGAGCCCAAAACTTGGGCAACATCATAATATGGTGGGAGGAGTCATTTGGTGAGTTTTGAGTGAAATCCAATCGCTAGAAGTGTGGAATACACCAACCACTCCAATTAGGAACGAACTGCCGTTGAACTTGAATTTTCCAATTTCTCACACCTATTGATTTCGGATCGAGCTCAAAACTTGGGCAACATCATAATATGGTGGGAGGAGTCATTTGGTGAGTTTTGAGTGAAATCCAATCGCTAGAAGTATGGAATACACCAACCACTCCAATTAGGAACGAACTGCCGTTGAACTTGAATTGTCCAATTTCTCACACCTATTGATTTCGGATCGAGCCCAAAACTTGGGCAACATCATAATATGGTGGGTGGAGTCATTTGGTGAGTGTTGAGTGAAATCCATTCGCTAGAAGTGTGGAATACACCAACCACCCCAATTAGGAACGAACTGCCGTTGAACTTGAATTTTCCAATTTCTCACACCTATTGATTTCGGATCGAGCTCAAAACTTGTGCAACATCATAATATGGTGGGAGGAGTCATTTGGTGAGTTTTGAGTGAAATCCAATCGCTAGAAGTATGGAATATACCAACCACTCCAATTAGGAACGAACTGCCGTTGAACTTGAATTGTCCAATTTGGAACACCTATTGATTTCGGATCGAGCCCAAAACTTGGGCAATATCATAATATGGTGGGAGGAGTCATTTGGTGAGTTTTGAGTGAAATCCAATCGCTAGAAGTATGGAATACAACCAACCACTCCAATGAGGAACGAACTGCCGTTGAACTTGAATTGTCCAATTTCTCACACCTATTGATTTCGGATCGAGCCCAAAACATAGGCACCACCATAATATGGTGTGAGGAGTCATTTGGTGAGTTTTGAGTGAAATCCAATCGCTAGAAGTGTGGAATACACCAACCACCCCAATTAGGAACGATCTGCCGTTGAACTTGAATTGTCCAATTTCTCACGCCTATTGATTTCGGATCGAGCCCCAAACTTGGGCAACATCATAATATGGTGGGAGGAGTCATTTGGTGAGTTTTGAGTGAAATCCAATCGCTAGAAGTATGGAATACACCAACCACTCCAATGAGGAACGAACTGCCGTTGAACTTGAATTGTCCAATGTCTCACACCTATTGATTTCGGATCGAGCCCCAAACGTGGGCAACATCATAATATGGTGGGAGGAGTCATTTGGTGAGTTTTGGGTGAAATCCATTCGCTAGAAGTAAGGAATACACCAACCACTCCAATTCAGAACGAACTGCCGTTGAACTTGACTTGTCCAATTTCTCACACCTATTCATTTCGGATCGAGCCCAAAACTTGGGCAACATCATAATATGGTGGGAGGAGTCATTTGGTGAGAGTTGAGTGAAATCCAATCGCTAGAAGTATGGAATACACCAACCACTCCAATTAGGAACGAACTGCCGTTGAACTTGAATTGTCCAATTTCTCACACCTATTGATTTCGGATCGAACCCCAAACCTGTGCAACATCATAATATGGTGGGAGGAGTCATTTGGTGAGTTTTGAGTGAAATCCAATCGCTAGAAGTATGGAATACACCAACCACTCCAATTAGGAACGAACTGCCGTTGAACTTGAATTATCCAATTTGGAACACCTATTGATTTCGGATCGAGCCCAAAACTTGGGCAAGAACGTAATGTGGTGGGAGGAGTCATTTGGTGAGTTTTGAGTGAAATCCAATTGCTAGAAGTATGGAATATACCAACCACTCCAATTAGGAACGAACTGCCGTTGAACTTGAATTGTCCAATTTCTCACACCTATTGATTTCGGATCGAGCCCCAAACTTGGGCAACATCATAGTATGGTGGGAGGAGTCATTTGGGGTGTTTTGAGTGAAATCCAATCGCTAGAAGTATGGAATATACCAACCACTCCAATTAGGAACGAACTGCCATTGAACTTGAATTGTCCAATTTGGAACACCTATTGATTTCGGATCGAGCCCAAAACTTGGGCAAGATCATAATGTGGTGGGAGGAGTCATTTGGTGAGTTTTGAGTGAAATCCAATCGCTAGAAGTACGGAATACACCAACCCCTAGAATTAGGAACGATCTGCCGTTGAACTTGAATTGTCCAATATCTCACACCTATTGATTTCGGATCGAACCCCAAACTTGTGCAACATCAAAATTTGGTGGGAGGAGTCATTTGGTGAGTTTTGAGTGAAATCCAATCGCTAGAAGTATGGAATACACCAACCACTCCAATTTGGAACGAACTGCCGTTGAACTTGAATTGTCCAATATGGAACACCTATTGATTTCGGATCGAGCCCAAAACTTGGGCAATATCATAATACGGTGGGAGGAGTCATTTGGTGAGTTTTGAGTGAAATCCAATCGCTAGAAGTACGGAATACACCAACCCCTAGAATTAGGAACGATCTGCCGTTGAACTTGAATTGTCCAATATCTCACAGCTATTGATTTCGGATCGAACCCCAAACTTGGGCAACATCATAATATGGTGGGAGGAGTCATTTGGTGAGTTTTGAGTGAAATCCAATCTCTAGAAGTATGATATACACCAACCAATCCAATTAGGAACGAACTGCCGTTGAACTTGAATTGTCTAATTTTGAACACCAATTGATTTCGGTTCGAGCCCAAAACTTGGGCAACATCATAATATGGTGGGAGGAGTCATTTGGTGAGTTTTGAGTGAAATCCAATCGCTAGAAGTATGGAATACACCAACCACTCCAATTAGGAACGAACTGCCGTTGAACTTGAATTGTCCAATTTGGAACACCTATTGATTTTGGATCGAGCCCCAAACTTGGGCAACATCCAAATATAGTGGGAGGAGTCATTTGGTGAGTTTTGAGTGAAATCCAATCGCTAGAAGTGTGGAATACACCAACCACTCCAATTAGGAACGAACTGCCGTTCAACTTGAATTGTCCAATTTCTCACACCTATTGATTTCGGACCGAGCCCCAAACTTGGGCAACATCATAATATGGTGGGAGGAGTCATTTGGTGAGTTTTGAGTGAAATCCAATCGCTCGAAGTATGGAATACACCAACCACTCCAATTAGGAACGAACTGTCGTTGAACTTGAATTGTCCAATTTGGAACACCTATTGATTTCGGATCGAACCCAAAACTTGGGCAACATCATAATATGGTGGGAGGAGTCATTTGGTAAGTTTTGTGTGAAATCCAATCGCTAGAAGTATGGAAGACACCAACCAATCCAATTAGGAACGAACTGCCGTTGAACTTGAATTGTCCAATTTCTCACCTATTGATTTCGGATCGAACCCCAAACTTGGGCAACATCATAATATGGTGGGAGGAGTCATTTGGTGAGTTTTGAGTGAAATCCAATCGCTAGAAGTATGGAATACACCAACCACTCCAATTAGGAACGAACTGCCGTTGAACTTGAATAGTCCAATTTCTTTCACCTATTGATTTCGGATCGAACCCAAAACTTGGGCAACAACATGCTATGGTTGGGGGAGTCCTTTGGTGAGTTTTGAGTGAAATCCAATCGCTAGAAGTATGGAATACACCAACCACTCCAATTAGGAACGAACTGCCGTTGAACTTGAATTGTCCAATTTGGAACACCTATTGATTTCGGATCGAGCCCAAAACTTGGGCAACATCATAATGTGGTGGGAGGAGTCATTTGGTTTGTTTTGAGTGAAATCCAATCGCTAGAAGTATGGAATACACCAACCACTCCAATTAGGAACGAACTGCCGTTGAACTTGAATTGTCTAATTTCGAACACCTATTGATTTCGGATCGAGCCCAAAACTTGGGCAACATCATAATATGGTGGGAGGAGTCATTTTGTGAATTTTGAGTGAAATCCATTCTTTAGAAGTATGGAATACACCAACCACTCCAATTAGGAACGAACTGCCGTTGAACTTGAATTGTCCAATTTGGAACACCTATTGATTTCGGATCGAGCCCAAAACTTGGGCAACATCATAATATGGTGGGAGGAGTCATTTGGGGAGTTTTGAGTGAAATCCAATTGCTTGAAGTATGAAATACACCAACCACTGCAATTAGGAACGAACTGCCGTTGAACTTGAATTGTCCAATTTCTCACACCTATTGATTTCGGATCGAGCCCAAAACTTGGGCAACATCCTAATATGGTGGGAGGAGTCAATTGGTGAGTTTTGAGTGAAATCCAATCGCTAGAAGTATGGAATACACCAACCACTCCAATTAGGAACGAACTGCCGTTGAACTTTAATTGTCCAATTTCTCACACCTATTGAATTCGGATCGAGCCCAAAACTTGGGCAATATCATAATATGGTGGGAGGAGTCATTTGGTGAGTTTTGAGTGAAATCCAATCGCTAGAAGTATGGAATACACCAACCACTCCAATTAGGAACGAACTGCCGTTGAACTTGAATTGTCTAATTTCGAACACCTAATGATTTCGGATCGAGCCCAAAACTTGGGCAACATCATAATATGGTGGGAGGAGTCATTTTGTGAATTTTGAGTGAAATCCATTCTTTAGAAGTATGGAATACACCAACTACTCCAATTAGGAACGAACTGCCGGTGAACTTGAATTGTCCAATTTGGAACACCTATTGATTTCGGATCGAGCCCAAAACTTGGGCAACATCATAATATGGTGGGAGGAGTCATTTGGGGAGTTTTGAGTGAAATCCAATCGTTACAAGTATGGAATACACCAACCACTCCCCTTAGGAACGAACTGCCGTTGAACTTGAATTGTCCCATTTCTAACACCTATTGATTTCGGATCGAACCCCAAACTTGGGCAACATCATAATATGGTGGGAGGAGTCATTTGGTGAGTTTTGAGTGAAATCCAATCGCTAGAAGTATGGAATACACCAACCACTCCAATTAGGAACGAACTTCCGTTGAACTTGAATTGTCTAATTTCGAACACCTATTGATTTCGGATCGAGCCCAAAAGTTGGGCAACATCATAATATGGTGGGAGGACTCATTTGGTGAGTTTTGAGTGAAATCCAATCGTTAGAAGTATGGAATACACCAACCACTCCAATTAGGTACGAACTGCCGTTGAACTTGAATTGTCCAATTTGGAACACCTATTGATTTAGGATCGGGCCCAAAACTTGGGCAACATCGTAATATGGTGCGATGAGTCATTTGGTGAGTTTTGAGTGAAATCCAATCGCTAGAAGTATGGAATACACCAACCACTCCAATTAGGAACGAACTGCCGTTAAACTTGAATTGTCCAATTTCTCACACCTATTGATTTCGGATCGAGCCCCAAACTTGGGCAACATCATAATATGGTGGGAGTAGTCATTTGGTGAGTTTTGAGTGAAATCCAATCGCTAGAAGTATGGAATACACCAACCACTCCAATTAGGAACGAACTGCCGTTGAACTTGAATTGTCCAATTTCTCACACCTATTTATTTCGGATCGATCCCAAAACTTGGGCAACATCATAATATGGTGGGAGGAGTCATTTGGTGAGTTTTGAGTGAAATCCAAACGCTAGAAGTATGGAATACACCAACCACTCCAATTAGGAACGAAATGCCGTTGAAATTGAATTGACCAATTTCTCACACCTATTAATTTCGGATCGAGCCCAAAACTTGGGCAGCATCATAATATGGTGGGAGGAGTCATTTGGTGAGTTTTGAGTGAAATCCAATCGCTAGAAGTATGGAATACACCAACCACTCCAATTAGGAACGAACTGCCGTTGAACTTGAATTGTCCAATTTCTCACACCTATTGATTTCGGATCGAGCCCCAAACTTGGGCAACAACATAATATGGTGGGAGGAGTCATTTGGTGAATTTTGAGTGAAATCCAATCGCTAGAAGTATGGAATACACCAACCACTCCAATTAGGAACGAACTGCCGTTGAAGTTGAATTGTCCAATTTCTCACACCTATTGATTTCGGATCGAGCCGCAAACTTGGGCAACATCATAATATGGTGGGAGGAGTCATTTGGTGAGTTTTGAGTGAAATCCAATCGCTAGAAGTATGGAATACACCAACCAGTCCAATTAGGAACGAACTGCCGTTGAACTTGAATTGTCCCATTTGGAACACCTATTGATTTCGGATCGAGCCCAAAACTTGGGCAATATCATAATATGGTGGGAGGAGTCATTTGGTGAGTTTTGAATGAAATCCAATCGCTAGAAGTATGGAATATACCAACCACTCCAATTAGGAACGAAGTGCCGTTGAACTTGAATTGTCCAATTTCGAACACCTATTGATTTCGGATCGAGCCCAACACTTGGGCAACATCATAATATGGTGGGAGGAGTCATTTGGTTAGTTTTGAGTGAAATCCAATCGCTAGAAGTATGGAGTACACCAACCACTCCAATTAGGAACGAACTGCCGTTGAACTTGAATTGTCCAATTTCTCACACCTATTGATTTCGGATCGAGCCTAAAACATGGGCAACATCATAATTTGGTGGGAGGAGTCATTTGGTGAGTTTTGAGTGAAATCCAATCGCTAGAAGTATGGAATACACCAACCACTCCAATTAGGAATGAAATGCCGTTGAACTTGAATTGTCCAATTTCTCACACCTATTGATTTCGGATCGAGCCGCAAACTTGGGCAACAACATAATATGGTGGGAGGAGTCATTTGGTGAGTTTTGAGTGAAATCCATTCGCTAGAAGTATGGAATACACCAACCACTCCAATTAGGAACGAAATGCCGTTGAACTTGAATTGTCCAATTTCTCACACCTATTGATTTCGGATCGAGCCGTAAACTTGGGCAACGTCATAATATGGTGGGAGGAGTCATTTGGTGAGTTTTGAGTGAAATCCATTCGCTAGAAGTATGGAATACCCCAACCACTCCAATTAGGAACGAACTGCCGTTGAACTTGAATTGTCCAATTTCTCACACCTATTGATTTCGGATCGAGCCCAAAACTTGTGCAAAATCATAATATGGTGGGAGGAGTCATTTGGTGAGTTTTGAGTGAAATCCAATCGCTAGAAGTATGGAATACACCAACCACTCCAATTAGGAACGATCTGCCGTTGAACTTGAATTGTCCAATTTCTCACACCTATTGATTTCGGATCGAGCCTAAAACTTGGGCAACATCATAATTTGGTGGGAGGAGTCATTTGGTGAGTTTTGAGTGAAATCCAATCGCTTGAAGTATGGAATACACCAACCACTCCAATTAGGAACGAACTGCCGTTGAACTTGAATTGTCCAATTTCTCACACCTATTGATTTCGGATCGAGCCCAAAACTTGGGCTACATCATAATATGGTGGGAGGAGTCATTTGGTGAGTTTTGAGTGAAATCCAATCGCTAGAAGTATGGAATACACCAACCACTTCCATTAGGAACGAACTGCCGTTGAACTTGAATTGTCCAATTTCTAACACCTATTGATTTCGGATCGAACCGCAAATTTATGCAACATCATAATATGGTGGGAGGAGTCATTTGGTGAGTTTTGAGTGAAATCCAATCGCTAGAAGTATGGAATACACCAACCACTCCAATTAGGAACGAACTGCTGTTGAACTTGAATTGTCCAATTTCTCACACCTATTGATTTCGGATCGAGCCCAAAACTTGGGCAACATCATAATATGGTGGGAGGAATCATTTGGTTAGTTTTGAGTGAAATCCAATCGCTAGAAGTATGGAATACACCAACCAGTCCAATTTGGAACGAACTGCCGTTGAACTCTAACTGTCAAATTTGGAAGACCTACTGATTTCGGATCGAGCCCAAAACTTGGGCGGCATCATAATATGGTGGGAGGAGTCATTTGGTTAGTTTTGAGTGAAATCCAATCGGTAGAAGTATGGAATACACCAACCACTGCAATTAGGAACGAACTGCCGTTGAACTTGAATTATCCAATTTGGAACACCTATTGATTTCGGATCGACCCCAAAACTTGGGCAACATCATAATATGGTGGGAGGAGTCAATTGGTGAGTTTTGAGTGAAATCCAATTGCTAGAAGTATGGAATACAGCAACCACTCCAATTAGGAACGAACTGCCGTTGAACTTGAATGGTCCAATTTCTCACACCTATTATTTCGGATTGAGCCCAAAACTTGGGCCACATTGTAATGTGGTGGGAGGAGTCATTTGGTTAGTTTTGAGTGGAATCCAATCGCTAGAAGTATGGAATACACCAACCACTCCAATTAGGAACGAACTGCCGTTGAACTCTAATTGTCAAATTTAGAAGACCTATTGATTTCGGATCGAGCCCAAAACTTGGGCAACATCGTAATATGGTGGGAGGAGTCAGTTGGTGAGTTTTGATTGAAATCCAATCGCTAGAAATATGGAATACCCCAACCACTGCAATTAGGAACGAACTGCCGTTGAACTTGAATTGTCCAATTTCTCACACCTATTGACTTCGGACCGAGCCCAAAACTTGGGCAACACCATAATATGGTGGGAGGAGTCATTTGGTGAGTTTTGAGTGAAATCCAATCGCTAGAAGTATGGAATACACCAACCACTCCAATTTGGAATGAACTGCCGTTCAACTTGAATTGTCCAATTTCTCACACCTGTTGATTTCGGATCGAGCCCAAAACTTGTGCAACATCCTAATATGGTGGGAGGAGTCATTTGGTGAGTTTTTAGTGAAATCCAATCGCTAGAAGTATGGAACACACCAACCACTCCAATTAGGAATGAACTGCCGTTCAACTTGAATTGTCCAATTTCTCACACCTATTGATTTCGGATCGAGCCCAAAACTTGTGCAAAATCATAATATGGTGGGAGGAGTCATTTGGTGAGTTTTGAGTGAAATCCAATCGCTAGAAGTATGGAATACACCAACCACTCCAATTAGGAACGATCTGCCGTTGAACTTGAATTGTCCAATTTCTCACACCTATTGATTTCGGATCGAGCCTAAAACTTGGGCAACATCATAATTTGGTGGGAGGAGTCATTTGGTGAGTTTTGAGTGAAATCCAATCGCTAGAAGTATGGAATACACCAACCACTCCAATTAGGAACGAACTGCCGTTGAACTTGAATTGTCCAATTTCTCACACCTATTGATTTCGGATCGAGCCCAAAACTTGGGCTACATCATAATATGGTGGGAGGAGTCATTTGGTGAGTTTTGAGTGAAATCCAATCGCTAGAAGTATGGAATACACCAACCACTTCCATTAGGAACGAACTGCCGTTGAACTTGAATTGTCCAATTTCTAACACCTATTGATTTCGGATCGAACCCCAAATTTATGCAACATCATAATATGGTGGGAGGAGTCATTTGGTGAGTTTTGAGTGAAATCCAATCGCTAGAAGTATGGAATACGCCAACCACTCCAATTAGGAACGAACTGCCGTTGAACTTGAATTGTCCAATTTCTCACACCTATTGATTTCGGATCGAGCCCAAAACTTGTGCAACATCATAATATGGTTGGAGGAGTCATTTGGTTAGTTTTGAGTGAAATCCAATCGCTAGAAGTATGGAATACACCAACCACTGCAATTAGGAACGAATTGCCGTTGAACTTGAATTATCCAATTTGGAACACCTATTGATTTCGGATCGAGCCCAAAACTTGGGCAACATCATAATATGGTGGGAGGAGTCATTTGGTGAGTTTTGAGTGAAATCCAATCGCTAGAAGTATGGAATACACCAACCACTCCAATTTGAAAAGAACTGCCATTGAACTTGAATTGTCCAATTTGGAACACCTATTGATTTCGGATCGAGCCCAAAACTTGGGCAACATCATAATATGGTGGGATGAGTCATTTGGTGAGTTTTGATTGAAATCCAATCGCTAGAAGTATGGAATACACCAACCACTCTAATTAGGAACGAACTGCCATTGAACTTGAATTGTCCAATTTGGAACACCTATTGATTTCGGATCGAGCCCCAAACATGGGCAACATCATAATATGGTGGGAGGAGTCATTTGGTGAGTTTTGAGTGAAATCCAATCCCTAGAAGTGTGGAATACACCAACCACTCCAATTAGGAAGGAACTGCCGTTGAACTTGAATTGTCCAATTTCCCACACCTATTGATTTCGGATCGAGCCCAAAACTTGGGCAACATCATAATATGGTGGGAGTAGTCATTTGGTTAGTTTTGAGTGAAATCCAATCGCTAGAAGTATGGAATACACTAACCACTCCAATTAGGAACGAACTGCCGTTGAACTTGAATTGTCCAATTTCTAACACCTATTGATTTCGCATCGAGCCCAAAACTTGGGCAACATCATAATATGGTGGGAGGAGTCAATTGGTGAGTTTTGAGTGAAATCCAATTGCTAGAAGTATGGAATACAGCAACCACTCCAATTAGGAACGAACTGCCGTTGAACATGAATGGTCCAATTTCTCACACCTATTATTTCGGATTGAGCCCAAAACTTGGGCCACATCGTAATGTGGTGGGAGGAGTCATTTGGTTAGTTTTGAGTGAAATCCAATCGCTAGAAGTATGGAATACACCAACCACTCCAATTAGGAACGAACTGCCGTTGAACTCTAATTGTCAAATTTAGAAGACCTATTGATTTCGGATCGAGCCCAAAACTTGGGCAACATCATAATATGGTGGGAGGAGTCAGTTGGTGAGTTTTGATTGAAATCCAATCGCTAGAAATACGGAATACCCCAACCACTGCAATTAGGAACGAACTGCCGTTGAACTTGAATTGTCCAATTTCTCACACCTATTGATTTCGGATCGAGCCCAAAACTTGGGCACCATCATAATATGGTGTGAGGAGTCATTTGGTGAGTTTTGAGTGAAATCCAATCGCTAGAAGTGTGGAATACACCAACCACTCCAATTAGGAACGAACTGCCGTTGAACTTGAATTGTCCAATTTGGAACACCTACTGATTTCGGAACGAGCCCCAAACTTGGGCAACATCATAATATGGTGGGAGGAGTCATTTGGTGAGTTTTGAGTGAAATCCAATCGCTAGAAGTATGGAATACACCAACCACTCCAATTAGGAACGAACTGGCGTTGAACTTGAATTGTCCAATTTCTCACACCTGTTGATTTCGGATCGAGCCCGAAACTTGGGCAACATCATAATATGGTGGGAGGAGTCATTTGGTGAGTTTTGAGTGAAATCCAATCGCTAGAATTATGGAATACAGCAACCACTCCAATTAGGAACGAACTGCTGTTGAACTTGAATTGGCCAATTTCTCACACCAATTATTTCGGATCGACCCCAAAACTTGGGCAACATCATAATATGATGGGAGGAGTCATTTGGTTAGTTTTGAGTGAAATCCAATCGCTAGAAGTATGTAATACACCAACCAGTCCAATTAGGAACGAACTGCCGTTGAACTCTAACTGTCAAATTTGGAAGACCTATTGATTTCGGATCGAGCCCAAAACTTGGGCAACATCATAATATGGTGGGAGGAGTCATTTGGTGAGTTTTGAGTGAAATCCAATCGCTAGAAGTATGGAATACACCAACCACTGCAATTAGGAACGAACTGCCGTTGAACTTGAATTATCCAATTTGGAACACCTATTGATTTCGGATCGAGCCCAAAACTTGGGCAACATCATAATATGGTGGGAGGAGTCATTTGGTGAGTTTTGAGTGAAATCCAATCGCTAGAAGTATGGAATACACCAACCACTCCAATTAGGAACGAACTGCCGTTGAACTTGAATTGTCCAATTTGGAACACCTATTGATTTCGGATCGAGCCCAAAACTTGGGCAACATCATAATATGGTGGGAGGAGTCATTTGGTTAGTTTTGAGTGAAATCCAATCGCTAGAAGTATGTAATACACCAACCAGTCCAATTAGGAACGAACTGCCGTTGGACTTGGATTGTCCAATTTCCCACACCTATTGATTTCAGATCGAGCCCAAAACTTGGGTAACATCATAATATGGTGGGAGGAGTTTTGAGTGAAATCCAATCGCTAGAAGTATGGAATACACCAACCACTCGAATTAGGAACGAACTGCCGTTGAACTTGAATTGTCCAATTTGGAACACCTATTGATTTCGGATCGAGCCCAAAACTTGGGCAACATCATAATATGGTGGGAGGAGTCATTTGGTTAGTTTTGAGTGAAATCCAATCGCTAGAAGTATGGAATACCACTAACCACTCCAATTAGGAACGACCTGCCGTTGAACTTGAATTGGCCAATTTCTCACACCTATTGATTTCGGACCGAGCCCCAAACTTGGGCAACATCATAATATGGTGGGAGGAGTCATTTGGTGAGTTTTGAGTGAAATCCAATCGCTAGAAGTATGGAATACACCAACAACTCCAATTAGGAACGAACTGCCGTTGAACTTGAATTCTCCAATTTCTCACACCTATTAATTTCGGATCGAGCCCAAAACTTGGGCAACAACATAATATGGTGGGAGGAGTCATTTGGTGAGTTTTGAGTGTAATCCAATCGCTAGAAGTATGGAATACACCAACCACTCCAATTAGGAACGAACTGGCGTTGAACTTGAATTGTCCAATTTCTCACACCTATTAATTTCGGATCGAGCCCAAAACTTGGGCAACATCATAATAAGGTGGGAGGAGTCATTTGGTGAGTTTTGAGTGAAATCCAATCGCTAGAAGTATGGAATACAGCAACCACTCCAATTAGGAACGAACTGCCGTTGAACTTGAATAGTCCAATTTCTCAGACCTATTAATTTCGGATCGAGCCCAAAACTTGGGCAACATCATAATATGGTGGGAGGAGTCATTTGGTGAGTTTTGAGTGAAATCAAATCGCTAGAAGTATGGAATACACCAACCACTCCAATTAGGAACGAACTGCCGTTGAACTTGAATTGTCCAATTTGGAACACCTATTGATTTCGGATCTAGCCCAAAACTTGGGCAACATCATAATATGGTGGGAGGAGTCATTTGGTGAGTTTTGAGTGAAATCCAATCGCTAGAAGTATGGAATACACCAACCACTCCAGATAGGAACGAACTGCCGTTGAACTTGAATTGTCCAATTTCTCACACCTATTGACTTCGGATCGAGCCCAAAACTTGGGCAACATCATAATATGGTGGGAGGAGTCATTTGGTTAGTTTTGAGTGAAATCCAATCGCTAGAAGTGTGGAATACGCCGACCACTCCAATTAGGAACGAACTGCCGTTGAACTTGAATTGTCCAATTTGGAACACGTATTGATATCGGATCGAGCCCAAAGCTTGGGCAACATCATTATATGGTGGGATGAGTCATTTGGTGAGTTTTGAGTGAAATCCAATCGCTAGAAGTATGGAATACACCAACCACTCCAATTAGGAACGAACTGCCATTGAACTTGAATTATCCAATTTCTCACACCTATTAATTTCGGATCGAGCCCAAAACTTGGGCAACATCATAATATGGTCAGAGGAGTCATTTGGTGAGTTTTGAGTGAAATCCAATCGCTAGAAGTATGGAATACACCAACCACTCCAATTAGGAACGAACTGCCGTTGAACTTGAATTGTCCAATTTGGAACACCTATTGATTTCGGATCAAACCCCAAACTTTGGCAACGTCATAATATGGTGGGAGGAGTCAGTTGGTGAGTTTTGATTGAAATCCAATCGCTAGAAATACGGAATACCCCAACCACTGCAATTAGGAACGAACTGCCGTTGAACTTGAATTGTCCAATTTCTCACACCTATTGATTTCGGATCGAGCCCAAAACTTGGGCACCATCATAATATGGTGTGAGGAGTCATTTGGTGAGTTTTGAGTGAAATCCAATCGCTAGAAATATGGAATACACCAACCAGTCCATTTAGGAACGAACTGCCGTTGAACTTGAATTGTCCAATTTGGAACACCTATTGATTTCGGATCGAGCCCAAAACTTGGGCAACATCATAATATGGTGGGAGGAGTCATTCGGTGAGTTTTGAGTGAAATCCAATCGCTAGAAGTATGGAATACACAAACCACTCCCATTAGGAACGAACTGCCGTTGAACTTGAATTGTCCAATTTCTCACACCTATTGATTTCGGATCGAGCCCCAAACTTGGGCAACATCATAATTTGGTGGGAGGAGTCATTTGGTGAGTTTTGAGTGAAATCCAATCGCTAGAAGTATGCAATACACCAACCACTCCAATTAGGAACGAACTGCCGTTGAACTTGAATTGTCCAATTTGGAACACCTATTGATTTCGGATCGAGCCCAAAACGTGGGCAACATCATAGTATGGTGGGAGGAGTCGTTTGGTGAGTTTTGAGTGAAATCCAATCGCTAGAAGTACAGAATACCCCAACCACGCCAATTAGGAACGAACTGGCATTGAACTTGAATTGTCCAATTTGGAACACCTAATCATTTCGGATCAAGGCCAAAACTTGGGCAACATCATAATATGGTGGGAGGGGTGATTTGGTGGGTTTTGAGTGAAATCCAATCGCTAGAAGTATGGAACACACCAACCAGTCCAATTAGGAACGAACTGCCGTTGAACTTGAATTGTCCAATTTCGCACACCTATTGATTTCGGATCGAGCCCAAAACTTGGGCAACATCATAATATGGTGGGAGGAGTCATTTGGTGAGTTTTGAGTGAAATCCAATCGCTAGAAGTATGGAATACACCAACCCGTCCAATTAGGAACGAACTGTCGTTGAACTTGAATTGTCCAATTTCTCACACCTATTGATTTTGGATCGAGCCCAAAACTTGGGCAACATCATAGTATGGTGGGAGGAATCATTTGGTGAGTTTTCAGTGAAATCCAATCGCTAGAAGTATGGAATACAACAACTACTCCGATTAGGAACGAACTCTCGTTGAAATTGAATTGACCAATTTCTCACACCTATGGATTTCGGATTGAGCCCAAAACTTGGCAACAACATAATATGGTGGGAGGAGTCATTTGTTGAGTTTTGAGTGAAATCCAGTCGCTCGAAGTATGGAATACACCAACCACTCCAATTAGGAACGAACTGCCGTTGAACTTGAATTGTCCAATTTCTCACACCTATTGATTTCGGATCGAGCCCCAAACTTGGGCAACATCATAATTTGGTAGGAGGAGTCATTTGGTGAGTTTTGAGTGAAATCCAATCGCTAGAAGTATGCAATACACCAACCACTCCAATTAGGAACGAACTGCCGTTGAACTTTAATTGTCCAATTTCTCACACCTATTGATTTCGGATCGAGCCCCAAACTTGGGCAACATCATAATTTGGTAGGAGGAGTCATTTGGTGAGTTTTGAGTGAAATCCAATCGCTAGAAGTATGCAATACACCAACCACTCCAATTAGGAACGAACTGCCGTTGAACTTTAATTGTCCAATTTCTCACACCTATTGATTTCAGATCGAGCCCCAAACTTGGGCAACATCATAATTTGGTGGGAGGAGTCATTTGGTGAGTTTTGAGTGAAATCCAATCGCTAGAAGTATGGAATACACCAACCACTCCAATTAGGAACGAACTGCCGTTGAACTTGAATAGTCCAATTTCTCAGACCTATTGATTTCATATCGAGCCCAAAACTTGGGCAACAACACAATATGGTGGGAGGAGTCATTTGGTGAGTTTTGAGTGAAATCCAATCGCTAGACGTATGGAATACACCAACCACACCAATTAGGAACGAACTGCCGTTGAACTTGAATTGTCCAATTTGGAACACCTATTGATTTCGGATCGAGCCCAAAACTTGCGCAACAACATAATACGGTGGGAGGAGTCATTTGGTGAGTTTTGAGTGAAATCCAATCGCTAGAAGTATGGAATACACCAACCACTCCAATTAGGAACGAACTGCCGTTGAACTTGAATTGTCCAATTTCACACACCTGTTGATTTCGGATCGAGCCCCAAACTTGGGCAACATCATAATATGGTGGGAGGAGTCATTTGGTGAGTTTTGAGTGAAATCCAATCGCTAGAAGTATGGAATACACCAACAACTCCAATTAGGAACGAACTGCCGTTGAACTTGAATTGTCCAATTTGGAACACCTATTGATTTCGGATCAAACCCCAAACTTTGGCAACGTCATAATATGGTGGGAGTAGTCATTTGGTAAGTTTTGAGTGAAATCCAATCGCTAGAAGTATGGAATACACCAACCACTCCAATTAGGAACGAACTGGCGTTGAACTTGAATTGTCCAATTTGGAACACCTATTCATTTCGGATCGAGGCCAAAACTTGGGCAAAATCATAATATGGTGGGAGGAGTCATTTGGTGAGTTTTGAATGCAATCCAATCGCTAGAAGTATGGAATACACCAACCACTCCAATTAGGAACGAACTGCGGTTGAACTTGAATTGTCCAATTTGGAACTCCTATTGATTTCGGATCGAGACCAAAACTTGGGCAACAACATAATATGGTGGGAGGAGTCATTTGTTGAGTTTTGAGTGAAATCCAGTCGCTAGAAGTATGGAATACACCAACCACTCCCATTAGGAACGAACTGCCGTTGAACTTGAATTGTCCAATTTGGAACACCTATTGATTTCGGATCGAGCCCAAAACTTGGGCAACAACATAATATGGTGGGAGGAGTCATTTGGTTATTTTTGAGTGGAATCCAATCCCTAGAAGTATGGAATACACCCACCACTCCCATTAGGAACGAACTGCCGTTGAACTTGAATTGTCCAATTTGGAACACCTATTGATTTCGGATCGAGCCCAAAACTTGGGCAACATCATAATATGGTGGGAGGAGTCATTTGGTGAGTTTTGAGTGAAATCCAATCTCTAGAAGTATGGAATACACCAACCACTCGAATTTGGAACGAACTGCCGTTGAACTTGAATTGTCCAATTTCTCACTCTTATTGATTTCGAATCGATCCCCAAACTTGGGCAACATCATAATATGGTGGGAGGAGTCATTTGGTGAGTTTTGAGTGAAATCCAATCGCTAGAAGTATGGAATACACCAACCACTCCAATTAAGAACGAACTGCCGTTGAACTTGAATTGTCCAATTTCTCACACCTATTGATTTTGGAACGAGCCCCAAACTTGGGCAACAGCATAATATGGTGGGAGGAGTCATTTGGTGAGTTTTGACTGAAATCCAATCGCTAGAAGTATGGAATACACCAACCACTCTAATTTGGAACGAACTGCCGTTGAACTTGAATTGTCCAATTTGGAACACCTATTGATTTCGGATCGGGCCCAAAACTTGGGCAACATCGTAATATGGTGCGATGAGTCATTTGGTGAGTTTTGAGTGAAATCCAATCGCTAGAAGTATGGAATACACCAACCACTCCAATTTGGAACGAACTGCCGTTGAACTTGAATTGACCAATTTCTCACACCTACTGATTTCGGATCGGGCCCAAAACTTGGGCAACAACATAATATGGTGGGAGGAGTCATTTGGTGAGTTTTGAGTGAAATCCAATCGCTAGAAGTATGGAATACACCAACCACTCCAATTAGGAACGAATGGCGTTGAACTTGAATTGTCCAATTTCTCACTCCTATTGATTTCGGATCGAGCCCAAAACTTGGGCAACATCATAATATGGTGGGAGGAGTCATTTGGTGGGTTTTGAGTGAAATCCAATCGCTAGAAGTATGGAATACAACAACTACTCCGATTAGGAACGAACTGTCGTTGAAATTGAATTGACCAATTACTCACACCTATTGACTTCGGATCGAGCCCAAAACTTGGGCAACATCATAATATGGTGGGAGGAGTCATTTGGTGAGTTTTGAGTGAAATCCAATCCCTAGAAGTATGGAATACATGAACCACTCCAATTAGGAACGAACTGCCGTTGAACATGAATTGTCCAATTTCTCACACCTATTGAATTCGGACCGAGCCCCAAACTTGGCGCAACATCATAATATGGTGGGAGGAGTCATTTGGTGAGTTTTGAGTGAAATCCAATCGCTAGAAGTATGGAATACACCAACCACTCCCATTAGGAACGAACTGCCGTTGAACTTGAATTGTCCAATTTCTCACACCTATTGATTTCGGATCAAACCCAAAACTTGGGCAACATCATAATATGGTGGGAGGAGTCATTTAGTGAGTTTTGAGTGAAATCCAATCGCTAGAAGTATGGAATACACCAACCACTCCCATTAGGAACGAACTGTCGTTGAACTAGAATTGTCCAATTTCTCACACCTATTGATTTCGGATCGAACCCCAAACTTGTGCAACATCATAATATTGTGGGAGGAGTCAATTGGTGAGTTTTGTGTGAAATCCAATCGCTAGAAGTATGGAATACACCAACCACTCCCATTTGGAACGAACTGCCGTTGAACTTGAATTGTCCAATTTCTCACACCTATTGATTTCGGATCGAACCCCAAACTTGTGCAACATCATAATATGGTGGGAGGAGTCATTTGGTGACTTTTGAGTGAAATCCACTCGCTAGAAGTATGGAATACGTCAACCACTCCAATTAGGAACGAACTGCCGTTGAACATGAATTGTCCAATTTCTTACACCTATTGAATTCGGACCGAGCCCCAAACTTGGGGCAACATCATAATATGGTGGGAGGAGTCATTTGGTGAGTTTTGAGTGAAATCCAATCGCTAGAAGTGTAGAATACACCAACCACTCCAACTAGGAACGAACAGACGTTGAACTTGAATTGTCCAATTTCTCACACCTATGGATTTCGGACCGAGCCCCAAACTTGGGGCAACATCATAATATGGTGGCAGGAGTCATTTGGTGAGTTTTGAGTGAAATCCAATCGCTTGAAGTATGGAATACACCAACCACTCCAATTAGGAACGAACTGCCGTTGAACTTGAATAGTCCAATTTCTCAGACCTATTGATTTCGGATCGAGCCCAAAACTTGGGAAACAACATAATATGGTGGGAGGAGTCATTTGGTGAGTTTTTAGTGAAATCGAATCGCTAGAAGTATGGAATACACCAACCACTCCCATTAGGAACAATCTGCCGTTGAACTTGAATTGTCCAATTTGGAACACCTATTGATTTCGGATCGAGCCCAAAACTTGGGCAACATCATAATATGGTGGGAGGAGTCATTTGGTTAGTTTTGAGTGGAATCCAATCGCTAGAAGTATGGAATACACCAACCACTCCCATTAGGAACGAACTGCCGTTGAACTGGAATTGTCCAATTTGGAACACCTATTAATTTCGGATCGAGGCCAAAACTTGGGCAACATCATAATATGGTGGGAGGAGTCATTTGGTGAGTTTTGAGTGAAATCCAATTTCTAGAAGTAAGGAATACACCAACCACTCCAATTAGGAACGAACTGCCGTTGAACTTGAATTGTCCAATTTGGAACACCTATTGATTTCGGATCGAGCCCAAAACTTGGGCAACATCATAATATGGTGGGGGGAGTCATTTGGTGAGTTTTGAGTGAAATCTGATCGGTTCATAATTGTATATCATTTTGTACGCTTCTAGCTTATGATTTGATTATGTTATTGAGTTAAACTTGTGCTTTTAATTCATTTTCTGTTTTGATAAGTCCATAATTTCATACACTTGCATGCCTTCTTTACTTAGTGATTTTGCTTAGTTTCTCTTTATTTTGAGTCAATTACCTATGTTTGTGTGTTTTGTAGGTTAAGATAGCAAGAGATAACATTTGATGCAATCCATGCATGTTAAGGGCTGATTGGCAAATGAGGAATATGAGCTTAAAGACAAACACATTTTGGCTACAACCCCTTTCCAGCCCAATTTCGTAGGTCAACGTCTTGGCCTTGGATCAGCATGCTATTGGGCTCTAATGAGGTGAAGATCTTCATGAAACTTGTTCCAATGGGTGTCTACTACAACATATCCAAATTTCAGCCCAATTGAACATATGTGGAGTCCTTAGCCCGTCCAACACTGAACCATGCTCAGGAGGATTTGCAGCTGCCAGCTTTGAGCCTTATCTCCTCCTTTAAGCCATGTGCCTCACCCATGCTGCAACTGACTTTGGATCCAACATAATGAGTGAAGTGGGGAGGCATTCCAGCTATGAAATTCTAAAGGAGCAAGTTGGTACATGCTGGAGTTATTATAGAGAAAGCATGTGCATGCATGTAAAGCAAAGAAATAAAATGAAGTCAATTCCAGTCTCTGTTCGGCTGCCAACTTGCAAGGCCCAAAACGCACACTTCTACTGCTCCGATGGGAATACTTTCTTCATAGAAGTTGTTCCAATGGGTGTCTAGTATAACATATCCAAATTTGAGCATCATTGGATACGTTTTGAAACCTCTGGCCTTCCTACACCAAGACTGGTTCAGAAAACTCGTTTTTCAGCAACCAAAAGGCAACCACATGGGTTGGCAACCAAAAGGCAACCACATGGGTTGGCAGCAAAGGCAGCCACAACTGATCACCTTTGAACCCATGTGAAGATGCTTGAGGTGCAGCAAAAGAAGTATGAGATGAGATTGATTCCAACCACATTAACATAGACAAGATGAAGTGTGAGTTATGGGTTGTATTAAAAGAGGAATGGTGGTGTTGGATTTCATCATGTTGTTCCTCCCTCTTAGCCCTATAAATAGAGAAGCCTTCAAGCTTCAAAACACACCCCAAGGGGGGGAGCTCTCAAACACTTCTCTAGAGCTCCCTTCCCTTCTCTCCCTCAAATTCTCTTAGTTTCCTTTCTAGTTTTCAATTGTTGTAATGAAATATTTGTGCTGAAATTCTCCTTAAGTTTTTCAAGTTCTACTTTACTTTTATTTGTAATGTACATTCTTTCTTAAGTATTCAAGTTTAATTAGTTTCCAAGTTTCAATTATGATTTTTGTTCTTATTCATTATGCTTATAAGTTAATATGCTAGTTTGAATGATTGATCACCATTTAGGCTTGCATGTTAGCTATCTTGGTTTGAATTAAGAGTAGACACCATGCTTTAATTCGAATTGAACTATGGATAGGAAGAGTATGTATGGACATTCGACAACAGGGATTAGATACATACTTGGTTGTTTAAAATGTTCTTCTATGCTTAATGGGTTCCTAATGCTTAGTTTTAGGTTAGACAACAAATGATCAAATTAGGGAATTAGGAACACAAGGTTTTGACCAAACACCATGGCTTAATCATACTTTAGCTAGAATCAATCCATTAATCTAATTGAACTTGGGAACTTATTTGCTTGAGTTATTTCTTTTTTTTCTTGTTTTATTTATTTCCTTTTTCATTTCTATTTTGTGTAGGGGAAACAAATTGGATCATTCAATCACCAATCCTCGTGGGATCGACCTCGCACTTACATATGCTATACTACCAAACGGCTCGTGCACTTGCGAGTATCACAAGTTGAGGATGCAGCTGAATCTATTTTGGTGCAGCTGAATCGAAGCAACAAAATCCAATCACTAGAAGTATGGAATACAGAAACCACTCCAATTAGGAACGAACTGCCGTTGAACTTGAATTGTCCAATTTCTCACACCTATTGATTTCGGATCGAGCCCCAAACTTGGGCAACATTATTATATGGTGGGACGAGTCATTTGGTGAGTTTTGAGTGAAATCCAATCGCTAGAAGTATGGAATACACCAACCACTCCCATTAGGAACGAACTGCCGTTGAACTTGAATTGTCCAATTTCTCACACCTATTGATTTCGGACCGAGCCCCAAACTTGGGCAACATCATAATATGGTGGGAGGAGTCATTTGGTGAGTTTTGAGTGAAATCCAATCGCTAGAAGTATGGAATACACCAACCACTCCCATTAGGAACGAAGTGCCGTTGAACTTGAATTGTCCAATTTCTCACACCTATTGATTTCGGACCGAGCCCCAAACTTGGGGCAACATCATAATATGGTGGGAGGAGTCATTTGGTGAGTTTTGAGTGAAATCCAATCGCTAGAAGTATGGAATACACCAACCACTCCAATTAGGAAAGAATTGCCGTTGAACTTGAATTGTCCAATTTCTCACACCTATTGATTTCTGATCGAGCCCAAAACTAGGGCAACATCATAATATGGTGGGAGGAGTCATTTGGTGTGTTTTGAGTGAAATCCAATCGCTAGAAGTATAGAATACACCAACCACTCCAATTAGGAACGAACTGCCGTTGAACTTGAATTGTCCAACTTGGAACACCTATTGATTTCGGATCGAGCCCAAAACTTGGGCAACACCATAATATGGTGGGAGGAGTCATTTGGTGAGTTTTGAGTGAAATCCAATCGCTAGAAGTATGGAATACACCAACCACTCCAATTCGGAACGAACTGCCGTTGAACTTGAATTGTCCAATTTGGAACACCTATTGATTTCGTATTGAGCCCAAAACTTGGTCCACATCATAATATGGTGGGAGGAGTCATTTTTTTAGTTTTGAGTGAAATCCAATCGCTAGAAGTATGGAATACACCAACCACTCCAATTAGGAACGAACTGCCGTTGAACTTGAATTGTCCAATTTGGAACACCTATTGATTTCGGATCGAGCCCAAAACTTGGGCAATGTCATAATATGGTGGGAGGAGTCGTTTGGTGAGTTTTGAGTGAAATCCAATCGCTAGAAGTATGGAATACACAAACCACTCCAATTTTATGAAATGCCGTTCAAATTGAATTGACCAATTTCTCACACCCATTGATTTCGGATCGAGCCCAAAACTTGGGCAACATCATAATATGGTGGGAGGAGTCATTTGGTGAGTTTTGAGTGAAATCCAATCGCTAGAAGTAAGGAATACACCAACCACTCCAATTAGGAACGAACTGCCGTTGAACTTGAATTGTCCAATTTGGAACACCTATTGATTTCGGATCGAGCCCAAAACTTGGGCAACATCATAATATGGTGGGAGGAGTCATGTGGTGAGTTTTGAGTGAAATCCAATCGCTAGAAGTATGGAATACACCAACCACTCCGATTAGGAACGAACTGCCGTTGAACTTGAATTGTCCAATTTGGAACACCTATTGATTTCGGATCGAGCCCAAAACTTGGGCAACATCATAATATGGTGGGAGGAGTCATTTGGTGAGTTTTGAGTGAAATCCAATCGCTAGAAGTATGGAATACACCAACCACTTCAATTAGGAACGAACTGCCGTTGAACTTGAATTGTCCAATTTGGAACACTTATTGATTTCGGATCGAGCCCAAAACTTGGGCAACATCATAACATGGTGGGAGGAGTCATGTGGTGAGTTTTGAGTGAAATCCAATCGCTGGACGTATGGAATACACCAACCACTCCAATTAGGAACGAACTGTCGTTCAAATTGAATTGACCAATTTCTCAGACCTACTGATTTCGGATCGAGCCCAAAACTTGGGCAACACCATAATATGGTGGGAGGAGTCATTTGGTGAGTTTTGAGTGAAATCCAATCGCTAGAAGTATGGAATACACCAACCACTCCAATTCGGAACGAACTGCCGTTGAACTTGAATTGTCCAATTTGGAACACCTATTGATTTCGTATTGAGCCCAAAACTTGGTCCACATCATAATATGGTGGGAGGAGTCATTTTTTTAGTTTTGAGTGAAATCCAATCGCTAGAAGTATGGAATACACCAACCACTCCAATTAGGAACGAACTGCCGTTGAACTTGAATTGTCCAATTTGGAACACCTATTGATTTCGGATCGAGCCCAAAACTTGGGCAATGTCATAATATGGTGGGAGGAGTCGTTTGGTGAGTTTTGAGTGAAATCCAATCGCTAGAAGTATGGAATACACAAACCACTCCAATTTTATGAAATGCCGTTCAAATTGAATTGACCAATTTCTCACACCCATTGATTTCGGATCGAGCCGAAAACTTGGGCAACATCATAATATGGTGGGAGGAGTCATTTGGTGAGTTTTGAGTGAAATCCAATCGCTAGAAGTAAGGAATACACCAACCACTCCAATTAGGAACGAACTGCCGTTGAACTTGAATTGTCCAATTTGGAACACCTATTGATTTCGGATCGAGCCCAAAACTTGGGCAACATCATAATATGGTGGGAGGAGTCATGTGGTGAGTTTTGAGTAAAATCCAATCGCTAGAAGTATGGAATACACCAACCACTCCGATTAGGAACGAACTGCCGTTGAACTTGAATTGTTCAATTTGGAACACCAATTGATTTCGGATCGAGCCCAAAACTTGGGCAACATCATAATATGGTGGGAGGAGTCATTTGGTGAGTTTTGAGTGAAATCCAATCGCTAGAAGTATGGAATACACCAACCACTTCAATTAGGAACGAACTGCCGTTGAACTTGAATTGTCCAATTTGGAACACTTATTGATTTCGGATCGAGCCCAAAACTTGGGCAACATCATAACATGGTGGGAGGAGTCATGTGGTGAGTTTTGAGTGAAATCCAAACGCTAGAAGTATGGAATACACCAACCACTCCGATTAGGAACGAACTGCCGTTGAACTTGAATTGTCCAATTTGGAACACCTATTGATTTCGGATCGAGCCCAAAACTTGGACAACATCATAATATGGTGGGAGGAGTCATTTGGTGAGTTTTGAGTGAAATCCAATCGCTAGAAGTATGGAATACACCAACCACTCCAATTAGGAACGAACTGCCGTTGAACTTGAATTGTCCAATTTGGAACACCTATTGATTTCGGATCGAACCCAAAACATGGGTAACATCATAATATGGTGGGTCGAGTCATTTGGTGAGTTTTGAGTGAAATCCAATCGCTAGACGTACGGAATACACCAACCACTACAATTAGGAACGAACTGTCGTTGAAATTGAATTGACCAATTTCTCAGACCTATTGATTTCGGATCGAGCCCAAAACTTGGGAAACATCATAATATGGTGGGAGGAGTCATTTGGTGAGTTTTGAGTGAAATCCAATCGCTGGAAGTATGGAATACACCAACCACTCTAGCTAGGAACGAACTGCCGTTGAACTTGAATTGTCCAATTTGAAACACCTATTGATTTCGTATCGAGCCCAAAACTTGGGCAACAACATAATATGGTGGGAGGAGTCATTTGGTTAGTTTTGAATGAAATCCAATGGCTAGAAGTATGGAATACACCAACCACTCCAATTAGGAACGAACTGCCGTTGAACTTGAATTGTCCAATTTGGAACACCTATTGAGTTCGTATCGAGCCCAAAACTTGGGCAACATCATAATACGGTGGGAGGAGTCATTTGGTGAGTTTTGAGTGAAATCAAATCGCTAGAAGTATGGAATACACCAACCACTCCAATTAGGAACGAACTGCCGTTGAACTTGAATTGTCCAAGTTATCACACCTATTGATTTCGGATCGAGCCCAAAACTTGGGCAACATCATAATATGGTGGGAGGAGTCAATTGGTGAGTATTGAGTGAAATCCAATCGCTAGAAGTATGGAATACACCAACCACTCCAATTAGGAACGAACTGCCGTTGAACTTGAATTGTCCAATTTTGGAACACCTATTGATTTCGGATCGAGCCCAAAACTTGGGCAACATCATAATATGGTGGGAGGAGTCATTTGGTTAGTTTTTATTGAAATCCAATCGCTAGAAGTATGGAATACGCCAACCATTCTAATTAGGAACGAACTGCCATTGAACTTGACTTGTCCAAAACTTTTGCAATGTCATAATATGGTGGGAGGAGTCATTTGGTGGGTTTTGAGTGAAATCCAATCGCTAGAAGTATGGAATACACCAACCACTCCAATTAGGAACGAACTGCCGTTGAACTTGAATTGTCCAATTTCTCACACCTATTGATTTCGGCTCGAGCCCAAAACTTTTGCAACGTCATAATATGGTGCGAGGAGTCATTTGATGAGTTTTGAGTGAAATCCAATCGCTAGAAGTATGGAATACACCAACCACTCCAATTAGGAACGAACTGCCGTTGAACTTGAATTGTCCAATTTCTCACACCTGTTGATTTCGGATCAAGCCCAAAACTTGGGCAACATCATAATATGGTGGGAGGAGTCATTTGGTGAGTTTTGAGTGAAATCCAATCGCTAGAAGTATGGAATACACCGACCACTCCAATTAGGAATGAACTTCCGTTGAACTTGAATTGTCCAATTTCGAAAACCTATCGATCTCGGATCGAGCCCAAAACTTGGGCAACATCATAATATGGTGGGAGGAGTCATTTGGTGAGTTTTGAGTGAAATCCAATCGCTACAAGTATGGAATACACCAACCACTCCAATTAGGAACGAACTGCCGTTGAACTTGAATTATCCAATTTGGAACACCTATTGATATCGGATCGAGCCCAAAATTTGGGCAACGTCATAATATGGTGGGAGGAGTCGTTTGGTGAGTTTTGAGTGAAATCCAATCGCTAGAAGTATGGAATACACCAACCACTCCAATCAGGAACGAATTGTCGTTGAACTTGAATTGTCCAATTTGGAACACCTATTGATTTCGGATCGAGCCCAAAACTTGGGCAACATCCTAATATGGTGAGAGGAGTCATTTGTGAGTTTTGAGTGAAATCCAATCGCTAGAAGTAGGGAATACACCAACCACTCCAATTAGGGACGAACTGCCGTTGAACTTGAATTGTCCAATTTCTCACACCTATTGATTTCGAATCGAGCCCAAAACTTGGGCAACATCATAATATGGTGGGAGGAGTCCTTTGGTGAGTTTTGTGTGAAATCCAATCGCTAGAAGTATGGAATACACCAACCACTCCAATTAGGCACGAACTGCCGTTGAACTTGAATTGTCCAATTTTTCACACCTATTGATTTCGGATCGAGCCCCAAACTTGGGCAACATTATAATATGGTGGGAGGAGTCATTTGGTGAGTTTTGAGTGAAATCCAATCGCTAGAAGTATGGAATACACCAACCACTCCAATTAGGAACGAACTGCCGTTGAACTTGAATTGTCAAATTTCTCACACCTATTGATTTTGGATCGAGCCCAAAACTTGGGCAACATCATAATATGGTGGGCGGAGTCATTTGGTTAGTTTTGAGTGAAATCCAATCCCTAGAAGTATGGAATACACCAACCACTCCAATTAGGAACGAACTGCCGTTGAACTTGAATTGTCCAATTTGGAACACCTATAGATTTCGGATCGAGCCCAAAACTTGGGCAACGTCATAATATGGTGGGAGGAGTCCTTTTGTGAGTTTTCGGTGAAATCCAATCGCTAGAAGTATGGAATACACCAACCACTCCAATTAGGAACGAACTGCCGTTGAACTTGAATTGTCCAATTTCTCACACCGATTGATTTCCGATCGAGCCCAAAACTTGGGCAACATCATAATATGGTGGGAGGAGTCATTTGGTGAGTTTTGAGTGAAATCCAATCGCTAAAAGTGTGGAATACACCAACCACTCCAATTAGGAACGAACTGCCGTTGAACTTGAATTGTCCAATTTCTGACACCTATTGATTTCGGATTGAGCCCAAAACTTGGGCAACATCATAATATGGTGGGAGGAGTCATTTGGTTAGTTTTGAGTGAAATCCAATCGCTAGAAGTATGGAATACACCAACCACTCCAATTATGAACGAACTGCGGTTGAACATGAATTGTCCAATTTGGAACACCTATTGATTTCAGATCGAGCCCAAAACTTGGGCAACATCCTAGTACGGTGAGAGGTGTCATTTTGTGAGTTTTGAGTGAAATCCAATCGATAGAAGTATGGAATACACCAACCACTCCAATTAGGAACGAACTGCCATTGAACTTGAATTGTCCAATTTGTCACACCTATTGATTTCGAATCGAGCCCAAAACTTGGGCAACATCATAATATGGTGGGAGTAGTCCTTTGGTGAGTTTTGAGTGAAATCCAATCGCTAGAAGTATGGAATACACCAACCACTCCAATTAGGAACGAACTGCCGTTGAACTTGAATTGTCCAATTTCTCACACCTATTGATTTCGGATCGAGCCCCAAACTTGGGCAACATCATAATACGGTGGGAGGAGTCATTTGGTGAGTTTTGAGTGAAATCCAATCGCTAGAAGTATGGAATACAGCAACCACTCCAATTAGGAACGAACTGCCGTTGAAGTTGAATTGTCCAATTTCTCACACCTACTGATTTCGGATTGAGCCCAAAACTTGGGCAACATCATAATATGGTGGGAGGAGTGATTTGGTGAGTTTTGAGTGAAATCCAACTGCTAGAAGTATGGAATACACCAACCACTCCAATTAGGAACGAACAGCAGTTGAACATGAATTGTCCAATTTGGAACACCTATTGATTTCGGATCGAGCCCAAAACTTGGGCAACATCCTAGTACGGTGAGAGGTGTCGTTTTGTGAGTTTTGAGTGAAATCCAATCGCTAGAAGTATGGAATACACCAACCACTCCAATTAGGAACGAACTGCCGTTGAACTTGAATTGTACAATTTCTCACACCTATTGATTTCGGACCGAGCCCCAAACTTGGGCAACATCATAATATGGTGGGAGGAGTCATTTGGTGAGTTTTGAGTGAAATCCAATCGCTAGAAGTATGGAATACACCGACCACTCCAATTAGGAGCGAATTGCCGTTATACTTGAGTTTTCCAATTTGGAACACCTATTGATTTCGGATCGAGCCCAAAACTTGGGCAACATCATAATATCGTGAGAGGAGTCATTTGGTGAGTTTTGAGTGAAATCCAATCGCTAGAAGTATGGAATACACCAACCACTCCAATTAGGAACGAACTGCCGTTGAACGTGAATTGTCCAATTTGGAACACCTATTGATTTCGGATCGAGCCCAAAACTTGGGCAACATCCTAGTACGGTGAGAGGTGTCGTTTTGTGAGTTTTGAGTGAAATCCAATCGCTAGAAGTATAGAATACAGCAACCACTCCAATTAGGAACGAACTGCCGTTGAACTTGAATTGTCCAATTTCTCACACCTACTGATTTCGGATTGAGCCCAAAACTTGGGCAACATCATAATATGGTGGGAGGAGTCATTTGGTGAGTTTTGAGTGAAATCCAATCGCTAGAAGTATGGAATACACCAACCACTCCAATTAGGAACGAACTGCCGTTCTACTTGAGTTTTCCAATTTGGAACACCTATTGATTTCGGATCGAGCCCAAAACTTGGGCAACATCATAATATCGTGAGAGGAGTCATTTGGTGAGTTTTGAGTGAAATCCAATCGCTAGAAGTATGGAATACACCAACCACTCCAATTAGGAACGAACTGCTGTTGAACTTGAATTGTCCAATTTCTAACACCTATTGATTTCGAATCGATCCCAAAACTTGGGCAACATCATAATATGGTGGGAGGAGTCCTTTGGTGAGTTTTGAATGAAATCCAATCGCTAGAAGTATGGAATACACCAACCACTCCAATTAGGAACGAACTGCCGTTGAACTTGAATTGTCCAATTTCTCACACCTATTAATTTCGGATCGAGCCCAAAACTTGGGCAACATCATAATATGGTGGGAGGAGTCATTTGGGGAGTTTTGAGCGAAATCCAATCGCTTGAATTATGGAATTCACCAACCACTCCAATTAGGAACGAACTGCCGTTGAACTTGAATTGTCCAATTTCTAACACCTATTGATTTCGAATCGATCCCAAAACTTGGGCAACATCACAATATGGTGGGAGGAGTCCTTTGGTGAGTTTTGAGTGAAATCCAATCGTTAGAAGTATGGAATACACCAACCACTCCAATTAGGAACGAACTGCCGTTGAACTTGAATTGTCCAATTTGGAACATCTATTGATTTCGGATCGAGCCCAAAACTTGGGCAACATCATAATATGGTGGGAGGAGTCATTTGGTGAGTTTTCAGGGAAATCCAATCGCTAGAAGTATGGAATACACTAACCACTCCAATTAGGAACGAACTGCCATTGAACTTGAATTGTCCACTTTCTCACACCTATTGATTTCGGATCGTGCCCAAAACTATCATAATATGGTGGGAGGAGTCATTTGGTGAGTTTTGAGGGAAATCCAATCGCTAGAAGTATGGAATGTAGCAACCACTCCAATTAGGAACGAACTGCCGTTGAACTTGAATTGTCCAATTTCTCACACCTATTCATTTCGGACCGATCCCCAAACTTGGGCAACATCATAATATGGTGGGAGGAGTCATCTGGTGAGTTTTGAGTGAAATCCAATCGATAGAAGTGTGGAATACACCAACCACTCCAATTAGGAACGAACTGCCGTTGAACTTGAATTATACAATTTCTCACACCTATTGATTTCGGACCGAGCCCCAAACTTGGGCAACATCGTAATATGGTGGGAGGAGTCATTTGGTGAGTTTTGAGTGAAATCCAATCGCTAGAAGTATGGAATACACCGACCACTCCAATTAGGAACGAATTGCCGTTATACTTGAGTTTTCCAATTTGGAACAACTATTGATTTCGGATCGAGCCCAAAACTTGGGCAACATTGTTGCATTCCTAAGAGGACACAAATTAATGTGCAAACAACCAATTAAAAATACCCGCAAGTGCACGGATCTATCGAAGTATAGATTATGTAAGTACGGGGTCGATCCCACGAAGAACTTGTCGGCTTCCTATAAGTTCTAATTTGAGTACGTAAAGAAAACTTAATTGACACACCACAAATGCAAAATGGAAACTAAAAATGAGTAAAGAAGTGTAAAAGAAATGAAACAATACAAGAAAACTAGAGAAAAACACAAACAGCACTTTCTATCACCCTTTTATCACCATTTGGACAGATTCGTTTTTCTATTTTTCCAGTTTCGACCTCTGTCCAGTGTTTTGCCTATAACTTTCCAACCGTTTATCCAAATTTCACGTTCTTTATACGGTTGGAATCAGCACAGAAAATGGAAGAACACAACGCGGACCAAAAGTCCAAAACAGTTACTAAAATAAACAGAATTCAGTAAACAAGACACACAACGTATCAAACACACAACTCACACACACATTGGGGGGGAGGGGTTTTGGTTTGGTTCAAGTGACCTATTTCTATTGCATGAAAGTAAATGGACTTTGAATTTAAATGAGAATAGCAGAGATGAATTATCAAATTGTGAAATTAAAATGTAACAAACACTAGGGTTTCGGAATCCACCCTAAACAATTCTACCAAAGTTCATGAATACTCAAGTGATGAACTCTAAATGTGTTGATGAAGATGTTCGCAATCAAGACCATGGGTCGTGGCTCAAGACGCATTGATTCTCTCTAATATACGTAAAGTGCATGGTTCGTGCTACAATACTTGTGCCCTCCCCATAACCGAACCTAGGTATGGTTCGTACTTCGATTCAATTACAAGGAGAACCCATTAAGTTCAAAGAGAATATGAACATCACAAGAATCCTAATAGCATGGTGTTTACATTAGGTATTCAAGAAACCAATTCACATGGATGATTCTTACTTCATCCATTTATTGCTTAGGATAACATGAAGATACACATAATCCCAACAATCTCAAGAAGCATGCTTTCAAAGATGGCCAACCAAGGAAAAACACACATCAAGGATAGATTAATTTGGTGAATTGGAATTCATCAACAATATCTAGAAATTCATACACTCAAGCATCAAAACAATAAGGTAATCATGTTTAGGGCTTCAACCTAAGCCCTAGCTATGGAGTTTAGTTGCTCATGCTTATTCCAAATACAAACTCAAAACAAAATTAGAAAGAAGTTACAGATTTTGTGAACATGGGAGCTCAAGGTCTTCAATGGTGGAAATCTCTTCCACTTCTTGCTTTGTTGCTCTTGTCTTCCTCCTTGAGCTCCCTAGCTCCAAGCTTCATCTCCAGCTCCAAAATCTCTGCAAAATTATGGAATAAATCTGATTGCAATGGCTGATGCTCTTTGCACTCCTTTTGCTTCCCTCTCTCCTCCTTTCCAGCTTTTACTTTTAGTATTCTAATGCAAAGTCTTCACCCATTGTCTTCTTGTCCCCTTGCAAATGATGAAGCCTTGTCCTCACAAAGATGCCAAATGCTTCAGAAAATATCTCATCTACTAAGGTAAATTCTTGTTACCAAGTGTTATGGTAACAAGAATAATCAAGATGACACAATGGGGGTAAAAGCTGGCCAATTCTGGATTTCCAGAGCTGTGGTAACATGCTGGATTGGTTGGATAGGCAATATTTGTCCAATGGAGCTCAAATTTGGATATGTTGTAGTTAACATCCATTGGAACAAGTCTCATGAAGATCATGACCTCATCCGAGCACCAGAGCATGTTGATCCCAGGCCAAGAAGTTGACCTACGAAAATGAACAAAAATAAAGTTTATAACCAATAATGCACTTTTAGCTCATTTTCATTCCAACCAAGGTAAAATCTAAGAAAACACAAAAAGGAAGTAAAAAGCTATAAAATGTCAAGAACTAACTCAAAATAGTGGGTGAATAACATGAAAAATCATGTGTAAAAATGAACCGAACAAACTTCCCAAACTTATCTTTTGCTAGTCCTCGAGCAAAACAGAAACTAAAACAAGACTCGAAACAAAACTTTCCGAACACTTTCTAAGGAGAGAGCGACTCATGCAAACGACTCAAAAGTTTTCACAAGAAAAACTCAGTTTACACATTATTCACAAGGCGGCAAAATTCATAACACAACATGCTCAAGTGTAGTAGTGTGATGGCCAAATGGAACTCATTCTCCAATTTCAGTTTTTACACAACTTCAAAAATCATTCCAAGCACAAATGTAACTTCAAATCTCACCAAAGTTGTCCTCTCACAAATGAATCACTTGGAAGAGGGGTACAATGCAACACTCAAGAGTAAGTATGAGAATAGAGTTAAACCACACGGGACTTAACTCAAAATAGAAGGATGAAGAACATGCATAACTATGATCTCAAGAAGGATGCCAAACACTTAAATGCCGAAAAATGTGTGCAAATCAACCACATGACATTTAGGATCAATTTAGGTCTTTATTATAGGTTGTAATGGGGCTAAGGGTGCAAGGTGAGTAAGAAATGAAGGATATGGATACAACAAAGTCCAAGGAACTCACAATGTAAGAGCATATAATCGTTGACTAAAAGACTTTGAAACATCACGCTTGAGATTTTCACTATTTTTTTTTTTTTGGTGATCAAATAGACCACAAAGCCTTATACCTCCACTAATTACGATTCACACTTCTTCCTTCCATTTGAACAACCAAGAAACATGGAATTGAATTTGAGACCATTGCCACTTAACCACAACTTTTCTCTTTTCTTTCACCCTTTGAGTGAAGTACTCTTCTTTTTTTTTTTTTTTTTTTTTTTTTTAAGAATGTAATAACCCTTCCCAAACTTAGCATGAAAAACACATCTAAATTAAAGCTCACGAGTTCCTTAGAAAGGTAAATTCTTGTTTTTCAGGCTAAGGCTAGAAGTAATAATTGGTTACTTGAAAGAAAAGGCATACATGTAGGCTCAAGGTGGTTAACAATGGAAAATCATGCATAAGCATGCATAGGGTTAGCTTGAAAGGCACAAACGGTCCAAAGAGGGCCTTAATATCATTTCTCAAATGTCATGTAATCAAATTGCACAATAATGAGTGACTTTTAAGTGCTCAACCAAATCAATGAATAATGAGATCAAACAACAACTCAGATGACAAGAAAAATAAGAATATGTGTATAACACTCATGAATTGAAGCACAAGGCTCAAAGCTCACATTATATGGTTATACAAGTCTAATTCATGCTTGATACAATTCTTTGGATCATGCAAGTCCCTCAACTGGAGAATTATGAAACAAATGGCAAGTGCATAGAGGGTTTCAAACATATCATGCTAGAACGATGCCATTTAGTGAATAACAAATTAATATTTTTTTTTTTAAAGCATTTTCAATCAAGTCATTTAAACATTCATCACAATCTCATCATATATGTTCGGAAAGTGACTTAAGAACAAACAAAAAGACTCAAAACAGAAAACAAAACAAAATAAAAGAAAGTAAGAATTTAAGTGAAACGAAAAAGACTTGCTATCCCTTCCCAAACTTAGAAACAAACATTGTCCTCAATGTTAAAGAATTCAGGCATCAACAACGTTATAACAAGAATTAAAGGGAATAAAGCAAGTAAATACAAGAACAAACACGAAAAACAACTACAACACGGTTGCAAAAACAAAAACAAAAACGAAACCAAACAGAAACAAATAAAACAGTAAGCCCTAACAATAGTCCTACGCATGCAGAAATCCAACCCAAAGAAACGCACAAACCAAAATGAAAGCCCAAACCAAACGAAAGCCCAAAAGCGAAGAAAGTAATAAGACAAAGAAATCAAGTCAGAAGCACAAAGAGCGAGAACTCAGAAAAATAGAAAAAGTGGGCCCTGAAGTCTCGGCACCTGTGAGTCACGGGATACAAAATGAGAGACGTGTCGAAAAGCAGAGGTCTCTCTCACGGTCCCAAGCCAGAATTATTGGCTTCATAGGAAGGTGTGACGACTTTCGTTTCTCAAAAGTGCTGAAAGGCGGAACTGTAATTAAAGGGGTTGGGGACCAGGTGAGGTGACCTAAGGGGATAGGCCGTAAGGGCCGCGCAAAACGCAGAAGCGCAGTGGCTAGGGTTACGTAAAAACTAACTCTATAAAAGAAGAAGAGAAAGAGTTGGGGAAAGAAAAAAAACACACAAACGCAGAAACACACAACAGAGAAAAGAAAGAACAAAAGAAAAGAAAGTTCAAATGGCTTCTTCCTACCCATTCTCGCTGGATCTCAACCTAGCTCCACCGACTCAGACTCGGGGCCAAGCAGTGGCACCAGTGTGGATGCCCTACTTTGCCTCTGCACGGGGGCACGTGACAGTGAATGACTCGATACTGCTGGACAACGATGTTGCCCTTGGAGTTGCTAGAAATCTAGTAACTCCCAAGGATATACGGGTGCTGGGATCAAGGGATGACAACCGGGTCGTGAGCGATGCTCTGGCACTAAGCGTGCAAAGCACCGCAACAGTCGCAAGTGTGGGTCATCGTCTACTTGCAAAGTCCCATGAGGTAGAGGTGCTAAGAGGTCAGCTGGCGGCGGAGCGAAGTATGGTGGAAGAGTGCCAGAGTATTATTAAAAGTTTAAAAAGGGAAAGGGCAAGGATAGTGGAGGTGAATCGACACCAGCTGGAGGCGTTGCGGGAAGAGAACCAAAATCTCTCAAAGATGGTAAGTGTTTACGCCCATGACATGAGAAAGCAGCTGGAGGACCTGGACCAACCGGGTAAACGCAAGAAAACAGATCGCGAAAGTAGGTACGCTCAAGCTAAGAGTGCGATCTTTGGGAGCTCGAGTGATGAGCCCCAAGAGGCTGTGCGTGAAGCCCCGGAAGAGGATAGCCATAGGGCTAAACTCAAAGGTCCAATGGCCGAGACACCGAGCACTGTGAAAGAATAATTTCTAATGTATTAGTGGTGTGCCTGGTTGTCTTTGCCCTTTCCGTGTATTTTTTTTATTTTTTATTTTATTTTAAAATTTAAATTTCTCGTTTCCGGAAATAAAAAGAAAAGAAAGTTGCAAAAGACAAAAAAGAAAAACAAAACGCACTTCCCCAAACCGGAATAAAAGGAATGCGACAAACGAAAAAGACACAAATCACACTTCCCCAACTGAAATAAAACAAAAACGACAAACTGAAAAGAAATCAAAACATAATGCACCAGAAAACAGGGAGGAAAAGAAAGCAAAGCGAAAGTAGAAATGCTTCCCCTTTTAACCGGACGCAACCGCAAATTGCGCAGGAAATGCAAAGTGGTGTCGGCTCCCTTATGAGCATATGGCTATTTAAACCACTTCTCGGTTGAAAGAAGAAGCATCCTGCATTTCAACCTGCAAACTCAAGAAAAACCATCAAAAAGCCCAGACAGAAAAATCAATGGCATCCCCAGATATGCTTGTTGATGACCTTAACCTTGAGTTGTCCCTTGCACCACCAAATGCCCAGACACGGGCTCCTCCAAACCCTATCTTCCCAAACTCCTCATACCATCATGGCTCGGCCTCAAACTTCTCTGAGGTGGTGCCGCGTAGGGCAGTATTGCCGGAGGGCATGACTGTCAGCAGACTTACAGTTGCAGATCATCTGCATGTGGCGCAGAGGTCTGACAGGATGGCAGTGGACGAGTCCCACAATCTAACCGTGCTCAATGCGGTCTCGGCCACAAATTTGGGCATGCGCCTACTGGCGAGAACACGAGAGTGCGGGGCACTGAGTGAGGAGGTGGCGGCCCTGAAAGCTCTGGTGGCGGACCTGCAGAAGCGGCTCTACAGTGCCAACCAGCATGTAGAGATGCTGCAAAAAAGGAACGAAGATCATGTAGAGCTGCTGCAGATCCTACAAGCAAGAACAGACAGAGGCAATTAGCAGAGGCCTCAGGTGGCGCAGAATGCAACAAAGAACATGTGATTAGGAATTTAATGTACGCATTTTCACTATTGTGTTTGTAATCACATGTTACGAAAATAGAATAAGCATTCACGCCCAATTCCTGATTGTGCATTAATGAATTGAAAACACTTCCCAAACTTATATGAAACACTGTTTATAACTGATGGAGATTTAAGATTAAACAATGCCATATAGAGAAATTGGGATGAACAAAAAGAAAATAAACAACCACAAACTACAATAAAGAAGAAAAACAAAGAAAAACAAGTTAGAAACACAAACAAGTAAAGGAAAGCAAAAGTAATAAAAACAAAGAGAAACAACAAGAAAATCCTAATTACCTTAGTTGGAAAATTGTAACCCTAACTCAAAAAAATAAAATAAAATAAAATAAAATAAAATAAAATAAAGTTTGAGTCTAGAGAAACTCCACTTTGAAGCGATTAGGACGACAACAAACTTCTCTGTTCACCTTGGGTTGCCTCCCAAGAAGCGCTAAGTTTTAAGTGTTTTGCTGGACTTCCAACATACTATGGTCACTTGGGGGGCTTTGGCTCAATCGCCTCCTTGTGCCGAACATGAAGTTTCTTCAAATCTCTTTGCCATCTAATCAACCCATTTCGTATTCTTTTCTTTTTATGCGCATGATTAGATTTCAAAAGCAATTTTAAGCGCTCTTCAATACGTGGATTAGATGGAGGAGGCACATATTCAGGATTAGGTAGCCTTTTCACTTGAGTAGAAGGAATGACATTGAACATATGGTTGGTACTTGGAACATGGATGTTCAGCTTGTCTTCCTCTAGTACTTCAAAAACAGAATAAGGCATTAGATTAATTGAAGCACCTAAATCAATTAAAGATTTCTCAAACAATTTATCACCAGTTACACATGGAATTGTGAAACTTCCTGGATCTTCCAACTTGGGAGGAAGCTTCCTTTGCAAAACAACAGAAACCTCTTCCGTTAGTGCAACTGTTTCATCATCTTTGAAGTTCCTCTTGTTGGTACAAAGATCCTCCAAGAGAGGAATGTTGACTTGCACCATCCTACAAGTTTCCAATATGTCCTTGGCATGTTGATTTTTAGAACCCATCAACCTGTGAGGAAAAGGAGCACGTGAGATATCTTCATCAGTAGGTTCACGACATACCTTTTCCTTTCTTGCCCTTCTTGCAATTTCATGCTTTGGGATCCACTCAGGTGGAGATGCTGCTTGTGTATTTTCCTTCATGTTGATTTCATCCTTTTCCTTAGGCTCAGTCACTTGTTCAACCTGCATTTCATCAACATTGTGAATCAAATTTTTAGAATTATCAACCTCACCAATTACCTTACCAGTTCTCAAGGTAACTGCTTGAACTTGCTCACGCCCATTTGGATTAATCACTGGTTGGCTAGGCATCATCCCAACTTCCCTTTGACTCAAAGCTGTAGCAATTTGTCCCACTTGATTTTCTAGATTGGCAATGGCCTTATCCATTTTCTGCATGTGGGTATCATTCATCTGCATGTGGGTGTCATTCCTCTGCATGATGAAATTATCTGTGTTTCTAACCATTGAAGCAACAATTTCTTCCAAAGTTGGTCCTTGAGGTGGTTGGTGAGATTGACTAAGCGGTGGTGGATTATAATATTGGGGTTGACCATAAAGTGGACAAGTATTATGTTGGCCTTGATATGGTTGATATGACCCTTGTTGAAAATTTGGATTGTCGGTCCACCAGAAGTTTGACTGATTTCTCCACTCCGGATTGTATGTTTGTCGGAAATATTCATTCATAGGCAACTCATTATGAAATGAGCCAAAAACATTTGGTTCCTCCATCACAAATTTATTGGAGTATTCTTGCATAGTAAGTTCCACAATTTCAGTGCAATGAAGTTGGTGTGGGTATGGTGGAGGTGACTCCTCGGATATTCCTATAAGAAAAAGAAACAAAAACAAATCAAGATAAAATGAAACAACAATCAATAAACAAAAATAAAACTAAGTACTCTAAACATACTCAAACAAAACAGATAAGCAACCGTGCCAGTTCCCCGGCAACGGCGCCAAAAATTGTTGCATTCCTAAGAGGACACAAATTAATGTGCAAACAACCAATTAAAAATACCCGCAAGTGCACGGATCTATCGAAGTATAGATTATGTAAGTACGGGGTCGATCCCACGAAGAACTTGTCGGCTTCCTATAAGTTCTAATTTGAGTACGTAAAGAAAACTTAATTGACACACCACAAATGCAAAATGGAAACTAAAAATGAGTAAAGAAGTGTAAAAGAAATGAAACAATACAAGAAAACTAGAGAAAAACACAAACAGCACTTTCTATCACCCTTTTATCACCATTTGGACAGATTCGTTTTTCTATTTTTCCAGTTTCGACCTCTGTCCAGTGTTTTGCCTATAACTTTCCAACCGTTTATCCAAATTTCACGTTCTTTATACGGTTGGAATCAGCACAGAAAATGGAAGAACACAACGCGGACCAAAAGTCCAAAACAGTTACTAAAATAAACAGAATTCAGTAAACAAGACACACAACGTATCAAACACACAACTCACACACACATTGGGGGGGAGGGGTTTTGGTTTGGTTCAAGTGACCTATTTCTATTGCATGAAAGTAAATGGACTTTGAATTTAAATGAGAATAGCAGAGATGAATTATCAAATTGTGAAATTAAAATGTAACAAACACTAGGGTTTCGGAATCCACCCTAAACAATTCTACCAAAGTTCATGAATACTCAAGTGATGAACTCTAAATGTGTTGATGAAGATGTTCGCAATCAAGACCATGGGTCGTGGCTCAAGACGCATTGATTCTCTCTAATATACGTAAAGTGCATGGTTCGTGCTACAATACTTGTGCCCTCCCCATAACCGAACCTAGGTATGGTTCGTACTTCGATTCAATTACAAGGAGAACCCATTAAGTTCAAAGAGAATATGAACATCACAAGAATCCTAATAGCATGGTGTTTACATTAGGTATTCAAGAAACCAATTCACATGGATGATTCTTACTTCATCCATTTATTGCTTAGGATAACATGAAGATACACATAATCCCAACAATCTCAAGAAGCATGCTTTCAAAGATGGCCAACCAAGGAAAAACACACATCAAGGATAGATTAATTTGGTGAATTGGAATTCATCAACAATATCTAGAAATTCATACACTCAAGCATCAAAACAATAAGGTAATCATGTTTAGGGCTTCAACCTAAGCCCTAGCTATGGAGTTTAGTTGCTCATGCTTATTCCAAATACAAACTCAAAACAAAATTAGAAAGAAGTTACAGATTTTGTGAACATGGGAGCTCAAGGTCTTCAATGGTGGAAATCTCTTCCACTTCTTGCTTTGTTGCTCTTGTCTTCCTCCTTGAGCTCCCTAGCTCCAAGCTTCATCTCCAGCTCCAAAATCTCTGCAAAATTATGGAATAAATCTGATTGCAATGGCTGATGCTCTTTGCACTCCTTTTGCTTCCCTCTCTCCTCCTTTCCAGCTTTTACTTTTAGTATTCTAATGCAAAGTCTTCACCCATTGTCTTCTTGTCCCCTTGCAAATGATGAAGCCTTGTCCTCACAAAGATGCCAAATGCTTCAGAAAATATCTCATCTACTAAGGTAAATTCTTGTTACCAAGTGTTATGGTAACAAGAATAATCAAGATGACACAATGGGGGTAAAAGCTGGCCAATTCTGGATTTCCAGAGCTGTGGTAACATGCTGGATTGGTTGGATAGGCAATATTTGTCCAATGGAGCTCAAATTTGGATATGTTGTAGTTAACATCCATTGGAACAAGTCTCATGAAGATCATGACCTCATCCGAGCACCAGAGCATGTTGATCCCAGGCCAAGAAGTTGACCTACGAAAATGAACAAAAATAAAGTTTATAACCAATAATGCACTTTTAGCTCATTTTCATTCCAACCAAGGTAAAATCTAAGAAAACACAAAAAGGAAGTAAAAAGCTATAAAATGTCAAGAACTAACTCAAAATAGTGGGTGAATAACATGAAAAATCATGTGTAAAAATGAACCGAACAAACATCATAATATGGTGGGAGGAGTCATCTGGTGAGTTTTGAGTGAAATCCAATCGCTAGAAGTGTGGAATACACCAACCACTCCAATTAGGAACGAACTGCCGTTGAACTTGAATTGTCCAATTTCTCACACCTATTGATTTCGGACCGAGCCCCAAACTTGGGCTACATCATAATATGGTGGGAGGAGTCATTTGGTGAGTTTTGAGTGAAATCCAATCACTAGAAGTATGGAATACATCAACCACTCCAATTAGGAACGAACTGCCGTTGAACTTGAATTGCCCAATTTGGAACACCTATTGATTTCGGATCGAGCCCAAAACTTGGGCAACATCGTAATATGGTGCGATGAGTCATTTGGTGAGTTTTGAGTTAAATCCAATCGCTAGAAGTATGGAATACACCAACCACTCCAATTAGGAACGAACTTCCGTTGAATTTGAATTGTCCAATTTGGAAGACCTATTGCCTTCGGATCGAGCCACAAACTTGGGCAACATCATAATATGGTTGGGGGAGTCATTTGATGAGTTTTGAGTGAAATCCAATCGCTAGAAGTATGAAATACACCATCCACTCCAATTAGGAACGAACTGCCGTTGAACTTGAATTGTCCAATTTCTCACACCTATTGATTTCGGATCGAGCCCAAAACTTGGGCAACATCATAATATGGTGGGAGGAGTCATTTTGTGAGTTCTGAGTGAAATCCAATCGCTAGAAGTATGGAATACACCATGCACTCCAATTGGGAACGAACTGCCGTTGAACTTGAATTGTCCAATTTGGAACACCTATTGATTTCGGATCGAGCCCAAAACTTGGGCAACATCATAATATGGTGGGAGGAGTCATTTGGTGAGTTTTGAGTGAAATCCAATCGCTTGAAGTATGGAATACACCAACCACTCCAATTAGGAACGAACTGCCGTTGAACTTGAATTGTCCAATTTGGAAGACCTATTGATTTCGGATCGAGCCCAAAACTTGGGCAACATCATAATATGGTGGGGGGAGTCATTTGGTGAGTTTTGAGTGAAATCCAAACGCTAGAAGTGTGGAATACACCAACCACTCCAATTAGGAACGAACTGCCGTTGAACTTGAATTGTCCAATTTCTCACACCTATTGATTTCGGATCGAGCCCCAAACTTCGGCAACATCATAATATGGTGGGAGGAGTCATTTGGTGAGTTTTGAGTGAAATCCAATCGCTAGAAGTATGGAATACACCAACCACACCAATTAGGAACGAACTTCTGTTGAATTTGAATTGTCCAATTTGGAAGACCTATTGCCTTCGGATCGAGCCCAAAACTTGGGCAACATCATAATATGGTTGGGGGAGTCATTTGGTGATTTTTGAGTGAAATCCAATTGCTAGAAGTATGGAATACACCAACCACTCCAATTAGGAACGAACTGTCGTTGAACTTGAATTGTCCAATTTCTCACACGTATTGATTTCGGATCGAGCCCCAAACTTGGGCAACATCATTATATGGTGGGAGGAGTCATTTGGTGAGTTTTGAGTGAAATCCAATCGCTAGAAATATGGAATACACCAACCACTCCAATTAGGAAAGAACTGTCGTTGAAATTGAATTGACCAATTTCTCGCACCTATTGAATTAGGATCGAGCCCAAAACTTGGGCAACATCATAATCTGGTGGGAGGAGTCATTTGGTGAGTTCTGAGTGAAATCCAATTGCTAGAAGTATGGAATACACCAACCACTCCAATTGGGAACAAACTGCCGTTGAACTTGAATTGTCCAATTTGGAACACCTATTGATTTCGGATCGAGCCCAAAACTTGGGCAACATTATAATATGGTTGGGGGAGTCATTTGGTGAGTTTTGACTGAAATCCAATCGCTAGAAGTTTGGAATACACCAACCACTCCAATTAGGAACGAACTGCCGTTGAAATTGAATTGGCCAATTTCTCACACCTATTTATTTCGGATCGAGCCCAAAACTTGGGCAACATCATAATATGGTGGGAGGAGTCAATTGGTGAGTTTTGAGTGAAATCCAATTGCAAGAAGTATGGAATACAGCAACCACTCCAATTAGGAACGAACTGCCGTTGAACTTGAATTGTCCAATTTCTCACACCTATTATTTCGGATCGAGCCCAAAACTTGGGCCACATCATAATATGGTGGGAGGAGTCAATTGGTTAGTTTTGAGTGAAATCCAATCGCTAGAAGTATGGAATACACCAACCACTCCAATTAGGAACGAACTGCCGTTGAACTTGAATTGTCCAATTTGGAACACCTATTGATTTCGGATCGAGCCCAAAACTTGGGCAACATCATACTGCGGTGGGAGGAGTCATTTGGTGAGTTTTCAGTGAAATCCAATCACTAGAAGTATGGAATACACTAACCACTCCAATTAGGAACGAACTGCCGTTGAACTTGAATTGTCCAATTTGGAACACCTATTGATTTCGGATAGAGCCCAAAACTTGGGCAACATCATAATATAGTGGGAGGAGTTTTGAGTGAAATCCAATCGCTAGAAGTATGGAATACACCAACCACTCCAATTAGGAACGAACTGCCGTTGAACTTGAATTGTCCAATTTGGAACACCTATTGATTTCGGATCGACCCCAAAACCTGGGCAACATCATAATATGGTGGGAGGAGTCATTTGGTTAGTTTTGAGTGAAATCCAATCTCTAGAAGTATGCAATACACTAACCACTCCAATTAGGAACGAACTGCCCTTGAACTTGAATTCTCCAATTTCTCACACCAATTGATTCCGGACCGAGCCCCAAACTTGGGCAACATCATAATATGGTGGGAGGAGTCATTTGGTGAGTTTTGAGTGAAATCCAATCGCTAGAAGTATGGAATACACCAACCACTCCAATTAGGAACGAACTGCCGTTGAACTTGAATTGTCCAATTTGGAACACCTATTGATTTCGGATCGAGCCCAAAACTTGGGCAACATCATACTACGGTCGGAGGAGTCATTTGGTGAGTTTTCAGTGAAATCCAATCACTAGAAGTATGGAATACACTAACCACTCCAATTAGGAACGAACTGCCGTTGAACTTGAATTGTCCAATTTCTCACACCTAGTGATTTCGGATCGAGCCCAAAACTTGGGCAACATCATAATATGGTGGGAGGAGTTTTGAGTGAAAACCAATCGCTAGAAGTATGGAATACACCAACCACTCCAATTAGGAACGAACTGCCGTTGAACTTGAATTGTCCAATTTGGAACACCTATTGATTTCGGATCGACCCCAAAACCTGGGCAACATCATAATATGGTGGGAGGAGTCATTTGGTTAGTTTTGAGTGAAATCCAATCGCTAGAAGTGTGGAATACACTAACCACTCCAATTAGGAACGAACTGCCGTTGAACTTGAATTGTCCAATTTCTCACACCTATTGATTTCGGACCGAGCCCCAAACTTGGGCAACATCATAATATGGTGGGGGGAGTCATTTGGTGAGATTTGAGTGAAATCCAATCGCTAAAAGTATGGAATACACCAACCACTCCAATTAGGAACGACCTGCCGTTGAACTTGAATTGTCCAATTTCTCACACCTATTGATTTCGGATCGAGCCCAAAACTTGGGCAACAACATAATATGGTGGGAGGAGTCAATTGGTGAGTTTTGAGTGAAATCCAATAGCTAGAAGTATGGACTACAGCAACCACTCCAATTAGGAACGAACTGCCGTTGAACTTGAATTGTCCAATTTCTCACACCTATTGATTTCGGATCGAGCCCAAAACTTGGGCAACATCATAATATGGTGGGAGGAGTCATTTGGAGAGTTTTGAGTGAAATCCAATCGCTAGAAGTATGGAATACACCAACCACTGCAATTAGGAACGAACGGCCGTTGAACTTGAATTATCCAATTTGGAACACCTATTGATTTCGGATCGAGCCCAAAACTTGGGCAACATCATAATATGGTGGGAGGAGTCATTTGGTGAGTTTTTAGTGAAATCCAATCGCTAGAAGTATGGAATACACCAACCACTCCAATTAGGAACGAACTGCCACTGAACTTGAATTGTCCAATTTGGAACACCGATTGATTTCGGATCGAGCCCCAAACTTTGGCAACATCATAATATGGTGGGAGGAGTCATTTGGTGAGTTTTTAGTGAAATCCAATCGCTAGAAGTATGGAATACACCAACCACTCCAATTAGGAAAGAACTGTCGTTGAAATTGAATTGACCAATTTCTCACACCTATTGAATTAGGATCGAGCCCAAAACTTGGGCAACATCATAATATGGTGGGAGGAGTCATTTGGGGAGTTTTGAGTGAAATCCAATCGCTAGAAGTATGGAATACCCCAACCACTCCAACTAGGAACGAACTGCCGTTGAACTTGAATTGTCCAATTTGGAACACCTATTGATTTCGGATCGGGCCCAAAACTAGGGCAACATCATAATATGGTGGGAGGAGTCATTTGGTGAGTTTTGAGTGAAATCCAATCGCTAGAAGTATGGAATACACCAACCACTCCAATTAGGAACGAACTGCCGTTGGACTTGAATTGCCCAATTTCTCACACCTATTGATTTCGGATCGAGCCCAAAACTTGGGCAACATCATAATATGGTGGGAGGAGTCATTTGGTGAGTTTTTAGTGAAATCCAATCGCTAGAAGTATGGAATACACCAACCACACCAATTAGGAAAGAACTGTCGTTGAAATTGAATTGACCAATTTCCCACACCTATTGAATTAGGATCGAGCCCAAAACTTGGGCAACATCATAATATGGTGGGAGGAGTCATTTGGTGAGTTTTGAGTGAAATCCAATCGCTAGAAGTATGGAATACAGCAACCACTCCAATTAGGAACAAACTGCCGTTGAACTTGAATTTTCCAATTTCTCACACCTATTGATTTCGGATCGAGCCCAAAACTTGGGCAACATCATAATGTGGTGGGAGGAGTCATTTGGTGAGTTTTGAGTGAAATCCAATCCCTAGAAGTGTGGAATACACCAACCACTCCAATTAGGAACGAACTGCCGTTGAACTTGGATTGTCCAATTTCCCACACCTATTGATTTCAGATCGAACCCAAAACTTGGGCAACATCATAATATGGTGGGAGGAGTTTTGAGTGAAATCCAATCGCTAGAAGTATGGAATACACCAACCACTCCAATTAGGAACGAACTGCCGTTCAACTTGAATTGTCCAATTTGGAACACCTATTGATTTCGGATCGAGCCCAAAACTTGGGCAACATCATAATATGGTGGGAGGAGTCATTTGGTTAGTTTTGAGTGAAATCCAATCGCTAGAAATATGGAATACACTAACCACTCCAATTAGGAACGAACTGCCGTTGAACTTGAATTGTCCAATTTCTCACACCTATTGATTTCGGAACGAGCCCCAAACTTGGGCAACATCATAATATGGTGGGAGGAGTCATTTGGTGAGTTTTGAGTGAAATCCAATCGCTAGAAGTATGGAATACACCAACCACTCCAATTAGGAACGAACTGCCGTTGAACGTGAATTGTCCAATTTCTCACACCTATTGATTTCGGATCGAGCCCAAAACTTGGGCAACATCATAATATAGTGGGAGGAGTCATTTGGTGAGTTTTGAGTGAAATCCAATCGCTAGAAGTATGGAATACACCTACCATTCCAATTAGGAACGAACTGCCATTGAACTTGAATTGTCCAATTTCTCACACCTATTGATTTCGGATCGTGCCCAAAACAATCATAATATGGTGGGAGGAGTCATTTGGTGAGTTTTGAGGGAAATCCAATCGCTAAAAGTATGGAATACACTAACCACTCCAATTAGGAACGAACTGCCGTTGAACTTGAATTGTCCAATTTGGAACACCTATTGATTTCGGATCGAGCCCAAAACTTGGGCAACATTATAACATGGTGGGAGGAGTCATTTGGTGAGTTTTGAGTGAAATCCAATCTCTAGAAGTATGGATTACACCAACCACTCCCAGTAGGAACGAACTGCCGTTGAACTTAAATTGTCCAATTTCTCACACCTATTGATTTCGGATCGAACGCCAAACTTGTGCAACACCATAATATGGTGGGAGGACTCATTTGGTTAGTTTTGGGTGAAATCCAATCGTTAGAAGTATGGAATACACCAACCGCACCAATTAGGAACGAACTGCCGTTGAACCTGAATTGTCCAATTTGGAACCCCTATTGATTTTGGATCGAGCCCAAAACTTGGGCAACATCATAATATGGTGGGAGGAGTCATTTGGTGAGTTTTGAGTGAAATCCAATCCCTAGAAGTATGGAATACACCAACCACTCCAATTAGGAACGAACTGCCGTTGAACTTGAATTGTCCAATTTGGAACACCTATTGATTTCGGATCGAGCCCAAAACTTGGGCTACATCATAATATGGTGGGAGGACTCATTTGATGAGTTTTGAGTGAAATCCAATCGCTATAAGAATGGAATACACCAACCACTCCAATTCGGAACGAACTGCCGTTGAACTTGAATTGTCCAATTTCTCACACCTATTGATTTCGGATCCAGCCCCAAACTTATGCAACATCATAATATGGTGGGAGGAGTCATTTGGTGAGTTTTGAGTGAAATCGAATCGCTAGAAGTATGGAATACACCAACCACTCGAATTAGGAACGAACTGCCGTTGAACTTGAATTGTCCAATTTCGAACACCTATTGCTTTTGGATCGAGCCCAAAACTTGGGCAACATCATAATATGGTGGGAGGAGTCATTTGGTGAGTTTTGAGTGAAATCGAATCGCTAGAAGTATGGAATACACCAACCACTCGAATTAGGAACGAACTGCCGTTGAACTTGAATTGTCCAATTTCGAACACCTATTGCTTTTGGATCGAGCCCAAAAGTTGGGCAACATTATAATATGGTGGGAGGAGTCATTTGGTGAGTTTTGAGTGAAATCCAATCCCTAGAAGTACGGAATACAACAACCACTCCAATTAGGAACGAACTGCCGTTGAACTTGAATTGTCCAATTTGGAACACCTATTGATTTCGGATCGAGACCAAAACTTGGGCAACATCGTAATATGGTGGGAGGAGTCATTTGGTTAGTTTTGAGTGAAATCCAATCGCTAGAAGTATGGAATACACTAACCACTCCAATTAGGAACGATCTGCCGTTGAACTTGAATTGTCCAATTTCTCACACCTATTGATTTCGGACTGAGCCCCAAACTTGGGCAACATCATAATATGGTGGGAGGAGTCATTTGGTGAGTTTTTAGTGAAATCCAATCGCTAGAAGTATGGAATACACCAACCACTCCAATTAGGAAAGAACTGTCGTTGAAATTGAATTGACCAATTTCTCACACCTATTGAATTAGGATCGAGCCCAAAACTTGGGCAACATCATAATATGGTGGGAGGAGTCATTTGGGGAGTTTTGAGTGAAATCCAATCGCTAGAAGTATGGAATACCCCAACCACTCCAACTAGGAACGAACTGCCGTTGAACTTGAATTGTCCAATTTGGAACACCTATTGATTTCGGATCGGGCCCAAAACTAGGGCAACATCATAATATGGTGGGAGGAGTCATTTGGTGAGTTTTGAGTGAAATCCAATCGCTAGAAGTATGGAATACACCAACCACTCCAATTAGGAACGAACTGCCGTTGGACTTGAATTGCCCAATTTCTCACACCTATTGATTTCGGATCGAGCCCAAAACTTGGGCAACATCATAATATGGTGGGAGGAGTCATTTGGTGAGTTTTTAGTGAAATCCAATCGCTAGAAGTATGGAATACACCAACCACACCAATTAGGAAAGAACTGTCGTTGAAATTGAATTGACCAATTTCCCACACCTATTGAATTAGGATCGAGCCCAAAACTTGGGCAACATCATAATATGGTGGGAGGAGTCATTTGGTGAGTTTTGAGTGAAATCCAATCGCTAGAAGTATGGAATACAGCAACCACTCCAATTAGGAACAAACTGCCGTTGAACTTGAATTTTCCAATTTCTCACACCTATTGATTTCGGATCGAGCCCAAAACTTGGGCAACATCATAATGTGGTGGGAGGAGTCATTTGGTGAGTTTTGAGTGAAATCCAATCCCTAGAAGTGTGGAATACACCAACCACTCCAATTAGGAACGAACTGCCGTTGAACTTGGATTGTCCAATTTCCCACACCTATTGATTTCAGATCGAACCCAAAACTTGGGCAACATCATAATATGGTGGGAGGAGTTTTGAGTGAAATCCAATCGCTAGAAGTATGGAATACACCAACCACTCCAATTAGGAACGAACTGCCGTTGAACTTGAATTGTCCAATTTGGAACACCTATTGATTTCGGATCGAGCCCAAAACTTGGGCAACATCATAATATGGTGGGAGGAGTCATTTGGTTAGTTTTGAGTGAAATCCAATCGCTAGAAATATGGAATACACTAACCACTCCAATTAGGAACGAACTGCCGTTGAACTTGAATTGTCCAATTTCTCACACCTATTGATTTCGGAACGAGCCCCAAACTTGGGCAACATCATAATATGGTGGGAGGAGTCATTTGGTGAGTTTTGAGTGAAATCCAATCGCTAGAAGTATGGAATACACCAACCACTCCAATTAGGAACGAACTGCCGTTGAACGTGAATTGTCCAATTTCTCACACCTATTGATTTCGGATCGAGCCCAAAACTTGGGCAACATCATAATATAGTGGGAGGAGTCATTTGGTGAGTTTTGAGTGAAATCCAATCGCTAGAAGTATGGAATACACCTACCATTCCAATTAGGAACGAACTGCCATTGAACTTGAATTGTCCAATTTCTCACACCTATTGATTTCGGATCGTGCCCAAAACAATCATAATATGGTGGGAGGAGTCATTTGGTGAGTTTTGAGGGAAATCCAATCGCTAGAAGTATGGAATACACTAACCACTCCAATTAGGAACGAACTGCCGTTGAACTTGAATTGTCCAATTTGGAACACCTATTGATTTCGGATCGAGCCCAAAACTTGGGCAACATTATAACATGGTGGGAGGAGTCATTTGGTGAGTTTTGAGTGAAATCCAATCTCTAGAAGTATGGATTACACCAATCACTCCCAGTAGGAACGAACTGCCGTTGAACTTAAATTGTCCAATTTCTCACACCTATTGATTTCGGATCGAACGCCAAACTTGTGCAACACCATAATATGGTGGGAGGACTCATTTGGTTAGTTTTGGGTGAAATCCAATCGTTAGAAGTATGGAATACACCAACCGCACCAATTAGGAACGAACTGCCGTTGAACCTGAATTGTCCAATTTGGAACCCCTATTGATTTTGGATCGAGCCCAAAACTTGGGCAACATCATAATATGGTGGGAGGAGTCATTTGGTGAGTTTTGAGTGAAATCCAATCCCTAGAAGTATGGAATACACCAACCACTCCAATTAGGAACGAACTGCCGTTGAACTTGAATTGTCCAATTTGGAACACCTATTGATTTCGGATCGAGCCCAAAACTTGGGCTACATCATAATATGGTGGGAGGACTCATTTGATGAGTTTTGAGTGAAATCCAATCGCTATAAGAATGGAATACACCAACCACTCCAATTCGGAACGAACTGCCGTTGAACTTGAATTGTCCAATTTCTCACACCTATTGATTTCGGATCCAGCCCCAAACTTATGCAACATCATAATATGGTGGGAGGAGTCATTTGGTGAGTTTTGAGTGAAATCGAATCGCTAGAAGTATGGAATACACCAACCACTCGAATTAGGAACGAACTGCCGTTGAACTTGAATTGTCCAATTTCGAACACCTATTGCTTTTGGATCGAGCCCAAAACTTGGGCAACATCATAATATGGTGGGAGGAGTCATTTGGTGAGTTTTGAGTGAAATCGAATCGCTAGAAGTATGGAATACACCAACCACTCGAATTAGGAACGAACTGCCGTTGAACTTGAATTGTCCAATTTCGAACACCTATTGCTTTTGGATCGAGCCCAAAAGTTGGGCAACATCATAATATGGTGGGAGGAGTCATTTGGTGAGTTTTGAGTGAAATCCAATCCCTAGAAGTACGGAATACAACAACCACTCCAATTAGGAACGAACTGCCGTTGAACTTGAATTGTCCAATTTGGAACACCTATTGATTTCGGATCGAGACCAAAACTTGGGCAACATCGTAATATGGTGGGAGGAGTCATTTGGTTAGTTTTGAGTGAAATCCAATCCCTAGAAGTACGGAATACAACAACCACTCCAGTTAGGAACGAACTGCCGTTGAACTTGAATTGTCCAATTTGGAACACCTATTGATTTCGGATCGAGCCCAAAACTTGGGCAACATCGTAATATGGTGGGAGGAGTCATTTGGTTAGTTTTGAGTGAAATCCAATCGCTAGAAGTATGGAATACACTAACCACTCCAATTAGGAACGATCTGCCGTTGAACTTGAATTGTCCAATTTCTCACACCTATTGATTTCGGACTGAGCCCCAAACTTGGGCAACATCATAATGTGGTGGGAGGAGTCATTTGGTGAGTTTTGAGTGAAATCCAATCGCTAGAAGTATGGAATACACCAACCACTCCAATTAGGAACGAACTGCCGTTGAACTTGAATTGTCCAATTTCTCACACCTATTGATTTCGGATCGAGCCCAAAACATGGGCAACATCATAATATGGTGGGAGGAGTGAATTGGTGAGTTTTGAGTGAAATCCAATAGCTAGAAGTATGGAATACAGCAACCACTCCAATTAGGAACGAACTACCGTTGAACTTGAATTGTCCAATTTCTCACACCTATTATTTCGAATCGAGCCCAAAACATGGGCAACATCATAATATGGTGGGAGGAGTCATTGGGTGAGTTTTGAGTGAAATCCAATCGCTAGAAGTATGGAATACACCGACCACTCCAATTAGGAACGAACTGCCGTTGAACTTGAACTGTCCAATTTCTCACACCTATTGATTTCGGATCGAGCCCCAAACTTGGGCAACAACATAATATGGTGGGAGGAGTCATTTGGTTAGTTTTCAGTGAAATCCAATCGCTAGAAGTATGGAATACACCAACCACTCCAATTAGGAACGAACTGCCGTTGAACTTGAATTGTCCAATTTCTCACACCGATTGATTTCGGATCGAGCCCAAAACTTGGGCAACGTCATAATATGGTGGGAGGAGTCATTTGGTGAGTTTTGAGTGAAATCCAATCGCTAGAAGTGTGGAATACACCAACCACTCCAATTAGGAACGAACTGCCGTTGAACTTGAATTGTTAAATTTGTCACACCTATTGATTTCGGATCGAGCCCAAAACTTGGGCAACATCATAATATGGTGGGAGGAGTCATTTGGTGAGTTTTGAGTGAAATCCAATCGCTAGAAGTGTGGAATACACCAACCACTCAAATTAGGAACGAACTGTCGTTGAACTTGAACTGTCCAATTTCTCACACCTATTGATTTCGGATCCAGCCCAAAACTTGGGCAACATCATAATATGGTGGGAGGAGTCATTTGGTTAGTTTGGAGTGAAATCCAATCGCTAGAAGTATGGAATACACCAACCACTCCAATTAGGAACGAACTGCCGTTGAACTTGAATTGTCTAATTTCTCACACCGATTGATTTCGGATCGAGCCCAAAACTTGGGCAACAGCATAATATGGTGGGAGGAGTCATTGGGTGAGTTTTGAGTGAAATCCAATCGCTACAAGTATGGAATACACCAACCACTCCAATTAGGAACGAACTGCCGTTGAACTTGAATTGTCCAATTTCTCACACCTATTGATTTCGAATCGAACCCAAAACTTGGGCAACAACATAATATGGTGGGAGGAGTCATTTGGTTAGTTTTCAGTGAAATCCAATCGCTAGAAGTATGGAATACACCAACCACTCCAATTAGGAACGAACTGCCGTTGAACTTGGATTGTCCAATTTCCCACACCTATTGATTTCAGATCGAGCCCAAAACATGGGCAACATCATAATAAGGTGGGAGGAGTTTTGAGTGAAATCCAATCGCTAGAAGTGTGGAATACACCAACCACTCCAATTAGGAACGAACTGCCGTCGAACTTGAATTGTCCAATTTCTCACACCTATTGATTTTGGATGGAGCCCAAAACTTGGTTAATATCATAATATGGTGGGAGTAGTCATTTGGTAGGTTTTGAGTGAAATCCAATCGCTAGAAGTATGGAATACACCAACCACTCCAATTAGGAACGAACTGCCGTTGAACTTGAATTGTCCAATTTCTCACACCTATTGATTTCGAATCGAACCCAAAACTTGGGCAACATCATAATATGGTGGGAGGTGTCATTTTTGAGTTTTGAGTGTAATCCAATCGCTAGAATTATGGAATACAGCAACCACTCCAATTAGGAACGAACTGCCGTTGAACTTGAATTGTCCAATTTCTGACACCTATAGATTTCGGATCGAGCCCCAAACTTGGGCAACATCATAATATGGTGGGAGGAGTCATTTGCTGAGTTTTGAGTGAAATCCAATCGCTAGAAGTATGGAATACACCAACCACTCCAATTAGGAACGAACTGCCGTTGAAATTGAATTGTCCAATTTCGATCACCTATTGATTTCGGATCGAGCCCCAAACTCGGGCAACATCATAATATGGTGGGAGGAGTCCTTTGGTGAGTTTTGAGTGAAATCCATTCGCTAGAAGTATGGAATACACCAACCACTCCAATTAGGAACGAACTGCCGTTGAACTTGAATTGTCCAATTTCGAACACCTATTGATTTCGGATCGAGCCCAAAACTTGGGCAACATCATAAAATGGTGGGAGGAGTCATTTGGTGAGTTTTGAGTGAAATCCAATCGCTAGAAGTATGGAATACACCAACCACTACATTTAGGAACGAACTGCCGTTGAACTTGAATTGTCCAATTTCTCACACCTATTGATTTCGGATCGAGCCCAAAACTTGGGCAACATCATAATATTGTGGGAGGAGTCATTTGTTTAGTTTTGAGTGAAATCCAATCGCTAGAAGTATAGAAGACACCAACCACTCCAATTAGGAACGAACTGCCGTTGAACTTGAATTGTCCAATTTGGAACACCTATTGATTTCGGATCGAGCCCAAAACTTGGGCAACAACATAATATGGTGGGAGGAGTCATTTGGTGAGTTTTGAGAGAAATCCAATCCCTAGAAGTGTGGAATACACCAACCACTCCAATTAGGAACGAACTGCCGTTGAACTTGGATTGTCCAATTTCCCACACCTATTGATTTCAGATCGAGCCCAAAACATGGGCAACATCATAATAAGGTGGGAGGAGTTTTGAGTGAAATCCAATCGCTAGAAGTATGGAATACACCAACCACTCCAATTAGGAACGAACTGCCGTTGAATTTGAATTGTCCAATTTCTAACACCTATTGATTTCGGATCGAGCCCAAAACTTTGGCAACATCATAATATGGTGGGAGGAGTCATTTGGTGAGATTTGAGTGAAATCCAATCGCTAGAAGTGTGGAATACACCAACCACTCCAATTAGGAACGAACTGCCGTTGAACTTGAATTGTCCAATTTCTCACACCTATTGATTTCGGATCGAGCCCAAAACTTGGGCAACAACATAATATGGTGGGAGGAGTCATTTGGTGAGTTTTGAGTGAAATCCAATCGCTAGAAGTGTGGAATACACCAACCACTCCAATTAGGAACGAACTGCCGTTGAACTTGGATTGTCCAATTTCCCACACCTATTGATTTCAGATCGAGCCCAAAACATGGGCAACATCATAATAAGGTGGGAGGAGTTTTGAGTGAAATCCAATCGCTAGAAGTATGGAATACACCAACCACTCCAATTAGGAACGAACTGCCGTTGAACTTGAATTGTCCAATTTCTCACACCTATTGATTTCGGATCGAGCCCAAAACTTGGGCAACATCATAATGTGGTGGGAGGAGTCATTTGGTGAGTTTTGAGTGAAATCCAATCTCTAGAAGTGTGGAATACACCAACCACTCCAATTAGGAACGAACTGCCGTTGAACTTGAATTGTCCAATTTCTCACACCTATTGATTTCGGATCGAGCCCCAAACTTGGGCAACATCATAATATGGTGGGAGGATTCATTTGGTGAGTTTTGAGGGAAATCCAATCGCTAGAAATATGGAATACACCAACCACTCCAATTAGGAACGAACTGCCGTTGAACTTGAATTGTCCAATTTCTGACACCTATTGATTTCGGATCGAGCCCAAAACTTGGGCAACATCATAATATGGTGGGAGGAGTCATTTGGTGAGTTTTGAGTGAAATCCAATCGCTAGAAGTATGCAATACACCAACCACTCCAATTAGGAACGAACTGGCATTGAACTTGAATTGTCCAATTTGGAACACCTATTGATTTCGGATCGAGCCCAAAACCTGGGCAACATCATAATATGGTGGGAGGAGTCATTTGGTGAGTTTTGAGTGAAATCCAATCGCTAGAAGTATGGAAGACACCAACCACTCCAATTAGGAACGAACTGCCGTTGAACTTGAATTGTCCAATTTCTCACACATATTGATTTCGGATCAAGCCCCAAACTTGGGCAACATCATAATATGGTGGGAGGAGTCATTTGGTGAGTTTTGAGTGAAATCCAATCGCTAGAAATATGGAATACACCAGCCACTCCAATTAGGAACGAACTGCCGTTGAACTTGAATTGTCCAATTTGGAACACCTATTGATTTCGGATCGAGCCCCAAACTAGGGCAACATCATAATATGGTGGGAGGAGTCATTTGGTGAGTTTTGTGTGAAATCCAATCGCTAGAAGTATGGAATACACCAACCACTACGATTAGGAACGAACTGCCGTTGAACTTGGATTGTCCAATTTCCCACACCTATTGATTTCAGATCGAGCCCAAAACATGGGCAACATCATAATATGGTGGGAGGAGTCATTTGGTGAGTTTTGAGTGAAATCCAATCGCCAGAAGTATGGAAGACAACAACCACTCCAATTAGGAACGAACAGCCGTTGAACTTGAATTGTCCAATTTGGAACACCTATTGACTTCGGATCGAGCCCAAAACTTGGGCAACAACATAACATGGTGGGAGGAGTCATTTGGTGAGTTTTGAGTGAAATCCAATCGCTAGAAGTATGGAAGACAACAACCACTCCAATTAGGAACAAACCGCCGTTGAACTTGAATTGTCCAATTTCTCACACATATTCATTTCGGATAGAGCCCCAACCTTGGGCAACATCATAATATGGTGGGAGGAGTCATTTGGTCAATTTTGAGTGAAATCCAATCGCTAGAAGTATGGAATACACCAACCACTACAATTAGGAACGAACTGCCGTTGAACTTGAATTGTCCAATTTCTCACGCCTATTGATTTCGGATCAAGCCCAAAACTTGGGCAACATCATAATATGGTGGGAGGAGTCATTTGGTGAGTTTTGAGTGAAATCCAATCGCTAGAAGTATGGAATACAGCAACCACTCCAATTAGGAACGAACTGCCGTTGAACTTGAATTGTCCAATTTCTGACACCTATAGATTTCGGATCGAGCCCCAAACTTGGGCAACATCATAATATGGTGGGAGGAGTCATTTGCTGAGTTTTGAGTGAAATCCAATCGCTAGAAGTATGGAATACACCAACCACTCCAATTAGGAACGAACTGCCGTTGAAATTGAATTGTCCAATTTCGATCACCTATTGATTTCGGATCGAGCCCCAAACTCGGGCAACATCATAATATGGTGGGAGGAGTCCTTTGGTGAGTTTTGAGTGAAATCCATTCGCTAGAAGTATGGAATACACCAACCACTCCAATTAGGAACAAACCGCCGTTGAACTTGAATTGTCCAATTTCTCACACATATTCATTTCGGATAGAGCCCCAACCTTGGGCAACATCATAATATGGTGGGAGGAGTCATTTGGTCAATTTTGAGTGAAATCCAATCGCTAGAAGTATGGAATACACCAACCACTACAATTAGGAACGAACTGCCGTTGAACTTGAATTGTCCAATTTCTCACGCCTATTGATTTCGGATCAAGCCCAAAACTTGGGCAACATCATAATATGGTGGGAGGAGTCATTTGGTGAGTTTTGAGTGAAATCCAATCGCTAGAAGTATGGAATACACCAACCACTCCAATTAGGAACGAACTGCCGTTGAACTTGAATTGTCCAATTTGGAATCCCTATTGATTTCGGATCGAACCCAAAACTTGGGCAACAATATAATATGGTGGGAGGAGTCATTTGGTTAGTTTTGAGTGAAATCCAATCGCTAGAAGTATGGAATACACCAACCACTCCAATTAGGAACGAACTGCCGTTGAACTTGAATTGTCCAATTTCTCACACCTATTGATTTCGAATCGAACCCAAAACTTGGGCAACAACATAATATGGTGGGAGGAGTCATTTGGTTAGTTTTCAGTGAAATCCAATCGCTAGAAGTATGGAATACACCAACCACTCCAATTAGGAACGAACTGCCGTTGAACTTGGATTGTCCAATTTCCCACACCTATTGATTTCAGATCGAGCCCAAAACATGGGCAACATCATAATAAGGTGGGAGGAGTTTTGAGTGAAATCCAATCGCTAGAAGTGTGGAATACACCAACCACTCCAATTAGGAACGAACTGCCGTCGAACTTGAATTGTCCAATTTCTCACACCTATTGATTTTGGATGGAGCCCAAAACTTGGTTAATATCATAATATGGTGGGAGTAGTCATTTGGTAGGTTTTGAGTGAAATCCAATCGCTAGAAGTATGGAATACACCAACCACTCCAATTAGGAACGAACTGCCGTTGAACTTGAATTGTCCAATTTCTCACACCTATTGATTTCGAATCGAACCCAAAACTTGGGCAACATCATAATATGGTGGGAGGTGTCATTTTTGAGTTTTGAGTGTAATCCAATCGCTAGAATTATGGAATACAGCAACCACTCCAATTAGGAACGAACTGCCGTTGAACTTGAATTGTCCAATTTCTGACACCTATAGATTTCGGATCGAGCCCCAAACTTGGGCAACATCATAATATGGTGGGAGGAGTCATTTGCTGAGTTTTGAGTGAAATCCAATCGCTAGAAGTATGGAATACACCAACCACTCCAATTAGGAACGAACTGCCGTTGAAATTGAATTGTCCAATTTCGATCACCTATTGATTTCGGATCGAGCCCCAAACTCGGGCAACATCATAATATGGTGGGAGGAGTCCTTTGGTGAGTTTTGAGTGAAATCCATTCGCTAGAAGTATGGAATACACCAACCACTCCAATTAGGAACGAACTGCCGTTGAACTTGAATTGTCCAATTTCGAACACCTATTGATTTCGGATCGAGCCCAAAACTTGGGCAACATCATAAAATGGTGGGAGGAGTCATTTGGTGAGTTTTGAGTGAAATCCAATCGCTAGAAGTATGGAATACACCAACCACTACATTTAGGAACGAACTGCCGTTGAACTTGAATTGTCCAATTTCTCACACCTATTGATTTCGGATCGAGCCCAAAACTTGGGCAACATCATAATATGGTGGGAGGAGTCATTTGTTTAGTTTTGAGTGAAATCCAATCGCTAGAAGTATAGAAGACACCAACCACTCCAATTAGGAACGAACTGCCGTTGAACTTGAATTGTCCAATTTGGAACACCTATTGATTTCGGATCGAGCCCAAAACTTGGGCAACAACATAATATGGTGGGAGGAGTCATTTGGTGAGTTTTGAGAGAAATCCAATCCCTAGAAGTGTGGAATACACCAACCACTCCAATTAGGAACGAACTGCCGTTGAACTTGGATTGTCCAATTTCCCACACCTATTGATTTCAGATCGAGCCCAAAACATGGGCAACATCATAATAAGGTGGGAGGAGTTTTGAGTGAAATCCAATCGCTAGAAGTATGGAATACACCAACCACTCCAATTAGGAACGAACTGCCGTTGAACTTGAATTGTCCAATTTCTCACACCTATTGATTTCGGATCGAGCCCAAAACTTGGGCAACATCATAATGTGGTGGGAGGAGTCATTTGGTGAGTTTTGAGTGAAATCCAATCTCTAGAAGTGTGGAATACACCAACCACTCCAATTAGGAACGAACTGCCGTTGAACTTGAATTGTCCAATTTCTCACACCTATTGATTTCGGATCGAGCCCCAAACTTGTGCAACATCATAATATGGTGGGAGGATTCATTTGGTGAGTTTTGAGGGAAATCCAATCGCTAGAAATATGGAATACACCAACCACTCCAATTAGGAACGAACTGCCGTTGAACTTGAATTGTCCAATTTCTGACACCTATTGATTTCGGATCGAGCCCAAAACTTGGGCAACATCATAATATGGTGGGAGGAGTCATTTGGTGAGTTTTGAGTGAAATCCAATCGCTAGAAGTATGCAATACACCAACCACTCCAATTAGGAACGAACTGGCATTGAACTTGAATTGTCCAATTTGGAACACCTATTGATTTCGGATCGAGCCCAAAACCTGGGCAACATCATAATATGGTGGGAGGAGTCATTTGGTGAGTTTTGAGTGAAATCCAATCGCTAGAAGTATGGAAGACACCAACCACTCCAATTAGGAACGAACTGCCGTTGAACTTGAATTGTCCAATTTCTCACACATATTGATTTCGGATCAAGCCCCAAACTTGGGCAACATCATAATATGGTGGGAGGAGTCATTTGGTGAGTTTTGAGTGAAATCCAATCGCTAGAAATATGGAATACACCAGCCACTCCAATTAGGAACGAACTGCCGTTGAACTTGAATTGTCCAATTTGGAACACCTATTGATTTCGGATCGAGCCCCAAACTAGGGCAACATCATAATATGGTGGGAGGAGTCATTTGGTGAGTTTTGTGTGAAATCCAATCGCTAGAAGTATGGAATACACCAACCACTACGATTAGGAACGAACTGCCGTTGAACTTGGATTGTCCAATTTCCCACACCTATTGATTTCAGATCGAGCCCAAAACATGGGCAACATCATAATATGGTGGGAGGAGTCATTTGGTGAGTTTTGAGTGAAATCCAATCGCCAGAAGTATGGAAGACAACAACCACTCCAATTAGGAACGAACAGCCGTTGAACTTGAATTGTCCAATTTGGAACACCTATTGACTTCGGATCGAGCCCAAAACTTGGGCAACAACATAACATGGTGGGAGGAGTCATTTGGTGAGTTTTGAGTGAAATCCAATCGCTAGAAGTATGGAAGACAACAACCACTCCAATTAGGAACAAACCGCCGTTGAACTTGAATTGTCCAATTTCTCACACATATTCATTTCGGATAGAGCCCCAACCTTGGGCAACATCATAATATGGTGGGAGGAGTCATTTGGTCAATTTTGAGTGAAATCCAATCGCTAGAAGTATGGAATACACCAACCACTACAATTAGGAACGAACTGCCGTTGAACTTGAATTGTCCAATTTCTCACGCCTATTGATTTCGGATCAAGCCCAAAACTTGGGCAACATCATAATATGGTGGGAGGAGTCATTTGGTGAGTTTTGAGTGAAATCCAATCGCTAGAAGTATGGAATACACCAACCACTCCAATTAGGAACGAACTGCCGTTGAACTTGAATTGTCCAATTTGGAATCCCTATTGATTTCGGATCGAACCCAAAACTTGGGCAACAATATAATATGGTGGGAGGAGTCATTTGGTTAGTTTTGAGTGAAATCCAATCGCTAGAAGTATGGAATACACCAACCACTCCAATTCGGAACGAACTGCCGTTGAACTTGAATTGTCCAATTTCTCACACCTGTTGATTTCGGATCGAGCCCAAAACTTGGGCAACATCATAATTTGGTGGGAGGAGTCATTTGGTGAGTTTTGAGTGAAATCCAATCGCTAGAAGTATGGAATACACCAACCACTCCAATTAGGAACGAACTGCCGTTGAACTTGAATTGTCCTATTTCGAACACCTATTGATTTCGGATCATACCCAAAACTTGGGCAACATCATAATATGCCGGGAGGAGTCATTTGGTGAGTTTTGAGTGAAATCCAATCCCTAGAAGTGTGGACGACACCAACCTCTCCAATTAGGAACGAACTGCCATTGAACTTGAATTGTCCAATTTCTCACACCTATTGATTTCGGATTGAGCCCCAAACTTGGGCAACATCATAATATGGTGGGAGGAGTCATTTGGTGAGTTTTGAGTGAAATCCATTCGCTAGAAGTATGGAATACACCAACCACTCCAATTAGGAACGAACTGCCGTTGAACTTGAATTGTCCTGTTTGGAACACCTACTGATTTCAGATCGAGCCCAAAACTTGGGCAACATCATAATATGGTGGGACGATTCATTTGGTGAGTTTTGAGTGAAATCCAATCGCTAGAAGTATGGAATACACCAACCCCTCCAATTTGGAACGAACTGCCGTTGAACTTGAATTGTCCAATATGGAACACCTATTGATTTCGGATCGAGCCCAAAACTTGGGCAATATCATAGTACGGTGGGAGGAGTCATTTGGTGAGTTTTGAGTGAAATCCAATCGCTAGAAGTATGGAATACACCAACCCCTCCAATTAGGAACGATATGCCGTTGAACTTGAATTGTCCAATATCTCACACCTATTGATTTCGGATCGAACCCCAAACTTGGGCAACATCATAATATGGTGGGAGGAGTCATTTGGTGAGTTTTGAGTGAAATCCAATCGCTAGAAGTATGGAATACACCAACCACTCCAATTAGGAACGAACTGCCGTTCAACTTGAATTGTCCAATTTCTCACACCTATTGATTTCGGACCGAACCCCAAACTTGGGCAACATCATATATGGTGGGAGGAGTCATTTGGTGAGTTTTGAGTGAAATCCAATCGCTAGAAGTATGGAATACACCGACCACTCCAATTAGGAACGAACTGCCGTTGAACTTGAATTGTCCAATTTCTCACACCTATGGATTTCGGATCGAGCCCAAAACTTGTGCAACATCATAATATGGTGGGAGGAGTCATTTGGGGAGTTTTGAGCGAAATCCAATCGCTAGAAGTATGGAATACACCAACCACTCCAATTAGGAACGAACTGTCGTTGAACTTGAATTGTCCAATTTCGAACACCAATTGATTTCGGATCGAGCCCAAAACTTGGGCAACATCATAATATGGTGGGAGGAGTCATTTAGTGAGGTTTGAGTGAAATCCAATCGCTAGAAGTGTGGAATACACCAACCACTCCAATTAGGAACGAACTGCCCTTGAACTTGGATTGTCCAATTTCCCACACCTATTGATTTCAGATAGAGCCCAAAACATGGGCAACATCATAATAAGGTGGGAGGAGTTTTGAGTGAAATCCAATCGCTAGAAGTATGGAATACACCAACCACTCCAACTAGGAACGAACTGCCGTTGAACTTGAATTGTCCAATTTCTCACAGCTATTGATTTCGGATCGAGCCCAAAACTTGGGCAACATCATAATATGGCGGGAGGAGCCATTTGGTGAGTTTTGAGTGAAATCCAATCTCTAGAAGTGTGGAATACACCAACCACTCCAATTAGGAACGAACTGCCGTTTAACTTGAATTGTCCAATTTCTCACACCTATTGATTTTGGATCGAGCCCAAAACTTGGGCAACATCATAATGTGGTGGGAGGAGTCATTTGGTGAGTTTTGAGTGAAATCCAATCTCTAGAAGTGTGGAATACACCAACCACTCCAATTAGGAACGAACTGCCGTTGAACTTGAATTGTCCAATTTCTCACACCTATTGATTTCGGATCGAGCCCCAAACTTGGGCAACACCATAATATGGTGGGAGGATTCATTTGGTGAGTTTTGAGGGAAATCCAATCGCTAGAAATATGGAATACACCAACCACTCCAGTTTGGAACGAACTGCCGTTGAACTTGAATTGTCCAATTTCTGACACCTATTGATTTCGGATCGAGCCCAAAACTTGGGCAACATCATAATATGGTGGGAGGAGTCATTTGGTGAGTTTTGAGTGAAATCCAATCGCTAGAAGTATGCAATACACCAACCACTCCAATTAGGAACGAACTGCCATTGAACTTGAATTGTCCAATTTGGAACACCTATTGATTTCGGATCGAGCCCAAAACTTGGGCAACATCATAATATGGTGGGAGGAGTCATTTGGTGAGTTTTGAGTGAAATCCAATCGCTAGAAGTATGGAAGACACCAACCACTCCAATTAGGAACGAACTGCCGTTGAACTTGAATTGTCCAATTTCTCACACATATTGATTTCGGATCAAGCCCCAAACTTGGGCAACATCATAATATGGTGGGAGGAGTCATTTGGTGAGTTTTGAGTGAAATCCAATCGCTAGAAATATGGAATACACCAGCCACTCCAATTAGGAACGAACTGCCGTTGAACTTGAATTGTCCAATTTGGAACACCTATTGATTTCGGATCGAGCCCCAAACTAGGGCAACATCATAATATGGTGGGAGGAGTCATTTGGTGAGTTTTGTGTGAAATCCACTCGCTAGAAGTATGGAATACACCAACCACTACGATTAGGAACGAACTGCCGTTGAACTTGGATTGTCCAATTTCCCACACCTATTGATTTCAGATCGAGCCCAAAACATGGGCAACATCATAATATGGTGGGAGGAGTCATTTGGTGAGTTTTGAGTGAAATCCAATCGCTAGAAGTATGGAAGACAACAACCACTCCAATTAGGAACGAACAGCCGTTGAACCTGAATTGTCCAATTTGGAACACCTATTGACTTCGGATCGAGCCCAAAACTTGGGCAACAACATAACATGGTGGGAGGAGTCATTTGGTGAGTTTTGAGTGAAATCCAATCGCTAGAAGTATGGAAGACAACAACCACTCCAATTAGGAACAAACCGCCGTTGAACTTGAATTGTCCAATTTCTCACACATATTGATTTCGGATAGAGCCCCAACCTTGGGCAACATCATAATATGGTGGGAGGAGTCATTTGGTCAATTTTGAGTGAAATCCAATCGCTAGAAGTATGGAATACACCAACCACTACAATTAGGAACGAACTACCGTTGAACTTGAATTGTCCAATTTCTCACACCTATTGATTTCGGATCAAGCCCAAAACTTGGGCAACATCATAATATGGTGGGAGGAGTCATTTGGTGAGTTTTGAGTGAAATCCAATCGCTAGAAGTATGGAATACACCAACCACTCCAATTAGGAACGAACTGCCGTTGAACTTGAATTGTCTAATTTGGAATCCCTATTGATTTCGGATCGAACCCAAAACTTGGGCAACAATATAATTTGGTGGGAGGAGTCATTTGGTTAGTTTTGAGTGAAATCCAATCGCTAGAAGTATGGAATACACCAACCACTCCAATTAGGAACGAAGTGCTGTTGAACTTGAATTGTCCAATTTCTCACACCTATCGATTTCGGATCGAGCCCCAAACTTGGGCAACATCATAGTATGGTGGGAGGAGTCATTTGGCGAGTTTTAAGTGAAATCCAATCGCTAGAAGTATGGAATACACCAACCACTCCAATTAGGAACGAACTGCCGTGGAACTTGAATTGTCCAATTTTGAACACCTATTGATTTCGGATCGAGCCCCAAACTTGGGCAACATCATAATATGGTGGGAGGAGTCATTTGGTGAGTTTTGGGTGAAATCCAATTGCTAGAAGTATGGAATACACCAACCACTCCAATTAGGAATGAACTGCCGTTGAATTTGAATTGTCCAATGTGGAACACCTATTGATTTCGGATCGAGCCCCAAACTTGGGCAACATCATAATATGGTGGGAGGAGTCATTTGGTGAATTTTGGTTGAAATCCAATCGCTAGAAGTATGGAATACACCTACCACTCCAATTAGGAACGATCTGCCGTTGAACTTGAATTGTCTAATTTCTCACACCTATTGATTTCGGATCGAGCCCAAAACTTGGGCAACATCATAATTTGGTGGGAGGAGTCATTTGGTGAGTTTTGAGTGAAATCCAATCGCTAGAAGTATGGAATACACCAACCACTCCAATTCGGAACGAACTGCCGTTGAACTTGAATTGTCCTATTTCGAACACCTATTGATTTCGGATCATACCCAAAACTTGGGGAACATCATAATATGGTGGGAGGAGTCATTTGGTGAGTTTTGAGTGAAATCCAATCACTAGAAGTGTGGACGACACCAACCTCTCCAATTAGGAACGAACTGCCGTTGAACTTGAATTGTCCAATTTCTCACACCTATTGATTTCGGATTGAGCCCCAAACTTGGGCAACATCATAATATGGTGGGAGGAGTCATTTGGTGAGTTTTGAGTGAAATCCATTCGCTATAAGTATGGAATACACCTACCACTCCAATTAGGAACGAACTGCCGTTGAACTTGAATTGTCCTGTTTGGAACACCTACTGATTTCGGATCGAGCCCAAAACTTGGGCAACAACATAATATGGTGCGACGATTCATTTGGTGAGTTTTGAGTGAAATCGAATCGCTAGAAGTATGGAATACACCAACCACTCCCACTAGGAACGAACTGCCGTTGAACTTGAATTGTCCAATTTCTAACACCTATTGATTTCGGATCGAACCCCAAACTTGTGCAACATCATAATACGGTGGGAGGAGTCATTTGGTGAGTTTTGAGTGAAATCCAATCGCTAGAAGTATGGAATACACCAACCACTCCAATTTGGAATGAACTGCCGTTGAACTTGAATTGTCCAATATGGAACACCTATTGATTTCGGATCGAGCCCAAAACTTGGGCAATATCATAATACGGTGGGAGGAGTCATTTGGTGAGTTTTGAGTGAAATCCAATCGCTAGAAGTATGGAATACACCAACCCCTCCAATTAGGAACGATATGCCGTTGAACTTGAATTGTCCAATATCTCACACCTATTGATTTCGGATCGAACCCCAAACTTGGGCAACATCATAATATGGTGGGAGGAGTCATTTGGTGAGGTTTGAGTGAAATCCAATCGCTAGAAGTATGGAATACACCAACCACTCCAATTAGGAACGAACTGCCGTTCAACTTGAATTGTCCAATTTCTCACACCTATTGATTTCGGACCGAACCCCAAACTTGGGCAACATCATATATGGTGGGAGGAGTCATTTGGTGAGTTTTGAGTGAAATCCAATCGCTAGAAGTATGGAATACACCGACCACTCCAATTAGGAACGAACTGCCGTTGAACTTGAATTGTCCAATTTCTCACACCTATGGATTTCGGACCGAGCCCCAAAACATGGGCAACATCATAATATGGTGGGAGGAGTCATTTGGTGAGTTTTGAGTGAAATCCAATCGCTAGAAGAATGGACTACACCAACCACTCCAATTAGGAACGAACTGCCGTTGAACTTGAATTGTCCAATTTCTCACACCTATTGATTTCGGATCGAGCCCAAAACTTGGGCAACATCATAATATGGTGGGAGGAGTCATTTGGGAAGTTTTGAGCGAAATCCAATCTCTAGAAGTATGGAATACACTAACCACACCAATTAGGAACGAACTGCCGTTGAACTTGAATTGTCCAATTTCTCAGACCTATTGATATCGGATCGAGACCAAAACTTGGGCAACATCATAATATGGTGGGAGGAGTCATTTGGTGAGTTTTGAGTGAAATCCGATCGCTAGAAGTATGGAATACACCAACCACTCTAATTTGGAACGAACTGCCGTTGAACTTGACCTGTCCAATTTCTCACACCTATTGATTTCGGATCGAGCCCCAAACTTGGGCAACAACATAGTGTGGTGGGAGGAGTCATTTGGTGAGTTTTGAGTGAAATCCAATCGCTAGAAGTATGGAATACACCAACAACTCCAATTAGGAACGAACTGTCGTTGAACTTGAATTGTCCAATTTGGAACACCTATTGATTTCGGATCGAGCCCCAAACTTGGGCAACATCAAAATATGGTGGGAGGAGTCATTTGGTGAGTTTTGGGTGAAATCCAATTGCTAGAAGTATGGAATACACCAACCACTCCAATTAGGAACGAACCGCCGTTGAACTTGAATTGTCCAATTTGAAACACCTATTGATTTCGGATCGAGCCCCAAACTTGGGCAACATCATAATATGGTGGGAGGAGTCATTTGGTGAGTTTTGGGTGAAATCCAATCGCTAGAACTATGGAATACACCAACCACTCCAATTAGGAACGATCTGCCGTTGAACTTGAATTGTCTAATTTCTCACACCTACTGATTTCGGATCGAGCCCAAAACTTGGACAACATCATAATTTGGTGGGAGGAGTCATTTGGTGAGTTTTGAGTGAAATCCAATCGCTAGAAGTATGGAATACACCAACCACTCCAATTAGGAACGAACTGCCGTTGAACTTGAATTGTCCAATTTCTTACACCTATTGATTTCGGATCGAGCCCCAAACTTGGGCAACAGCATAATATGGTGGGAGGAGTCCTTTGGTGATTTTTGAGTAAAATCCAATCGCTAGAAGTATGGAATACACCAACCACTCCAATTAGGAACGAACTGCCGTTGAACTTGAATTGTCCTATTTCGAACACCTATTGATTTTGGATCATGCCCAAAACTTGGGCAACATCATAATATGGTGGGAGGAGTCATTTGGTGAGTTTTGAGTGAAATCCAATCCCTAGAAGTATGGAATACACCAACCACTCCAATTAGGAACGAACTGCCGTTGAACTTGAATTGTCCAATTTCTCACACCTATTGATTTCGGATCGAGCCCCAAACTTGGGCAACATCATAATATGGTGGGAGGAGTCATTTGGGGAGTTTTGAGTGAAATCCAATCGCTAGAAGTATGGGATACACCAACCACTCCCGTTAGGAACGAACTGCCGTTGAACTTGAATTGTCCTATTTCGAACACCTATTGATTTCGGATCATGCCCAAAACTTGGGCAACATCATAATATGGTGGGAGGAGTCATTTGGTGAGTTTTGAGTGAAATGCAATCCCTAGAAGTATGGAAGACACCAACCTCTCCAAATAGGAACGAACTGCCGTTGAACTTGAATTGTCCAATTTCTCACACGTATTGATTTCGGATCGAGCCCCAAGCTTGGGCAACATCATAATATGGTGGGAGGAGTCATTTGGTGAGTTTTGAGTGAAATCCATTCGCTAGAAGTATGGAATCCACCAATTGTCCAATTTCTCACACCTATTGATTTCGGACCGAGCCCCAAACTTGGGCAACATCATAATATGGTGGGAGGAGTCATTTGGTGAGTTTTGAGTGAAATCCAATCGCAAGAAGTATGGAATACACCAACCACTCCAATTAGGAACGAACTGCCGTTGAACTTCAATTGTCCAATTTCTCACACCTATTGATTTCGGATCGAGCCCAAAACTTGGGCAACATCATAATATGGTGGGAGGAGTCATTTGGGCAGTTTTGAGCGAAATCCAATCGCTAGAAGTACGGAATACAACAACCACTCCAATTAGGAACGAACTGCTGTTGAACTTGAATTGTCCAATTTGGAACACCTATTGATTTCGGATCGAGCCCAAAACTTGGGCAACATCATAATATGGTGGGAGGAGTCGTTTGGTGAGTTTTGAGTGAAATCCAACCGCTAGAAGTATGGAATTCACCAACCACTCCCGTTAGGAACGAACTGCCGTTGAACTTGAATTGTCCAATTTCTAACACCTATTGAATTCGGATCGAACCCCAAACTTGTGCAACATCATAATATGGTGGGAGGAGTCATTTGGTGAGTTTTGAGTGAAATCCAATCGCTAGAAGTGTGGAATACACCAACCACTCCAATTAGGATCGAACTGCCGTTGAACTTGAATTGTCCAATTTCTAACACCTATTGAATTCGGATCGAACCCCAAACTTGTGCAACATCATAATATGGTGGGAGGAGTCATTTGGTGAGTTTTGAGTGAAATCCAATCGCTAGAAGTATGGACTACACCAACCACTCCAATTAGGAACGAACTGCCGTTGAACTTGAATTGTCCAATTTCTCACACCTATTGATATCGGATCGAGACCAAAACTTGGGCAACATCATAATATGGTGGGAGGAGTCATTTGGTGAGTTTTGAGTGAAATCCGATCGCTAGAAGTATGGAATACACCAACCACTCCAATTTGGAATGAACTGCCGTTGAACTTGAATTGTCCAATTTCTCACACCTATTGATTTCGGATCGAGCCCCAAACTTGGGCAACAACATAGTGTGGTGGGAGGAGTCATTTGGTGAGTTTTGAGTGAAATCCAATCGCTAGAAGTATGGAATACACCAACAACTCCAATTAGGAACGAACTGTCGTTGAACTTGAATTGTCCAATTTGGAACACCTATTGATTTCGGATCGAGCCCCAAACTTGGGCTACATCAAAATATGGTGGGAGGAGTCATTTGGTGAGTTTTGGGTGAAATCCAATTGCTAGAAGTATGGAATACACCAACCACTCCAATTAGGAACGAACTGTCGTTGAACTTGAAGTGTCCAATTTGGAACACCTATTGATTTCGGATCGAGCCCCAAACTTGGGCAACATCATAATATGGTGGGAGGAGTCATTTGGTGAGTTTTGGGTGAAATCCAATCGCTGGAAGTACGGAATACACCAACCACTCCCGTTAGGAACGAACTGCCGCTGGACTTGAATTGTCCAATTTCTCACACCTATTAATTTCGGACTGAGGCCCAAACTTGGTCAACATCATAATATGGTGGGAGGAGTCATTTGGTGAGTTTTGAGTGAAATCCAATCGCTAGAAGTATGGAATACACCAACCACTCCAATTAGGAACGAACTGCCGTTGAACTTGAATTGTCCAATTTCTCACACCTATTGATTTCGGATCGAACCCCAAACTTGTGCAACATCATAATACGGTGGGAGGAGTCATTTGGTGAGTTTTGAGTGAAATCCAATCGCTAGAAGTACGGAATACACCAACCACTCCAATTAGGAACGAATTGTCGTTTAACTTGAATTGTCCAATTTGGAACACCTATTGATTTCGGATCGAGACCAAAACTTGGGCAACATCATAATATGGTGGGAGGAGTCATTTGGTGAGTTTTGAGTGAAATCCAATCGCTAGAAGTATGCAATACACCAACCACTCCAATTAGGAACGAACTGCCGTTGAACTTGAATAGTCCAATTTCTTTCACCTATTGATTTCGGATCGAGCCCAAAACTTGGGCAACACCATGATATGGTTGGAGGAGCCCTTTGGTGAGTTTTGAGTGAAATCCAATCGCTAGAAGTATGGAATACACCAACCACTCCAATTTGGAACGAACTGCCATTGAAATTGAATTGTCCAATTCCTCACACCTATTAACTTCGGATCGAGCCCAAAACTTGGGCAACAGCATAATATGGTGGGAGGAGTCATCTGGTGAGTTTTGAGTGAAATCCAATCGCTAGAAGTATGGAATACACCAACCACTCCAATTAGGAACGAACTGTCGTTGAACTTGAATTGTCCAATTTGGAAAACCTATTGATTTCGGATCGAGCCCAAAACTTGGGCAATATCATAATATGGTGGGAGGGGTCATTTGGTGAGTTTTGAGTGAAATCCAATCGCTAGAAGTATGGAATACACCAACCACTCCAATTAGGAACGAACTGCCGTTGAACTTGAATTCTCCAATTTGGAACACCTATTGATTTCGGATCGAGCCCAAAACTTGGGCAATATCATAATATGGTGGGAGGAGTCATTTGGTGAGTTTTGAGTGAAATCCAATCGCTAGAAGTATGGAATACACCCGCCACTCCAATAAGGAACGATCTGCCGTTGAACTTGAATTATCCAATTTCTCACACCTATTGATTTCGAATCGAGCCCCAAACTTGGGCAACATCATAATATGGTGGGAGGAGTCATTTGGTTAGTTTTGAGTGAAATCCAATCGCTAGAAGTTTGGAATACACCAACCACTCCAATTAGGAACGAACTGCGGTCGAACTCTAATTGTCAAATTTGAAAGACCTATTGATTTCGGATCGAGCCCAAAACTTGGGAAACATCATAATGTGGTGGGAGGAGTCATTTGGTGAGTTTTGAGTGAATCCAATCGCATGAAGTTTAGAATACACCAACCACTGCAATTAGGAACGAACAGCCGTTGAACTTGCATTGTCCAATTTGGAACACCTATTGATTTCGGATCGAGCCCAAAAGTTGGGCAACATCATAATATGGTGGGAGGACTCAATTGGTGAGTTTTGAGTGAAATCCAATTGCTAGAAATATGGAATACACCAACCACTCCAATTAGGAACGAACTGCCGTTGAACTTGAATTGTCCATTTCTCACACCTATTGATTTCGGATCGAGCCCAAAACTTGGGCAACATCATAATATGGTGGGAGGAGTCATTTGGTGTGTTTTGAGTGAAATCCAATCTCTAGAAGTACGGAATACACCAATCACTCCAATTAGGAACGATCTGCCGTTGAACTTTAATTGTCCAATTTCTCACACCTATTGATTTCGGATCGAGCCCAAAACATGGGCAACATCATAATATGGTGGGAGGAGTCATTTGGTGAGTTTTGAGTGAAATCCAGTAGCTAGAAGTACGGAATACACCAACCACTCCAATTAGGAACGAACTGCCGTTGAACTTGAATTGTCCAATTTCTCACACCTATTGATTTCGGATCGAGCCAAAAACTTGGGCAACATCATAATGTGGTGGGAGGTGTCATTTCGTTTGTTTTGAGTGAAATCCAATCGCTAGAAGTATGGAATACACCAACCACCTCAATTACGAACGAACTGCCGTTGAACTTGAATTGTCCAATTTGGAACACCTATTGATTTCGTATCGAGCCCAAAACTTGGGCAACATCATAATATGGTGGGAGGAGTCATTTGGGGAGTTTTGAGTGAAATCCAATCGCTTGAAGTATGGAATACACCAACCACTCCAATTAGGAACGATCTGCGGTTGAACTTGAATTGTCCAATTTCTCACACCTATTGATTTCGGATCGATCCATAAACTTGGGCAACATAATAATATGGTGGGAGGAGTCATTTGGTGAGTTTTGAGTGAAATCCAATCGCCAGAAGTGTGGAATACACCAACCACTCCAATTAGGAACGAACTGCCGTTGAACTTGAAGTGTCCAATTTGGAACACCTATTGATTTCGGATCGAGCCCAAAACTTGGGGAATATCATAATATGGTGGGAGGAGTCATTTGGTGAGTTTTGAGTGAAATCCAATCGCTAGAAGTATGGAATACACCCACCACTCCAATTAGGAACGATCTGCAGTTGAACTTGAATTATCCAATTTCTCACACCTATTGATTTCGAATCGAGCCCCAAACTTGGGCAACATCATAATATGGTGGGAGGAGTCATTTGGTTAGTTTTGAGTGAAATCCAATCGCTAGAAGTTTGGAATACACCAACCACTCCAATTAGGAACGAACTGCGGTTGAACTCTAATTGTCAAATTTGAAAGAACTATTGATTTCGGATCCAGCCCAAAACTTGGGAAACATCATAATATGGTGGGAGGAGTCATTTGGTGAGTTTTGAGTGAATCCAATCGCATGAAGTTTAGAATACACCAACCACTGCAATTAGGAACGAACAGCCGTTGAACTTGCATTGTCCAATTTGGAACACCTATTGATTTCGGATCGAGCCCAAAAGTTTGGCAACATCATAATATGGTGGGAGGACTCAATTGGTGAGTTTTGAGTGAAATCCAATCGCTAGAAATATGGAATACACCAACCACTCCAATTAGGAACGAACTGCCGTTGAACTTGAATTGTCCAATTTCTCACACCTATTGATTTCGGATCGAGCCCAAAACAAGGGCAACATCATAATATGGTGGGAGGAGTCATTTGGTGAGTTTTGAGTGAAATCCAGTAGCTAGAAGTACGGAATACACCAACCACTCCAATTAGGAACGAACTGCCGTTGAACTTGAATTGTCCAATTTCTCACACCTATTGATTTCGGATCGAGCCCAAAACTTGGGCAACATCATAATGTGGTGGGAGGAGTCATTTGGTTTGTTTCGAGTGAAATCCAATCGCTAGAAGTATGGAATACACCAACCACCTCAATTACGAACGAACTGCCGTTGAACTTGAATTGTCCAATTTGGAACACCTATTGATTTCGTATCGAGCCCAAAACTTGGGCAACATCATAATATGGTGGGAGGAGTCATTTGGTGAGTTTTGAGTGAAATCCAATCGCTTGAAGTATGGAATACACCAACCACTCCAATTAGGAACGATCTGCGGTTGAACTTGAATTGTCCAATTTCTCACACCTATTGATTTCGGATCGATCCCCAAACTTGGGCAACATCATAATATGGTGGGAGGGGTCATTTGGTGAGTTTTGAGTGAAATCCAATCGCTAGAAGTGTGGAATACCCCAACCACTCCAATTAGGAACGAACTGCCGTTGAACTTGAATTGTCCAATTTGGAACACCTATTGATTTCGGATCGAGCCCAAAACTTGGGCAACATCATAATGTGGTGGGAGGAGTCATTTGGTGAGTTTTGAGAGAAATCCAGTCGCTAGAAGTATGGAATACACCAACCACTCCAATTAGGAACAAACTGCCGTTGAACATGAATTGTCCAATTTGGAACACCTATTGATTTCGGATCGAGCCCAAAACTTGGGCAACATCATAATATGGTGGGAGAAGTCATTTGGTGAGTTTTGAGTGAAATCCAATCGCTAGAAGTATGGAATACACCAACCACTCCAATTAGGAACGAACTGCCGTTGAACTTGAATTGTCCAATTTGGAACACCTATTGATTTCGGATCGAGCCCAAAACATGGGCAACATCATAATATGGTGGGAGGAGTCATTTGGTGAGTTTTGAGTGAAATCCAATCCCTAGAAGTATGGAATACACCAACCACTCCAATTAGGAATGAACTGCCGTTGAACGTGAATTGTCCAATTTCTCACACCAATTGATTTCGGATCGAGCCCAAAACTTGGGCAACACCATAATATGGTGGGAGGAATCATTTGGTGAGTTTTGGGTGAAATCGAATCTCTAGAAGTGTGGAATACACCAACCACTCCAATTAGGAATGAACTGCCGTTGAACTTGAATTGTCCAATTTCTCACACCTATTAATTTCGGATCGAGCCCAAAACCTGTACAACATCATAATATGGTGGGAGGAGTCATTTTGTGAGTTTTGAGTGAAATCCAATCGCTAGAAGTATGGAATGCACCAACCACTCCAATTTGGAACGAACTGCCGTTGAACATGAATTGTCCAATTTCTCACACCTACTGATTTCGGATCGAGCCCCAAACTTGGGCAACATCATAATATGGTAGGAGGAGTCATTTGGTTAGTTTTGAGTGAAATCCAATCGCTAGAAGTATGGAATACACCAACCACTCCAATTTGGAACGAACTGCCGTTGAACTCTAATTGTCAAATTTGGAAGACCTATTGATTTCGGATCGAGCCCAAAACTTGGGCAACATCATAATATGGTGGGAGGAGTCATTTGGAAAGTTTTGAGTGAAATCCAATCGCTTGAAGTCTGGAATACCCCAACCACTCCAATTAGGAACGAACTTCCGTTGAACTTGAATTGTCCAATTTCTCACACCTATTGATTTCGGACCGAGCCAAAAACATGGGCAACATCATAATCTGGTGGGAGGAGTCAATTGGTGAGTTTTGAGTGAAATCCAATCGCAAGAAGTATGGAATAAACCAACCACTCCAATTAGGAACGAACTTCCGTTGAACTTGAATTGTCCAATTTCTCACACCTATTGATTTCGGATCGAGCCCAAAACTTGGGCAACATCATAATATGGTGGGAGGAGTCAATTGGTGAGTTTTGAGTGAAATCAAATCGCTAGAAGTATGGAATACACCAACCACTCCAATTTGGAACGAACTGCCGTTGAACTTGAATTGTCCAATTTCTCACACCTATTTATTTCGGATCGAGCCCAAAACTTGGGCAACCTCATAATATGGCGGGAGGAGTCATTTGGTTAGTTTGGAGTGAATTCCAATCGCTAGAAGTATGGAATACACAAACCACCCCAAGTAGGAAAGAACTGTCGTTGAACTTGAATTGTCCAATTTGGAACACCTATTGATTCCGGATCGAGCCCAAAACTTGGGCAACATCATAACATGGTGGGAGGAGTCATTTGGTGAGTTTTGAGTGAAATCCAATCGCTGGACGTATGGAATACACCAACCACTCCAATTAGGAACGAACTGTAGTTCAAATTGAATTGACCAATTTCTCAGACCTATTGATTTCGGATCGAGCCCAAAACTTGGGCAACAGCATAATGTGGTGGGAGGAGTCATTTGGTGAGTTTTGAGTGAAATCCAATCGCTAGAAGTATGGAATACACCAACCCCTCCAATTAGGAACGATATGCCGTTGAACTTGAATTGTCCAATTTCTCACACCTATTGATTTCGGATCGAGCCCAAAACTTGGGCAACATCATAACATGGTGGGAGGAGTCATTTGGTGAGTTTTGAGTGAAATCCAATCGCTAGAAGTATGGAATATACCGACCACTCCAATTAGGAACGAACTGCCGTTGAAATTGAATTGACCAATTTCTAAGACCTACTGATTTCGGATCGAGCCCAAAACTTGGGCAACATCACAATATGGTGGGAGGAGTCATTTGGTGAGTTTTGGGTGAAATCCAATCGCTAGACGTATGGAATACACCAACCACTCCAATTAGGAACGAATTGCCGTTGAACTTGAATTGTCTAATTTGGAACACCTATTGATTTCAGATCGAGCCCAAAACTTGGGCAACATCATAATAAGGTGGGAGGAGTCGTTTGGTGAGTTTTGAGTGAAATCCAATCGCAAGAAGTATGGAATACACCAACCACTCCAGTTAGGAACGAACTGCCGTTGAATATGAATTGTCCAATTTGGAACACCTATTGATTTCGGATCGAGCCCGAAACTTGGGCAACATCATAATATGGTGGGAGGGGTCATTTGGTGGGTTTTGAGTGAAATCCAATCGATAGAAGTATGGAATACACCAACCCCTCCAATTAGGAACGAACTACCGTTGAACTTGAATTGTCCAATTTGGAACAGCTATTGATTTCGGATCGAGCCTAAAACTTTGGCAACAACATAATATGGTCGGTGGAGTCATTTCGTGGGTTTTGAGTGAAATCCAATCGCTAGAAGTATGGAATACACCAACCACTCCAATTAGGAACGAACTGCCGTTGAACTTGAATTGTCCAATTTGGAACACCTATTGATTTCGGATCGAGCCCAAAACTTGGGCAACATCATAATACGGTGGGAGGAGTCATTCGGTGAGTTTTGAGTGAAATCAAATCGCTAGAAGTGTTGAATACACTAACCACTCCAATTAGGAACGAACTGCCGTTGAACCTGAATTGTCCAATTTATCACACCTATTGATTTCGGATCGAGCACAAAACTTGGGCAACATCATAATATGGTGGGAGGAGTCGTTCGGTGAGTTTTGAGTGAAATCCAATCGCTAGAAGTATGGAATATACCGACCACTCCAATTAGGAACGAACTGCCGTTGAACTTGAATTGTCCAATTTGGAACACCTATTGATTTCGGATAGAGCCCAAAACTTGGGCAACATCATAATACGGTGGGAGGAGTCATTTGGTGAGTTTTGAGTGAAATCAAATCGCTAGAATAATGGAATACACCAACCACTCCAATTAGGAACGAACTGCCGTTGAACTTGAATTGTCCAATTTATCACACCTATTGATTTCGGATCGAGCCCAAAACTTGGGCAACATCATAATATGGTGGGAGGAGTCAATTGGTGAGTTTTGAGTGAAATCCAATCGCTAGAAGTATGGAATACACCAAGCAATCCAGTTAGGAACGAACTGCCGTTGAACTTGAATTGTCCAATTTGGAACACCTATTGACTTCGGATCGAGCCCATAACTTGGGCAACATCATAATATGGTGGGAGGAGTCATTTGGTGAGTATTGAGTGAAATCCAATCGCTAGAAGTATGGAATACACCAACCACTCCAGTTAGGAACGAACTGCCGTTGAACTTGAATTGTCCAATTTGGGACACCCATTGATTTCGGATCGAGCCCAAAATTTGGGCAACAACATAATATGGTGGGAGGAGTCATTTGGTTAGTTTTGAGTGAAATCCAATCGCTAGAAGTATGGAATACACCAACCACCCCAATTAGGAACGAACTGCCGTTGAACTTGAATTATCCAATTTAGAACACCTATTGATTTCGGATCGAGCAAAAAACTTGGGGAACAACAAAATATGGTGGGAGGAGTCATTTGGTGAGTTTTGAGTGAAGTCCAATCGCTAGAAGTATGGAATACACCAACCACTCCAATTAGGAACGAACTGCCGTTGAACTTGAATTGTCCAATTTCTCACACCTATTGATTTTGGATCGAGCCCAAAACATGGGCAACATCATAATATGGTGGGAGGAGTCATTTGGTGAGTTTTGAGTGAAATCCAATCGCTAGAAGTATGGAATACACCGACCACTCCAATTAGGAACGAACTTCCGTTGAACTTGAATTGTCCAATTTGGAACACCTATTGATTTCGGATCGAGCCCAAAACTTGGGCAACATCATAATATGGTGGGAGGAGTCATTTGGTGAGTTTTGAGTGAAATCCAATCGCTAGAAGTATGGAATACACCAACCACTCCAATTAGGAACGAACTGCCGTTGAACTTGAATTGTCCAATTTCTTTCACCTATTGATTTCGGATCGCGGCCCAAACTAGGGCAACATCATAATATGGTGGGATGAGTCATTTGGGGAGTTTTGAGTGAAATCCAATCGCTAGAAGTATGGAATACACCAACCACTCCAATTAGGAACGAACTGCCGTTGAACTTGAATTGTCCAATTTTGAACACCAATTGATTTCGGATCGAGCCCAAAACTTGGGCAACATCATAATATGGTGGGAGGAGTCATTTGGTGAGTTTTGAGTGAAATCCAATCGCTCGAAGTATGGAATACACCAACCACTCCGATTAGGAACGAACTGCCGTTGAACTAGAATTGTCCAATTTGGAACACCTATTGATTTGGAATCGAGCCCAAGACTTGGGCAACATCATAATATGGTGGGAGGAGTCATTTGGTGAGTTTTGAGAGAAATCCAATCGCTAGAAGTATGGAATACACCAACCACTCCAATTAGGAACGAATTGCCGTTGAACTTGAATTGTCCTATTCGGAACACCTCTTGATTTCGGATCGAGCCCAAAACTTGGGCAACATCGTAATATGGTGGGAGGAGTCATTTGGGGACTTTTGAGTGAAATCCATTCGGAAGAAGTATGGAATACATCAACCACTCCAGTTAGGAACGAACTGCCGTTGAACTTGAATTGTCCAATTTGGAACACCTATTGATTTCGGATCGTGCCCGAAACTTGGGCAACATCATAATATGGTGGGAGGAGACATTTGGTGGGTTTTGAGTGAAATCCAATCGCTAGAAGTATGGAATACACCAACCACTCCGATTAGGAACGAACTGCCGTTGAACTTGAATTGTCCAATTTGGAACACCTATTGATTTCGGATCGAGCCCAAAACTTGGGCAACATCATAATTTGGTGGGAGGAGTCAATTGGAGAGTTTTGAGTGAAATCCAATCGCTAGAAGTATGGAATACACCAACCACTCCAATTAGGAACGAACTGCCGTTGAACTTGAATTGTCCAATTTCTCACACCTATTGATTTCGGATCAAGCCCCAAACTTGGGCAACATCATAATATAGTGGGAGGAGTCATTTGGTGTGTTTTGAGTGAAATCCAATCGCAACAAGTATGGAATACACCAACCACTCCAATTAGGAAGGAACTTCCGTTGAATTTGAATTGTCCAATTTCTCAAACCTATTGATTTCGGATCGAGCCCAAAACTTGGGCAACATCATAATATGGTGGGAGGAGTCAATTGGCGAATTTTGAGTGAAATCCAATCGCTAGAAGTATGGAATACACCAACCACTCCAATTAGGAACGAACTGCCGTTGAACTTGAATTGTCCAATTTGGAACACCTATTGATTTCGGATCGAGCCCAAAACTTGGGCAACATCATAATATGGTGGGAGGAGTCAATTGGTGAGTTTTGAGTGAAATCCAATCTCTAGAAGTATGGAATACACCAACCACTCCAATTAGGAACGAACTGCCGTTGAACTTGAATTGTCCAATTTATCACACCTATTGATTTCGGATCAAGCCCAAAACTTGGGCAACATCATAATATGGTGGGAGGAGTCAATTGGTGAGTTTTGAGTGAAATCCAATCTCTAGAAGTATGGAATACACCAACCACTCCAATTACGAACGAACTGCCGTTGAACTTGAATTGTCCAATTTCTCACACATATTGATTTCGGTTCAAGCCCCAAACTTGGGCAACATCATAATATGGTGGGAGGAGTCATTTGGTGAGTTTTGAGTGAAATCCAATCGGAAGAAGTATGGAATACACCAACCACTCCAATTAGGAACGAACTTCCGTTGAATTTGAATTGTCCAATTTCTCAAACCCATTGATTTCGGATCGAGCCCAAAACTTGGGCAACATCATAATATGGTGGGAGGAGTCAATTGGTGAGTTTTGAGTGAAATCCAATCGCTAGAAGTACGGAATACACCAACCACTCCAATTAGGAACGAACTGCCGTTGAACTTGAATTGTCCGATTTGGAACACCTATTGATTTCGGATCGAGCCCAAAACTTGGGCAACATCATAATATGGTGGGAGGAGTAATTTGGTAACTTTCAAGTGAAATCCAATCGCTAGAAGTATGGAATACACCAACCACCCCAATTAGGAACGAACTGCCGTTGAACTTGAATTGTCCAATTTGGAACACCTATTGATTTCGGATCGAGCCCGAAACTTGGGCAACATCATAATATGGTGGGAGGAGTCATTTTGTGGGTTTTGAGTGAAATCCAATCGCTAGAAGTATGGAATACACCAACCACTCCGATTAGGAACGAACTGCCGTTGAACTTGAATTGTCCAATTTGGAACACCTATTGATTTCGGATCGAGCCCAAAACTTGGGCAACATCATAATTTGGTGGGAGAAGTCAATTGGTGAGTTTTGAGTGAAATCCAATCGCTAGAAGTATGGAATACACCAACCACTCCAATTAGGAACGAACTGCCGTTGAACTTGAATTGTCCAATTTCTCACACCTATTGATTTTGGATCGAGCCCAAAACTTGGGCAACATCATAATATGGTGGGAGGAGTCATTTGGTGAGTTTTGAGTGAAATCCAATCGCTAGAAGTATAGAATACACCGACCACTCCAATTAGGAACGAACTTCCGTTGAACTTGAATTGTCCAATTTGGAACACCTATTGATTTCGGATCAAGCCCAAAACTTGGGCAACATCATAATATGGTGGGAGGAGTCATTTGGTGAGTTTTGAGTGAAATCCAATCGCTAGAAGTATGGAATACACCAACCACTCCAATTAGGAACGAACTGCCTTTGTGAATAGTCCAATTTCTTTCACCTATTGATTTCGGATCGAGGCCCAAACTTGGGCAACATCATAATATGGTGGGATGAGTCATTTGGGGAGTTTTGAGTGAAATCCAATCGCTAGAAGTATGGAATACACCAACCACTCCAATTATGAACGAACTGCCGTTGAACTTGAATTGTCCAATTTTGAACACCAATTGATTTCGGATCGAGCCCAAAACTTGGGCAACATCATAATATGGTGGGAGGAGTCATTTGGTGAGTTTTGAGTGAAATCCAATCGCTCGAAGTATGGAATACACCAACCACTCCGATTAGGAACGAACTGCCGTTGAACTAGAATTGTCCATTTTGGAACACCTATTGATTTCGGATCGAGCCCAAGACTTGGGCAACACCATAATATGGTGGGAGGAGTCATTTGGTGAGTTTTGAGAGAAATCCAATCGCTAGAAGTATGGAATACACCAACCACTCCAATTAGGAACGAACTGCCGTTGAACTTGAATTGTCCTGTTCGGAACACCTCTTGATTTCGGATCGAGCCCAAAACTTGGGCAACATCATAATATGGTGGGAGGAGTCATTTGGTGAGTTTTGAGTGAAATCCATTCGGAAGAAGTATGGAATACACCAACCACTCCAGTTAGGAACGAACTGCCGTTGAACTTGAATTGTCCAATTTGGAACACCTACTGATTTCGGATCGAGCCCGAAACTTGGGCAACATCATAATATGGTGGGAGGAGTCATTTGGTGGGTTTTGAGTGAAATCCAATCGCTAGAAGTATGGAATTCACCAACCACTACGATTAGGAACGAATTGCCGTTGAACTTGAATTGTCCAATTTGGAACACCTATTGATTTCGGGTCGAGCCCAAAACTTGGGCAACATCATAATTTGGTGGGAGGAGTCAATTGGTGAGTTTTGAGTGAAATCCAATCGCTAGAAGTACGGAATACACCAACCACTCCAATTAGGAACGAACTGCCGTTGAACTTGAATTGTCCAATTTCTCACACCTATTGATTTCGGATCAAGCCCCAAACTTGGGCAACATCATAATATAGTGGGAGGAGTCATTTGGTGTGTTTTGAGTGAAATCCAATCGCAAGAAGTATGGAATACACCAACCACTCCAATTAGGAACGAACTTCCGTTGAATTTGAATTGTCCAATTTCTCAAACCTATTGATTTCGGATCGAGCCCAAAACTTGGGCAACATCATAATATGGTGGGAGGAGTCAATTGGCGAGTTTTGAGTGAAATCCAATCGCTAGAAGTATGGAATACACCAACCACTCCAATTAGGAAAGAACTGCCGTTGAACTTGAATTGTCCAATTTGGAACACCTATTGATTTCGGATCGAGCCCAAAACTTGGGCAACATCATAATATGGTGGGAGGAGTCAATTGGTGAGTTTTGAGTGAAATCCAATCTCTAGAAGTATGGAATACACCAACCACTCCAATTAGGAATGAACTGCCGTTGAACTTGAAATGTCCAATTTCTCACACCTATTGATTTCGGATCGAGCCCAAAACTTGGGCAACATCATAATATGGTGGGAGGAGTCATTTTGTGAGTTTTGAGTGAAATCCAATCTTTAGAAGTAAGGAATACACCAACCACCCCACTTAGGAACGAACTGCCGTTGAACTTGAATTGTCCAATTTCTCACACCTATTGATTTTGGATCGAGCCTAAAACTTGGGCAACATCATAATGTGGTGGGAGGAGTCCTTTGGTGAGTTTTGAGTGAAATCCGATCGCTAGAAGTATGGAATACACCAACCACTCCAATTAGGAACGAACTGCCGTTGAACTTGAATTGTCCAATTTCGAACACCTATTGATTTCGGATCGAGCCCAAAACTTGGCCAACATCATAATATGGTGGGAGGAGTCATTTGGTGAGTTTTGAGAGAAATCCAATCGCTAGAAGTATGGAATACACCAACCTCTCCAATTAGGAACGATATGCCGTTGAACTTGAATTGTCCAATTTCTCACACCTATTGATTTCGGATCGAGCCCCAAAACTTGGGCAACATCATAATTTGGTGGGAGGAGTCAATTGGTGAGTTTTGAGTGAAATCCAATCTCTAGAAGTATGGAATACACCAACCACTCCAATTAGGAACGAACTGCCGTTGAACTTGAATTGTCCAATTTCTCACACCTATTGATTTCGGATCAAGCCCCAAACTTGGGCAACATCATAATATAGTGGGAGGAGTCATTTGGTGTGTTTTGAGTGAAATCCAATCGCAAGAAGTATGGAATACACCAACCACTCCAATTAGGAACGAACTTCCGTTGAATTTGAATTGTCCAATTTCTCAAACCTATTGATTTCGGATCGAGCCCAAAACTTGGGCAACATCATAATATGGTGGGAGGAGTCAATTGGCGAGTTTTGAGTGAAATCCAATCGCTAGAAGTATGGAATACACCAACCACTCCAATTAGGAAAGAACTGCCGTTGAACTTGAATTGTCCAATTTGGAACACCTATTGATTTCGGATCGAGCCCAAAACTTGGGCAACATCATAATATGGTGGGAGGAGTCAATTGGTGAGTTTTGAGTGAAATCCAATCTCTAGAAGTATGGAATACACCAACCACTCCAATTAGGAACGAACTGCCGTTGAACTTGAATTGTCCAATTTATCACACCAATTGATTTCGGATCGAGCCCAAAACTTGGGCAACATCATAATATGGTGGGAGGAGTCAATTGGTGAGTTTTGAGTGAAATCCAATCTCTAGAAGTATGGAATACACCAACCACTCCAATTACGAACGAACTGCCGTTGAACTTGAATTGTCCAATTTCTCACACATATTGATTTCGGTTCAAGCCCCAAACTTGGGCAACATCATAATATGGTGGGAGGAGTCATTTGGTGAGTTTTGAGTGAAATCCAATCGGAAGAAGTATGGAATACACCAACCACTCCAATTAGGAACGAACTTCCGTTGAATTTGAATTGTCCAATTTCTCAAACCCATTGATTTCGGATCGAGCCCAAAACTTGGGCAACATCATAATATGGTGGGAGGAGTCAATTGGTGAGTTTTGAGTGAAATCCAATCGCTAGAAGTACGGAATACACCAACCACTCCAATTAGGAACCAACTGCCGTTGAACTTGAATTGTCCGATTTGGAACACCTATTGATTTCGGATCGAGCCCAAAACTTGGGCAACATCATAATATGGTGGGAGGAGTAATTTGGTAACTTTCGAGTGAAATCCAATCGCTAGAAGTATGGAATACACCAACCACCCCAATTAGGAACGAACTGCCGTTGAACTTGAATGGTCCAATTTGGAACACCTATTGATTTCGTATCGAGCCCAAAACTTGGGCAACATCATAATATGGTGGGAGGAGTCATTTGGTGAGTTTTGAGTGAAATACAATCGCTAGATGTATGGAATACACCAACCACTCCAATTAGGAACGAACTGCCGTTGAACTTGAATTGTCCAATTTCTCACACCTATTGATTTCGGATCAAGCCCCAAACTTGGGTAACATCATAATATGGTGGGAGGAGTCATTTTGTGAGTTTTGAGTGAACTCCAATCTTTAGAAGTATGGAATACCCCAACCACTCCAATTAGGAACGAACTTCCGTTGGATTTGAATTGTCCAATTTCTCAAACCTATTGATTTCGGATCGAGCCCAAAACTTGGGCAACATCATAATATGGTGGGAGGAGTCAATTGGCGAGTTTTGAGTGAAATCCAATCGCTAGAAGTATGGAATACACCAACCACTCCAATTAGGAACGAACTGCCGTTGAACTTGAATTGTCCAATTTGGAACACCTATTGATTTCGGATCGAGCCCAAAACTTGGGCAACAACATAATATGGTGGGAGGAGTCATTTGGTGAGTTTTGAGTGAAATCCAATCCCTAGAAGTATGGAATACACCAACCACTCCAATTAGGAATGAACTGCCGTTGAACTTGAAATGTCCAATTTCTCACACCTATTGATTTCGGATCGAGCCCAAAACTTGGGCAACATCATAATATGGTGGGAGGAGTCATTTTGTGAGTTTTGAGTGAAATCCAATCTTTAGAAGTATGGAATACACCAACCACTCCACTTAGGAACGAACTGTCGTTGAACTTGAATTGTCCAATTTCTCACACCTATTGATTTCGGATCGAGCACAAAACTTGGGCAACATCATAATATGGTGGGAGGAGTCATTTGGTGAGTTTTGAGTGAAATCCAATCCCTAGAAGTATGGAATACACCAACCACTCCAATTAGGAACGAACTGCCGTTGAACTTGAACTGTCCAATTTATCACACCAATTGATTTCGGATCGAGCCCAAAACTTGGGCAACATCATAATATGGTGGGAGGAGTCAATTGGTGAGTTTTGAGTGAAATCCAATCTCTAGAAGTATGGAATACACCAACCACTCCAATTACGAACGAACTGCCGTTGAACTTGAATTGTCCAATTTCTCACACATATTGATTTCGGTTCAAGCCCCAAACTTGGGCAACATCATAATATGGTGGGAGGAGTCATTTGGTGAGTTTTGAGTGAAATCCAATCGGAAGAAGTATGGAATACACCAACCACTCCAATTAGGAACGAACTTCCGTTGAATTTGAATTGTCCAATTTCTCAAACCCATTGATTTCGGATCGAGCCCAAAACTTGGGCAACATCATAATATGGTGGGAGGAGTCAATTGGTGAGTTTTGAGTGAAATCCAATCGCTAGAAGTACGGAATACACCAACCACTCCAATTAGGAACCAACTGCCGTTGAACTTGAATTGTCCGATTTGGAACACCTATTGATTTCGGATCGAGCCCAAAACTTGGGCAACATCATAATATGGTGGGAGGAGTAATTTGGTAACTTTCGAGTGAAATCCAATCGCTAGAAGTATGGAATACACCAACCACCCCAATTAGGAACGAACTGCCGTTGAACTTGAATGGTCCAATTTGGAACACCTATTGATTTCGTATCGAGCCCAAAACTTGGGCAACATCATAATATGGTGGGAGGAGTCATTTGGTGAGTTTTGAGTGAAATACAATCGCTAGATGTATGGAATACACCAACCACTCCAATTAGGAACGAACTGCCGTTGAACTTGAATTGTCCAATTTCTCACACCTATTGATTTCGGATCAAGCCCCAAACTTGGGTAACATCATAATATGGTGGGAGGAGTCATTTTGTGAGTTTTGAGTGAACTCCAATCTTTAGAAGTATGGAATACCCCAACCACTCCAATTAGGAACGAACTTCCGTTGGATTTGAATTGTCCAATTTCTCAAACCTATTGATTTCGGATCGAGCCCAAAACTTGGGCAACATCATAATATGGTGGGAGGAGTCAATTGGCGAGTTTTGAGTGAAATCCAATCGCTAGAAGTATGGAATACACCAACCACTCCAATTAGGAACGAACTGCCGTTGAACTTGAATTGTCCAATTTGGAACACCTATTGATTTCGGATCGAGCCCAAAACTTGGGTAACAACATAATATGGTGGGAGGAGTCATTTGGTGAGTTTTGAGTGAAATCCAATCCCTAGAAGTATGGAATACACCAACCACTCCAATTAGGAATGAACTGCCGTTGAACTTGAAATGTCCAATTTCTCACACCTATTGATTTCGGATCGAGCCCAAAACTTGGGCAACATCATAATATGGTGGGAGGAGTCATTTTGTGAGTTTTGAGTGAAATCCAATCTTTAGAAGTATGGAATACACCAACCACTCCACTTAGGAACGAACTGTCGTTGAACTTGAATTGTCCAATTTCTCACACCTATTGATTTCGGATCGAGCACAAAACTTGGGCAACATCATAATATGGTGGGAGGAGTCATTTGGTGAGTTTTGAGTGAAATCCAATCCCTAGAAGTATGGAATACACCAACCACTCCACTTAGGAACGAACTGCCGTTGAACTTGAATTGTCCAATTTCTCACACCTATTGATTTCGGATCGAGCCCAAAACGTGGGCGACATCATAATATGGTGGGAGGAGTCATTTGGTGAGTTTTGAATGAAATCCAATCGCTAGAAGTGTGGAATACACCAACCACTCCAATTAGGAACGAACTGCCGTTGAACTTGATTTGTCCAATTTCTCACACCTATTGATTTCGGATCGAGCCCAAAACGTGGGCGACATCATAATATGGTGGGAGGAGTCATTTGGTGAGTTTTGAATGAAATCCAATCGCTAGAAGTGTGGAATACCCCAACCACTCCAATTAGGAACGAACTTCCGTTGGATTTGAATTGTCCAATTTCTCAAACCTATTGATTTCGGATCGAGCCCAAAACTTGGGCAACATCATAATATGGTGGGAGGAGTCAATTGGCGAGTTTTGAGTGAAATCCAATCGCTAGAAGTATGGAATACACCAACCACTCCAATTAGGAACGAACTGCCGTTGAACTTGAATTGTCCAATTTGGAACACCTATTGATTTCGGATCGAGCCCAAAACTTGGGCAACAACATAATATGGTGGGAGGAGTCATTTGGTGAGTTTTGAGTGAAATCCAATCCCTAGAAGTATGGAATACACCAACCACTCCAATTAGGAATGAACTGCCGTTGAACTTGAAATGTCCAATTTCTCACACCTATTGATTTCGGATCGAGCCCAAAACTTGGGCAACATCATAATATGGTGGGAGGAGTCATTTTGTGAGTTTTGAGTGAAATCCAATCTTTAGAAGTATGGAATACACCAACCACTCCACTTAGGAACGAACTGTCGTTGAACTTGAATTGTCCAATTTCTCACACCTATTGATTTCGGATCGAGCACAAAACTTGGGCAACATCATAATATGGTGGGAGGAGTCATTTGGTGAGTTTTGAGTGAAATCCAATCCCTAGAAGTATGGAATACACCAACCACTCCACTTAGGAACGAACTGCCGTTGAACTTGAATTGTCCAATTTCTCACACCTATTGATTTCGGATCGAGCCCAAAACGTGGGCGACATCATAATATGGTGGGAGGAGTCATTTGGTGAGTTTTGAATGAAATCCAATCGCTAGAAGTGTGGAATACACCAACCACTCCAATTAGGAACGAACTGCCGTTGAACTTGATTTGTCCAATTTCTCACACCTATTGATTTCGGATCGAGCCCAAAACTTGGGCAACATCATAATATGGTGGGAGGAGTCATTTGGTTAGTTTCGAGTGAAATCCAATCGCTAGAAGTATGGAATACACCAACCACCCCAATTAGGAACGAACTGCCGTTGAACTTGAATTGTCCAATTTGGAACACCTATTGATTTCGGATCGAGCCCAAAACTTGGGCAACAGCATAATATGGTGGGAGGAGTCATTTGGTGAGTTTTGAGTGAAATCCAATCGCTAGAAGTGTGGAATACACCAACCACTCCAATTAGTAACGAACTGCCTTTGAACTTGAATTGTCCAATTTCTCACACCTATTGATTTCGGATCGAGCCCAAAACTTGGGCAACATCATAATGTGGTGGGAGGAGTCATTTGGTTAGTTTTGAGTGAAATCCAATCGCTAGAAGTATGGAATACACCAACCACCCCAATTATGAACGAACTGCCGTTGAACTTGAATTGTCCAATTTGGAACACCTATTGATTTCGGATCGAGCCCAAAACTTGGGCAACATTATAATCTGGTGGGAGGAGTCATTTGGTGAGTTTTCAGTGAAATCCAATCCCTAGAAGTATGGAATACACCAACCACTCCAATTAGGAATGAACTGCCGTTGAACTTGAAATGTCCAATTTCTCACACCTATTGATTTCGGATCGAGCCCAAAACTTGGGCAACATCATAATATGGTGGGAGGAGTCATTTTGTGAGTTTTGAGTGAAATCCAATCTTTAGAAGTATGGAATACACCAACCACCCCACTTAGGAACGAACTGCCGTTGAACTTGAATTGTCCAATTTCTCACACCTATTGATTTCGGATCGAGCCCAAAACTTGGGCAACATCATAATATGGTGGGAGGAGTCATTTGGTGAGTTTTGAGTGAAATCCAATCGCTAGAAGTGTGGAATACACCAACCACTCCAATTACGAACGAACTGCCGTTGAACTTGAATTGTCCAATTTCTCACACCTATTGATTTTGGATCGAGCCTAAAACTTGGGCAACATCATAATGTGGTGGGAGGAGTCCTTTGGTGAGTTTTGAGTGAAATCCGATCGCTAGAAGTATGGAATACACCAACCACTCCAATTAGGAACGAACTGACGTTGAACTTGAATTGTCCAATTTCGAACACCTATTGATTTCGGATCGAGCCCAAAACTTGGCCAACATCATAATATGGTGGGAGGAGTCATTTGGTGAGTTTTGAGTGAAATCCAATCGCTAGAAGTGTGGAATACACCAACCACTCCAATTAGTAACGAACTGCCTTTGAACTTGAATTGTCCAATTTCTCACACCTATTGATTTCGGATCGAGCCCAAAACTTGGGCAACATCATAATGTGGTGGGAGGAGTCATTTGGTTAGTTTTGAGTGAAATCCAATCGCTAGAAGTATGGAATACACCAACCACCCCAATTATGAACGAATTGCCGTTGAACTTGAATTGTCCAATTTGGAACACCTATTGATTTCGGATCGAGCCCAAAACTTGGGCAACATTATAATCTGGTGGGAGGAGTCAATTGGTGAGTTTTGAGTGAAATCCAATCGCTAGAAGTATGGAATACACCAACCACTCCAATTAGGAACGAACTGCCGTTGAACTTGAATTGTCCAATTTCTCACACCTATTGATTTCGGATCGAGCCCCAAACTTGGGCAACATCATAATATGGTGGGAGGAGTCATTTGGTGAGTTTTGAGTGAAATCCAATCGCTAGAAGTATGGAATACCCCAACCGCTCCAATTAGGAATGATATGCCGTTGAACTTGAATTGTCCAATTTCTCACACCTATTGATTTCGGATTGAGCCCCAAACTTGGGCAACATCATAATATGGTGGGAGGAGTCATTTGGTGAGTTTTGAGTGAAATCCAATCGCTAGAAGTATGGAATACCCCAACCGCTCCAATTAGGAATGATATGCCGTTGAACTTGAATTGTCCAATTTCTCACACCTATTGATTTCGGATCGAGCCCCAAACTTGGGCAACATCATAATATGGTGGGAGGAGTCATTTGGTGAGTTTTGAGTGAAATCCAATCGCTAGAAGTATGGAATACACTGATCGGTGCATATTTACATATCATTTTGTACCCTTCTAGCTTATGATTTGGTTATGTTTTTGAGTTAAACTTGTGCTTTTAATCCTTTTTGTGTTTATCTTTCAGTTCATTGAGCTTTAGGTAATAATGAGGGCTTTGGATAGTAAATGATGCAATCCATGCATGTTAGGGCCTAATTTGGATGAATGGATGAAGAGCTTAAAGACAAACTCAATTTTGGCTACAGTCCCCTGCCAGCCCATCTTCGTAGGTCATATTGCAAGCTTTGTTTCAGCAACCTAAATAGCTCGGATGAGGCCACATTCTTCATGAAAGTTGTTCCAATGGGTGTGTAATATAACATATCCAAAATTCAGCCCCATTGGATAAATATGGAGTCTGTTACCTAGCAAACACAGAGCCATGCTCAGGACGGATTTTATCAGCGCGCAAAATGAGTTAGCAATTTGTTTTGGCCTTAACTTCCTCCTCCGACCTTGGATTGGCCCAAATGATATATGGCTGGAAAGAAGACATTCTGAACGTCAAGTTTGAGTGCTTAAAGTCTTAATTTGCTTAAGGGAAGCCCAATTCGTAAGCCCTTGAAGTTGCTGGTCATGCTGACCTCAGGATGAGCTATTATTTCTGGTTGGAAGCTTGGTCATGGTGACATGAAGATGAGCTAGGGCTGCTGGTGGGATTTATTAGTGAAGTGCATCAACCATTTCAGATTTTATAATGGAAGTGTTGTATGCATTAGTGAAGTGCATCAACCATTTCAGATTTTATAAAACAAGTGTTGTATGCATTAGCCATACTTAATTCAGATTTTCAGCTTCCTTAGGCCTATATATAGTGAGGTTTCCCAAGCTTGTAAACACACCCCAAGGGGGGAGCTCTCAAACACTTCTCTAGAGCTCCCTTCCCTTCTCTCCCTCAAATTCTCTTAATTTTGCTTTCTAGTTCTCAATTCTAGCTTTCCTTTTGCTTCTTAGTTGTAGTTTATTTTTCTTTGTAATGTAAATTCTTTTCTTAAGTTTTCAAGTTGAATTAGTTTCCAAGTTTCAATTATGGTTTTTGTTCTTATTCATTATGCTTATAAGTTAATATGCTAGTTTGAATGATTGATCACCATTTAGGCTTGCATGTTAGCTATCTTGGTTTGAATTAAGAGTATACACCATGCTTTAATTCGAATTGAACTATGAATAGGAAGAGTATGTATGGACATTCGACAACAGGGATTAGATACATGCTTGGTTGTTTAAATTTTTCTTCTATGCTTAATGGGTTCCTAATGCTTAATTTTAGGTTAGACAACAAATGATCAAATTAGGGAATTAGGAACACAAGGTTATGACCACACACCATGGCTTAATCATACTTTAGCTAGAATCAATCCGTTAATCTAATTGAACTTGGGAACTTATCTGCTTGAGTTAGTTATTTCTTTCTTCCTTGTTTTATTTATTTCCTTTCTTTTTCATTTCTGTTTTGTGTAGGGAAACTAAATTGGATCATTCAATCACCAATCCCTGTGGTATCGACCTCGCACTTACATACGCTATACTACCGAACGGCTCGTGCACTTGCGAGTATCACAAGTTGAGGATGCAGCTTAATCCATTTTGGTGCAGCTGAAATCCACACAACAAACACCAACCACTCCCATTAGGAACGAACTGCCGTTGAAATTGAATTGTCCAATTTCTAACACCTATTGATTTCGGATCGAACCCCAAACTTGTGCAACATCATAATATGGTGGGAGGAATCCTTTGGTGAGTTTTGAGTGAAATCCAATCGCTAGAAGTATGGAATACACCAACCACTCCAATTAGGAACGAACTGTCGTTGAACTTGAATTGTACAATTTCTCACACCTATTGATTTCGAATCGAGCCCAAAACTTGGGCAACATCATAATATGGTGGGAGGAGTCATTTTTTTAGTTTTGAGTGAAATCCAATCGCTAGAAGTATGGAATACACCAACCACTCCAATTAGGAACGAACTGCCGTTGAACTTGAATTGTCCAATTTGGAACACCTATTGATTTCGGATCGAGCCCCAAACTTGGGCAACATTATAATATGGTGGGAGGAGTCATTTGGTGAGTTTTGAGTGAAATCCAATGGCTAGAAGTATGGAATACACCAACCACTCCAATTAGGAACGAACTGCCGTTTAACTTGAATTGTCCAATTTCTCACACCTATTGATTTCGGACCGAGCCCCAAACTTGGGCAACATCATAATATGGTGGGAGGAGTCATTTGGTTAGTTTTGAGTGGAATCCAATCGGTAGAAGTATGGAATACACCAACCACTCCCATTAGGAACGAACTGTCGTTGAACTTGAATTGTCCAATTTGGAACACCTATTGATTTCGGATCGAGCCCAAAACTTGGGCAACATCATAATATGGTGGGAGGACTCATTTGGTGTGTTTTGAGTGAAATCCAATCGCTAGAAGTATGGAATACAACAACTACTCCGATTAGGAACGAACTGTCATTGAAATTGAATTGACCAATTTCTCACTCCTATTGATTTCGGATCAAGCCCAAAACTTGGGCAACATCATAATATGGTGGGAGGAGTCATTTGGTGAGTTTTGAGTGAAATCCAATCGCTAGAAGTATGGAATACACCAACCACTCCAATTATGAATGAACTGCCGTTGAACTTGAATTGTCCAATTTGGAACACCTATTGATTTCGGATCGAGCCCAAAACTTGGGCAACATCATAATATGGTGGGAGGAGTCATTTGGTGAGTTTTGAGTGAAATCCAATCGCTAGAAGTATGGAATACACCAACCACTCCAATTAGGAACGAACTGCCGTTGAACTTGAATTGTCCAATTTCTCACACCTATTGATTTCGAATCGAGCCCAAAACTTGGGCAACATCATAATATGGTGGGAGGAGTCATTTTTTTAGTTTTGAGTGAAATCCAATCGCTAGAAGTATGGAATACACCAACCACTCCAATTAGGAACGAACTGCCGTTGAACTTGAATTGTCCAATTTGGAACACCTATTGATTTCGGATCGAGCCCAAATCTTGGGCAACGTCATAATATGGTGGGAGGAGTCATTTGGTGAGTTTTGAGTGAAATCCAATCGCTAGAAGTATGGAATACACCAACCACTCCCATTAGGAACGAACTGTCGTTGAACTTGAATTGTCCAATTTCTCACCCCTATTGATTTCGGACCGAGCCCCAAACTTGGGCAACATCATAATATGGTGGGAGGAGTCATTTGGTGAGTTTTGAGTGAAATCCAATCGCTAGAAGTATGGAATACACCAACCACTCCAATTAGGAACGAACTGCCATTGAACTTGAATTGTCCAATTTCTCACACCTATTGATTTCGGATCGAGCCCCAAACTTGGGCAACATTATTATATGGTGGGAGGAGTCATTTGGTGAGTTTTGAGTGAAATCCAATCGGTAGAAGTATGGAATACACCAACCACTCCCATTAGGAACGAACTGTCGTTGAACTTGAATTGTCCAATTTCTCACACCTATTGATTTCGGACCAAGCCCCAAACTTGGGCAACATCATAATATGGTGGGAGGAGTCATTTGGTGAGTTTTGAGTGAAATCCAATCGCTAGAAGTATGGAATACACCAACCACTCCCATTAGGAACGAACTGCCGTTGAACTTGAATTGTCCAATTTCTCACACCTATTGATTTCGGACCGAGCCCCAAACTTGGGGCAACATCATAATATGGTGGGAGGAGTCATTTGGTGAGTTTTGACTGAGATCCAATCGCTAGAAGTATGGAATACACCAACCACTCCCATTAGGAACGAACTGCCGTTGAACTTGTATTGTCCAATTTCTCACACCTATTGATTTCGGATCGAACCCCAAACTTGTGCAACATCATAATATGGTGGGAGGAGTCATTTGGTGAGTTTTGAGTGAAATCCAATCGCTAGAAGTATGTGATCGGTTCATAATTGTATATCATTTTGTACCCTTCTAGCTTATGAATTGGTTATGTTTTTTAGTTAAACTTGTGCTTTTAATCTTTCTTGTGTTTATCTTTCAGTTCATTGAGTTTGAGGTAACAATGATGGCTTTGGATAGGAAATGATGCAATCCATGCATGATAGGGCCTGATTTGGGTGAATGGAAGAAGATCTTAAAGACAAACTAATTTTGGCTACAGCCCATTTCCAGCCCAGTTTTGTAGGTCAACTTCTTGGCCTTGGATCAGCATTCTCTGGGGCTCGGATGAGGTGAAGATCTTCATGAAACTTGTTCCAATGGGTGTCTACTACAACATATCTAAATTTTATCCCAATTGAACATATCTGGAGTCCTCAGCCCATCCAACACTGAACCCTGCTCAGGAGGATTTGCAGCTGCCAGCTTTGTCATGTGCCTCCATGTGCCTCCTTTTAGCCATGTGCCTCACCCCAGCTATAACTGACTTTGCACCCAGCATAATGAGTGAAGTGGGGAGGCATTCCAGCTATGAAATTCTAAAGGAGCAAGTTGGTACATGCTGGAGCTATTATTGAGAAAGCATGTGCATGCATGGGAAGCAAAGAGAAAGGAGAGAGGGAAGAATGAGGAATGATGAGAGGCATTTTGCTTCAGCCTTTGAACATGGGAATTGAATTGGCAGATCACTTTGGAGCTGGAAATCAGGTTTTAATTGAAAGAGGAAGCATGTGCATGCATGTGAATCAAAAAGGAAAGAAAAGATGAAATGAAGTCAATTCCAGTCTCTGTTCGGCTGCCAACTTGCAAGGGCCAAAACACACACTTCTACTGGTCCGATGGAAATACTTTCTTCATAGAAGTTGTTCCAATGGGTGTCTAGTATAACATATCCAAATTTGAGCCCCATGGGATACGTTTTGAAACCTCTGGCCTTCCTACACCAATACTGGTTCAGAAAACTCGTTTTTCAGCAACCAAAAGGCAACCACATGGGTTGGCAGCAAAGGGCAGCCACATCTGACCACCTTTGAACCCATGTGATGAAAGCTTGAGGTGCAGCAAAAGATGAAGGATGGTGTGGGAATTCATCATGTTGTTCCTCCCTCATAGCCCTATAAATAGAGAAGCCTTCAAGCTTCAAAACACACCCCAAGGGGGGGAGCTCTCAAACACTTCTCTAGAGCTCCCTTCCCTTCTCTCCCTCAAATTCTCTTAGTTTCATTTCAAGTTGTCAATTGTTGTAACAAAATGAGTTTACTAAATTTTCCTTCAAGTTTTCTTAGTTCCACTTTACTTTTATTTGTAATGTACATTCTTTCTTAAGTATTCAAGTTTAATTAGTTTCCAAGTTTCAATTATGATTTTTGTTCTTATTCATTATGCTTATAAGTTAATATGCTAGTTTGAATGATTGATCACCATTTAGGCTTGCATGTTAGCTATCTTGGTTTGAATTCAGAGTAGACACCATGCTTTAATTCGAATTGAACTATGAATAGGAAGAGTATGTATGGACATTCGACAACAGGGATTAGATACATGCTTGGTTGTTTAAATTGTTCTTCTATACTTAATGGGTTCCTAATGCTTAGTTTTAGGTTAGACAACAAATGATCAAATTAGGGAATTAGGAACACAAGGTTATGACCAAACACCATGGCTTAATCATACTTTAGCTAGAATCAATCCGTTAATCTAATTGAACTTGGGAACTTATTTGCTTGAGTTATTTCTTTTTTTTCTTGTTTTATTTATTTTCTTTTTCAATTCTATTTTGTGTAGGGGAAACAAATTGGATCATTCAATCACCAATCCTCAAGGGATCGACCTCGCACTTACATATGCTATACTACCGAACGGCTCGTGCACTTGCGAGTATCACAAGTTGAGGATGCAGCTGAATCCATTTTGGTGCAGCTGAATCGACGCAACAGTATGGAATACACCAACCACTCCAATTAGGAACGAACTGCCGTTGAACTTGAATTGTCCAATTTGGAATACCTATTGATTTCGGATCGAGCCAAAAACTTGGCCAACATCATAATATGATGGGAGGAGTCATTTGGTGTGTTTTGAGTGAAATCCAATCGGTAGAATAATGGAATAAACCAACAATTCCAATTAGGAACGAACTGCTGTTGAACTTGGATTGTCCAATTTCTTACACCTATTGATTTCGGATCGAGCCCAAAACTCGGGCAACATCATAATATGGTGGGAGGAGATATTTGGTGTGTTTTGAGTGAAATCCAATCGCTAGAACTATGAATTACCCCAAACCCTCCAATTTGGAACGAACTTCCTTTGAACTTGAATTGTCCAATTTCTTACAACTATTGATTTCGGATCGAGCCCAAAACTTGGGCAACATCATAATATGGTGGTAGAGTCATTTAGTGAGTTTTGAGTGAAATCCAATCGCTAGACGTATGGAATACACCAACCACTCCAATTAGGAACGAACTGTCGTTGAAATTGAATCGACCAATTTCTCACACCTATTGATTTCGGATCGGTCCCAAAACATGGGCAACATCATAATATGGTGGGAGGAGTCATTTGGTGAGTTTTGAGTGAAATCCAATCGCTAGAAGTATGGAATACACCAACCACTCCAATTAGGAACGAACTGACGTTGAACATGAATTGTACAATTTGGAACACCTATTGATTTCGGATCGAGCCCCAAACTTGGGCAACATCATAATACGGTGGGAAGAGTCATTTGGTGAGTTTTGAGTGAAATCCAATCGCTAGAAGTATGGAAAACACCAACCACTCCAATTAGGAACGAACTGCCGTTGAACTTGAATTGTCCAATTTGGAACTCCTATTGATTTCGGATCGAGACCAAAACTTGGGCAACATCATAATATGGTGGGAGGAGTCATTTGGTGAGTTTTTAGTGAAATCCAATCGCTAGACGTATGGAATACACCAACCACTCCAATTAGGAACGAACTGTCGTTGAAATTGAATTGACCAATTTCTCACACCTATTGATTTCGGATCGAGCCCAAAACATGGGCAACATCATAATATGGTGGGAGGAGTCATTTGGTGAGTTTTGAGTGAAATATAATCGCTAGAAGTATGGAATACACCAACCACTCCAGTTAGGAAGGACTGCCGTTGAACTTGAATTATCCATTTTGGAACACCTATTGATTTCGTATCGAGCCCAAAACTTGGGCAAGATCATAATATGGTGGGAGGAGTCATTTCGCGAGTTTTGAATGAAATCCAATCTTTAGAAGTATGGAATACAGCAACCACTCGAATTAGGAACGAACTGCCGTTGAACTTGAATTGTCCAATTTCTCACACCTATTGATTTCGGATCGAGCCCCAAACTTGGGCAACATCATAATATGGTGGGAAGAGTCATTTGGCGAGTTTTGAGTGAAATCCAATCGCTAGAAGTATGGAATACACCAACCACTCCAGTTAGGAACGAACTGCCGTTGAACTTGAATTGTCCAATTTGGAACACCTATTGATTTCGGATCGAGCCCCAAACTTGGGCAACATCATAATACGGTGGGAAGAGTCATTTGGTGAGTTTTGAGTGAAATCCAATCGCTAGAAGTATGGAAAACACCAACCACTCCAATTAGGAACGAACTGCCGTTGAACTTGAATTGTCCAACTTGGAACTCCTATTGATTTTGGATCGAGCCCAAAACTTGGGGAACATCATAATATGGTGGGAGGAGTCATTTGGTGAGTTTTGAGTGAAATCCAATCGCTAGACGTATGGAATACACCAACCACTCCAATTAGGAACGAACTGTCGTTGAAATTGAATTGACCAATTTCTCACACCTATTGATTTCGGATCGAGCCCAAAACATGGGCAACATCATAATATGGTGGGAGGAGTCATTTGGTGAGTTTTGAGTGAAATATAATCGCTAGAAGTATGGAATACACCAACCACTCCAGTTAGGAAGGACTGCCGTTGAACTTGAATTATCCATTTTGGAACACCTATTGATTTCGTATCGAGCCCAAAACTTGGGCAAGATCATAATATGGTGGGAGGAGTCATTTCGCGAGTTTTGAATGAAATCCAATCTTTAGAAGTATGGAATACAGCAACCACTCGAATTAGGAACGAACTGCCGTTGAACTTGAATTGTCCAATTTCTCACACCTATTGATTTCGGATCGAGCCCCAAACTTGGGCAACATCATAATATGGTGGGAAGAGTCATTTGGCGAGTTTTGAGTGAAATCCAATCGCTACAAGTATGGAATACACCAACCACTCCAGTTAGGAACGAACTGCCGTTGAACTTGAATTGTCCAATTTGGAACACCTATTGATTTCGGATCGAGCCCGAAACTTGGGCAACATCATAATCTGTTGGGAGGAGTCATTTGGTGGGTTTTGAGTGAAATCCAATCGCTAGAAGTATGGAATACACCAACCACTCCGATTAGGAACGAACTGCCGTTGAACTTGAGTTGTCCAATTTGGAACACCTACTGATTTCGGATCGAGCCCAAAACATGGGCAACATCATAATATGGTGGGAGGAGTCATTTGGTTAGTTTTGAGTGAAATCCAATCGCTAGAAGTACGGAATACACCAACCACTCCAATTAGGAACGAACTGCCATTGAACTTGAATTGACCAATTTCTCACACCTATTGATTTCGGATCGAGCCCGAAACTTGGGCAACATCATAATATGGTGGGAGGAGTCATTTGGTGAGTTTTGAGTGAAATATAATCGCTAGAAGTATGGAATACACCAACCACTCCAGTTAGGAAGGACTGCCGTTGAACTTGAATTATCCATTTTGGAACACCTATTGATTTCGTATCGAGCCCAAAACATGGGCAAGATCATAATATGGTGGGTGGAGTCATTTCGCGAGTTTTGAATGAAATCCAATCTTTAGAAGTATGGAATACAACAACCACTCGAATTAGGAACGAACTGCCGTTGAACTTGAATTGTCCAATTTCTCACACCTATTGATTTCGGATCGAGCCCCAAACTTGGGCAACATCATAATATGGTGGGAAGAGTCATTTGGCGAGTTTTGAGTGAAATCCAATCGCTAGAAGTATGGAATACACCAACCACTCCAGTTAGAAACGAACTGCCGTTGAACTTGAATTGTCCAATTTGGAACACCTATTGATTTCGGATCGAGCCCGAAACTTGGGCAACATCATAATATGGTGGGAGGAGTCATTTGGTGGGTTTTGAGTGAAATCAAATCGCTAGAAGTATGGAATACACCAACCACTCCGATTAGGAACGAACTGCCGTTGAACTTGAGTTGTCCAATTTGGAACACCTACTGATTTCGGATCGAGCCCAAAACATGGGCAACATCATAATATGGTGGGAGGAGTCATTTGGTTAGTTTTGAGTGAAATCCAATCGCTAGAAGTACGGAATACACCAACCACTCCAATTAGGAACGAACTGCCGTTGAACTTGAATTGACCAATTTCTCACACCTATTGATTTCGGATCGAGCCCGAAACTTGGGCAACATCATAATTTGGTGGGAGGAGTCATTTGGTGAGTTTTGAGTGAAATCCAATCGCTAGAAGTATGGAATAGACCAACCACTCCAATTAGGAACGAACTGCCGTTGAACTTGAATTGACCAATTTCTCACACCTGTTGATTTCGGATCGAGCCCGAAACTTGGGCAACATCATAATATGGTGGGAGGAGTCATTTGGTGAGTTTTGAGTGAAATCCAATCGCAAGAAGTATGGAATACACCAACCACTCCAGTTAGGAACGAACTGCTGTTGAACTTGAATTGTCCAATTTGGAACACCTATTAATTTTGGATCGAGCCCAAAACTTGGGCAACATCATAATATGGTGGGAGTAGTCATTTGGTTAGTTTTGTGTGAAATCCAATCACTAGAAGTATGGAATACACCAACCACTCCAATTAGGAACGAATTGCCGTTGAACTTGAATTGTCCAATTTGGAACACCTATTGATTTCAGATCGAGCCCAAAACTTGGGCAACATCATAACATGGTGGGGGGAGTCATTTGGTGCGTTTTGAGTGAAATCCAATCGCTGGACGTATGGAATACACCAACCACTCCAATTAGGAACGAACTTTCGTCCAAATTGAATTGACCAATTTCTCAGACCTATTGATTTCGGATCGAGCCCAAAACTTGGGCAACAACATAATATGGTGGGAGGAGTCATTTCGTGGGTTTTGAGTGAAATCCAATCGCTAGAAGTATGTAATACACCAACCACTCCAATTAGGAACGAACTGCCGTTGAACTTGAATTGTCCAATTTCGAACACCTATTGATTTCGGATCGAGCCCAAAACTTGGGCAACATCATAATATGGTGGGACGATTCATTTGGTGAGTTTTGAGTGAAATCCAATTGCTAGAAGTATGGAATACACCAACCACTCCACTTAGGAACGAACTGCCGTTGAACTTGAATTGTCCAATTTGGAACACCTATTGATTTCGGATCGAGCCCAAAACTTGGGCAACAAAATAATACGGTGGGAGGAGTCATTTGGTGAGTTTTGAGTGAAATCCAATTGCTAGAAGTATGCAATACACCAACCACTCCAATTAGGAACGAACTGCCGTTGAACTTGAATTGTCCAATTTGGAACACCTATTGATTTCGGATCGAGTCCAAAACTTGGGCAACATCATAATATGGTGGCAGGAGTCATTTGGTGAGTTTTGAGTGAAATCAAATCGCTAGAAGTATGGAATATACCAACCACTCCAGTTAGAAACGAACTGCCGTTGAACTTGAATTGTCCAATTTGGAACACCTATTGATTTTGGATCGAGCCCAAAACTTGGGCAACATCATAATATGATGGGAGGAGTCATTTGGCGAGTTTTGAGTGAAATCAAATCGCTAGAAGTATGGAATACACCAACCACTCCAATTAGGAAAGAAATGCCATTGAACTAGAATTGTCCAATTTATCACACCTATTGATTTCGGATCGAGCCCAAAACTTGGGCAACATCATAATATGGTGGGTGGAGTCATTTGGTGAGTTTGGAGTGAAATCCAATCGCTAGACGTACGGAATACACCAACCACAACAATTAGGAACGAACTGTCGTTGAAATTGAATTGACCAATTTCTCGGACTTATTGATTTCGGATCGAGCTCAAAACTTGGGCAACATCATAATATGGTGGGAGGAGTCATTTGGTGAGTTTTGAGTGAAATCCAATCCCTAGAAGTATGGAATACACCAGCACTCCAGTTAGGAACGAACTGCCGTTGAACTTGAATTGTCCAATTTGGAACACCTATTGATTTCGGTTCGAGCCCATAACTTGGGCAACAACATAATATGGTGGGAGGAGTCGTTTGGTGAGTTTTGAGTGAAATCCAATCGCTAGAAGTATGGAACACACCAACCACTCCAATTAGGAACGAACTGCCGTTGAACTTGAATTGTCCAATTTGGAACACCTATTGATTTCGGATCGAACCCAAAACTTGGGCAACATCATAATACGGTGGGAGGAGTCATTCGGTGAGTTTTGAGTGAAATCAAATCGCTAGAAGTATGGAATACACCAACCACTCCAATTAGGAACAAACTGCCGTTGAACCTGAATTGTCCAATTTATCACACCTATTGATTTCGGATCGAGCACAAAACTTGGGCAACATCATAATATGGTGGGAGGAGTCGTTTGGTGAGTTTTGAGTGAAATCCAATCGCTAGAAGTATGGAATACACCAACCACTCCAATTAGGAACGAACTGCCATTGAACTTGAATTGTCCAATTTGGAACACCTATTGATTTCGGATCGAGCCCAAAACTTGGGCAACACCATAATACGGTGGGAGGACTCATTTGGTGAATTTTGAGTGAAATCAAATCGCTAGAAGTATGGAATACACCAACCACTCCAGTTAAGAACGAACTGCCGTTGAACTTGAATTGTCCAATTTGGAACACCTATTGATTTCAGTTCGAGCCCATAACTTGGGCAACATCATAATATGGTGGGAGGAGTCATTTGATGAGTATTGAGTGAAATCCAATCGCTAGAAGTATGGAATATACCAACCACTCCAGTTAGAAACGAACTGCCGTTGAACTTGGATTGTCCAATTTCTCACACCTATTGATTTCGGATCGAGCCCCAAACTTGGGCAACCACAAAATATGGTGGGAGGAGTCATTTGGTGAGTTTTGAGTGAAATCCAATCGCTAGAAGTGTGGAATACAACAACCACTCCAATTAGGAACGAACTGCCGTTGAACTTGAATTGTCCAATTTGGAACACCTATTGATTTCGGATCGAGCCCAAAACCTGGGCAACATAATAAAATGGTGGGAGGGGTCAATTGGTGAGTTTTGAGTGAAATCCAGTCGCTAGAAGTGTGGAATACACGAACCACTCCAGTTAGGAACAAACTGCCGTTATACTTGAATTTTCAAATTTGGAACACCTATTGATTTCGGATCGAGCCCAAAACTTGGGCAACATCATAATATGGTGGGAGGAGTCCTTTGGTGAGTTTTGAGTGAAATCCAATTGCTAGAAGTATGGAATACACCAACCACTCCACTTAGGAACGAACTGCCGTTGAACTTGAATTGTCCAATTTGGAACACCTATTGATTTCGGATCGAGCCCAAAACTTGGGCAACAAAATAATACGGTGGGAGGAGTCATTTGGTGAGTTTTGAGTGAAATCCAATTGCTAGAAGTATGCAATACACCAACCACTCCAATTAGGAACAAACTGCCGTTGAACTTGAATTGTCCAATTTCTCACACCTATTGATTTCGGATCGAGCCCCAAACTTGGGCAACATCATAATATGGTGGGAGGAGTCCTTTGGTGAGTTTTGAGTGAAATCCAATTGCTAGAAGTATGGAATACACCAACCACTCCACTTAGGAACGAACTGCCGTTGAACTTGAATTGTCCAATTTGGAACACCTATTGATTTCGGATCGAGCCCAAAACTTGGGCAACAAAATAATACGGTGGGAGGAGTCATTTGGTGAGTTTTGAGTGAAATCCAATTGCTAGAAGTATGCAATACACCAACCACTCCAATTAGGAACAAACTGCCGTTGAACTTGAATTGTCCAATTTCTCACACCTATTGATTTCGGATCGAGCCCCAAACTTGGGCAACATCATAATATGGTGGGAGGAGTCCTTTGGTGAGTTTTGAGTGAAATCCAATTGCTAGAAGTATGGAATACACCAACCACTCCACTTAGGAACGAACTGCCGTTGAACTTGAATTGTCCAATTTGGAACACCTATTGATTTCGGATCGAGCCCAAAACTTGGGCAACAAAATAATACGGTGGGAGGAGTCATTTGGTGAGTTTTGAGTGAAATCCAATTGCTAGAAGTATGCAATACACCAACCACTCCAATTAGGAACGAACTGCCGTTGAACTTGAATTGTCCAATTTCTTACACCTATTGATTTCGGATCGAGCCCAAAACTTGGGCAACATCAAAATATGGTGGGGGGAGTCATTTGGTGAGTTTTGAGTGAAATCCAATCGCTAGAAGTGTGGAATACACCAACCACTCCAATTAGGAACGAACTGCCGTTGAACTTGAATTGTCCAATTTCTCACTCTGATTGATTTCGGATCGAGCCCAAAACTTGGGCAACGTCATAATATGGTGGGAGGAGTCATTTGGTGAGTTTTGAGTGAAATCCAATCGCTAGAAGTGTGGAATACACCAACCACTCCAACTAGGAACGAACTGCCGTTGAACTTGAATTGTCCAATTTCTCACACCTATTGATTTCGGATCAAGCCCCAAACTTGGGCAACAACATAATATGGTGGGAGGATTCATTTGGTGAGTTTTGAGGGAAATCCAATCGCTAGAAGTATGGAATACACCAACCACTCCAATTAGGAACGAACTGCCGTTGAACTTGAATTGTCCAATTTCTGACACCTACTGATTTCGGATCGAGCCCAAAACTTGGGCAACATCATAATTTGGTGGGACGAGTCATTTGGTGAGTTTTGAGTGAAATCCAATCGCTAGAAGTATGGAATACACCAACCACTCCAATTAGGAACGAACTGCCGTTGAATTTGAATTGTCCAATTTCTCACACCTATTGATTTCGGATCGAGCCCAAAACTTGGGCAACATCATAATATGGTGGGAGTAGTCATTTGGTTTGTTTTGAGTGAAATCCAATCGCCAGAAGTATGGAATACACCAACCACTCCAATTAGGAATGAACTGCCGTTGAACTTTAATTGTCCAATTTGGAACACCTATTGATTTCGGATCGAGCCCCAAAGTTGGGCAACATCATAATATGGTGGGAGAAGTCATTTGGTGAGTTTTGAGTGAAATCCAATCGCTAGAAGTGTGGAATACACCAACCATTCCAATTAGGAACGAACTGCCGTTGAACTTGAATTGTCCAAGTTCTCACGCCTATTGTTTTCGGATCGAGCCCAAAACTTGGGCAACATCATAATATGGTGGGAGGAGTCATTTGGTTAGTTTTGAGTGAAATCCAATCGCTAGAAGTGTGAATTACACCAACCACTCCAATTAGGAACGAACTGCCGTTAAACATGAATTGTCCAATTTCTCACACCTATTGATTTTGGATCGAGCCCAAAACTTTGGCAACATCGTAATATGGTGGGAGGAGTCATTTGGTGTGTTTTGAGTGAAATCCAATCGCTAGAAGTGTGGAATACACCAACCACACCAATTAGGAACGAACTGCCGTTGAACTTGAATTGTCCAATTTCTAACACCTATTGATTTTGGATCGAGCCCAAAACTTGGGCAACATCATAATATGGTGGGAGTAGTCATTTGGTTTGTTTTGAGTGAAATCCAATCGCCAGAAGTATGGAATACACCAACCACTCCAATTAGGAATGAACTGCCGTTGAACTTTAATTGTCCAATTTGGAACACCTATTGATTTCGGATCGAGCCCCAAACTTGGGCAACATCATAATATGGTGGGAGGAGTCATTTGGTGAGTTTTGAGTGAAATCCAATCGCTAGAAGTATGGAATACACCAACCACTCCAATTAGGAACGAACTACCGTTGAACTTGAATTGTCCAATTTCTCACACCTATTGATTTCGAATCGAGCCCAAAACTTGGGCAACATCATAATATGGTGGGAGGTGGCATTCGTGAGTTTTGAGTGTAATCCAATCGCTAGAATTATGGAATACAGCAACCACTCCAATTAGGAACGAACTGCCGTTGAACTTGAATTGTCCAATTTCTCACACCTATAGATTTCGGATCGAGCCCCAAACTTGTGCAACATCATGATATGGTGGGAGGAGTCATTTGGTGAGTTTTGAGTGAAATCCAATCGCTAGAAGTATGGAATACACCAACCACTCCAATTAGGAACGAACTGCCGTTGAACTTGAATTGTCCAATTTCTCACACCTATTGATTTCGGATCGAGCCCAAAACTTGGGCAACAACATAATATGGTGGGAGGAGTCATTTGGTGAGTTTTGAGTGAAATCCAATCGCTAGAAGTATGGAATACACCAACCACTCCAATTAGGAACGAACTGTCGTTGAACTTTAATTGTCCAATTTGGAACACCTATTGATTTCGGATCGAGCAAAAAACTTGGGCAACATCATATTGTGGTGGGAGGAGTCATTTGGTGAGTTTTGAGTGAAATCCAATCCCTAGAAGTGTGGAATACACCAACCACTCCAATTAGGAACGAACTGCCGTTGAACTTGAATTGTCCAATTTCTAACACCTATTGATTTCGGATCGAGCCCCAAACTTGGGCAACATCATATTGTGGGAGGAGTCCTTTGGTGAGTTTTGAGTGAAATCCATTCGCTAGAAGTTTGGAATACACCAACCACTCCAATTAGGAACGAACTGTCGTTGAACTTGAATTGTCCAATTTGGAACACCTTTTGATTTCGGATCGAGCCCAAATCTTGGGCAACATCATAATCTGGTGGGAGGAGTCATTTGGTGAGTTTTGAGTGAAATCCAATCGCTAGAAGTATGGAATACACCAACCACTCCAATTAGGAACGAACTGCCGTTGAACTTGAATTGTCCAATTTGGAACACCTATTGATTTCGGTTCAAGCCCCAAACTTGGGCAACATCATAAGATGGTGGGAGGAGTCATTTGGTGAGTTTTGAGTGAAATCCAATCGCTAGAAGTATGGAATACACCAACCACTCCAATTTGGAACGAACTGTCGTTGAACTTTAATTGTCCAATTTGGAACACCTATTGATTTCGGATCGAGCAAAAAACTTGGGCAACATCATATTGTGGTGGGAGGAGTCATTTGGTGAGTTTTGAGTGAAATCCAATCCCTAGAAGTGTGGAATACACCAACCACTCCAATTAGGAACGAACTGCCGTTGAACTTGAATTGTCCAATTTCTAACACCTATTGATTTCGGATCGAGCCCCAAACTTGGGCAACATCATATTGTGGGAGGAGTCCTTTGGTGAGTTTTGAGTGAAATCCATTCGCTAGAAGTCTGGAATACACCAACCACTCCAATTAGGAACGAACTGTCGTTGAACTTGAATTGTCCAATTTGGAACACCTTTTGATTTCGGATCGAGCCCAAATCTTGGGCAACATCATAATCTGGTGGGAGGAGTCATTTGGTGAGTTTTGAGTGAAATCCAATCGCTAGAAGTATGGAATACACCAACCACTCCAATTAGGAACGAACTGCCGTTGAACTTGAATTGTCCAATTTGGAACACCTATTGATTCCGGTTCAAGCCCCAAACTTGGGCAACATCATAAGATGGTGGGAGGAGTCATTTGGTGAGTTTTGAGTGAAATCCAATCGCTAGAAGTATGGAATACACCAACCACTCGAATTAGGAACGAACTGCCGTTGAACTTGAATTGTCCAATTTCTCACGCCTATTGTTTTCGGATCGAGCCCAAAACTTGGGCAACATCGTAATATGGTGGGAGGAGTCATTTGGTGAGTTTTGAGAGAAATCCAATCCCTAGAAGTGTGGAATACACCAACCACTTCAATTAGGAACGAATTGCCGTTGAACTTGGATTGTCCAATTTCCCACACCTATGGATTTCAGATCGAGCCCAAAACATGGGCAACATCATAATAAGGTGGGAGGAGTTTTGAGTGAAATCCAATAGCTAGAAGCCTGGAATACACCAACCACTCCAATTAGGAACGAACTGCCGTTGAACTTGAATTGTCCAATTTCTAACACCTATTGATTTCGGATCGAGCCCCAAACTTGGGCAACATCATATTGTGGGAGGAGTCCTTTGGTGAGTTTTGAGTGAAATCCATTCGCTAGAAGTCTGGAATACACCAACCACTCCAGTTAGGAACGAACTGTCGTTGAACTTGAATTGTCCAATTTGGAACACCTTTTGATTTCGGATCGAGCCCAAATCTTGGGCAACATCATAATCTGGTGGGAGGAGTCATTTGGTGAGTTTTGAGTGAAATCCAATCGCTAGAAGTATGGAATACACCAACCACTCCAATTAGGAACGAACTGCCGTTGAACTTGAATTGTCCAATTTGGAACACCTATTGATTTCGGTTCAAGCCCCAAACTTGGGCAACATCATAAGATGGTGGGAGGAGTCATTTGGTGAGTTTTGAGTGAAATCCAATCGCTAGAAGTATGGAATACACCAACCACTCCAATTAGGAACGAACTGCCGTTGAACTTGAATTGTCCAATTTCTCACGCCTATTGTTTTCGGATCGAGCCCAAAACTTGGGCAACATCGTAATATGGTGGGAGGAGTCATTTGGTGAGTTTTGAGAGAAATCCAATCCCTAGAAGTATGGAATACACCAACCACTTCAATTAGGAACGAACTGCCGTTGAACTTGAATTGTCCAATTTGGAACACCTATTGATTTCGGTTCGAGCCCCAAACTTGGGCAACCTCATAAGATGGTGGGAGGAGTCATTTGGTGAGTTTTGAGTGAAATCCAATCGCTAGAAGTATGGAATACACCAACCACTCCAATTAGGAACGAACTGCCGTTGAACTTGAATTGTCCAATTTCTCACACCTATTGATTTCGGATCGAGCCCAAAACTTGGGCAACATCATAATATGGTGGGAGGAGTCATTTGCTGAGTTTTGAGTGAAATCCAATCGCTAGAAGTGTGGAATACACCAACCACTCCAATTAGGAACGAACTGCCGTTGAACTTGAATTGTCCAATTTCTCACACCTATTGATTTTGGATCGAGCCCAAAACTTGGGCAACATCATAATGTGGTGGGAGAAGTCATTTGGTGAGTTTTGAGTGAAATCCAATCGCTAGAAGTATGGAATACACCAACCACTCCAATTAGGAACGAACTGCCGTTGAACTTGAATTGTCCAATTTCTCACACCTATTGATTTCGGATCGAGCCCAAAACTTGGGCAACAACATAATATGGTGGGAGGAGTCATTTGGTGAGTTTTGAGTGAAATCCAATCGCTAGAAGTATGGAATACACCAACCACTCCAATTAGGAACGAACTGTCGTTGAACTTTAATTGTCCAATTTGGAACACCTATTGATTTCGGATCGAGCAAAAAACTTGGGCAACATCATATTGTGGTGGGAGGAGTCATTTGGTGAGTTTTGAGTGAAATCCAATCCCTAGAAGTGTGGAATACACCAACCACTCCAATTAGGAACGAACTGCCGTTGAACTTGAATTGTCCAATTTCTAACACCTATTGATTTCGGATCGAGCCCAAATCTTGGGCAACATCATAATATGGTGGGAGGAGTCATTTGGTCAGTTTTAAGTGAAATCAAATCGCCAGAAGTATGGAATACACCAACCACTCCAATTAGGAACGAACTGCCGTTGAACTTGAATTGTCCAATTTGGAACACCTATTGATTTCGGATCGAGCCCAAAACTTGGGCAACATCATAATATGGTGGGAGGAGTCATTTGGTGAGTTTTGAGTGAAATTCAATCGCTAGAAGTGTGGAATACACCAGCCACTCCAATTTGGAACGAACTGCCGTTGAACTTGAATTGTCCAATTTGGAACACCTATTGATTTCGGATCGAGCCGAAAACTTGGGCAACATCATAATATGGTGGGAGGAGTCATTTGGTGAGTTTTGAGTGAAATCCAATCGCTAAAAGTATGGAATACACCAACCACTCCAATTAGGAACGAACTGCCGTTGAACTTGAATTGTCCAATTTCACACACCTATTGATTTCAGACCGAGCCCAAAACTTGGGCAACATCATAATATGGTGGGAGGAGTTTTGAGTGAAATCCAATCGCTAGAAGTATGGAATACACCAACCACTGCAATTAGGAACGAACTGCCGTTGAACTTCAATTGTCCAATTTGGAACACCTATTGATTTCGGATCGAGCCCAAAACTTGGGCAACATCATAATATGGTGGGAGGAGTCATTTGGTGAGTTTTGAGGGAAATCCAATTGCTAGAACTATGGAATTCACCAACCACTCCAATTAGGAACGAACTGCCGTTGAACTTGAATTGTCCAATTTCTCACACCTATTGATTTCGGATCGAGCCCCAATCCTGGGCAACATCATAATGTGGTGGGAGGAGTCATTTGGTGAGTTTTGAGTGAAATCCAATCGCTAGAAGTATGGAATACACCAACCACTCCAATTAGGAACGAACTGCCGTTGAACTTGCATTGTCCAATTTGGAACACCTATTGTTTTCGGATCGAGCCCAAAACTAGGGCAACATCATAATATGGTGGGAGGAGTCATTTAGTGAGTTTTGAGTGAAATCCAATCGCTAGAAGTATGGAATACACCAACCACTCCAATTTGGAACGAACTGCCGTTGAACTTGAATTGTCCAATTTCTCACACCTATTGATTTCGGATCGAGCCCAAAACCTGGGCAACATCATAATATGCTGGGAGGAGTCATTTGGGAAGTTTTGAGTGAAATCCAATCGTTGGAAGTATGGAATACACCAACCACTCCCATTAGGAACGAACTGCCGTTGAACTTCAATTGTCCAATTTCTCACACCTATTGATTTCGGATCGACCCCAAAACTTGGGCAACATCATAATGTGGTGGGAGGAGTCATTTGGTGAGTTTTGAGTGAAATCCAATCTTTAGAAATATGGAATACACCAACCACTCCAATTAGGAACGAACTTCCGTTGAACTTGAATTGTCCAATTTCTCACACCTATTGATATCGGATCGAGGCCAAAACTTGGGCAACATCATAATATGGTGGGAGGAGTCATTTGGTGAGTTTTGAGTGAAATCCAATCGCTAGAAGTATGGAATACAACAACCACTCCAATTTGGAACGAACTGCCGTTGAACTTGAATTGTCCAATTTCTCACACCTATTGATTTCGGATCGAGCCCAAAACTTGGGCAACATCATAATACGGTGGGAGGAGTCATTTGGTGAGTTTTGAGTGAAATCCAATCGCTAGAAGTATGGAATACACCAACCACTCCCATTAGGAACGAACTGCCGTCGAACTTGAATTGTCCAATTTCTCACACCTATTGATTTCGGATCGAGCCCCAAACTTGGGCAACATCATAATATGGTGGGAGGAGTCATTTGGTGAGTTTTGAGTGAAATCCAATTGCTAGAACTATGGAATACACCAACCACTCCAATTAGGAACGAACTGCCGTTGAACTTGAATTGTCCAATTTGGAACACCTATTGATTTCGGATCAAGCCCAAAACTTGGGCAACATCATAATATGGTTCGAGGAGTCATTTGGTGAGTTTTGAGTGATATCCAATCGCTAGAAATATGGAATACACCAACCACTCCAATTAGGAACGAACTTCCGTTGAACTTGAATTGCCCAATTTCTCACACCTATTGATTTCGGATCGAGCCCAAAACTTGGGCAACATGATAATGTGGTGGGAGGAGTCATTTGGTGAGTTTTGAGTGAAATCCAATCGCTAGAAGTATGGAATACACCAACCACTTCAATTAGGAACGAATTGCCGTTGATCTTGAATTGCCCAATTTCTCACACCTATTGATTTCGCATCGAGCCCAAAACATGGGAAACATCATAATATGGTGGGAGGAGTCATTTGGTGAGTTTTGAGTGAAATCCAATCGCTAGAACTATGGAATACACCAACCACTGCAATTGGGAACGAACCGCCGTTGAACTTGAATTGTCCAATTTGGAACACCTATTGATTTCGGATCGAGCCCAAAACTTGGGCAACATCATAATATGGTGGGAGGAGTCATTTGGTGAGTTTTGAGTGAAATCCAATCGCTAGAAGTATGGAATACACCAACCACTACAATTTGGAACGAACTGCCGTTGAACTTGAATTGCCCAATTTCTCACACCTATTGATTTCGGATCGAGCCCAAAACTTGGGCAACATCATAATATGGTGGGAGGAGTCATTTGGTGAGTTTTGAGTGAAATCCAATCGCTAGAAGTATGGAATACACCAACCACTCCCATTAGGAACGAACTGCCGTTGAACATGAATTGTCCAATTGGGAACACCTATTGATTTCGGATCGAGCCCAAAAGTTGGGCAACATCATAATATGGTGGGAGGAGTCATTTGGTGAGTTTTGAGGGAAATCCAATGGCTAGAAGTATGGAATACACCAACCACTCCAATTAGGAACGAACTGCCGTTGAACTTGAATTGTCCAATTTCTAACACCTATTGATTTCGGATCGAGCCCAAAACTTGGGCAACATCATAATATGGTGGGAGGAGTCTTGGTGAGTTTTGAGTGAAATCCAATCGCTAGACGTATGGAATACACCAACCACTCAAATTAGGAACGAACTGCCGTTGAACTTGAATTGTCCAATTTCTCACACCTATTGATTTCGGATTGAGCCCTAAACTTGGGCAACACCATAATATGGTGGGAGGACACATTTGGTGAGTTTTGAGTGAAATCCAATCGCTAGAAGTGTGGAATACACCAACCACTCCAATTAGGAATGAACTGTCGTTGAAATTGAATTGACCAATTTCTCACACCTATTTATTTCGGATCGAGCCCCAAAGTTGGGCAACATCATAATATGGTGGGAGGAGTCATTTTGTGAGTTTTGAGTGAAATCCAATCGCTAGAAGTATGGAATACACCAACCACTACAATTAGGAAGAAACTGCCGTTGAACTTGAATTGGCCAATTTCTGACACCTATTGATTTCGGATCGAGCCCAATTTCTCACACCTATTGATTTCGCATCGAGCCCAAAACTTGGGCAACATCATAATATGGTGGGAGGAGTCATTTGGTGAGTTTTGAGTGAAATCCAATCGCAAGAAGTATGGAATACACCAACCACTCCAATTAGGAACGAACTGCTGTTGAACTTCAATTGTCCAATTTGGAACACCTATTGATTTCGGATCGAGCCCAAAACTTGGGCAACAACATAATATGGTGGGAGGAGTCATTTGGTTAGTTTTGAGTGAAATCCAATCGCTAGAAGTATGGAATTTACCAACCACTCCAATTACGAACGAACTGCCGTTGAACTTGAAGTGTCCAATTTGGAACACCTATTGATTTCGGATCGAGCCCAAAACTTGGGCAACATCATAATATGGTGGGATGAGTCATTTGGTGAGTTTTTAGTGAAATCCAATCGCTAGAAGTATGGAATACACCAACCACTACAATTAGGAACGAACTGCCGTTGAACTTGAATTGTCCAATTTCTCACACCTATTCATTTCGGATCGAGCCCAAAACTTGGGCAACATCATAATATGGTGGGAGGAGTCATTTCGTGACTTTTGAGTGAAATCCAATCCCTAGAAGTACGGAATACACCAACCACTCCAATTAGGAAATGAACTGCCGTTGAACTTGAATTGTCCAATTTCTCACACCTATGGATTTCGGATCGAGCCCAAAACTTGGGCAACATCATAATATGGTGGGAGGAGTCATTTTGTGAGTTTTGAGTGAAATCCAATCGCTAGAAGTATGGAATACACCAACCACTCCAATTAGGAACGAACTGCCGTTGAACTTGAATTGTCCAATTTCTCACACCTATTGATTTCGGATTGAGCCCAAAACTTGGGCAACATCATAATATGGTGGGAGGAGTCATTTGGTGAGTTTTGAGTGAAATCCAATCTCTAGAAGTATGGAATACACCAATCACTCCAATTTGGAACTATCTGCCGTTGAACTTGAATTGTCCAATTTCTCACACCAATTAATTTCGGATCGAGCCCAAAACTTGGGCAACATCATAATATGGTGGGAGGAGTTATTTGGTGAGTTTTGAGTGAAATCCAGTCGCTAGAAGTATGGAATACACCAACCACTCCAATTAGGAACGAACTGCCGTTGAACTTGAATTGTCCAATTTCTCACACCTATTGATTTCGGATCGAACCCAAAACTTGGGCAACATCATAATGCGGTGGGAGGAGTCATTTGGTTTGTTTTGAGTGAAATCAAATCGCTAGAAGTATGGAATACACCAACCACAACAATTAGGAACGAACTGCCGTTGAACTTGAATTGTCCAATTTGGAACACCTATTGATTTCGGATCGAGCCCAAAACTTGGGCAACATCATAATATGGTGGGAGGACTCATTTGGTTAGTTTTGAGTGAAATCCAATCGCTTGAAGTAAGGAATACACCAACCACTCCAATTAGGAACGATCTGCCGTTGGACTTGAATTGTCCAATTTCTCACACCTATTGATTTCGGATCGAACCCCAAACTTGGGCAACATCATAATATGGTGGGAGGAGTCATTTGGTGAGTTTTGAGTGAAATCCAATCCCTAGAAGTATGGAATACAGCAACCACTCCAATTAGGAACGAACTGCCGTTGAACTTGAATTATCCAATTTCTCACACCTATTGATTTCGGATCGAGCCCAAAACTTGGGCAACATCATAATGTGGTGGGAGGAGTCATTTGGTTTGTTTTGAGTGAAATCCAATCGCTAGAAGTATGGAATACACCAACCACCCCAATTAGGAACGAACTGCCGCTGAACTTGAATTGTCCAATTTGGAACACCTATTGATTTCGTATCGAGCCCGAAACTTGGGCAACATCATAATATGGTGGGAGGAGTCATTTGTTGAGTTTTGAGAGAAATCCAGTCGCTAGAAGTATGGAATACAGCAACCACCCCAGTTAGGAACGAACTGGCGTTGAACTTTAATTTTCCAATTTCTCACACCTATTGATTTCGGATCGAGCCCAAAACTTGGGCAACATCATAATATGGTGGGAGGAGTCATTTGGTGAGTTTTGAGTGAAATCCAATCGCTAGAAGTATGGAATACACCAACCACTCCAATTAGGAACGAACTGCCGTTGAACTTGAATTGTCCAATTTGGAACACCTATTGATTTCGGATCGAGCCCAAAACTTGGACAACAACATAATATGGTGGGAGTAGTCATTTGGTTAGTTTTGAGTGAAATCCAATCGCTAGAAGTATGGAATACACCAACCACTCCAATTAGGAACGAACTGCCGTTGAACTTGAATTGTCCAATTTGGAACACCTATTGATTTCGGATCAAGCCCAAAACTTGGGCAACATCACAATATGGTTCGAGGAGTCATTTGGTGAGTTTTGAGTGAAATCCAATCGCTAGAAGTATGGAATACACCAACCACTACAATTAGGAACGAACTGCCGTTGAACTTGAATTGCCCAATTTCTCACACCTATTGATTTCGGATCGAGCCCAAAACTTGGGCAACATCATAATATGGTGGGAGGAGTCATTTGGTGAGTTTTGAGTGAAATCCAATCGCTAGAAGTATGGAATACACCAACCACTACAATTTGGAACGAACTGCCGTTGAACTTGAATTGCCCAATTTCTCACACCTATTGATTTCGGATCGAGCCCAAAACTTGGGCAACATCATAATATGGTGGGAGGAGTCATTTGGTGAGTTTTGAGTGAAATCCAATCGCTAGAAGTATGGAATACACCAACCACTCCAATTAGGAACGAACTGCCGTTGAACTTGAATTGTCCAATTTGGAACACCTATTGATTTCGGATCGAGCCCAAAACTTGGACAACAACATAATATGGTGGGAGGAGTCATTTGGTGAGTTTTGAGTGAAATCCAATCGCTAGAAGTATGGAATACAACAACTACCCCGATTAGGAATGAACTGTCGTTGAAATTGAATTGACCAATTTCTCACACCTATTGATTTCGGATCGAGCCCCAAAGTTGGGCAACATCATAATATGGTGGGAGGAGTCATTTGGTGAGTTTTGAGTGAAATCCAATCGCTAGAAGTATGGAATACACCAACCACTCCAATTACGAACGAACTGCCGTTGAACTTGAAGTGTCCAATTTGGAACACCTATCGATTTCGGATCGAGCCCAAAACCTGGGCAACACCATAATATGGTGGGAGGAGTCATTTGGTGAGTTTTGAGTGAAATCCAATCGCTAGAAGTATGGAATACACCAACCACTACAATTAGGAACGAACTGCCGTTGAACTTGAATTGTCCAATTTCTCACACCTATTGATTTCGGATCGAACCCAAAACTTGGGCAACATCATAATGCGGTGGGAGGAGTCATTTGGTTTGTTTTGAGTGAAATCAAATCGCTAGAAGTATGGAATACACCAACCACAACAATTAGGAACGAACTGCCGTTGAACTTGAATTGTCCAATTTGGAACACCTATTGATTTCGTATCGAGCCCAAAACTTGGGCAACAACATAATGTGGTGGGAGGAGTCACTTGGTGAGTTTTGAGAGAAATCCCGTCGCTAGAAGTATGGAATACACCAACCACTCCAATTAGGAACGAACTGCCGTTGAACTTGAATTGTCCAATTTGGAACACCTATTGATTTCGGATCGAGCCCAAAACTTGGGCAACATCATAATATGGTGGGAGGAGTCATTTCGTGACTTTTGAGTGAAATCCAATCCCTAGAAGTACGGAATACACCAACCACTCCAATTAGGAAATGAACTGCCGTTGAACTTGAATTGTCCAATTTCTCACACCTATGGATTTCGGATCGAGCCCAAAACTTGGGCAACATCATAATATGGTGGGAGGAGTCATTTTGTGAGTTTTGAGTGAAATCCAATCGCTAGAAGTATGGAATACACCAACCACTCCAATTAGGAACGAACTGCCGTTGAACTTGAATTGTCCAATTTCTCACACCTATTGATTTCGGATTGAGCCCAAAACTTGGGCAACATCATAATATGGTGGGAGGAGTCATTTGGTGAGTTTTGAGTGAAATCCAATCTCTAGAAGTATGGAATACACCAATCACTCCAATTTGGAACTATCTGCCGTTGAACTTGAATTGTCCAATTTCTCACACCAATTAATTTCGGATCGAGCCCAAAACTTGGGCAACATCATAATATGGTGGGAGGAGTTATTTGGTGAGTTTTGAGTGAAATCCAGTCGCTAGAAGTATGGAATACACCAACCACTCCAATTAGGAACGAACTGCCGTTGAACTTGAATTGTCCAATTTCTCACACCTATTGATTTCGGATTGAGCCCAAAACTTGGGCAACATCATAATATGGTGGGAGGAGTCATTTGGTGAGTTTTGAGTGAAATCCAATCTCTAGAAGTATGGAATACACCAATCACTCCAATTTGGAACTATCTGCCGTTGAACTTGAATTGTCCAATTTCTCACACCAATTAATTTCGGATCGAGCCCAAAACTTGGGCAACATCATAATATGGTGGGAGGAGTCATTTGGTGAGTTTTGAGTGAAATCCAATCGCTAGAAGTATGGAATACACCAACCACTCCCATTAGGAACGAACTGCCGTTGAACATGAATTGTCCAATTGGGAACACCTATTGATTTCGGATCGAGCCCAAAAGTTGGGCAACATCATAATATGGTGGGAGGAGTCATTTGGTGAGTTTTGAGTGAAATCCAATGGCTAGAAGTATGGAATACACCAACCACTCCAATTAGGAACGAACTGCCGTTGAACTTGAATTGTCCAATTTCTAACACCTATTGATTTCGGATCGAGCCCAAAACTTGGGCAACATCATAATATGGTGGGAGGAGTCATTTGGTGAGTTTTGAGTGAAATCCAATCGCTAGAAGTATGGAATACAACAACTACCCCGATTAGGAATGAACTGTCGTTGAAATTGAATTGACCAATTTCTCACACCTATTGATTTCGGATCGAGCCCCAAAGTTGGGCAACATCATAATATGGTGGGAGGAGTCATTTGGTGAGTTTTGAGTGAAATCCAATCGCTAGAAGTATGGAATACACCAACCACTCCAATTACGAACGAACTGCCGTTGAACTTGAAGTGTCCAATTTGGAACACCTATTGCTTTCGGATCGAGCCCAAAACTTGGACAACACCATAATATGGTGGGAGGAGTCATTTGGTGAGTTTTGAGTGAAATCCAATCGCTAGAAGTATGGAATACACCAACCACTACAATTAGGAACGAATTGCCGTTGATCTTGAATTGCCCAATTTCTCACACCTATTGATTTCGGATTGAGCCCAAAACTTGGGCAACATCATAATATGGTGGGAGGAGTCATTTGGTGAGTTTTGAGTGAAATCCAATCTCTTGAAGTATGGAATACACCAATCACTCCAATTTGGAACTATCTGCCGTTGAACTTGAATTGTCCAATTTCTCACACCAATTAATTTCGGATCGACCCCAAAACTTGGGCAACAACATAATATGGTGGGAGTAGTCATTTGGTTAGTTTTGAGTGAAATCCAATTGCTAGAAGTATGGAATACACCAACCACTCCAATTAGGAACGAACTGCCGTTGAACTTGAATTGTCCAATTTGGAACACCTATTGATTTCGGATCAAGCCCAAAACTTGGGCAACATCACAATATGGTTCGAGGAGTCATTTGGTGAGTTTTGAGTGAAATCCAATCGCTAGAAGTATGGAATACACCAACCACTACAATTAGGAACGAACTGCCGTTGATCTTGAATTGCCCAATTTCTCACACCTACTGATTTCGGATCGAGCCCAAAACTTGGGCAACATCATAATATGGTGGGAGGAGACATTTGGTGAGTTTTGAGTGATTCCAATCGCTAGAAGTGTGGAATACACCAACCACTCCAATTAGGAATGAACTGTCGTTGAAATTGAATTGACCAATTTCTCACACCTATTGATTTCGGATCGAGCCCCAAAGTTGGGCAACATCATAATATGGTGGGAGGAGTCATTTGGTGAGTTTTGAGTGAAATCCAATCGCTAGAAGTATGGAATACACCAACCACTCCAATTACGAAAGAACTGCCGTTGAACTTGAAGTGTCCAATTTGGAACACCTATTGATTTCGGATCGAGCCCAAAACTTGGGCAACACCATAATATGGTGGGAGGAGTCATTTGGTGAGTTTTGAGTGAAATCCGATCGCTAGACGTATGGAATACACCAACCACTACAATTAGGAACGAATTGCCGTTGATCTTGAATTGCCCAATTTGTCACACCTATTGATTTCGCATCGAGCCCAAAACTTGGGCAACATCATCATATGGTGGGAGGAGTCATTTGGTGAGTTTTGAGTGAAATCCAATCGCTAGACGTATGGAATACACCAACCACTCAAATTAGGAACGAACTGCCGTTGAACTTGAATTGTCCAATTTCTCACACCTATTGATTTCGGATCGTGCCCCAAACTTGGGCAACATCATAATATGGTGGGAGGAGTCATTTGGTGAGTTTTGAGTGAAACATCATAATATGGTGGGAGGAGTCATTTGGTGAGTTTTGATTGAAATCCAATCACTAGAAGTATGGAATACACCAACCACTCCAATTAGGAACGAACTGCCGTTGAACTTGAATTGTCCAATTTGGAACACCTATTGATTTCAGATCGATCCCAAAACTTGGGCAACATCATAATATGGTGGGAGGAGACTTTTGGTGAGTTTTGAGTGAAATCCAATCGCTAGAAGTGTGGAATACACCAACCACTCCAATTTGGAATGAACTGTCGTTGAAATTGAATTGACCAATTTCTCACACCTATTGATTTCGGATCGAGCCCCAAAGTTGGGCAACATCATAATATGGTGGGAGGAGTCATTTTGTGAGTTTTGAGTGAAATCCAATCGCTAGAAGTATGGAATACAACAACCCCTACAATTAGGAACGAACTGCCGTTGAACTTGAATTGCCCAATTTCTCACACCTATTGATTTCGGATCGAGCCCAAAACTTGGGCAACATCATAATATGGTGGGAGGACTCATTTGGTTAGTTTTGAGTGAAATCCAATCGCTAGAAGTATGGAATACACCATCCACTCCAATTAGGAACGAACTGCCGTTGAACTTAAATTGTCCAATTTTTCACACCTATTGATTTCAGATCGAGCCCAAAACTTGGGCAACATCATAATAAGGTGGGAGGAGTCCTTTGGTGCGTTTTGAGTGAAATCCAATCGCTAGAAGTGGGGAATACACCAACCATTCCAATTAGGAACGAACTGCCGTTGAACTTGAATTGTCCAATTTCTCACACCTATTGATTTCGGATCGAACCCAAAGCTTGGGCAACATCATAATGTGGTGGGAGGAGTCATTTGGTTTGTTTTGAGTGAAATCCAATCGCTAGAAGTATGGAATACACCAACCACTCCAATTAGGAAGGAACTACCGTTGAACTTGAATTGTCCAATTTCTCACACCTTTTGATTTCGGATCGATCCCCAAACTTGGGCAACACCATAATATGGTGGGAGGAGTCATTTGGTGAGTTTTGAGTGAAATCCAATTGCTAGAAGTATGGAATACACCAACCACTCCAATTAGGAACGAACTGTCGTTGAACTTGAATTGTCCAATTTCTTACACCTATTGATTTCGGATCGAGCCCAAAACTTGGGCAACATCATAATATGGTGGGAGGAGTCATTTGGTTAGTTTTGAATGAAATCCAATCGCGAGAAGTATGGAATACCACAATCACTCCAATTAGGAACGAACTGCCGTTGAACTTGAATTGTCCAATTTCTCACCCCTATTGATTTCGGATCGAACCCCAAACTTGTGCAACATAATAATATGGTGGGAGGAGTCATTTGGTGAGATTTGAGTGAAATCCTATCGCTAGAAGTATGGAATACACCAACCACTCCAATGAGGAACGAACTGCCGTTGAACTTGAATTGTCCAATTTGGAACACCTATTGATTTCGGATCGAGCCCAAAACTTGGGCAACATCATAATATGGTGGGAGGAGTCATTTGGTGAGTTTTGAGTGAAATCCAATCGCTAGAAGTGTGGAATACACCAACCACTCCAATTTGGAATGAACTGTCGTTGAAATTGAATTGACCAATTTCTCACACCTATTGATTTCGGATCGAGCCCCAAAGTTGGGCAACATCATAATATGGTGGGAGGAGTCATTTTGTGAGTTTTGAGTGAAATCCAATCGCTAGAAGTATGGAATACAACAACCCCTACAATTAGGAACGAACTGCCGTTGAACTTGAATTGCCCAATTTCTCACACCTATTGATTTCGGATCGAGCCCAAAACTTGGGCAACATCATAATATGGTGGGAGGACTCATTTGGTTAGTTTTGAGTGAAATCCAATCGCTAGAAGTATGGAATACACCATCCACTCCAATTAGGAACGAACTGCCGTTGAACTTAAATTGTCCAATTTTTCACACCTATTGATTTCAGATCGAGCCCAAAACTTGGGCAACATCATAATAAGGTGGGAGGAGTCCTTTGGTGCGTTTTGAGTGAAATCCAATCGCTAGAAGTGGGGAATACACCAACCATTCCAATTAGGAACGAACTGCCGTTGAACTTGAATTGTCCAATTTCTCACACCTATTGATTTCGGATCGAACCCAAAGCTTGGGCAACATCATAATGTGGTGGGAGGAGTCATTTGGTTTGTTTTGAGTGAAATCCAATCGCTAGAAGTATGGAATACACCAACCACTCCAATTAGGAAGGAACTACCGTTGAACTTGAATTGTCCAATTTCTCACACCTTTTGATTTCGGATCGATCCCCAAACTTGGGCAACACCATAATATGGTGGGAGGAGTCATTTGGTGAGTTTTGAGTGAAATCCAATTGCTAGAAGTATGGAATACACCAACCACTCCAATTAGGAACGAACTGCCGTTGAACTTGAATTGTCCAATTTCTTACACCTATTGATTTCGGATCGAGCCCAAAACTTGGGCAACATCATAATATGGTGGGAGGAGTCATTTGGTTAGTTTTGAATGAAATCCAATCGCGAGAAGTATGGAATACCACAATCACTCCAATTAGGAACGAACTGCCGTTGAACTTGAATTGTCCAATTTCTCACCCCTATTGATTTCGGATCGAACCCCAAACTTGTGCAACATAATAATATGGTGGGAGGAGTCATTTGGTGAGATTTGAGTGAAATCCTATCGCTAGAAGTATGGAATACACCAACCACTCCAATGAGGAACGAACTGCCGTTGAACTTGAATTGTCCAATTTGGAACACCTATTGATTTCGGATCGAGCCCAAAACTTGGGCAACATCATAATATGGTGGGAGGAGTCATTTGGTGAGTTTTGAGTGAAATCCAATCGCTAGAAGTATGGAATACAACAACCACTCCAATTAGGAACGAACTGCCGTTGAACTTGAATTGTCCAATTTCTCACACATATTGATTTCGGATCGAGCCCAAAACTTGGGCAACATCATAATATGGTGGGAGGAGTCATTTGGTTAGTTTTGAGTGAAATCCAACCTCTAGAAGTATGGAATACACCAACCACTCCAATTTGGAACGAACTGCCGTTGAACTCTAATTGTCACATTTGGAACACCTATTGATATCGGATCGAGCCCAAAACTTGGGCAACACCATAATATGGTGGGAGGAGTCATTTGGTGAGTTTTGAGTGAAATCCAACTGCTAGAAGTATGGAATACACCAACCATTCCAATTAGGAACGAACTGCCGTTGAACTTGAATTCTCCAATTTCTCACCACTATTGATTTCGAATCGAGCCCAAAACTTGGGCAACATCATAATATGGTGGGAGGAGTCATTTGGTTAGTTTTGAGTGAAATCCAATCGCTAGAAGTTTGGAATACACCAACCACTCCAATTAGGAACGAACTGCCGTTGAACTTGAATTGTCCAATTTCTCACATCCATTGATTTCGGATCGAGCCCCAAACTTGGGCAACATCATAATATGGTGGGAGGAGTCATTTGCTGAGTTTTGAGTGAAATCCAATCGCTAGAAGTATGGAATACACCAACCACTCCAATTAGGAACGAACTGCCGTTGAACTTGAATTGTCCAATTTCTCACACCGATTGATTTCGGATCGAGCCCAAAACTTGGGCAACATCATAATATGGTGCGAGGAGTCATTTGGTGAGTTTTGAGTGAAATCCAATCGTTTGAAGTATGGAATACACCAACCACTCCAATTAGGTACGAACTGCCATTGAACTTGAATTGTCCAATTTGGAACAACTATTGATTTCGGATCGACCCCAAAACTTGGGCAACATCATAATATGGTGGGAGGAGTCATTTGGTGAGTTTTGAGTGAAATCCAATCGCAAGAAGTATGGAATACACCAACCACTCCAATTAGGAACGAACTGCCGTTGAACTTCAATTGTCCGATTTCTCACACCTATTGATTTCGGATCGAGCCCCAAACTTGGGCAACATCATAATATGGTGGCAGGAGTCATTTGGTGAGTTTTGAGTGAAATCCAATCGCTAGAAGTAGGGAATACACCAACCACTCCAATTAGGAACGAATTGCCGTTGAACTTGAATTGTCCAATTTGGAACTCCTATAGATTTCGGATCGAGCCCCAAATTTGGGCAACATCATAATATGGTGGGAGGAGTCATTTGGGGAGTTTTGAGTGAAATCCAATCGCTAGAAGTATGGAATACACCAACCACTCCAATTAGGAACGAGCTGCCGTTGAACTTGAAATGTCCGATTTCTCACACCTATTGATTTCGGATCGATCCCCAAACTTGGGCAACATCATAATATGGTGGCAGGAGTCATTTGGTGAGTTTTGAGTGAAATCCAATCGCTAGAAGTAGGGAATACACCAACCACTCCAATTAGGAACGAACTGCCGTTGAACTTGAATTGTCCAATTTGGAACTCCTATAGATTTCGGATCGAGCCCCAAACTTGGGCAACATCATAATATGGTGGGAGGAGTCATTTGGTGAGTTTTGAGTGAAATCCAATCGCTAGAAGTATGGAATACACCAACCACTCCAATTAGGAACGAACTGCCGTTGAACTTGAATTGTCCGATTTCTCACACCTATTGATTTCGGATCGAGCCCCAAACTTGGGAAACATCATAATATGGTGGGAGGAGTCATTTGGTGAGTTTTGAGTGAAATCCAATCGCTAGAAGTATGGAATACACCAACCACTCCAATTAGGAACGAACTGCCGTTGAACTTGAATTGTCCAATTTGGAACACCTATTCATTTCGGATCGAGGCCAAAACTTGGGCAAAATCATAATATGGTGGGAGGAGTCATTTGGTGAGTTTTGAGTGAATCCCAATCGCCAGAAGTATGGAATACCCCAACCACTCCAATTACGAACGAACTGCCGTTGAACTTGAATTGTCCAATTTGGAACACCTATTGATTTCGGATGAAGCCCAAAACTTGGGCAACAACATAATATGGTGGGAGGAGTCATTTGGTAATTTTTGAGTGAAATCCAATCCCTAGAAGTATGGAGTACACCAACCACTCCAATTAGGAAAGAACTGTCGTTGAACTTGAATTGTCCAATTTCTCACACCTATTGATTTCGGATCGAGCCCAAAACTTGGGCAACCTCATAATATGGTGGGAGGAGTCATTTGGTGAGTTTTGAGTGAAATCCAATCGCTAGAAGTATGGAATACACCAACCACTCCCATTAGGAACGAACTGCCGTTGAACTTGAATTGTCCAATTTCTCACACCTATTGATTTCGGATCGAACCCCAAACTTGTGCAACATCATAATATGGTGGGAGGAGTGATTTGGTGAGTTTTGAGTGAAATCCAATCGCTAGAAGTACGGAAGACACCAACCACTCCGATTAGGAACGAACTGCCGTTGAACTTGAATTGTCCAATTTGGAACACCTATTGATTTCGGATCGAGCCCAAAAGTTGGGCAACATCATAATATGGTGGGAGGAGTCATTTGGTGAGTTTTGAGTGAAATCCAATCACAAGAAGTGTGGAATACACCAACCACTACAATTAGGAACGAACTGCCGTTGAACTTGAATTGTCCAATTTGGAAGACCTATTTATTTCGGATCGAGGCCAAAACTTGGGCAACATCATAATATGATGGGAGGAGTCATTTGGTGAGTTTTGAGTGAAATCCAATCGCTAGAAGTATGGAATACACCAACCACTCCAATTAGGAACGAACTGCCGTTGAACTTGAATTGTCCAATTTCTCACACCTATTGATTTCGGATCGAGCCCCAAACTTGGGCAACATCATAATATGGTGGGAGGAGTCATTTGGTAAGTTTTGAGTGAAATCCAATCGCTAGAAGTATGGAATACAGCAACCACTCCAATTAGGAACGAACTGCCGTTGAACTTGAATTGTCCAATTTGGAACACCTATCGATTTCGGATCGAGCCCAAAACTTGGGCAACATCATAATATGGTGGGAGGAGTCATTTGGTGAGTTTTGAGTGAAATCCAATCGCTAGAAGTATGGAATACACCAACCACTCCAATTAGGAACGAATGGCGTTGAACTTGAATTGTCCAATTTCTCACTCCTATTGATTTCGGATCGAGCCCAAAACTTGGGCAACATCATAATATCGTGGGAGGAGTCATTTGGTGATTTTTCAGTGAAATCCAATCGCTAGAAATATGGAATACACCAACCACTCCAATTAGGAACGAACTGCCGTTGAACTTTAATTGTCCAAATTCTCACACCTATTGATTTCGGATCGAGCGCAAAACTTGGGCAACATCATAATAAGGTGGGAGGAGTCCTTTGGTGCGTTTTGAGTGAAATCCAATCGCTAGAAGTGGGGAATACACCAACCATTCCAATTAGGAACGAACTGCCGTTGAACTTGAATTGTCCAATTTCTCACACCTATTGATTTCGGATCGAACCCAAAGCTTGGGCAACATCATAATGTGGTGGGAGGAGTCATTTGGTTTGTTTTGAGTGAAATCCAATCGCTAGAAGTATGGAATACACCAACCACTCCAATTAGGAAGGAACTACCGTTGAACTTGAATTGTCCAATTTCTCACACCTATTGATTTCGGACCGAGCCCCAAAATTGGGGCAACATCATAATATGGTGGCAGGAGTCATTTGGTGAGTTTTGAGTGAAATCCAATCGCTAGAAGTATGGAATACACCAACCACTCCAATTAGGAACGAACTGCCGTTGAACTTGAATTGTCCAATTTGGAACACCTATCGATTTCGGATCGAGCCCAAAACTTGGGCAACATCATAATATGGTGGGAGGAGTCATTTGGTGAGTTTTGAGTGAAATCCAATCGCTAGAAGTGTAGAATACACCAACCACTCCAACTAGGAACGAACTGACGTTGAACTTGAATTGTCCAATTTCTCACACCTATTGATGTCGGATCGAGCCCAAAACATGGGCAACATCATAATATGGTGGGAGGAGTCATTCGGTGTGTTTTGAGTGAAATCCAATCGCTAGAAGTATGGAATACACCAACCACTCTCATTAGGAACGAACTGCCGTTGAACTTGAATTGTCCGATTTCTCACACCTATTGATTTCGGACCGAGCCCCAAACTTGGGGCAACATCATAATATGGTGGCAGGAGTCATTTGGTGAGTTTTGAGTGAAATCCAATCGCTTGAAGTGTGGAATACACCAACCACTCCAATTAGGAACGAACTGCCGTTGAACCTGAATAGTCCAATTTCTCAGACCTATTGATTTCGGATCGAGCCCAAAACTTGGGCAACAACATAATATGGTGGGAGGAGTCATTTGGTGAGTTTTGAGTGAAATCCAGTCGCTAGAAGTATGGAATACACCAACCACTCCCATTAGGAACAAACTGCCGTTGAACTTGAATTGTCCAATTCGGAACACCTATTGATTTCGGATCGAGCCCAAAACTTGGGCAACATCATAATATGGTGGGAGGAGTCATTTGGTTAGTTTTGAGTGGAATCCAATCTCTAGAAGTATGGAATAAAGCAACCACTCCCATTAGGAACGAACTGCCGTTGAACTGGAATTGTCCAATTTGGAACACCTATTAATTTCGGATCGAGCCCAAAACTTGGGCAACATCATAATATGGTGGGAGGAGTCATTTGGTGAGTTTTGAGTGAAATCCAATTGCTAGAAGTATGGAATACACCAACCACTCCAATTAGGAACGAACTGCCGTTGAACTTGAATTGTCCAATTTCTCACACCTATTGATTTTGGATCGAGCCCCAAACTTGGGCAACATCATAATATGGTGGCAGGAGTCATTTGGTTAGTTTTGAGTGGAATCCAATCGCTAGAAGTATGGAATACACCAACCACTCCCATTAGGAACGAACTGCCGTTGAACTGGAATTGTCCAATTTGGAACACCTATTAATTTCGGATCGAGCCCAAAACTTGGGCAACATCATAATATGGTGGGAGGAGTCATTTGGTGAGTTTTGAGTGAAATCCAATTGCTAGAAGTATGGAATACACCAACCACTCCAATTAGGAACGAACTGCCGTTGAACTTGAATTGTCCAATTTCTCACACCTATTGATTTCGGATCGAGCCCAAAACATGGGCAACATCTTAATATGGTGGGAGGAGTCATTCGGTGTGTTTTGAGTGAAATCCAATCGCTAGAAGTATGGAATACACCAACCACTCTCATTAGGAACGAACTGCCGTTGAACTTGAATTGTCCGATTTCTCACACCTATTGATTTCGGACCGAGCCCCAAAATTGGGGCAACATCATAATATGGTGGCAGGAGTCATTTGGTGAGTTTTGAGTGAAATCCAATCGCTAGAAGTATGGAATACACCGACCACTCCAATTAGGAACGAACTGCCGTTGAACTTGAATTGTCCAATTTGGAACACCTATCGATTTCGGATCGAGCCCAAAACTTGGGCAACATCATAATATGGTGGGAGGAGTCATTTGGTGAGTTTTGAGTGAAATCCAATCGCTAGAAGTGTAGAATACACCAACCACTCTAACTAGGAACGAACTGACGTTGAACTTGAATTGTCCAATTTCTCACACCTATTGATTTCGGACCGAGCCCCAAACTTGGGGCAACATCATAATATGGTGGCAGGAGTCATTTGGTGAGTTTTGAGTGAAATCCAATCGCTTGAAGTGTGGAATACACCAACCACTCCAACTAGGAACGAACTGACGTTGAACTTGAATTGTCCAATTTCTCACACCTATTGATTTCGGACCGAGCCCCAAACTTGGGGCAACATCATAATATGGTGGCAGGAGTCATTTGGTGAGTTTTGAGTGAAATCCAATCGCTTGAAGTGTGGAATACACCAACCACTCCAATTAGGAACGAACTGCCGTTGAACGTGAATAGTCCAATTTCTCATACCTATTGATTTCGGATCGAGCCCAAAACTTGGGCAACAACATAATATGGTGGGAGGAGTCATTTGGTGAGTTTTGAGTGAAATCCAGTCGCTAGAAGTATGGAATACACCAACCACTCCCATTAGGAACAAACTGCCGTTGAACTTGAATTGTCCAATTTGGAACACCTATTGATTTCGGATCGAGCCCAAAACTTGGGCAACATCATAATATGGTGGGAGGAGTCATTTGGTTAGTTTTGAGTGAAATCCAATCGCTAGAAGTGTAGAATACACCAACCACTCCAACTAGGAACGAACTGACGTTGAACTTGAATTGTCCAATTTCTCACACCTATTGATTTCGGACCGAGCCCCAAACTTGGGGCAACATCATAATATGGTGGCAGGAGTCATTTGGTGAGTATTGAGTGAAATCCAATTGCTAGAAGTATGGAATACACCAAATACTCCAATTAGGAACGAACTGCCGTTGAACTTGAATTGACCAATTTGGAACACCTATTGATTTCGGATCGAGCCCAAAACTTGGGCAACATCATAATATGGTGGGAGGAGTCATTTGGTTAGTTTTGAGTGAAATCCAATCGCTAGAAGTATGGAATACAGCAACCACTCCAATTAGGCACGAACTGCCGTTGAACTTGAATTGTCCAATTTCTCACACCTATTGATTTCGGACCGAGCCCCAAACTTGGGCTACATCATAATATTGTGGGAGGAGTCATTTGGTGAGTTTTGAGTGAAATCCAATCGCTAGAAGTATGGAATACACCAACCACTCCAATTAGGAACGAACTGCCGTTGAACTTGAATTGTCCAATTTCGAACACCTATTGATTTCGGAGCGAACCCCAAACTTGGGCCACATCATAATATGGTGGGAGGAGTCATTTGGTGAGTTTTGAGTGAAATCCAATCGTTAGAAGTGTGGAATACACCAAGCACTCCAATTAGGAACGAACTGCCATTGAACTTGAATTGTCCAATTTCTCACACCTATTGATTTCGGAACGAGCCCCAAACTTGGGCTACATCATAATATTGTGGGAGGAGTCATTTGGTGAGTTTTCAGTGAAATCCAATCGCTAGAAGTATGGAATACACCAAGCACTCCAATTAGGAACGAACTGCCGTTGAACTTGAATTGTCCACTTTCTCACACCTATTGATTTCGGACCGAGCCCCAAACTTGGGCAACAACATAATATGGTGGGAGGAGTCATTTGGTGAGTTTTGAGTGAAATCCAATCGCTACAAGTATTGAATACACCGACCACTCCAATTAGGAACGAATTGCCGTTATGCTTGAGTTTTCCAATTTGGAACACCTTTTGATTTCGGATCGAGCCCAAAACTAGGGCAACATCATAATATGGTGGGAGGAGTCATTTCGTGAGTTTTGAGTGAAATCCAATCCCTAGAAGTGTGGAATACACCAACCACTCCAATTAGGAACGAACTGTCGTTGAACTTGGATTGTCCAATTTCCCACACCTATTGATTTCAGATCGAGCCCAAAACTTGGGCAACATCATAATATGGTGGGAGGAGTTTTGAGTGAAATCCAATCGCTAGAAGTATGGAATACACCAACCACTCCAATTAGGAACGAACTGCCGTTGAACTTGAATTGTCCAATTTGGAACATCTATTGATTTCAGATCGAGCCCCAAACTTGGGCAACATCATAAGATGGTGGGAGGAGTCATTTGTTGAGTTTTGAGTGAAATCCAATCAGTAGAAGTATGGAATACACCAACCACTCCAATTAGGAACGAACTGCCGTTGAACTTGAATTGTCCAATTTCTCACACCTATTGATTTCGGATCGAGCCCAAAACTTGGGCAACATCATAATATGGTGGGAGGAGTCATTTGGTGAGTTTTGAGTGAAATCCAATCGCTAGAAGTGTGGAATACACCAACCACTCCAATTAGGAACGAACTGTCGTTGAACTTGAACTGTCCAATTTCTCACACCTATTGATTTCGGATCCAGCCCAAAACTTGGGCAACAACATAATATGGTGGTAGGAGTCATTTGGTTAGTTTTGAGTGAAATCCATTGGCTAGAAGTATGGAATACACCAACCACTCCAATTAGGAACGAACTGCCGTTGAACTTCAATTGTCCAATTTGGAACACCTATTGATTTCGGATCGAGCCCAAAACTTGGGCAAAAGCATAATATGGTGGGAGTAGTCATTTGGTGAGTCTTGAGTGAAATCCAATTGCTAGAAGTGTGGAATACACCAACCACTCCAACTAGGAACGAACTGCCGTTGAACTTGAATTGTCCAATTTCGAACACCTATTGATTTCGGATCGAGCCCAAAACTTGGGCAACATCATAATATGGTGGGAGGAGTCGATTGGTGAGTTTTGAGTGAAATCCAATCGCTAGAAGTATGGAATACACCAACCACTCCAATTAGGAACGAACTGCCGTTGAACTTGAATTGTCCAATTTCTCACACCTATTGATTTCGGATCGAGCGCAAAACTTGGGCAACATCATAATATGGTGGGAGGAGTCATTTAGTGAGTTTTGAGTGAAATCCAATCGCTAGAAGTGTGGAATACACCAACCACTCCAATTAGGAACGAACTGCCGTTGAACTTGTACTGTCCAATTTCCCACACCTATTGATTTCAGATAGAGCCCAAAACATGGGCAACATCATAATAAGGTGGGAGGAGTTTTGAGTGAAATCCAATCGCTAGAAGTATGGAATACACCAACCACTCCAATTAGGAACGAACTGCCGTTGAACTTGAATTGTCCAATTTCTCACACCTATTGATTTCGGATCGAGCCCAAAACTTGGGCAACATCATAATATGGTGGGAGGAGTCAATTGGTGAGTTTTGAGTGAAACCCAATCGCTAGAAGTATGGAATACACCAACCACTCCAATTTGGAACGAACTGCCGTTGAACTTGAATTGTCCAATTTGGAACACCTATTGATTTCGGATCGAGCCCCAAACTTGGGCAACATCATAAGATGGTGGGAGGAGTCATTTGGTGAGTTTTGAGTGAAATCCAATCGCTAGAAGTATGGAATACACCAACCACTCCAATTAGGAACGAACTGCCGTTGAAATTGAATTGTCCAATTTCTCACACCTATTGATTTCGGATCGAGCCCAAAACTTGGGCAACATCATAATATGGTGGGAGGAGTCATTGGTGAGTTTTGAGTGAAATCCAATCGCTAGAAGTATGGAATACACCAACCACTCCCATTAGGAACGAACTGCCGTTGAACTTGAATTGTCCAATTTCTAACACCTATTGATTTCGGATCGAGCCTAAAACTTGGGCAACATCATAATATGGTGGGAGGAGTCATTTGGTGAGTTTTGAGTGAAATCCAATCGCTAGAAGTATGGAATACACCAACCACTCCAATTAGGAACGAACTGCCGTTGAACATGAATTGTCCAATTTCTCACTCCTATTGATTTTGGATCGAGCCCAAAACTTGGGCAACATCATAATGTGGTGGGAGGAGTCATTTGGTGAGTTTTGAGTGAAATCCAATCGCTAGAAGTATGGAATACACCAACCACTCCAATTAGGAACGAACTGCCGTTGAACTTGAATTGTCCAATTTCTCACACTTATTGATTTCGGATAGAGCCCAAAACTTGGGCAACATCATAATATGGTGGGAGGAGTCATTTGGTGAGTTTTGAGTGAAATCCAATCGCTAGAAGTGTGGAATACACCAACCACTCCAACTAGGAACGAACTGCCGTTGAACTTGAATTGTCCAATTTCTCACACCTATTGATTTCGGATCAAGCCCCAAACTTGGGCAACAACATAATATGATGGGAGGATTCATTTGGTGAGTTTTGAGGGAAATCCACTCGCTAGAAGTATGGAATACACCAACCACTCCAATTAGGAACGAACTCCCGTTGAACTTGAATTGTCCAATTTCTGACACCTATTGATTTCGGATCGAGCCCAAAACTTGGGCAACATCATAATTTGGTGGGAGGAGTCATTTGGTGACTTTTGAGTGAAATCCAATCGCTAGAAGTATGGAATACACCAACCACTCCAATTAGGAACGAACTGCCGTTGAACTTGAATTGTCCAGTTTGGAACACCTATTGATTTCGGATCGGGCCCAAAACTTGGGCAACATCATAATATGGTGGGAGGAGTCATTTGGTGAGTTTTGAGTGAAATCCAATTGCTAGAAGTGTGGAATACACCAACCACTCCAATTAGGAACGAACTGCCGTTGAACTTGAATTGTTAAATTTCTCGCACCTGTTGATTTCGGATCGAGCCCAAAACTTGGGCAACATCATAATATGGTGGGAGGAGTCGTTTGGTGAGTTTTGAGTGAAATCCAATCGCTAGAAGTGTGGAATACACCGACCACTCCAATTAGGAACGAACTGCCGTTGAACTTGAATTGTCCGATTTCTCACACCTATTGATTTTGGATCGAGCCCAAAACTTGGGCAACATCATAATGTGGTGGGAGGAGTCATTTGGTGAGTTTTGAGTGAAATCCAATCGCTAGAAGTATGGTATACACCAACCACTCCAATTAGGAACGAACTGCCGTTGAACTTGAATTGTCCAATTTGGAACACCTATTGATTTCGGATCGAGCCCCAAACTTGGGCAACATCATAAGATGGTGGGAGGAGTCATTTGGTGAGTTTTGAGTGAAATCCAATCGCTAGAAGTATGGAATACACCAACCACTCCAATTAGGAACGAACTGCCGTTGAAATTGAATTGTCCAATTTCTCACACCTATTGATTTCGGATCGAGCCCAAAACTTGGGCAACAGCATAAAATGGTGGGAGGAGTCATTTGGTGAGTTTTGAGTGAAATCCAATCGCTAGAAGTATGGAATACACCAACCACTCCAATTAGGAACGAACTGCCGTTGAACTTGAATTGTCCAATTTGGAACACCTATTGATTTCGGATCGAGCCCAAAACTTGGGCAACAGCATAATATGGTGGGAGGAGTCATTTGGTGAGTTTTGAGTGAAATCCAATCGCTAGAAGTATGGAATACACCAACCACTCCAATTAGGAACGACCTGCCGTTGAACTTGAATTGTCCAATTTGGAACACCTATTGATTTCGGATTGAGCCCAAAACTTGGGCAACAACATAATATGGTGGGAGGAGTCATTTGGTGAGTTTTGAGTGAAATCCAATCGCTAGAAGTATGGAATACACCAACCACTCCAATTAGGAACGAACTGCCGTTGAACTTGAATTGTCCAATTTGGAACACCTATTGATTTCGGATCGAGCCCCAAACTTGGGCAACATCATAAGATGGTGGGAGGAGTCATTTGGTGAGTTTTGAGTGAAATCCAATCGCTAGAAGTATGGTATACACCAACCACTCCAATTAGGAACGAACTGCCGTTGAACTTGAATTGTCCAATTTGGAACACCTATTGATTTCGGATCGAGCCCCAAACTTGGGCAACATCATAAGATGGTGGGAGGAGTCATTTGGTGAGTTTTGAGTGAAATCCAATCGCTAGAAGTATGGAATACACCAACCACTCCAATTAGGAACGAACTGCCGTTGAAATTGAATTGTCCAATTTCTCACACCTATTGATTTCGGATCGAGCCCAAAACTTGGGCAACAGCATAAAATGGTGGGAGGAGTCATTTGGTGAGTTTTGAGTGAAATCCAATCGCTAGAAGTATGGAATACACCAACCACTCCAATTAGGAACGAACTGCCGTTGAACTTGAATTGTCCAATTTGGAACACCTATTGATTTCGGATCGAGCCCAAAACTTGGGCAACAGCATAATATGGTGGGAGGAGTCATTTGGTGAGTTTTGAGTGAAATCCAATCGCTAGAAGTATGGAATACACCAACCACTCCAATTAGGAACGACCTGCCGTTGAACTTGAATTGTCCAATTTGGAACACCTATTGATTTCGGATTGAGCCCAAAACTTGGGCAACAACATAATATGGTGGGAGGAGTCATTTGGTGAGTTTTGAGTGAAATCCAATCGCTAGAAGTATGGAATACACCAACCACTCCAATTAGGAACGAACTGCCGTTGAACTTGAATTGTCCAATTTGGAACACCTATTGATTTCGGATCGAGCCCCAAACTTGGGCAACATCATAAGATGGTGGGAGGAGTCATTTGGTGAGTTTTGAGTGAAATCCAATCGCTAGAAGTATGGAATACACCAACCACTCCAATTAGGAACGAACTGCCGTTGAAATTGAATTGTCCAATTTCTCACACCTATTGATTTCGGATCGAGCCCAAAACTTGGGCAACATCATAATATGGTGGGAGGAGTCATTGGTGAGTTTTGAGTGAAATCCAATCGCTAGAAGTATGGAATACACCAACCACTCCAATTAGGAACGAACTTCCGTTGAACTTGAATTGTCCAATTTGGAACACCTATTGATATCGGATCGAGCCCCAAACTTGGGCAACATCATAAGATGGTGGGAGGAGTCATTTGGTGAGTTTTGAGTGAAATCCAATCGCTAGAAGTGCGGAATACACCTCCAATTAGGAACGAACTGCCGTTGAACATGAATTGTCCAATTTCTCACTCCTATTGATTTTGGATCGAGCCCAAAACTTGGGCAACATCATAATGTGGTGGGAGGAGTCATTTGGTGAGTTTTGAGTGAAATCCAATCGCTAGATGTATGGAATACACCAACCACTCCAATTAGGAACGAAATGCCGTTGAACGTGAATTGTCCAATTTCTCACACTTATTGATTTCGGATAGAGCCCAAAACATGGGCAACATCATAATATGGTGGGAGGAGTCATTTGGTGAGTTTTGAGTGAAATCCAATCGCTACAAGTGTGGAATACACCAACCACTCCAACTAGGAACGAACTGCCGTTGAACTTGAATTGTCCAATTTCTCACACCTATTGATTTCGGATCAAGCCCCAAACTTGGGCAACAACATAATATGATGGGAGGATTCATTTGGTGAGTTTTGAGGGAAATCCACTCGCTAGAAGTATGGAATACACCAACCACTCCAATTAGGAACAAACTGCCGTTGAACTTGAATTGTCCAATTTCTGACACCTATTGATTTTGGATCGAGCCCAAAACTTGGGCAACATCATAATTTGGTGGGAGGAGTCATTTGGTGACTTTTGAGTGAAATCCAATCGCTAGAAGTATGGAATACACCAACCACTCCAATTAGGAACGAACTGCCGTTGAACTTGAATTGTCCAGTTTGGAACACCTATTGATTTCGGATCGGGCCCAAAACTTGGGCAACATCATAATATGGTGGGAGGAGTCATTTGGTGAGTTTTGAGTGAAATCCAATTGCTAGAAGTGTGGAATACACCAACCACTCCAATTAGGAACGAACTGCCGTTGAACTTGAATTGTTAAATTTCTCGCACCTGTTGATTTCGGATCGATCCCAAAACTTGGGCAACATCATAATATGGTGGGAGGAGTCATTTGGTGAGTTTTGAGTGAAATCCAATCGCTAGAAGTATGGAATACACCAACCACCCCAATGAGGAACGAACTGCCGTTGAACTTGAAATGTCCAATTTCTCACACCGATTGATTTCGTATCGAGCCCCAAACGTGGGCAACATCATAATATGGTGGGAGGAGTCATTTGGTGAGTTTTCGGTGAAATCCATTCGCTAGAAGTATGGAATACACCAACCACTCCAATTCGGAACGAACTGCCGTTGAACTTGAGTTGTCCAATTTCTCACACCTATTGATTTCGGATCGAGCCCAAAACTTGGGCAACATCATAATATGGTGGGAGGAGTCATTTGGTGAGAGTTGGGTGAAATCCAATCGCTAGAAATATGGAATACACCAACCACTCCAATTAGGAACGAACTGCCGTTGAACTTGAATTGTCCAATTTGGAACACCTATTGATTTCGGATCGAGCCCAAAACTTGGGCAACATCATAATATGGTGGGACGAGTTATTTGGTGAGTTTTGAGTGAAATCCAATCGCTAGAAGTGTGGAATACACCAACCACTCCAATTAGGAACGAACTGCCGTTGAACTTGAATTGTCCAATTTCTCACACCTATTGATTTCGGATCGAGCCCAAAACTTGGGCAACATCATAATATGGTGGGAGGAGTCATTTGGTGAGAGTTGAGTGAAATCCAAGCGCTAGAAGTATGGAATACACCAACCACTCCAATTAGGAACGAACTGCCGTTGAACTTGAATTGTCCAATTTGAAACACCTATTGATTTCGGATCGAGCCCAAAACTTGGGCAATATCATAATATGGAGGGAGGAGTCATTTGGTGAGTTTTGAGTGAAATCCAATCGCTAGAAGTATGGAATACACCAACCACTCCAATTAGGAACGATCTGCCGTTGAACTTGAATTGTCCAATTTGGAACTCCTATTGATTTCGGATCGAGCCCAAAACTTGGGCAACATCATAATATGGTGGGAGGAGTCATTTGGTGAGAGTTGAGTGAAATCCAAGCGCTAGAAGTATGGAATACACCAACCACTCCAATTAGGAACGAACTGCCGTTGAACTTGAATTGTCCAATTTGAAACACCTATTGATTTCGGATCGAGCCCAAAACTTGGGCAATATCGTAATATGGTGGGAGGAGTCATTTGGTGAGTTTTGAGTGAAATCCAATCGCTAGAAGTATGGAATACACCAACCACTCCAATTAGGAACGATCTGCCGTTGAACTTGAATTGTCCAATTTGGAACTCCTATTGATTTCGGATCGAGCCCAAAACTTGGGCAACATCATAATATGGTGGGAGGAGTCATTTGGTGAGTTTTGAGTGAAATCCAATCGCTAGAAGTATGGAATACACCACCCACTCCAATTAGGAACGAACTGCCGTTGAACTTGAATTGTCCAATTTGGAACACCTATTGATTTCGGATCCAGCTCCAAACTTGGGAAATATCATAATATGGTGGGAGGAGTCATTTAGTGAGTTTTGGGTGGAATCCAATCGCAAGAAGTATGGAATACACCAACCACTCCAATTAGGAACGAACTGCCGTTGAACTTGAATTGTCCAATTTCTCACACCTATTGATTTCGGATCGAGCCCAAAACTTGGGCAATATCATAATATGGTGGGAGGAGTCATTTGGTGAGGTTTGAGTGAAATCCAATCGCTAGAAGTATGGAATACACCAACCACTCCAATTAGGAACGAACTGCCGTTGAACTTGAATTGTCCAATTTGGAACACCTATTGATTTCGGATCCAGCTCCAAACTTGGGCAACATCATAATATGGTGGGAGGAGTAATTTAGTGAGTTTTGGGTGGAATCCAATCGCAAGAAGTATGGAATACACCAACCACTCCAATTAGGAACGAACTGCCGTTGAACTTGAATTGTCAAATTTCTCACACCTATTGATTTCGGATCGAGCCCAAAGGTTGGGCAACATCATAATATGGTGGGAGGACTCAATTGGTGAGTTTTGAGTGAAATCCAATCGCTAGAAATATGGAATACATCAACCACTCCAATTAGGAACGAACTGCCGTTGAACTTGAATTGTCCAATTTGCAACACCTATTGATTTCGGATCGAGCCCAAAACTTGGGCAACATCATTAGATGGTGGGAGGAGTCATTTGGTTAGTTTTGAGTGAAATCCAATCGCTAGAAGTAAGGAATACACCAACCACTCCAATTTGGAACGAACTGCCGTTGAACTTGAATTGTCCAATTTCTCACACCTATTGATTTCGGATCGAGCCCAAAACTTGGGCAACATCATAATGTGGTGGGAGGAGTCATTTGGTTTGTTTTGAGTGAAATCCAATCGCTTGAAGTATGGAATACACCAACCACTCCAATTAGGAACGAACTGCCGTTGAACTCTAATTGTCAAATTTGAAAGATCTAATGATTTCGGATCGAGCCCAAAGCTTGGGCAACATCATAATATGGTGGGAGGAGTCATTTGGTGAGTTTTGAGGGAAATCCAATCGCTTGAAGTATGGAATACACCGACCACTCCAATTAGGAACGATCTGCGGTTGAACTTGAATTGTCCAATTTCTCACACCTATTGATTTCGGATCGATCCCCAAACTTGGGCAACATCATAATATGGTGGGAGGAGTCATTTGGTGAGTTTTGAGTGAAATCCAATCCCTAGAAGTATGGAATACACCAACCACTCCAGTTAGGAATGATTTGCCGTTGAACTTGAATTGTCCAATTTGGAACACCTATTGATTTCGGATCGAGCCAAAAACTTGGGCAACATCATAATATGGTGGGAGGAGTGAATTGGTGAGTTTTGAGTGAAATCCAATCGCTAGAAGTATGGAATATACCAACCACTCCAATTAGGAACGAACTGCCGTTGAACTTGAATTGTCCAATTTCTAACACCTTTTGATTTCGGATCGAACCCCAAACTTGTGCAACATCATAATATGGTGGGAGGAGTCATTTGGTGAGTTTTGAGTGAAATCCAATCGCTAGAAGTATGGAATACACCAACCACTCCAGTTTGGAACGAACTGCCGTTGAACTTGAATTGTCCAATATGGAACACCTATTGATTTCGGATCGAGCCCAAAACTTGGGCAATATCATAATACGGTGGGAGGAGTCATTTGGTGAGTTTTGAGTGAAATCCAATCGCTAGAAGTATGGAATACACCAACCCCTCCAATTAGGAACGATCTGCCGTTGAACTTGAATTGTCCAATATCTCACACCTATTGATTTCGGATCGAACCCCAAACTTGGGCAACATCATAATATGGTGGGAGGAGTCATTTGGTGAGTTTTGAGTGAAATCCAATCGCTAGAAGTATGGCATACACCAACCACTCCAATTAGGAACGAACTGCCGTTGAACTTGAATTGTCCAATTTGGAACACCTATTGATTTCGGATCGAGCCCAAAACTTGGGCAACTTCGTAATATGGTGAGAGGAGTCATTTGGTGAGTTTTGAGTGAAATCCAATCTCTAGAAGTATCGAATACCGCACCCACTCCAATTAGGAACGAACTTCCGTTGAACTTGAATTGTCCAATTTGGAACAACTATTGATTTCGGATCGAGCCCAGAACTTGGGCAACATCATAATATGGTGGGAGGAGTCATTTTGTGAGTTTTGGGAGAAATCCAATCTCTAGAAGTATGGAATACACCAACCACTCCAATTAAGAACGAACTGTCGTTGAACTTGAATTTTCCAATTTTTCACACCTATTGATTTCGAATCAAGCCCCAACCTCGGGCAACATCATAATATGGTGGGAGGAGTCATTTGGCTAGTTTTGAGTGAAATCCAATCGCTAGAATTATGGAATACACCAACCACTCCAATTAGGAACGAACTGCCGTTGAAATTTAATTGTCCAATTTCTCACACCTATTGATTTCGGATCGAGCCCAAAACTTGGGCAACATCATAATATGGTGGGAGGAGTCATGTGGTTAGTTTTGAGTGAAATCCAATCGCTAGAAGTATGGAATACACCAACCACTCCAATTAGGAATGAACTGCCGTTGAACTTGAGTTGTCCAATTTCTCACACCTATTGATTTCGGATCGAGCCCAAAACTTGGGCAACATCATAATATGGTGGGAGGAGTCATTTGGTGAGTTTTGAGTGAAATCCAATTGCTAGAAGTATGGAATACACCAACCACTCCAATTAGGAATGAACTGCCGTTGAACTTGAGTTGTCCAATTTCTCACACCTATTGATTTCGGATCGAGCCCAAAACTTGGGCAACATCATAATATGGTGGGAGGAGTCATTTGGTGAGTTTTGAGTGAAATCCAATCGCTAGAAGTATGGAATACACCACCCACTCCAATTAGGAACGAACTGCCGTTGAACTTGAATTGTCCAATTTGGAACACCTATTGATTTCGGATCCAGCTCCAAACTTGGGAAATATCATAATATGGTGGGAGGAGTCATTTAGTGAGTTTTGGGTGGAATCCAATCGCAAGAAGTATGGAATACACCAACCACTCCAATTAGGAACGAACTGCCGTTGAACTTGAATTGTCCAATTTCTCACACCTATTGATTTCGGATCGAGCCCAAAACTTGGGCAATATCATAATATGGTGGGAGGAGTCATTTGGTGAGGTTTGAGTGAAATCCAATCGCTAGAAGTATGGAATACACCAACCACTCCAATTAGGAACGAACTGCCGTTGAACTTGAATTGTCCAATTTGGAACACCTATTGATTTCGGATCCAGCTCCAAACTTGGGCAACATCATAATATGGTGGGAGGAGTCATTTAGTGAGTTTTGGGTGGAATCCAATCGCAAGAAGTATGGAATACACCAACCACTCCAATTAGGAACGAACTGCCGTTGAACTTGAATTGTCAAATTTCTCACACCTATTGATTTCGGATCGATCCCAAAACTTGGGCAACATCATAATTTGGTGGGAGGAGTCATTTGGTGAGTTTTGAGTGAAATCCAATCGCTTGAAGTATGGAATACACCAACCACTGCAATTAGGAACGAACTGCCGTTGAACTTGAATTGTCCCATTTGGAACATCTATTGATTTCGGATCGAGCCCAAAACTTGGGCAACATCATAATATGGTGGGAGGAGTCAAGTGGTGAGTTTTGAGTGAAATCCAATCGCTAGAAGTATGGAATACACCGACCACTCCAATTAGGAACGAACTGCTGTTGAAATTTAATTGTCCAATTTCTCACATCTATTGAATTCGGATCAAGCCCAAAACTTGGGCAACATCATAATATGGTGGGAGGAGTCATTTGGTGTGTTTTGAGAGAAATCCAATCCCTAAAAGTATGGAATACACCAACCACTCCAATTAGGAATGAACTGCCGTTGAACTTGAGTTGTCCAATTTCTCACACCTATAGATTTCGGATCGAGCCCAAAACTTGGGCAACATCATAATATGGTGGGAGGAGTCATTTGGTGAGTTTTGAGTGAAATCCAATTGCTAGAAGTATGGAATACACCAACCACTCCAATTTGGAACGAACTGCCGTTGAACTTGAATTGTCCAATTTGGAACACCTATTGATTTCGGATCGAGCCCAAAACTTGGGCAACATCATAATATGGTGGGAGGAGTCATTTGGTGAGTTTTGAGTGAAATCCAATCGCTAGAAGTATGGAATACACCACCCACTCCAATTAGGAACGAACTGCCGTTGAACTTGAATTGTCCAATTTGGAACACCTATTGATTTCGGATCCAGCTCCAAACTTGGGAAACATCATAATATGGTGGGAGGAGTCATTTAGTGAGTTTTGGGTGGAATCCAATCGCAAGAAGTATGGAATACACCAACCACTCCAATTAGGAACGAACTGCCGTTGAACTTGAATTGTCAAATTTCTCACACCTATTGATTTCGGATCGATCCCAAAACTTGGGCAACATCATAATTTGGTGGGAGGAGTCATTTGGTGAGTTTTGAGTGAAATCCAATCGCTTGAAGTATGGAATACACCAACCACTGCAATTAGGAACGAACTGCCGTTGAACTTGAATTGTCCCATTTGGAACACCTATTGATTTCGGATCGAGCCCAAAACTTGGGCAACATCATAATATGGTGGGAGGAGTCATTTGGGGAGTTTTGAGTGAAATCCAATCGTTAGAAGTATGGAATACACAAACCACTCCCATTAGGAACGAACTGCCGTTGAACTTGAATTGTCCAATTTCTAACACCTATTGATTTCGGATGGAGCCCAAAACTTGGGCAACAGCATAATATGGTGGGAGGAGTCAATTGGTGAGTTTTGAGTGAAATCCAATCCCTAGAAGTATGGAATACACCGACCACTCCAATTAGGAACGAACTGCTGTTGAAATTTAATTGTCCAATTTCTCACACCTATTGAATTCGGATCAAGCCCAAAACTTGGGCAACATCATAATATGGTGGGAGGAGTCATTTGGTGTGTTTTGAGTGAAATCCAATCCCTAGAAGTATGGAATACACCAACCACTCCAATTTGGAATGAACTGCCGTTGAACTTGAGTTGTCCAATATCTCACACCTATTGATTTCGGATCGAGCCCAAAACTTGGGCAACATCATAATATGGTGGGAGGAGTCATTTGGTGAGTTTTGAGTGAAATCCAATCGCTAGAAGTATGGAATACACCACCCACTCCAATTAGGAACGAACTGCCGTTGAACTTGAATTGTCCAATTTGGAACACCTATTGATTTCGGATCCAGCTCCAAACTTGGGAAACATCATAATATGGTGGGAGGAGTCATTTAGTGAGTTTTGGGTGGAATCCAATCGCAAGAAGTATGGAATACACCAACCACTCCAATTAGGAACGAACTGCCGTTGAACTTGAATTGTCAAATTTCTCACACCTATTGATTTCGGATCGATCCCAAAACTTGGGCAACATCATAATTTGGTGGGAGGAGTCATTTGGTGAGTTTTGAGTGAAATCCAATCGCTTGAAGTATGGAATACACCAACCACTGCAATTAGGAACGAACTGCCGTTGAATTTGAATTGTCCCATTTGGAACATCTATTGATTTCGGATCGAGCCCAAAACTTGGGCAACATCATAATATGGTGGGAGGAGTCAAGTGGTGAGTTTTGAGTGAAATCCAATCGCTAGAAGTATGGAATACACCGACCACTCCAATTAGGAACGAACTGCTGTTGAAATTTAATTGTCCAATTTCTCACATCTATTGAATTCGGATCAAGCCCAAAACTTGGGCAACATCATAATATGGTGGGAGGAGTCATTTGGTGTGTTTTGAGTGAAATCCAATCCCTAGAAGTATGGAATACACCAACCACTCCAATTAGGAATGAACTGCCGTTGAGCTTGAGTTGTCCAATTTCTCACACCTATAGATTTCGGATCGAGCCCAAAACTTGGGCAACATCATAATATGGTGGGAGGAGTCATTTGGTGAGTTTTGAGTGAAATCCAATTGCTAGAAGTATGGAATACACCAACCACTCCAATTTGGAACGAACTGCCGTTGAACTTGAATTGTCCAATTTCTCACACCTATTGATTTCGGATCGAGCCCAAAACTTGGGCAACATCATAATATGGTGGGAGGAGTCATTTGGTGAGTTTTGAGTGAAATCCAATCGCTAGAAGTATGGAATACACCACCCACTCCAATTAGGAACGAACTGCCGTTGAACTTGAATTGTCCAATTTGGAACACCTATTGATTTCGGATCCAGCTCCAAACTTGGGAAACATCATAATATGGTGGGAGGAGTCATTTAGTGAGTTTTGGGTGGAATCCAATCGCAAGAAGTATGGAATACACCAACCACTCCAATTAGGAACGAACTGCCGTTGAACTTGAATTGTCAAATTTCTCACACCTATTGATTTCGGATCGATCCCAAAACTTGGGCAACATCATAATTTGGTGGGAGGAGTCATTTGGTGAGTTTTGAGTGAAATCCAATCGCTTGAAGTATGGAATACACCAACCACTGCAATTAGGAACGAACTGCCGTTGAACTTGAATTGTCCCATTTGGAACACCTATTGATTTCGGATCGAGCCCAAAACTTGGGCAACATCATAATATGGTGGGAGGAGTCATTTGGGGAGTTTTGAGTGAAATCCAATCGTTAGAAGTATGGAATACACAAACCACTCCCATTAGGAACGAACTGCCGTTGAACTTGAATTGTCCAATTTCTAACACCTATTGATTTCGGATGGAGCCCAAAACTTGGGCAACAGCATAATATGGTGGGAGGAGTCAATTGGTGAGTTTTGAGTGAAATCCAATCCCTAGAAGTATGGAATACACCGACCACTCCAATTAGGAACGAACTGCTGTTGAAATTTAATTGTCCAATTTCTCACACCTATTGAATTCGGATCAAGCCCAAAACTTGGGCAACATCATAATATGGTGGGAGGAGTCATTTGGTGTGTTTTGAGTGAAATCCAATCCCTAGAAGTATGGAATACACCAACCACTCCAATTTGGAATGAACTGCCGTTGAACTTGAGTTGTCCAATATCTCACACCTATTGATTTCGGATCGAGACCAAAACTTGGGCAACATCATAATATGGTGGGAGGAGTCATTTGGTGAGTTTTGAGTGAAATCCAATCTCTAGAAGTACGGAATACACCAACCACTCCCATTAGGAACGAACTGCCGTTGAACTTGAATTGTCCAATTTCTAACACCTATTGATTTCGGATCGAGCCCAAAACTTGGGCAACATCATAATATGGTGGGAGGAGTCATTTGGTTAGTTTTGAGTGAAATCCAATCGCTAGAAGTATGGAATACACCAACCACTCCAATTAGGAACGAACTGCCGTTGAACTCTAATTGTCCAATTTGGAAGACCTATTGATTTCGGATCGAGCCCAAAACTTGGGCAACATCATAATATGGTGGGAGGAGTCATTTGGAGAGTTTTGAGTGAAATCCAATTGCTAGAAGTATGGAATACACCAACCACTCCAATTTGGAACGAACTGCCGTTGAACTTGAATTGTCCAATTTCTCACACCTATTGATTTCGGATCGAGCCCAAAACTTGGGCAACCTCATAATATGGTGGGAGGAGTCATTTGGTGAGTTTTGAGTGAAATCCAATCGCTAGAAGTATGGAATACACCACCCACTCCAATTAGGAACGAACTGCCGTTGAACTTGAATTGTCCAATTTGGAACACCTATTGATTTCGTATCGAGCCCAAAACTTGGGCAACATCATAATATGGTGGGAGGAGTCATTTGGTGAGTTTTGAGTGAAATCCAATCGCTTGAAGTATGGAATACACCAACCACTGCAATTAGGAACGAACTGCCGTTGAACTTGAATTGTCCAATTTCTAACACCTATTGATTTCGGATCGAACCCCAAACTTGGGCAACATCATAATATGGTGGGAGGAGTCATTTGGTGAGTTTTGAGTGAAATCCAATCGCTAGAAGTATGGAATACACCAACCACTCCCATTAGGAACGAACTGCCGTTGAACTTGAATTGTCCAATTTCTAACACCTATTGATTTCGGATCGAGCCCAAAACTTGGGCAACATCATAATATGGTGGGAGTAGTCATTTGGTTAGTTTTGAGTGAAATCCAATCGCTAGAAGTATGGAATACACCAACCACTCAAATTAGGAACGAACTGCCGTTGAACTCTAATTGTCAAATTTGGAAGACCTATTGATTTCGGATCGAGCCCAAAACTTGGGCAACATCATAATATGGTGGGAGGAGTCATTTGGTGAGTTTTGAGTGAAATCCAATCGCTTGAAGTATGAAATACACCAACCACTGCAGTTAGGAACGAACTGCCGTTGAACTTGAATTGTCCAATTTCTCACACCTATTGATTTCGGATCGAGCCCAAAACTTGGGCAACATCATAATATGGTGGGAGGAGTCATTTGGTGAGTTTTGAGTGAAATCCAATCGCTAGAAGTATGGAATACACGAACCACTCCAATTAGCAACGAACTGCCGTTGAACTTGAATTGTCCAATTTCTCACACCTATTGATTTCGGATCGAGCCCCAAACTTGGGCAACATCATAATATGGTGGGAGGAGTCATTTGGGGAGTTTTGAGTGAAATCCAATCGCTAGAAGTATGGAATACACCAACCACTCCCATTAGGAACGAACTGCCGTTGAACTTGAATTGTCCAATTTCTAACACCTATTGATTTCGGATCGAGCCTAAAACTTGGGCAACATCATAATATGGTGGGAGGAGTCATTTGGTGAGTTTTGAGTGAAATCCAATCCCTAGAAGTATGGAATACAGCAACCACTCCAATTAGGAACGAACTGCCGTTGAACTTGAATTGTCCAATTTGGAACACCTATTGATTTCGGATCGAGCCCAAAACTTGGGCAACATTATAACATGGTGGGAGGAGTCATTTGGTGAGTTTTGAGTGAAATCCAATCGCTAGAAGTATGGAATACACGAACCACTCCAATTAGGAACGAACTGCCGTTGAACTTGAATTGTCCAATTTCTCACACCTATTGATTTCGGATCGAGCCCCAAACTTGGGCAACATCATAATATGGTGGGAAGAGTCATTTGGGGAGTTTTGAGTGAAATCCAATCGCTAGAAGTATGGAATACACCAACACTCCAATTAGGAACGAACTGTCGTTGAACTTGAATTGTCCAATTTGGAACACCTATTGATTTTGGATCGAGCAAAAAACTTGGGGAACAACAAAATATGGTGGGAGGAGTCATTTGGTGAGTTTTGAGTGAAATCCAATCGCTAAAAGTGTGGAATACACCAACCCCTCCAATTACGAACGAACTGTCGTTGAACTTGAATTGTCCAATTTCTGACACCTATTGATTTCGGATTGAGCCCAAAACTTGGGCAACATCATAATATTGTGGGAGGAGTCATTTGGTTAGTTTTGAGTGAAATCCAATCGCTAGAAGTATGGAATACACCAACCACTCCAATTAGGAACGAACTGCCGTTGAACATGAATTGTCCAATTTGGAACACCTATTGATTTCGGATCGAGCCCAAAACTTGGGCAACATCCTAGTACGGTGAGAGGGGTCATTTTGTGAGTTTTGAGTGAAATCCAATCGCTAGAAGTATGGAATACACCGACCACTCCAATTAGGAACGAACTGCCATTGAACTTGAATTGTCCAATTTCTCACACCTATTACTTTCGAATCGAGCCCAAAACTTGGGCAACATCATAATATGGTGGGAGGAGTCATTTGGTGAGTTTTGAGTGAAATCCAATCGCTAGAAGTATGGAATACACCAACCACTCCAATTAGGAACGAACTGCCGTTGAACTTGAATTGTCCAATTTGGAACACCTATTGATTTCGGATCGAGCCCCAAACTTGGGCAACAACATAATATGGTGGGAGGAATCATTTGGTGAGTTTTGAGTGAAATCCAATCGCTAGAAGTATGGAATACACCAACCACTCCAATTAGGAACGAACTGCCGTTGAACTTGAATTGTCCAATTTGGAACACCTATTGATTTCGGATCGAGCCCCAAACTTGGGCAACATCATAATACGGTGGGAGTAGTCATTTGGTGAGTTTTGAGTGAAATCCAATCGCTAGAAGTATGGAATACACCAACCACTCCAATTAGGAATGAACTGCCGTTGAACTTGAATTGTCCAATTTCTCACACCTATTGATTCCGGATCGAGCCCAAAACTTGGGCAACATCATAATACGGTGGGGGGAGTCATTTGGTGAGTTTTGAGTGAAATCCTAACGCTAGAAGTATGGAATACACCAACCACTCCAATTAAGAACGAAATGCCGTTGAAATTGAATTGACCAATTGCTCACACCTATTAATTTCGGATCGAGCCCAAAACTTGGGCAGCATCATAATATTGTGGGAGGAGTCATTTGGTGAGTTTTGAGTGAAATCCAATCGCTAGAAGTATGGAATACACCAACCACTCCAATTAGGAACGAACTGCCGTTGAACATGAATTGTCCAATTTGGAACACCTATTGATTTCGGATCGAGCCCAAAACTTGGGCAACATCCTAGTACGGTGAGAGGGGTCATTTTGTGAGTTTTGAGTGAAATCCAATCGCTAGAAGTATGGAATACACCGACCACTCCAATTAGGAACGAACTGCCATTGAACTTGAATTGTCCAATTTCTCACACCTATTCCTTTCGAATCGAGCCCAAAACTTGGGCAACATCATAATATGGTGGGAGGAGTCATTTGGTGAGTTTTGAGTGAAATCCAATCGCTAGAAGTATGGAATACACCAACCACTCCAATTAGGAACGAACTGCCGTTGAACTTGAATTGTCCAATCTGGAACACCTATTGATTTCGGATCGAGCCCCAAACTTGGGCAACAACATAATATGGTGGGAGGAATCATTTGGTGAGTTTTGAGTGAAATCCAATCGCTAGAAGTATGGAATACACCAACCACTCCAATTAGGAACGAACTGCCGTTGAACTTGAATTGTCCAATTTGGAACACCTATTGATTTCGGATCGAGCCCCAAACTTGGGCAACATCATAATACGGTGGGAGTAGTCATTTGGTGAGTTTTGAGTGAAATCCAATCGCTAGAAGTATGGAATACACCAACCACTCCAATTAGGAATGAACTGCCGTTGAACTTGAATTGTCCAATTTCTCACACCTATTGATTTCGGATCGAGCCCAAAACTTTGGCAACATCATAATACGGTGGGAGGAGTCATTTGGTGAGTTTTGAGTGAAATCCAAACGCTAGAAGTATGGAATACACCAACCACTCCAATTAAGAACGAAATGCCGTTGAAATTGAATTGACCAATTCTCACACCTATTAATTTCGGATCGAGCCCAAAACTTGGGCAGCATCATAATATTGTGGGAGGAGTCATTTGGTGAGTTTTGAGTGAAATCCAATCGCTAGAAGTATGGAATACACCAACCACTCCAATTAGGAACGAACTGCCGTTGAACTTGAATTGTCCAATTTTTCACACCTATTGATTTCGGATCGAGCCCCAAACTTGGGCAACATCATAATATGGTGGGAGGAGTCATTTGGTGAGTTTTGAGTGAAATCCAATCGCTAGAAGTATGGAATACATCAACCACTGCAATTAGGAACGAACTGCCGTTGAACTTGAATTGTCCAATTTGGAACACCTATTGAATTCGGATCGAGCCCAAAACTTGGGCAACATCATAATATGGTGGGATGAGTCATTTGGTGAGTTTTGAGTGAAATCCAATGCCTAGAAGTGTGGAATACACCAACCACTCCAATTAGGAACGAACTGCCGTTGAACTTGGATTGTCCAATTTCCCACACCTATTGATTTCAGATCGAGCCCAAAACTTGGGCAACATCATAATATTGTTGGAGGAGTTTTGAGTGAAATCCAATCGCTAGAAGTGTGGAATACACCAACCACTCCAATTAGGACGGAACTGCCGTTGAACTTGAATTGTCCAATTTGGAACACCTATTGATTTTTGATCGAGCCCAAACCCTGGGCAACATCATAATATGGTGGGAGGAGTCATTTGGTTAGTTTTGAGTGAAATCCAATCGCTAGAAGTATGGAATACACCAACCACTCCAATTAGGAACGAACTGCCGTTGAACGTGAATTGTCCAATTTCCCACACCTATTGACTTCGCACCGAGCCCAAAACTTGGGCAACATCATAATATGGTGGGAGGAGTCAATTGGTGAGTTTTGAGTGAAATCCAATTGCTAGAAGTATGGAATACAGCAACCACTCCAATTAGGAACGAACTGCCGTTGAACTTGAATTGTCCAATTTCTCACACCTATTATTTCGGATCGAGCCCTAAACTTGGGCCACATCGTAATATGGTGGGAGGACTCATTTGGTGAGTTTTGAGTGAAATACAATCGCTAGAAGTATGGAATACACCAACCACTCCAATTAGGAACGAACTGCCGTTGAACTTGAATTGTCCAATTTGGAAGACCTATTGATTTCGGATCGAGCCCAAAACTTGGGCAACATCATAATATGGTGGGGGGAGTCATTTGGTGAGTTTTGAGTGAAATCCAATCGCTAGAAGTGTGGAATACACCAACCACTCCAATTTGGAACGAACTGCCGTTGAACTTCAATTGTCCAATTTGGAACACCTATTGATTTCGGAACGAGCCCCAAACTTGGGCAACATCATAATATGGTGGGAGCAGTCATTTGGTGAGTTTTGAGTGAAATCCAATCGCTAGAAGTATGGAATACACCAACCACTCCAATTAGGAACGAACTGCCATCGAACTTGAATTGTCCAATTTCTCACACCTATTGATTTCGGATCGAGCCCAAAACTTGGGCACCATCATAATATGGTGTGAGGAGTCATTTGGTGAGTTTTGAGTGAAATACAATCGCTAGAAGTATGGAATACACCAACCACTCCAATTAAGAACGAACTGCCGTTGAACTCTAATTGTCAAATTTAGAAGACCTATTGATTTCGGATCGAGCCCAAAACTTGGGCAACATCATAATATGGTGGGAGGAGTCAGTTGGTGAGTTTTGATAGAAATCCAATCGCTAGAAGTATGGAAAACACCAACCACTGCAATTAGGAACGAACTGCCATTGAACTTGAATTGTCCAATTTGGAACACCTATTGATTTCGGATCGAGCCCAAAACTTGGGCAACAACATAATATGGTGGGAGGAGTCATTTGGTGAGTTTTGAGTGAAATCCAATCGCTAGAAGTATGGAATACACCAACCACACCAATTAGGAACGAACTGCCGTTGAACTTGAATTGTCCAATTTGGATCACCTATTGATTTCGGATCGAACCCAAAACTTGGGCAACATCATAATATGGTGGGAGGAGTCATTTGGTGAGTTTTGTGTGAAATCCAATCGCAAGAAGTATGGAATACTCGAACCACTCCAATTAGGAACGAACTTACGTTGAACTTGAATTGTCCAATTTGGAAGACCTATTCATTTCGGATCGAGGCCAAAACTTGGGCAACGTCATAATATCGTGGGAGGAGTCATTTGGTGAGTTTTGAGTGAAATCCAATCGCTAGAAGTATGGAATACACCAACCACTCCAATTAGGAACGAACTGCCGTTGAACTTGAATTGTCCAATTTCTCACACCTATTGATTTCGGATCGAGCCCCAAACTTGGGCAACATCATAACATGGTGGGAGGAGTCATTTGGTGAGTTTTGAGTGAAATCCAATCGCTAGAAGTATGGAATACACCAACCACTCCAATTGGGAACGAACTGCCGTTGAACTTGAATTGTCCAATTTGGAACACCTATTGATTTCGGATCGACCCCAAAACTTGGGCAACATCATAATATGGTGGGAGGAGTCATTTGGTGAGTTTTGAGTGAAATCCAATCGCTAGAAGTATGGAATACACTAACCACTCCAATTAGGAACGAACTGCCGTTGAACTTGAATTGTCGAATTTGTAACGCCTATTGATTTCGAATCGAGCCCAAAACTTGGGCAACATCATAATGTGGTGGGCGGTGTCATTTGTGAGTTTTGAGTGTCATCCAATGGCTAGAATTATGGAATACAGCAACCACTCCAATTAGGAACGAACTGCCGTTGAACTTGAATTGTCCAATTTCTCACACCTACAGATTTCGGATCGAGCCCCAAACTTGGGCAACATCATAATATGGTGGGAGGAGTCATTTGGTGAGTTTTGAGTGAAATCCAATCTCTAGAAGTGTGGAATACACCAACCACTCCAATTAGGAACGAACTGACGTTGAACTTGAATTGTCCAATTTCTCACACATATTGATTTCGGATCAAGCCCCAAACTTGGGCAACATCATAATATGGTGGGAGGAGTCATTTGGTGAGTTTTGAGTGAAATCCAATCGCTAGAAGTATGGAATACACCAACCACTCCAATTAGGAACGAACTGCCGTTGTACTTGAATTGTCCAATTTGTAACACATATTGATTTCGGATCGAGCCCAAAACTTGGGCAATATCATAATATGGTGGGAGGAGTCATTTGGTGAGTTTTGAGTGAAATCCAATCGCTAGAAATATGGAATCCACCAACCACTCCAATTAGGAACGATCTGCCGTTGAACTTGAATTGTCCAATTTCTCACACCTATTGATTTCGGATCGAGCCCCAAACGTGGACAACATCATAATATGGTGGGAGGAGTCATTTGGTGAGTTTTGGGTGAAATCCATTTGCTAGAAGTATGGAATACACCAACCACTCCAATTAGGAACGAACTGCCGTTGAACTTGAATTGTCCAATTTCTCACACATATTGATTTCGGATAGAGCCCCAACCTTGGGCAACATCATAATATGGTGGGAGGAGTCATTTGGTCAGTTTTGAGAGAAATCCAATCGCTAGAAGTATGGAATACACCAACCACTACAATTAGGAACGAACTGCCGTTGAATTTGAATTGTCCAATTTCTCACACCTATTGATTTCGGATCAAGCCCAAAACTTGGGCAACATCATAATATGGTGGGAGGAGTCATTTGGTTAGTTTTGAGTGAAATCCAATCGCTAGAAGTATGGAATACACCAACCACTCCAATTAGGAACGAACTGCCGTTGAACTTGAATTGTCCAATTTGGAACACCTATTGATTTCGGATCGAGCCCCAAACTTGGGCAACATCATAATATGGTGGGAAGAGTCATTTGGTGAGTTTTGGGTGAAATCCATTCGCTAGAAGTATGGAATACACCAACCACTCCAAATTGGAACGAACTGCCGCTGAACTTGAGTTGTCCAATTTCTCACACCCATTGATTTCGGATCGAGCCCAAAACTTGGGCAACATCATAATATGGTGGGAGGAGTCATTTGGTGAGTTTTGAGTGAAATCCAATCGCCAGAAGTATGGAATACACCAACCACTCCAATTAGGAACGAACTGCCGTTGAACTTGAATTGTCCAATTTCTCACACCTATTGATTTCGGATCGAGCCCCAAACTTGGGCAACATCATAATATGGTGGGAGGAGTCATTTGGTGAGTTTTGAGTGAAATCCAATCGCTAGAAGTATGGAATACACCAACCACTCCAATTAGGAACGAACTGCCGTTGAACTTGAATTGTCCAATTACTCACACCTATTGATTTCGGATCGAGCCCCAAACTTGGGCAACATCATAATATGGTGGGAGGAGTCATTTGGTGAGTTTTGAGTGAAATCCAATCGCCAGAAGTATGGAATACACCAACCACTCCAATTAGGAACGAACTGCCGTTGAACTTGAATTGTCCAATTTCTCACACCTATTGACTTCGGATCAAGCCCCAAACTTGGGCAACATCATAATATGGGGGGAGGAGTCATTTGGTGAGTTTTGAGTGAAATCCAATCCCTAGAAGTGTGGACGACACCAACCTCTCCAATTAGGAACGAACTGCCGTTGAACTTGAATTGTCCAATTTCTCACACCTATGGATTTCGGATTGAGCCCCAAACTTGGGCAACAACATAATATGGTGGGAGTAGTCATTTGGTGAGTTTTGAGTGAAATCCATTCGCTAGAAGTATGGAATACCCCAACCACTCCAATTAGGAACGAACTGCCGTTGAACTTGAATTGTCCTGTTTGGAACACCTACTGATTTCGGATCGAGCCCAAAACTTGGGCAACATCATAATATGGTGGGAGGATTCATTAAGTGAGTTTTGAGTGAAATCCAATCGCTAGAAGTATGGAATACACCAACCCCTCCAATTAGGAACGATCTGCCGTTGAACTTGAATTGTCCAATATCTCACACCTATTGATTTCGGATCGAACCCCAAACTTGGGCAACATCATAATATGGTGGGAGGAGTCATTTGGTGAGTTTTGAGTGAAATCCAATCGCTAGAAGTATGGAATACACCAACCACTACAATTAGGAACGAACTGTCGTTCAACTTGAATTATCCAATTTCTCACACCTATTGATTTCGGACCGAGCCCCAAACTTGGGCAACATCATAATATGGTGGGAGGAGTCATTTGGTGAGTTTTGAGTGAAATCCAATTGCTAGAAGTATGGAATACACCGACCACTCTAATTAGGAACGGACTGCCGTTGAACTTGAATTGTCCAATTTCTCACACCTATGGATTTCGGATCGATCCCAAAACTTGGGCAACATCATAATATGGTGGGAGGAGTCATTTGGGGAGTTTTGAGCGAAATCCAATCGCTAGAAGTATGGAATACACCAACCACTCCAATTAGGAACGAACTGCCGTTGAACTTGAATTGTCCAGTTTCGAACACCTATTGATTTCGGATCGACCCCAAAACTTGGGCAACATCATAATATGGTGGGAGAAGTCATTTGGTTAGTTTTGAGTGAAATCCAATCGCTAGAAGTATGGAATACACCAACCACTCCCGTTAGGAACGAACTGCCGTTGAACTTGAATTGTCCAATTTCTAACACCTATTGATTTCGGATCGAACCCCAAACTTGTGCAACATCATAATATGGTGGGAGGAGTCATTTGGTGAGTTTTGAGTGAAATCCAATCGCTAGAAGTATGGAATACACCAACCACTCCAATTAGGAACGAATTGTCGTTGAACTTGAAGTGTCCAATTTGGAACACCTATTGCTTTCGGATCGAGCCCAAAACTTGGGGAACATCATAATATGGTGGGAGGAGTCATTTGTTGAGTTTTGAGTGAAATGCAATCGCTAGAAGTATGGAAGACACCGACCACTCCAATTAGGAACGAACTGCCGTTGAACTTGAATTGTCCAATTTCTCACACCTATTGATTTCGGATCGAGCCCCAAACTTGGGCAACATCCAAATATGGTGGGAGGAGTCATTTGGTGAGTTTTGAGTGAAATCCAATCGCTAGAAGTGTGGAATACACCAACCACTCCAATTAGGAACGAATTGTCGTTGAACTTGAAGTGTCCAATTTGGAACACCTATTGATTTCGGATCGAGCCCCAAACTTGGGCAACATCATAATATGGTGGGAGGAGTCATTTGGGGAGTTTTGAGTGAAATCCAATCGCTAGAAGTATGGGATACACCAACCACTCCCGTTTGGAACGAACTGCCGTTGAACTTGAATTGTCCAATTTCTAACACCTATTGATTTCGGATCGAACCCCAAACTTGTGCAACATCCTAATATTGTGGGAGGAGTCATTTGGTGAGTTTTGAGTGAAATCCAATCGCTAGAAGTGTGGAATACACCAACCACTCCAATTAGGAACGAATTGTCGTTGAACTTGAAGTGTCCAATTTGGAACACCTATTGATTTCGGACCGAGCCCCAAACTTGGGCAACATCATAATATGGTGGGAGTAGTCATTTGGTGAGTTTTGAGTGAAATCCAATCGCTACAAGTATGGACTACACCAACCACTCCAATTAGGAACGAACTGCCGTTGAACTTGAATTGTCCAATTTCTCACACCTATTGATATCGGATCGAGCCCAAAACTTGGGCAACATCATAATATGGTGGGAGGAGTCATTTGGGAAGTTTTGAGCGAAATCAAATCGCTAGAAGTATGGAATACACCAACCACTCCAATTAGGAACGAACTGCCGTTGAACTTGAATTGTCCTATTTCGAACAACTATTGATTTCGGATCATGCCCAAAACTTGGGCAACATCACAATATGGTGGGAGGAGTCCTTTGGTCATTTTTGAGTAAAATCCAATCGCTAGAAGAATGGAATACACCAACCACTCCAATTAGGAACGAACTGCCGTTGAACTTGAATTGTCCTATTTCGAACACCTATTGATTTCGGATCATGCCCAAAACTTGGGCAACATCATAATATGGTGGGAGGAGTCATTTGGTGAGTTTTGAGTGAAATCCAATCCCTAGAAGTATGGAAGACACCAACCTCTCCAAATAGGAACGAACTGCCGTTGAACTTGAATTTTCCAATTTCTCACACCTATTGATTTCGGATCGAGCCCCAAACTTGGGCAACATCATAATGTGGTGGGACGAGTCATTTGGTGAGTTTTGAGTGAAATCCATTCGCAAGAAGTATGGAATACACCAACCACTCCAATTAGGAACGAACTGCCGTTGAACTTGATTTGTCCAATTTGGAACACCTACTGATTTCGGATCGAGCCCAAAACTTGGGAAACATCATAATATGGTGGGAGGAGTCATTTGGTGAGTTTTGAGTGAAATCCAATCGCTAGAAGTATGGAATACACCAACCATTCCCACTAGGAACGAACTGCCGTTGATGTTGAATTGTCCAATTTCTAACACCTATTGATTTCGGATCGAACCCCAAACTTGTGCAACATCATAATATGGTGGGAGGAGTCATTTGGTGAGTTTTGAGTGAAATCCAATTGCTAGAAGTATGCAATACACCAACCCCTCCGATTTGGAACGAACTGCCGTTGAACTTGAATTGTCCAATATGGAACACCTATTGGTTTCGGATCGAGCCCAAAACTTGGGCAATATCATAATACGGTGGGAGGAGTCATTTGGTGAGTTTTGAGTGAAATCCAATCGCTAGAAGTATGGAATACATCAACGCCTCCAATTAGGAACGATCTGCCGATGAACTTGAATTGTCCAATATCTCACACCTATTGATTTCAGATCGAACCCCAAACTTGTGCAACATCATATTATGGTGGGAGGAGTCATTTGGTGAGTTTTGAGTGATATCCAATCGCTAGAAGTATGGAATACACCAACCACTCCAATTAGGAACGAACTGCCGTTGAACTTGAATTGTCCAATTTTGAACACCAATTGAGTTCGGATCGAACCCAAAACTTGGGCAACATGATAATATGGTGGGAGGAGTCATTTGGTGAGTTTTGAGTGAAATCCAATTGCTAGAAGTATGGAATACACCAATCACTCCAATTAGGAACGAACTGCCGTTGAACTTGAATTGTCCAATTTGGAACACCTATTGATTTTGGATCGAGCCCCAAACTTGGGCAACATCCAAATATGGTGGGAGGAGTCATTTGGTGAGTTTTGAGTGAAATCCAATCGCTAGAAGTATGGAATACACCAACCACTCCAATTAGGAACGAACTGCCGTTCAACTTGAATTGTACAATTTCTCACACCTATTGATTTCGGACCGAGCCCCAAACTTGGGCAACATCATAATATGGTGGGAGGAGTCATTTGGTGAGTTTTGAGTGAAATCCAATCGCTAGAAGTATGGAATACACCAACCCCTCCAATTAGGAACGATCTGCCGTTGAACTTGAATTGTCCAATATCTCACACCTATTGATTTCGGATCGAACCCCAAACTTATGCAACATCATATTATGGTGGGAGGAGTCATTTGGTGAGTTTTGAGTGATATCCAATCGCTAGAAGTATGGAATACACCAACCACTCCAATTAGGAACGAACTGCCGTTGAACTTGAATTGTCCAATTTCGAACAACTATTGATTTCGGATCGAGCCCAAAACTTGGGCAACATCATAATATGGTGGGAGAAGTTATTTGGTGAGTTTTGAGTGAAATCCAATCGCTAGAAGTTTGGAATACACCAACCACTCCCGTTAGGAACGAACTGCCGTTGAACTTGAATTGTCCAATTTCTAACACCTATTGTTTTCGAATCGAATCCCAAACTTGTGCAACATCATAATATGGTGGGAGGAGTCATTTGGTGAGTTTTGAGTGAAATCCAATCGCTAGAAGTATGGAATACACCAACCACTCCAGTTAGGAACGAATTGTCATTGAACTTGAAATGGCCAATTTGGAACACCTATTGATTTCGGATCGAGCCCCAAACTTGGGCAACATCATAATATGGTGGGAGGAGTCATTTGGTGAGTTTTGAGTGAAATCAAATCGCTAGAAGTATGGAATACACCAACCACTCCAATTAGGAAGGAACTGCCGTTCAACTTGAATTGTCCAATTTGGAACACCTATTGATTTCGGATCGAGCCCAAAACTTGGGCAACATCATAATATGGTGGGAGGAGTCATTTGGTGAGTTTTGACTGAAATCCAATCGCTAGAAGTATGGAAGATACCAATGTTGCGTCGATTCAGCTGCACCAAAATGGTTTCAACTGCATCCTCAACTTGTAATACTCGCAAGTGCACGAGCCGTTTGGTAGTATAGCATATGTAAGTGCGAGGTCGATCCCACGAGGATTGGTGATTGAATGATCCAATTTGTTTCCCCTACACAAAATAGAAATGAAAAAAGAAAATAAATAAAACAAGAAAGAATGAAATAACTCAAGCAAATAAGTTCCCAAGTTCAATTAGATTAACGGATTGATTCTAGCTAAAGTATGATTAAGCCTTGGTGTTTGGTCATAACCTTGTGTTCCTAATTCCCTAATTTGATCATTTGTTGTCTAACCTAAAACTAAGCATTAGGAACCCATTAAGCATAGAAGAACAATTTAAACAACCAAGCATGTATCTAATCCCTGTTGTCGAATGTCCATACATACTCTTCCTATTCATAGTTCAATTCGAATTAAAGCATGGTGTCTACTCTTAATTCAAACCAAGATAGCTAACATGCAAGCCTAAATGGTGATCAATCATTCAAACTAGCATATTAACTTATAAGCATAATGAATAAGAACAAAAATCATAATTGAAACTTGGAAACTAATTAAACTTGAATACTTAAGAAAGAATGTACATTACAAATAAAAGTAAAGTGGAACTAAGAAAACTTGAAGGAAAATTTAGTAAACTCATTTTGTTACAACAATTGACAACTTGGAAGGAAACTAAGAGAATTTGAGGGAGAGAAGGGAAGGGAGCTCTAGAGAAGTGTTTGAGAGCTCCCCCCCTTGGGGTGTGTTTTGAAGCTTGAAGGCTTCTCTATTTATAGGGCTAAGAGGGAGGAACATCATGATGAACTCCCACACCATCCTTCATCTTTTGCTGCACCTCAAGCTTTCATCACATGGGTTCAAAGGTGGTTAGATGTGGCTGCCCTTTGCTGCCAACCCATGTGATTGCCTTTTGCTGCCAACCCATGTGGTTGCCTTTTGGTTGCTGAAAAACGGGTTTTCTGAACCAGTCTTGGTGTAGGAAGGCCAGAGGTTTCAAAACGTATCCACTGGGGCTCAAATTTGGATATGTTATACTAGACACACATTGGAACAACTTCTATGAAGAAAGTATTCCCATCGGAGCAGTAGAAGTGTACGTTTTGGCCACTGCAAGTTGGCTGCCGAAACAGGGACTGGAATTGACTTCATTTCATTTCTTTTCTTTCTTTTGCTTCACATGCATGCACATGCTTCTCTTTAGTAGCTCAAAAGCTGATCTCCAGCTCCAAAGTGATCTACCAATTCAATTCCCATGTTCAAAGGCTGAAGCAAAATGCCTCTCATCATTCCTCATTCTTCATCTCTCTCCTTTCTCTTTGCTTCCCATGCATGCACATGCTTTCTCCTTTAGAATTTCATAGCTGGAATGCCTCCCCACTTCACTCATTATGTTGGGTGCAAAGTCAGTTATAGCTGGGGTGAGGCACATGGCTAAAAGGAGGCACATGGAGGCACATGACAAAGCTGGCAGCTGCAAATCCTCCTGAGCAGGGTTCAGTGTTGGACGGGCTAAGGACTCCAGACCTGTTCAATTGGGCTGAAATTTGGATATGTTATAGTACACACCCAATGGAACAACGTTCATGAAGATCTTCACCTCATCCGAGCCCCACAGCATTCTGATCCAAGGCCAAGAAGTTGACCTACGAAACTGGGCTGGAAATGGGCTGTAGCCAAAATTAGTTTGTCTTTAAGCTCATATTCCTCATATGCCAATCAGCCCATAACATGCATGGATTGCATCATTTCCTATCCAAAGTCATCATTGTTACCTAAATGTCAATTAACTGAAAGATAAACACAAAAAGGATTAAAAGCACAAGTTTAACTCAAAAACATAACCAAATCATAAGCTAGAAGGGTACAAAATGATATACAATTATGAACCGATCAACCAACCACTCCAATTAGGAACGAACTGCCGTTGAACTTGAATTGTCCAATTTCTCACACCTATTGATTTCGGATCGAGCCCCAAACTTGGGCAACATCCAAATATGGTGGGAGGAGTCATTTGGTGAGTTTTGTGTGAAATCCAATCGCTAGAAGTATGGAATACACCAACCACTCCAATTAGGAACGAACTGCCGTTCAACTTGAATTGTCCAATTTCTCACACCTATTGATTTCGGACCGAGCCCCAAACTTGGGCAACATCATAATATCGTGGCAGGAGTCATTTGGTGAGTTTTGAGTGAAATCCAATCGCAAGAAGTATGGAATACACCAACAACTCCAATTAGGAACGAACTGCCGTTGAACTTGAATTGTCCAATTTCTCACACCTATTGATTTCGGATCGAGCCCAAAACTTGGGCAACATCATAATATGGTGGGAGGAGTGATTTGGGGAGTTTTGAGCGAAATCCAATCGCTAGAAGTATGGAATACAACAACCACTCCAATTAGGAATGAACTGCCGTCGAACTTGAATTGTCCAATTTGGAACACCTATTGATTTCGGATCGAGCCCAAAACTTGGGCAACATCATAATATGGTGGGAGGAGTCATTTGGTGAGTTTTGAGTGAAATCCAATTGCTAGAAGTATGGAATACACCAACCCCTCCAATTAGGAACGATCTGCCGCTGAACTTGAATTGTCCAATATCTCACACCTATTGATTTCGGATCGAACCCCAAACTTATGCAACATCATATTATGGTGGGAGGAGTCATTTGGTGAGTTTTGAGTGATATCCAATCGCTAGAAGTATGGAATACACCAACCACTCCAATTAGGAACGAACTGCCGTTGAACTTGAATTGTTCAATTTCTCACACCTATTGATTTTGGATCGAGCCCAAAACTTCGGCAACATCATAATACGGTGGGAGTAGTCATTTGGTTAGTTTTGAGTGAAATCCAATCGCCCGAAGTATGGAATACACCAACCACTCCAATTAGGAACGAACTGCCGTTGAACTTGAATTGTCCAATTTGGAACACCTATTGATTTCGGATCGAGCCCCAAACTTGGGCAACATCATAATATGGTGGGAGGATTCATTTGGTGAGTTTTGAGGGAAATCCAATCGCTAGAAGTATGGAATACACCAACCACTCCAATTAGGAACGAACTGCCGTTGAACTTGAATTGTCCAATTTCTTACACCTATTGATTTCGGATCGATGCCAAAACATGGGCAACATCATAATTTGGTGGGAGGAGTCATTTGGTGAGTTTTGAGTGAAATCCAATCGCTAGAAGTATGGAATACACCAACCACTCCAATTAGGAACGAACTGCCGTTGAACTTGAATTGTCCAATTTGGAACACCTATTGATTTCGGATCGAGCGCAGAACTTGGGCAACATCTTAATATGGTGGGAGGAGTCATTTGGTGAGTTTTGAGTGAAATCCAATCACTAGAAGTATGCAATACACCAACCACTCCAATTAGGAACGAAGTGCCGTTGAACTTGAATTGTCCAATTTGGAACACCTATTGATTTCGGATCGAGCCCAAAACTTGGGCAACATCATAATATGGTGGGAGGAGTCATTTGGTGAGTTTTGAGTGAAATCCAATCACTAGAAGTATGCAATACACCAACCACTCCAATTAGGAACGAAGTGCCGTTGAACTTGAATTGTCCAATTTGGAACACCTATTGATTTCGGATCGAGCCCAAAACTTGGGCAACATCATAATATGGTGGGAGGAGTCATTTGGTGAGTTTTGAGTGAAATCCAATCGCTAGAAGTACGGAATACACCAACCACTCCAATTAGGAACGATCTGCCGTTGAACTTGAATTGTCCAATTTCTCACACCTATTGATTTCGGATCGAGCCCCGAACTTGGGCAACATCATAATATGGTGGGACGAGTCATTTGGTGAGTTTGGAGTGAAATCCAATCACTAGAAGTACGGAATACACCAACCACTCCAATTAGGAACGAACTGCCGTTGAACTTGAATTGTCCAATTTCTCACACCTATTGATTTCGGATCAAGCCCAAAACTTGGGCAACAACATAATATGGGGGGAGGAGTCATTTGTTGAGTTTTGAGAGAAATCCAATCGCTAGAAGTATGGAATACACCAACCACTCCAATTAGGAATGAACTGCCGTTGAACTTGAATTGTCCAATTTCTCACACCAACTGATTTCTGATCGAGCCCCAAACTTGGGCAACATCATAATATGGTGGGAGGAGTCATTTGGTGAGTTTTGGGTGAAATCAAATCGCTGGAAGTATGGAATACACCAACCACTCCAATTAGGAAAGAACTGCCGTTGAACTTGAATTGTCCAATTTCTCACACCTATTGATTTCGGATCGAGCCCAAAACATGGGCAACATCATAATTTGGTGGGAGGAGTCATTTGGTGAGTTTTGAGTGAAATCCAATCGCTAGAAGTGTGGAATACACCAACCACTCCAATGAGGAACGAACTGCCGTTGCACTTGAATTGTCCAATTTCTCACACCTATTGATTTCGGATCGAGCCCCAAACGTGGGCAACATCGTAATATGGTGGGAGGAGTCATTTGGTGAGTTTTGGATGAAATCCATTCGCTAGAAGTATGGAATACACCAACCACTCCAATTCGGAACGAACTGCCGTTGAACTTGATTTGTCCAATTTCTCACACCTATTGATTTCGGATCGAGCCCAAAACTTGGGCAACATCATAATATGGTGGGAGGAGTCATTTGGTGAGTTTTGAGTGAAATCCAATCGCTAGAAGTATGGAATACACCAACCACTCCAATTAGGAACGATCTGCCGTTGAACTTGAATTGTCCAATTTCTCACACCCATTGATTTCGGATCAAGCCCAAAACTTGGGCAACATCATAATATGGTGGGAGGAGTCATTTGGTTAGTTTTGAGTGAAATCCAATCGCTAGAAGTATGGAATACACCGACCACTCCAATTAGGAACGAACTGCCGTTGAACTTGAATTGTCCAATTTGGAACACCTATTGGTATCGGATCGAGCCCAAAACTTGGGCAACATCATTATATGGTGGGAGGAGTCATTTGGTTAGTTTTGAGTGAAATCCAATCGCTAGAAGTATGGAATACACCAACCACTCCAATTAGGAACGAACTGCCGTTGAACTTGAATTGTCCAATTTCTCACACCTATTAATTTCGGATCGAGCCCAAAACTTGGGCAACATCATAATATGGTGGGAGCAGTCATTTGGTGAGTTTTGAGTGAAATCCAATCGCTAGAAGTATGGAATACACCAACCACTCCAATTAGGAACGAACTGCCGTTGAACTTGAATAGTCCAATTTCTCAGACCTATTGATTTCAGATCGAGCCCAAAACTTGGGCAACTTCATAATATGATGGGAGGAGTCATTTGGTGAGTTTTGAGTGAAACCCAATCTTCAGAAGTACGGAATACACCAACCACTCCAGTTGGGAACGAACTGCCGTTGAACTTGAATTGTCCAATTTCTCACACCTATTGATTTCGGATCGAGCCCAAAACTTGGGCAACTTCATAATATGGTGGAAGGAGTCATTTGGTGAGTTTTGAGTGAAACCCAATCTTCAGAAGTACGGAATACACCAACCACTCCAGTTGGGAACGAACTGCCGTTGAACTTGAGTTGTCCAATTTGGAACACCTATTGATTTCGGATCGAGCCCAAAACTTGGGCAACATCATAATATGGTGGGAGGAGTCATTTGGTGAGTTTTGAGTGAAATCCAATCGCTAGAAGTATGGAATACACCAACCACTCCAATTAGGAACGAACTGCCGTTGAACTTGAATTCTCCAATTTCTCACACCTACTGATTTCGGATCGAGCCCCAAACTTGGGCAACAACATAATATGGTGGGAGGAGTCATTTGGTGAGTTTTGAGTGAAGTACAATCGCTAGAAGTATGGAATACACCAACCACTCCAATTAGGAACGAACTGCCGTTGAACTTGAATTGTCCAATTTCTCACACCTATTAATTTCGGATCGAGCCCAAAACTTGGGCAACATCATAATATGGTGGGAGCAGTCATTTGGTGAGTTTTGAGTGAAATCCAATCGCTAGACGTATGGAATACACCAACTGTGAGATCCCACATCAACCAACGGAGAGTGGGTGATGTGCCTTATATGTACACACCCGCATCCATATAGCACGAGGCCTTTTGGGAGCTCACTGGCTTCGGAGTAGTAGGAACTCCGAAGTTAAGCGAGTTGGGGGCGAGAGCAATCCCAGGATGGGTGACCCACTGGGAAGTTGGTCGTGAGCTCCCAGAAACAAAACCGTGAGGGCCAGAGAGGGGGGGCCCAAAGCGGACAATATCGTGCTACGGCAGAGCCGATCCGGGATGTGACACCAACCACTCCAATTTGGAACGAACTGTCGTTGAACTTGAATTCTCCAATTTCTCACACCTATTGATTTAGGATCGAGCCCCAAACTTGGGCAACAACATAATATGGTGGGAGGAGTCATTTGGTGAGTTTTGAATGAAATCCAATCGCTAGAAGTATGGAATACATCAACCACTCCAATTAGGAACGAACTGCCGTTGAACTTGAATTGTCCAATTTGGAAGACCTATTCATTTCGGATCGAGGCCAAAACTTGGGCAACATCATAATATGGTGGGAGGAGTCATTTGGTGAGTTTTGAGTGAAATCCAATCGCTAGAAGTATGGAATACACCAACCACTCCAATTTGGAACGAACTGCCATTGAACTTGAATTGTCCAATTTCTCACACCTATTGATTTCGGATCGAGCCCCAAACTTGGGCAACATCATAATATGGTGGGAGGAGTCATTTGGTGAGTTTTGAGTGAAATCCAATCGCTAGAAGTATGGAATACACCAACAACTCCAATTAGGAACGAACTGCCGTTGAACTTGAATTGTCCAATTTGGAGCACCTAGTGATTTCGGATCGAGCCCAAAAGTTGGGCAACATCATAATATGGTGCGAGGAGTCATTTGGTGAGTTTTGAGTGAAATCCAATCGTTTGAAGTATGGAATACACCAACCACTCCAATTAGGAACGAACTGCCGTTGAACTTGAATTCTCCAATTTCTCACACCTACTGATTTCGGATCGAGCCCCAAACTTGGGCAACAACATAATATGGTGGGAGGAGTCATTTGGTGAGTTTTGAGTGAAGTACAATAGCTAGAAGTATGGAATACACCAACCACTCCAATTAGGAACGAACTGCCGTTGAACTTGAATAGTCCAATTTCTCAGACCTATTGATTTCAGATCGAGCCCAAAACTTGGGCAACAACATAATATGGTGGGAGGAGTCATTTGGTGAGTTTTGAGTGAAATCCAATCGCTAGACGTATGGAATACACCAACCATTCCAATTAGAAACGAACAGTCGTTGAACTTGAATTCTCCAATTTCTCACGCCTATTGATTTCGGATCGAGCCCCAAACTTGGGCAACAACATAATATGGTGGGAGGAGTCATTTGGTGAGTTTTGAGTGAAATCCAATCGCTAGAAGTATGGAATACACCAACCACTCCAATTAGGAACGAACTGCCGTTGAACTTGAATTGTCCAATTTGGAAGACCTATTCATTTCGGATCGAGGCCAAAACTTGGGCAACATCATAATATGGTGGGAGGAGTCATTTGGTGAGTTTTGAGTGAAATCCAATCGCTAGAAGTATGGAATACACCAACCACTCCAATTTGGAACGAACTGCCGTTGAACTTGAATTGTCCAATTTCTCACACCTATTGATTTCGGATCGAGCCCCAAACTTGGGCAACATCATAATATGGTGGGAGTAGTCATTTGGTAAGTTTTGAGTGAAATCCAATCGCTAGAAGTATGGAATACACCAACAACTACAATTAGGAACGAACTGCCGTTGAACTTGAATTGTCCAATTTGGAACACCTATTGATTTCGGATCGAGCCCAAAAGTTGGGCAACATCATAATATGGCGCGAGGAGTCATTTGGTGAGTTTTGAGTGAAATCCAATCGTTTGAAGTATGGAATACACCAACCACTCCAATTAGGTACGAACTGCCGTTGAACTTGAATTGTCCAATTTCTCACACCTATTGATTTCGGATCAAGCCCCAAACTTGGGCAACATCATAATATGGTGGGAGTAGTCATTTGGTAAGTTTTGAGTGAAATCCAATCGCTAGAAGTATGGAATACACGAACCACTCCAATTAGGAACGAATGGCGTTGAACTTGAATTGTCCAATTTCTCACTCCTATTGATTTCGGATCGAGCCCAAAACTTGGGCAACATCATAATATGGTGGGAGGAGTCATTTGGTGAGTTTTGAGTGAAATCCAATCGCTAGAAGTATGGAATACACCAACCACTCCAATTTGGAACGAACTGCCGTTGAACTTGAATTGTCCAATTTCTCACACCTATTGATTTCGGATCGAGCCCCAAACTTGGGCAACATCATAATATGGTGGGAGGAGTCATTTGGTAAGTTTTGAGTGAAATCCAATCGCTAGAAGTATGGAATACACCAACAACTCCAATTAGGAACGAACTGCCGTTGAACTTGAATTGTCCAATTTGGAGCACCTATTGATTTGGGATCGAGCCCAAAAGTTGGGCAACATCATAATATGGCGCGAGGAGTCATTTGGTGAGTTTTGAGTGAAATCCAATCGCTAGAAGTATGGAATACACCAACCACTCCAATTAGGAACGAACTTCCGTTGAACTTGAATTGTCCAATTTGGAACACCTATTGACTTCGGATCGAACCCAAAACTTGAGCAACATCATAATGTGGTGGGAGGAGTCATTTGGTGTGTTTTGAGTGAAATCCAATCGCTAGAAGTATGGAATGCACCAACCTCTCCCATTAGGAACGAACTGCCGTTGAACTTGAATTGTCCAATTTCTCACACCTATTGATTTCGGATAGAACCCCAAACGTGTGCAACATCATAATATGGTGGGAGGAGTCATTTGGTGACCTTTGCGTGAAATCCACTCGCTAGAACTATGGAATACATCAACCACTCCAATTCGGAACGAACTGCCGTTGAACTTCAATTGTCCAATTTCTCACTCCTATTGATTTCGGATCAAACCCAAAACTTGGGCAACATCATAATATGGTGGGAGGAGACATTTGCAAAGTTTTGAGTTAAATCCAATCCCTAGAAGTATGGAATACATGAACCACTCCAATTAGGAACGAACTGCCGTTGAACTTGAATTGTCCAATTTCTCACACCTATTGAATTCGGACCAAGCCCCAAACTTGGCGCAACATCATAATATGGTGGGAGGAATCATTTAGTGAGTTTTGAGTGAAATCCAATCGCTAGAAGTATGGAATACACCAACCACTCCCATTAGGAACGAACTGTCGTTGAACTTGAATTGTGCAATTTCTCACACCTATTGATTTCGGATCGAACCCCAAACTTGTGCAACATCATAATATGGTGGAAGGAGTCATTTGGTAAGTTTTGAGTAAAATCCAATCGCTAGAAGTGTAGAATACACCAACCACTCCAACTAGGAACGAACTGACGTTGAACTTGAATTGTCCAATTTCTCACACCTATTGATTTCGGACCGAGCCCCAAACTTGGGGCAACATCATAATATGGTGGCAGGAGTCATTTGGTGAGTTTTGAGTGAAATCCAATCGCTTGAAGTGTGGAATACACCAACCACTCCAATTAGGAACGAACTGCCGTTGAACTTGAATAGTCCAATTTCTCAGACCTATTGATTTCGGATCGAGCCCAAAACTTGGGCAACATCATAATATGGTGGGAGGAGTCATTTGGTGAGTTTTGAGTGAAATCCAATCGCTAGAAGTATGGAATACACCAACCACCAATTAGGAACGAACTGCCGTTGAACTTGAATTGTCCAATTTCTCACACCTATTGATTACGGATCGAGCCCAAAACTTGGGCAACATCATAATATGGTGCGAGGAGTCATTTGGTTAGTTTTGAGTGGAATCCAATCGCTAGAAGTATGGAATACACCAACCACTCCAATTAGGAACGAACTTCCGTTGAACTTGAATTGTCCAATTTGGAACACCTATTGACTTCGGATCGAACCCAAAACTTGGGCAACATCATAATATGGTGGGAGGAGTCATTTGGTGTGTTTTGAGTGAAATCCAATCGCTAGAAGTATGGAATACACCAACCACTCCCATTAGGAACGAACTGCCGTTGAACTTGAATTGTCCAATTTCTCACACCTATTGATTTCGGATAGAACCCCAAACGTGTGCAACATCATAATATGGTGGGAGGAGTCATTTGGTGACTTTTGCGTGAAATCCACTCGCTAGAACTATGGAATATATCAACCACTCCAATTAGGAACGAACTGCCGTTGAACTTCAATTGTCTAATTTCTCACACCTATTGAATTCGGACCGAGCCCCAAACTTGGGGCAACATCATAATATGGTGGGAGGAGTCATTTGGTAAGTTTTGAGTAAAATCCAATCGCTAGAAGTGTAGAATACACCAACCACTCCAACTAGGAACGAACTGACGTTGAACTTGAATTGTCCAATTTCTCACACCTATTGATTTCGGACCGAGCCCCAAACTTGGGGCAACATCATAATATGGTGGCAGGAGTCATTTGGTGAGTTTTGAGTGAAATCCAATCGCTTGAAGTGTGGAATACACCAACCACTCCAATTAGGAACGAACTGCCGTTGAACTTGAATAGTCCAATTTCTCAGACCTATTGATTTCGGATCGAGCCCAAAACTTGGGCAACAACATAATATGGTGGGAGGAGTCATTTGGTGAGTTTTGAGTGAAATCCAATCGCTAGAAGTACGGAATACACCAACCACTCCCATTAGGAACAAACTGCCGTTGAACTTGAATTGTCCAATTTGGAACACCTATTGATTTCGGATCGAGCCCAAAACTTGGGCAACATCATAATATGGTGGGAGGAGTCATTTGGTTAGTTTTCAGTGGAATCCAATCGCTAGAAGTATGGAATACACCAACCACTCCCATTAGGAACGAACTGCCGTTGAACTGGAATTGTCCAATTTGGAACACCTATTAATTTCGGATCGAGCCCAAAACTTGGGCAACATCATCATATGGTGGGAGGAGTCATTTGGTGAGTTTTGAGTGAAATCCAATCGCTAGAAGTATGGAATACACCAACCACTCCCATTAGGAACGAACTGCCGTTGAACTTGAATTGTCCGATTTCTCACACCTATTGATTTCGGACCGAGCCCCAAACTTGGGGCAACATCATAATATGGTGGCAGGAGTCATTTGGTGAGTTTTGAGTGAAATCCAATCGCTAGAAGTATGGAATACACCAACCACTCCAATTAGGAATGTACTGCCGTTGAACTTGAATTGTCCAATTTCTCACACCTATTGATTTAGGCCCGGGCCCCAAACTTGGGGCAACATCATAATATGGTGGCAGGAGTCATTTGGTGAGTTTTGAGTGAAATCCAATCGCTAGAAGTATGGAATACACCAACCACTCCAATTAGGAACGAACTGCCGTTGAACTTGAATTGTCCAATTTCTCACTCCTATTGATTTCGGATCGTGCACCAAACTTGGGCAACATCATAATATGGTGGGAGGAGTCATTTGGTGAGTTTTGAGTGAAATCCAATCGCTAGAAGTATGGAATACACCAACCACTCCCATTAGGAACGAACTGTCGTTGAACTTGAATTGTCCAATTTGGAACACCTATGGATTTCGGATCGAGCCAAAAACTTGGGCAACATCATAATATGGTGGGAGGACTCATTTGGTGTGTTTTGAGTGAAATCCAATCGCTAGAAGTATGGAATACAACAACTACTCCGATTAGGAACGAACTGTCATTGAAATTGAATTGACCAATTTCTCACTCCTATTGATTTCGGGTCAAGCCCAAAACTTGGGCAACATCATAATATGGTGGGAGGAGTCATTTGGTGAGTTTTGAGTGAAATCCAATCGCTAGAAGTATGGAATACACCAACCACTCCAATTAGGAACGAACTGCCGTTGAACTTGAATTGTCCAATTTCTCACACCTATTGATTTAGGACCGGGCCCCAAACTTGGGGCAACATCATAATATGGTGGCAGGAGTCATTTGGTGAGTTTTGAGTGAAATCCAATCGCTAGAAGTATGGAATACACCAACCACTCCAATTAGAACGAACTGCCATTGAACTTGAATTGTCCAATTTCTCACACCCATTGATTTCGGATCGAGCCCCAAACTTGGGCAACATTATTATATGGTGGGAGGAGTCATTTGGTGAGTTTTGAGTGAAATCCAATCGCTAGAAGTATGGAATACACCAACCACTCCCATTAGGAACGAACTGTCGTTGAACTTGAATTGTCCAATTTCTCACACCTATTGATTTCGGACCGAGCCCCAAACTTGGGCAACATCATAATATGGTGGGAGGAGTCATTTGGTGAGTTTTGAGTGAAATCCAATCGCTAGAAGTATGGAATACACCAACCACTCCCATTAGGAACGAACTGCCGTTGAACTTGAATTGTCCAATTTCTCACGCCTATTGATTTCGGACCGAGCCCCAAACTTGGGGCAACATCATAATATGGTGGGAGGAGTCATTTGGTGAGTTTTGAGTGAAATCCAATCGCTAGAAGTATGGAATACACCAACCACTCCCATTAGGAACGAACTGCCGTTGAATTTGAATTGTCCAATTTCTCACACCTATTGATTTCGGATCAAACCCAAAACTTGGGCAAAATCATAATATGGTGGGAGGAGTCATTTCGTGAGTTTTGACTGAGATCCAATCGCTAGAAGTATGGAATACACCAACCACTCCAATTAGGAACGAACTGCCGTTGAACTTGAATTGTCCAATTGCTCACACCTATTGATTTCGGACCGAGCCCCAAACTTGGGCAACATCATAATATGGTGGGAGGAGTCATTTGGTTAGTTTTGAGTGGAATCCAATCGCTAGAAGTATGGAATACACCAACCACTCCCATTAGGAACGAACTGTCGTTGAACATGAATTGTCCAATTTGGAACACCTATGGATTTCGGATCGAGCCAAAAACTTGGGCAACATCATAATATGGTGGGAGGACTCATTTGGTGTGTTTTGAGTGAAATCCAATCGCTAGAAGTATGGAATACAACAACTACTCCGATTAGGAACGAACTGTCATTGAAATTGAATTGACCAATTTCTCACTCCTATTGATTTCGGATCAAGCCCAAAACTTGGGCAACATCATAATATGGTGGGAGGAGTCATTTGGTGAGTTTTGAGTGAAATCCAATCGCTAGAAGTATGGAATACACCAACCACTCCAATTAGGAACGAACTGCCGTTGAACTTGAATTGTCCAATTTCTCACACCTATTGATTTAGGACCGGGCCCCAAACTTGGGGCAACATCATAATATGGTGGCAGGAGTCATTTGGTGAGTTTTGAGTGAAATCCAATCGCTAGAAGTATGGAATACACCAACCACTCCAATTAGAACGAACTGCCATTGAACTTGAATTGTCCAATTTCTCACACCCATTGATTTCGGATCGAGCCCCAAACTTGGGCAACATTATTATATGGTGGGAGGAGTCATTTGGTGAGTTTTGAGTGAAATCCAATCGCTAGAAGTATGGAATACACCAACCACTCCCATTAGGAACGAACTGTCGTTGAACTTGAATTGTCCAATTTCTCACACCTATTGATTTCGGACCGAGCCCCAAACTTGGGCAACATCATAATATGGTGGGAGGAGTCATTTGGTGAGTTTTGAGTGAAATCCAATCGCTAGAAGTATGGAATACACCAACCACTCCCATTAGGAACGAACTGCCGTTGAACTTGAATTGTCCAATTTCTCACGCCTATTGATTTCGGACCGAGCCCCAAACTTGGGGCAACATCATAATATGGTGGGAGGAGTCATTTGGTGAGTTTTGAGTGAAATCCAATCGCTAGAAGTATGGAATACACCAACCACTCCCATTAGGAACGAACTGCCGTTGAATTTGAATTGTCCAATTTCTCACACCTATTGATTTCGGATCAAACCCAAAACTTGGGCAAAATCATAATATGGTGGGAGGAGTCATTTCGTGAGTTTTGACTGAGATCCAATCGCTAGAAGTATGGAATACACCAACCACTCCAATTAGGAACGAACTGCCGTTGAACTTGAATTGTCCAATTGCTCACACCTATTGATTTCGGACCGAGCCCCAAACTTGGGCAACATCATAATATGGTGGGAGGAGTCATTTGGTTAGTTTTGAGTGGAATCCAATCGCTAGAAGTATGGAATACACCAACCACTCCCATTAGGAACGAACTGTCGTTGAACTTGAATTGTCCAATTTGGAACACCTATTGATTTCGGATCGAGCCCAAAACTTGGGCAACATCATAATATGGTGGGAGGACTCATTTGGTGTGTTTTGAGTGAAATCCAATCGCTAGAAGTATGGAATACAACAACTACTCCGATTAGGAACGAACTGTCATTGAAATTGAATTGACCAATTTCTCACTCCTATTGATTTCGGATCAAGCCCAAAACTTGGGCAACATCATAATATGGTGGGAGGAGTCATTTGGTGAGTTTTGAGTGAAATATAATCGCTAGAAGTATGGAATACACCAACCACTCCAGTTAGGAAGGACTGCCGTTGAACTTGAATTGTCCATTTTGGAACACCTATTGATTTCGGATCGAGCCCAAAACTTGGGCAAGATCATAATATGGTGGGAGGAGTCATTTCGTGAGTTTTGAGTGAAATCCAATCTTTAGAAGTATGGAATACAGCAACCACTCGAATGAGGAACGAACTGCCGTTGAACTTGAATTGTCCAATTTCCCACACCTATTGATTTCGGATCGAGCCCCAAACTTGGGCAACATCATAATATGGTGGGAAGAGTCATTTGGCGAGTTTTGAGTGAAATCCAATCGCTAGAAGTATGGAATACACCAACCACTCCAGTTAGGAACGAACTGCCGTTCAACTTGAATTGTCCAATTTGGAACACCTATTGATTTCGGATCGAGCCCGAAACTTGGGCAACATTATAATAGGGTGGGAGGAGTCATTTGGTGGGTTTTGAGTGAAATCCAATCGCTAGAAGTATGGAATACACCAACCACTCCGATTAGGAACGAACTGCCGTTGAACTTGAATTGTCCAATTTGGAACACCTATTGATTTCGGATCGAGCCCAAAACTTGGGCAACATCATAATATGGTGGGAGGAGTCATTTGGTTAGTTTTGAGTGAAATCCAACAGCTAGAAGTACGGAATACACCAAGCACTGCAATTGGGAACGAACTGCCGTTGAACTTGATGATCAGTTCATAATTGTATATCATTTTATACCCCTCTAGCTTTTGATTTGGTTATGTTGTTGAGTTAAACTTGTTCTTTTAATCCCTTTTCTGTTTGTCATTCAGTTTATTGGGCCTTAGGTAGCAATGGTAGCTTCATCAAGAGAAGTTGCACAATGGCTCAAAAACTAGCTGGCTGAGTTACAAATTCATTCCGGACTTATCTCTTTCATCCGAGCTTGGATTGGCCCAAATAACATGTGGTTGGAAAGAGGAGATTCTGAACTGCAAGATGGACTACTCAAACATATCCATTGATGAAGCTAATCCCAATCCGTGGTTCCATCAAAATATCCACCATGCTCAGGAGTGCAGCTGCCAGCTGATGAGCTTTTGTCATGTGCCTTCTTGTACCTCCCTTTAGCCATGTGCCTCACCCCAGACCACATGACTTTGGCAGCAAAAGAAGACCACCACATGACTTTGGCAGCAAAGGGAAGCCACCACATGCAAAAGGCAGCCACATCTGACCACCTGTGCATGCATGTGATGAAAGCTTGAGGTGCAGCAGCAAAAGGATGAAGGATGGTGTGGGAGTTCATCATGATGTCCCCCCCTCTTAGTCCTATAAATAGAGGAGTCTTCAAGCTTCAAAAACACACATCCACCCCATACACTCTAGGTACACAGCCAGATACTCTAAACTGCCCCAAAACACCAAAACACCAAAACAGCTCCAGAAAACCTCCCTTCTATTTCCTACGAATTTCCTCTCTCTCAACCATCACCACTCACTCAAACTCATCCTAAATCACCTCCATATCCTTCATACATCCTTCCAGACGTGGAGAAGCTCTTGAAGAAGCATTGGACACCACAAGAACTTCAGAAAAGGGTTTTTCTACTCTTATGACATTCATTATGTTTTCCCAATTCTGTTTTAGTTTCTTTTCCATTATGAGTAGCTAAATCCATAACTAGGGTTTCGATGTAACCTAACATGAATATTCTGGGTTTATAAGTTTGAAGTTTGGAGTTTCAAGTTTGATTCATGATTCATGTTTTTATTCATTTTGCCTACTTGCCTATATGCTGATCGGAATGCTTAGCTACCATTTTGATTTGTATATCTTGGTTTGAATTAAGAGTATACACCATGCTTTAATTCGAATTGAACTATGAATAGGAAGAGTATGTATGGACATTCGACAACAGGGATTAGATACATGCTTGGTTGTTTAAATTGTTCTTCTATGCTTAATGGGTTCCTAATGCTTAATTTTAGGTTAGACAACAAATGATCAAATTAGGGAATTAGGAACACAAGGTTAGGACCAGACACCATGGCCTAATCATACTTTAGCTAGAATCAATCTTTGAATCTGAATTAGACTTCTTACTTGACTCCTTATAACCCAGAATTGAATTGTTATGGTGAATCGAATGCCCTAGTCTCCAAATCCGTCTTCCAGCCCTTCAAAATCACCCTTTGTTACACTTGTTTATTTGCTTCCATTTGCAATTTCAGTTTGCTCACTTCTTTTCACAATCACAATCACTCTCACTTTTAAATTCTGTTTTAGACTAGACTTCCTAACTTCTTGAATTTGGTAATCTAAGTACATAACTAATTTGAACTTCTCAGTCTTCGTGGGTACGACCTCGTACTTGTCTTGCTATACTACTAATTGCCCCGTACAATTGCGAGTTAACATAATATTAACAACACTTGAATTGACCAATTTCTCACACCTATTGATTTCGGATCGAGCCCGAAACTTGGGCAACATCATAATATGGTGGGAGGAGTCATTTGGTGGGTTTTGAGTGAAATCCAATCGCTAGAAGAGTGGAATACACCAACCACTCCAATTAGGAACGAACTGCCGTTGAACTTGAATTGTCCAATTTGGAACACCTATTGATTTCGGATCGAGCCCAAAACTTGGGCAACATCATAATACGGTGGAAGGAGTCATTTGGTGAGTTTTGAGTGAAATCCAATCGCTAGAAGAGTGGAATACACCAACCACTCCAATTAGGAACGAACTGCCGTTGAACTTGAATTGTCCAATTTGGAACACCTATTGATTTCGGATCGAGCCCAAAACTTGGGCGACATCATAATATGGTGGGAGGAGTCATTTGGTTAGTTTTGAGTGAAATCCAATAGCTAGAAGTATGGAATACACCAACCACTCCAATTAGGAACGACCTGCCGTTGAACTTGAATTGTCCAATTTGGAACACCTATTGATTTCGGATCGAGCCCAAAACTTGGCCAACATCATAATATGGTGGGAGGAGTCATTTGGTGAGTTTTGAGTGAAATCCAATCGCTAGAAGTATGGAATACACCAACCACTCCAATTAGGAACGAACTGCTGTTGAACTTGAATTGTCCAATTTATCACACCTATTGATTTCGAATCGAGCCCAGAATTTGGGCAACATCATAATATGGTGGGAGGAGTGATTTGGTGAGTTTTGAGTGAAATCCAATCGCTAGAAGTATGGAATACACCAACCACTCCAATTAGGAACGATGTGCCGTTGAACTTGAATTGTCCAATTTGGAACACCTACTGATTTTGGATCGAGCCCAAAACTTGGGCAACATCATACTATTGTGGGAGGAGTCATTTGGTTAGTTTTGACTGAAATCCAATCGCTAGAAGTATGGAATACACCAACCACTCCAATTAGGAACGAACTGCCATTGAACTTGAATTGTCCAATTTCGAACACCTATTGATTTCGGATCGAGCCCAAAACTTGGGCAACATCATAACATGGTGGGAGGAGTCATTTGGTGAGTTTTGAGTGAAATCCAATCGCTGGACGTATGGAATACACCAACCACTCCAATTAGGAACGAACTGTCATTGAAATTGAATTGACCAATTTCTCAGACCTATTGATTTCGGATCGAGCCCAAAACTTGGGCAACATCATAATATGGTGGGAGGAGTCATTTGGTGAGTTTTGAGTGAAATCCAATCGCTAGAAGTATGGAATACACCAACCACTCCAATTAGGAATGAACTGCTGTTGAACTTGAATTGTCCAATTTATCACACCTATTGATTTCGAATCGAGCCCAAAACTTGGGCAACATCATAATATGGTGGGAGGAGTCATTTGGTGAGTTTTGAGTGAAATCCAATCCCTAGAGGCATGGAATACACCAACCACTCCAATTAGGAACGAGGTGCCGTTGAACTTGAATTGTCCAATTTGGAACCCCTACTGATTTCGGATCGAGCCCAAGACTTGGGCAACAACACAATATGGTGGCAGGAGTCGTTTGGTGAGTTTTGAGTGAAATCCAATCGCTAGAAGTATGGAATACACCAACCACTCCAATTAGGAACGAACTGCCGTTGAACTTGAATTGTCCAATTTCTCACACGTATTGATTTCGGATCAAGCCCCAAACTTGGGCAACATCATAATATGGTGGGAGGAGTCATTTGGTGTGTTTTGAGTGAAATCCAATCGCTAGAAATATGGAATACACCAACCACTCCAATTAGGAAAGAACTGTCGTTGAAATTGAATTGACCAATTTCTCACACCTATTGATTTCGGATCAAGCCCAAAACTTGGGAAACATCATAATATGGTGGGAGGAGTCATTTTGTGAGTTTTGAGTGAAATCCAATCGCTAGAAGTGTGGAATACACCAACCACTCCAATTAGGAACGAACTGCCGTTGAACTTGAATTGTCCAATTTCTCACACCTATTGATTTCGGATCGAGCGCAAAACTTGGGCAACATCATAATATGGTGGGAGGAGTCATTTGGTGAGTTTTGAGTGAAATCCAATCGCTAGAAGTGTGGAATACACCAACCACTCCAACTAGGAACGAACTGTCGTTGAACTTGAACTGTCCAATTTCTCACACCTATTGATTTCGGATCCAGCCCAAAACTTGGGCAACATCATAATATGGTGGGAGGAGTCATTTGGTGAGTTTTGAGTGAAATCCAAACGCTAGAAGTATGGAATACACCAACCACTCCAATTAGGAACGAACTGCCGTTGAACTTGAATTGTCCAATTTGGAACACCTATTGATTTCGGATCGAGCCCAAAACTTGGGCAACATCATAATATTTTGGGAGGGGTCATTTGGTGAGTTTTGAGTGAAATCCAATCGCTAGAAGTATGGAATACACCAAACACTCCAATTAGGAACGAACTGCCGTTGAACTTGTATTGTCCAATTTGGAACATCTATTGATTTTGGATCGAGCCCAAAACTTGGGCAACATCATAATATGGTGGGAGGAGTCATTTGGTGAGTTTTGAGTGAAATCCAATCGCTAGAAGGGTGGAATACACCAACCACTCCAATTAGGAACGAACTGCCGTTGAACTTGAATTGTCCAATTTCTCACACCTATTGATTTAGGACCGGGCCCCAAACTTGGGGCAACATCATAATATGGTGGCAGGAGTCATTTGGTGAGTTTTGAGTGAAATCCAATCGCTAGAAGTATGGAATACACCAACCACTCCAATTAGGAACGAACTGCCGTTGAACTTGAATTGTCCAATTTCTCACACCTATTGATTTCGGATCGAGCCCAAAACTTGGGCAACATCATAATATGGTGGGAGGAGTCATTTGGGGAGTTTTGAGTGAAATCCAATCGCTAGAAGTATGGAATACACCAACCACTCCAATTAGGAATGAACTGCGGTTGAACTTGAATTGTCCAATTTCTCACACCTATTGATTTCGGATCGAGCCCAAAACTTGGGCAACATCATAATATGGTGGGAGGAGTCATTTGGTGAGTTTTGAGTGAAATCCAATCGCTAGAAGTATGGAATACACCAACCACTCCAATTAGGAACGAACTGCCGTTGAACTTGAATTGTCCAATTTCTCCCCCCTTTCGATTTCGGATCAAGCCCAAAACTTGGGCAACATCATAATATGGTGGGAGGAGTCATTTGGTTAGTTTTGAGTGAAATCCAATAGCTAGAAGTATGGAATACACCAACCACTCCAATTAGGAACGACCTGCCGTTGAACTTGAATTGTCCAATTTGGAACACCTATTGATTTCGGATCGAGCCCAAAACTTGGCCAACATCATAATATGGTGGGAGGAGTCATTTGGTGAGTTTTGAGTGAAATCCAATCGCTAGAAGTATGGAATACACCAACCACTCCAATTAGGAACGAACTGCTGTTGAACTTGAATTGTCCAATTTATCACACCTATTGATTTCGAATCGAGCCCAGAATTTGGGCAACATCATAATATGGTGGGAGGAGTGATTTGGTGAGTTTTGAGTGAAATCCAATCGCTAGAAGTATGGAATACACCAACCACTCCAATTAGGAACGATGTGCCGTTGAACTTGAATTGTCCAATTTGGAACACCTACTGATTTTGGATCGAGCCCAAAACTTGGGCAACATCATACTATTGTGGGAGGAGTCATTTGGTTAGTTTTGACTGAAATCCAATCGCTAGAAGTATGGAATACACCAACCACTCCAATTAGGAACGAACTGCCATTGAACTTGAATTGTCCAATTTCGAACACCTATTGATTTCGGATCGAGCCCAAAACTTGGGCAACATCATAACATGGTGGGAGGAGTCATTTGGTGAGTTTTGAGTGAAATCCAATCGCTGGACGTATGGAATACACCAACCACTCCAATTAGGAACGAACTGTCATTGAAATTGAATTGACCAATTTCTCAGACCTATTGATTTCGGATCGAGCCCAAAACTTGGGCAACATCATAATATGGTGGGAGGAGTCATTTGGTGAGTTTTGAGTGAAATCCAATCGCTAGAAGTATGGAATACACCAACCACTCCAATTAGGAATGAACTGCTGTTGAACTTGAATTGTCCAATTTATCACACCTATTGATTTCGAATCGAGCCCAAAACTTGGGCAACATCATAATATGGTGGGAGGAGTCATTTGGTGAGTTTTGAGTGAAATCCAATCCCTAGAGGCATGGAATACACCAACCACTCCAATTAGGAACGAGGTGCCGTTGAACTTGAATTGTCCAATTTGGAACCCCTACTGATTTCGGATCGAGCCCAAGACTTGGGCAACAACACAATATGGTGGCAGGAGTCGTTTGGTGAGTTTTGAGTGAAATCCAATCGCTAGAAGTATGGAATACACCAACCACTCCAATTAGGAACGAACTGCCGTTGAACTTGAATTGTCCAATTTCTCACACGTATTGATTTCGGATCAAGCCCCAAACTTGGGCAACATCATAATATGGTGGGAGGAGTCATTTGGTGTGTTTTGAGTGAAATCCAATCGCTAGAAATATGGAATACACCAACCACTCCAATTAGGAAAGAACTGTCGTTGAAATTGAATTGACCAATTTCTCACACCTATTGATTTCGGATCAAGCCCAAAACTTGGGAAACATCATAATATGGTGGGAGGAGTCATTTTGTGAGTTTTGAGTGAAATCCAATCGCTAGAAGTGTGGAATACACCAACCACTCCAATTAGGAACGAACTGCCGTTGAACTTGAATTGTCCAATTTCTCACACCTATTGATTTCGGATCGAGCGCAAAACTTGGGCAACATCATAATATGGTGGGAGGAGTCATTTGGTGAGTTTTGAGTGAAATCCAATCGCTAGAAGTGTGGAATACACCAACCACTCCAACTAGGAACGAACTGTCGTTGAACTTGAACTGTCCAATTTCTCACACCTATTGATTTCGGATCCAGCCCAAAACTTGGGCAACATCATAATATGGTGGGAGGAGTCATTTGGTGAGTTTTGAGTGAAATCCAAACGCTAGAAGTATGGAATACATCAACCACTCCAATTAGGAACGAACTGCCGTTGAACTTGAATTGTCCAATTTGGAACACCTATTGATTTCGGATCGAGCCCAAAACTTGGGCAACATCATAATATTTTGGGAGGGGTCATTTGGTGAGTTTTGAGTGAAATCCAATCGCTAGAAGTATGGAATACACCAACCACTCCAATTAGGAACGAACTGCCGTTGAACTTGAATTGTCCAATTTCTCACACCTATTGATTTCGGATCGAGCCCAAAACTTGGGCAACATCATAATATGGTGGGAGGAGTCATTTGGGGAGTTTTGAGTGAAATCCAATCGCTAGAAGTATGGAATACACCAACCACTCCAATTAGGAATGAACTGCGGTTGAACTTGAATTGTCCAATTTCTCACACCTATTGATTTCGGATCGAGCCCAAAACTTGGGCAACATCATAATATGGTGGGAGGAGTCATTTGGTGAGTTTTGAGTGAAATCCAATCGCTAGAAGTATGGAATACACCAACCACTCCAATTAGGAACGAACTGCCGTTGAACTTGAATTGTCCAATTTCTCCCCCCTTTCGATTTCGGATCAAGCCCAAAACTTGGGCAACATCATAATATGGTGGGAGGAGTCATTTGGTAAGTTTTGAGTGAAATCCAATCGCTAGAAGTATGGAATACACCAACCACTCCAATTAGGAACGAACTGCCGTTGAACTTGAATTGTCCAATTTGGAACATCTATTGATTTCGGATCGAGCCCAAAACTTGGGCAACATCATAATATGGTGGGAGGAATCATTTGGTGAGTTTTGAGTGAAATCCAATCGCTAGAAGTATGGAATACACCAACCACTCCAATTAGGAACGAACTGCCGTTGAACATGAATTGTCCAATTTGGAACACCAACTGATTTCGGATCGAGCCCCAAACTTGGGCAACATCATAATATGGTGGGAGGAGTCATTTGGTGAGTTTTGGGTGAAATCAAATCGCTAGAAGTATGGAATACACCAACCACTCCAATTAGGAACGAACTGCCGTTGAACTTGAATTGTCCAATTTCTCACACCTATTGATTTCGGATCGAGCCCAAAACTTGGGCAATATCATAATATGGTGGGAGGAGTCATTTGGTGAGTTTTGAGTGAAATCCAATCGCTAGAAGTATGGAATACACCAACCACTCCAATTAGGAACGATCTGCCGTTGAACTTGAATTGTCCAATTTCTCACACCAACTGATTTCGGATCAAGCCCCAAACTTGGGCAACATCATAATATGGTGGGAGGAGTCATTTGGTGAGTTTTGGGTGAAATCAAATCGCTAGAAGTATGGAATACACAAACCACACCAATTAGGAAAGAACTGCCGTTGAACTTGAATTGTCCAATTTCTCACACCTATTGATTTCGGATCGAGCCCAAAACATGGGCAACATCATAATTTGGTGGGAGGAGTCATTTGGTGAGTTTTGAGTGAAATCCAATCGCTAGAAGTATGGATTACACCAACCACTCCAATGAGGAACGAACTGCCGTTGAACTTGAATTGTCCAATTTCTCACACCTATTGATTTCGGATCGAGCCCCAAACGTGGGCAACATCATAATATGGTGGGAGGAGTCATTTGGTGAGTTTTGGGTGAAATCCATTCGCTAGAAGTATGGAATACACCAACCACTCCCATTAGGAACGAACTGCCGTTGAACTTGAGTTGTCCAATTTCTCACACCTATTGATTTCGGATTGAGCCCAAAACTTGGGCAACATCATAATATGGTGGGAGGAGTCATTTGGTAAGTTTTGAGTGAAATCCAATCGCTAGAAGTATGGAATACACCAACCACTCCAATTAGGAACGAACTGCCGTTGAACTTGAATTGTCCAATGTCTCACACCTATTGATTTCGGATCGAGCCAAAACTTGGGCAACATCATAATATGGTGGGAGGAGTCATTTGGTGAGTTTTGAGTGAGATCCAATCGCTAGAAGTATGGAATACACCAAACACTCCAATTAGGAACGAACTGCCGTTGAACTTGTATTGTCCAATTTGGAACATCTATTGATTTCGGATCGAGCCCAAAACTTGGGCAACATCATAATATGGTGGGAGGAGTCATTTGGTGAGAGTTGAGTGAAATCCAATCGCTAGAAGTATGGAATATACCAACCACTCCCATTAGGAACGAACTGCCGTTCAACTTGAATTGTCCAATTTCTAACACCTATTGATTTCGGATCGAACCCCAAACTTGTTAAACATCATAATATGGTGGGAGGAGTCATTTGGTGAGTTTTGAGTGAAATCCAATCGCTAGAAGTATGGAATACACCAACCACTCCAATTAGGAACGATCTGCCGTTGAACTTGAATTGTCCAATTTCTCACGCCTATTGATTTCGGATCGAGCCCCAAACTTGGGCAACATCATAATATGGTGGGAGGAGTCATTTGGTGAGTTTTGAGTGAAATCCAATCGCTAGAAGAATGGAATACACCAACCACTCCAATGAGGAACGAACTGCCGTTGAACTTGAATTGTCCAATTTCTCACACCTATTGATTTCGGATCGAGCCCCAAACGTGGGCAACATCATAATATGGTGGGAGGAGTCATTTGGTGAGATTTGGGTGAAATCCATTCGCTAGAAGTATGGAATACACCAACCACTCCAATTAGGAACGAACTGCCGTTGAACTTGAATTGTCCAATTTCTCACCCCTTTTGATTTCGGATCAAGCCCAAAACTTGGGCAACATCATAATATGGTGGGAGGAGTCATTTGGTAAGTTTTGAGTGAAATCCAATCGCTAGAAGTATGGAATACACCAACCACTCCAATTAGGAACGAACTGCCGTTGAACTTGAATTGTCCAATTTGGAACATCTATTGATTTCGGATCGAGCCCAAATATTGGGCAACATCATAATATGGTTGGAGGAGTCATTTGGTGAGTTTTGAGTGAAATCCAATCGCTAGAAGTATGGAATACACCAACCACTAAAATTAGGAACGATCTGCCGTTGAACTTGAATTGTCCAATTTGGAACACCTACTGATTTCGGATCGAGCCCAAAACTTGGGCAATATCATAATATGGTGGGAGGAGTCATTTGGTGAGTTTTGACTGAAATCCAACCGCTAGAAGTATGGAATACACCAACCACTCCAATTAGGAACGATCTGCCGTTGAACTTGAATTGTCCAATTTGGAACACCTATTGATTTCGGATCGAGCCCAAAACTTGGGCAACATCATAATATGGTGGGAGGAGTCATTTGGTGAGTTTTGAGTGAAATCCAATCGCTAGAAGTGTCGAATACACCAACCACTCCAATTAGGAAGGAACTGCCGTTGAACTTGAATTTTCCAATTTCTCACACCTATTGATTTCGGATCGAGCTCAAAACTTGGGCAAGATCATAATATGGTGGGAGGAGTCATTTGGTGAGTTTTGAGTGAAATCCAATCGCTAGAAGTATGGAATACACCAACCACTCCAATTAGGAACGAACTGCCGTTGAACTTGAATTGTCCAATTTCTCACACCTATTGATTTCGGATCGAGCCCAAAACTTGGGCAACATCATAATATGGTGGGAGGAGTCATTTGGTGAGTTTTGAGTGAAATCCACTTGCTAGAAGTGTGGAATACACCAACCACTCCAATTAGGAACGAACTGCCGTTGAACTTGAATTGTCCAATTTCTCACACCAATTGATTTCGGATCGAGCCCAAAACTTGGGCAACATCATAATATGGTGGGAGGAGTCATTTGGTGAGTTTTGAGTGAAATCCAATCGCTAGAAGTATGGAATACACCAACCACTCCAATTAGGAACGATCTGCCGTTGAACTAGAATTCTCCAATTTGGAACACCTATTGATTTCGGATCAATCCCAAAACTTGGGCAATATCATAATATGGTTGGAGGAGTCATTTGGTGAGTTTTGAGTGAAATCCAATCGCTAGAAGTATGGAATACACCAACCACTCCAATTAGGAACGATCTGCCGTTGAACTTGAATTGTCCAATTTGGAACACCTACTGATTTCGGATCGAGCCCAAAACTTGGGCAATATCATAATATGGTGGGAGGAGTCATTTGGTGAGTTTTGGGTGAAATCCATTCGCTAGAAGTATGGAATACACCAACCACTCCAATTCGGAACGAACTGCCGTTGAACTTGAGTTGTCCAATTTCTCACACCTATTGATTTCGGATTGAGCCCAAAACTTGGGCAACATCATAATATGGTGGGAGGAGTCATTTGGTAAGTTTTGAGTGAAATCCAATCGCTAGAAGTATGGAATACACCAACCACTCCAATTAGGAACGAACTGCCGTTGAACTTGAATTGTCCAATGTCTCACACCTATTGATTTCGGATCGAGCCAAAACTTGGGCAACATCATAATATGGTGGGAGGAGTCATTTGGTGAGTTTTGAGTGAGATCCAATCGCTAGAAGTATGGAATACACCAAACACTCCAATTAGGAACGAACTGCCGTTGAACTTGTATTGTCCAATTTGGAACATCTATTGATTTCGGATCGAGCCCAAAACTTGGGCAACATCATAATATGGTGGGAGGAGTCATTTGGTGAGAGTTGAGTGAAATCCAATCGCTAGAAGTATGGAATATACCAACCACTCCCATTAGGAACGAACTGCCGTTCAACTTGAATTGTCCAATTTCTAACACCTATTGATTTCGGATCGAACCCCAAACTTGTTAAACATCATAATATGGTGGGAGGAGTCATTTGGTGAGTTTTGAGTGAAATCCAATCGCTAGAAGTATGGAATACACCAACCACTCCAATTAGGAAGGAACTGCCGTTGAACTTGAATTTTCCAATTTCTCACACCTATTGATTTCGGATCGAGCTCAAAACTTGGGCAAGATCATAATATGGTGGGAGGAGTCATTTGGTGAGTTTTGAGTGAAATCCAATCGCTAGAAGTATGGAATACACCAACCACTCCAATTAGGAACGAACTGCCCTTGAACTTGAATTGTCCAATTTCTCACACCTATTGATTTCGGATCGAGCCCAAAACTTGGGCAACATCATAATATGGTGGGAGGAGTCATTTGGTGAGTTTTGAGTGAAATCCACTCGCTAGAAGTGTGGAATACACCAACCACTCCAATTAGGAACGAACTGCCGTTGAACTTGAATTGTCCAATTTCTCACACCAATTGATTTCGGATCGAGCCCAAAACTTGGGCAACATCATAATATGGTGGGAGGAGTCATTTGGTGAGAGTTGAGTGAAATCCAATCGCTAGAAGTATGGAATATACCAACCACTCCCATTAGGAACGAACTGCCGTTCAACTTGAATTGTCCAATTTCTAACACCTATTGATTTCGGATCGAACCCCAAACTTGTGCAACATCATAATATGGTGGGAGGAGTCATTTGGTGAGTTTTGAGTGAAATCCAATCGCTAGAAGTATGGAATACACCAACCACTCCAATTAGGAACGATCTGCCGTTGAACTAGAATTCTCCAATTTGGAACACCTATTGATTTCGGATCAATCCCAAAACTTGGGCAATATCATAATATGGTTGGAGGAGTCATTTGGTGAGTTTTGAGTGAAATCCAATCGCTAGAAGTATGGAATACACCAACCACTCCAATTAGGAACGATCTGCCGTTGAACTTGAATTGTCCAATTTGGAACACCTACTGATTTCGGATCGAGCCCAAAACTTGGGCAATATCATAATATGGTGGGAGGAGTCATTTGGTGAGTTTTGACTGAAATCCAACCGCTAGAAGTATGGAATACACCAACCACTCCAATTAGGAACGATCTGCCGTTGAACTTGAATTGTCCAATTTGGAACACCTATTGATTTCGGATCGAGCCCAAAACTTGGGCAACATCATAATATGGTGGGAGGAGTCATTTGGTGAGTTTTGAGTGAAATCCAATCGCTAGAAGTGTCGAATACACCAACCACTCCAATTAGGAAGGAACTGCCGTTGAACTTGAATTTTCCAATTTCTCACACCTATTGATTTCGGATCGAGCTCAAAACTTGGGCAAGATCATAATATGGTGGGAGGAGTCATTTGGTGAGTTTTGAGTGAAATCCAATCGCTAGAAGTATGGAATACACCAACCACTCCAATTAGGAACGAACTGCCGTTGAACTTGAATTGTCCAATTTCTCACACCTATTGATTTCGGATCGAGCCCAAAACTTGGTCAACATCATAATATGGTGGGAGGAGTCATTTGGTGAGTTTTGAGTGAAATCCACTCGCTAGAAGTGTGGAATACACCAACCACTCCAATTAGGAACGAACTGCCGTTGAACTTGAATTGTCCAATTTCTCACACCTATTGATTTCGGATCGAGCCCAAAACTTGGGCAACATCATAATATGGTGGGAGGAGTCATTTGGTGAGTTTTGAGTGAAATCCACTCGCTAGAAGTGTGGAATACACCAACCACTCCAATTAGGAACGAACTGCCGTTGAACTTGAATTGTCCAATTTCTCACACCAATTGATTTCGGATCGAGCCCCAAACGTGGGCAACATCATAATATGGTGGGAGGAGTCATTTGGTGAGAGTTGAGTGAAATCCAATCGCTAGAAGTATGGAATATACCAACCACTCCCATTAGGAACGAACTGCCGTTCAACTTGAATTGTCCAATTTCTAACACCTATTGATTTCGGATCGAACCCCAAACTTGTTAAACATCATAATATGGTGGGAGGAGTCATTTGGTGAGTTTTGAGTGAAATCCAATCGCTAGAAGTATGGAATACACCAACCACTCCAATTAGGAACGATCTGCCGTTGAACTAGAATTGTCCAATTTGGAACACCTATTGATTTCGGATCAATCCCAAAACTTGGGCAATATCATAATATGGTTGGAGGAGTCATTTGGTGAGTTTTGAGTGAAATCCAATCGCTAGAAGTATGGAATACACCAACCACTCCAATTAGGAACGATCTGCCGTTGAACTTGAATTGTCCAATTTGGAACACCTACTGATTTCGGATCGAGCCCAAAACTTGGGCAATATCATAATATGGTGGGAGGAGTCATTTGGTGAGTTTTGACTGAAATCCAACCGCTAGAAGTATGGAATACACCAACCACTCCAATTAGGAACGATCTGCCGTTGAACTTGAATTGTCCAATTTGGAACACCTATTGATTTCGGATCGAGCCCAAAACTTGGGCAACATCATAATATGGTGGGAGGAGTCATTTGGTGAGTTTAGAGTGAAATCCAATCGCTAGAAGTGTCGAATACACCAACCACTCCAATTAGGAAGGAACTGCCGTTGAACTTGAATTTTCCAATTTCTCACACCTATTGATTTCGGATCGAGCTCAAAACTTGGGCAAGATCATAATATGGTGGGAGGAGTCATTTGGTGAGTTTTGAGTGAAATCCAATCGCTAGAAGTATGGAATACACCAACCACTCCAATTAGGAACGAACTGCCGTTGAACTTGAATTGTCCAATTTCTCACACCTATTGATTTCGGATCGAGCCCAAAACTTGGGCAACATCATAATATGGTGGGAGGAGTCATTTGGTGAGTTTTGAGTGAAATCCACTCGCTAGAAGTGTGGAATACACCAACCACTCCAATTAGGAACGAACTGCCGTTGAACTTGAATTGTCCAATTTCTCACACCTATTGATTTCGGATCGAGCCCAAAACTTGGGCAACATCATAATATGGTGGGAGGAGTCATTTGGTGAGTTTTGAGTGAAATCCACTCGCTAGAAGTGTGGAATACACCAACCACTCCAATTAGGAACGAACTGCCGTTGAACTTGAATTGTCCAATTTGGAACACCTATTGATTTCTGATTGAGCCCAAAACTTGGGCAATATCATAATATGGTGGGAGGAGTCATTTGGTGAGTTTTGAGTGAAATCCAATTGCTAGAAGTATGGAATACACCAACCACTCCAATTAGGAACGAACTGCCGTTGAACACTAATTGTCAAATTTGAAAGACCTATTGATTTCGGATCGAGCCCAAAACTTGGGCAACATCATAATATGGTGGGAGGAGTCATTTGGTGAGTTTTGAGTGAAATCCACTCGCTAGAAGTGTGGAATACACCAACCACTCCAATTAGGAACGAACTGCCGTTGAACTTGAATTGTCCAATTTCTCACACCTATTGATTTCGGATCGAGCCCAAAACTTGGGCAACATCATAATATGGTGGGAGGAGTCATTTGGTGAGTTTTGAGTGAAATCCACTCGCTAGAAGTGTGGAATACACCAACCACTCCAATTAGGAACGAACTGCCGTTGAACTTGAATTGTCCAATTTCTCACACCTATTGATTTCGGATCGAGCCCAAAACTTGGGCAACATCATAATATGGTGGGAGGAGTCATTTGGTGAGTTTTGAGTGAAATCCACTCGCTAGAAGTGTGGAATACACCAACCACTCCAATTAGGAACGAACTGCCGTTGAACTTGAATTGTCCAATTTGGAACACCTATTGATTTCTGATCGAGCCCAAAACTTGGGCAATATCATAATATGGTGGGAGGAGTCATTTGGTGAGTTTTGAGTGAAATCCAATTGCTAGAAGTATGGAATACACCAACCACTCCAATTAGGAACGAACTGCCGTTGAACACTAATTGTCAAATTTGAAAGACCTATTGATTTCGGATCGAGCCCAAAACTTGGGCAACATCATAATATGGTGGGAGGAGTCATTTGGTGAGTTTTGAGTGAAATCCAATCGCTTGAAGTATGGAATACACCAACCACTCCAGTTAGGAACGATCTGCGGTTGAACTTGAATTGTCCAATTTCTCACACCTATTGATTTCGGATCGATCCCCAAACTTGGGCAACATCATAATATGGTGGGAGGAGTCATTTGGTGAGTTTTGAGTGAAATCCAATCCTTAGAAGTATGGAATACACCAACCACTCTAGTTAGGAATGAACTGCGGTTGAACTTGAATTGTCCAATTTGGAACACCTATTGATTTCGGATCGAGCCAAAAACTTGGGCAACATCATAATATGGTGGGAGGAGTCATTTTGTGAGTTTTGAGTGAAATCCAATCGCTAGAAGTATGGCATACACCAACCACTCCAATTAGGAACGAACTGCCGTTGAACTTGAATTGTCCAATTTGGAACACCTATTGATTTCGGATCAAGCCCAAAACTTGGGCAACTTCATAATATGGTGAGAAGAGTCATTTGGTGAGTTTTGAGTGAAATCCAATCTCTAGAAGTATCGAATACCGCAACCACTCCAGTTAGGAACGAACTGTCGTTGAACTTGAATTGTCCAATTTCTCACACCTATTGATTTCGGATCGAGCCCAAAACTTGGGCAACATCATAATATGGTGGGAGGAGTCATTTTGTGAGTTTTGAGTGAAATCCAATCGCTAGAAGTATGGAATACACCAACCACTCCAATTAAGAACGAACTGCCGTTGAACTTGAAATGTCCAATTTTTCACACCTATTGATTTCGAATCAAGCCCCAAACTTGGGCAACATCATAATATGATGGGAGGAGTCATTTGGCTAGTTTTGAGTGAAATCCAATCGCTAGAAGTATAGAATACACCAACCACTCCAATTAGGAACGAACTGCCGTTGAACTTGAAATGTCCAATTTCTCACACCTATTGATTTCGGATCGAGCCCAAAACTTGGGGAACATCATAATCTGGTGGGAGGAGTCATTTGGTGAGTTTTGAGTGAAATCCAATCGCTAGAATTATGTAATTCACCACCCACTCCAATTAGGAACGAATTGCCGTTGAACTTGAATTGTCCAATTTCTCACACCTATTGATTTCGGATCGAGCCGCAAACTTGGGCAACATCATAATATGGTGAGAGGAGTCGTTTGGTGAGTTTTGAGTGAAATCCAATCACTAGAAGTGTGGAATACACCAACCACTCCAATTAGGAACGAACTGCCGTTGAACTTGAATTGTCCAATTTGGAACACCTATTGATTTCGGATCAAGCCCAAAACTTGGGCAACATCAAAATATGGTGGGAGGAGTCATTTGGTTAGTTTTGAGTGAAATCCAATCGCTAGAAGTATGGAATACACCAACCACTCCAGTTAGGAACGAACTGCCGTTGAACTCTAATTGTCAAATTTGGAAGACCTATTGATTTCGGATCGAGCCCAAAACTTGGGCAACATCATAATATGGTGGGAGGAGTCATTTGGTGAGTTTTGAGTGAAATCCAATCGCTAGAAGTATGGAATACAACAACCACTCCAATTAGGAACGAACTGCCGTTGAACTTGAATTGTCCAATTTGGAACACCTATAGATTTCGGATCGAGCCCAAAACTTGGGCAACGTCATAATATGGTGGGAGGAGTCCTTTTGTGAGTTTTCAGTGAAATCCAATCGCTAGAAGTATGGAATACACCAACCACTCCAATTAGGAACGAACTGCCGTTGAACTTGAATTGTCCAATTTCTCACACCGATTGATTTCGGATCGAGCCCAAAACTTGGGCAACATCATAATATGGTGGGAGGAGTCATTTGGTGAGTTTTGAGTGAAATCCAATCGCTAAAAGTGTGGAATACACCAACCACTCCAATTAGGAACGAACTGCCGTTGAACTTGAATTGTCCAATTTCTGACACCTAGTGATTTCGGATTGAGCCCAAAACTTGGGGAACATCATAATATGGTGGGAGGAGTCGTTTGGTTAGTTTTGAGTGAAATCCAATCGCTAGAAGTATGGAATACACCAACCACTCCAATTAGGAACAAACTGCCGTTGAACATGAATTGTCCAATTTGGAACACCTATTGATTTCGGATAGAGCCCAAAACTTGGGCAACATCCTAGTACGGTGAGAGGTGTCATTTTGTGAGTTTTGAGTGAAATCCAATCGCTAGAAGTATGGAATACACCAACCACTCCAATTAGGAACGAAATGCCATTGAACTTGAATTGTCCAATTTCTCACGCCTATTGATTTCGAATCGAGCCCAAAACTTGGGCAACATCATAATATGGTGGGAGGAGTCATTTGGTGAGTTTTGAGTGAAATCCAATCGCTAGAAGTATAGAATACACCAACCACTCCAATTAGGAACGAACTGCCGTTGAACTTGAATTGTCCAATTTGGAACACCTATTGATTTCGGATCGAGCCCAAAACTTGGGCAATATCATAATATGGTAGGAGTAGTCATTTGGTGAGTTTTCAGTGACATCCAATCGCTAGAAGTATGGAATACACCAACCACTCCAGTTAGGAACGAACTGCCGTTATACTTGAATTTTCCAATTTGGAACACCTACTGATTTCGGATCGAGCCCAAAACTTGGGCAACATCATAATATGGTGGGAGGAGTCATTTGGTGAGTTTTGAGTCAAATCCAATTGCTAGAAGTATGGAATACACCAACCACTCCTATTGGGAACGAACTGCCGTTGAACTTGAATTGTCCAATTTGGAACACCTATGGATTTCGGATCGAGCCCAAAACTTGGGCAACATCATAATATGGTGGGAGGAGTCATTTGGTGAGTTTTGAGTGAAATCCAATCGCTAGAAGTATGGAATACACCAACCACTCCTATTAGGAACGAACTGTCGTTGAAATTGAATTGACCAATTTCTCACACCTATTGAATTAGGATCGAGCCCAAAACTTGGGCAACATCATAATGTGGTGGGAGGAGTCATTTGGTGAGTTTTGAGTGAAATCCAATCGCAAGAAGTATGGAATACACCAACCACTCCAATTAGGAACGAACTGCCGTTGAACTTGAATTGTCCAATTTCTCACACGTATTGATTTCGGATCGAGCCCAAAACTTGGGCAACATCATAATATGGTGGGAGGAGTCATTTTGTGAGTTCTGAGTGAAATCCAATCGCTAGAAGTATGGAATACACCAAGCACTCCAATTGGGAACGAACTGCCGTTGAACTTGAATTGTCCAATTTGGAACACCTATTGATTTCGGATCGAGCCCAAAACTTGGGCAGCATCATAATATGGTGGGAGGAGTCATTTGGTGAGTTTTGAGTGAAATCCAATCGCTAGAAGTATGGAATACACCAACCACTCCAATTAGGAACGAACTGCCGTTGAACTTGAATTGCCCAATTTCTCACACCTATTGATTTCAGATTGAGCCCAAAACTTGTGCACCATCATAATATGGTGTGAGGAGTCATTTGGTGAGTTTTGAGTGAAATACAATCGCTAGAAGTATGGAATACACCAACCACTCCAATTAGGAACGAACTGCCGTTGAACTTGAATTGTCCAATTTGGAACACCTATTGATTTCGGATCGAGCCCAAAACTTGGGCAACATCATAATATGGTGGGGGGAGTCATTTGGTGAGTTTTGAGTGAAATCCAATCGCTAGAAGTGTGGAATACACCAACCACTCCAATTAGGAACGAACTGCCGTTTTACTTGAATTGTCCAATTTCTCACACCTATTGATTTCGGATTGAGCCCCAAACTTGGGCAACACCATAATATGGTGGGAGGAGTCATTTGGTGAGTTTTGAGTGAAATCCAATCGCTAGAAGTATGGAATACACCAACCACTCCAATTAGGAACGAACTGCCGTTGAACTTGAATAGTCCAATTTCTCAGACCTATTGATTTCAGATCGAGCCCAAAACTTGGGCAACAACATAATATGGTGGGAGGAGTCATTTGGTGAGTTTTGAGTTAAATCCAATCGCTAGAAGTATGGAATACACCAACCACTCCAATTAGGAACGAACTGCCGTTGAACTTGAATAGTCCAATTTCTCAGACCTATTGATTTCAGATCGAGCCCAAAACTTGGGCAACAACATAATATGGTGGGAGGAGTCATTTGGTGAGTTTTGAGTGAAATCAAATCGCTAGAAGTATGGAATACACCAACCACTCCAATTAGGAACGAACTGCCGTTGAAGTTGAATTGTCCAATTTGGAACACCTATTGATTTCGGATCTAGCCCAAAACTTGGGCAACATCATAATATGGTGGGAGGAGTCATTTGGTGAGTTTTGAGTGAAATCCAATCTTTAGAAGTATGGAATACACCAACCACTCCAGATAAGAACGAACTGCCGTTGAACTTGAATTGTCCAATTTCTCACACCTATTGACTTCGGATCGAGCCCAAAACTTGGGCAACATCATAATATGGTGGGAGGAGTCATTTGGTTAGTTTTGAGTGAAATCCAATCGCTAGAAGTATGGAATACACCGACCACTCCAATTAGGAACGAACTACCGTTGAACTTGAATTGTCCAATTTGGAACACCTATTGATATCGGATCGATCCCAAAACTTGGGCAACATCATTATATGGTGGGAGGAGTCATTTGGTGAGTTTTGAGTTAAATCCAATCGCTAGAAGTATGGAATACACCAACCACTCCAATTAGGAACGAACTGCCGTTGAACTTGAATTGTCCAATTTCTCACACCTATTAATTTCGGATCGAGCCCAAAACTTGGGCAACATCATAATATGGTGGGAGGAGTCATTTGGTGAGTTTTGAGTGAAATCCAATCACTAGAAGTATGGAATACACCAACCACTCCAATTAGGAACGAACTGCCGTTAAACTTGAATAGTCCAATTTCTCAGACCTATTGATTTCAGATCGAGCCCAAAACTTGGGCAACAACATAATATGGTGGGAGGAGTCATTTGGTGAGTTTTGAGTGAAATCCAATCGCTAGACGTATGGAATACACCAACCACTCCAATTAGGAACGAACTGCCGTTGAACTTGAATTGTCCAATTTGGAACACCTATTGATTTCGGATCGAGCCCATAACTTGGGCAACATCATAATATGGTGGGAGGAGTCATTTGGTGAGTTTTGAGTGAAATCCAATCGCTAGAAGTATGGAATACACCAACCACTCCAACTAGGACCGAACTGCCGTTGAACTTGAATTGTCCAATTTGGAACACCTATTGATTTCGGATCGAGCCGAAAACTTGGGCAACATCAAAATATGGTGGGAGGAGTCATTTGGTGAGTTTTGAGTGAAATCCAATCGCTAGAAGTATGGAATACACCAACCACTCCAATTAGGAACGAGTTGCCGTTGAACTTGAATTGTCCAATTTCTCACACCTATTGATTTCGGATCGAGCCCCAAACTTGGGCAACAAGATAATATGGTGGGAGGAGTCATTTGGTGAGTTTTGAGTGAAATCCAATCGCTAGAAGTATGGAATACACCAACCACTCCATTTAGGAACGAACTGCCGTTGAACTTGAATAGTCCAATTTCTCAGACCTATTGATTTCATATCGAGCCCAAAACTTGGGCAACAACACAATATGGTGGGAGGAGTCATTTGGTGAGTTTTGAGTGAAATCCAATCGCTAGACGTATGGAATACACCAACCACTCCAATTAGGAACGAACTGCCGTTGAACTTGAATTGTCCAATTTGGAACACCTATTGATTTTGGATCGAGCCCAAAACTTGGGCAACATCATAATATGGTGGGAGGAGTCATTTGGTGAGTTTTGAGTGAAATCCAATCGCTAGAAGTATGGAATACACCAACCACTCCCATTAGGAACGAACTGCCGTTGAACTTAAATTGTCCAATTTCTCACACCTATTGATTTTGGATCGAACCCCAAACTTGGGCAACATCATATTATGGTGGGAAGAGTAATTTGGTGAGTTTTGAGTGAAATCCAATCGCTAGAAGTATGGAATACACCAATCACTCCAATTAGGAATGAACTGCCGTTGAACTGGAATTGTCCAATGTGGAACACCTATTGATTTCGGATCGAGCCCAAAACTTGGGCAACATCATAATACGGTGGGAGGAGTCATTTGTAGAGTTTTGAGTGAAATCCAATCGCAAGATGTATGGAATACACCAACCATTCCAATTAGGAACGAACTGCCGTTGAACTTGAATTGTCCAATTTCTCACACCTATTGATTTTGGATTGAGCCCAAAACTTGGGCAACTTCATAATATGGTGGGAGGAGTCATTCGGTGAGTTTTGAGTGAAACCCAATCTTTAGCAGTACGGAATACACCAACCACTCCAGTTGGGAACGAACTACCGTTGAACTTGAATTGTCCAATTTGGAACACCTATTGATTTCGGATCGAGCCCAAAACTTGGGCAACATCATAATATGGTGGGAGGAGTCATTTGGTGAGTTTTGAGTGAAATCCAATCGCTAGAAGTATGGAATACACCAACCAGTCCATTTAGGAACGAACTGCCGTTGAACTTGAATTGTCCAGTTTGGAACACCTATTGATTTCGGATCGAGCCCAAAACTTGGGCAACATCATAATATGGTGGGAGGAGTCATTTGGTGAGTTTTGAGTGAAATCCAATCGCTAGAAGTATGGAATACACAAACCACTCCCATTAGGAACGAACTGCCGTTGAACTTGAATTGTCCAATTTCTCACACCTATTGATTTCGGATCGAGCCCAAAACTTGGGCAACACCATAATAGGGTGGGAGGAGTCATTTGTTGAGTTTTGAGTGAAATCCAATCGCTAGAAGTATGGAATACACCAACCACTCCAATTAGGAACGAACTGTCGTTGAACTTGAATTGTCCAATTTGGAACACCTATTGATTTCGGATCGAGCCCAAAACGTGGGCAACATCATAATATGGTGGGAGGAGTCATTTGGTGAGTTTTGAGTGAAATCCAATCGCTAGAAGCATAGAATACCCCAACCACTCCAATTAGGAACGAACTGGCATTGAACTTGAATTGTCCAATTTGGAACACCTAATCATTTCGGATCAAGGCCAAAACTTGGGCGACATCATAATATGGTGGGAGGAGTGATTTGGTGAGTTTTGAGTGAAATCCAATCGCTAGAAGTATGGAATACACCAACCAGTCCAATTAGGAACGAACTGCCGTTGAACTTGAATTGTCCAATTTCGCACACCTATTGATTTCGGATCGAGCCCAAAACTTGGGCAACCTCATAATATGGTGGGAGGAGTCATTTGGTGAGTTTTGAGTGAAATCCAATCGCTAGAAGTATGGAATACACAAACCACTCCCATTTGGAAGAACTGCCGTTGAACTTGAATTGTCCAATTTGGAACACCTATTTATTTCGGATCGAGCCCAAAACTTGGGCAACATCATAATATGGTGGGAGGAGTCATTTGGTGAGTTTTGAATGAAATCCAATCGCTAGAAGTATGGAATACACAAACCACTCCCATTAGGAACGAACTGCCGTTGAAATTGAATTGACCAATTTCTCACACCTATGGATTTTGTATCGAGCCCAAAACTTGGTCAACACCATAATATGGTGGGAGGAGTCATTTGTTGAGTTTTGAGTGAAATCCAATCGCTAGAAGTATGGAATACAACAACCACTCCCATTAGGAACGAACTGCCGTTGAACTTGAATTGTCCAATTTCTCACACCTATTGATTTCGGATCGAGCCCCAAACTTGGGCAACCTCATAATATGGTGGGAGGAGTCATTTGGTGAGTTTTGAGTGAAATCCAATCGCAAGAAGTATGGAATACACCAACCACTCCAATTAGGAACGAACTGCCGTTGAACTTGAATTGTTTAATTTGTAAGACCTATTCATTTCGGATTGAGCCCAAAACTTGGGCAACATCATAATATGGTGGGAGGAGTCATTTGGTGAGTTTTGAGTGAAATCCAGTCGCTAGAAGTATGGAATACACCAACCACTCCAATTAGGAACGAACTGCCGTTGAACATGAATTGTCCAATTTCTGACACCTATTGATTTCGGATCGAGCCCCAAACTTGGGCAACATCATAATATGGTGGGAGGAGTCATTTGGTGAGTTTTGAGTGAAATCCAATCGCTAGAAGTATGGAATACACCAACCACTCCAATTGGGAACGAACTGCCGTTGAACTTGAATTGTCCAATTTGGAACACCTATTGATTTCGGATCGACCCCAAAACTTATGCAACATCATAATATGGTGGGAGGAGTCATTTGGTGAGTTTTGAGTGAAATCCAATCGCTAGAAGTATGGAATACACTAACCACTCCAATTAGGAACGAACTGCCGTTGAATTTGAATTGTCCAATTTGGAACACCTATTGATTTCGGATCGAGCCCAAAAGTTGGGCAACATCGTAATGTGGTGGGAGGAGTCATTTGGTGAGTTTTGAGTGAAATCCAATCGCAAGAAGTATGGAATACACCAACCACTCCAATTAGGAACGAACTGCCGTTGAACTTGAATTGTCCAATTTGGAACACCTATTCATTTCGGATCGAGGCCAAAACTTGGGCAACATCATAATATGGTGGGAGGAGTCATTTGGTGAGTTTTGAGTGAAATCCAATCGCTAGAAGTATGGAATACACCAACAACTCCAATTAGGAACGAACTGCCGTTGAACTTGAATTGTCCAATTTCTCACACCTATTGATTTCGGATTGAGCCCCAAACTTGGGCAACATCATAATATGGTGGGAGGAGTCATTTGGTGAGTTTTGAGTGAAATCCAATCGCTAGAAGTATGGAATACACCAACCACTCCAATTAAGAACGAACTGCCGTTGAACTTGAATTGTCCAATTTGGAAGACCTATTCATTTCGGATCGAGGACAAAAGTTGGGCAACATCATAATATGGTGGGAGGAGTCATTTGGTGAGTTTTGAGTGAAATCCAATCGCTAGAAGTATGGAATACACCAACAACTCCAATTAGGAACGAACTGCCGTTGAACTTGAATTGTCCAATTTCTCACACCTATTGATTTTGGATCGACCCCAAAACTTGGGCAACATCATAATATGGTGGGAGGAGTCATTTGGTGAGTTTTGAGTGAAATCCAATCGCTAGAAGTATGGAATACACCAACCACTCCAATTAAGAACGAACTGCCGTTGAACTTGAATTGTCCAATTTGGAAGACCTATTCATTTCGGATCGAGGACAAAAGTTGGGCAACATCATAATATGGTGGGAGGAGTCATTTGGTGAGTTTTGAGTGAAATCCAATCGCAAGAAGTATGGAATACATCAACCACTCCAATTAGGAACGAACTGCCGTAGAACTTGAATTGTCCAATTTGGAAGACCTATTCATTTCGGATCGAGGACAAAAGTTGGGCAACATCATAATATGGTGGGAGGAGTCATTTGGTGAGTTTTGAGTGAAATCCAATCGCTAGAAGTATGGAATACACCAACCACTCCAATTAGGAACGAACTGCCGTTGAACTTGAATTGTCCAATTTGGAACACCTATTCATTTCGGATCGAGGCCAAAACTTGGGCAAAATCATAATATGGTGGGAGGAGTCATTTGGTGAGTTTTGAGTGAAATCCAATCGCTAGAAGTGTGGAATACCCCAACCACTCCAATTAGGAACGAACTGCCGTTGAACTTGAATTGTCCAATTTGGAACACCTATTGATTTCGGATCGAGCCCAAAACTTGGGCAACAACATAATATGGTGGGAGGAGTCATTTGGTTATTTTTGAGTGATATCCAATCGCTAGAAGTATGGAATACACCAACCACTCCAATTAGGAACGAACAGCCGTTGAACTTGAATTGTCCAATTTGGAACACCTCTTGATTTCGGATCGAGCCCAAAACTTGGGCAACATCATAATATGGTGGGAGGAGTCATTTGGTGTGTTTTGAGTGAAATCCAATCGCTAGAAGAATGGAATAGAACAACTACTCCGATTAGGAATGAACTGTCGTTGAAATTGAATTGACCAATTTCTCACACCTATTGATTTCGGATCGAGCCGAAAACTTGGGCAACATTATAATATGGTGGGAGGAGTCATTTGGTAAGTTTTGAGTGAAATCCAATCGCTAGAAGTATGGAATACACCAACCACTCCAATTAGGAACGAACTGACGTTGAACTTGAATTGTCCAATTTGGAAGACCTATTCATTTCGGATCGAGGCCAAAACTTGGGCAACATCATAATATGGTGGGAGGAGTCATTTGGTGAGTTTTGAGTGAAATCCAATCGCTAGAAGTATGGAATACACCAACCACTCCAATTAGGAACGAACTGCCGTTGAACTTGAATTGTCCTATTTCTCACACCTATTGATTTCGGATCGAGCCCTAAACTTGGGCAACCTCATAATATGGTGGGAGGAGTCATTTGGTCAGTTTTGAGTGAAATCCAATCGCAAGAACTATGGAATACACCAACCACTCCAATTAGGAACGAACTGCCGTTGAACCTGAATTGTCCAATTTGGAACACCTATTGATTTCGGATCGAGCCCAAAACTTGGGCAACATCATAATATGGTGGGAGGAGTCATTTGGTGAGTTTTGAGTGAAATCCAATCGCTAGAAGTATGGAATACACCAACCACTCCAATTAGGAACGAACTGCCGTTGAACTTGAATTGTCCAATTTCTAACACCTATTGATTTTGGATCGAGCCCAAAACTTGGGCAACATCATAATATGGTGGGAGTAGTCATTTGGTTTGTTTTGAGTGGAATCCAATGGCCAGAAGTATGGAATACAGCAACCACTCCAATTAGGAATGAACTGCCGTTGAACTTGAATTGTCCGATTTGGAACACCTATCAATTTCGGATCGACCCCAAAACTTGGGCAACATCATAATATGGTGGGAGGAGTCATTTGGTGAGTTTTGAGTGAAATCCAATCGCTAGAAGTATGGAATACACCAACCACTCCAATTAGGAACGAACTGCCGTTGAACTTGAATTGTCCAATTTCTCACACCTATTGATTTCGAATCGAGCCCAAAACTTGGGCAACATCATAATATGGTGGGAGGTGTCATTTGTGAGTTTTGAGTGTAATCCAATCGCTAGAATTATGGAATACAGCAACCACTCCAATAAGGAACGAACTGCTGTTGAACTTGAATTGTCCAATTTCTCACACCTATAGATTTCGGATCGAGCCCCAAACTTGGGCAACACCATAATATGGTGGGAGGAGTCATTTGGTGAGTTTTGAGTGAAATCCAATCGCTAGAAGTATAGAATACACCAACCACTCCAATTAGTAACGAACTGCCGTTGAAATTGAATTGTCCAATTTCGAACACCTATTGATTTCGGATCGAGCCCCAAACTTGGGCAACATCATAATATGGTGGGAGGAGTCCTTTGGTGAGTTTTGAGTGAAATCCATTCGCTAGAAGTATGGAATACACCAACCACTCCAATTAGGAACGAACTGCCGTTGACCTTGAATTGTCCAATTTCGAACACCTATTGATTTCGGATCGAGCCCAAAACTTGGGCAACATCATAATATCGTGGGAGGAGTCATTTGGTGAGTTTTGAGTGAAATCCAATCGCTAGAAGTATGGAATACACCAACCACTCCAATTAGGAACGAACTGCCGTTGAACTTGAATTGTCCAATTTCTCACAGCTATTGATTTCGGATCGAGCCACAAACTTGGGCAAAATCATAATATGGTGGGAGGAGTCATTTGGTGTGTATTGAGTGAAATCCAATCACTAGAAGTATGGAATACACCAACCACTCCAATTAGGAACGAACTGCCGTTGAACTTGAATTCTCCAATTTCTCACACCTATTGATTTCGGATCGAGCCCCAAACTTGGGCAACAACATAATATGGTGGGAGGAGTCATTTGGTGAGTTTTGAGTGAAATCCAATCGCTAGAAGTATGGAATACACCAACCACTCCAATTAGGAACGAACTGCCGTTGAAATTGAATTGACCAATTTCTCACACCAATAGATTTCGGATCGAGCCCAAAACTTGGGCAACACCATAATATGGTGGGAGGAGTCATTTGTTGAGTTTTGAGTGAAATCCAATCGCTAGAAGTATGGAATACACCAACCACTCCAATTAGGAACGAACTGCCGTTGAACTTGAATTGTCCAATTTCTCACACCTATTGATTTCGGATCGAGCCCAAAACTTGGGCAACCTCATAATATGGTGGGAGGAGTCATTTTGTGAGTTTTGAGTGAAATCCAATCGCAAGAAGTATGGAATACACCAACCACTCCAATTAGGAACGAACTGCCGTTGAACTTGAATTGTCCAATTTGTAAGACCTATTCATTTCGGATTGAGCCCAAAACTTGGGCAACATCATAATATGGTGGGAGGAGTCATTTGGTGAGTTTTGAGTGAAATCCAGTCGCTAGAAGTATGGAATACACCAACCACTCCAATTAGGAACGAACTGCCGTTGAACTTGAATTGTCCAATTTCTCACACCTATTGATTTCGGATCGAGCCCCAAACTTGGGCAACATCATAATTTGGTGGGAGGAGTCATTTGGTGAGTTTTGAGTGAAATCCAATTGCTAGAAGTATGCAATACACCAACCACTCCAATTAGGAACGAACTGCCGTTGAACTTGAACTGTCCAATTTCTCACACCTATTAATTTCGGATCGAGCCCAAAACTTGGGCAACATCATAATATGGTGGGAGGAGTCATTTGGTGAGTTTTGAGTGAAATCCAATCGCTAGAAGTATGGAATACACCAACCACTCCCATTAGGAACGAACTGTCGTTGAACTTGAATTGTCCAATTTCTCACACCTATTGATTTCGGATCGAACCCCAAACTTGTGCAACATCATAATATGGTGGGAGGAGTCATTTGGTTAGTTTTGAGTGAAATCCAATCGCTAGAAGTATGGAATACACCAACCACTCCAATTAGGAACGAACTGCCGTTGAACTTGAATTGTAAAATTTCTCACTCCTATTGATTTCGGATCGAGCCCCAAACTTGGGCAACATCATAATATGGTGGGAGGAGTCAGTTGGTGGGATTTGAGTGAAATCCAATCGCTAGAAGTATGGAATACAACAACTACTCCGATTAGGAACGAACTGTCGTTGAAATTGAATTGACCAATTACTCACACCTATTGATTTCGGATCGAGCCCAAAACTTGGGCAACATCATAATATGGTGGGATGAGTCATTTGGTGAGTTTTGAGTGAAATCCAATCGCTAGAAGTATGGAATACATCAACCACTCCAATTAGGAACGAACTGCCGTTGAACTTGAATTGTCCAATTTCTCACAACTATTGAATTCGGACCGAGCCCCAAACATGGCGCAACATCATAATGTGGTGGGAGGAGTCATTTGGTGAGTTTTGAGTGAAATTCAATCGCTAGAAGTATGGAATACACCAACCACTCCCATTAGGAACGAACTGCCGTTGAACTTGAATTGTCCAATTTCTCACACCTATTGATTTCGGATCAAACCCAAAACTTGGGCAACATCATAATATGGTGGGTGGAGTCATTTACTGAGTTTTGAGTGAAATCCAATCGCTAGAAGTATGGAATACACCAAGCACTCCCATTAGGAACGAACTGTCGTTGAAGTTGAATTGTCCAATTTCTCACACCTATTGATTTCGGATCGAACCCCAAACTTGTGCTACATCATAATATTGTGGGAGGAGTCATTTGGTGAGTTTTGTGTGAAATCCAATCGCTAGAAGTATGGAATACCCCAACCACTCCTATTAGGAACGACCTGCCGTTGAACTTGAATTGTCCAATTTGGAACACCTATTGATTTCGGATCGAGCCCAAAACTTGGGCAACATCATAATATGGTGGGAGGAGTCATTTGGTGTGTTTTGAGTGAAATCCAACCGCTAGAAGTATGGAATACAACAACTACTCCGATTAGGAACGAACTGTCATTGAAATTGAATTGACCAATTTCTCACACCTATTGATTTCGGACCGAGCCCAAAACTTGGGCAACATCATAATATGGTGGGAGGATTCATTTGGTGAGTTTTGAGTGAAATCCAATCGCTAGAAGTATGGAATACACCAACCACTCCAATTAGGAACGAACTGCCGTTGAACTTGAATTGTCCAATTTCTCACACCTATGGATTTAGGTCCGAGCCGCAAACTTGGGGCAACATCATAATATGGTGGCAGGAGTCATTTGGGGAGTTTTGAGTGAAATCCAATCGCTAGAAGTATGGAATACATCAACCACTCCAATTAGGAACGAACTGCCGTTGAACTTGAATTGTCCAATTTGGAACACCTATTGAATTCGGACCGAGCCCCAAACTTGTGGCAACGTCATAATATGGTCGGAGGAGTCATTTGGTGAGTTTTGAGTGAAATCCAATCGCTAGAAGTATGGAATACACCAACCACTCCAATTAGGAACGAACTGCCGTTGAACTTGAATTGTCCAATTTCTCACACCTATTGAATTCGGACCGAGCCCCAAACATGGCGCAACATCATAATGTGGTGGGAGGAGTCATTTGGTGTGTTTTGAGTGAAATCCAATCGCTAGAAGTAAGGAATACACCAACCACTAACAGTAGGGACGAACTGCCGTTGAACTTGAATTGTCCCATTTCTCACACCTATTGATTTCCGACCGGGGGCCAAACTTGGGCAACATCATAATATGGTGGGAGGAGTCATTGGGTGAGTTTTGAGTGAAATCCAATCGCTAGAAGTATGGAATACACCAACCACTCCAATTAGGAACGAACTGTCGTTGAACTTGAATTGTCCAATTTGGAACACCTATTGATTTCGGATCAAACCCAAAACTTGGGCAACATCATAATATGGTGGGAGGAGTCATTTGGTGAGTTTTGAGTGAAATCCAATCGCTAGAAGTATGGAAAACACCAACCACTCCTATTAGGAACGAACTGCCGTTGAACTTGAATTGTCCAATTTGGAACACCTATTGATTTCGGATCGAGCCCAAAACTTGGGCAACATCATAATATGGTGGGAGGAGTCATTGGGTGTGTTTTGAGTGAAATCCAATCGCTAGAAGTATGGAATACAACAACTACTCCGATTAGGAACGAACTGTCATTGAAATTGAATTGACCAATTTCTCACACCTATTGATTTCGGACCGAGCCCAAAACTTGGGCAACATCATAATATGGTGGGAGGATTCATTTGGTGAGTTTTGAGTGAAATCCAGTCGCTAGAAGTATGGAATACACCAACCACTCCAATTAGGAACGAACTGCCGTTGAACTTGAATTGTCCAATTTCTCACACCTATGGATTTAGGTCCGAGCCGCAAACTTGGGGCAACATCATAATATGGTGGCAGGAGTCATTTGGGGAGTTTTGAGTGAAATCTAATCGCTAGAAGTATGGAATACATCAACCACTCCAATTAGGAACGAACTGCCGTTGAACTTGAATTGTCCAATTTCTCACGCCTATTGAATTCGGACCGAGCCCCAAACTTGTGGCAACGTCATAATATGGTCGGAGGAGTCATTTGGTGAGTTTTGAGTGAAATCCAATCGCTAGAAGTATGGAATACACCTACCACTCCAATTAGGAACGAACTGCCGTTGAACTTGAATTGTCCAATTTCTCACACCTATTGAATTCGGACCGAGCCCCAAACATGGCGCAACATCATAATGTGGTGGGAGGAGTCATTTGGTGAGTTTTGAGTGAAATCCAATCGCTAGAAGTATGGAAAACACCAACCACTCCTATTAGGAACGAACTGCCGTTGAACTTGAATTGTCCAATTTGGAACACCTATTGATTTCGGATCGAGCCCAAAACTTGGGCAACATCATAATATGGTGGGAGGAGTCATTTGGTGTGTTTTGAGTGAAATCCAATCGCTAGAAGTATGGAATACAACAACTACCCCGATTAGGAACGAACTGTCATTGAAATTGAATTGACCAATTTCTCACACCTATTGATTTCGGATCGAGCCCAAAACTTGGGCAACATCATAATATGGTGGGAGGAGTCATTTGGTGAGTTTTGAGTGAAATCCAATCGCTAGAAGTATGGAATACACCAACCACTCCAATTAGGAACGAACTGCCGTTGAACTTGAATTGTCCAATTTCTCACACCTATGGATTTAGGACCGGGCCGCAAACTTGGGGCAACATCATAATATGGTGGCAGGAGTCATTTGGGGAGTTTTGAGTGAAATCCAATCACTAGAAGTATGGAATACACCAACCACTCGAATTAGGAACGAACTGCCGTTGAACTTGAATTGTCCAATTTGGAACACCTATTGAATTCGGACTGAGCCCCAAACTTGGGGCAACGTCATAATATGGTCGGAGGAGTCATTTGGTGAGTTTTGAGTGAAATCCAATCGCTAGAAGTATGGAATACACCAACCACTCCCATTAGGAATGAACTGTCATTGAACTTGAATTGTCCAATTTCGAACACCTATTGATTTCGGATCGAGCCCAAAACTTGGGCAACATCATAATATGGTGGGAGGAGTCATTTGGTGTGTTTTGAGTGAAATCCAATCGCTAGAAGTGTGGAATACAACAACTACTCCGATTAGGAACGAATTGTCATTGAAATTGAATTGACCAATTTCTCACACCTATTGAATTCGGATCAAGCCCGAAACTTGGGCAACATCATAATATGGTGGGAGGACTCATTTGGTGAGTTTTGAGTGAAATCCAATCGCTAGAAGTATGGAATACACCAACCACTCCAATTAGGAACGAACTGCCGTCGAACTTGAATTGTCCAATTTGGAACACCTATTGATTTCGGATCGAGCCCAAAACTTGGGCAACATCATAATATGGTGGGAGGAGTCATTTGGTGAGTTTTGAGTGAAATCCAATCGCTAGAAGTATGGAATACAGAAACCACTCCAATTAGGAACGAACTGTCGTTGAACTTGAATTGTCCAATTTCTCACACCTATTGATTTCGGATCGAGCCCCAAACTTGGGCAACATTATTATATGGTGGGAGGAGTCATTTGGTGAGTTTTGAGTGAAATCCAATCGCTAGAAGTATGGAATACACCAACCACTCCCATTAGGAACGAACTGCCGTTGAACTTGAATTGTCCAATTTCTCACACCTATTGATTTCGGACCGAGCCCCAAACTTGGGCAACATCATAATATGGTGGGAGGAGTCATTTGGTGAGTTTTGAGTGAAATCCAATCGCTAGAAGTATGGAATACACCAACCACTCCCATTAGGAACGAACTGCCGTTGAACTTGTATTGTCCAATTTCTCACACCTATTGATTTCGGACCGAGCCCCAAACTTGGGGCAACATCATAATATGGTGGGATGAGTCATTTGGTGAGTTTTGAGTGAAATCCAATCGCTAGAAGTATGGAATACACCAACCACTCCCATTAGGAACGAACTGCCGTTGAATTTGAATTGTCCAATTTCTCACACCTATTGATTTCGGATCAAACCCAAAACTTGGGCAAAATCATAATATGGTGGGAGGAGTCATTTGGTGAGTTTTGACTGAGATCCAATCGCTAGAAGTATGGAATACACCAACCACTCCCATTAGGAACGAACTGCCGTTGAACTTGAATTGTCCAATTTCTCACACCTATTGATATCGGATCGAACCCCAAACTTGTGCAACATCATAATATGGTGGGAGGAGTCATTTGGTGAGTTTTGAGTGAAATCCAATCGCTAGAAGTATGTGATCGGTTCATAATTGTATATCATTTTGTACCCTTCTAGCTTATGAATTGGTTATGTTTTTTAGTTAAACTTTTGCTTTTAATCTTTCTTGTGTTTATCTTTCAGTTCATTGAGTTTTAGGTAACAATGATGGATTTGGATAGGAAATGATGCAATCCATGCATGATAGGGCCTGATTTGGGTGAATGGAAGAAGATCTTAAAGACAAACTAATTTTGGCTACAGCCCATTTCCAGCCCAGTTTTGTAGGTCAACTTCTTGGCCTTGGATCAGCATTCTCTGGGGCTCGGATGAGGTGAAGATCTTCATGAAACTTGTTCCAATGGGTGTCTGCTACAACATATCTAAATTGAACATAACTGGAGTCCTCAGCCCATCCAACACTGAACCCTACTCAGGAGGATTTGCAGCTGCCAGCTTTGTCATGTGCCTCCATGTGCCTCCTTTTAGCCATGTGCCTCCTTTTAGCCATGTGCCTCCTTTTAGCCATGTGCCTCACCCCAGCTATAACTGACTTTGCACCCAGCATAATGAGTGAAGTGGGGAGGCATTCCAGCTATGAAATTCTAAAGGAGCAAGTTGGTACATGCTGGAGCTATTATTGAGAAAGCATGTGCATGCATGGGAAGCAAAGAGAAAGGAGAGAGGGAAGAATGAGGAATGATGAGAGGCATTTTGCTTCAGCCTTTGAACATGGGAATTGAATTGGCAGATCACTTTGGAGCTGGAAATCAGGTTTTAATTGAAAGAGGAAGCATGTGCATGCATGTGAATCAAAAAGGAAAGAAAAGATGAAATGAAGTCAATTCCAGTCTCTGTTCGGCTGCCAACTTGCAAGGGCCAAAACACACACTTCTACTGGTCGGATGGAAATACTTTCTTCATAGAAGTTGATCCAATGGGTGTCTAGTATAACATATCCAAATGTGAGCCCCATTGGATACGTTTGGAAACCTCTGGCCTTCCTACACCAAGACTGGTTCAGAAAACTCGTTTTTCAGAAACCAAAAGGCAACCACATGGGTTGGTAGCAAAGGGCAGCCACATCTGACCACCTTTGAACCCATGTGATGAAAGCTTGAGGTGCAGCAAAAGATGAAGGATGGTGTGGGAATTCATCATGTTGTTCCTCCCTCTTAGCCCTATAAATAGAGAAGCCTTCAAGCTTCAAAACACAACCCAAGGGGGGGAGCTCTCAAACACTTCTCTAGAGCTCCCTTCCCTTCTCTCCCTCAAATTCTCTTAGTTTCCTTTCAAGTTGTCAATTGTTGTAACAAAATGAGTTCACTAAATTTTCCTTCAAGTTTTCTTAGTTCCACTTTACTTTTATTTGTAATGTACATTCTTTCTTAAGTATTCAAGTTTAATTAGTTTCCAAGTTTCAATTATGATTTTTGTTCTTATTCATTATGCTTATAAGTTAATATGCTAGTTTGAATGATTGATCACCATTTAGGGTTGCATGTTAGCTATCTTGGTTTCAATTAAGAGTAGACACCATGCTTTAATTCGAATTGAACTATGAATAGGAAGAGTATGTATGGACATTCGACAACAGGGATTAGATACATGCTTGGTTGTTTAAATTGTTCTTCTATACTTAATGGGTTCCTAATGCTTAGTTTTAGGTTAGACAACAAATGATCAAATTAGGGAATTAGGAACACAAGGTTATGACCAAACACCATGGCTTAATCATACTTTAGCTAGAATCAATCCGTTAATCTAATTGAACTTGGGAACTTATTTGCTTGAGTTATTTCTTTTTTTTCTTGTTTTATTTATTTTCTTTTTCAATTCTATTTTGTGTAGGGGAAACAAATTGGATCATTCAATCACCAATCCTCGAGGGATCGACCTCGCACTTACATATGCTATACTACCGAACGGCTCGTGCACTTGCGAGTATCACAAGTTGAGGATGCAGCTGAATCCATTTTGGTGCAGCTGAATCGACGCAACAGTATGGAATACACCAAACACTCCAATTAGGAACGAACTGCCGTTGAACTTGAATTGTCCAATTTGGAACACCTATTGATTTCGGATCGAGCAAAAAACTTGGCCAACATCATAATATGATGGGAGGAGTCATTTGGTGTGTTTTGAGTGAAATCCAATCGCTAGAATAATGGAATAAACCAACCATTCCAATTAGGAACGAACTGCCGTTGAACTTGGATTCTCCAATTTCTTACACCTATTGATTTCGGATCGAGCCCAAAACTCGGGCAACATCATAATATGGTGGGAGGAGATATTTGGTGTGTTTTGAGTGAAATCCAATCGCTAGAACTATGAATTACCCCAAACCCTCCAATTTGGAACGAACTTCCTTTGAACTTGAATTGTCCAATTTCTTACAACTATTGATTTCGGATCGAGCCCCAAACTTGGGCAACATCATAATATGGTGGGAAGGGTCATTTGGTGAGTTTTGAGTGAAATCCAATCGCTAGAAGTATGGAATACACCAAACACTCCAATTAGGAACGAATTGCCGTTGCACTCGAATTGTCCAATTTGGAACACCTATTGATTTCGGATCGAGCCCAAAACGTGGGCAAAATCATAATATGGTGGGAGGAGTCATTTGGTCAGTTTTGAGTGAAATCCAATCGCTAGAAGTATGGAATACACCAACCACTCCAATTAGGAACGAACTGCCGTTGAACTTGAATTGTCCAATTTGGAACACCTATTGATTTCAGATCGAGCCCAAAACTTGGGCAACAACATAATATGGTGGGAGGAGTCATTTGGTGAGTTTTGAGGGAAATCCAATCGCTAGAAGTATGGAATACACCAACCACTCCAATTAGGAACAAACTGCCGTTGAACTTGAATTGTCCAATTTGGAACAACTATTGATTTCGGATCGAGCCCAAAACTTGGGCAAGATCATAATATGGTGGGAGGAGTCGGTTGGTATGTTTTGAGTGAAATCAAATCGGTAGAAGTGTGGAATACACCAACCACTCCAATTAGGAACGAACTGCCGTTGAACTTGAATTGTCCAATTTGGAACACCTATTGATTTCGGATCGAGCCCAAAACTTGGGCAACATCATAATATGGTGGGAGGAGTCGTTTGGTGTGTTTTGAGTGAAATCAAATCGGTAGAAGTGTGGAATACACCAACCACTCCAATTAGGAACGAACTGCCGTTGAACTTGAATTGTCCAATTTGGAACACCTATTGATTTCGGATCGAGCCCAAAACTTGGGCAACATCATAATATGGTGGGAGGAGTCATTTGGCTTGTTTTGAGTGAAATCCAATCGCTAGAAGTATGGAATACACCAACCACTCCAGTTAGGAACGAACTGCCGGTGAACTTGAATTTTCCAATTTGGAACACCTATTGATTTCGGATCGAGCCGAAAACTTGGGCAACATCATAATATGGTGGGAGGAGTCATTTGGTGAGTTTTGAGTGAAATCCAATCGCTAGAAGTATGGAATACACCAACCACTCGAATTAGGAACGAACTGCCGTCGAACTTGAATTGTCCAATTTATCACACCTATTGCCTTCGGATCGAGCCCAAAACTTGGGCAACATCATAATATGGTGGGAGGAGTCATTTGATGAGTTTTGAGTGAAATCTAATCACTAGAAGTATGGAATACACCAACCACTCCAATTAGGAACGAGCTGCCGTTGGAATTGAATTGTCCAATTTATCACACCTATTGACTTCGGATCGAGCCCAAAACTTGGGCAACATCATAATATGGTGGGAGGAGTCATTTGGTGAGTTTTGAGTGAAATCCAATCGCTAGAAGTATGGAATACACCAACCACTCCAATTAGGAACGAACTTCCGTTGAACTTGAATTGTCCAATTTCTCACACCTATAGACTTCGGATCGAGCCCAAAACTTGGGCAACATCATAATATGGTGGGAGGAGTCATTTGGTGAGTTTTGAGTGAAATCTAATCGCTAGAAGTATGGAACACACCAACCACTCCAATTAGGAACGAGCTGCCGTTGGAATTGAATTGTCCAATTTATCACACCTTTTTACTTTGGATCGAGCCCAAAACTTGGGCAACATCATAATATGGTGGGAGGAGTCATTTGGTGAGTTTTGAGTGAAATCCAATCGCTAGAAGTATGGAATACAACAACCACTCCAATTTAGAACGAGCTGCCGTTGGACATGAATTGTTTAATTTGGAACACCTATTGATTTCGGATCGAGCCCAAAACTTGGGCAACATCATAACATGGTGGGAGGAGTCATTTGGTGAGTTTTGAGTGAAATCCAATCGCTGGACGTATGGAATACACCAACCAGTCCAATTAGGAACGAACTGTCGTTCAAATTGAATTGACCAATTTCTCAAACCTACTGATTTCGGATCGAGCCCAAAACTTGGGCAACATCATAATATGGTGGGAGTAGTCATTAGGTTAGTTTTGTGTGAAATCCAATCACTAGAAGTATGGAATACACCAACCACTCCTATTAGGAACGAATTGCCGTTGAACTTGAATTGTCCAATTTGGAACACCTATTGATTTCGGATCGAGCCCAAAACTTGGGCAACATCATAACATGGTGGGAGGAGTCATTTGGTGAGTTTTGAGTGAAATCCAATCGCTGGACGTATGGAATACACCAACAACTCCAATTAGGAACGAACTGTCGTTCAAATTGAATTGACCAATTTCTCAGTCCTACTGATTTCGGATCGAGCCCAAAACTTGGGCAACATCATAATATGGTGGGAGGAGTAAATTGGTGAGTTTTGAGTGAAATCCAATCGCTAGAAGTATGGAATACACCAACCACTCCAATTAGGAACGAACTGCCGTTGAACTTGAATTGTCCAATTTGGAACACCTATTGATTTCGGATCGAGCCCAAAACTTGGGCAACAACATAATATGGTGGGAGGAGTCATTTGGTGAGTTTTGAGTGAAATCCAATCGCTAGAAGTATGGAATACACAAACCACTCCAATTAGGAACGAACTGCCGTTGAACTTGAATTGTCCAATTTCTCACTGCCGTTGAACTTGAATTGTCCAATTTCTCACACCTATTGATTTCGGATCGAGCCCAAAATTTGGACAACATCATAATATGGTGGGAGGAGTCATTTGGTGAGTTTTGAGTGAAATCCAATCGCTAGAACGACGTAATACACCAACCACTCCAATTAGGAACGAACTTTCGTTGAAATTGAATTGACCAATTTCTCACAACTATTGATTTCGGATCGAGCCCAAACCTTGGGAAACATCATAATATGATGGGAGTAGTCATTTGGTGAGTTTTGAGTGAAATCCAGTTGCTAGAAGTGTGGAATACACGAACCACTCCAGTTAGGAACGAACTGCCGTTATACTTGAATTTTCAAATTTGGAACACCTATTGATTTCGGATCGAGCCCAAAACTTGGGCAACGTCATAATATGGTGGGAGGAGTCCTTTTGTGAGTTTTCAGTGAAATCCAATCGCTAGAAGTATGGAATACACCAACCACTCCAATTAGGAACGAACTGCCGTTGAACTTGAATTGTCCAATTTCTCACACCTATTGATTTCGTATCGAGCCCAAAACTTGGGCAACATCATAATATGGTGGGAGGAGTCATTTGGTGAGTTTTGAGTGAAATCCAATCGCTAGAAGAATGGAATACACCAACCACTCCAATTAGGAACGAACTGCCGTTGAACTTGAATTGTCCAATTTGGAACACCTATAGATTTCGGATCGAGCCCAAAACTTGGGCAACGTCGTAATATGGTGGGAGGAGTCCTTTTGTGAGTTTTCAGTGAAATCCAATCGCTAGAAGTATGGAATACACCAACCACTCCAATTAGGAACGAACTGCCGTTGAACTTGAATTGTCCAATTTCTCACACCTATTGATTTCGGATTGAGCCCAAAACTTGGGCAACATCATAATATGGTGGGACGAGTCATTTGGTTTGTTTTGAGTGAAATCCAATCGCTAGAAGTACGGAATACACCAACCACTCCAATTAGGAATGAACTGCCGTTGAACATGAATTGTCCAATTTGGAACACCTATTGATTTCGGATCGAGCCCAAAACTTGGGCAACATCCTAGTACGGTGAGAGGTGTCATTTTGTAAGTTTTGAGAGAAATCCAATCGCTAGAAGTATGGAATACACCCACGAAGACTGAGAAGTTAAAACTAGTTATGTACTTAGATTACCAAATTCAAGAAAGTAGGAGGTTATGTCTAAAACAGAATTTAAAACAAGAGTGGTTGTGATTGTTGAACAAAAGAAGCAAAATGAAATTGCAAACAAAAACAAGTAAACAAATGTAACAAAGAGTGGTTTTAAGAGTTGGAAAACAGATTTTGAGACTAGGGCATTCGAATCACCATAACAATTCAATTCTGGGTTATAAAGATTCAAGTAACAAGTCTAATTCAGATTCAAAGATTGATTCTAGCTAAAGTATGATTAGGCCATGGTGTTTGGTCCTAACCTTGTGTTCCTAATTCCCTAATTTGATCATTTGTTGTCTAACCTAAAATTAAGCATTAGGAACCCATTAAGCATAGAAGAACATTTTAAACAACCAAGTATGTATCTAATCCCTGTTGTCGAATGTCCATACATACTCTTCCTATTCATAGTTCAATTCGAATTAAAGCATGGTGTATACTCTTAATTCAAACCAAGATAGTTAACAAACAAGTTCTAATGGTGATCAATCATTCAAACAAGCATGTTAACTTATAAGCATAATGAATAAGAACATGAATCATGAATCAAACTTGAAACTCCAAACTTATAAACCCAGAATATTCATGTTAGGTTACATCGAAGCCCTAGTTATGGATTTAGCTACTCATAATGGAAAAGAGACTTGAACAGAAATGAGAAAACATAATGAATACAATAAGAGTAGAAAAACCCTTTTTCTGAAGTTCTTGTGGTGTCCAAGGCTTCTCCAAGTGCTTCTCCACTTCTAATGCTTCTCCAAGAGCTTCCCCACTTCTAGAAAGATGTATGAAGGATATGGAGGTGATTTGGGATGAGTTTGAGTGAGTGGTGATGGCTAAGGAAGATGAAATTCGTAGGGAAATGGAAGAGAGGTTTGCTGGAGTTGTTTTGGTGATTGTTGGAGTGTTTGGGATTTTGAGAGTGTTTGAGGATGGTTGGAGTGAATTGTGGGGGTTGTGAATCTCAGGATTTGTTGTGTCTTGAATGTGGAATGGATGTGGTATTTATAGGGAGAGGGGAGTGACAAATCTGAATTCAATATGGCTAATGCATACAACACTTGCATTATAAAAGATGAATTGGTTGATGCACTTCACTAATGCATACAACACTTGCATTATAAGATCTGAATTGGTTGATGCACTTCACCAATAGATCCCACCAGAAGCCCTAGCTCATCTTCATGTCACCATGACCAAGCTTCCAACCAGAAATGATAGCTCATACCTAGCTCACCATGACCAAGCATCCAACCAGCACATGCTGAGGTCAGCATAACCAGCAACTTCAAGGGCTTACAACTTGGGCTTCTCTTAATCAAATTAGGACTTTAAGCACTCGAAATTTAAGTTCAGAATGTCTTCTTTCCAGCCATATGTCATTTGGGCCAATCCAAGGTCGGAGGAGGAAGTTAAGGCCAAAACAAATTGCTAACTCATTTTGCGCGCTGATAAAATCCATCCTGAGCATGGCTCTGTGTTTGCTAGGTAACAGACTCCATATTTATCCAATGGGGCTGAATTTTGGATATGTTATAGTACACACCCATTGGAACAACTTTCATGAAGAATGCTGCCTCATCCGAGCTGTGTAGGTTGCTGAAACAAAGCTTGCAATATGACCTACGGAACTGGACTGGCAGGGGGCTGTAGCCAAAATGAGTTTGTCTTTTAAGCTCTTCTTCCATTCATCCAAATTAGGCCTTAACATGCTTGAATTGCATGAATTATGCTCTCTTGCTCTATTGGCCTACAAAACACACAAAGGGAGGGAAATAACTTAGAATTATAGGAACTAAGCAAAAGAAGTAAGTAAATTGGGCATGTATATGTATGAAATTATGAGCATAACAACCACTCCAATTAGGAACGATCTGCCGTTGAACTTGAATTGTCTAATTTCTGACATCTATTGATTTTGGTGCCGTTGCAACATCATAATGTGGGAGGAGTCATTTGGTGAGTTTTGAGTGAAATCCAATCGCTAGAAGTATGGAATACACCGACCACTCCAATTAGGAACGAACTGCCGTTGAACTTGAATTGTCCAATTTCTCACACCTATGGATTTCGGATCGAGCCCAAAACTTGGGCAACATCATAATATGGTGGGAGGAGTCATTTGGGGAGTTTTGAGCGAAATCCAATCGCTAGAAGTATGGAATACACGAACCACTCCAATTAGGAACGAACTGCCGTTGAACTTGAATTGTCCAATTTTGAACACCTATTGATTTCGGATCGAGCCCAAAAGTTGGGCAACATCATAATATGGTGGGAGAAGTCATTTGGTGAGTTTTGAGTGAAATCCAATCGCTAGAAGTATGGAATACACCAACCACTCCCGTTAGGAACGAACTGCCGTTGAACTTGAATTGTCCAATTTCTAACACCTATTGGTTTCGGATCGAACTCCAAACTTGTGCAACACCATAATATGGTGGGAGGAGTCATTTGGTGAGTTTTGAGTGAAATCCAATCGCTAGAAGTATGGAATACACCAACCACTCCAATTAGGAACGAATTGTCATTGAACTTGAATTGTCCAATTTGGAACACCTATTGATTTCGGATCGAGCCCCAAACTTGGGCAACATCATAATATGGTGGGAGGAGTCATTTAGGGAGTCTTGAGTGAAATCCAATCGTTAGAAATATGGAATACAAAAACCACTCCCATTAGGAACGAACTGCCGTTGAACTTGAATTGTCCAATTTCTAACACCTATTGATTTCGGATCGAACCCCAAAGTTGGGCAACTTCATAATATGGTGGGAGGAGTCATTTGGTGAGTTTTGAGTGAAATCCAATCGCTAGAAGTATGGAATACAACAACCACTCCAATTAGGAACGAACTGCCGTTGAACTTGAATTGTCAAATTTCTCACACCTATTGATTTCGGATCGAGCCCAAAACTTGGGCAACATCATAATATGGTGGGAGGAGTCATTTAGGGAGTTTTGAGTGAAATCCAATCGTTAGAAATTTGGAATACACCAACCACTCCCATTAGGAAAGAACTGCCGTTGAATTTGAATTGTCCAATTTATAACACCTATTGATTTCGGATCGAACCCCAAAGTTGGGCAACTTCATAATATGGTGGGAGGAGTCATTTGGTGAGTTTTGAGAGAAATCCAATCGCTAGAAGTATGGAATACACCAACCACTCCCATGAGGAACGAACTGCCGTTGAACTTGAATTGTCCAATTTCTAACACCTATTGATTTCGGATCGATCCCAAAACTTGGGCAACATCATACTATGGTGGGAGGAGTCATTTGGTGAGTTTTGAGTGAAATCCAATCTCTAGAAGTATGGAATACAGCAACCACTCCAATTAGGAACGAACTGCCGTTGAACTTGAATTGTCCAATTTCTCACACCTATTGATTTCGGATCGAGCCCAAAACTTGGGCAACAACATAATATGGTGGGAGGAGTCAATCGGTGAGTTTTGAGTGAAATTCAATCTCTAGAAGTATGGAATACACCAACCACTCCAATTAGGAACGAACTGCCGTGAAACTTGAATTGTCCAATTTGGAACACCTATTCATTTCGGATCGAGCGCAGAACTTGGGCAACATCATAATATGGTGGGAGGAGTCATTTGGTGAGTTTTGAGTGAAATCCAATCGCTAGAAGTATGGAATACACCAACCACTCCAATTTGGAACGAACTGCCGTTGAACTTGAATTGTCCAATTTCTCACACCTATTGATTTCGGATCGAGCCCAAGAGTTGGGCAACATCATAATATGCTGGGAGGAGTCATTTAGGGAGTTTTGAGTGAAATCCAAACGTTAGAAATTTGGAATACACCAACCACTCCCATTAGGAAAGAACTGCCGTTGAATTTGAATTGTCCAATTTATAACACCTATTGATTTCGGATCGAACCCCAAAGTTGGGCAACTTCATAATATGGTGGGAGGAGTCATTTGGTGAGTTTTGAGTGAAATCCAATCGCTAGAAGTATGGAATACACCAACCACTCCCATGAGGAACGAACTGCCGTTGAACTTGAATTGTCCAATTTCTAACACCTATTGATTTCGGATCGAGCCCAAAACTTGGGCAACATCATAATATGGTGGGAGGAGTCATTTGGTGAGTTTTGAGTGAAATCCAATCCCTAGAAGTATGGAATACAGCAACCACTCCAATTAGGAACGAACTGCCATTGAACTTGAATTGTCCAATTTGGAACACCTATTGATTTCGGATCGAGCCCAAAACTTGGGCAACATCATAATATGGTGGGAGGAGTCATTTAGGGAGTCTTGAGTGAAATGCAATCGTTAGAAATATGGAATACACCAACCACTCCCATTAGGAACGAACTGCCGTTGAACTTGAATTGTCCAATTTCTAACACCTATTGATTTCGGATCGAACCCCAAAGTTGGGCAACTTGATAATATGGTGGGAGGAGTCATTTGGTGAGTTTTGAGTGAAATCCAATCGCTAGAAGTATGGAATACACCAACCACTCCAATTAGGAACGAACTGCCGTTGAACTTGAATTGTCAAATTTCTCACACCTATTGATTTCGGATCGAGCCCAAAACTTGGGCAACATCATAATATGGTGGGAGGAGTCATTTAGGGAGTTTTGAGTGAAATCCAATCGTTAGATATTTGGAATACACCAACCACTCCCATTTGGAAAGAACTGCCGTTGAATTTGAATTGTCCAATTTATAACACCTATTGATTTCGGATCGAACCCCAAAGTTGGGCAACTTCATAATATGGTGGGAGGAGTCATTTGGTGAGTTTTGAGTGAAATCCAATCGCTAGAAGTATGGAATACAGCAACCACTCCAATTAGGAACGAACTGCCGTTGAACTTGAATTGTCCAATTTCTCACACCTATTGATTTCGGATCGAGCCCAAAACTTGGGCAACAACATAATATGGTGGGAGTAGTCAATTGGTGAGTTTTGAGTGAAATTCAATCTCTAGAAGTATGGAATACACCAACCACTCCAATTAGGAACGAACTGCCGTGAAACTTGAATTGTCCAATTTGGAACACCTATTCATTTCGGATCGAGCCCAGAACTTGGGCAACATCATAATATGGTGGGAGGAGTCATTTGGTGAGTTTTGAGTGAAATCCAATCGCTAGAAGTATGGAATACACCAACCACTCCAATTTGGAACGAACTGCCGTTGAACTTGAATTGTCCAATTTCTCACACCTATTGATTTCGGATCGAGCCCAAAACTTGGGCAACATCATAATATGCTGGGAGGAGTCATTTGCGAAGTTTTGAGTGAAATCCAATCGTTAGAAGTATGGAATACACCAACCACTCCCATTAGGAACGAATTGCTGTTGAACTTGAATTGTCCAATTTCTACCACCTATTGATTTCGGATCGAACCCCAAACTTGGGCAACATCATAATATGGTGGGAGGAGTCATTTGGTGAGTTTTGAGTGAAATCCAATCGCTAGAAGTATGGAATACACCAACCATTCCCATTAGGAACGAACTGCCGTTCAACTTGAATTGTCCAATTTCAAACACCTATTGATTTCGGATCGAGCCCAAAACTTGGGCAACATCATAATATGGTGGGAGGAGTCATTTGGTTAGTTTTGAGTGAAATCCAATCCCTAGAAGTATGGAATGCAGCAACCACTCCAATTAGGAACGAACTGCCGTTGAACTTGAATTGTCCAATTTCTCACACCTATTGATTTCGGATCGAGCCCAAAACTTGGGCAACATCATAATATGGTGGGAGGAGTCAATTGGTGAGTTTTGATTGAAATCCAATCTCTAGAAGTATGGAATACACCAACCACTCCAGTTAGGAACGAATTGCCGTGAAACTTGAATTGTCTAATTTGGAACACCTATTGATTTCGGATCGAGCCCAAAACTTGGGCAACATCATAATATGGTGGGAGGAGTCATTTGGTGAGTTTTGAGTGAAATCCAATCTCTAGAAGTATGGAATACACCAACCACTCCAATTTGGAACGAACTGCCGTTGAACTTGAATTGTCCAATTTGGAACACCTATTGATTTCGGATCGAGCCCAAAACTTGGGCAACATCATAATATGGTGGGAGGAGTCATTTGGGGAGTTTTGAGTGAAATCCAATCGCTAGAAGTATGGAATACACCAACCACTCCAATTTGGAACGAACTGCCGTTGAACTTGAATTGTCCAATTTGGAACACCTATTGATTTCGGATCGAGCCCAAAACTTGGGCAACATCATAATATGGTGGGAGGAGTCAATTGGTGAGTTTTGAGTGAAATCCAATCGCTAGAAGTATGGAATACACAAACCACTCCAATTAGGAACGAACTGCCGTTGAACTTGAATTGTCCAATTTCTCACACCTATTGATTTCGGATCAAGCCCCAAACTTGGGCAACATCATAATATGGTGGGAGGAGTCATTTGGTGAGTTTTGAGTGAAATCCAATCGCAAGAAGTATGGAATACAACAACCACTCCAATTAGGAACGAACTTCCGTTGAATTTGTATTGTCCAATTTCTCAAACCTATTGATTTCGGATCGAACCCAAAACCTGTACAACATCATAATATGGTGGGAGGAGTCATTTTGTGAGTTTTGAGTGAAATCCAATCGCTAGAAGTATGGAATACACCAACCTCTCCAATTAGGAATGAACTGCCGTTGAACTTGAATTGTCCACTTTCTCACACCTATTGATTTCGGATCGAGCCCCAAACTTGGGCAACATCATAGTATGGTAGGAGGAGTCATTTAGTTAGTTTTGAGTGAAATCCAATCGCTAGAAGTATGGAATACACCAACCACTCCAATTAGGAACGAACTGCCGTTGAACTCTAATTGTCAAATTTGGAAGACCTATTGATTTCGGAACGAGCCCAAAACTTGGGCAACATCATCATATGGTGGGAGGAGTCATTTGGTGAGTTTTGAGTGAAATCCAATCGCTTGAAGTCTGGAATACCCCAACCACTCCAATTAGGAATGAACTTCCGTTGAACTTGAATTGTCCAATTTCTCACACCTATTGATTTCGTATCGAGCCCAAAACTTGGGCAACATCATAATATGGTGCGAGGAGTCAATTGGTGAGTTTTGAGTGAAATCCAATCGCTGGACGTATGGAATACACCAACCACTCCAATTAGGAACGAACTGCCGTTGAACTCTAATTGTCCAATTTGGAACACCTATTGATTTCGGATCGAGCCCAAAACTTGGGCAACAACATAATATGGTGGGAGGAGTCATTTCATGGGTTTTGAGTGAAATCCAATCGCTAGAAGTATGGAATACACCAACCACTCCATTTAGGAACGAACTGCCGTTGAACTTGAATTGTCCTATTTGGAACACCTATTGATTTCGGATCGAGCCCAAAACTTGGGCAACATCATAATATGGTGGGAGGAGTCATTTGGTGAGTTTTGAGTGAAATCCATTCGGAAGAAGTATGGAATACAACAACCACTCCAGTTAGGAACGAACTGCCGTTGAACTTGAATTGTCCAATTTGGAACACCTATTGATTTCGGATCGAGCCCGAAACTTGGGCAACATCATAATATGGTGGGAGGAGTCATTCGGAGGGTTTTGAGTGAAATCTAATCGCTAGAAGTATGTAAAACACCAACCACTCCGATTAGGAACGAACTGCCGTTGAACTTGAATTGTCCAATTTGGAACACCTATTGATTTCGGATCGAGCCCAAAACTTGGGCAACATCATAATATGGTGGGAGGAGTCATTTGGTGAGTTTTGGGTGAAATCCAATCGCTAGACGTATGGAATACACCAACCACCTATTGATTTTGGATCGAGCCCAAAACTTGGGCAACATCATAATAGGGTGGGAGTAGTCATTTGGTTAGTTTTGAGTGAAATCCAATCGCTAGAAGTATGGAATACACCAACCACTCCAATTAGGAATGAACTGCCGTTGAACTTGAATTGTCCACTTTCTCACACCTATTGATTTCGGATCGAGCCCCAAACTTGGACAACATCATAATATGGTAGGAGGAGTCATTTAGTTAGTTTTGAGTGAAATCCAATCGCTAGAAGTATGGAATACACCAACCACTCCAATTAGGAACGAACTGCCGTTGAACTCTAATTGTCAAATTTGGAAGACCTATTGATTTCGGATCGAGCCCAAAACTTGGGCAACATCATAATATGGTGGGAGGAGTCATTTGGTGAGTTTTGAGTGAAATCCAATCGCTTGAAGTCTGGAATACCCCAACCACTCCAATTAGGAACGAACTGCCGTTGAACTTGAATTGTCCAATTTCTCACACCTATTGATTTCGGATCGAGCCCAAAACTTGGGCAACATCATAATATGGTGGGAGGAGTCATTTTGTGAGTTCTGAGTGAAATCCAATCGCTAGAAGTATGGAATACACCAACCACTCCAATTAGGAACGAACTGCCGTTGAACTTGAATTGTCCAATTTCTCACACCTATTGATTTCGGATCGATCCCCAAAGTTGGGCAACATCATGATATGGTGGGAGGAGTCATTTGGTGAGTTTTGAGTGAAATCCAATCGCTAGAAGTATGGAACCACTCCAGTTAGGAACGAATTGCCCTTGAACTTGAATTGTCCAATTTCTCACACCTATTGATTTCGGATCGAGCCCCAAACTTGGGCAACATCATAATATGGTGGGAGGAGTCATTTGGTGAGTTTTGAGTGAAATCCAATCGCAAGAAGTATGGAATAAACCAACCACTCCAATTAGGAACGAACGTCCGTTGAACTTGAATTGTCCAATTTCTCACACCTATTGATTTCGGATCGAGCCCAAAACTTGGGCAACATCATAATATGGTGGGAGGAGTCAATTGGTGAGTTTTGAGTGAAATCCAATCGCTGGACGTATGGAATACACCAACCACTCCAATTAGGAACGAACTGTAGTTCTAATTGAATTGACCAATTTCTCAGACCTATTGATTTCGGATCGAGCCCAACACTTGGGCAATAGCATAATGTGGTGGAAGGAGTCATTTGGTGAGTTTTGAGTGAAATCCAATCGCTAGAAGTATGGAATACACCAACCACTCCAATTAGGAACGAACTGCCGTTGAACTTGAATTGTCCAATTTGGAACACCTATTGATTTCGGATCGAGCCCAAGACTTGGGCAACATCATAATATGGTGGGAGGAGTCATTTGGTGAGTTTTGAGAGAAATCCAATCGCTAGAAGTATGGAATACACCAACCACTCCAATTAGGAACGAACTGCCGTTGAACTTGAATTGTCCTATTTGGAACACCAATTGATTTCGGATCGAGCCCAAAACTTGGGCAACATCACAATATGGTGGGAGGAGTCATTTGGTGAGTTTTGAGTGAAATCCATTCGGAAGAAGTATGGAATACAACAACCACTCCAGTTAGGAACGAACTGCCGTTGAACTTGAATTGTCCAATTTGGAACACCTATTGATTTCGGATCGAGCCCGAAACTTGGGCAACATCATAATATGGTGGGAGGAGTCATTCGGTGGGTTTTGAGTGAAATCTAATCGCTAGAAGTATGTAATACACCAACCACTCCGATTAGGAACGAACTGCCGTTGAACTTGAGTTGTCCAATTTGGAACACCTATTGATTTCGGATCGAGCCCAAAACTTGGGCAACATCATAATATGGTGGGAGGAGTCATTTGGTGAGTTTTGGGTGAAATCCAATCGCTAGACGTATGGAATACACCAACCACCTATTGATTTTGGATCGAGCCCAAAACTTGGGAAACATCATAATAGGGTGGGAGTAGTCATTTGGTTAGTTTGGAGTGAAATCCAATCGCTAGAAGTACGGAATACACCAACCACTCCAATTAGGAACGAATTGCCGTTGAACTTGAATTGTCCAGTTTGGAACACCTATTGATTTCGGATCGAGCCCAAAACTTGGGCAACCACATAATATGGTCGTTGGAGTCATTTCGTGGGTTTTGAGTGAAATCCAATCCCTAGAAGTATGGAATACACCAACCACTCCAGTTAGGAACGAACTGCCGTTGAACTTGAATTGTCCAATTTGGAACACCTATTGATTTCGGATCGAGGCCAAAACTTGGGTAACAACATAATATGGTGGGAGGAGTCAGTTGGTGAGTTTTGAGTGAAATCCAATCGCTAGAAGTATGGAATACACCAACCACTCCAATTAGGAACGAACTGCCGTGGAATTTGAATTGTCCAATTTGGAACACCCATTGATTTCGGATCGAGCCCAAAACTTGGGCAACATTATAATATGGTGGGAGGAGTCATTTGGTTAGTTTTGAGTGAAATCCAATCGCTAGAAGTATAGAATACACGAACCACTCCAATTAGGAACGAACTGCCGTTGAACTTGAATTCTCCAATTTCTCACACCTATTGATTTCGGATCGAGCCCAAAACCTGGGCAACATAATAAAATGGTGGGAGGGGTCATTTGGTGAGTTTTGGGTGAAATCCAATCGCTAGAAGTATGGAATACACCAACCACTCCAATTAGGAACGAACTGCCGATGAACTTGAATTCTCCAATTTCTCACACCTACTGATTTCGGATCGTGCCCCAAACTTGGGCAACGTCATAATATGGTGGGAGGAGTCATTTGGTTAGTTTGAAGTGAAATCCAATCGCTAGAAGTATAGAATACACGAACCACTCCAATTAGGGACGAACTGCCGTTGAACTTGAATTCTCCAATTTCTAACACCTATTGATTTCGGATCGAGCCCCAAACTTGGGCAACATCATAATATGGTGGGAAGAGTCATTTGGTGAGTTTTGAGTGAAATCCAATCGCTAGAAGTATGGAATACACCAACCACTCCAATTAAGAACGAACTGTCGTTGAACTTGAATTGTCCAATTTGGAACACCTATTGATTTCGGATCGAGCAAAAAACTTGGGGAACAACAAAATATGGTGGGAGGAGTCATTTGGTGAGTTTTGAGTGAAGTCCAATCGCTGGAAGTATGGAATACACCAACCACTCCAATTAGGAACGAACTGCCGTTGAACTTGAATTGTCCAATTTGGAACACCTATTGAATTCGGATCGAGCCCAAAACCTGGGCAACATAATAAAATGGTGGGAGGGGTCATTTGGTGAGTTTTGGGTGAAATCCAATCGCTAGAAGTATGGAATACACCAACCACTCCAATTAGGAACGAACTGCCGATGAACTTGAATTGTCCAATTTGGAACACCTATTGATTTTGGACCGAGCCCAAAACTTGGGCAACCTCATAATATGGTGGGAAGAGTCATTTGGTGAGTTTTGAGTGAAATCCAATCGCTGGACGTATGGAATACACCAACCACTCCAATTACGAACGAATTGCCGTTGAACTTGAATTGTCCAATTTGGAACACCTATTGATTTTGGATCGAGCCCAAAACTTGGGCAACATCGTAATATGGTGGGAGGAGTCATTTGGCGAGTTTTGAGTGAAATCAAATCGCTAGAAGTACGGAATACACCAACCACTCCAGTTAGGAACGAACTGCCGTTGAACTTGAATTGTCCAATTCGGAACACCTGTTGATTTCGGATCGAGCCCAAAACTTGGGCAACATCATAATATGGTGGGAGGAGTCATTTGGTGAGTAATGAGTGAAATCCAATCGCTAGAAGTATGGAATTTACCAACCACTCCAGTTAGGAACGAACTGCCGTTGAAGTTGAATTGTCCAATTCGGAACACCTATTGATTTCGGATCGAGCCCATAACTTGGCCAACATCATAATATGGTGGGAGGAGTCATTTGGTGAGTATTGAGTGAAATCCAATCGCTAGAAGTATGGAATACACCAACCACTCCAGTTAGGAACGAACTGCCGTTGAACTTGAATTGTCCAATTTGGAACACCTATTGATTTCGGATCGAGCCCAAAACTTGGGCAACATCATAATATGGTGGGAGGAGTCATTTGGTGAGTTTTGAGTGAAATCTAATCGCTAGAAGTATGGAATACACCAACCACTCCAATTAGGAACGAGCCGCCGTTGAATTGAATTGTCCAATTTGGAACACCTACTGATTTTGGATCGAGCCCAAAACTTGGGCAACAACACAATATGGTGGGAGGAGTCGTTTGGTGAGTTTTGAGTGAAATCCAATCGCTAGAAGTATGGAATACACCAACCACTCCAATTAGGAACGATCTGCCGTTGAACTTTAATTGTCCAATTTGAAACACCTATTGATTTCGGATCGAGCCCAAAACTTGGGCAACATCATAATATGGTGGGAGTAGTCATTCGGAGAGTTTTGAGTGAAATCCAATCGCTAGAAGTATGGAATACACCAACCACTCCAATTAGGAACGACCTGCCGTTGAACTTGAATTGTCCAATTTCTCACGCCTATTGATTTCGGATCGAGCCCCAAACTTGGGCAACATCATAATATGGTGGGAGGAGTCGTTTGGTGAGTTTTGAGTGAAATCCAATCGCTAGAAGTATGGAATACACCAACCACTCCAATGAGGAACGAACTGCCGTTGAACTTGAATTGTCCAATTTCTCACACCTATTGATTTCGGATCGAGCCCAAAACTTGGGCAACATCATAATATGGTGGGAGGAGTCATTTGGTGAGTTTTGAGTGAAATCCATTCGCTAGAAGTATGGAATACACCAACCACTCCAATTTGGAACGAACTGCCGTTGAACTTGAGTTGTCCAATTTCTCACACCTATTGATTTCGGATCGAGCCCCAAACTTGGGCAACATCATAGTATGGTGGGAGGAGTCATTTGGTGAGTTTTGAGTGAAATCCAATCGCTAGAAGTATGGAATATACCAACCACTCCAATTAGGAACGAACTGCCGTTGAACTTGAATTGTCCAATTTGGAACACCTATTGATTTCGGATCGAGCCCAAAACTTGGGCAAGATCATAATGTGGTGGGAGGAGTCATTTGGTGAGTTTTGAGTGAAATCCAATCGCTAGAAGTATGGAATACACCAACCACTCCAATTAGGAACGAACTGTCGTTGAACTTGAATTGTCCAATTTGGAACACCTATTGATTTCGGATCGAGCCCAAAACTTGGGCAACAACATAATATGGTGGGAGGAGTCCTTTGGTGAGTTTTGAGTGAAATCCAATCGCTTGAAGTATGGAATACACCAACCACTCCAATTAGGAACGAACTGCCGTTGAACTTGAATTGTCCAATTTGGAACACCTATTGATTTCGGATCGAGCCCAAAACTTGGGTAACATCATAATATGGTGGGAGGAGTCATTTGGTGAGTTTTGAGTGAAATCCAATCGCTTGAAGTATGGAATACACCAACCACTCCAATTAGGAACGATCTGCGGTTGAACTTGAATTGTCCAATTTCTCACACCTATTGATTTCGGATCGATCCCCAAACTTGGGCAACATCATAATATGGTGGGAGGAGTCATTTGGTGAGTTTTGAGTGAAATCCAATCGCTAGAAGTATGGAATACACCAACCACTCCAGTTAGGAACGAACTGCCGTTGAACTTGAATTGTCCAATTTGGAACACCTATTGATTTCGGATCGAGCCCAAAACTTGGGCAACATCATAATATGGTGGGAGGAGTCATTTGGTGAGTTTTGAGTGAAATCTAATCGCTAGAAGTATGGAATACACCAACCACTCCAATTAGGAACGAGCCGCCGTTGAATTGAATTGTCCAATTTGGAACACCTACTGATTTTGGATCGAGCCCAAAACTTGGGCAACAACACAATATGGTGGGAGGAGTCGTTTGGTGAGTTTTGAGTGAAATCCAATCGCTAGAAGTATGGAATACACCAACCACTCCAATTAGGAACGATCTGCCGTTGAACTTTAATTGTCCAATTTGAAACACCTATTGATTTCGGATCGAGCCCAAAACTTGGGCAACATCATAATATGGTGGGAGTAGTCATTTGGAGAGTTTTGAGTGAAATCCAATCGCTAGAAGTATGGAATACACCAACCACTCCAATTAGGAACGACCTGCCGTTGAACTTGAATTGTCCAATTTCTCACGCCTATTGATTTCGGATCGAGCCCCAAACTTGGGCAACATCATAATATGGTGGGAGGAGTCGTTTGGTGAGTTTTGAGTGAAATCCAATCGCTAGAAGTATGGAATACACTAACCACTCCAATGAGGAACGAACTGCCGTTGAACTTGAATTGTCCAATTTCTCACACCTATTGATTTCGGATCGAGCCCAAAACTTGGGCAACATCATAATATGGTGGGAGGAGTCATTTGGTGAGTTTTGAGTGAAATCCCTTCGCTAGAAGTATGGAATACACCAACCACTCCAATTTGGAACGAACTGCCGTTGAACTTGAGTTGTCCAATTTCTCACACCTATTGATTTCGGATCGAGCCCCAAACTTGGGCAACATCATAGTATGGTGGGAGGAGTCATTTGGTGAGTTTTGAGTGAAATCCAATCGCTAGAAGTATGGAATATACCAACCACTCCAATTAGGAACGAACTGCCGTTGAACTTGAATTGTCCAATTTGGAACACCTATTGATTTCGGATCGAGCCCAAAACTTGGGCAAGATCATAATGTGGTGGGAGGAGTCATTTGGTGAGTTTTGAGTGAAATCCAATCGCTAGAAGTATGGAATACACCAACCACTCCAATTAGGAACGAACTGTCGTTGAACTTGAATTGTCCAATTTGGAACACCTATTGATTTCGGATCGAGCCCAAAACTTGGGCAACAACATAATATGGTGGGAGGAGTCCTTTGGTGAGTTTTGAGTGAAATCCAATCGCTTGAAGTATGGAATACACCAACCACTCCAATTAGGAACGAACTGCCGTTGAACTTGAATTGTCCAATTTGGAACACCTATTGATTTCGGATCGAGCCCAAAACTTGGGTAACATCATAATATGGTGGGAGGAGTCATTTGGTGAGTTTTGAGTGAAATCCAATCGCTTGAAGTATGGAATACACCAACCACTCCAATTAGGAACGATCTGCGGTTGAACTTCAATTGTCCAATTTCTCACACCTATTGATTTCGGATCGATCCCCAAACTTGGGCAACATCATAATATGGTGGGAGGAGTCATTTGGTGAGTTTTGAGTGAAATCCAATCGCTAGAAGTATGGAATACACCAACCACTCCAGTTAGGAACGAACTGCCGTTGAACTTGAATTGTCCAATTTGGAACACCTATTGATTTCGGATCGAGCCCAAAACTTGGGCAACATCATAATATGGTGGGAGGAGTCATTTGGTGAGTTTTGAGTGAAATCTAATCGCTAGAAGTATGGAATGCACCAACCACTCCAATTAGGAACGAGCCGCCGTTGAATTGAATTGTCCAATTTGGAACACCTACTGATTTTGGATCGAGCCCAAAACTTGGGCAACAACACAATATGGTGGGAGGAGTCGTTTGGTGAGTTTTGAGTGAAATCCAATCGCTAGAAGTATGGAATACACCAACCACTCCAATTAGGAACGATCTGCCGTTGAACTTTAATTGTCCAATTTGAAACACCTATTGATTTCGGATCGAGCCCAAAACTTGGGCAACATCATAATATGGTGGGAGTAGTCATTTGGAGAGTTTTGAGTGAAATCCAATCGCTAGAAGTATGGAATACACCAACCACTCCAATTAGGAACGACCTGCCGTTGAACTTGAATTGTCCAATTTCTCACGCCTATTGATTTCGGATCGAGCCCCAAACTTGGGCAACATCATAATATGGTGGGAGGAGTCGTTTGGTGAGTTTTGAGTGAAATCCAATCGCTAGAAGTATGGAATACACCAACCACTCCAATGAGGAACGAACTGCCGTTGAACTTGAATTGTCCAATTTCTCACACCTATTGATTTCGGATCGAGCCCAAAACTTGGGCAACATCATAATATGGTGGGAGGAGTCATTTGGTGAGTTTTGAGTGAAATCCATTCGCTAGAAGTATGGAATACACCAACCACTCCAATTTGGAACGAACTGCCGTTGAACTTGAGTTGTCCAATTTCTCACACCTATTGATTTCGGATCGAGCCCCAAACTTGGGCAACATCATAGTATGGTGGGAGGAGTCATTTGGTGAGTTTTGAGTGAAATCCAATCGCTAGAAGTATGGAATACACCAACCACTCCAATTAGGAACGAACTGCCGTTGAACTTGAATTGTCCAATTTGGAACACCTATTGATTTCGGATCGAGCCCAAAACTTGGGCAAGATCATAATGTGGTGGGAGGAGTCATTTGGTGAGTTTTGAGTGAAATCCAATCGCTAGAAGTATGGAATACACCAACCACTCCAATTAGGAACGAACTGTCGTTGAACTTGAATTGTCCAATTTGGAACACCTATTGATTTCGGATCGAGCCCAAAACTTGGGCAACAACATAATATGGTGGGAGGAGTCCTTTGGTGAGTTTTGAGTGAAATCCAATCGCTTGAAGTATGGAATACACCAACCACTCCAATTAGGAACGAACTGCCGTTGAACTTGAATTGTCCAATTTGGAACACCTATTGATTTCGGATCGAGCCCAAAACTTGGGCAACATCATAATATGGTGGGAGGAGTCATTTGGTGAGTTTTGAGTGAAATCCAATCGCTTGAAGTATGGAATACACCAACCACTCCAATTAGGAACGATCTGCGGTTGAACTTGAATTGTCCAATTTCTCACACCTATTGATTTCGGATCGATCCCCAAACTTGGGCAACATCATAATATGGTGGGAGGAGTCATTTGGTGAGTTTTGAGTGAAATCCAATCCCTAGAAGTATGGAATACAACAAGCACTCCAATTAGGAACGAACTGCCTTTGAACTTGAATTGTCCAATTTCTCACACCTATTGATTTCGGATCGAGCCCCAAACTTGGGCAACATCATAATATGGTGGGAGGAGTCATTTGGTGAGTTTTGAGTGAAATCCAATCCCTAGAAGTATGGAATACACCAACCACTCCAGTTAGGAATGAACTGCCGTTGAACTTGAATTGTCCAATTTGGAACACCTATTGATTTCGGATCTAGCCAAAAACTTGGGCAACATCATAATATGGTGGGAGGAGTCATTTTGTGAGTTTTGAGTGAAATCCTATCGCTAGAAGTATGGAATATACCAACCACTCCAATTAGGAACGAACTGCCGTTGAACTTGAATTGTACAATTTCTCACACCTATTGATTTCGGATCGAGCCCAAAATTTGGGGAACATCATAATATGGTGGGAGGAGTCATTTGGTGAGTTTTGAGTGAAATCCAATCGCTAGAAGTGTGGAATACACCAACCACTCCAATTAGGAACGAACTGCCGTTGAACTTGAATTGTCGAATTTGGAACACCTATTGATTTCGGATCGAGCCCAAAACTTGGGCAACATCATAATGTGGTGGGAGGAGTCATTTGGTTTGTTTTGAGTGAAATCCAATCGCTAGAAGTGTGGAATACACCAACCACCCCAATTAGGAACGAAATGCCGTTGAACTTGAATTGTCAAATTTGGAACACCTACTGATTTCGTATCGAGCCCAAAACTTGGGCAACACCATAATATGGTGGGAGGAGTCATTTGGTGAGTTTTGAGTGAAATCCAATCGCTAGAAGTATGGAATACACCAACCACTCCAATTAGGAACGAACTGTCGTTGAACTTGAATTGTCCAATTTGGAACACCTATTGATTTCGGATCGAGCCCAAAAGTTGGGCAACATCATAATATGGTGGGAGGACTCAATTGGTGAGTTTTGAGTGAAATCCAATCGCTAGAAATTTGGAATACACCGACCACTCCAATTAGGAACGAACTGCCGTTGAACTTGAATTGTCCAATTTCTCACACCTATTGATTTCGGATCGGGCCCAAAACTTGGGCAACATCATAATGTGGTGGGAGGAGTCATTTGGTTTGTTTTGAGAGAAATCCAATCGCTAGAAGTATGGAATACACCAACCACTCCAATTAGGAACGAACTGCCGTTCAACTTGAATTGTCCAATTTGGAACACCTATTGATTTCGGATCGAGCCCAAAACTTGGGCAACATCATAATATGGTGGGAGGAGTCATTTGGTTAGTTTTGAGGGAAATCCAATCGCTTGAAGTATGGAATACACCAACCACTCCAATTAGGAACGATCTGCGGCTGAACTTGAATTGTCCAATTTCTCACACCTATTGATTTCGGATCGATCCCCAAACTTGGGCAACATCATAATATGGTGGGAGGAGTCATTTGGTGAGTTTTGAGTGAAATCCAATCGCTAGAAGTATGGAATACACCAACCACTCCAGTTAGGAATGAACTGCCGTTGAACTTGAATTGTCCAATTTGGAACACCTATTGATTTCGGATCGAGCCAAAAACTTGGGCAACATCATAATATGGTGGGAGGAGTGAATTGGTGAGTTTTGAGTGAAATCCAATCGCTAGAAGTAGGGAATATACCAACCACTCCAATTAGGAACGAACTGCCGTTGAACTTGAATTGTCCAATTTCTCACACCTATTGATTTCGGATCGAGCCCAAAATTTGGGAAACATCATAATATGGTGGGAGGAGTCATTTGGTGAGTTTTGAGTGAAATCCAATCGCTAGAAGTGTGGAATACACCAACCACACCAATTAGGAACGAACTGCCGTTCAACTTGAATTGTCAAATTTGGAACACCTATTGATTTCGGATCGAGCCCAAAACTTGGGCAACATCATAATATGGTGGGAGGAGTCATTTGGTTAGTTTTGAGTGAAATCCAATCGCTAGAAGTATGGAATACACCAACTAGTCCAATTAGGAGCGAACTGCCGTTGAACTTGAATTGTCCAATTTGGAACACCTATTGATTTCGGATCGATCCCAAAACTTGGGCAACATCATAATATGGTGGGAGGAGTCATTTGGTGAGTTTTGAGTGAAATCCAATTGCTAGAAGTATGGAATACACCAACCACTCCAATTTGGAACGAACTGCCGTTGAAATTGAATTGTCCAATTTGGAACACCTATTGATTTCGGATCCAGCTCCAAACTTGGGCAACATCATAATATGGTGGGAGGAGTCATTTAGTGAGTTTTGGGCGGAATCCAATCGCAAGAAGAATACACCAACCACTCCAATTGGGAACGAACTGCCGTTGAACTTGAGTTGTCCAATTTCTCACACCTATTGATTTCGGATCGAGCCCAAAACTTGGGCAACATCATAATATGGTGGGAGGAGTCAATTGGTGAGTTTTGAGTGAAATCCAATCGCTAGAAGTATGGAATACACCGACCACTCCAATTAGGAACGAACTGCCGTTGAAATTTAATTGTCCAATTTCTCACACCTATTGAATTCGGATCAAGCCCAAAACTTGGGCAACATCATAATATGGTGGGAGGAGTCATTTGGTGTGTTTTGAGTGAAATCCAATCCCTAGAAGTATGGAATACAACAACCACTCCAATTAGGAACGAACTGCCGTTGTACTTGAATTGTCCAATTTCTCACACCTATTGATTCCGGATCGAGCCCAAAACTTGGGCTACATCATAATATGGTGGTAGGATTCATTTGGTTAGTTTTGAGTGAAATCCAATCGCTAGAAGTATGGAATACACCAACCACTCCCATTAGGAACGAACTGCCGTTGAACTTGAATTGTCCAATTTCTAACACCTATTGATTTCGGATCGAGCCCAAAACTTGGGCAACATCATAATATGGTGGGAGGAGTCTTTTGGTGAGTTTTGAGTGAAATCCAATCGCTAGAAGTATGGAATACACCAACCACTCCAATTTAGAACGAACTGCCGTTGAACTTGAATTGTCCAATTTCTCACACCTATTGATTTCGGATCGAGCCCAAAACTTGGGCAACATCATAATATGGTGGGAGGAGTCATTTGGTTAGTTTTGAGTGTAATCCAATCGCTAGAAGTATGGAATACACCAACCACTCCAATTTGGAACGAACTGCCGTTGAACTTGAATTGTCAAATTTTTCACACCTATTGATTTCGGATCGAGCCCAAAACTTGGGCAACATCATAATATGGTGGGAGGAGTCATTTGGTTAGTTTTGAGTGAAATCCAATCGCTAGAAGTATGGAATATGCCAACCACTCCAATTAGGAACGAACTGCCGTTGAACTTGAATTGTCCAATTTCTAACACCTATTGATTTCGGATCGAGCCCAAAACTTGGGCAACATCATAATATGGTGGGAGGAGTCTTTTGGTGAGTTTTGAGTGAAATCCAATCGCTAGAAGTATGGAATACACCAACCACTCCAATTTAGAACGAACTGCCGTTGAACTTGAATTGTCCAATTTCTCACACCTATTGATTTCGGATCGAGCCCAAAACTTGGGCAACATCATAATATGGTGGGAGGAGTCATTTGGTTAGTTTTGAGTGTAATCCAATCGCTAGAAGTATGGAATACACCAACCACTCCAATTTGGAACGAACTGCCGTTGAACTTGAATTGTCAAATTTTTCACACCTATTGATTTCGGATCGAGCCCAATACTTGGGCAACATCATAATATGGTGGGAGGAGTCATTTGGTTAGTTTTGAGTGAAATCCAATCGCTAGAAGTATGGAATATGCCAACCACTCCAATTAGGAACAAACTGCCGTTGAACTCTAATTGTCAAATTTGGAAAACCTATAGATTTCGGATCGAGCCCAAAACTTGGGCAACATCCTAATATGGTGGGAGGAGTCAATTGGTGAGTTTTGAGTGAAATCCAATCGCTAGAAGTATGGAATACACCAACCACTCCAATTAGGAACGAACTTCCGTTGAATTTGAATTGTCCAATTTCTCAAACCTATTGATTTCGGATCGAGCCCAAAACTTGGGCAACATCATAATATGGTGGGTGGAGTCAATTGGTGAGGTTTGAGTGAAATCCAATCGCTAGAAGTATGGAACCACAACAATTAGGAACGAACTGCCGTTGAACTTGAATTGTCCAATTTGGAACACCTATTGATTTCGGATCGAGCCCAAAACTTGGGCAACATCCTAATATGGTGGGAGGAGTCAATTGGTGAGTTTTGAGTGAAATCCAATCGCTAGAAGTATGGAATACACCAACCACTCCAATTAGGAACGAACTGCCGTTGAACTTTAATTGTCCAATTTCTCACACCTTTTGAATTCGGATCGAGCCCAAAACTTGGGCAACAACATAATATGGTGGGAGGAGTCATCTGGTGTGTTTTGAGTGAAATCGAATCCCTAGAAGTATGGAATACACCAACCACTCCAATTAGGAATGAACTGCCGTTGAACTTGAATTGTCCAATTTCTCACACCTATTGATTTTGGATCGAGCCCAAAACTTGGGCAACATCATAATATGGTGGGAGGAGTCATTTTGTGAATTTTGAGTGAAATCCAATCTTTAGAAGTATGGAATACACCAACCGCTCCAATTAGGAACGAACTGCCGTTGAACTTGAATTGTCCAATTTGGAACACCTATTGATTTCGGATCGAGCCCAAAACTTGGGCAACATCCTAATATGGTGGGAGGAGTCAATTGGTGAGTTTTGAGTGAAATCCAATCGCTAGAAGTATGGAATACACCAACCTCTCCAATTAGGAACGAACTTCCGTTGAATTTGAATTGTCCAATTTCTCAAACCTATTGATTTCGGATCGAGCCCAAAACTTGGGCAACATCATAATATGGTGGGTGGAGTCAATTGGTGAGGTTTGAGTGAAATCCAATCGCTAGAAGTATGGAACCACTCCAATTAGGAACGAACTACCGTTGAACTTGAATTGTCCAATTTGGAACACCTATTGATTTCGGATCGAGCCCAAAACATGGGCAACATCCTAATATGGTGGGAGGAGTCAATTGGTGAGTTTTGAGTGAAATCCAATCGCTAGAAGTATGGAATACACCAACCACTCCAATTAGGAACGAACTGCCGTTGAACTTTAATTGTCCAATTACTCACACCTATTGAATTCGGATCGAGCCCAAAACTTGGGCAACATCATAATATGGTGGGAGGAGTCATCTGGTGAGTTTTGAGTGAAATCCAATCCCTAGAAGTGTGGAATACACCAACCACTCCAATTAGGAATGAACTGCCGTTGAACTTGAATTGTCCAATTTCTCACACCTATTGATTTTGGATCGAGCCCAAAACTTGGGCAACATCATAATATGGTGGGAGGAGTCATTTTGTGAATTTTGAGTGAAATCCAATCTTTAGAAGTATGGAATACACCAACCACTCCAATTAGGAACGAACTGCCGTTGAACTTAAATTGTCCAATTTCTCACACCTATTGATTTCGGATCGAGCCCAAAACTTGGGCAACATCATAATACGGTGGGAGGAGTCATTTGGTGAGTTTTGAGTGAAATCCGATCCCTAGAAGTATGGAATACACCAACCACCCCAATTAGGAACGAACTGCCGTTGAACTTGAATTGTCCAATTTGGAACACCTATTGATTTCGTATCGAGCCCAAAACTTGGGCAACATCATAATATGGTGGGAGGAGTCGTTTGGTTAGTTTTGAGTGAAATCCAATCGCTTGAAGTATGGAATACACCAACCACAGCAATTAGGAACGAACTGCCGTTGAACTTGAATTGTCCAATTTGGAACACCTATTGATTTCGGATCGAGCCCAAAACTTGGGCAACATCCTAATATGGTGGGAGGAGTCAATTGGTGAGTTTTGAGTGAAATCCAATCGCTAGAAGTATGGAATACACCAACCACTCCAATTAGGAACGAACTGCCGTTGAACTTTAATTGTCCAATTTCTCACACCTTTTGAATTCGGATCGAGCCCAAAACTTGGGCAACAACATAATATGGTGGGAGGAGTCATCTGGTGTGTTTTGAGTGAAATCGAATCCCTAGAAGTATGGAATACACCAACCACTCCAATTAGGAATGAACTGCCGTTGAACTTGAATTGTCCAATTTCTCACACCTATTGATTTTGGATCGAGCCCAAAACTTGGGCAACATCATAATATGGTGGGAGGAGTCATTTTGTGAATTTTGAGTGAAATCCAATCTTTAGAAGTATGGAATACACCAACCGCTCCAATTAGGAACGAAGTGCCGTTGAACTTGAATTGTCCAATTTGGAACACCTATTGATTTCGGATCGAGCCCAAAACTTGGGCAACATCCTAATATGATGGGAGGAGTCAATTGGTGAGTTTTGAGTGAAATCCAATCGCTAGAAGTATGGAATACACCAACCTCTCCAATTAGGAACGAACTTCCGTTGAATTTGAATTGTCCAATTTCTCAAACCTATTGATTTCGGATCGAGCCCAAAACTTGGGCAACATCATAATATGGTGGGTGGAGTCAATTGGTGAGGTTTGAGTGAAATCCAATCGCTAGAAGTATGGAACCACTCCAATTAGGAACGAACTACCGTTGAACTTGAATTGTCCAATTTGGAACACCTATTGATTTCGGATCGAGCCCAAAACTTGGGCAACATCCTAATATGGTGGGAGGAGTCAATTGGTGAGTTTTGAGTGAAATCCAATCGCTAGAAGTATGGAATACACCAACCACTCCAATTAGGAACGAACTGCCGTTGAACTTTAATTGTCCAATTTCTCACACCTATTGAATTCGGATCGAGCCCAAAACTTGGGCAACATCATAATATGGTGGGAGGAGTCATCTGGTGAGTTTTGAGTGAAATCCAATCCCTAGAAGTGTGGAATACACCAACCACTCCAATTAGGAATGAACTGCCGTTGAACTTGAATTGTCCAATTTCTCACACCTATTGATTTTGGATCGAGCCCAAAACTTGGGCAACATCATAATATGGCGGCAGGAGTCATTTTGTGAATTTTGAGTGAAATCCAATCTTTAGAAGTATGGAATACACCAACCACTCCAATTAGGAACGAACTGCCGTTGAACTTAAATTGTCCAATTTCTCACACCTATTGATTTCGGATCGAGCCCAAAACTTGGGCAACATCATAATACGGTGGGAGGAGTCATTTGGTGAGTTTTGAGTGAAATCCGATCCCTAGAAGTATGGAATACACCAACCACCCCAATTAGGAACGAACTGCCGTTGAACTTGAATTGTCCAATTTGGAACACCTATTGATTTCGTATCGAGCCCAAAACTTGGGCAACATCATAATATGGTGGGAGGAGTCGTTTGGTTAGTTTTGAGTGAAATCCAATCGCTTGAAGTATGGAATACACCAACCACAGCAATTAGGAACGAACTGCCGTTGAACTTGAATTGTCCAATTTGGAACACCTATTGATGTCGGATCGAGCCCAAAACTTGGGCAACATCCAAATATGGTGGGAGGAGTCATTTGGTGAGTTTTGAGTGAAATCCAATCGCTTGAAGTATGGAATACACCAACCACTCCAATTAGGAACGAACTGCCGTTGAACTTGAATTGTCCAATTTGGAACACCTATTGATTTCGGATCGAGCCCAAAACTTGGGCAACACCATAATATGGTGGGAGGAATCATTTGGTGAGTTTTGGGTGAAATCCAATCGCTAGAAGTATGGAATACACCAACCACTCCAATTCGGAATGAACTGCCGTTGAACTTGAATTGTCCAATTTCTCACACCTATTGATTTCGGATCAAGCCCCAAACTTGGGCAACATCATAATATGGTGGGAGGAGTCATTTGGTGAGTTTTGAGTGAAATCCAATCGCAAGAAGTATGGAATACACCAACCACTCCAATTAGGAACGAACTTCCGTTGAATTTGAATTGTCCAATTTCTCAAACCTATTGATTTCGGATCGAGCCCAAAACTTGGGCAACATCATAATATGGTGGGAGCCATTTGGTGAGTTTTGAGCGAAATCCAATCGCTAGAAGTATGGAACCACTCCAATTAGGAACGAACTGCCGTTGAACTTGAATGGTCCAATTTCTCACACCTATTGATTTCTTATCGAGCCCCAAACTTGGGCAACATCATAATATAGTGGGAGGAGTCATTGGGTGAGTTTTGAGTGAAATCCAATCGCAAGAAGTATGGAATAAACCAACCACTCCAATTAGGAACGAACTTCCGTTGAACTTGAATTGTCCAATTTCTCACACCTATTGATTTCGGATCGAGCCCAAAACTTGGGCAACATCATAATATGGTGGGAGGAGTCATTTGGTGAGTTTTGAGTGAAATCCAATCGTTAGAAGTATGGAATACACCAACCACTCCAATTAGGTACGAACTGCCGTTGAACTTGAATTGTCCAATTTGGAACACCTATTGATTTCGGATCGGGCCCAAAACATGGGCAACATCGTAATATGGTGCGATGAGTCATTTGGTGAGTTTTGAGTTAAATCCAATCGCTAGAAGTATGGAATACACCAACCACTCCAATTTGGAACGAACTGCCGTTGAACTCTAGTTGTCAAATTTAGAAGACCTATTGATTTCAGATCGAGCCCAAAACTTGGGCAACATCATAATATGGTGGGAGGAGTCATTTGGTGAGTTTTGAGTGAAATCCAATCGCTAGAAGTATGGAATACACCAACCACTCCAATTAGGAACGAACTGCCGTTGAACTTGAATTGTCCAATTTCTCACACCTATTGATTTCGGATCGAGCCCAAAACTTGGGCAACATCATAATATGGTGGGAGGAGTCATTTTGTGAGTTCTGAGTGAAATCCAATCGCTAGAAGTATGGAATACACCAAGCACTCCAATTGGGAACGAACTGCCGTTGAACTTGAATTGTCCAATTTGGAACACCTATTGATTTCAGATCGAGCCCAAAACTTGGGCAACATCATAATATGGTGGGAGGAGTCATTTGGTGAGTTTTGAGTGAAATCCAATTGCTAGAAGTATGGAATACACCAACCACACCAATTAGGAACGAACACCCGTCGAACTTGAATTGTCCAATTTGGAACACCTATTGATTTCGGATCGAGCCCAAAACTTGGGCAACATCATAATATGGTGGGAGGAGTCATTTAGTGAGTTTTGAGTGAAATCCAATCGCTAGAATTACGGAATACACCAACCACTCCAATTAGGAACGAACTGCCGTTGAACTTGAATTGTCCAATTTCTCACACCTATTGATTTCGGAACGAGCCCCAAACTTGGGCAACATCATAATATGGTGGGAGGAGTCATTTGGTGAGTTTTGAGTGAAATCCAATCGCTAGAATTATGGAATACACCAACCACTCCAATTAGGAACGAATTGCCGTTGAACTTGAATTGTCCAATTTGGAACACCTATTGATTTCGGATCGAGCCCAAAACTTGGGCAACATCATAATATGGTGGGAGGAGTCATTTGGTGAGTTTTCAGTGAAATCCAATCGTTAGAATTATGGAATACACCAACCACTCCAATTAGGAACGAACTGCCGTTGAACTTGAATTGTCTAATTTGGAATACCTATTCATTTCGGATCGAGCCCAAAACTTGGGCAACATCATACTATGGTGGGAGGAGTCATTTGGTGAGTTTTCAGTCAAATCCAATCGCTAGAAGTATGGAATACACCAACCACTCCAATTAGGAACGAACTGCCGTTGAACTTGAATTGTCCAATTTCTCACACCTATTGATTTCGGATCGAGCCCAAAACTTGGGCAACATCATAATATGGTGGGAGGAGTCATTTGGTTAGTTTTGAGTGAAATCCAATCGCTAGAAGTGTGGAATACACCAACCACTCCAATTAGGAACGAACTGCCGTTGAACTTGGATTGTCCAATTTCCCACACCTATTGATTTCAGATCGAGCCCAAAACATGGGCAACATCATAATAAGGTGGGAGGAGTTTTGAGTGAAATCCAATCGCTAGAAGTATGGAATACACCAACCACTCCAGTTAGGAATGAACTGCCGTTGAACTTGAATTGTCCAATTTCCCACACCTATTGATTTCGGATCGAGCCCAAAATTTGGGCAACATCATAATATGGTGGGAGGAGTCATTTGGTTAGTTTTGAGTGAAATCCAATCGCTAGAAGTGTGGAATACACCAACCACTCCAATTAGGAACGAACTGCCGTTGAACTTGAATTGTCCAATTTCTCACACCTATTGATTTCGGATGGAGCCCAAAGGTTGGGCAACATAATAATGTGGTGGGAGGAGTCATTTGGTTTGTTTTGAGTGAAATCCAAACGCTAGAAGTATGGAATACACTAACCACTACAATTAGGAACGAACTGCCGTTGAACTTGAATTCTCCAATTTCTCACACCTATTGATTTCGGATCGAGCCCAAAACTTGGGCAACATCATAATATGGTGGGAGGAGTCATTTAGTGAGTTTTGAGTGAAATCCAATCGCTAGAATTATGGAATACACCAACCAGTCCAATTAGGAACGAACTGCCGTTGAACTTGAATTGTCCAATTTCCCACACCTATTGATTTCGGAACGAGCCCAAAACTTGGGCAACATCAGAATATGGTGCGAGGAGTCATTTGGTGAGTTTTGAGTGAAATCCAATCGCTAGAAGTATGGAATACACCAACCACTCCAATTAGGAACGAACTGCCGTTGAACTTGAATTGTCCAATTTCTCACACCTATTGATTTCGGATCGAGCTCAAAACTTGGGCAACATCATAATATGGTGGGAGGAGTCATTTGGTGCGTTTTGAGTGAAATCCAATCGCTAGAAGTATGGAATACACCAACCACTCCAATTAGGAACGAACTGCCGTTGAACTTGAATTGTCCAATTTCCCACACCTATTGATTTCGGAACGAGCCCAAAACTTGGGCAACATCATAATATGGTGCGAGGAGTCATTTGGTGAGTTTTGAGTGAAATCCAATCGCTTGAAGCATGGAATACACCAACCACTCCAATTAGGAACGAACTGCCGTTCAACTTGAATTGTCCAATTTCGAACACCTATTGATTTCGGATCGAGCCCAAAACTTGGGCAACATCATACTATGGTGGGAGGAGTCATTTGGTGAGTTTTCAGTCAAATCCAATCGCTAGAAGTATGGAATACACCAACCACTCCAATTAGGAACGAACTGCCGTTGAACTTGAATTGTCCAATTTCTCACACCTATTGATTTCGGATCGAGCCCAAAACTTGGGCAACATCATAATATGGTGGGAGGAGTCATTTGGTTAGTTTCGAGTGAAATTCAATCGCTAGAAGTGTGGAATACACCAACCACTCCAATTAGGAACGAACTGCCGTTGAACTTGGATTGTCCAATTTCCCACACCTATTGATTTCAGATCGAGCCCAAAACATGGGCAACATCATAATAAGGTGGGAGGAGTTTTGAGTGAAATCCAATCGCTAGAAGTATGGAATACACCAACCACTCCAATTAAGAACGAACTGCCGTTGAACTTGAATTGTCCAATTTCCCACACCTATTGATTTCGGATCGAGCCCAAAATTTGGGCAACATCATAATATGGTGGGAGGAGTCAATTGGTGAGTTTTGAGTGAAATCCAATCTCTAGAAGTATGGAATACACCAACCACTCCAATTAGGAACGAACTGCCGTTGAACTTGAATTGTCCAATTTCTCACACATATTGATTTCGGTTCAAGCCCCAAACTTGGGCAACATCATAATATGGTGGGAGGAGTCATTTGGTGAGTTTTGAGTGAAATCCAATCGCAAGAAGTATGGAATACACCAACCACTCCAATTAGGAACGAACTTCCGTTGAATTTGAATTGTCCAATTTCTCAAACCCATTGATTTCGGATCGAGCCCAAAACTTGGGCAACATCATAATGTGGTGGGAGGAGTCAATTGGTGAGTTTTGAGTGAAATCCAATCGCTAGAAGTACGGAATACACCAACCACTCCAATTAGGAACGAACTGCCGTTGAACTTGAATTGTCCGATTTGGAACACCTATTGATTTCGGATCGAGCCCAAAAGTTGGGCAACATCATAATAAGTGTTGTTAATATTATGTTAACTCGCAATTGTACGGGGCAATTAGTAGTATAGCAAGACAAGTACGAGGTCGTACCCACGAAGACTGAGAAGTTAAAACTAGTTATGTACTTAGATTACCAAATTCAAGAAAGTAGGAGGTTATGTCTAAAACAGAATTTAAAACAAGAGTGGTTGTGATTGTTGAACAAAAGAAGCAAAATGAAATTGCAAACAAAAACAAGTAAACAAATGTAACAAAGAGTGGTTTTAAGAGTTGGAAAACAGATTTTGAGACTAGGGCATTCGAATCACCATAACAATTCAATTCTGGGTTATAAAGATTCAAGTAACAAGTCTAATTCAGATTCAAAGATTGATTCTAGCTAAAGTATGATTAGGCCATGGTGTTTGGTCCTAACCTTGTGTTCCTAATTCCCTAATTTGATCATTTGTTGTCTAACCTAAAATTAAGCATTAGGAACCCATTAAGCATAGAAGAACATTTTAAACAACCAAGTATGTATCTAATCCCTGTTGTCGAATGTCCATACATACTCTTCCTATTCAAAGTTCAATTCGAATTAAAGCATGGTGTATACTCTTAATTCAAACCAAGATAGTTAACAAACAAGTTCTAATGGTGATCAATCATTCAAACAAGCATGTTAACTTATAAGCATAATGAATAAGAACATGAATCATGAATCAAACTTGAAACTCCAAACTTATAAACCCAGAATATTCATGTTAGGTTACATCAAAGCCCTAGTTATGGATTTAGCTACTCATAATGGAAAAGAGACTTGAATAGAAATGAGAAAACATAATGAATGCAATAAGAGTAGAAGAACCCTTTTTCTGAAGTTCTTGTGGTGTCCAAGGCTTCTCCAAGTGCTTCTCCACTTCTAATGCTTCTCCAAGAGCTTCCCCACTTCTAGAAAGATGTATGAAGGATATGGAGGTGATTTGGGATGAGTTTGAGTGAGTGGTGATGGCTAAGGAAGATGAAATTCGTAGGGAAATGGAAGAGAAGAAAGCTGGAGTTGTTTTGGTAATTGTTGGAGTGTTTGGGATTGTGAGAGTGTTTGAGGATGGTTGGAGTGAATTGTGGGGTTGTGAATCCCAGGATTTGTTGTGTCTTGAATGTGGAATGGATGTGGTATTTATAGGGAGAGGGGAGTGATAAATCTGAATTCAATATGGCTAATACATACAACACTTGCATTATAAAAGATGAATTGGTTGATGCACTTCACTAATGCATACAACACTTGCATTATAAAATCTGTCCATTGTGAAGTTCAGAATGTGTATGATCCAACCACACAAGTATTGGCCCAATCCAAGCTCGGAGGAGGAAGTTAAGGCCGAAACAAATTGCTAACTCGTTTTGCTCGCTGACAAAAATCCATCCTGAGCATGGTTCAGTGTTTGCTAGGTTACGGCCTCCAGAGTTATTCAATGGGGCTGAAATTTGGATATGTTATAGTACACACCCATTGGAACAACTTTCATGAAGAATGCGGCCTCATCAGAGCTGTGTAGATTGCTGAAACAGATCTTGCAATGTGACCCACGAAACTGGACTGTAGGAAAAATGAGTTTGTCTTTAAGCTCTTCTTCCATTCATCCAAATTAGGCCTTAACATGCTTGAATTGCATGAATTATGCTCTCTTGCTCTATTGGCCTACAAAACACACAAATAGAGGCAAATAACTCAGAATTATAGGAAACTAAGCAAAAGAAGTAAGTAAATTGGGCATGTATATGTATGAAATTATGAGCTTAACACACCCCCAAACCTAGATTTTGCTAGTCCTCGAGCAAAACAAAAGAAAAACAAAGGTAAAAACAAAACAAGAAGTTAACTAGACCACTTTCGTAGGTAACTCGATTGCATTGAGCGTATGCAACAAGCCTTTAAACCTCTAGGCATCCCTAGTAGGAGGAGTTGTGTCTCCTGAGGGTTTAACAGATACGATACCCACAAACGTTTTTCTAACTCTACAAAACAAAATGGTTAGAAAAACAACTTTGAAATCAACTAATGAAAATAAAAGAAAGTTTTAGTCATACCTCCAACACCATAGAGTTGCCAAGATAGGTCATCAATCAGTGTGTACAAGTGGAAGCTATAGCTCAAAGGCACACAGTTTCAAAGCAAGCACACTCAAACCTTGAATAGAGAACATGCTTCGACTCTAATTCTCACAGATAACACTCAATCACTCAGAACCTATGTTTTAATTCTCTCAAGAAAGCATAAGTGAGTGTATGAAATAGAAGCACAAATTTGGTTAGGTCTCATGAAAGGAATTAAATACTAAGAATAGAGATACACACAAACTTACCAGCACCCATGAATACATCCTCAAAGATCAGCTAGGTCTTTCACAATGTTGTAATGAAAGGCTAAGGTTTAGGGGAAATGGAAGAATTGGAAGGAAAAACAAATAACTTAAGAACATACCAAGGTTGCATGCTTCATTAATCTGCAAGGCATCATTGATTTAGATTGGCATGGCAGCAAACTTCATGGTATCACCTGGCATAGACTTTATTTTTCACACTTAGATCATATTGAAACACTTTCATCTTTGCTGATTTGATCTGCATCTTCTTTACTTTATTGCACAGATTCACACAAAATTTTTATTTAGGTACATGGCTGCAACTTCCTTGCTTCAAACTTTATGTTGGCAAACCTTGGTATATTTCTAAGTTACTAGGGTATGGCTACAATAGGTCAAGTATCTCAGATTGAGATACAAAGGTAGGGAAATGATGAGGGTGATAGAAGAAAAAGGCTTTAAGTGTTTGGCTTCAAGAGGGCTAATGGAACACACATATGGGTAGGGTGAAAAGAAAGCACATAGAATAGTTATACGCACATAGCCTAGCATCACTTCAATGAGTTCATTCATGAATGAGAGCAAGCACATGATATCTGTAAAAGAGAATCATCCTTAGTATTCAATCAAAATGAAATGATGAGATCAATTAGAGTGAATTGAAGAAAATAAGTATGGATGAGAAATAGAACACTTTAAACCCTCTCAAGAAAGCAATTAGGCTCGATATAGCTCACTAGGGTAGTCTCCACTATTTTCCTTCAAGAATTTGAGCATGGTACTTTAGCCACCAGAATTCTAAGAGCAAAAGCTTTGTGAAGTGCAAAATTCTGATATGAAAACCTCAAATAGCAGCTCCATAGCATTGATTGTATGACATTCTTTAATAAAAAAAAAATAATAAAAAAAATAAAAATAAAAAAATAAAAAAAATAGTGACAAGAGAACGAAAATTGAAAACACAAATGGATAAGAAAATTGAAATTGAAAACCTTCCCCCCAGACCTGAATTAAACATTGTCCTCAATGTGAAAGCATACAAAAGATGATTGAGAACAAACAAATGATAAAGGGAAAAGTTTAGAAGAAGGTTTAGGAAAAATAAAAAAATAAAAAAAAATGAATAAATAAGCAACTCATGGATGACCAGTTAAGGGCCTCAGAAAACACAGCCAGGGGATCCGGGAAGGTTGGAGGGGTCACAATGGTCCTGCTTAAAACCCAAACTTCTTAGACACCGAAGGTGTCGCCTAAAGAACTCCTAGACACTGTATTGACGGAGGTGCTCACTGGGGTTACCAAAAGTTAGCTTATATGAAATTTTTTTATTTTATTTTTATATTTATTTATTTATAAAAAGGAACAGAAACTTAAAATGACTAAAATAAAAACAAAACAAGTAAAGAGAAAGGATAGAAATGCTCCCCCTTGATGCGATTAGGTCGATTGCTACCAAGCACCTTCTTCTTGAACACATGGGTTGCCTCCCAAGAAGCGCCTTAGTTACTGTCTTGGCAAGACATTGTGCAATCAGCTAAGTTGATGGTACGAAGGGAAGTTGATCTACCACATGGCCAGTTTGGATGCCAGCTGAAACTCCCTCATAGAATGGCTTTAAACGTTGTCCATTTACTTTGAAAGTCGAGCCATCTTTAGGGTTTTGAATCTCCACAGCTCCATAGGGAGAAACATTGACCACGGTGAATGGGCCTTGCCATCTAGACTTCAATTTTCCTGGAAAGAGACGCAAACGTGAGTTAAACAAAAGAACTGACATACCTTTGGAGAACTCTTTCCGTTGAATGTTTCTGTCATGGTAACTCTTGGTTCGTTCTTTGTAAAGCTTTGCATTCTCATAAGACTCATGTCTAATTTCTTCCAATTCATTGAGCTGAAACTTTCTTGCATGGCCTGCCTTGTCTAGATCAAAATTTAACTTCTTGATGGCCCAAAAAGCATTGTGTTCAAGCTCCATTGGCAGGTGACAAGCTTTCCCAAACACAAGACGATAAGGGCTCATTCCAATGGGAGTCTTATATGCAGTCCTATAAGCCCATAATGAATCATTGAGCTTGGCTGCCCAATCTTTCCTTGTATTGTTCACCACCTTCTCCAGGATGTGCTTAATTTCTCTATTGCTTATTTCCACTTGACCAGAAGTTTGCGGATGATATGGTGTAGAGACTCGATGGGTGATGTTGTACTTTTTCATGAGTGCTTCGAATGGCTTGTTACAGAAGTGGCTGCCTCCATCACTAATGACAGCCCTTGGAGTACCAAACCTTGTGAAAATATTATCCTTCAAGAACTTCAGCACCACCTTATAATCATTGGTTTTGGTGGCTATGGCTTCCACCCATTTAGACACATAATCAACAGCAACAAGTATGTAAGTATAACCAAAGGAAGATGGGAATGGTCCCATGAAATCAATACCCCACACATCGAAGAGCTCCACAACAAGTATGTTATTCAATGGCATTTCATTCCTGCGACTTATGTTCCCCATCCTTTGGCACCTATCACACTTAACACAAAAATTAAACGCATCTTTGAATAGAGTGGGCCAAAAGAAACCAGATTGCAGAATTTTAAGTGCTGTTTTCTTAGCTCCAAAGTGACCTCCACAAGCCAATTCGTGGCTATGCCTAAGTATGCTTTCTTGCTCTTCTTCTGGAACACATCTTCTGATGAGTTGATCCGGGCAATGCTTGAATAAGAAAGGTTCATCCCAGACATAATGTTTCACCATGGAAAAGAACTTCTTCTTGTCCTGAGAAGTTAGATCATTTCTAAGAACACCACAAGTAAGATAATTAACAAAATCAGCATACCATGGCTCTTTGACTTGGGCAGCATATAGTTGTTCATCAGGGAAAGTCTCATTCAAGGGTAGCATAGCTGCTCCTTTTTCTTCAACCACAATTCTGCTCAAATGATCAGCTACCACATTCTCACATCCCTTCTTATCTCGAATCTCCAAATCGAATTCTTGCAGCAAGAGAATCCATCTAATCAAGCGTGGTTTGGCATCCTTCTTAGTGAGCAAGTATCTAAGAGCTGCATGGTCAGAATAAACAATTACTTTAGAACCAACAAGGTAAGAACGAAATTTTTCTAAAGCAAAAACCACAGCAAGCAACTCCTTCTCTGTTGTGGAGTAGTTGATTTGAGCATCATTCAAGGTCCGGCTAGCATAATGAATCACATGGGGCAGCTTGTTCTTCTTTTGACCTAAAACTGCACCAATAGCAAAGTCAGAGGCATCACACATTATTTCAAATGGTAAAGACCAATCCGGAGCTATGATAATAGGGGCTGAAGTTAGCTCCCTCTTCAAGGTAGTAAAAGCTTCCATGCAAGCTTCATTAAACTCAAAAACAGCATCCTTAGCAAGGAGATTACACAATGGCCTTGTAATGCTTGAGAAATTTTTGATGAACCTTCTATAGAATCCAGCATGACCTAGAAAGCTTCTAATTCCTTTAACAGAGGTAGGGGGTGGAAGATTTGAGATGAGGTCGATCTTGGCTTTATCCACTTCGATTCCCTTGCTTGAAATCACATGGCCTAGCACAATGCCTTGTCTCACCATGAAGTGACACTTCTCCCAATTCAAAATCAGATTTGTTTCCTGGCATCTTTTAAGCACTAGAGACAAGTGGTGAAGACAATTATCAAAAGAGGAACCAAAAACTGAAAAATCATCCATAAATACCTCAATGAATCGTTCCACCATATCTGAAAAGATTGACATCATGCATCTTTGGAAAGTTGCTGGGGCATTGCACAAACCGAATGGCATCCTTCTATAAGCAAACGTACCAAATGGGCATGTGAATGTGGTTTTCTCTTGGTCTTCCGGAGCAATGAGAATTTGATTATAACCTGAAAAACCATCAAGAAAACAATAGTAAGCATGGCCAGATAAACGTTCAAGCATTTGATCAATAAAAGGCAAGGGGAAATGATCTTTTCTAGTGGATGTGTTCAACTTCCTGTAATCAATGCAATCTCTCCAACCAGTGACAGTTCGTGTAGGAACTAGCTCATTCTTCTCATTCTTCACAACGGTGATTCCGGACTTCTTTGGAACAACTTGCACAGGGCTCACCCACTTAGAATCTGAAATTGGGTAGATGATTCCTACATCGAGTAGCTTTAAAACTTCAGCTCTAACCACCTCTTTCATGTTGGGATTTAGCCTCCTTTGGGCATCACGAGATGGTTTGCTGTCTTCTTCCATTAAAATCCGGTGCATGCACAAGCTTGGACTAATTCCTTTGATGTCTGCTATGGTCCACCCAATGGCTGTTTTATGCTCTTTTAGAACTTTAATTAAGCTCTCTTCTTCATGTGAGGAGAGACCTGCAGCAATTATAACAGGGAGAGTTTCGTTAGCACCCAAATATGTATATTTAAGATTATTGGGAAGAGGTTTAAGTTCTAGCTTTGGTGGGATGACAATGGATGGCTCCAATTTCGTGGATGATGGTCCAAGAGGCTCGATTGGTGGCCTAAAGGATGGTGGGTATGGCGGAAACACTTCTAAGGCAGCCACCACTTCTTGGAACTCCGGTTCACAAAGATCTTCCTCTTCTTGTGTTAAGACAGCTTCTAGAGCATCATTAGACTTTCTCTGCAAAATTATGGAAGAAACCTCATGATCCACAACATCAATTGAAAAGCAAGAATCAAGAGAGATAGAAGGTTGAGATAGAGCATTAAGCATTTTAAATTCAACAGTTTCACCCAAAACAGTCATGGAGAGGGTGCTATCTTTCACTTTGATGATTGTGTCTGCAGTGGCCATGAATGGCCTGCCTAGGAGAATGGGATCAACACGATCTCCATTTGGATTGTCTTCCATGTCCATCACTACAAAATCAGCAGGGAGAACTAGTGTATTAACTTGAACTAGAATATCTTCTACAATACCTTTTGGATATTTTATAGAATGATCAGCTAGTTCAAGTCGCATTGAAGTGTTCTTCATCCCTTCTAAGCCAAGCTCTTGATAAACTGAATATGGCAAAACATTGATGCTTGCTCCCAAGTCCAACATGGCTCTTCCAACCTTCTTGCCTCCAATGTTAATGGGAATGTCAAAGCTGCCAGGATCATCTAGTTTTGGTGGAAGCTTCCTTTGCAACACAGCACTTACATTCTGGTCGAGCTTTACTCCTTCATTTGGAGCGAAATTGAGCTTGTGAGTTTTCAAGTCCTTGATGAATTTTCCATATGCAGGAATCTGTTCAATAAGATCAAGCAAAGGCAAATTGATATTAACTTTACTCAAAATATCATAAATCTCTTTAAAAGCCTTATCTTGCTTTGCTTTCTTAAGACGGCCTGGAAATGGAATCTGTGGAACATATGGAGCGGGTGGCACGTATCTATCTTCTTGAAGATGTGGTGGCACAAATTTGTCATCCCTTTTATGCAATTGGAATTGATCGGATTTCTGAGAATCTGATTTGGCCTTAGGAGCAGATTGAGAAGTTTTGAGTTGTTCTCCTTCCGTGGCCATGGTCTCCTCGTCTTTATCTTCTACAATCACAACATCATTTGAAAGATTAGAATTATCTTTATTATCAATGATCTTACCTGATCTGAGCACATGAATGGCCTTGGCTTCTGGGTTCTTTGGATTGATCTCAGTTTGGCTTGGCCATTTCCCAGGCACTCTTTGAGTTATTTCAGCAGCTATTTGGCCTAATTGGACTTCCAATTTGGAGATGGCAGCTTGTGTAGTTTGCTGAAAATTGGATTGGTTGATTGCCATCTGCTTCACTATATCTTCCAATGATGATGATGATTGTTGTGGCCTTTGGAATGAAGGGGGATTTGCTTGATTCTGGGTATTTCTCCATGAAAAGTTTGGATGATTCCTCCAACCTGGATTATAACTTTGAGAGTATGGATCATTTCTTGGACCTTGGTTGTAGGAATTTACCAACTTAGCTTGTTCTTGCACAAATTCTGGATATCCAGCCCCAAGTGGACAAGCTGTGGTAGCATGGTCATGAGATTCACAAATGCTACACACTTCCTTCGGAGGGCTTCTTGAGTTTAATGCAAGAAGAGCATCTAGCTTTTGTTCCAGTTTTGAAATCTGCATACTAGAAGCATCATTAGAACCACTAATAACACGTTTACCTCTTGTATCCGTATGTTGGGTCTCCATTGCTATCTCCTCAAAGAGTTCGTACGTTTCTTCTGGAGTTTTGGTTTTAAAAGAACCACCTGCAAAATTGGTGACTATATTATGACTAGAAGAGGTTAGTCCTTTATAAAACATACGCATTTGAAGCTTCAATGGAATCCCATGATGAGGACATTGGTTGAGCAACCCATTGAATTTCTCCCATGCTTCACAAAACGATTCATCATCTTGCTGTGCAAATAACAAGATCTTGTCCCTAAGCATGTCGGTCTTTTGCGTGGAGAAGTATTTTTCCAGGAACTTCTTTTGAATGGCAGACCATGTAGTGAGTGAACCAGGCTTCAAAGAATTCAACCAATACTTCGCCTTATCCTTTAAAGTGTATGGAAACACTCTCATTCGAAGTTGATCTTCTGTCACACCTGTCAAGGGAAAAGAACTCACAACATTAAAAATATCCTTTATATGAGTCAATGGATCTTCATTAGGTAAACCATAAAAGGAAGGCAGCATATTAAGATGAGAAGATTTAAGCTCATAATTTCGAGCTACAGTGGGCAGCAAAATGCTTGAAGGAGATGCTGGAATTGTTGGGATATCAAGTTCTCCCATGAACTCAATGGCAGCCATCATTTCTTCTTCTTCTTGGTCTGAACTTGCTTCCGAATTTGAAAGTGAAGAACCAGGAAGTTTAGTGTGGAGAGCAAGACTTGTAAATGTAGCAAGAGCTTGCTCTTTTGCAGTTGACAACTCCCTTTCTAGACGATTCTGAATTTCAGAGGTCACTCGTCTGGGTTGCAATGATGGTCCTGCGTTCAAAGATCTAGAACGTTGGAACGAAGACCTCACTTGTTCAAGTAATGGCTTTTTAGACATAAACTACCTGAAACAGAAAATTAGATTAATTAGAAACACTAAAAAGAATAGGGTAACCTTGGGCACATAACCAGGGAAGAACTTTCGTTCAGTCCCCGGCAACGGCGCCAAAATTTGTTGTTAATATTATGTTAACTCGCAATTGTACGGGGCAATTAGTAGTATAGCAAGACAAGTACGAGGTCGTACCCACGAAGACTGAGAAGTTAAAACTAGTTATGTACTTAGATTACCAAATTCAAGAAAGTAGGAGGTTATGTCTAAAACAGAATTTAAAACAAGAGTGGTTGTGATTGTTGAACAAAAGAAGCAAAATGAAATTGCAAACAAAAACAAGTAAACAAATGTAACAAAGAGTGGTTTTAAGAGTTGGAAAACAGATTTTGAGACTAGGGCATTCGAATCACCATAACAATTCAATTCTGGGTTATAAAGATTCAAGTAACAAGTCTAATTCAGATTCAAAGATTGATTCTAGCTAAAGTATGATTAGGCCATGGTGTTTGGTCCTAACCTTGTGTTCCTAATTCCCTAATTTGATCATTTGTTGTCTAACCTAAAATTAAGCATTAGGAACCCATTAAGCATAGAAGAACATTTTAAACAACCAAGTATGTATCTAATCCCTGTTGTCGAATGTCCATACATACTCTTCCTATTCAAAGTTCAATTCGAATTAAAGCATGGTGTATACTCTTAATTCAAACCAAGATAGTTAACAAACAAGTTCTAATGGTGATCAATCATTCAAACAAGCATGTTAACTTATAAGCATAATGAATAAGAACATGAATCATGAATCAAACTTGAAACTCCAAACTTATAAACCCAGAATATTCATGTTAGGTTACATCAAAGCCCTAGTTATGGATTTAGCTACTCATAATGGAAAAGAGACTTGAACAGAAATGAGAAAACATAATGAATGCAATAAGAGTAGAAGAACCCTTTTTCTGAAGTTCTTGTGGTGTCCAAGGCTTCTCCAAGTGCTTCTCCACTTCTAATGCTTCTCCAAGAGCTTCCCCACTTCTAGAAAGATGTATGAAGGATATGGAGGTGATTTGGGATGAGTTTGAGTGAGTGGTGATGGCTAAGGAAGATGAAATTCGTAGGGAAATGGAAGAGAAGAAAGCTGGAGTTGTTTTGGTAATTGTTGGAGTGTTTGGGATTGTGAGAGTGTTTGAGGATGGTTGGAGTGAATTGTGGGGTTGTGAATCCCAGGATTTGTTGTGTCTTGAATGTGGAATGGATGTGGTATTTATAGGGAGAGGGGAGTGATAAATCTGAATTCAATATGGCTAATACATACAACACTTGCATTATAAAAGATGAATTGGTTGATGCACTTCACTAATGCATACAACACTTGCATTATAAAATCTGAATTGGTTGATGCACTTCACCAATAAATCCCACCAGCAGCCCTAGCTCATCTTCATGTCACCATGACCAAGCTTCCAACTAGCTACAATAGCTCATGCCTAGCTCACCATGACCAAGCTTCCAACCAGCTCATCCTCATGTCAGCATGACCAGCAACTTCAAGGGCTTACAACTTGGGCTTCTCTTAAGCAAATGATGACTTTAAGATGTCCATTGTGAAGTTCAGAATGTGTATGATCCAACCACACAAGTATTGGCCCAATCCAAGCTCGGAGGAGGAAGTTAAGGCCGAAACAAATTGCTAACTCGTTTTGCTCGCTGACAAAAATCCATCCTGAGCATGGTTCAGTGTTTGCTAGGTTACGGCCTCCAGAGTTATTCAATGGGGCTGAAATTTGGATATGTTATAGTACACACCCATTGGAACAACTTTCATGAAGAATGCGGCCTCATCCGAGCTGTGTAGATTGCTGAAACAGATCTTGCAATGTGACCCACGAAACTGGACTGTAGGAAAAATGAGTTTGTCTTTAAGCTCTTCTTCCATTCATCCAAATTAGGCCTTAACATGCTTGAATTGCATGAATTATGCTCTCTTGCTCTATTGGCCTACAAAACACACAAATAGAGGCAAATAACTCAGAATTATAGGAAACTAAGCAAAAGAAGTAAGTAAATTGGGCATGTATATGTATGAAATTATGAGCTTAACAATAAGGTGGGAGGAGTTTTGAGTGAAATCCAATCGCTAGAAGTATGGAATACACCAACCACTCCAATTAGGAACGAACTGCTGTTGAACTTGAATTGTCCAATTTCTCACACCTATTGATTTCGGATCGAGCTCAAAACTTGGGCAACATCATAATATGGTGGGAGGAGTCATTTGGTGCGTTTTGAGTGAAATCCAATCGCTAGAAGTATGGAATACACCAACCACTCCAATTAGGAACGAACTGCCGTTGAACTTGAATTGTCCAATTTGCAACACCTATTGATTTCGGATCGAGCCCAAAACTTGGGCAACATCATAATATGGTGGGAGGAGTCATTTGGTTAGTTTTGAGTTAAATCCAACCGCTAGAAGTGCGGAATACACCAACCACTCCAATTAGGAACGAACTGCTGTTGAACTTGAATTGTCCAATTTGCAACACCTATTGATTTCGGATCGAGCCCAAAACTTGGGCAACATCATAATATGGTGGGAGAAGTCATTTGGTGAGTTTTGAGTGAAATCCAATCGCTAGAAGTATGGAATACACCAACCACTCCAATTAGGAACGAACTGCCGTTGAACTTGAATTGTCCAATTTCGAACACCTATTGATTTGGGATCGAGCCCAAAACTTGGGCAACATCATAATATGGTGGGAGGAGTCATTTGGTGAGTTTTGAGTGAAATCCAATCCCTAGAAGTATGGAATACAGCAACCACTCCAATTAGGAACGAACTGCCGTTGAACTTGAATTGTCCAATTTCTCACACCTATTGATTTCGGATCGAGCCCAAACCTTGGGCAACATCATAATATGGTGGGAGGAGTCATTTGGTGAGTTTTGAGTGAAATCCAGTCGCTAGAAGTATGGAATACACCAACCACTCCAATTAGAAACGAACTGCCATTGAACTTGAATTGTCCAATTTCTCACACCTATTCATTTCGGATCGAGCCCAAAACTTGGGCAACATCATAATATGGTGGGAGGAGTCATTTGGTTAGTTTTGAGTTAAATCCAATCGCTAGAAGTGTGGAATACACCAACCACTCCAATTAGGAACGAACTGCCGTTGAACTTGGATTGTCCAATTTCCCACACCTATTGATTTCAGATCTAGCCCAAAACATGGGCAACATCATAATAAGGTGGGAGGAGTTTTGAGTGAAATCCAATCGCTAGAAGTATGGAATACGCCAACCACTCCAATTAGGAACGAACTGCCGTTGAACTTGAATTGTCCAATTTGCAACACCTATTGATTTCGGATCGAGTCCAAAACTTGGGCAACATCATAATATGGTGGGAGAAGTCATTTGGTGAGTTTTGAGTGAAATCCAATCGCTAGAAGTATGGAATACACCAACCACTCCAATTAGGAACGAACTGCCGTTGAACTTGAATTGTCCAATTTCGAACACCTATTGATTTCGAATCGAGGCCAAAACATAGGCAACATCATAATATGGTGGGAGGAGTCACTTGGTGAGTTTTGAGAGAAATCCAGTCGCTAGAATTATGGAATACACCAACCACTCCAATTAGGAACGAACTGCCGTTGAACTTGAATTGTCCAATTTGGAACACCTATTGATTTCGGATCGAGCCCAAAACTTGGGCAACATCATAATGTGGTGGGAGGAGTCATTCGGTGAGTTTTGAGTGAAATCCAATCGCTTGAAGTATGGAATACACCAACCACTCCAATTAGGAACGATCTGCCGTTGAACTTGAATTGTCCAATTTCTCACACCTATTGATTTCGGATCGTACCCCAAACTTGGGCAACATCATAATATGGTGGGAGGAGTCATTTGGTGAGTTTTGAGTGAAATCCAATCCCTAGAAGTATGGAATACAGCAACCATTCCAATTAGGAACGAACTGCCGTTGAACTTAAATTGTCCAATTTCTCACACCTATTGATTTCGGTTCGAGCCCAAAACATGGGCAACATCATAACATGGTGGGAGGAGTCATTTGGTGAGTTTTGAGTGAAATCCAATCTCTAGAAGTATGGAATACACCAATCACTCCAATTAGGAACTATCTGCCGTTGAACTTGAATTCTCCAATTTCTCACACCTATTGATTTGGGATCGAGCCCAAAACTTGGGCAACATCATAATATGGTGGGAGGAGTCATTTGGTGAGTTTTGAGTGAAATCCAATCCCTAGAAGTATGGAATACAGCAACCACTCCAATTAGGAACGAACTGCCGTTGAACTTGAATTGTCCAATTTCTCACACCTATTGATTTCGGATCGAGCCCAAACCTTGGGCAACATCATAATATGGTGGGAGGAGTCATTTGGTGAGTTTTGAGTAAAATCCAGTCGCTAGAAGTATGGAATACACCAACCACTCCAATTAGAAACGAACTGCCGTTGAACTTGAATTGTCCAATTTCTCACACCTATTGATTTCGGATCGAGCCCAAAACTTGGGCAACATCATAATATGGTGGGAGGAGTCATTTGGTTAGTTTTGAGTTAAATCCAATCGCTAGAAGTGTGGAATACACCAACCACTCCAATTAGGAACGAACTGCCGTTGAACTTGGATTGTCCAATTTCCCACACCTATTGATTTCAGATCGAGCCCAAAACATGGGCAACATCATAATAAGGTGGGAGGAGTTTTGAGTGAAATCCAATCGCTAGAAGTATGGAATACACCAACCACTCCAATTAGGAACGAACTGCCGTTGAACTTGAATTGTCCAATTTGCAACACCTATTGATTTCGGATCGAGCCCAAAACTTGGGCAACATCATAATATGGTGGGAGAAGTCATTTGGTGAGTTTTGAGTGAAATCCAATCGCTAGAAGTATGGAATACACCAACCACTCCAATTAGGAACGAACTGCCGTTGAACTTGAATTGTCCAATTTCGAACACCTATTGATTTCGAATCGAGCCCAAAACATAGGTAACATCATAATATGGTGGGAGGAGTCATTCGGTGAATTTTGAGTGAAATCCAATCGCTTGAAGTATGGAATACACCACCCACTCCAATTAGGAACGATCTGCCGTTGAACTTGAATTGTCCAATTTCTCACACCTATTGATTTCGGATCGTACCCCAAACTTGGGCAACATCATAATATGGTGGGAGGAGTCATTTGGTGAGTTTTGAGTGAAATCCAATCCCTAGAAGTATGGAATACAGCAACCATTCCAATTAGGAACGAACTGCCGTTGAACTTGAATTGTCCAATTTCTAACACCTATTGATTTCGGTTCTAGCCCAAAACATGGCCAACATCATAACATGGTGGGAGGAGTCATTTGGTGAGTTTTGAGTGAAATCCAATCTCTAGAAGTATGGAATACACCAATCACTCCAATTAGGAACTATCTGCCGTTGAACTTGAATTGTCCAATTTCTCACACCTATTGATTTCGGATCGAGCTCAAAAGTTGGGCAACATCATAATACGGTGGGAGGAGTCAATTGGTGAGTTTTGAGTGAAATCCAATCGCTAGAAGTATGGAATACACCAACCACTCCAATTAGGAACGAACTGCCGTTGAACATGAATTGTCCAATTTGGAACACCTATTGATTTCGGATCGAGCCCAAAACTTGGGCAACATCCTAGTACGGTGAGAGGTGTCATTTTGTGAGTTTTGAGTGAAATCCAATCGCTAGAAGTGTGGAATACACCAACCACTCCAATTAGGAACGAAATGCCGTTGAAATTGAATTGACCAATTTCTCACACCTATTAATTTCGGATCGAGCCCAAAACTTGGGCAACATCATAATATGGTGGGAGGAGTCATTTGGTGAGTTTTGAGTGAAATCCAATCGCTAGAAGTATGGAATACACCAACCACTCCAATGAGGAACGAACTGCCGTTGAACTTGAATTGTCCAATTTCGAACACCTATTGATTTCGGATCGAGCCCAAAACTTGGGCAACATCATAATATGGTGGGAGGAGTCATTTGGTGAGTTTTGAGTAAAATCCAATCGCTAGAAGTATGGAATACACCAACCACTACAATTAGGAACGAACTGCCGTTGATCTTGAATTGCCCAATTTCTCACACCTATTGATTTCGGATCGAGCCCAAAACTTGGGCAACATCATAATATGGTGGGAGGAGTCATTTGGTGAGTTTTGAGTGAAATCCAATCGCTAGACGTATGTAATACACCAACCACTCCAATTAGGAACGAACTGCCGTTGAACTTGAATTGTCCAATTTCTCCCACCTATTGATTTCGGATCGAGCCCCAAACTTGGGCAACATCATAATATGGTGGGAGGAGTCATTTGGTGAGTTTTGAGTGAAATCCAATCGCTAGAAGTATGGAATACACCAACCACTCCAATTAGGAACGAACTTCCGTTGAACTTGAATTGTCCAATTTCTCACACCTATTGATTTCGGATCGAGCCCAAAACTTGGGGAACATCATAATATGGTGGGAGGAGACATTTGGTGAGTTTTGAGTGAAATCCAATCGCTAGAAGTGTGGAATACACCAACCACTCCAATTAGGAACGAACTGCCGTTGAACTTGAATTGTCCAATTTCTCACACCTATTGATTTTGGATCGAGCTCAAAAGTTGGGCAACATCATAATACGGTGGGAGGAGTCAATTGGTGAGTTTTGAGTGAAATCCAATCGCTAGAAGTATGGAATACACCAACCACTCCAATTTGGAACGAACTGCCGTTGAACTTGAATTGTCCAATTTCTCACACCTATGGATTTCGGATCGAGCCCCAAACTTGGGCAACATCATAATATGGTGGGAGGAGTCAATTGGTGAGTTTTTGAGTGAAATCCAATCGCAAGAAGTATGGAATACACCAACCACTCCAATTAGGAACGAACTTCCGTTGAACTTGAATTGTCCAATTTCTCACACCTATTGATTTCGGATCGAGCCCAAAACTTGGGCAACATCATAATATGGTGGGAGGAGTCATTTGGTTAGTTTTGAGTGAAATCCAATCGCTAGAAGTATGGAATACACCAACCACTCCAATTAGGAACGAACTTCCGTTGAACTTGAATTGTCCAATTTCTCACACCTGTTGATTACGGATCGAGCCCCAAACTTGGGCAACATTATAATATGGTAGGAGGAGTCATTTGGGGAGTTTTAAGTGAAATCCAATCGCTAGAAGTATGGAATACTTATCGGTTCATAATTGTATATCATTTTGTACCCTTCTAGCTTATGATTTGGTTATGTTTTTGAGTTAAACTTGTGCTTTTAATCCTTTTTGTGTTTATCTTTCAGTTAATTGACATTTAGGTAACAATGATGACTTTGGATAGGAAATGATGCAATCCATGCATGTTAAGGCTTGATTTGGGTGAATGGAAGAAGGGCTTAAAGACAAACACATTTTGGCTACAACTCCTTTCCAGCCCAATTTCGTAGGTCAGCTTCTTGGCCTTGGATCAGCATCCTATGGGGCTTGGATGAGGTGAAGATCTTCATGAAACTTGTTCCAATGGGTGTCTAGTACAACATATCCAAATTTCAGCCCAATTGGACATTTGTGGAGTGCTCAGCCTGCCCAACACTCAACCCTGCTCAGGAGGATTTGCAGCTGCCAGCTTTGTCATGTGCCTCCATGTGCCTCACCCATGCTGCAACTGACTTTGGATCCAACATAATGAGTGAAGTGGGGAGGCATTCCAGCTATGAAAGTCTAAAGGATCAATTTGGTACATGCTGGAGTTATTATAGAGAAAGTATGTGCATGCATGTAAAGCATAAATGAAATGAAGTCAACTCCAGTCTCTGTTCGGCAGCCAAATTGTATGGCCCAAAACGCATATTTCTACTGCTCCGATGGGAATACTTTCTTCATAGACGTTGTTCCAATGGGTGTCTACTATAACATATCCAACTTTGAGCCCCATTGGATAAGTTTTGAAACCTCTGGCGTTCCTACACCAAGTCTGGTTCAGAAGACTCGTTTTTGTTCAACAACCAAAAGAAGACCACATGGGTTGGCAGCAAAAGGCAGCCACAATTGATCACCTTTGATCCCATGTGAAGAAAGCTTGAGGTGCAGCAAAAGAAGTATGGGATGGGATTGATTCCAACCACACTAACATAGACAAGATGAAGTGGGAGTTATGGGTTGTATTAAATGAGGAATGGTGGTGTTGGATTTCATCATGATGTTCCTCCCTCTTAGCCCTATAAATAGAGGAGTCTTCAAGCTACAAAATTCACTTCAGCCATCCTCCACACTTCCATCATCCAGAAATCATCCTCATACATTCCCACAACCCCAAACACTCAAGCAATCAACCCAATACTCTAAACTGCCCCAAAATCACCAAAACAGCTCCAGAAAACCTCCCTTCCATTTCCCTACGAATTTCCTCTTTCTCAGCCATCACCACTCACTCAAGCTCATCTCAAATCACCTCCATATCCTTCATACATCCTTCTAGACGTGGAGAAGCTCTTGGAGAAGCATTGGACACTACAAGAACTTCAGAAAAGGGTTTTTCTACTCTTATGGCATTCATTATGTTTTCCCATTTCTATTTTAGTTTCTTTTCCATTATGAGTAGCTAAATCCATAACTAGGGCTTTGATGTAACCTAACATGAATATTCTGGGTTTATAAGTTTGGAGTTTCAAGTTTGATTCATGATTCATGTTCTTATTCATTATGCTTATAAGTTAACATGCTTGTTTGAATGATTGATCACCATTAGAACTTGTTTGTTAACTGTTCGGTTCATTTTTACACATGATTTTTCATGTTATTCCCCTATTATTTTGAGTTAGTTCTTGACATTTTATAGCTTTTTACTTCCTTTTTGTGTTTTCTTAGATTTTACCTTGGTTAGAATGAAAATGAGCTAAAAGTGCATTATTGGTTATAAATTCTGTTTTTGTTCATTTTCGTAGGTCAACTTCTTGGCCTGGGATCAACATGCTCTGGTGCTCGGATGAGGTGAAGATCTTCATGAAACTTGTTCCAATGGATGTTAACTACAACATATCCAAATTTGAGCTCCATTGGACAAGTATTGCCTATCCAACCAATCCAGCATGTTACCACAGCTCTGGAAATCCGAAGTAGTCCAGCTTTTACCTCCAATGTGTCACTTGATTCTTCTTGTTACCATAACACTTGGTAACAAGAATTTACCTTAGTGAAAGAGATATTTTCTGAGGCAAAGAGCATATTTTCAAGGACAAAGCTTCATCATGGCAAGGGGACAATGGGTGAAGGCTTTGGAGGAAAGAATGACTTTTATATTCAAAGTGTGAGCTGTAAATTGATGGGCAAAGCAAAGGGAAGTGCAATCTGAAGTTGGAGAGGTTTTGAACGTGGGTAGCGAATTCATTCTATCATTCTACACATTGAGAGCAGATTTTGGAGAGTTTGGAGCTAGAAGAAAGCCAAGGTGCAGCCAAGCAAAGTGGAGAAGAAAGCTTCCACCATTGATGACCTTGAAGCTTTCATCATTTTCTCAAAATCTGTAAACTCTTTCTAATTTTATTTTGAATTTGTATTTGGAATAAGTATGAGCAACTAAACTCCATAGCTAGGGCTTAGGTTGAAGCCCTAAACATGATTACCTTATTGTTTTGATACTTGAGTGTATGAATTTCTAGATATTGTTGATGAATTCCAATTCACCAAATTAATCTATCCTTGATGTGTGTTTTTCCTTGGTTGGCCATCTTTGAAAGCATGCTTCTTGAGATTGTTGGGATTATGTGTATCTTCATGTTATCCTAAGCAATAAATGGATGAAGTAAGAATCATCCATGTGAATTGGTTTCTTGAATACCTAATGTAAACACCATGCTATTAGGATTCTTGTGATGTTCATATTCTCTTTGAACTTAATGGGTTCTCCTTGTAATTGAATCGAAGTACGAACCATACCTAGGTTCGGTTATGGGGAGGGCACAAGTATTGTAGCACGAACCATGCACTTTACGTATATTAGAGAGAATCAATGCGTCTTGAGCCACGACCCATGGTCTTGATTGCGAACATCTTCATCAACACATTTAGAGTTCATCACTTGAGTATTCATGAACTTTGGTAGAATTGTTTAGGGTGGATTCCGAAACCCTAGTGTTTGTTACATTTTAATTTCACAATTTGATAATTCATCTCTGCTATTCTCATTTAAATTCAAAGTCCATTTACTTTCATGCAATAGAAATAGGTCACTTGAACCAAACCAAAACCCCTCCCCCCCAATGTGTGTGTGAGTTGTGTGTTTGATACGTTGTGTGTCTTGTTTACTGAATTCTGTTTATTTTAGTAACTGTTTTGGACTTTTGGTCCGCGTTGTGTTCTTCCATTTTCTGTGCTGATTCCAACCGTATAAAGAACGTGAAATTTGGATAAACGGTTGGAAAGTTATAGGCAAAACACTGGACAGAGGTCGAAACTGGAAAAATAGAAAAACGAATCTGTCCAAATGGTGATAAAAGGGTGATAGAAAGTGCTGTTTGTGTTTTTCTCTAGTTTTCTTGTATTGTTTCATTTCTTTTACACTTCTTTACTCATTTTTAGTTTCCATTTTGCATTTGTGGTGTGTCAATTAAGTGTTCTTTACGTACTCAAATTAGAACTTATAGGAAGCCGACAAGTTCTTCGTGGGATCGACCCCGTACTTACATAATCTATACTTCGATAGATCCGTGCACTTGCGGGTATTTTTAATTGGTTGTTTGCACATTAATTTGTGTCCTCTTAGGAATGCAACAATTTTTGGCGCCGTTGCCGGGGAACTGGCACGGTTGCTTATCTGTTTTGTTTGAGTATGTTTAGAGTACTTAATTTTATTTTTGTTTATTGATTGTTGTTTCATTTTATCTTGATTTGTTTTTGTTTCTTTTTCTTATAGGAATATCCGAGGAGTCACCTCCACCATACCCACACCAACTTCATTGCACTGAAATTGTGGAACTTACTATGCAAGAATACTCCAATAAATTTGTGATGGAGGAAGCAAATGTTTTTGGCTCATTTCATAATGAGTTGCATATGAATGAATATTTCCGACAAACATACAATCCGGAGTGGAGAAATCAGTCAAACTTCTGGTGGACCGACAATCCAAATTTTCAACAAGGGTCATATCAACCATATCAAGGCCAACATAATACTTGTCCAACTTATGGTCAATCCCAATATTATAATCCACCACCGCTTAGTCAATCTCACCAACCACCTCAAGGACCAACTTTGGAAGAAATTGTTGCTTCAATGGTTAGAAACACAGATAATTTCATCATGCAGAGGAATGACACCCACATGCAGAGGAATGATACCCACATGCAGAAAATGGATAAGGCCATTGCCAATCTAGAAAATCAAGTGGGACAAATTGCTACAGCTTTGAGTCAAAGGGAAGTTGGGATGATGCCTAGCCAACCAGTGATTAATCCAAATGGGTGTGAGCAAGTTCAAGCAGTTACCTTGAGAACTGGTAAGGTAATTGGTGAGGTTGATAATTCTGAAAATTTGATTCACAATGTTGATGAAATGCAGGTTGAACAAGTGACTGAGCCTAAGGAAAAGGATGAAATCAACATGAAGGAAAATACACAAGCAGCATCTCCACCTGAGTGGATCCCAAAGCATGAAATTGCAAGAAGGGCAAGAAAGGAAAAGGTATGTCGTGAACCTACTGATGAAGATATCTCACGTGCTCCTTTTCCTCACAGGTTGATGGGTTCTAAAAATCAACATGCCAAGGACATATTGGAAACTTGTAGGATGGTGCAAGTCAACATTCCTCTCTTGGAGGATCTTTGTACCAACAAGAGGAACTTCAAAGATGATGAAACAGTTGCACTAACGGAAGAGGTTTCTGTTGTTTTGCAAAGGAAGCTTCCTCCCAAGTTGGAAGATCCAGGAAGTTTCACAATTCCATGTGTAACTGGTGATAAATTGTTTGAGAAATCTTTAATTGATTTAGGTGCTTCAATTAATCTAATGCCTTATTCTGTTTTTGAAGTACTAGAGGAAGACAAGCTGAACATCCATGTTCCAAGTACCAACCATATGTTCAATGTCATTCCTTCTACTCAAGTGAAAAGGCTACCTAATCCTGAATATGTGCCTCCTCCATCTAATCCACGTATTGAAGAGCGCTTAAAATTGCTTTTGAAATCTAATCATGCGCATAAAAAGAAAAGAATACGAAATGGGTTGATTAGATGGCAAAGAGATTTGAAGAAACTTCATGTTCGGCACAAGGAGGCGATTGAGCCAAAGCCCCCCAAGTGACCATAGTATGTTGGAAGTCCAGCAAAAGACTTAAAACTTAGCGCTTCTTGGGAGGCAACCCAAGGTGAACAGAGAAGTTTGTTGTCGTCCTAATCGCTTCAAAGTGGAGTTTCTCTAGACTCAAACTTTATTTTATTTTATTTTATTTTATTTTATTTTATTTTTTTGAGTTAGGGTTACAATTTTCCAACCAGGGTAATTAGGATTTTCTTGTTGTTTCTCTTTGTTTTTATTACTTTTGCTTTCCTTTACTTGTTTGTGTTTCTAACTTGTTTTTCTTTGTTTTTCTTCTTTATTGTAGTTTGTGGTTGTTTATTTTCTTTTTGTTCATCCCAATTTCTCTATATGGCATTGTTTAATCTTAAATCTCCATCAGTTATAAACAGTGTTTCATATAAGTTTGGGAAGTGTTTTCAATTCATTAATGCACAATCAGGAATTGGGCGTGAATGCTTATTCTATTTTCGTAACATGTGATTACAAACACAATAGTGAAAATGCGTACATTAAATTCCTAATCACATGTTCTTTGTTGCATTCTGCGCCACCTGAGGCCTCTGCTAATTGCCTCTGTCTGTTCTTGCTTGTAGGATCTGCAGCAGCTCTACATGATCTTCGTTCCTTTTTTGCAGCATCTCTACATGCTGGTTGGCACTGTAGAGCCGCTTCTGCAGGTCCGCCACCAGAGCTTTCAGGGCCGCCACCTCCTCACTCAGTGCCCCGCACTCTCGTGTTCTCGCCAGTAGGCGCATGCCCAAATTTGTGGCCGAGACCGCATTGAGCACGGTTAGATTGTGGGACTCGTCCACTGCCATCCTGTCAGACCTCTGCGCCACATGCAGATGATCTGCAACTGTAAGTCTGCTGACAGTCATGCCCTCCGGCAATACTGCCCTACGCGGCACCACCTCAGAGAAGTTTGAGGCCGAGCCATGATGGTATGAGGAGTTTGGGAAGATAGGGTTTGGAGGAGCCCGTGTCTGGGCATTTGGTGGTGCAAGGGACAACTCAAGGTTAAGGTCATCAACAAGCATATCTGGGGATGCCATTGATTTTTCTGTCTGGGCTTTTTGATGGTTTTTCTTGAGTTTGCAGGTTGAAATGCAGGATGCTTCTTCTTTCAACCGAGAAGTGGTTTAAATAGCCATATGCTCATAAGGGAGCCGACACCACTTTGCATTTCCTGCGCAATTTGCGGTTGCGTCCGGTTAAAAGGGGAAGCATTTCTACTTTCGCTTTGCTTTCTTTTCCTCCCTGTTTTCTGGTGCATTATGTTTTGATTTCTTTTCAGTTTGTCGTTTTTGTTTTATTTCAGTTGGGGAAGTGTGATTTGTGTCTTTTTCGTTTGTCGCATTCCTTTTATTCCGGTTTGGGGAAGTGCGTTTTGTTTTTCTTTTTTGTCTTTTGCAACTTTCTTTTCTTTTTATTTCCGGAAACGAGAAATTTAAATTTTAAAATAAAATAAAAAATAAAAAAAATACACGGAAAGGGCAAAGACAACCAGGCACACCACTAATACATTAGAAATTATTCTTTCACAGTGCTCGGTGTCTCGGCCATTGGACCTTTGAGTTTAGCCCTATGGCTATCCTCTTCCGGGGCTTCACGCACAGCCTCTTGGGGCTCATCACTCGAGCTCCCAAAGATCGCACTCTTAGCTTGAGCGTACCTACTTTCGCGATCTGTTTTCTTGCGTTTACCCGGTTGGTCCAGGTCCTCCAGCTGCTTTCTCATGTCATGGGCGTAAACACTTACCATCTTTGAGAGATTTTGGTTCTCTTCCCGCAACGCCTCCAGCTGGTGTCGATTCACCTCCACTATCCTTGCCCTTTCCCTTTTTAAACTTTTAATAATACTCTGGCACTCTTCCACCATACTTCGCTCCGCCGCCAGCTGACCTCTTAGCACCTCTACCTCATGGGACTTCGCAAGTAGACGATGACCCACACTTGCGACTGTTGCGGTGCTTTGCACGCTTAGTGCCAGAGCATCGCTCACGACCCGGTTGTCATCCCTTGATCCCAGCACCCGTATATCCTTGGGAGTTACTAGATTTCTAGCAACTCCAAGGGCAACATCGTTGTCCAGCAGTATCGAGTCATTCACTGTCACGTGCCCCCGTGCAGAGGCAAAGTAGGGCATCCACACTGGTGCCACTGCTTGGCCCCGAGTCTGAGTCGGTGGAGCTAGGTTGAGATCCAGCGAGAATGGGTAGGAAGAAGCCATTTGAACTTTCTTTTCTTTTGTTCTTTCTTTTCTCTGTTGTGTGTTTCTGCGTTTGTGTGTTTTTTTTTCTTTCCCCAACTCTTTCTCTTCTTCTTTTATAGAGTTAGTTTTTACGTAACCCTAGCCACTGCGCTTCTGCGTTTTGCGCGGCCCTTACGGCCTATCCCCTTAGGTCACCTCACCTGGTCCCCAACCCCTTTAATTACAGTTCCGCCTTTCAGCACTTTTGAGAAACGAAAGTCGTCACACCTTCCTATGAAGCCAATAATTCTGGCTTGGGACCGTGAGAGAGACCTCTGCTTTTCGACACGTCTCTCATTTTGTATCCCGTGACTCACAGGTGCCGAGACTTCAGGGCCCACTTTTTCTATTTTTCTGAGTTCTCGCTCTTTGTGCTTCTGACTTGATTTCTTTGTCTTATTACTTTCTTCGCTTTTGGGCTTTCGTTTGGTTTGGGCTTTCATTTTGGTTTGTGCGTTTCTTTGGGTTGGATTTCTGCATGCGTAGGACTATTGTTAGGGCTTACTGTTTTATTTGTTTCTGTTTGGTTTCGTTTTTGTTTTTGTTTTTGCAACCGTGTTGTAGTTGTTTTTCGTGTTTGTTCTTGTATTTACTTGCTTTATTCCCTTTAATTCTTGTTATAACGTTGTTGATGCCTGAATTCTTTAACATTGAGGACAATGTTTGTTTCTAAGTTTGGGAAGGGATAGCAAGTCTTTTTCGTTTCACTTAAATTCTTACTTTCTTTTATTTTGTTTTGTTTTCTGTTTTGAGTCTTTTTGTTTGTTCTTAAGTCACTTTCCGAACATATATGATGAGATTGTGATGAATGTTTAAATGACTTGATTGAAAATGCTTTAAAAAAAAAAATATTAATTTGTTATTCACTAAATGGCATCGTTCTAGCATGATATGTTTGAAACCCTCTATGCACTTGCCATTTGTTTCATAATTCTCCAGTTGAGGGACTTGCATGATCCAAAGAATTGTATCAAGCATGAATTAGACTTGTATAACCATATAATGTGAGCTTTGAGCCTTGTGCTTCAATTCATGAGTGTTATACACATATTCTTATTTTTCTTGTCATCTGAGTTGTTGTTTGATCTCATTATTCATTGATTTGGTTGAGCACTTAAAAGTCACTCATTATTGTGCAATTTGATTACATGACATTTGAGAAATGATATTAAGGCCCTCTTTGGACCGTTTGTGCCTTTCAAGCTAACCCTATGCATGCTTATGCATGATTTTCCATTGTTAACCACCTTGAGCCTACATGTATGCCTTTTCTTTCAAGTAACCAATTATTACTTCTAGCCTTAGCCTGAAAAACAAGAATTTACCTTTCTAAGGAACTCGTGAGCTTTAATTTAGATGTGTTTTTCATGCTAAGTTTGGGAAGGGTTATTACATTCTTAAAAAAAAAAAAAAAAAAAAAAAAAAAAAAAAAAAAAAAAAAAAAAAAAAAAAAGAGTACTTCACTCAAAGGGTGAAAGAAAAGAGAAAAGTTGTGGTTAAGTGGCAATGGTCTCAAATTCAATTCCATGTTTCTTGGTTGTTCAAATGGAAGGAAGAAGTGTGAATCGTAATTAGTGGAGGTATAAGGCTTTGTGGTCTATTTGATCACCAAAAAAAAAAAAAAATAGTGAAAATCTCAAGCGTGATGTTTCAAAGTCTTTTAGTCAACGATTATATGCTCTTACATTGTGAGTTCCTTGGACTTTGTTGTATCCATATCCTTCATTTCTTACTCACCTTGCACCCTTAGCCCCATTACAACCTATAATAAAGACCTAAATTGATCCTAAATGTCATGTGGTTGAATTGTACACATTCTGCTTTTAAGTGTTTGGCATCCTTCTTGAGATCATATTTATGCATGTTTTTCATCTTGCTAATTTTGAGTTAAGTCCCTTATGGTTTAACTCTATTCTCATATTTACTATTGAGTGATGCATTGTAACCCTCTTCCGAGTGATTCATTTGTGAGAGGACAACTTTGGTGAGATTTGAAGTTACATTTGTGCTTGGTATGATTTTTGAAGTTGTGTGAAAACTGAAATTGGAGAATGAGTTTCATTTGGCCATCACACTACTACACTTGAGCATGTTGTGTTCTGAACTTTGCCGCCTTGTGACTAATGTCTAAACTGAGTTTTTCTTGTGAAAACTTTTGAGTCGTTTGCATGAGTCGCTCTCTCTTTAGAAAGTGTTCGGAAAGTTTTGTTTCGAGTCTTGTTTTAATTTCTGTTTTGCTCGAGGACTAGCAAAAGATAAGTTTGGGAAGTTTGTTCGGTTCATTTTTACACATGATTTTTCATGTTATTCCCCTATTATTTTGAGTTAGTTCTTGACATTTTATAGCTTTTTACTTCCTTTTTGTGTTTTCTTAGATTTTACCTTGGTTAGAATGAAAATGAGCTAAAAGTGCATTATTGGTTATAAATTCTGTTTTTGTTCATTTTCGTAGGTCAACTTCTTGGCCTGGGATCAACATGCTCTGGTGCTCGGATGAGGTGAAGATCTTCATGAAACTTGTTCCAATGGATGTTAACTACAACATATCCAAATTTGAGCTCCATTGGACAAGTATTGCCTATCCAACCAATCCAGCATGTTACCACAGCTCTGGAAATCCGAAGTAGTCCAGCTTTTACCTCCAATGTGTCACTTGATTCTTCTTGTTACCATAACACTTGGTAACAAGAATTTACCTTAGTGAAAGAGATATTTTCTGAGGCAAAGAGCATATTTTCAAGGACAAAGCTTCATCATGGCAAGGGGACAATGGGTGAAGGCTTTGGAGGAAAGAATGACTTTTATATTCAAAGTGTGAGCTGTAAATTGATGGGCAAAGCAAAGGGAAGTGCAATCTGAAGTTGGAGAGGTTTTGAACGTGGGTAGCGAATTCATTCTATCATTCTACACATTGAGAGCAGATTTTGGAGAGTTTGGAGCTAGAAGAAAGCCAAGGTGCAGCCAAGCAAAGTGGAGAAGAAAGCTTCCACCATTGATGACCTTGAAGCTTTCATCATTTTCTCAAAATCTGTAAACTCTTTCTAATTTTATTTTGAATTTGTATTTGGAATAAGTATGAGCAACTAAACTCCATAGCTAGGGCTTAGGTTGAAGCCCTAAACATGATTACCTTATTGTTTTGATACTTGAGTGTATGAATTTCTAGATATTGTTGATGAATTCCAATTCACCAAATTAATCTATCCTTGATGTGTGTTTTTCCTTGGTTGGCCATCTTTGAAAGCATGCTTCTTGAGATTGTTGGGATTATGTGTATCTTCATGTTATCCTAAGCAATAAATGGATGAAGTAAGAATCATCCATGTGAATTGGTTTCTTGAATACCTAATGTAAACACCATGCTATTAGGATTCTTGTGATGTTCATATTCTCTTTGAACTTAATGGGTTCTCCTTGTAATTGAATCGAAGTACGAACCATACCTAGGTTCGGTTATGGGGAGGGCACAAGTATTGTAGCACGAACCATGCACTTTACGTATATTAGAGAGAATCAATGCGTCTTGAGCCACGACCCATGGTCTTGATTGCGAACATCTTCATCAACACATTTAGAGTTCATCACTTGAGTATTCATGAACTTTGGTAGAATTGTTTAGGGTGGATTCCGAAACCCTAGTGTTTGTTACATTTTAATTTCACAATTTGATAATTCATCTCTGCTATTCTCATTTAAATTCAAAGTCCATTTACTTTCATGCAATAGAAATAGGTCACTTGAACCAAACCAAAACCCCTCCCCCCCAATGTGTGTGTGAGTTGTGTGTTTGATACGTTGTGTGTCTTGTTTACTGAATTCTGTTTATTTTAGTAACTGTTTTGGACTTTTGGTCCGCGTTGTGTTCTTCCATTTTCTGTGCTGATTCCAACCGTATAAAGAACGTGAAATTTGGATAAACGGTTGGAACGTTATAGGCAAAACACTGGACAGAGGTCGAAACTGGAAAAATAGAAAAACGAATCTGTCCAAATGGTGATAAAAGGGTGATAGAAAGTGCTGTTTGTGTTTTTCTCTAGTTTTCTTGTATTGTTTCATTTCTTTTACACTTCTTTACTCATTTTTAGTTTCCATTTTGCATTTGTGGTGTGTCAATTAAGTGTTCTTTACGTACTCAAATTAGAACTTATAGGAAGCCGACAAGTTCTTCGTGGGATCGACCCCGTACTTACATAATCTATACTTCGATAGATCCGTGCACTTGCGGGTATTTTCAATTGGTTGTTTGCACATTAATTTGTGTCCTCTTAGGAATGCAACATTAACTATCTTGGTTTGAATTAAGAGTAGACACCATGCTTTAATTCGAATTGAACTATGAATAGGAAGAGTATGTATGGACATTCGACAACAGGGATTAGATACATGCTTGGTTGTTTAAATTGTTCTTCTATGCTTAATGGGTTCCTAATGCTTAATTTTAGGTTAGACAACAAATGATCAAATTAGGGAATTAGGAACACAAGGTTAGGACCAAACACCATGGCCTAATCATACTTTAGCTAGAATCAATCTTTGAATCTGAATTAGACTTGTTACTTGACTCCATATAACCCAGAATTGAATTGTTATGGTGATTCGAATGCCCTAGTCTCCAAATCTGTTTTCCAACTCTTAAAACCACTCTTTGTTACACTTGTTTATTTGCTTTCATTTGCAATTTCAGTTTGCTCACTTCCTTTCACAATCACAATCACTCTCACTTTAATTTCTGTTTTAGACTTAACTTCCTAACTTCTTGAATTCGGTAATCTACGTACATAACTAATTTGAACTTCTCAGTCTTCGTGGGTACGACCTCGTACTTGTCTTGCTATATTACTAATTGCCCCGTACAATTGCGAGTTAACATAATAATTAACAACAAATACACCAACCACTCCAATTAGGAACGAACTGTCGTTGAACTCTAATTGTCATATTTGGAAGACCTATTGATTTCGGATCGAGCCCAAAACTTGGGCAACATCATAATACGGTGGGAGGAGTCAATTGGTGAGTTTTGAGTGAAATCATATCGCTAGAAATATGGAATACACCAACCACTCCAATTAGGAACGAACTGCCGTTGAACTTGAATTGCCCAATTTCTCACACCTATTCATTTTGGATCGAGCCCCAAACTTGGGCAACATCATAATATGGTGGCAGGAGTCATTTGGTGAGTTTTGAGTGAAATCCAATCGCTAGAAGTATGGAATACACCAACCACTCCAATTAGGAACGAACTGCCGTTGAACTTGAATTGTCCAATTTTTCACACCTATTGATTTCGGATCGAGCCCAAAACTTGGGCAACATCATAATATGGTGGGAGGAGTCAATTGGTGAGTTTTGAGTGAAATCCAATCGCTAGAAGTATGAAATACACCAACCACTCCAATTAGGAACGAACTGCCGTTGAACTTGAATTGTCCAATTTTTCACACCTATTGATTTCGGATCGACCCCAAAACTTGGGTAACATCATAATATGGTGGGAGGAGTCCTTTCGTGAGTTTTGAGTGAAATCCAATCGCTAGAAGTATGGAATACACCAACCACTCCAATTAGGAACGAACTGCCGTTGAACTTGAATTGTCCAATTTCTCACACCTATTGATTTCGGATCGAGCCCAAAGCTTGGGCAACATCATAATGTGGTGGGAGGAGTCATTTGGTTTGTTTTAAGTGAAATCCAATCGCTAGAAGTATGGAATACACCAACGACCCCAATTAGGAACGAACTGCCGATGAACTTGAATTGTCCAATTTGGAACACCTATTGATTTCGTATCGAGCCCAAAACTTGGGCAACATCATAATATGGTGGGAGGAGTCATTTGGGGAGTTTTGAGTGAAATCCAATCTCTAGAAGTATGGAATACACCAACCACTCCAATCAGGAACGAACTGCCGTTGAACTTGAATTGTCCAATTTGGAACACCTATTGATTTCGGATCGAGCCCAAAACTTGGGCAACATCATAATATGGTGGGAGGAGTCATTTGGGGAGTTTTGAGTGAAATCCAATCTCTAGAAGTATGGAATACACCAACCACTCCAATTAGGAAAGAACTGCCGTTGAACATGAATTGTCCAATTTCTCACACCTATTGATTTCGGATCGAGCCCAAAACTTGGGCAACATCGTAATATGGTGGGAGGAGTCATTTGGTTTGTTTTGAGTGAAATCCAATCTCTAGAAGTATGGAATACTCCAACCACTCCAATTAGGAACGAACTGCCGTTGAACTTGAATTGTCCAATTTCTCACACCTATTGATTTCGGATCGAGCCCAAAACTTAGGCAAGATCATAATATGGTGGGAGGAGTCATTTGGTTAGTTTTGAGTGAAATCCAATCCCTAGAAGTATGGAATACACCAACCACTCCAATTAGGAATGAACTGCCGTTGAACTTGAATTGTCCAATTTCTCACACCTATGGATTTCGGATCGAGCCCAAAACTTGGGCAACATCATAACATGGTGGGAGGAGTCATTTTGTGAGTTTTGAGTGAAATCCAATCGCTAGAAGTATGGAATACACCAACCACTCCAATTAGGAACGAACTGCCGCTGAACTTGAATTGTCCAATTTCTCACACCTATTGATTTCGGATCGAGCCCAAAGCTTGGGCAACATCATAATGCTGTGGGAGGAGTCATTTGGTTTGTTTTGAGTGAAATCCAATCGCTAGAAGTATGGAATACACCAACGACCCCAATTAGGAACGAACTGCCGTTGAACTTGAATTGTCCAATTTGGAACACCTGTTGATTTCGTATCGAGCCCAAAACTTGGGCAACATCATAATATGGTGGGAGGAGTCATTTGGCGAGTTTTGAGTGAAATCCAGTCGCTAGAAGTATGGAATACACCAACCACTCCAATCAGGAACGAACTGCCGTTGAACTTGAATTGTCCAATTTCTCACACCTATTGATTTCAGATCGAGCCCAAAACTTAGGCAACATCATAATGTGGTGGGAGGAGTCATTTGGTTTGTTTTGAGTGAAATCCAATCGCTAGAAGTATGGAATACACCAACCACCCCAATTAGGAACGAACTGCCGTTGAACTTTAATTGTCCAATTTGGAACACCTATTGATTTCGTATCGAGCCCAAAACTTGGGCAACATCATAATATGGTGGGAGGAGTCATTTGGGGAGTTTTGAGTGAAATCCAATCTCTAGAAGTATGGAATACACCAACCACTCCAATTAGGAACGAACTGCCGTTGAACATGAATTGTCCAATATCTCACACCTATTGATTTCGGATCGAGCCCAAAACTTGGGCAACATCGTAATATGGTGGGAGGAGTCATTTGGTTTGTTTTGAGTGAAATCCAATCTCTAGAAGTATGGAATACTCCAACCACTCCAATTAGGAACGAACTGCCGTTGAACTTGAATTGTCCAATTTCTCACACCTATTGATTTCGGATCGAGCCCAAAACTTAGGCAAGATCATAATATGGTGGGAGGAGTCATTTGGTTAGTTTTGAGTGAAATCCAATCCCTAGAAGTATGGAATACACCAACCACTCCAATTAGGAATGAACTGCCGTTGAACTTGAATTGTCCAATTTCTCACACCTATGGATTTCGGATCGAGCCCAAAACTTGGGCAACATCATAACATGGTGGGAGGAGTCATTTTGTGAGTTTTGAGTGAAATCCAATCGCTAGAAGTATGGAATACACCAACCACTCCAATTAGGCACGAACTGCCACTGAACTTGAATTGTCCAATTTCTCACACCTATTGATTTCGGATCGAGCCCAAAGCTTGGGCAACATCATAATGCGGTGGGAGGAGTCATTTGGTTTGTTTTGAGTGAAATCCAATCGCTAGAAGTATGGAATACACCAACGACCCCAATTAGGAACGAACTGCCGTTGAACTTGAATTGTCCAATTTGGAACACCTATTGATTTCGTATCGAGCCCAAAACTTGGGCAACATCATAATATGGTGGGAGGAGTCATTTGGCGAGTTTTGAGTGAAATCCAGTCGCTAGAAGTATGGAATACACCAACCACTCCAATCAGGAACGAACTGCCGTTGAACTTGAATTGTCCAATTTCTCACACCTATTGATTTCGGATCGAGCCCAAAACTTAGGCAACATCATAATGTGGTGGGAGGAGTCATTTGGTTTGTTTTGAGTGAAATCCAATCGCTAGAAGTATGGAATACACCAACCACCCCAATTAGGAACGAACTGCCGTTGAAATTGAATTGTCCAATTTGGAACACCTATTGATTTCGTATCGAGCCCAAAACTTGGGCAACATCATAATATGGTGGGAGGAGTCATTTGGTGAGTTTTGAGAGAAATCCAGTCGCTAGAAGTATGGAATACAACAACGACTCCAATTTGGAACGAACTGCTGTAGAACTTGAATTGTCCAATTTGGAACACCTATTGATTTCAGATCGAGCCCAAAACTTGGGCAACATCATAATATGGTGGGTGGAGTCATTTGGTGAGTTTTGAGTGAAATCCAATCGCTAGAAGTATGGAATACACCAACCACTCCAATTAGGAACGAACTGCCGTTGAACTTGAATTGTCCAATTTCGAACAACAATTTATTTCGGATCAAGCCCAAAACTTGGGCAACATCATAATATGGTGGGAGGAGTCATTGGGTGAGTTTTGAGTGAAATCCAATCGCTTGAAGTATTGAATACACCAACCACTGCAATTAGGAACGAACTGCTGTTGAACTTGAATTGTCCAATTTGGAACACCTACTGATTTCGTATCGAGCCCAAAACTTGGGCAACATCAAAATATGGTGGGAGGAGTCAATTGGTGAGTTTTGAGTGAAATCCAATCGCTAGAAGTATGGAATACACCAACCACTCCAATTAGGAACGAACTGCCGTTGAACTTGAATTGTCCAATTTCTCACACCTATTGATTTCGGATCGAGCCCAAAACTTGGGCAACATCATAATATGGTGGGAGGAGTCATTTTGAAAGTTTTGAGTGAAATACAATCGCTAGAAGTATGGAATACACCAACCACTCCAATTAGGAACGAACTGCCGTTGAACTTGAATTGTCCAATTTCTCACACCTATTGATTTCGGATCGAGCCCAAAACTTGGGCAACATCATAATATGGTGGGAGGAGTCATTTGGTTAGTTTTGAGTGAAATCCAATCGCTAGAAGTATGGAATACACCAACCACCCCAATTATGAACGAACTGCCGTTGAACTTGAATTGTCCAATTTGGAACACCTATTGATTTCGTATCGAGCCCAAAACTTGGGCAACATCAAAATATGGTGGGAGGAGTCATTTGGTGAGTTTTGAGTGAAATCCAATCGCTAGAAGTATAGAATACACCAACCACTCCAATTAGGAACGAACTGCCGTTGAACTTGAATTGTCCAATTTCTCACACCTATCGATTTCGGATCGAGCCCAAAACTTGGGCAACATCATAATATGGTGGGAGGAGTCAATTGGTGAGTTTTGAGTGAAATCCAATCGCTAGAAGTATGGAATACACCAACCACTCCAATTAGGAACGAACTGCCGTTGAACTTGAATTGTCCAATTTCTCACACCTATTGATTTCGGATCCAGCTCCAAACTTGGGCAACATCATAATATGGTGGGAGGAGTCATTTAGTGAGTTTTGGGCGGAATCCAATCGCAAGAAGAATACACCAACCACTCCAACTGGGAACGAACTGCCGTTGAACTTGAGTTGTCCAATTTGGAAGACCTATTGATTTCGGATCGAGCCCAAAACTTGGGCAACATCATAATATGGTGGGAGGAGTCAATTGGTGAGTTTTGAGTGAAATCCAATCGCTAGAAGTTTGGAATACACCGACCACTCCAATTAGGAACGAACTGCCGTTGAAATTTAATTGTCCAATTTCTCACACCTATTGATTTCGGATCGAGCCCAAAACTTGAGCAACATCATAATACGGTGGGAGGAGTCATTTGGTGAGTTTTTAGTGAAATCCAATCGCTAGAAGTATGGAATACACCAACCACTCCCATTAGGAACGAACTGCCGTTGAACTTGAATTGTCCAATTTCTAACACCTATTGATTTCGGATCGAGCCCAAAACTTGGGCAACATCATAATATGGTGGGAGGAGTCATTTGGTGAGTTTTGAGTGAAATCCAATCGCTAGAAGTATGGAATACACCAACCACCCCAATTATGAACGAACTGCCGTTGAACTTGAATTGTCCAATTTGGAACACCTATTGATTTCGTATCGAGCCCAAAACTTGGGCAACATCATAATATGGTGGGAGGAGTCATTTGGTGAGTTTTGAGTGAAATCCAATCGCTAGAAGTATGGAATACACCAACCACCCCAATTATGAACGAACTGCCGTTGAACTTGAATTGTCCAATTTGGAACACCTATTGATTTCGTATCGAGCCCAAAACTTGGGCAACATCAAAATATGGTGGGAGGAGTCATTTGGTGAGTTTTGAGTGAAATCCAATCGCTAGAAGTATGGAATACACCAACCACTCCAATTAGGAACGAACTGCCGTTGAACTTGAATTGTCCAATTTCTCACACCTACTGATTTCGGATCAAGCCCAAAACTTGGGCAACATCATAATATGGTGGGAGGAGTCAATTGGTGAGTTTTGAGTGAAATCCAATCGCTAGAAGTATGGAATACACCAACCACTCCAATTAGGAACGAATTGCCGTTGAACTTGAATTGTCCAATTTCTCACACCTATTGATTTCGGATCGAGCCCAAAACTTGGGCAACATCATAATATGGTGGGAGGAGTCAATTGGTGAGTTTTGAGTGAAATCCAATCGCTAGAAGTATGGAATACACAAACCACTCCAATTAGGAACGAACTGCCATTGAACTTGAATTGTCCAATTTCTCACACCTATTGATTTCGGATCGTGCCCCAAACTTGGGCAACATCATAATATGGTGGGAGGAGTCATTTGGTGAGTTTTTAGTGAAATCCAATCGCTAGAAGTATGGAATACACCAACCACTCCAATTAGGAACGAACTGACGTTGAACTTGAATTGTCCAATTTCTCACACCTATTGATTTCGGATCGAGTCCAAAATTTGGGAAACATCATAATATGGTGGGAGGAGTCATTTGGTGAGTTTTGAGTGAAATCCAATCGCTAGAAGTGTGGAATACACCAACCACTCCAATTAGGAACGAACTGCCGTTCAACTTGAATTGTCAAATTTGGAACACCTATTGATTTCGGATCGAGCCCAAAACTTGGGCAACATCATAATATGGTGGGAGGAGTCATTTGGTTAGTTTTGAGTGAAATCCAATCGCTAGAAGTATGGAATACACCAACTAGTCCAATTAGGAACGGACTGCCGTTGAACTTGAATTGTCCAATTTGGAACACCTATTGATTTCGGATTGATCCCAAAACTTGGGCAACATCATAATATGGTGGGAGGAGTCATTTGGTGAGTTTTGAGTGAAATCCAATTGCTAGAAGTATGGAATACACCAACCACTCCAATTTGGAACGAACTGCCGTTGAACTTGAATTGTCCAATTTGGAACACCTATTGATTTCGGATCCAGCTCCAAACTTGGGCAACATCATAATATGGTGGGAGGAGTCATTTAGTGAGTTTTGGGCGGAATCCAATCGCAAGAAGAATACACCAACCACTCCAATTGGGAACGAACTGCCGCCGAACTTGAGTTGTCCAATTTCTCACACCTATTGATTTCGGATCGAGCCCAAAACTTGGGCAACATCATAATATGGTGGGAGGAGTCAATTGGTGAGTTTTGAGTGAAATCCAATCGCTAGAAGTATGGAATACACCGACCACTCCAATTAGAAACGAACTGCCGTTGAAATTTAATTGTCCAATTTCTCACACCTATTGAATTCGGATCAAGCCCAAAACTTGGGCAACATCATAATATGGTGGGAGGAGTCATTTGGTGTGTTTTGAGTGAAATCCAATCCCTAGAAGTATGGAATACACCAACCACTCCGATTAGGAATGAACTGCCGTTGAACTTGAGTTGTCCAATTTCTCACACCTATTGATTTCGGATCGAGCCCAAAACTTGAGCAACATCATAATACGGTGGGAGGAGTTATTTGGTGAGTTTTGAGTGAAATCCAATCGCTAGAAGTATGGAATACACCAACCACTCCCATTAGGAACGAACTGCCGTTGAACTTGAATTGTCCAATTTCTAACACCTATTGATTTCGGATCGAGCCCAAAACTTTGGCAACATCATAATATGGTGGGAGGAGTCATTTGGTGAGTTTTGAGTGAAATCCAATCCCTAGAAGTATGGAATACAGCAACCACTCCAATTAGGAACGAACTGCCGTTGAACTTGAATTGTCCAATTTCTCACACCTATTGATTTCGGATCGAGCCCAAAACTTGGGCAACATCATAATATGGTGGGAGGAGTCAATTGGTGAGTTTTGAGTGAAATCCAATCCCTAGAAGTATGGAATACACCAACCACTCCAATTAGGAACGAACTGCCGTTCAACTTGAATTGTCAAATTTGGAACACCTATTGATTTCGGATCGAGCCCAAAACTTGGGCAACATCATAATATGGTGGGAGGAGTCATTTGGTTAGTTTTGAGTGAAATCCAATCGCTAGAAGTATGGAATACACCAACTAGTCCAATTAGGAACGAACTGCCGTTGAACTTGAATTGTCCAATTTGGAACACCTATTGATTTCGGATCGAGCCCAAAACTTGGGCAACATCATAATATGGTGGGAGGAGTCATTTGGTGAGTTTTGAGTGAAATCCAATCGCTAGAAGTATGGAATACACCAACCACTCCAATTTAGAACGAACTGCCGTTGAACTTGAATTGTCCAATTTCTCACACCTATTGATTTCGGATCGAGCCCAAAACTTTGGCAACATCATAATATGGTGGGAGGAGTCATTTGGTTAGTTTTGAGTGAAATCCAATCGCTAGAAGTATGGAATACACCAACCACTCCAATTAGGAACGAACTGCCGTTGAACTCTAATTGTCAAATTTGGAAGACCTATTGATTTCGGATCGAGCCCAGAACTTGGGCAACATCATAATATGGTGGGAGGAGTCATTTGGTGAGTTTTGAGTGAAATCCAATCGCTAGAAGTATGGAATACACCAACTAGTCCAATTAGGAACGAACTGCCGTTGAACTTGAATTGTCCAATTTGGAACACCTATTGATTTCGGATCGAGCCCAAAACTTGGGCAACATCATAATATGGTGGGAGGAGTCATTTGGTGAGTTTTGAGTGAAATCCAATCGCTAGAAGTATGGAATACACCAACCACTCCAATTTAGAACGAACTGCCGTTGAACTTGAATTGTCCAATTTCTCACACCTATTGATTTCGGATCGAGCCCAGAACTTGGGCAACATCATAATATGGTGGGAGGAGTCATTTGGTGAGTTTTGAGTGAAATCCAATCGCTTGAAGTATGAAATACACCAACCACTCCAATTAGGAACGAACTGCCGTTGAACTTTACTTGTCCAATTTCTCACACCTATTGAATTCGGATCGAGCCCAAAACTTGGGCAACATCATAATATGGTGGGAGGAGTCATTTGGTGAGTTTTGAGTGAAATCCAATCCCTAGAAGTATGGAATACACCAACCACTCCGATTAGGAATGAACTGCCGTTGAACTTGAATTGTCCAATTTCTCACACCTATTGATTTCGGATCGAGCCCAAAACTTGGGCAACATCATAATATGGTGGGAGGAGTCATTTTGTGAATTTTGAGTGAAATCCAATCTTTAGAAGTATGGAATACACCAACCACTCCAATTAGGAATGAACTGCCGTTGAACTTGAATTGTCCAATTTGGAACACCTATTGATTTCGGATCGAGCCCAAAACTTGGGCAACATCATAATATGGTGGGAGGAGTCATTTGTGAGTTTTGAGTGAAATCCAATCGTTAGAAGTATGGAATACACCAACCACTCCCCTTAGGAACGAACTGCCGTTGAACTTGAATTGTCCAATTTCTAACACCTATTGATTTCGGATCGAACCCCAAACTTGGGCAACATCATAATATGGTGGGTGGAGTCATTTGGTGAGTTTTGAGTGAAATCCAATCGCTAGAAGTATGGAATACACCAACCACTCCCATTAGGAACGAACTACCGTTTAACTTGAATTGTCCAATTTGGAACACCTATTGATTTCGGATCGAGCCCAAAACTTGGGCAACATCATAATATGGTGGGAGGAGTCATTTGGTGTGTTTTGAGTGAAATCCAATCGCTAGAAGTGTGGAATACACCAACCACTCCAATTAGGAACGAACTGCCGTTGAACTTGAATTGTCCAATTTCTAACACCTATTGATTTCGGATCGAGCCCAAAACTTGGGCAACATCATAATATGGTGGGAGGAGTCATTTGGTTAGTTTTGAGTGAAATCCAATCGCTAGAAGTATGGAATACACCAACCACTCCAATTACGAACGAACTGCCGTGAAACTTGACTTGTCCAATTTGGAACACCTATTGATTTCGGATCGAGCCCAAAACTTGGGCAACATCATAATACGGTGGGAGGAGTCATTTGGTGAGTTTTGAGTGAAATCCAATCGCTAGAAGTATGGAATACACCAACCACTCCAATTAGGAACGAACTTCCGTTGAATTTGAATTGTCCAATTTCTCAAACCTATTGATTTCGGATCGAGCCCAAAACTTGGGCAACCTCATAATATGGTGGGTGGAGTCAATTGGTGAGGTTTGAGTGAAATCCAATCGCTAGAAGTATGGAACCACTCCAATTAGGAACGAACTGCCGTTGAACTTGAATTGTCCAATTTGGAACACCTATTGATTTCGGATCGAGCCCAAAACTTGGGCAACATCATAATATGGTGGGAGGAGTCATTTGTGAGTTTTGAGTGAAATCCAATCGTTAGAAGTATGGAATACACCAACCACTCCCCTTAGGAACGAACTGCCGTTGAACTTGAATTGTCCAATTTCTAACACCTATTGATTTCGGATCGAACCCCAAACTTGGGCAACATCATAATATGGTGGGTGGAGTCATTTGGTGAGTTTTGAGTGAAATCCAATCGCTAGAAGTATGGAATACACCAACCACTCCCATTAGGAACGAACTACCGTTTAACTTGAATTGTCCAATTTGGAACACCTATTGATTTTGGATCGAGCCCAAAACTTGGGGAACATCATAATATGGTGGGAGGAGTCATTTGGTGTGTTTTGAGTGAAATCCAATCGCTAGAAGTATGGAACCACTCCAATTAGGAACGAACTGCCGTTGAACTTGAATTGTCCAATTTGGAACACCTATTGATTTCGGATCGAGCCCAAAACTTGGGCAACATCCTAATATGGTGGAAGGAGTCAATTGGTGAGTTTTGAGTGAAATCCAATCGCTAGAAGTATGGAATACACCAACCACTCCAATTAGGAACGAACTGCCGTTGAACTTTAATTGTCCAATTTCTCACACCTTTTGAATTCGGATCGAGCCCAAAACTTGGGCAACATCATAATATGGTGGGAGGAGTCATCTGGTGAGTTTTGAGTGAAATCCAATCCCTAGAAGTATGGAATACACCAACCACTCCAATTAGGAATGAAATGCCGTTGAACTTGAATTGTCCAATTTCTCACACCTATTGATTTCGGATCGAGCCCAAAACTTGGGCAACATCATAATATGGTGGGAGGAGTCTTTTTGTGAATTTTGAGTGAAATCCAATCTTTAGAAGTATGGAATACACCAACCACTCCAATTAGGAACGAACTGCCGTTGAACTTGAATTGTCCAATTTGGAACACCTACTGATTTCAGATCGAGCCCAAAACTTGGGCAACATCCTAATATGGTGGGAGGAGTCAATTGGTGAGTTTTGAGTGAAATCCAATCGCTAGAAGTATGGAACACACCAACCACTCCAATTAGGAACGAACTTCCGTTGAATTTGAATTGTCCAATTTCTCAAACCTATTGATTTCGGATCGAGCCCAAAACTTGGGCAACATCATAATATGATGGGTGGAGTCAATTGGTGAGGTTTGAGTGAAATCCAATCGCTAGAAGTATGGAACCACTCCAATTAGGAACGAACTGCCGTTGAACTTGAATTATCCAATTTGGAACACCTATTGTTTTCGGATCGAGCCCAAAACTTGGGCAACACCATAATATGGTGGGAGGAATCATTTGGTGAGTTTTGGGTGAAATCCAATCGCTAGAAGTATGGAATACACCAACCACTCCAATTAGGAATGAACTGCCGTTGAACTTGAATTGTCCAATGTCTCACACCTATTGATTTCGGATCAAGCCCCAAACTTGGGCAACATCATAATATGGTGGGAGGAGTCATTTGGTGAGTTTTGAGTGAAATCCAATCGCAAGAAGTATGGAATACACCAACCACTCCAATTAGGAACGAACTTCCGTTGAATTTGAATTGTCCAATTTCTCAAACCTATTGATTTCGGATCGAGCCCAAAACTTGGGCAACATCATAATATGGTGGGTGGAGTCAATTGGTGAGGTTTGAGTGAAATCCAATCGCAAGAAGTATGGAACCACTCCAATTAGGAACGAACTGCCGTTGAACTTGAATTGTCCAATTTCTCACACCTATTGATTTCGGATCGAGCCCCAAACTTGGGCAACATCATAATATGGTGGGAGGAGTCATTGGGTGAGTTTTGAGTGAAATCCAATCGCTAGAAGTGTGGAATACACCAACCACTCCAATTAGGAACGAACTGCCGTTGAACTTGAATTGTCCAATTTCTCACACCTATTGATTTCGAATCGAGCCCAAAACTTGGGCAACATCATAATATGGTGGAAGGAGTCCTTTGGTGAGTTTTGAGTGAAATCCAATCTCTAGAAGTATGGAATACACCAACCACTCCAATTAGGTACGAACTGCCGTTGAACTTGAATTGTCCAATTTGGAACACCTATTGATTTCGGATCGGGCCCAAAACATGGGCAACATCGTAATATGGTGCGATGAGTCATTTGGTGAGTTTTGAGTTAAATCCAATCGCTAGAAATTTGGAATACACCGACCACTCCAATTAGGAACGAACTGCCGTTGAACTTGAATTGTACAATTTCTCACACCTATTGATTTCGGATCGAGCCCAAAACTTGGGCAACATCATAATGTGGTGGGAGGAGTCATTTGGTTTGTTTTGAGAGAAATCCAATCGCTAGAAGTATGGAATACACCAACCACTCCAATTAGGTACGAACTGCCGTTGAACTTGAATTGTCCAATTTGGAACACCGATTGATTTCGGATCGGGCCCAAAACATGGGCAACATCGTAATATGGTGCGATGAGTCATTTGGTGAGTTTTGAGTTAAATCCAATCGCTAGAAGTATGGAATACACCAACCACTCCAATTTGGAACGAACTGCCGTTGAACTCTAGTTGTCAAATTTAGAAGACCTATTGATTTCAGATCGAGCCCAAAACTTGGGCAACATCATAATATGGTGGGAGGAGTCATTTGGTGAGTTTTGAGTGAAATCCAATCGCTAGAAGTATGGAATACACCAACCACTCCAATTAGGAACGAACTGTCGTTGAACTTGAATTGTCCAATTTCTCACACCTATTGATTTCGGATCGAGCCCAAAACATGGGCAACATCATAATATGGTGGGAGGAGTCATTTTGTGAGTTCTGAGTGAAATCCAATCGCTAGAAGTATGGAATACACCAAGCACTCCAATTGGGAACGAACTGCCGTTGAACTTGAATTGTCCAATTTGGAACACCTATTGATTTCAGATCGAGCCCAAAACTTGGGCAACATCATAATATGGTGGGAGGAGTCATTTGGTGAGTTTTGAGTGAAATCCAATTGCTAGAAGTATGGAATACACCAACCACACCAATTAGGAACGAACTCCCGTTGAACTTGAATTGTCCAATTTGGAACACCTATTTATTTCGGATCGAGCCCAAAACTTGGGCAACATCATAATATGGTGTGAGGAGTCATTTGGTGAGTTTTGAGTGAAATCCAATCACTAGAAGTATGGAATACACTAACCACTACAATTAGGAACGAACTGCCGTTGAACTTGAATTCTCCAATTTCTCACACCTATTGATTTCGGATCGAGCCCAAAACTTGGGCAACATCATAATATGGCGGGAGGAGTCATTTAGTGAGTTTTGAGTGAAATCCAATCGCTAGAATTATGGAATACACCAACCACTCCAATTAGGAACGAACTGCCGTTGAACTTGAATTGTCCAAGTTCTCACACCTATTGATTTCGGAACGAGCCCCAAACTTGGGCAACATCATAATATGGTGGGAGGAGTCATTTGGTGAGTTTTGAGTGAAATCCAATCGCTATAATTATGGAATACACCAACCACTCCAATTAGGAACGAATTGCCGTTGAACTTGAATTGTCCAATTTGGAACACCTATTGATTTCGGATCGAAACCAAAACTTGGGCAACATCATAATATGGTGGGAGGAGTCATTTGGTGAGTTTTCAGTGAAATCCAATCGTTAGAATTATGGAATACACCAACCACTCCAATTAGGAACGAACTGCCGTTGAACTTGAATTGTCTAATTTGGAACACCTATTGATTTCGTATCGAGCCCAAAACTTGGGCAACATCATACTATGGTGGGAGGAGTCATTTGGTGAGTTTTCAGTCAAATCCAATCGCTAGAAGTATGGAATACACCAACCACTCCAATTAGGAACGAACTGCCGTTGAACTTGAATTGTCCAATTTCTCACACCTATTGATTTCGGATCGAGCCCAAAACTTGGGCAACATCATAATATGGTGGGAGGAGTCATTTGGTTAGTTTTGAGTGAAATCCAATCGCTAGAAGTGTGGAATACACCAACCACTCCAATTAGGAACGAACTGCCGTTAAACTTGGATTGTCCAATTTCCCACACCTATTGATTTCAGATCGAGCCCAAAACATGGGCAACATCATAATAAGGTGGGAGGAGTTTTGAGTGAAATCCAATCGCTAGAAGTATGGAATACACCAACCACTCCAATTAGGAACGAACTGCCGTTGAACTTGAATTGTCCAATTTCCCACACCTATTGATTTCGGATCGAGCCCAAAATTTGGGCAACATCATAATATGGTGGGAGGAGTCATTTGGTTAGTTTTGAGTGAAATCCAATCGCTAGAAGTGCGGAATACACCAACCACTCCAATTAGGAACGAACTGCCGTTGAACTTGAATTGTCCAATTTCTCACACCTATTGATTTCGGATCGAGCCCAAAGGTTGGGCAACATCATAATGTGGTGGGAGGAGTCATTTGGTTTGTTTTAAGTGAAATCCAATAGCTAGAAGTATGGAATACACTAACCACTACAATTAGGAACGAACTGCCGTTGAACTTGAATTCTCCAATTTCTCACACCTATTGATTTCGGATCGAGCCCAAAACTTGGGCAACATCATAATATGGTGGGAGGAGTCATTTACTGAGTTTTGAGTGAAATCCAATCGCTAGAATTATGGAATACACCAACCACTCCAATTAGGAACGAACTGCCGTTGAACTTGAATTGTCCAATTTCCCACACCTATTGATTTCGGAACGAGCCCAAATCTTGGGCAACATCATAATATGGTGCGAGGAGTCATTTGGTGAGTTTTGAGTGAAATCCAATCGCTAGAAGTATGGAATACACCAACCACTCCAATTAGGAACGAACTGCCGTTCAACTTGAATTGTCCAATTTCGAACACCTATTGATTTCGGATCGAGCCCAAAACTTGGGCAACATCATACTATGGTGGGAGGAGTCATTTGGTGAGTTTTCAGTCAAATCCAATCGCTGGAAGTGTGGAATACACCAACCACTCCAATTAGGAACGAACTGCCGTTGAACTTGAATTGTCCAATTTCTCACACCTATTGATTTCGGATCGAGCCCAAAACTTGGGCAACATCATAATATGGTGGGAGGACTCATTTGGTTAGTTTTGAGTGAAATCCAATCGCTAGAAGTGTGGAATACACCAACCACTCCAATTAGGAACGACCTGCCGTTGAACTTGGATTGTCCAATTTCCCACACCTATTGATTTCAGATCGAGCCCAAAACATGGGCAACATCATAATAAGGTGGGAGGAGTTTTGAGTGAAATCCAATCGCTAGAAGTATGGAATACACCAACCACTCCAATTAGGAACGAACTGCCGTTGAACTTGAATTGTCCAATTTCCCACACCTATTGATTTCGGATCGAGCCCAAAATTTGGGCAACATCATAATATGGTGGGAGGAGTCAATTGGTGAGTTTTGAGTGAAATCCAATCTCTAGAAGTATGGAATACACCAACCACTCCAATTAGGAACGAACTGCCGTTGAACTTGAATTGTCCAATTTCTCACACATATTGATTTCGGTTCAAGCCCCAAACTTGGGCAACATCATAATATGGTGGGAGGAGTCATTTGGTGAGTTTTGAGTGAAATCCAATCGCAAGAAGTATGGAATACACCAACCACTCCAATTAGGAACGAACTTCCGTTGAATTTGAATTGTCCAATTTCTCAAACCCATTGATTTCGGATCGAGCCCAAAACTTGGGCAACATCATAATGTGGTGGGAGGAGTCAATTGGTGAGTTTTGAGTGAAATCCAATCGCTAGCAGTACGGAATACACCAACCACTCCAATTAGGAACGAACTGCCGTTGAACTTGAATTGTCCGATTTGGAACACCTATTGATTTCGGATCGAGCCCAAAACTTGGGCAACATCATAATAAGGTGGGAGGAGTTTTGAGTGAAATCCAATCGCTAGAAGTATGGAATACACCAACCACTCCAATTAGGAACGAACTGCCGTTGAACTTGAATTGTCCAATTTCTCACACCTATTGATTTCGGATCGAGCTCAAAACTTGGGCAACATCATAATATGGTGGGAGGAGTCATTTGGTGCGTTTTGAGTGAAATCCAATCGCTAGAAGTATGGAATACACCAACCACTCCAATTAGGAACGAACTGCCGTTGAACTTGAATTGTCCAATTTCGAACACCTATTGATTTCGGATCGAGCCCAAAACTTGGGCAACATCATAATAAGGTGGGAGGAGTTTTGAGTGAAATCCAATCGCTAGAAGTATGGAATACACCAACCACTCCAATTAGGAACGAACTGCCGTTGAACTTGAATTGTCCAATTTCGAACACCTATTGATTTCGGATCGAGCCCAAAACTTGGGCAACATCATAATATGGTGGGAGGAGTCATTTGGTTAGTTTTGAGTTAAATCCAATCGCTAGAAGTGTGGAATACACCAACCACTCCAATTAGGAACGAACTTCCGTTGAACTTGGATTGTCCAATTTCCCACACCTATTGATTTCAGATCGAGCCCAAAACATGGGCAACATCATAATAAGGTGGGAGGAGTTTTGAGTGAAATCCAATCGCTAGAAGTATGGAATACACCAACCACTCCAATTAGGAACGAACTGCCGTTGAACTTGAATTGTCCCATTTGCAACACCTATTGATTTCGGATCGAGCCCAAAACTTGGGCAACATCATAATATGGTGGGAGGAGTCATTTGGTTAGTTTTGAGTTAAATCCAATCGCTAGAAGTGTGGAATACACCAACCACTCCAGTTAGGAACGAACTGCCGTTGAACTTGAATTGTCCACTTTGCAACACCTATTGATTTCGGATCGAGCCCAAAACTTGGGCAACATCATAATATGGTGGGAGAAGTCATTTGATGAGTTTTGAGTGAAATCCAATCGCTAGAAGTATGGAATACACCAACCACTCCAATTAGGAACGAACTGCCGTTGAACTTGAATTGTCCAATTTCGAACACCTATTGATTTCGGATCGAGCCCAAAACTTGGGCAACATCATAATATGGTGGGAGGAGTCATTTGGTGAGTTTTGAGTGAAATCCAATCCCTAGAAGTATGGAATACAGCAACCACTCCAATTAGGAACGACCTGCCGTTGAACTTGAATTGTCCAATTTGGAACACCTACTGATTTCGAATCGAGCCCAAAACATAGGCAACATCATAATATGGTGGGAGGAGTCACTTGGTGAGTTTTGAGAGAAATCCAGTCGCTAGAATTATGGAATACACCAACCACTCCAATTAGGAACGAACTGCCGTTGAACTTGAATTGTCCAATTTGGAACACCTACTGATTTCGGATCGAGCCCAAAACTTGGGCAACATCATAATATGGTGGGAGGAGTCATTCGGTGAGTTTTGAGTGAAATCCAATCGCTTGAAGTATGGAATACACCAACCACTCCAATTAGGAACGATCTGCCGTTGAACTTGAATTGTCCAATTTCTCACACCTATTGATTTCGGATCGTACCCCAAACTTGGGCAACATCATAACATGGTGGGAGGAGTCATTTGGTGAGTTTTGAGTGAAATCCAATCTCTAGAAGTATGGAATACACCAATCACTCCAATTAGGAACTATCTGCCGTTGAACTTGAATTGTCCAATTTCTCACACCTATTGATTTCGGATCGAGCCCAAACCTTGGGCAACATCATAATATGGTGGGAGGAGTCATTTGGTGAGTTTTGAGTGAAATCCAGTCGCTAGAAGTATGGAATACACCAACCACTCCAATTAGAAACGAACTGCCGTTGAACTTGAATTGTCCAATTTCTCACACCTATTGATTTCGGATCGAGCCCAAAACTTGGGCAACATCATAATGTGGTGGGAGGAGTCATTTGGTTTGTTTTGAGTGAAATCCAATCGCTAGAAGTATGGAATACACCAACCACCCCAATTAGGAACGAACTGCCGTTGAACTTGAATTGTCCAATTGGGAACACCTATTGATTTCGGATCGAGCCCAAAACTTGGGCAACATCATAATATGGTGGGAGGACTCATTTGGTGAGTTTTGAGTGAAATCCAATGGCTAGAAGTATGGAATACACCAACCACTCCAATTTGGAACGAACTGCCGTTGAACTTGAATTGTCCAATTTCTAACACCTATTGATTTCGGATCGAGCCCAAAACTTGGGCAACATCATAATATGGTGGGAGTAGTCATTTGGTGAGTTTTGAGTGAAATCCAATCGCTAGAAGTAAGGAATACACCATCCACTCCAATTAGGAACGAACTTCCGTTGAACTTGAATTGTCCAATTTCTCACACCTATTGATTTCGGATCGAGCCCAAAACTTGGGCAACATCATAATATGGTGGGAGGAGTCATTTGGTGAGTTTTGAGTGAAATCCAATCGCTAGAAGTATGGAATACACCAACCACTCCAATTAGGAACGAACTGCCGTTGAACATGAATTGTCCAATTTGGAACACCTATTGATTTCGGATCGAGCCCATAACTTGGGCAACATCCTAGTACGGTGAGAGGTGTCATTTTGAGAGTTTTGAGTGAAATCCAATCGCTAGAAGTGTGGAATACACCAACCACTCCAATTAGGAACGAAATGCCGTTGAAATTGAATTGACCAATTTCTCACACCTATTAATTTCGGATCGAGCCCAAAACTTGGGCAGCATCATAATATGGTGGGAGGAGTCATTTGGTGAGTTTTGAGTGAAATCCAATCGCTAGAAGTATGGAATACACCAACCACTCCAATGAGGAACGAACTGCCGTTGAACTTGAATTGTCCAATTTCGAACACCTATTGATTTCGGATTGAGCCCAAAACTTGGGCAACATCATAATATGGTGGGAGGAGTCAGTTGGTTAGTTTTGAGTGAAATCCAATCGCTAGAAGTATGGAATACACCAACCACTCCAATTAGGAACGAACTGCCGTTGAACATGAATTGTCCAATTTGGAACCCCTATTGATTTCGGATCGAGCCCAAAACTTGGGCAGCATCATAATATGGTGGGAGGAGTCATTTGGTGAGTTTTGAGTGAAATCCAATCGCTAGACGTATGGAATACACCAACCACTCCAATTAGGAACGAACTGCTGTTGAACTTGAAGTGCCCAAGTTGGAACAACTATTGATTTCGGATCGAGCCCAAAACTTGGGCAACATCATAATATGGTGGGAGGAGTCATTTGGTGAGTTTTGAGTGAAATCCAATCGCTAGAAGTATGGAAAACACCAACCACTACAATTAGGAACGAACTGCCGTTGATCTTGAATTGCCCAATTTCTCACACCTATTGATTTCGGATCGAGCCCAAAACTTGGGCAACATCATAATATGGTGGGAGGAGTCATTTGGTGAGTTTTGAGTGAAATCCAATCGCTAGACGTATGTAATACACCAACCACTCCTATTAGGAACGAACTGCCGTTGAACTTAAATTGTCCAATTTTTCACACCTATTGATTTCGGATCGAGCCCAAAACTTGGGCAACATCATAATATGGTGGGAGGAGTCCTTTGGTGAGTTTTGAGTGAAATCCAATCGCTAGAAGTATGGAATACACCAACCACTCCAATTAGGAACGAATTGCCGTTGAACTTGAATTGTCCAATTTGGAACACCTATTGATTTCGGATCGATCCCAAAACTTGGGCAACATCATAATATGGTGGGAGGAGACATTTGGTGAGTTTTGAGTGAAATCCAATCGCTAGAAGTGTGGAATACACCAACCACTACAATTAGGAATGAACTGTCGTTGAAATTGAATTGACCAATTTCTCACACCTATTGATTTCGGATCGAGCCCCAAAGTTGGGCAACATCATAATGTGGTGGGAGGAGTCATTTTGTGAGTTTTGAGTGAAATCCAATCGCTAGAAGTATGGAATACAACAACCACTACAATTAGGAACGAACTACCGTTGAACTTGAATTGCCCAATTTCTCACACCTATTGATTTCGGATCGAGCCCAAAACTTGGGCAACATCATAATATGGTGGGAGGACTGATTTGGTGAGTTTTGAGTGAAATCCAATCGCTAGAAGTATGGAATACACCAACCACTCCAATTAGGAACGAACTGCCGTTGAACTTGAATTGTCCAATTTGGAACACCTATTGATTTCGGATCGAGCCCAAAACTTGGGCAACAACACAATATGGTGGGAGTAGTCATTTGGTTAGTTTTGAGTGAAATCCAATCGCTAGAAGTATGGAATACACCAACCACTCCAATTACGAACGAACTGCCGTTGAACTTGAAGTGTCCAATTTGGAACACCTATTGATTTCGGATCGAGCCCAAAAGTTGGGCAACATCATAATATGGTGGGAGGAGTCAATTGGTGAGTTTTGAGTGAAATCCAATCGCTAGAAGTATGGAATACACCAACCACTCCAATTAGGAACGAACTGCCGTTGAACTTAAATTGTCCAATTTTTCACACCTATTGATTTCGGATCGAGCCCAAAGCTTGGGCAACATCATAATATGGTGGGAGGAGTCATTTGGTCAGTTTTGAGTGAAATCCAATCGCTAGAAGTATGGAATACACCAACCACTCCAATTAGGAACGAACTGCCGTCGAACTTGAATTGTCCAATTTGGAACACCTATTGATTTCGGATCGAGCCCAAAACTTGGGCAACATCATAATATGGTGGGAGGAGTCATTTGGTGAGGTTTGAGTGAAATCCAATCGCTAGAAGTATGGAATACACCAACCACTCCAATTAGGAACGAACTGCCGTTGAACTTGAATTGCCCAATTTCTCACACCTATTGATTTCGGATCGAGCCCAAAACTTGGGCAACATCATAATATGGTGGGAGGAGTCATTTGGTGAGTTTTGAGTGAAATCCAATCCCTAGAAGTATGGAATACACCAACCACTCCAATTAGGAACGAACTGCCATTGAACATGAATTGTCCAATTTGGAACACCTATTGATTTCGGATCGAGCCCAAAACTTGGGCAACATCCTAGTACGGTGAGAGGTGTCATTTTGTGAGTTTTGAGTGAAATCCAATCGCTAGAAGTATGGAATACACCAACCACTCCAATTAGGAACGAAATGCCGTTGAAATTGAATTGACCAATTTCTCACACCTATTAATTTCGGATCGAGCCCAAAACTTGGGCAGCATCATAATATGGTGGGAGGAGTCATTTGGTGAGTTTTGAGTGAAATCCAATCGCTAGAAGTATGGAATACACCAACCACTCCAATGAGGAACGAAATGCCGTTGAACTTGAATTGTCCAATTTCGAACACCTATTGATTTCGGATCGAGCCCAAAACTTGGGCAACATCATAATATGGTGGGAGGAGTCATTTGGTGAGTTTTCAGTGAAATCCAATCGCTAGAAGTATGGAATACACCAACCACTCCAATTAGGAACGAATTGCCGTCGAACTTGAATTGTCCAATTTGGAACACCTATTGATTTCGGATCGAACCCAAAACTTGGGCAACATCATAATATGGTGGGAGGAGTCATTTGGTGAGGTTTGAGTGAAATCCAATCGCTAGAAGTATGGAATACACCAACCACTCCAATTAGGAACGAACTGCCGTTGAATTTGAATTGTCAAATTTCTCACACCTATTGATTTCGGATCGAGCCCAAAACTTGGGCAACATCATAAAATGGTGGGAGGAGTCATTTGGTGAGTTTTGAGTGAAATCCAATCGCTAAAAGTGTGGAATACACCAACCACTCCAATTAGGAACGAACTGCCGTTGAACTTGAATTGTTCAATTTCTGACACCTATTGATTTCGGATTGAGCCCAAAACTTGGGCAACATCATAATATGGTGGGAGGAGTCATTTGGTTAGTTTTTAGTGAAATCCAATCGCTAGAAGTATGGAATACACCAACCACTCCAATTAGGAACGAACTGCCGTTGAACATGAATTGTCCAATTTGGAACACCTATTGATTTCGGATCGAGCCCAAAACTTGGGCAACATCCTAGTACGGTGAGAGGTGTCATTTTGTGAGTTTTGGGTGAAATCCAATCGCTAGAAGTGTGGAATACACCAACCACTCCAATTAGGAACGAAATGCCGTTGAAATTGAATTGACCAATTTCTCACACCTATTAATTTCGGATCGAGCCCAAAACTTGGGCAGCATCATAATATGGTGGGAGGAGTCATTTGGTGAGTTTTGAGTGAAATCCAATCGCTAGACGTATGGAATACACCAACCACTCCAATTAGGAACGAACTGCTGTTGAACTTGAAGTGCCCAATTTGGAACACCTATTGATTTCGGATCGAGCCCAAAACTTGGGCAACATCATAATATGGTGGGAGGAGTCATTTGGTGAGTTTTGAGTGAAATCCAATCGCTAGAAGTATGGAATACACCAACCACTACAATTAGGAACGAACTGCCGTTGATCTTGAATTGCCCAATTTCTCACACCTATTGATTTCGGATCGAGCCCAAAACTTGGGCAACATCATAATATGGTGGGAGGAGTCATTTGGTGAGTTTTGAGTGAAATCCAATCGCTAGACGTATGTAATACACCAACCACTCCAATTAGGAACGAACTGCCGTTGAACTTGAATTGTCCAATTTCTCCCACCTATTGATTTCGGATCAAGCCCCAAACTTGGGCAACATCATAATATGGTGGGAGGAGTCATTTGGTTAGTTTTGAGTGAAATCCAATCGCTAGAAGTATGGAATACACCAACCACTCCAATTAGGAACGAACTTCCGTTGAACTTGAATTGTCCAATTTCTCACACCTATTGATTTCGGATCGAGCCCAAAACTTGGGCAACATCATAATATGGTGGGAGGAGTCATTTGGTTAGTTTTGAGTGAAATCCAATCGCTAGAAGTATGGAATACACCAACCACTCCAATTAGGAACGAACTTCCGTTGAACTTGAATTGTCCAATTTCTCACACCTGTTGATTACGGATCGAGCCCCAAACTTGGGCAACATTATAATATGGTAGGAGGAGTCATTTGGGGAGTTTTAAGTGAAATCCAATCGCTAGAAGTATGGAATACTTATCGGTTCATAATTGTATATCATTTTGTACCCTTCTAGCTTATGATTTGGTTATGTTTTTGAGTTAAACTTGTGCTTTTAATCCTTTTTGTGTTTATCTTTCAGTTAATTGACATTTAGGTAACAGTGATGACTTTGGATAGGAAATGATGCAATCCATGCATGTTAAGGCTTGATTTGGGTGAATGGAAGAAGGGCTTAAAGACAAACACATTTTGGCTACAACTCCTTTCCAGCCCAATTTCGTAGGTCAGCTTCTTGGCCTTGGATCAGCATCCTATGGGGCTTGGATGAGGTGAAGATCTTCATGAAACTTGTTCCAGTGGGTGTCTAGTACAACATATCCAAATTTCAGCCCAATTGGACATTTGTGGAGTGCTCAGCCCGCCCAACACTCAACCCTGCTCAGGAGGATTTGCAGCTGCCAGCTTTGTCATGTGCCTCCATGTGCCTCACCCATGCTGCAACTGACTTTGGATCCAACATAATGAGTGAAGTGGGGAGGCATTCCAGCTATGAAAGTCTAAAGGATCAAGTTGGTACATGCTGGAGTTATTATAGAGAAAGCATGTGCATGCATGTAAAGCATAAATGAAATGAAGTCAACTCCAGTCTCTGTTCGGCAGCCAAATTGTATGGCCCAAAACGCATATTTCTACTGCTCCGATGGGAATACTTTCTTCATAGAAGTTGTTCCAATGGGTGTCTACTATAACATATCCAACTTTGAGCCCCATTGGATAAGTTTTGAAACCTCTGGCGTTCCTACACCAAGTCTGGTTCAGAAGACTCGTTTTTGTTCAACAACCAAAAGAAGACCACATGGGTTGGCAGCAAAAGGCAGCCACAATTGATGACCTTTGATCCCATGTGAAGAAAGCTTGAGGTGCAGCAAAAGAAGTATGGGATGGGATTGATTCCAACCACACTAACATAGACAAGATGAAGTGGGAGTTATGGGTTGTATTAAATGAGGAATGGTGGTGTTGGATTTCATCATGATGTTCCTCCCTCTTAGCCCTATAAATAGAGGAGTCTTCAAGCTACAAAATTCACTTCAGCCATCCTCCACACTTCCATCATCCAGAAATCATCCTCATACATTCCCACAACCCCAAACACTCAAGCAATCAACCCAATACTCTAAACTGCCCCAAAATCACCAAAACAGCTCCAGAAAACCTCCCTTCCATTTCCCTACGAATTTCCTCTTTCTCAGCCATCACCACTCACTCAAGCTCATCTCAAATCACCTCCATATCCTTCATACATCCTTCTAGACGTGGAGAAGCTCTTGGAGAAGCATTGGACACTACAAGAACTTCAGAAAAGGGTTTTTCTACTCTTATGGCATTCATTATGTTTTCCCATTTCTATTTTAGTTTCTTTTCCATTATGAGTAGCTAAATCCATAACTAGGGCTTCGATGTAACCTAACATGAATATTCTGGGTTTATAAGTTTGGAGTTTCAAGTTTGATTCATGATTCATGTTCTTATTCATTATGCTTATAAGTTAACATGCTTGTTTGAATGATTGATCACCATTAGAACTTGTTTGTTAACTATCTTGGTTTGAATTAAGAGTAGACACCATGCTTTAATTCGAATTGAACTATGAATAGGAAGAGTATGTATGGACATTCGACAACAGGGATTAGATACATGCTTGGTTGTTTAAATTGTTCTTCTATGCTTAATGGGTTCCTAATGCTTAATTTTAGGTTAGACAACAAATGATCAAATTAGGGAATTAGGAACACAAGGTTAGGACCAAACACCATGGCCTAATCATACTTTAGCTAGAATCAATCTTTGAATCTGAATTAGACTTGTTACTTGACTCCATATAACCCAGAATTGAATTGTTATGGTGATTCGAATGCCCTAGTCTCCAAATATGTTTTCCAACTCTTAAAACCACTCTTTGTTACACTTGTTTATTTGCTTTCATTTGCAATTTCAGTTTGCTCACTTCCTTTCACAATCACAATCACTCTCACTTTAATTTCTGTTTTAGACTTAACTTCCTAACTTCTTGAATTCGGTAATCTACGTACATAACTAATTTGAACTTCTCAGTCTTCGTGGGTACGACCTCGTACTTGTCTTGCTATATTACTAATTGCCCCGTACAATTGCGAGTTAACATAATAATTAACAACAAATACACCAACCACTCCAATTAGGAACGAACTGCCGTTGAACTCTAATTGTCATATTTGGAAGACCTATTGATTTCGGATCGAGCCCAAAACTTGGGCAACATCATAATACGGTGGGAGGAGTCAATTGGTGAGTTTTGAGTGAAATCCAATCGCTAGAAATATGGAATACACCAACCACTCCAATTAGGAACGAACTGCCGTTGAACTTGAATTGCCCAATTTCTCACACCTATTCATTTTGGATCGAGCCCCAAACTTGGGCAACATCATAATATGGTGGCAGGAGTCATTTGGTGAGTTTTGAGTGAAATCCAATCGCTAGAAGTATGGAATACACCAACCACTCCAATTAGGAACGAACTGCCGTTGAACTTGAATTGTCCAATTTTTCAAACCTATTGATTTCGGATCGAGCCCAAAACTTGGGCAACATCATAATATGGTGGGAGGAGTCAATTGGTGAGTTTTGAGTGAAATCCAATCGCTAGAAGTATGAAATACACCAACCACTCCAATTAGGAACGAACTGCCGTTGAACTTGAATTGTCCAATTTTTCACACCTATTGATTTCGGATCGACCCCAAAACTTGGGTAACATCATAATATGGTGGGAGGAGTCCTTTCGTGAGTTTTGAGTGAAATACAATCGCTAGAAGTATGGAATACACCAACCACTCCAATTAGGAACGAACTGCCGTTGAACTTGAATTGTCCAATTTCTCACACCTATTGATTTCGGATCGAGCCCAAAGCTTGGGCAACATCATAATGTGGTGGGAGGAGTCATTTGGTTTGTTTTAAGTGAAATCCAATCGCTAGAAGTATGGAATACACCAACGACCCCAATTAGGAACGAACTGCCGTTGAACTTGAATTGTCCAATTTGGAACACCTATTGATTTCGTATCGAGCCCAAAACTTGGGCAACATCATAATATGGTGGGAGGAGTCATTTGGGGAGTTTTGAGTGAAATCCAATCTCTAGAAGTATGGAATACACCAACCACTCCAATCAGGAACGAACTGCCGTTGAACTTGAATTGTCCAATTTGGAACACCTATTGATTTCGGATCGAGCCCAAAACTTGGGCAACATCATAATATGGTGGGAGGAGTCATTTGGGGAGTTTTGAGTGAAATCCAATCTCTAGAAGTATGGAATACACCAACCACTCCAATTAGGAACGAACTGCCGTTGAACATGAATTGTCCAATTTCTCACACCTATTGATTTCGGATCGAGCCCAAAACTTGGGCAACATCGTAATATGGTGGGAGGAGTCATTTGGTTTGTTTTGAGTGAAATCCAATCGCTAGAAGTATGGAATACTCCAACCACTCCAATTAGGAACGAACTGCCGTTGAACTTGAATTGTCCAATTTCTCACACCTATTGATTTCGGATCGAGCCCAAAACTTAGGCAAGATCATAATATGGTGGGAGGAGTCATTTGGTTAGTTTTGAGTGAAATCCAATCCCTAGAAGTATGGAATACACCAACCACTCCAATTAGGAATGAACTGCCGTTGAACTTGAATTGTCCAATTTCTCACACCTATGGATTTCGGATCGAGCCCAAAACTTGGGCAACATCATAACATGGTGGGAGGAGTCATTTTGTGAGTTTTGAGTGAAATCCAATCGCTAGAAGTATTGAATACACCAACCACTCCAATTAGGAACGAACTGCCGATGAACTTGAATTGTCCAATTTCTCACACCTATTGATTTCGGATCGAGCCCAAAGCTTGGGCAACATCATAATGCGGTGGGAGGAGTCATTTGGTTTGTTTTGAGTGAAATCCAATCGCTAGAAGTATGGAATACATCAACGACCCCAATTAGGAACGAACTGCCGTTGAACTTGAATTGTCCAATTTGGAACACCTATTGATTTCGTATCGAGCCCAAAACTTGGGCAACATCATAATATGGCGGGAGGAGTCATTTGGCGAGTTTTGAGTGAAATCCAGTCGCTAGAAGTATGGAATACACCAACCACTCCAATCAGGAACGAACTGCCGTTGAACTTGAATTGTCCAATTTCTCACACCTATTGATTTCGGATCGAGCCCAAAACTTAGGCAACATCATAATGTGGTGGGAGGAGTCATTTGGTTTGTTTTGAGTGAAATCCAATCGCTAGAAGTATGGAATACACCAACCACCCCAATTAGGAACGAACTGCCGTTGAACTTGAATTGTCCAATTTGGAACACCTATTGATTTCGTATCGAGCCCAAAACATGGGCAACATCATAATATGGTGGGAGGAGTCATTTGGTGAGTTTTGAGAGAAATCCAGTCGCTAGAAGTATGGAATACACCAACGACTCCAATTTGGAACGAACTGCTGTAGAACTTGAATTGTCCAATTTGGAACACCTATTGATTTCGGATCGAGCCCAAAACTTGGGCAACATCATAATATGGTGGGAGGAGTCATTTGGTGAGTTTTGAGTGAAATCCAATCCCTAGAAGTATGGAATACACCAACCACTCCAATTAGGAACGAACTGCCGTTGAACTTGAATTGTCCAATTTCGAACAACAATTGATTTCGGATCGAGCCCAAAACTTGGGCAACATCATAATATGGTGGGAGGAGTCATTGGGTGAGTTTTGAGTGAAATCCAATCGCTTGAAGTATTGAATACACCAACCACTGCAATTAGGAACGAACTGCTGTTGAACTTGAATTGTCCAATTTGGAACACCTATTGATTTCGGATCGAGCCCAAAACTTGGGCAACATCATAATTTGGTGGGAGGAGTCAATTGGTGAGTTTTGAGTGAAATCCAATCGCTAGAAGTATGGAATACACCAACCACTCCAATTAGGAACGAACTGCCGTTGAACTTGAATTGTCCAATTTCTCACACCTATTGATTTCGGATCGAGCCCAAAACTTGGGCAACATCATAATATGGTGGGAGGAGTCATTTGGTTAGTTTTGAGTGAAATCCAATCGCTAGAAGTATGGAATACACCAACCACCCCAATTATGAACGAACTGCCGTTGAACTTGAATTGTCCAATTTGGAACACCTATTGATTTCGTATCGAGCCCAAAACTTGGGCAACATCAAAATATGGTGGGAGGAGTCATTTGGTGAGTTTTGAGTGAAATCCAATCACTAGAAGTATGGAATACACCAACCACTCCAATTAGGAACGAACTGCCGTTGAACTTGAATTGTCCAATTTCTCACACCTATTGATTTCGGATCGAGCCCAAAACTTGGGCAACATCATAATATGGTGGGAGGAGTCAATTGGTGAGTTTTGAGTGAAATCCAATCGCTAGAAGTATGGAATACACCAACCACTCCAATTAGGAACGAACTGCCGTTGAACTTGAATTGTCCAATTTCTCACACCTATTGATTTCGGATCGAGCCCAAAAGTTGGGCAACATCATAATATTGTGGGAGGAGTCATTTGGTTAGTTTCGAGTGAAATCCAATCGCTAGAAGTATGGAATACACCAACCACCCCAATTAGGAACGAACTGCCGTTGAACTTGAATTCTCCAATTTCTCACACCTATTGATTTCGGATAGAGCCCAAAAGTTGGGCAACATCATAATGTGGTGGGAGGAGTCATTTGGTGAGTTTTGGGTGAAATCCAATCTCTAGAAGTATGGAATACACCAACCACTCCAATTAGGAATGAACTGCCGTTGAACTTGAATTGTCCAATTTGGAACACCTACTGATTTCGGATCGAGCCCAAAACTTGGGCAACATCATAATATGGTGGGAAGAGTCATTTGGTGAGTTTTGAGTGAAATCCAATCTTTAGAAGTATGGAATGCACCAACCACTCCACTTAGGAACGAACTGCCGTTGAACTTGAATTGTCCAATTTCTCACACCTATTGATTTCGGATCGAGCCCAAAACTTGGGCAACATCATAATATGGTGGGAGGAGTCATTTGGTTAGTTTCGAGTGAAATCCAATCGCTAGAAGTATGGAATACACCAACCACCCCAATTAGTAAAGAAATGGCGTTGAACTTGAATTGTCCAATTTGGAACACCCATTGATTTCGGATCGAGCCCAAAACTTGGGCAACACCATAATATGGTGGGAGGAGTCATTTGGTGAGTTTTGAGTGAAATCCAATCGTTAGAAGTATGGAATACACCAACCACTCCAATTAGGAATGAACTGTCGTTGAACTTGAATTGTCCAATTTCTCACACCTATTGATTTCGGATCCAGCCCAAAACTTGGGCAACATCATAATATGGTGGGAGGAGTCATTTTAAAAGTTTTGAGTGAAATACAATCGCTAGAAGTATGGAATACACCAACCACTCCAATTAGGAACGAACTGCCGTAGAACTTGAATTGTCCAATTTCTCACACCTATTGATTTCGGATCGAGCCCAAAACTTGGGCAACATCATAATATGGTGGGAGGAGTCATTTGGTGAGTTTTGAGTGAAATCCAATCGCTAGAAGTGTGGAATACACCAACCACTCCAATTAGGAACGAACTGCCGTTGAACTTGAATTGTCCAATTTCTCACACCTATCGATTTCAGATAGTGCCCAAAACTTGGGCAACATCATAATGTGGTGGGAGGAGTCATTTGGTTAGTTTTGAGTGAAACCCAAACGCTAGAAGTATGGAATACACCAACCACCCCAATTATGAACAAACTGCCGTTGAACTTGAATTGTCCAATTTGGAACACCTATTGATTTCGTATCGAGCCCAAAACTTGGGCAACATCAAAATATGGTGGGAGGAGTCATTTGGTGAGTTTTGAGTGAAATCCAATCGCTAGAAGTATGGAATACACCAACCACTCCAATTAGGAACGAACTGCCGTTGAACTTGAATTGTCCAATTTCTCACACCTATTGATTTCGGATCGAGCCCAAAACTTGGGCAACATCATAATATGGTGGGAGGAGTCAATTGGTGAGTTTTGAGTGAAATCCAATCGCTAGAAGTATGGAATACACCAACCACTCCAATTAGGAACGAACTGCCGTTGAACTTGAATTGTCCAATTTGGAACACCTATTGATTTCGGATCGAGCCCAAAACTTGGGCAACATCATAATATGGTGGGAGGAGTCATTTGGTTAGTTTCGAGTGAAATCCAATCGCTAGAAGTATGGAATACACCAACCACCCCAATTAGGAACGAACTGCCGTTGAACTTGAATTGTCCAATTTGGAACACCTATTGATTTCGGATCGAGCCCAAAACTTGGGCAACACCATAATATGGTGGGAGGAGTCATTTGGTGAGTTTTGAGTGAAATCCAATCGTTAGAAGTATGGAATACACCAACCACTCCAATTAGGAATGAACTGTCGTTGAACTTGAATTGTCCAATTTCTCACACCTATTGATTTCGGATCGAGCCCAAAACGTGGGCAACATCATAATATGGTGGGAGGAGCCATTTTAAAAGTTTTGAGTGAAATACAATCGCTAGAAGTATGGAATACACCAACCACTCCAATTAGGAACGAACTGCCTTTGAACTTGAATTGTCCAATTTGTCACACCTATTGATTTCGGATCGAGCCCAAAACTTGGGCAACATCATATTGTGGTGGGAGGAGTCATTTGGTTAGTTTTGAGTGAAACCCAAACGCTAGAAGTATGGAATACACCAACCACCCCAATTATGAACAAACTGCCGTTGAACTTGAAATGTCCAATTTGGAACACCTATTGATTTCGTATCGAGCCCAAAACTTGGGCAACATCAAAATATGGTGGGAGGAGTCATTTGGTGAGTTTTGAGTGAAATCCAATCGCTAGAAGTATGGAATACACCAACCACTCCAATTAGGAACGAACTGCCGTTGAACTTGAATTGTCCAATTTCTCACACCTATTGAGTTCGGATCGAGCCCAAAACTTGGGCAACATCATAATATGGTGGGACGAGTCATTTGGTTAGTTTCGAGTGAAATCCAATCGCTAGAAGTATGGAATACACCAACCACCCCAATTAGGAACGAACTGCCGTTGAACTTGAATTGTCCAATTTCTCAAACCCATTGATTTCGGATAGAGCCCAAAACTTGGGCAACATCATAATGTGGTGGGAGGAGTCATTTGGTGAGTTTTGAGTGAAATCAAATCGCTAGAAGTATGGAATACACCAACCACTCCAATTAGGAATGAACTGCCGTTGAACTTGAATTGTCCAATTTGGAACACCTACTGATTTCGGATCGAGCCCAAAACTTGGGCAACATCATAATGTGGTGGGAGGAGTCATTTGGTGAGTTTTGAGTGAAATCCAATCTTTAGAAGTATGGAATACACCAACCACTCCACTTAGGAACGAACTGCCGTCGAACTTGAATTGTCCAATTTCTCACACCTATTGATTTCGGATCGAGCCCAAAACTTGGGCAACATCATAATATGGTGGGAGGAGTCATTTGGTTAGTTTCGAGTGAAATCCAATCGCTAGAAGTATGGAATACACCAACCACCCCAATTAGGAACGAACTGGCGTTGAACTTGAATTGTCCAATTTGGAACACCTATTGATTTCGGATCGAGCCCAAAACTTGGGCAACACCATAATATGGTGGGAGGAGTCATTTGGTGAGTTTTGAGTGAAATCCAATCGTTAGAAGTATGGAATACACCAACCACTCCACTTTGGAACGAACTGTCGTTGAACTTGAATTGTCCAATTTCTCACACCTATTGATTTCGGATCGAGCCCAAAACTTGGGCAACATCATAATACGGTGGGAGGAACATCATAATAGGGTGGGAGGAGTCAATTGGTGAGTTTTGAGTGAAATCCAATCGCTAGAAGTATGGAATACACCAACCACTCCAATTAGGAACGAACTGCCGTTGAACTAGAATTGTCAAATTTGGAACACCTATTGATTTCAGATCGAGCCCAAAACTTGGGCAACATCATAATATGGTGGGAGGAGTCAATTGGTGAGTTTTGAGTGAAATCCAATCGCTAGAAGTATGGAATACGCCAACCACTCCAATTAGGAACGAACTGCCGTTGAACTTGAATTGTCAAATTTGGAACACCTATTGATTTCAGATCGAGCCCAAAACTTGGGCAACATCATAATATGGTGGGAGGAGTCAATTGGTGAGTTTTGAGTGAAATCCGATCGCTAGAAGTATGGAATACACCAACCACAACAACTAGGAACGAACTGCCGTTGAACTCTAATTGTCAAATTTGGAAGACCTATTGATTTCGGATCGAGCCCAAAACTTGGGCAACATCATAATATGGTGGGAGGAGTCATTTGGTGAGTTTTGAGAGAAATCCAATCGGTTGAAGTATGGAATACACCAACCACTGCAATTAGGAACGAACTGGCGTTGAACTTGAATTGTCCAATTTGGAACACCTATTGATTTCGGATCGAGCCCAAAACTTGAGCAAGATCATAATATGGTGGGAGGAGTCAATTGGTGAGTTTTGAGTGAAATCCAATCGCTAGAAGTATGGAATACACCAACCACTCCAATTAGGAACGAACTGCCGTTGAACTTGAATTGTCCAATTTCTCACACCTATTGATTTCGGTTCAAGCCCCAAACTTGGGCAACATCATAATATGGTGGGAGGAGTGATTTGGTGAGTTTTGAGTGAAATCCAATCGCAAGAAGTATGGAATACACCAACCACTCCGATTAGGAACGAACTTCCATTGAATTTGAATTGTCCAATTTCTCAAACCCATTGATTTCGGATCGAGCCCAAAACTTGGGCAACATCATAATATGGTGGGAGGAGTCAATTGGTGAGTTTTGAGTGAAATCCAATCGCTAGAAGTACGGAATACACCAACCACTCCAATTAGGAACGAACTGCCGTTGAACATGAATTGTCGAATTTGGAACACCTATTGATTTCGGATCGGGCCCAAAACTTGGGCAACATCATAATATGGTGGGAGGAGTCATTTGGTGCGTTTTGAGTGAAATCCCATCGCTAGAAGTATAGAGTACACCAACCACTCCAATTAGGAACGAACTGCCGTTGAACTTGAATTGTCCAACTTGGAACACCTATTGATTTCGGATCGAGCCCAAAACTTGGGCAACCTCATAATATGGTGGGAGGAGTCATTTGGTGAGTTTTGAGTGAAATCAAATCGCTAGAAGTATGGAATACACCAACCACTCCAATTAGGAACGAACTGCCGTTGAACTTGAATTGTCCAATTTGGAACACCTATTGATTTCGGATTGAGCCCAAAACTTGGTCCACAACATAAAATGGTGGGAGGGGTCATTTGGTGAGTTTTGAGTGAAATCCAATCGCAAGAAGTATGGAATACACCAACCACTCCAATTAGGAACGAACTGCCGTTGAACTTGAATTGTCCAATTTCGAACACCTATTGATTTCGGATCGGGCCCAAAACTTGGGCAACATCATAATATGGTGGGAGGAGTCATTTGGTGAGTTTTCAGTGAAATCCAATCGCTAGAAGTATGGAATACACCAACCACTCCAATTAGGAACGAACTGCCGTTGAACTTGAATTGTCCAATTTCTCACACCTATTGATTTCGGATCGAGCCCAAAACTTGGGCAACATCATAATATGGTGGGAGGAGTCATTTGGTGCGTTTTGAGTGAAATCCCATCGCTAGAAGTATAGAATACACCAAGCACTCCAATTAGGAACGAACTGCCGTTGAACTTGAATTGTCCAACTTGGAACACCTATTGATTTCGGATCGAGCCCAAAACTTGGGCAACATCATAATATGGTGGGAGGAGTCGTTTGGTTAGTTTTGAGTGAAATCCAATCGCTAGAAGTATGGAATACACCAACCAGTCCAATTAGGAACGAACTGCCGTTGAACTTGAATGTTCCAATTTGGAACACCTATTGATTTCGGATCGAGCCCAAATCTTGGGCAACGTCATAATATGGTGGGAGGAGTCATTTGGTGAGTTTTGAGTGAAATCCAATCGCTAGAAGTATGGAATACACCTTCCACTCCAATTAGGAACGAACTGCCGTTGAACTTGAATTGTCCAATTTCTCACACCTACTGATTTCGGATCGAGCCCAAAACTTGGGCACCATCATAATATGGTGGGAGGAGTCATTTGGTGAGTTTTGAGTGAAATCCAAGCGCTAGAAGTATGGAATACACCAACCACTCCAATTAGGAACGAACTGCAGTTCAAATTGAATTGACCAATTTCTCACACCTATTGATTTCGGATCGAGCCCAAAACTTGGGCAACATCATAATATGGTGGGAGGAGTCATTTGGTGAGTTTTGAGTGAAATCCAATAGCTAGAAGTATGGAATACACCAACCACTCCAATTAGGAACGAACTGCCGTTGAACTTGAATTGTCCAATTTGGGACACCTATTGATTTCGGATTGAGCCCAAAACTTGGTCCACATCATATTATGCTGGGAGGATTCATTTGGTGAGTTTTGAGTGAAATCCAATCGCTAGAAGTATGGAACACACCAACCACTCCAATTTGGAACGAACTGCCGTTGAACTTGAATTGTCCAATTTCTCACACCTATTGATTTCGGATCGAGCCCAAAACTTGGGCAACGTCATAATATGGTGGGAGGAGTCGTTTGGTGAGTTTTGAGTGAAATCCAATCGCTAGAAGTATGGAATACACCAACCACTCCAATTTTATGAAATGCCGTTCAAATTGAATTGACCAATTTCTCACACCTATTGATTTCGGATCGAGCCCAAAACTTGGGCAACATCATAATATGGTGGGAGGAGTCATTTGGTGAGTTTTGAGTGAAATCCAATCGTTAGAAGTATGGAATACACCAACCACTCCAATTAGGAACGAACTGCCGTTGAACTTGAATTGTCCAAATTCTCACACCTATTGATTTCGGATCGAGCCCAAAACTTGGGCAACATCATAATATGGTGGGAGGAGTCAGTTTTTTAGTTTTGAGTGAAATCCAATCGCTAGAAGTATGGAATACACCAACCACTCCAATTAGGAACGAACTGCCGTTGAACTTGAATTGTCCAATTTGGAACACCTATTGATTTCGGATTGAGCCCAAAACTTGGTCCACATCATATTATACTGGGAGGATTCATTTGGTGAGTTTTGAGTGAAATCCAATCGCTAGAAGTATGGAACACACCAACCACTCCAATTAGGAACGAACTGCCGTTGAACTTGAATTGTCCAATTTCTCACACCTATTGATTTCGGATCGAGCCCAAAACTTGGGCAACATGATAATATGGTGGGAGGAGTCATTTGGTGCGTTTTGAGTGAAATCCAATCGCTAGAAGTGTGGAATACACCAACCACTCCAATTAGGAACGAACTGCCGTTGAACATGAATTGTCGAATTTGGAACACCTATTGATTTCGGATCGGGCCCAAAACTTGGGCAACATCATAATATGGTGGGAGGAGTCATTTGGTGAGTTTTGAGTGAAATCCAATCGCTAGAAGTATGGAATACACCAACCACTCCAATTAGGAACGAACTGCAGTTCAAATTGAATTGACCAATTTCTCACACCTATTGATTTCGGATCGAGCCCAAAACTTGGGCAACATCATAATATAGTGGGAGGAGTCATTTGGTGAGTTTTGAGTGAAATCCAATCCCTAGAAGTATGGAATTCACCAACCACTCCAATTAGGAACGAACTGCCGTTGAACTTGAATTGTCCAATTTGGAACACCTATTGATTTCGGATCGAGCCCAAAACTTGGGCAACATCATAATATGGTGGGAGGAGTCATTTGGTGAGTTTTGAGAGAAATCCAATCGCTAGAAATATGGAATACACCAACCACTCCAATTAGGAACGAACTGCCGTTGAACTTGAATTGTCCAATTTCTCACACCTACTGATTTCGGATCGAGCCCAAAACTTGGGCAACATCATAATATGGTGGGAGGAGTCATTTGGTGCGTTTTGAGTGAAATCCCATCGCTAGAAGTATAGAATACACCAACCACTCCAATTAGGAACGAACTGCCGTTGAACTTGAATTGTCCAACTTGGAACACCTATTGATTTCGGATCGAGCCCAAAACTTGGGCAACCTCATAATATGGTGGGAGGAGTCATTCGGTGAGTTTTGAGTGAAATCCAATCGCTAGAAGTATGGAATACACCAACCACTCCAATTAGGAACGAACTGCCGTTGAACTTGAATTGTCCAATTTGGAACACCTATTGATTTCGGATTGAGCCAAAAACTTGGTCCACATCATAAAATGGTGGGAGGGGTCATTTGGTGAGTTTTGAGTGAAATCCAATCGCAAGAAGTATGGAATACACCAACCACTCCAATTAGGAACGAACTGCCGTTGAACTTGAATTGTCCAATTTCGAACACCTATTGATTTCGGATCGGGCCCAAAACTTGGGCAACATCATAATATGGTGGGAGGAGTCATTTGGTGAGTTTTGAGTGAAATCCAATCGCTAGAAGTATGGAATACACCAACCACTCCAATTAGGAACGAACTACCGTTGAACTTGAATTGTCCAAATTCTCACACCTATTGATTTCAGATCGAGCCCAAAACTTGGGCAACATCATAATATGGTGGGAGGAGTCATTTGGTTAGTTTTGAGTGAAATCCAATCGCTAGAAGTATGGAATACACCAACCACTCCAATTAGGAACGAACTGCCGTTGAACTTGAATTGTCCAATTTGGAACACCTATTGATTTCGGATCGAGCCCAAATCTTGGGCAACGTCATAATATGGTGGGAGGAGTCATTTGGTGAGTTTTGAGTGAAATCCAATCGCTAGTAGTATGGAATACAGCTTCCACTCCAATTAGGAACGAACTGCTGTTGAACTTGAATTGTCCCATTTCTCACACCTATTGACTTCGGATCGAGCCCAAAACTTGGGCACCATCATAATATGGTGGGAGGAGTCATTTGGTGAGTTTTGAGTGAAATCCAATCGCTAGAAGTATGGAATACACCAACCACTCCAACTAGGAACGAACTGCCGTTGAACTTGAATTGTCGAATTTGGAACACCTATTGATTTCGGATCGAGCCCAAAACTTGGGTAACATCATAATATGGTGGGAGGAGTCATTTGGTGAGTTTTGAGTGAAATCGAATCGCTAGAAGTGTGGAATACACCAACCACTCCAATTAGGAACGAACTGCCGTTGAACTTGAATTGTCCAATTTCTCACACCTATTGATTTCGGATCGAGCCCCAAACTTGGGCAACATCATAATATGGTGGGACGATTCATTTGGTGAGTTTTGAGGGAAATCCAATTGCTAGAAGTATGGAATACACCAACCACTCCAATTAGGAACGAACTGCCGTTGAACTTGAATTGTCCAATTTCTCACACCTATTGATTTCGGATCGAGCCCAAAACTGGGGCAACATCATAATTTGGTGGGAGGAGTAATTTGGTGAGTTTTGAGTGAAATCCAATAGCTAGAAGTATGGAATACACCAACCACTCCAATTAGGAACGAACTGCCGTTGAACTTGAATTGTACAATTTCTCACACCTATTGATTTCGGATCGAGCCCCAAACTTGAGCAACATCACAATATGGTGGGAGGAGTCATTTGGTGAGTTTTGCGTGAAATCCAATCGCTAGAAGTATGGAATACACCAACCACTCCAATTAGGAACGAACTGCCGTTGAACTTGAATTGTCCAATTTGGAACACCTATTGGTTTCGGATAGAGCCCCAAACTTGGGCAACATCATAAGATGGTGGGAGGAGTCATTTGGTGAGTTTTGAGTGAAATCCAATCGCTAGAAGTATGGAATACACCAACCACTCCAATTAGGAACGAACTGCCGTTGAACTTGAATTGTCCAATTTCTCACACCTATTGATTTCGGATAGAGCCCAAAACTTGGGCAACATCATAATATGGTGGGAGGAGTCATTTGGTGAGTTTTGAGTGAAATCCAATCGCTAGAAGTGTTGAATACACCAACCACTCCAATTAGGAACGAACTGCCGTTGAACTTGGATTGTCCAACTTCCCACACCTATTGATTTCAGATCGAGCCCAAAACATGGGCAACATCATAATAAGGTGGGAGGAGTTTTGAGTGAAATCCAATCGCTAGAAGTATGGAATACACCAACCACTCCAATTAGGAACGAACTGCCGTTGAACTTGAATTGTCCAATTTGGAACATCTATTGTTTTCGGATCGAGCCCAAAACTTGGGAAACATCATAATATGGTGGTAGGAGTCTTTTGTTGCGTTTTGAGTGAAATCCAATCGCTAGAAGTATGGAATACACCAACACCTCCAATTAGGAATGATCTGCCGTTGAACTTGAATTGTCCAATTTCTCACACCTATTGATTTGGGATCGAGCCCCAAACTTGGGCAACATCATAATATGGTGGGAGGAGTCAATTGGTGAGTTTTGAGTGAAATCCAATCGCTAGAGGTGTGGAATACACCAACCACTCCAATTAGGAACGAACTGCCGTTGAACTTGAATAGTCCAATTTCTTTCACCTATTGATTTCGGATCGAGGCCCAAACTTGGGCAACATCATAATATGGTGGGATGAGTCATTTGGTGAGTTTTGAGTGAAATCCAATCGCTAGAAGTATGGAATACACCAACCACTCCAATTAGGAACGAACTGCCGTTGAACTTGAATTGTCCAATTTTGAACACCAATTGATTTCGGATCGAGCCCAAAACTTGGGCAACATCATAATATGGTGGGAGGACTCATTTGGTGAGTTTTGAGTGAAATCCAATCGCTAGAACTATGGAATACATCAACCACTCCAATTAGGAACAAATTGCCGTTGAACTTGAATTGTCCAATTTGGAACACCTATTGATTTCGGATCGAGCCCAAAACTTGGGCATAATCATAATATGGTTGGAGGAGTCAATTGGTGAGTTTTGAGTGAAATCCAATCTCTAGAAGTATGGAATACACCAACCACTCCGATTAGGAACGAACTTCCATTGAATTTGAATTGTCCAATTTCTCAAACCCAATGATTTCGGATCGAGCCCAAAACTTGGGCAACATCATAATTTGGTGGGAGGAGTCAATTGGTGAGTTTTGAGTGAAATCCAATCGCTAGAAGTACGGAATACACCAACCACTCCAATTAGGAACGAACTGCCGTTGAACATGAATTGTCGAATTTGGAACACCTATTGATTTCGGATCGGGCCCAAAACTTGGGCAACATCATAATATGGTGGGAGGAGTCATTTGGTGCGTTTTGAGTGAAATCCAATCGCTAGAAGTATAGAATACACCAACCACTCCAATTAGGAACGAACTGCCGTTGAACTTGAATTGTCCAACTTGGAACACCTATTGATTTCGGATCGAGCCCAAAACTTGGGCAACCTCATAATATGGTGGGAGGAGTCATTTGGTGAGTTTTGAGTGAAATCCAATCGCTAGAAGTATGGAATACACCAACCACTCCAATTAGGAACGAACTGCCGTTGAACTTGAATTGTCCAATTTGGAACACCTATTGATTTCGGATTGAGCCCAAAACTTGGTCTACAACATAAAATGGTGGGAGGGGTCATTTGGTGAGTTTTGAGTGAAATCCAATCGCAAGAAGTATGGAATACACCAACCACTCCAATTAGGAACGAACTGCCGTTGAACTTGAATTGTCCAATTTCGAACACCTATTGATTTCGGATCGGGCCCAAAACTTGGGCAACATCATAATATGGTGGGAGGAGTCATTTGGTGAGTTTTCAGTGAAATCCAATCGCTAGAAGTATGGAATACACCAACCACTCCAATTAGGAACGAACTGCCGTTGAACTTGAATTGTCCAATTTCTCACAACTATTGATTTCGGATCGAGCCCAAAACTTGGGCAACATCATAATATGGTGGGAGGAGTCATTTGGTGCGTTTTGAGTGAAATCCCATCGCTAGAAGTATAGAATACACCAACCACTCCAATTAGGAACGAACTGCCGTTGAACTTGAATTGTCCAACTTGGAACACCTATTGATTTCGGATCGAGCCCAAAACTTGGGCAACATCTTAATATGGTGGGAGGAGTCGTTTGGTTAGTTTTGAGTGAAATCCAATCGCTAGAAGTATGGAATACACCAACCACTCCAATTAGGAACGAACTGCCGTTGAACTTGAATTGTCCAAATTCTCACACCTATTGATTTCGGATCGAGCCCAAAACTTGGGCAACATCATAATATGGTGGGAGGAGTCAGTTTTTTAGTTTTGAGTGAAATCCAATCGCTAGAAGTATGGAATACACCAACCACTCCAATTAGGAACGAACTGCCGTTGAACTTGAATTGTCCAATTTGGAACACCTATTGATTTCGGATTGAGCCCAAAACTTGGTTCACATCATAATATGGTGGGAGGAGTCATTTGGTGAGTTTTGAGTGAAATCCAATCGCTAGAAGTATGGAATAGACCAACCACTCCAATTAGGAACGAACTGCCGTTGAACTTGAATTGTCCAATTTCTCACACCTATTGATTTCGGATCGAGCCCAAAACTTGGGCAACATGATAATATGGTGGGAGGAGTCATTTGGTGCGTTTTGAGTGAAATCCAATCGCTAGAAGTGTGGAATACACCAACCACTCCAATTAGGAACGAACTGCCGTTGAACATGAATTGTCGAATTTGGAACACCTATTGATTTCGGATCGGGCCCAAAACTTGGGCAACATCATAATATGGTGGGAGGAGTCATTTGGTGAGTTTTGAGTGAAATCCAATCGCTAGAAGTATGGAATAGACCAACCACTCCAATTAGGAACGAACTGCCGTTGAACTTGAATTGTCCAATTTCTCACACCTATTGATTTCGGATCGAGCCCAAAACTTGGGCAACATCATAATATGGTGGGAGGAGTCATTTGGTGCGTTTTGAGTGAAATCCCATCGCTAGAAGTATAGAATACACCAACCACTCCAATTAGGAACGAACTGCCGTTGAACTTGAATTGTCCAACTTGGAACACCTATTGATTTCGGATCGAGCCCAAAACTTGGGCAACCTCATAATATGGTGGGAGGAGTCATTTGGTGAGTTTTGGGTGAAATCCAATCGCTAGAAGTATGGAATACACCAACCACTCCAATTAGGAACGAACTGCCGTTGAACTTGAATTGTCCAATTTGGAACACCTATTGATTTCGGATTGAGCCAAAAACTTTGTCCACATCATAAAATGGTGGGAGGGGTCATTTGGTGAGTTTTGAGTGAAATCCAATCGCAAGAAGTATGGAATACACCAACCACTCCAATTAGGAACGAACTGCCGTTGAACTTGAATTGTCCAATTTCGAACACCTATTGATTTCGGATCGGGCCCAAAACTTGGGCAACATCATAATATGGTGGGAGGAGTCATTTGGTGAGTTTTGAGTGAAATCCAATCGCTAGAAGTATGGAATACACCAACCACTCCAATTAGGAACGAACTACCGTTGAACTTGAATTGTCCAAATTCTCACACCTATTGATTTCAGATCGAGCCCAAAACTTGGGCAACATCATAATATGGTGGGAGGAGTCATTTGGTTAGTTTTGAGTGAAATCCAATCGCTAGAAGTAAGGAATACACCAACCACTCCAATTAGGAATGAACTGCCGTTGAACTTGAATTGTCCAAATTCTCACACCTATTAATTTCGGATCGAGCCCAAAACTTGGGCACCATCATAATATGGTGGGAGGAGTCATTTGGTGAGTTTTGAGTGAAATCCAATCGCTAGAAGTATGGAATACACCAACCACTCCAATTAGGAACGAACTGCAGTTCAAATTGAATTGACCAATTTCTCACACCTATTGATTTCGGATCGAGCCCAAAACTTGGGCAACATCATAATATGGTGGGAGGAGTCATTTGGTGAGTTTTGAGTGAAATCCAATACCTAGAAGTATGGAATACACCAACCACTCCAATTAGGAACGAACTGCCGTTGAACTTGAATTGTCCAATTTGGAACACGTATTGATTTCGGATTGAGCCCAAAACTTGGTCCACATCATATTATGCTGGGAGGATTCATTTGGTGAGTTTTGAGTGAAATCCAATCGCTAGAAGTATGGAACACACCAACCACTCCAATTAGGAACGAACTGCCGTTGAACTTGAATTGTCGAATTTCTCACACCTATTGCTTTCGGATCGAGCCCAAAACTTGGGCAACGTCATAATATGGTGGGAGGAGTCGTTTGGTGAGTTTTGAGTGAAATCCAATCGCTAGAAGTATGGAATACACCAACCACTCCAATTTTATGAAATGCCGTTCAAATTGAATTGACCAATTTCTCACACCTATTGATTTCGGATCGAGCCCAAAACTTGGGCAACATCATAATATGGTGGGAGGAGTCATTTGGTGAGTTTTGAGTGAAATCCAATCGTTAGAAGTAAGGAATACACCAACCACTCCAATTAGGAATGAACTGCCGTTGAACTTGAATTGTCCAAATTCTCACACCTATTAATTTCGGATCGAGCCCAAAACTTGGGCAACATCATAATATGGTGTGGGGAGTCATTTGGTGAGTTTTGAGTGAAATCCAATAGCTAGAAGTATGGAATACACCAACCACTCCAATTAGGAACGAACTGCCGTTGAACTTGAATTGTCCAATTTGGAACACCTATTGATTTCGGATCGAGCCCAAAACTTGGGCAACATCATAATATGGTGGGAGGAGTCATTTGGTGAGTTTTGAGTGAAATCCAATAGCTAGAAGTATGGAATACACCAACCACTCCAATTAGGAACGAACTGCCGTGGAACATGAATTGTCGAATTTGGAACAACTATTGATATCGGATCGGGCCCTAAACTTGGGCAACATCATAATATGGTGGGAGGAGTCATTTGGTGAGTTTTGAGTGAAATCCAATCGCTAGAAGTATGGAATACACCAACCACTCCAATTAGGAACGAACTGCCGTGGAACTTGAATTGTCCAATTTGGAACACCTATTGATTTCGGATCGTGCCCAAATCTTGGGCAACGTCATAATATTGTGGGAGGAGTCATTTGGTGAGTTTTGAGTGAAATCCAATCGCTAGAAGTATGGAATACACCTTCCACTGCAATTAGGAACGAACTGCCGTTGAACATGAATTGTCGAATTTGGAACACCTATTGATTTCGGATCGGGCCCAAAACTTGGGCAACGTCATAATATGGTGGGAGGAGTCATTTGGTGAGTTTTCAGTGAAATCCAATCGCTAGAAGTAAGGAATACACCAACCACTCCAATTAGTTACGAACTGCCGTTGAACTTGAATTGTCCAAATTCTCACACCTATTGATTTTAGATCGAGCTCAAAACTTGGGCAACAACATAATATGGTGGGAGGAGTCATTTGGTTAGTTTTGAGTGAAATCCAATCGCTAGAAGTATGGAATACACCAACCACTCCAATTAGGAACGAACTGCCGTTGAACTTGAATTGTCCAATTTAGAACACCTATTAATTTCGGATCGAGCTCAAATCTTAGGCAACGTCATAATATGGTGGGAGGAGTCATTTGGTGAGTTTTGAGTGAAATCCAATCGCTAGAAGTATGGAATACACCTTCCACTCCAATTAGGAACGAACTGCCGTTGAACTTGAATTGTCCCATTTCTCACACCTATTGATTTCGGATCGAGCCCAAACCTTGGGCACCATCATAATATGGTGGGAGGAGTCATTTGGTGAGTTTTGAGTGAAATCCAATCGCTAGAAGTATGGAATACACCAACCACTCCAATTAGGAACGAACTGCAGTTCAAATTGAATTGACCAATTACTCACACCTATTGATTTCGGATCGAGCCCAAAACTTGGGCAACATCATAATATGGTGGCAGGAGTCATTTGGGGAGTTTTGAGTGAAATCCAATAGTTAGAAGTATGGAATACACCAACCACTCCAATTAGGAACGAACTGCAGTTGAACTTGAATTGTCCAATTTGGAACACCTATTGATTTCGGATCGAGCCCAAAATTTGGGCAACATCATAATATGGTGGGAGGAGTCATTTGGTGAGTTTTAAGTGAAATCCAATCGCTAGAAGTATGGAATACACCAACCACTCCAATTAGGAACGAACTGCAGTTGAACTTGAATTGTCCAATTTCTCACACCTATTGATTTCGGATCGGGCCCAAAACTTGGGCAACACCATAATATGGTGGGAGGAGTCATTTGGTGAGTTTTCAGTGAAATCCAATCGCGGGAAGTATGGAATACACCAACCACTCCAATTAGGAACGAACTGCCGTTGAACTTGAATTGTCCAAATTCACACACCTATTGATTTTAGATCGAGCCCAAAACTTGGGCAACATCATAATATGGTGGGAGGAGTCATTTGGTTAGTTTTGAGTGAAATCCAATCGCTAGAACTGTGGAATACACCAACCACTCCAATTAGGAACGAACTGCCGTTGAACTTGAATTGTCCAATTTGGAACACCTATTGATTTCGGATCGAGCTCAAATCTTAGGCAACGTCATAATATGGTGGGAGGAGTCATTTGGTGAGTTTTGAGTGAAATCCAATCGCTAGAAGTATGGAATACACCTTCCACTCCAATTAGGAACGAACTGCCGTTGAACTTGAATTGTCCAATTTCTCACACCTATTGATTTCGGATCGAGGCCAAAACTTGGGCAACATCATAATATGGTGGGAGGAGTCATTTGGTGAGTTTTGAGTGAAATCGAATCTCTAGCAGTATGGAATACACCAACCACTCCAATTTGGAACGAACTGCCGTTGAACTTGAGTTGTCCAATTTCTCACACCTATTGATTTCGGATCGAGCCCCAAACTTGGGCAACATCATAATGTGGTCGGAGGAGTCATTTGGTGAGTTTTGAGTGAAATCCAATCGCAAGAAGTCTGGAATACACCAGCCACTCCAATTAGGAACGAACTGCCGTTGAACTTGAATTGTCCAATTTCTCACACCTATTGATTTCGGATCGAGCCCAAAACTTGGGCACCATCATAATATGGTGGGAGGAGTCATTTGGTGAGTTTTGAGTGAAATCGAATCGCTAGAAGTATGGAAAACACCAACCACTCCAATTAGGAAAGAAATGCTGTTGAAATTGAATTGACCAATTTCTCACAACTATTGATTTCGGATCGAGCCCAAAACTTGGGCAACATCGTAATATGGTGGGAGGAGTCATTTGGTGAGTTTTGAGTGAAATCCAATTGCTAGAAGTATGGAATACACCAACCACTCCAATAAGGAACGAACTGCCGTTGAACTTGAATTGTCCAATTTGGAACACCTATTGATTTCGGATCGAGCCCAAAACTTTGGCAATATCATAATATGGTGGGAGGAGACATTTGGTGAGTTTTGAGTGAAATCCAATCGCTAGAAGTGTGGAATACACCAACCACTCCAATTAGGAACGAACTGCCGTTGAACTTGAATTTCCCAATTTGGAACACCTGTTGATTTCGGATCGAGCACAAAACTTGGGCAACATCATAATATGGTGGGCGGAGTCATTTGGTGAGTTTTCAGTGAAATCCAATCGCTAGAAGTGTGGAATACACCAACCACTCCAATTAGGTACGAACTGTCGTTGAACTTGAATTGTCCAATTTGGAACACCTATTGATTTCGGATCGAGCCCAAAACTTGGGCAACATCATAATATGGCTGGAGGAGTCATTTGGTTAGTTTTGAGTGAAATCCAATCGCTAGAAGTATGGAATACACCAACCACCCCAATTAGGAACGAACTGCCGTTGAACTTGAATTGTCCAATTTGGAACAACAATTGATTTCGGATCGAGCCCAAAACTTGGGCAACAACATAATATTGTCGGAGGAGTCATTTGGTGAGTTTTGAGTGAAATCCAATCGCTAGAAGTATGGAATACACCAATCACTCCAATTAGGAACGATCTGCCGTTGAACTTGAATTGTCCAATTTCTCACACCTATTGATTTCGGATCGAGCCCCAAACTTGGGCAACAGCATAATATGGTGGGAGGAGTGATTTGGTTAGTTTTGAGTGAAATCCAATCGCTAGAAGTCTGGAATACAGCAACCACTCCAATTAGGAACGAACTGCCGTTGAACTTGAATTGTCCAATTTCTCACACTTATTGATTTCGGATCAAGACCAAAACTTGGGCAACATCATAATATGGTGGGAGGAGTCATTTGGTGAGTTTTGAGTGAAATCCAATCGCTAGAAGTGTGGAATACACCAACCACTCCAATTAGGTACGAACTGTCGTTGAACTTGAATTGTCCAATTTGGAACACCTATTGATTTCGGATCGAGCCCAAAACTTGGGCAACATCATAATATGGCTGGAGGAGTCATTTGGTTAGTTTTGAGTGAAATCCAATCGCTAGAAGTATGGAATACACCAACCACCCCAATTAGGAACGAACTGCCGTTGAACTTGAATTGTCCAATTTGGAACAACAATTGATTTCGGATCGAGCCCAAAACTTGGGCAACAACATAATATTGTCGGAGGAGTCATTTGGTGAGTTTTGAGTGAAATCCAATCGCTAGAAGTATGGAATACACCAATCACTCCAATTAGGAACGATCTGCCGTTGAACTTGAATTGTCCAATTTCTCACACCTATTGATTTCGGATCGAGCCCCAAACTTGGGCAACAGCATAATATGGTGGGAGGAGTGATTTGGTGAGTTTTGAGTGAAATCCAATCGCTAGAAGTCTGGAATACAGCAACCACTCCAATTAGGAACGAACTGCCGTTGAACTTGAATTGTCCAATTTCTCACACTTATTGATTTCGGATCAAGACCAAAACTTGGGCAACATCATAATATGGTGGGAGGAGTCATTTGGTGAGTTTTGAGGGAAATCCAATCGCTAGAAGTATGGAATACACCAACCACTCCAATTTGGAACGAACTGCCATTGAACTTGAATTGTCCAATTTCTCACACCTATTGATTTCGGATCGAGCCCCAAACTTGGGCAACATCATAATATGGTGGAAGGAGTCATTTGGTGAGTTTTGAGTGAAATCCAATCGCTAGATTATGGAATACACCAACCCCACCAATTAGTAACGAACTTCCGTTGAACTTGAATATTCTAATTTCTCACACCTATTGATTTCGGATCGAGCCCAAAACTTGGGCAACATCATAATATGGTGGGAGGAGTCATTTGGAGAGTTTTGAGTGAAATCAAATCGCTAGAAGTATGGAATACACCAACCACTCCAATTAGGAACGAACTGCCGTTGAACTTGAATTGTCCAATTTCTCACACCTATTGATTTCGGATCGATCCCAAAACTTGGGCAACATCATAAAATGGTGGGAGGAGTCATTTGGTGAGTTTTGAGTGAAATCCAATTGCTAGAAGTATGGAATACACCAACCACTCCCATTAGGAACGAACTGCCATTGAACTTGAATTGTCCAATTTCTCACTCCTATTGATTTCGGATCGTACCCCAAACTTGTGCAACATAATAATATGGTGGGAGGAGTCATTGGTGAGTTTTGAGTGAAATCCAATCGCTAGAAGTATGGAATACACCAACCACTCCAATTAGGAACGAACTGCCGTAGAACTTGAATTGTCCAATTTCTCACACCTATTGATTTCGGATCGAGCCCCAAACTTGGGCAACACCATAATGGTGGGAGTTGTCATTTGGTGACTTTTGAGTGAAATCCAGTCGCTAGAAGTGTGGAATACACCAACTACTCCAATTAGGAACGAACTGCCGTTGAACTTGAATTTCCCAATTTGGAACACCTGTTGATTTCGGATCGAGCCCAAAACTTGGGCAACATCATAATATGGTGGGAGGAGTCATTTGGTGAGTTTTGAGTGAAATCCAATCGCTAGAAGTATGGAATACACCAACCACTCCAATTAGGAACGAACTGCCGTTGAACTTGAATTGTCCAATTTGAAACACCTATTGATTTCGGATCTAGCCCAAAACTTGGGCAACATCATAATATGGTGGGAGAAGTCATGTGGTGAGTTTTGAGTGAAATCCAATCGCTAGAAGTACGGAATACACCAACCACTCCAATTAGGAACGAACTGCCGTTGAACTTGAATTGTCCAATTTCTCACACCTATTGACTTCGGATCGAGCCCAAAACTTGGGCAACATCATAAAATGGTGGGAGGAATCATTTGGTTAGTTTTGAGTGAAATCCAATCGCTAGAAGTATGGAATACACCGACCACTCCAATTAGGAACGAACTGCCGTTGAACTTGAATTGTCCAATTTGAAACACCTATTGATTTCGGATCTAGCCCAAAACTTGGGCAACATCATAATATGGTGGGAGGAGTCATGTGGTGAGTTTTGAGTGAAATCCAATCGCTAGAAGTACGGAATACACCAACCACTCCAATTAGGAACGAACTGCCGTTCAACTTGAATTGTCCAATTTCTCACACCTATTGACTTCGGATCGAGCCCAAAACTTGGGCAACATCATAATATGGTGGGAGGAGTCATTTGGTTAGTTTTGAGTGAAATCCAATCGCTAGAAGTACGGAATACACCAACCACTTCGATTAGGAACGAACTGCCGTTGAACTTGAATTGTCCAATTTCTCACACTTATTGATTTCGGATCAAGACCAAAACTTGGGCAACATCATAATATGGTGGGAGGAGTCATTTGGTGAGTTTTGAGTGAAATCCAATCGCTAGAAGTATGGAATACACCAACCACTCCAATTTGGAACAAACTGCCATTGAACTTGAATTGTCCAATTTCTCACACCTATTGATTTCGGATCGAGCCCCAAACTTGGGCAACATCATAATATGGTGGAAGGAGTCATTTGGTGAGTTTTGAGTGAAATCCAATCGCTAGAAGTATGGAATACACCAACCCCTCCAATTAGTAACGAACTTCCGTTGAACTTGAATATTCTAATTTCTCACACCTATTGATTTCGGATCGAGCCCAAAACTTGGGCAACATCATAATATGGTGGGAGGAGTCATTTGGAGAGTTTTGAGTGAAATCGAATCGCTAGAAGTATGGAATACACCAACCACTCCAATTAGGAACGAACTGCCGTTGAACTTGAATTGTCCAATTTCTCACACCTATTGATTTCGGATCGATCCCAAAACTTGGGCAACATCATAAAATGGTGGGAGGAGTCATTTGGTGAGTTTTGAGTGAAATCCAATTGCTAAAAGTATGGAATACACCAACCACTCCCATTAGGAACGAACTGCCATTGAACTTGAATTGTCCAATTTCTCACTCCTATTGATTTCGGATCGTACCCCAAACTTGTGCAACATAGTAATATGGTGGGAGGAGTCATTGGTGAGTTTTGAGTGAAATCCAATCGCTAGAAGTATGGAATACACCAACCACTCCAATTAGGAACGAACTGCCGTTGAACTTGAATTGTCCAATTTCTCACACCTATTGATTTCGGATCGAGCCCCAAACTTGGGCAACACCATAATGGTGGGAGTTGTCATTTGGTGAGTTTTGAGTGAAATCCAGTCGCTAGAAGTGTGGAATACACCAACTACTCCAATTAGGAACGAACTGCCGTTGAACTTGAATTTCCCAATTTGGAACACCTGTTGATTTCGGATCGAGCCCAAAACTTGGGCAACATCATAATATGGTGGGAGGAGTCATTTGGTGAGTTTTGAGTGAAATCCAATCGCTAGAAGTATGGAATACACCAATCACTCCAATTAGGAACGAACTGCCGTTGAACTTGAATTGTCCAATTTGAAACACCTATTGATTTCGGATCTTGCCCAAAACTTGGGCAACATCATAATATGGTGGGAGGAGTCATGTGGTGAGTTTTGAGTGAAATCCAATCGCTAGAAGTACGGAATACACCAACCACTCCAATTAGGAACGAACTGCCGTTGAACTTGAATTGTCCAATTTCTCACACCTATTGACTTCGGATCGAGCCCAACACTTGGGCAACATCATAAAATGGTGGGAGGAGTCATTTGGTGAGTTTTGAGTGAAATCCAATCGCTAGAAGTATGGAATACACCAACCAGTCCAACTAGGAACGAACTGCCGTTGAACTTGAATTGTCCAATTTGGAACACCTATTGATTTCGGATCGTGACCAAAACTTGGGTAACATCATAATATGGTGGGAGGAGTCATTTGGTGAGTTTTGAGTGAAATCCAATCGCTAGAAGTATGGAATACACCAACCAGTCCAACTAGGAACGAACTGCCGTTGAACTTGAATTGTCCAATTTGGAACACCTATTGATTTCGGATCGTGACCAAAACTTGGGCAACAACAAAATATGGTGGGAGGAGTCATTTGGTGAGTTTTGAGTGAAATCCAATCGCTAGAAGTATGGAATACACCAACCGCTCCAATTAGGAACGAACTGCCGTTGAACTTGAATAGTTCAATTTCTCAGACCCATTGATTTCGGATCGAGCCCAAAACTTGGACAACATCATTATATGGTGGGAGGACTCATTTGGTTAGTTTTGAGTGAAATCCAATCGCTAGAAGTATGGAATACACCAACCACTCCAATTAGGAACGAACTGCCGTTGAACTTGAATTGTCCAATTTCTCACACCTATTGATTTCGGATCGAGCCCAAAACATGGGCAACTTCATAATATGGTGGGAGGAGTCATTTGGTGAGTTTTGAGTGAAACCCAATCGCTAGACGTATGGAATACACCAACCACTCCAATTAGGAACGAACTGCCGTTGAACTTGAATTGTCCAATTTGCAACACCTATTGATTTCGGATCGAGCCCCAAACTTGGGCAACATCATAATATGGTGGAAGGAGTCATTTGGTGAGTTTTGAGTGAAATCCAATCGCTAGAAGTATGGAATACACCAACCACTCCAATTAGGAACGAACTGCCGTTGAACTTGAATTGTCCAATTTCTCACACCTATTGATTTCGGATCGAGCCCAAAACTTGGGCAACTTCATAATATGGTGGGAGGAGTCATTTGGTGAGTTTTGAGTGAAACCCAATCTTTAGCAGTACGGAATACACCAACCACTCCAGTTGGTAACGAACTGCCGTTGAACTTGAATTGTCCAATTTGGAACCCCTATTGATTTAGGATCGAGCCCAAAACTTGGGCAGCATCATAATATGGTGGGAGGAGTCATTTGGTGAGTTTTGAGTGAAATCCAATCGCTAGAAGTATGGAATACACCAACCACTCCAATTAGGAACGAATTGCCGTTGAACTTGAATAGTTCAATTTCTCAGACCTATTGATTTCAGATCGAGCCCAAAACTTGGGCAACAACATAATATGGTGGGAGGAGTCATTTGGTGAGTTTTGAGTGAAATCCAATCGCTAGACGTATGGAATACACCAACCACTCCAATTAGGAACGAACTGCCGTTGAACTTCAATTGTCCAATTTCTCACACCTATTGATTTCGGATCGAGCCCAAAACTTGGGCAACTTCATAATATGGTGGGAGGAGTCATTTGGTGAGTTTTGAGTGAAACCCAATCTTTAGCAGTACGGAATACACCAACCACTACAGTTGGTAACGAACTGCCGTTGAACTTGAATTGTCCAATTTGGAACACCTATTGATTTAGGATCGAGCCCAAAACTTGGGCAACATCATAATATGGTGGGAGGAGTCATTTGGTGAGTTTTGAGTGAAATCCAATCGCTAGAAGTATGGAATACACCAACCACTCCAATTAGGAACGAACTGCCGTTGAACTTGAATTCTCCAATTTCTCACACCTATTGATTTCGGATCGAGCCCCAAACTTGGGCAACAACATAATACGGTGGGAGGAGTCATTTGGTGAGTTTTGAGTGAAATCCAATCGCTAGAAGTATGGAATACACCAACCACTCCAATTAGGAACGAATTGCCGTTGAACTTGAATAGTTCAATTTCTCAGACCTATTGATTTCAGATCGAGCCCAAAACTTGGGCAACAACATAATATGGTGGGAGGAGTCATTTGGTGAGTTTTGAGTGAAATCCAATCGCTAGACGTATGGAATACACCAACCACTCCAATTAGGAACGAACTGCCGTTGAACTTCAATTGTCCAATTTCTCACACCTATTGATTTCGGATCGAGCCCAAAACTTGGGCAACTTCATAATATGGTGGGAGGAGTCATTTGGTGAGTTTTGAGTGAAACCCAATCTTTAGCAGTACGGAATACACCAACCACTACAGTTGGTAACGAACTGCCGTTGAACTTGAATTGTCCAATTTGGAACACCTATTGATTTAGGATCGAGCCCAAAACTTGGGCAACATCATAATATGGTGGGAGGAGTCATTTGGTGAGTTTTGAGTGAAATCCAATCGCTAGAAGTATGGAATACACCAACCACTCCAATTAGGAACGAACTGCCGTTGAACTTGAATTCTCCAATTTCTCACACCTATTGATTTCGGATCGAGCCCCAAACTTGGGCAACAACATAATACGGTGGGAGGAGTCATTTGGTGAGTTTTGAGTGAAATCCAATCGCTAGAAGTATGGAATACACCAACCACTCCAATTAGGAACGAACTGCCGTTGAACTTGAATTGTCCAATTTGGAACACTTATTGATTTCGGACCGAGCCCCAAACTTGGGCAACATCATATTATGGTGGGAGGAGTCATTTGGTTAGTTTTGAGTGGAATCCAATCGCTAGAAGTATGGAATACACCAACCACTCCAATTAGGAACGAACTGCCGTTGAACTTGAATAGTCCAATCTCTCAGATCTATTGATTTCAGATCGAGCCCAAACTTGGGCAACAACATAATATGGTGGGAGGAGTCATTTGGTGAGTTTTGATTGAAATCCAATCGCTAGACGTATGGAATACACCAACCACTCCAATTAGGAACGAACTGCCGTTGAACTTGAATTGTCCAATTTGCAACACCTATTGATTTCGGATCGAGCCCCAAACTTGGGCAACATCATAATATGGTGGAAGGAGTCATTTGGTGAGTTTTGAGTGAAATCCAATCGCTAGAAGTATGGAATACACCAACCACTCCAATTTGGAACAAACTCCCATTGAACTTGAATTGTCCAATTTCTCACACCTATTGATTTCGGATCGAGCCCCAAACTTGGGCAACATCATAATATGGTGGAAGGAGTCATTTGGTGAGTTTTGAGTGAAATCCAATCGCTAGAAGTATGGAATACACCAACCCCTCCAATTAGTAACGAACTTCCGTTGAACTTGAATGTTCTAATTTCTCACACCTATTGATTTCGGATCGAGCCCAAAACTTGGGCAACATCATAACATGGTGGGAGGAGTCATTTGGTGAGTTTTGAGTTAAATCCAATCGCTAGAAGTATGGAATACACCAACCACTCCAATTAGGAACGAACTGCCGTTGAACTTGAATTTTCCAATTTGGAACACCTATTGATTTAGGACCGGGCCCCAAACTTGGGGCAACATCATAATATGGTGGGAGGAGTCATTTGGTGAGTTTTGTGTGAAATCCAATCGCTAGAAGTATGGAATACACCAACCACTCCAATTAGGAACGAACTGCCGTTGAACTTGAATTGTCCAATTTCTCACTCCTATTGATTTCGGATCGTGCACCAAACTTGGGCAACATCATAATATGGTGGGAGGAGTCATTTGGTGAGTTTTGAGTGAAATCCAATTGCTAGAAGTATGGAATACACCAACCACTCCAATTAGGAACGAACTGCCGTTGAACTTGAATTGTCCAATTTCTCAAACCTATTGATTTCGGATCGAGCCCCAAACTTGGGCAACATTATATTATGGTGGGAGGAGTCATTTGGTGAGTTTTGAGTGAAATCCAACGGCTAGAAGTATGGAATACACCAACCACTCCAATTAGGAACGAACTGCCGTTGAACTTGAATTGTCCAATTTCTCACACTTATTGATTTCGGACCGAGCCCCAAACTTGGGCAACATCATATTATGGTGGGAGGAGTCATTTGGTTAGTTTTGAGTGGAATCCAATCGCTAGAAGTATGGAATACACCAACCACTCCCATTAGGAATGAACTGTCGTTGAACTTGAATTGTCCAATTTGGAACACGTATTGATTTCGGATCAAGCCCAAAACTTGGGCAACATCATAATATGGTGGGAGGACTCATTTTTTGTGTTTTGAGTGAAATCCAATCGCTAGAAGTATGGAATACAACAACTACTCCGATTAGGAACGAACTGTCATTTAAATTGAATTGACCAATTTCTCACTCCTATTGATTTCGGATCAAGCCCAAAACTTGGGCAACATCATAATATGGTGGGAGGAGTCATTTGGTGAGTTTTGAGTGAAATCCAATCGCTAGAAGTATGGAATACACCAACCACTCCAATTAGGAACGAACTTCCGTTGAACTTGAATTGTCCAATTTGGAACACCTATTGATTTCGGATCGAGCCCAAAACTTGGGCAACATCATAATATGGTGGGAGGAGTCATTTGGTGAGTTTTGAGTGAAATCCAATCGCTAGAAGTATGGAATACACCAACCACCCCAATTAGGAACGAACTGCCGTTGAACTTGAATTGTCCAATTTCTCACACCTATTGATTTAGGACCGGGCCCCAAACTTGGGGCAACATCATAATATGGTGGCAGGAGTCATTTGGTGAGTTTTGAGTGAAATCCAATCGCTAGAAGAATGGAATACACCAACCACTCCAATTAGGAACGAACTGCCGTTGAACTCGAATTGTCCAATTTGGAACACCTATCGATTTCGGATCGAGCCCAAAACTTGGGCAACATCATAATATGGTGGGAGGAGTCATTTGGTGAGTTTTGAGTGAAATCCAATCATTAGAAGTATCGAATACACCAACCACTCCTATTAGGAACGAACTGCCGTTGAACTTGAATTGTCCAATTTCTCACACCTATTGATTTCGGACCGAGCCCCAAACTTGGGCAACATCATAATATGGTGGGAGGAGTCATTTGGTGAGTTTTGAGTGAAATCCAATCGCTAGAAGGATGGAATACACCAACCACTCCCATATGGAACGAACTGCCGTTGAACTTGAATTGTCCAATTTCTCACACCTATTTATTTCGGATCAAACCCAAAACTTGGGAAACATCATAATATGGTGGGAGGAGTCATTTGGTGAGTTTTGAGTGAAATCCAATCGCTAGAAGTATGGAATACCCCAACCACACCCATTAGGAACGAACTGTCGTTGAACTTGAATTGCCCAATTTCTCACTCCTATTGATTTCGGATCGTGCACCAAACTTGGGCAACATCATAATATGGTGGGAGGAGTCATTTGGTGAGTTTTGAGTGAAATCCAATCGCTAGAAGTATGGAATACCCCAACCACTCCCATTAGGAACGAACTGTCGTTGAACTTGAATTGCCCAATTTCTCACTCCTATTGATTTCGGATCGTGCACCAAACTTGGGCAACATCATAATATGGTGGGAGGAGTCATTTGGTGAGTTTTGAGTGAAATCCAATCGCTAGAAGTATGGAATACACCAACCACTCCAATTAGGAACGAACTGCCGTTGAACTTGAATTGTCCAATTTCTCACACTTATTGATTTCGGACCGAGCCCCAAACTTGGGCAACATCATAATATGGTGGGAGGAGTCATTTGGTGAGTTTTGAGTGAAATCCAATCGCTAGAAGTATGGAATACACCAACCACTCCAATTAGGAACGAACTTCCGTTGAACTTGAATTGTCCAATTTGGAACACCTATTGATTTCGGATCGAGCCCAAAACTTGGGCAACATCATAATATGGTGGGAGGAGTCATTTGGTGAGTTTTGAGTGAAATCCAATCGCTAGAAGTATGGAATACACCAACCACCCCAATTAGGAACGAACTGCCGTTGAACTTGAATTGTCCAATTTCTCACACCTATTGATTTAGGACCGGGCCCCAAACTTGGGGCAACATCATAATATGGTGGCAGGAGTCATTTGGTGAGTTTTGAGTGAAATCCAATCGCTAGAAGTATGGAATACACCAACCACTCCAATTAGGAACGAACTGCCGTTGAACTCGAATTGTCCAATTTGGAACACCTATCGATTTCGGATCGAGCCCAAAACTTGGGCAACATCATAATATGGTGGGAGGAGTCATTTGGTGAGTTTTGAGTGAAATCCAATCACTAGAAGTATGGAATACACCAACCACTCCTATTAGGAACGAACTGCCGTTGAACTTGAATTGTCCAATTTCTCACACCTATTGATTTCGGACCGAGCCCCAAACTTGGGCAACATCATAATATGGTGGGAGGAGTCATTTGGTGAGTTTTGAGTGAAATCCAATCGCTAGAAGGATGGAATACAACAACCACTACCATATGGAACGAACTGCCGTTGAACTTGAATTGTCCAATTTCTCACACCTATTTATTTCGGATCAAACCCAAAACTTGGGAAACATCATAATATGGTGGGAGGAGTCATTTGGTGAGTTTTGAGTGAAATCCAATCGCTAGAAGTATGGAATACCCCAACCACTCCCATTAGGAACGAACTGTCGTTGAACTTGAATTGCCCAATTTCTCACTCCTATTGATTTCGGATCGTGCACCAAACTTGGGCAACATCATAATATGGTGGGAGGAGTCATTTGGTGAGTTTTGAGTGAAATCCAATCGCTAGAAGTATGGAATACCCCAACCACTCCCATTAGGAACGAACTGTCGTTGAACTTGAATTGCCCAATTTCTCACTCCTATTGATTTCGGATCGTGCACCAAACTTGGGCAACATCATATTATGGTGGGAGGAGTCATTTGGTTAGTTTTGAGTGGAATCCAATCGCTAGAAGTGTGGAATACACCAACCACTCCCATTAGGAATGAACTGTCGTTGAACTTGAATTGTCCAATTTGGAACACGTATTGATTTCGGATCGAGCCCAAAACTTGGGCAACATCATAATATGGTGGGAGGACTCATTTTTTGTGTTTTGAGTGAAATCCAATCGCTAGACGTATGGAATACACCAACCACTCCAATTAGGAACGAACTGTCGTTGAAATTGAATTGACCAATTTCTCACACCTATTGATTTCGGATCGAGCCCAAAACTTGGGCAACATCATAATATGGTGGGAGGAGTCATTTGGTGAGTTTTGAGTGAAATCCAATCGCTAGAAGGATGGAATACACCAACCACTCCCATATGGAACGAACTGCCGTTGAACTTGAATTGTCCAATTTCTCACACCTATTTATTTCGGATCAAACCCAAAACTTGGGAAACATCATAATATGGCGGGAGGAGTCATTTGGCGAGTTTTGAGTGAAATCCAATCGCTAGAAGTATGGAATACACCAACCACTCCAATTAGGAACGAACTTCCGTTGAACTTGAATTGTCCAATTTGGAACACCTATTGATTTCGGATCGAGCCCAAAACTTGGGCAACATCATAATATGGTGGGAGGAGTCATTTGGTGAGTTTTGAGTGAAATCCAATCGCTAGAAGTATGGAATACACCAACCACTCCAATTAGGAACGAACTGCCGTTGAACTTGAATTCTCCAATTTCTCACACCTATTGATTTAGGACCGGGCCCCAAACTTGGGGCAACATCATAATATGGTGGCAGGAGTTATTTGGTGAGTTTTGAGTGAAATCCAATCGCTAGAAGTATGGAATACACCAACCACTCCAATTAGGAACAAACTGCCGTTGAACTTGAATTGTCCAATTTGGAACACCTATTGATTTCGGATCAAACCCAAAACTTGGGCAAAATCATAATATGGTGGGAGGAGTCATTTGGTGAGTTTTGACTGAGATCCAATCGCTAGAAGTTTGGAATACACCAACCACTCCCATTAGGAACGAACTGCCGTTGAACTTGAATTGTCCAATTTCTCACACCTATTGATTTCGGATCGAACCCCAAACTTGTGCAACATCATAATATGGTGGGAGGAGTCATTTGGTGAGTTTTGAGTGAAATCCAATCGCTAGAAGTATGGAATACACCAACCACTCCAATTAGGAATGAACTGCCATTGAACTTGAATTGTCCAATTTCTCACACCTATTGATTTCGGATCGAGCCCCAAACTTGGGCAACATTATTATATGGTGGGAGGAGTCATTTGGTGAGTTTTGAGTGAAATCCAATCGCTAGAAGTATGGAATACACCAACCACTCCCATTAGGAACGAACTGCCGTTGAACTTGAATTGTCCAATTTCTCACACCTATTGATTTCAGACCGAGCCCCAAACTTGGGCAACATCATAATTTGGTGGGAGGATTCATTTGGTGAGTTTTGAGTGAAATCCAATCGCTAGAAGTATGGAATACACCAACCACTCCCATTAGGAACGAACTGCCGTTGAATTTGAATTGTCCAATTTCTCGCACCTATTGATTTCGGATCAAACCCAAAACTTGGGCAAAATCATAATATGGTGGGAGGAGTCATTTGGTGAGTTTTGACTGAGATCCAATCGCTAGAAGTTTGGAATACACCAACCACTCCCATTAGGAACGAACTGCCGTTGAACTTGAATTGTCCAATTTCTCACACCTATTGATTTCGGATCGAACCCCAAACTTGTGCAACATCATAATATGGTGGGAGGAGTCATTTGGTGAGTTTTGAGTGAAATCCAATCGCTAGAAGTATGTGATCGGTTCATAATTGTATATCATTTTGTACCCTTCTAGCTTATGAATTGGTTATGTTTTTTAGTTAAACTTGTGCTTTTAATCTTTCTTGTGTTTATCTTTCAGTTCATTGAGTTTTAGGTAACAATGATGGCTTTGGATAGGAAATGATGCAATCCATGCATGATAGGGCCTGATTTGGGTGAATGGAAGAAGGTCTTAAAGACAAACTAATTTTGGCTACAGCCCATTTCCAGCCCAGTTTTGTAGGTCAACTTCTTGGCCTTGGATCAGCATTCTCTGGGGCTCGGATGAGGTGAAGATCTTCATGAAACTTGTTCCAATGGGTGTCTACTACAACATATCTAAATTGCATCCCAATTGAACATATCTGGAGTCCTCAGCCCATCCAACACTGAACCCTGCTCAGGAGGATTTGCAGCTGCCAGCTTTGTCATGTGCCTCCATGTGCCTCCTTTTAGCCATGTGCCTCACCCCAGCTATAACTGACTTTGCACCCAGCATAATGAGTGAAGTGGGGAGGCGTTCCAGCTATGAAATTCTAAAGGAGCAAGTTGGTACATGCTGGAGCTATTATTGAGAAAGCATGTGCATGCATGGGAAGCAAAGAGAAAGGAGAGAGGGAAGAATGAGGAATGATGAGAGGCATTTTGCTTCAGCCTTTGAACATGGGAATTGAATTGGCAGATCACTTTGGAGCTGGAAATCAGGTTTTAATTGAAAGAGGAAGCATGTGCATGCATGTGAATCAAAAAGGAAAGAAAAGATGAAATGAAGTCAATTCCAGTCTCTGTTCGGCTGCCAACTTGCAAGGGCCAAAACACACACTTCTACTGGTCCGATGGAAATACTTTCTTCATAGAAGTTGTTCCAATGGGTGTCTAGTATAACATATCCAAATTTGAGCCCCATGGGATACGTTTTGAAACCTCTGGCCTTCCTACACCAATACTGGTTCAGAAAACTCGTTTTTCAGCAACCAAAAGGCAACCACATGGGTTGGCAGCAAAGGGCAGCCACATCTGACCACCTTTGAACCCATGTGATGAAAGCTTGAGGTGCAGCAAAAGATGAAGGATGGTGTGGGAATTCATCATGTTGTTCCTCCCTCTTAGCCCTATAAATAGAGAAGCCTTCAAGCTTCAAAACACACCCCAAGGGGGGGAGCTCTCAAACACTTCTCTAGAGCTCCCTTCCCTTCTCTCCCTCAAATTCTCTTAGTTTCCTTTCAAGTTGTCAATTGTTGTAACAAAATGAGTTTACTAAATTTTCCTTCAAGTTTTCTTAGTTCCACTTTACTTTTATTTGTAATGTACATTCTTTCTTAAGTATTCAAGTTTAATTAGTTTCCAAGTTTCAATTATGATTTTTGTTCTTATTCATTATGCTTATAAGTTAATATGCTAGTTTGAATGATTGATAACCATTTAGGCTTGCATGTTAGCTATCTTGGTTTGAATTAAGAGTAGACACCATGCTTTAATTCGAATTGAACTATGAATAGGAAGAGTATGTATGGACATTCGACAACAGGGATTAGATACATGCTTGGTTGTTTAAATTGTTCTTCTATACTTAATGGGTTCCTAATGCTTAGTTTTAGGTTAGACAACAAATGATCAAATTAGGGAATTAGGAACACAAGGTTATGACCAAACACCATGGCTTAATCATACTTTAGCTAGAATCAATCCGTTAATCTAATTGAACTTGGGAACTTATTTGCTTGAGTTATTTCTTTTTTTTCTTGTTTTATTTATTTTCTTTTTCAATTCTATTTTGTGTAGGGGAAACAAATTGGATCATTCAATCACCAATCCTCGAGGGATCGACCTCGCACTTACATATGCTATACTACCGAACGGCTCGTGCACTTGCGAGTATCACAAGTTGAGGATGCAGATGAATCCATTTTGGTGCAGCTGAATCGACGCAACAGTATGGAATACACCAACCACTCCAATTAGGAACGAACTGCCGTTGAACTTGAATTGTCCAATTTGGAACACCTATTGATTTCGGATCGAGCCAAAAACTTGGACAACATCATAATATGATGGGAGGAGTCATTTGGTGTGTTTTGAGTGAAATCCAATCGCTAGAATAATGGAATAAACCAACCATTCCAATTAGGAACGAACTGCCGTTGAACTTGGATTGTCCAATTTCTTACACCTATTGATTTCGGATCGAGCCCAAAACTCGGGCAACATCATAATATGGTGGGAGGAGATATTTGGTGTGTTTTGAGTGAAATCCAATCGCTAGAACTATGAATTACCCCAAACCCTCCAATTTGGAACGAACTTCCTTTGAACTTGAATTGTCCAATTTCTTACAACTATTGATTTCGGATCGAGCCCAAAACGTGGGCAACATCATAATATGATGGGAGGAGTCATTTAGTGAGTTTTGAGTGAAATCCAATCGCTAGACGTATGGAATACACCAACCACTCCAATTAGGAACGAACTGTCGTTGAAATTGAATTGACCAATTTCTCACACCTATTGATTTCGGATTGGTCCCAAAACATGGGCAACATCATAATATGGTGAGAGGAGTCATTTGGTGAGTTTTGAGTGAAATCCAATCGCTAGAAGTATGGAATACACCAACCACTCCAATTAGGAACGAACTGACGTTGAACTTGAATTGTACAATTTGGAACACCTATTGATTTCGGATCGAGCCCCAAACTTGGGCAACATCATAATACGGTGGGAAGAGTCATTTGGTGAGTTTTGAGTGAAATCCAATCGCTAGAAGTATGGAAAACACCAACCACTCCAATTAGGAACGAACTGCCGTTGAACTTGAATTGTCCAATTTGGAACTCCTATTGATTTCAGATCGAGCCCAAAACTTGGGCAACATCATAATATGGTGGGAGGAGTCATTTGGTGAGTTTTGAGTGAAATCCAATCGCTAGACGTATGGAATACACCAACCACTCCAATTAGGAACGAACTGTCGTTGAAATTGAATTGACCAATTTCTCACACCTATTGATTTCGGATCGAGCCCAAAACATGGGCAACATCATAATATGGTGGGAGGAGTCATTTGGTGAGTTTTGAGTGAAATATAATCGGTAGAAATATGGAATACACCAACCACACCAGTTAGGAAGGACTGCCGTTGAACTTGAATTGTCCATTTTGGAACACCTATAGATTTCGGATCGAGCCCAAAACTTGGGCAAGATCATAATATGGTGGGAGGAGTCATTTCGTGAGTTTTGAGTGAAATCCAATCTTTAGAAGTATGGAATACAGCAACCACTCGAATTAGGAACGAACTGCCGTTGAACTTGAATTGTCCAATTTCTCACACCTATTGATTTCGGATCGAGCCCCAAACTTGGGCAACATCATAATATGGTGGGAAGAGTCATTTGGCGAGTTTTGAGTGAAATCCAATCGCTAGAAGTATGGAATACACCAACCACTCCAGTTAGGAACGAACTGCCGTTGAACTTGAATTGTCCAATTTGGAACACCTATTGATTTCGGATCGAGCCCAAAACTTGGGCAACATCATAATATGGTGGGAGGAGTCATTTGGTGAGTTTTGAGTGAAATCCAGTCGCTAGAAGTATGGAATACACCAACCACTCCAATTAGTTACGAACTGCCGTTGAACTTGAATTGTCCATTTTGGAACACCTATTGATTTCGGATCGAGCCCAAAACTTGGGCAAGATCATAATATGGTGGGAGGAGTCATTTCGTGAGTTTTGAGTGAAATCCAATCTTTAGAAGTATGGAATACAGCAACCACTCGAATTAGGAACGAACTGCCGTTGAACTTGAATTGTCCAATTTCTCACACCTATTGATTTCGGATTGAGCCCCAAACTTGGGCAACATCATAATATGGTGGGAAGAGTCATTTGGCGAGTTTTGAGTGAAATCCAATCGCTAGAAGTATGGAATACACCAACCACTCCAGTTAGGAATGAACTGCCGTTGAACTTGAATTGTCCAATTGGGAACACCTATTGATTTCGGATCGAGCCCGAAACTTGGGCAACATCATAATATGGTGGGAGGAGTCATTTGGTGGGTTTTGAGTGAAATCCAATCGCTAGAAGTATGGAATACACCAACCACTCCGATTAGGAACGAACTGCTGTTGAACTTGAATTGTCCAATTTGGAACACCTATTGATTTCGGATCGAGCCCAAAACTTGGGCAACAGCATAATATGGTGGGAGGAGTCATTTGGTTAGTTTTGAGTGAAATCCAATCGCTAGAAGTACGGAATACACCAACCACTCCAATTAGGAACGAACTGCCGTTGAACTTGAATTGACCAATTTCTCACACCTATTTATTTCGGATCGAGCCCGAAACCTGGGCAACATCATAATATGGTGGGAGGAGTCATTTGGTGAGTTTTGAGTGAAATCCAATCGCTAGAAGTATGGAATACACCAACCACTCCAATTAGGAACGAACTGCCGTTGAACTTGAATTGACCAATTTCTCACACCTATTGATTTCGGATCGAGCCCGAAACTTGGGCAACATCATAATATGGTGGGAGGAGTCATTTGGTGAGTTTTGAGTGAAATCCAATCGCAAGAAGTATGGAATACACGAACCACTCCAGTTAGGAACGAACAGCCGTTGAACTTGAATTGTTCAATTTCTCACACCTATTGATTTTGGATCGAGACCAAAACTTGGGCAACATCATAATATGGTGGGAGGAGTCATTCGGTGAGTTTTGAGTGAAATCCAATCGCAAGAAGTATGGAATACACCAACCACTCCAGTTAGGAACGAACTGCCGTTGAACTTCAATTGTCCAATTTCTCACACCTTTTGATTTCGGACCGAGCCCCAAACTTGGGCAACATCATAATATGGTGGGAGTAGTCATTTTGTGAGTTTTGATTGAAATCCAATCGCTAGAAGTATGGAATACACCAAGCACTCCAATTGGGAACGAACTGCCGTTGAACTTGAATTGTCCAATTTGGAACTCCTATTGATTTTGGATCGAGACCAAAACTTGGGCAACATCATAATATGGTGAGAGGAGTCATTTGGTGAGTTTTGAGTGAAATCCAATCGCTAGAAGTATGGAATACACCAACCACTCCAATTAGGAACGAACTGACGTTGAACTTGAATTGTACAATTTGGAACACCTATTGATTTCGGATCGAGCCCCAAACTTGGGCAACATCATAATACGGTGGGAAGAGTCATTTGGTGAGTTTTGAGTGAAATCCAATCGCTAGAAGTATGGAAAACCCCAACCACTCCAATTAGGAACGAACTGCCGTTGAACTTGAATTGTCCAATTTGGAACTCCTATTGATTTCGGATCGAGCCCAAAACTTGGGCAACATCATAATATGGTGGGAGGAGTCATTTGGTGAGTTTTGAGTGAAATCCAATCGCTAGACGTATGGAATACACCAACCACTTCAATTAGGAACGAACTGTCGTTGAAATTGAATTGACCAATTTCTCACACCTATTGATTTCGGATCGAGCCCAAAACATGGGCAACATCATAATATGGTGGGAGGAGTCATTTGGTGAGTTTTGAGTGAAATATAATCGCTAGAATTATGGAATACACCAACCACACCAGTTAGGAAGGACTGCCGTTGAACTTGAATTGTCCATTTTGGAACACCTATAGATTTCGGATCGAGCCCAAAACTTGGGCAAGATCATAATATGGTGGGAGGAGTCATTTCTTGAGTTTTGAGTGAAATCCAATCTTTAGAAGTATGGAATACAGCAACCACTCGAATTAGGAACGAACTGCCGTTGAACTTGAATTGTCCAATTTCTCACACCTATTGATTTCGGATTGAGCCCCACACTTGGGCAACATCATAATATGGTGGGAGTAGTCATTTTGTGAGTTTTGAGTGAAATCCAATCGCTAGAAGTATGGAATACACCAAGCACTCCAATTGGGAACGAACTGCCGTTGAACTTGAATTGTCCAATTTGGAACACCTATTGATTTCGGATCGCGCCCAAAACTTGGGCAACATCATAATATGGTGGGAGGAGTCATTTGGTGTGTTTTGAGTGAAATCCAATCGCTAGAAGTATGGAATACACGAACAACTCCAATTAGGAACGAACTGCCGTTGAACTTGAATTGTTAAATTTCTCACACCTATTGATTTCGGATCGAGCCGAAAACTTGGGCACCTTCATAATATGCTGTGAGGAGTGATTTGGTGAGTTTTGAGTGAAATACAATCGCTAGAAGTATGGAATACACCAACCACTCCAATTAGGAAAGAACTGTCGTTGAAATTGAATTGACCAATTTCTCACACCAATTGAATTAGGATCGAGCCCAAAACTTGGGCAACATCATAATATGGTGGGAGGAGTCATTTGGTGAGTTTTGAGTGAAATCCAGTCGCTAGAAGTATGGAATACACCAACCACTCCAATTAGGAACGAACTGCCGTTGAACTTGAATTGTCCAATTTGGAACACCTATTGATTTCGGATCGAGCCCAAAACTTGGGCAACAGCATACTATGGTGGGAGGAGTCATTTGGTGAGTTTTCAGTGAAATCCAATCGCTACAAGTATGGAATACACCAACCACTCAAATTAGGAACGAACTGCCGTTGAACTTGAATTGTCCAATTTGGAACACCTATTGATTTCGGATCGAGCCCAAAACTTGGGCAACATCATAATATGGTGGGAGGACTCATTTGATGAGTTTTGAGTGAAATCCAATCGCTCGAAGTATGGAATACACCAACCACTCCAATTAGGAACGAACTGCCGTTGAACTTGAATTGTCCAATTTCTCACACCGATTGATTTCGGATCGAGCCCAAAACTTGGGCAACATCATAATATGGTGGGAGGAGTCATTTGGTGAGTTTTGAGTGAAATCCAATCGCTAGAAGTATGGAATACACCAACCACTCCAACTAGGAACGAACTGCCGTTGAACTTGAATTGCCCAATTTCTCACACCTATTGATTTCGGATCGAGCCCAAAACTTGGGCAACATCATAATATGGTGGGAGGAGTCATTTGGTGATTTTTGAGTGAAATCCAATCGCTAGAAGTATGGAATACAACAACCACTCCAATTAGGAACGAACTGCCGTTGAACTTGAATTGTCCAATTTCTCATACCTATTGATTTCGGATCGAGCCCCAAACTTGGGCAACATCATAATATGGTGGGAGGAGTCATTTGGTGAGTTTTGAGTGAAATCCAATCGCTAGAAGTATGGAATACACCAACCACTCCAATTAGGAACGAACTGCCGTTGAACTTGAATTGTCCAATTTGGAACACCTATTGATTTCAGATCGAGCCCAAAACTTGGGCAACAGCATACTATGGTGGGAGGAGTCATTTGGTGAGTTTTCAGTGAAATCCAATCGCTAGAAGTATGGAATACACCAACCACTCAAATTAGGAACGAACTGCCGTTGAACTTGAATTGTCCAATTTGGAACACCTATTGATTTCGGATCGAGCCCAAAACTTGGGAAACATCATAACATGGTGGGAGGAGTCATTTGGTTAGTTTTGAGTGAAATCCAATCGCTAGAAGTATGGAATACACCAACCACTCAAATTAGGAACGAACTGCCGTTGAACTTGAATTGTCCAATTTGGAACACCTATTGATTTCGGATCGAGCCCAAAACTTGGGCAACATCATAATATGGTGGGAGGAGTCATTTGGTGAGTTTTGAGTGAAATCCAATCGCTAGAAGTACGGAATACACCAACCACTCCAATTAGGAACGAACTACCGTTGAACTTGAATTGTCCAATTTCTCACACCTATTGATTTCGAATCGAGCCCAAAACTTGGGCAACATCATAATATGGTGGGAGTAGTCATTTGGTTTGTTTTGAGTGAAATCCAATCGCCAGAAGTGTGGAATACACCAACCATTCCAATTAGGAACGAACTGCCGTTGAACTTGAATTGTCCAATTTCTCACGCCTATTGTTTTCGGATCGAGCCCAAAACTTGGGCAACATCATAATATGGTGGGAGGAGTCGTTTGGTTAGTTTTGAGTGAAATCCAATCGCTAGAAGTGTGGATTACACCAACCACTCCAATTAGGAACGAACTGCCGTTGCACTTGAATTGTCCAATTTCTAACACCTATTGATTTTGGATCGAGCCCAAAACTTGGGCAACATCATAATATGGTGGGAGTAGTCATTTGGTTTGTTTTGAGTGAAATCCAATCGCCAGAAGTGTGGAATACACCAACCACTCCAATTAGGAATGAACTGCCGTTGAACTTTAATTGTCCAATTTGGAACACCTATTGATTTCGTATCGAGCCCCAACTTGGGCAACATCATAATATGGTGGGAGGAGTCATTTGGTGAGTTTTGAGTGAAATCCAATCGCTAGAAGTACGGAATACACCAACCACTCCAATTAGGAACGAACTACCGTTGAACTTGAATTGTCCAATTTCTCACACCTATTGATTTCGAATCGAGCCCAAAACTTGGGCAACATCATAATATGGTGGGAGGTGTCATTTGTGAGTTTTGAGTGTAATCCAATCGCTAGAATTATGGAAAACAGCAACCACCCCAATTAGGAACGAACTGCCGTTGAACTTGAATTGTCCAATTTCTCACACCTATTGATTTCGGATCGAGCCCAAAATTTGGGCAACATTATAATATGGTGGGAGGAGTCATTTGGTGAGTTTTGAGTGAAATCCAATCGCTAGAAGTGTGGAATACACCAACCACTCCAATTAGGAACGAACTGCCGTTGAACTTGAATTATCCAATTTGGAACACCTATTGATTTCGGATCGAGCCCAAAACTTGGGCAACATCATAATGTGGTGGGAGGAGTCATTTGGTTTGTTTTGAGTGAAATCCAATCGCTAGAAGTATGGAATACACCAACCACCCCAATTAGGAACGAACTGCCGTTGAACTTGAATTGTCCAATTTGGAACACCTACTGATTTCGTATCGAGCCCAAAACTTGGGCAACATCATAATATGGTGGGAGGAGTCATTTGATGAGTTTTGAGTGAAATCCAATCGCTAGAAGTATGGAATACACCAACCACTCCAATTAGGAACGAACTGTCGTTGAACTTGAATTGTCCAATTTGGAACACCTATTGATTTCGGATCGAGCCCAAAAGTTGGGCAACATCATAATATGGTGGGAGGACTCAATTGGTGATTTTTGAGTGAAATCCAATCGCTAGAATTATGGAATACACCAACCACTCCAATTAGGAACGAACTGCCGTTGAACTAGAATTGTCCAATTTCTCACACCTATTGATTTCGGATCGAGCCCAAAACTTGGGCAACATCATAATATGGTGGGAGGAGTCAATTAGTGAGTTTTTAGTGAAATCCAATCGCAAGAAGTATGGAATACACCAACCACTCCAATTAGGAACGAACTGCCGTTCAACTTGAATTGTCCAATTTGGAACACCTATTGATTTCGGATCGAGCCCAAAACTTGGGCAACATCATAATGTGGTGGGAGGAGTCATTTGGTGAGTTTTGAGTGAAATCCAATCGCTTGAAGTATGGAATACACCAACCACTCCAATTAGGAACGAACTGCCGTTGAACTTGAATTGTCCAATTTGGAACACCTATTGATTTCGGATCGAGCCCAAAATTTGGGCAACATCATAATATGGTGGGAGGAGTCATTTGGTGAGTTTTGAGTGAAATCCAATCGCTAGAAGTGTGGAATACACCAACCACTCCAATTAGGAACGAACTGCCGTTCAACTTGAATTGTCCAATTTGGAACACCTATTGATTTCGGATCGAGCCCAAAACTTGGGCAACATCATAATATGGTGGGAGGAGTCATTTGGTGAGTTTTGAGTGAAATCCAATCGCTTGAAGTATGGAATACACCAACCACTCCAATTAGGAACGAACTGCTGTTGAACACTAATTGTCAAATTTGAAAGACCTATTGATTTCGGATCGAGCCCAAAACTTGGGCAACACCATAATATGGTGGGAGGAGTCATTTGGTGAGTTTTGAGTGAAATCCAATCCCTAGAAGTATGGAATACACCAACCACTCCAGTTAGGAATGAACTGCCGTTGAACTTGAATTGTCCAATTTGGAACACCTATTGATTTCGGATCGAGCCAAAAACTTGGGCAACATCATAATATGGTGGGAGGAGTGAATTGGTGAGTTTTGAGTGAAATCCAATCCCTTGAAGTATGGAATATACCAACCACTCCAATTAGGAACGAACTGCCGTTGAACTTGAATTGTCCAATTTCTCACACCTATTGATTTCGGATCGAGCCCAAAACTTGGGCAACATCATAATGTGGTGGGAGGAGTCATTTGGTTTGTTTTGAGTGAAATCCAATCGCTAGAAGTGTGGAATACACCAACCACTCCAATTAGGAACGAACTGCTGTTGAACACTAATTGTCAAATTTGAAATACCTATTGATTTCGGATCGAGCCCAAAACTTGGGCAACATTATAATATGGTGGGAGGAGTCATTTGGTGAGTTTTGAGTGAAATCCAATCGCTTGAAGTATGGAATACACCAACCACTCCAATTAGGAACGATCTGCGGTTGAACTTGAATTGTCCAATTTCTCACACCTATTGATTTCGGATCGATCCCCAAACTTGGGCAACATCATAATATGGTGGGAGGAGTCATTTGGTGAGTTTTGAGTGAAATCCAATCCCTAGAAGTATGGAATACACCAACCACTCCAGTTAGGAATGAACTGCCGTTGAACTTGAATTATCCAATTTGGAACACATATTGATTTCGGATCGAGCCAAAAATTTGGGCAACATCATAATATGGTGGGAGGAGTCATTTGGTGAGTTTTGAGTGAAATCCAATCCCTTGAAGTATGGAATATACCAACCACTCCAATTAGGAACGAACTGCCGTTGAACTTGAATTGTCCAATTTCTCACACCTATTGATTTCGGATCGAGCCCAAAATTTGGGCAACATCATAATATGGTGGGAGGAGTCATTTGGTGAGTTTTGAGTGAAATCCAGTCGCAAGAAGTATGGAATACACCAACCACCCCAATTAGGAACGAACTGCCGTTGAACTTGAATTGTCCAATTTGGAACACCTACTGATTTCGTATCGAGCCCAAAACTTGGGCAACATCATAATATGGTGGGAGGAGTCATTTGGTGAGTTTTGAGTGAAATCCAATCCCTAGAAGTATGGAATACACCAACCACTCCAGTTAGGAATGAACTGCCGTTGAACTTGAATTGTCCAATTTGGAACACCTATTGATTTCGGATCGAGCCAAAAACTTGGGCAACATCATAATATGGTGGGAGGAGTGAATTGGTGAGTTTTGAGTGAAATCCAATCCCTTGAAGTATGGAATATACCAACCACTCCAATTAGGAACGAACTGCCGTTGAACTTGAATTGTCCAATTTCTCACACCTATTGATTTCGGATCGAGCCCAAAACTTGGGCAACATCATAATGTGGTGGGAGGAGTCATTTGGTGAGTTTTGAGTGAAATCCAATCGCTTGAAGTATGGAATACACCAACCACTCCAATTAGGAACGAACTGCCGTTGAACACTAATTGTCAAATTTGAAATACCTATTGATTTCGGATCGAGCCCAAAACTTGGGCAACATTATAATATGGTGGGAGGAGTCATTTGGTGAGTTTTGAGTGAAATCCAATCGCTTGAAGTATGGAATACACCAACCACTCCAATTAGGAACGATCTGCGGTTGAACTTGAATTGTCCAATTTCTCACACCTATTGATTTCGGATCGATCCCCAAACTTGGGCAACATCATAATATGGTGGGAGGAGTCATTTGGTGAGTTTTGAGTGAAATCCAATCCCTAGAAGTATGGAATACACCAACCACTCCAGTTAGGAATGAACTGCCGTTGAACTTGAATTATCCAATTTGGAACACCTATTGATTTCGGATCGAGCCAAAAACTTGGGCAACATCATAATATGGTGGGAGGAGTCATTTGGTGAGTTTTGAGTGAAATCCAATCCCTTGAAGTATGGAATATACCAACCACTCCAATTAGGAACGAACTGCCGTTGAACTTGAATTGTCCAATTTCTCACACCTATTGATTTCGGATCGAGCCCAAAATTTGGGCAACATCATAATATGGTGGGAGGAGTCATTTGGTGAGTTTTGAGTGAAATCCAGTCGCAAGAAGTATGGAATACACCAACCACCCCAATTAGGAACGAACTGCCGTTGAACTTGAATTGTCCAATTTGGAACACCTACTGATTTCGTATCGAGCCCAAAACTTGGGCAACATCATAATATGGTGGGAGGAGTCATTTGGTGAGTTTTGAGTGAAATCCAATCCCTAGAAGTATGGAATGCACCAACCACTCCAGTTAGGAATGAACTGCCGTTGAACTTGAATTGTCCAATTTGGAACACCTATTGATTTCGGATCGACCCAAAAACTTGGGCAACATCATAATATGGTGGGAGGAGTCATTTGGTGAGTTTTGAGTGAAATCCAATTGCTAGAAGTATGGAATATACCAACCACTCCAATTAGGAACGAACTGCCGTTGAACTTGAATTGTCCAATTTAGAACACCTACTGATTTCGTATCGAGCCCAAAACTTGGGCAACATCATAATATGGTGGGAGGAGTCCTTTGGTGAGTTTTGAGTGAAATCCAATCGCTTGAAGTATGGAATACACCAACCACTCCAATTAGGAACGAACTGCCGTTGAACTCTGATTGTCAAATTTGAAAGACCTATTGATTTCGGATCGAGCCCAAAACTTGTGCAACATCATAATACGGTGGGAGGAGTCATTTGGTGAGTTTTGAGGGAAATCCAATCGCTTGAAGTATGGAATACACCAACCACTCCAATTAGGAACGATCTGCGGTTGAACTTGAATTGTCCAATTTCTCACACCTATTAATTTCGGATCGAGCCCAAAATTTGGGGAACATCATAATATGGTGGGAGGAGTCATTTGGTGAGTTTTGAGTGAAATCCAATCGCTAGAAGTGTGGAATACACCAACCACTCCAATTAGGAACGAACTGCCGTTGAACTTGAATTGTCCAATTTGGAACACCTATTGATTTCGGATCGAGCCCAAAACTTGGGCAACATCATAATGTGGTGGGAGGAGTCATTTGCTTTGTTTTGAGTGAAATCCAATCGCTAGAAGTATGGAATACACCAACCACCCCAATTAGGAACGAACTGCCGTTGAACTTGAATTGTCCAATTTGGAACACCTACTGATTTCGTATCGAGCCCAAAACTTGGGCAACATCATAATATGGTGGGAGGAGTCATTTGGTGAGTTTTGAGAGAAATCCAGTCGCTAGAAGTATGGAATACACCAACCACTCCAATTAGGAACGAACTGCCGTTGAACTTGAATTGTCTAATTTGGAACACCTATTGATTTCGGATCGAGCCCAAAACTTGGGCAACATCATAATATGGTGGGAGGAGTCATTTGGTGAGTTTTGAGTGAAATCCAATCGCTAGAAGTATGGAATTTACCAACCACACCAATTAGGAACGAACTGCGTTGAACTTGAATTGTCCAATTTCTCACACCTATTGATTTCGGATCGAGCCCAAAACTTGGGAAACATCATAATATGGTGGGAGGAGTCATTTGGTGAGTTTTGAGTGAAATCCAATCACTAGAAGTATGGCATACACCAACCACTCCAATTAGGAACGAACTGCCGTTGAACTTGAATTGTCCAATTTGGAACACCTATTGATTTCGGATCGAGCCCAAAACTTGGGCAACTTCATAATATGGTGAGAGGAGTCATTTGGTGAGTTTTGAGTGAAATCCAATCTCTAGAAGTATCGAATACCGCACCCACTCCAGTTAGGAACGAACTGTCGTTGAACTTGAATTGTCCAATTTCTCACACCTATTGATTTCGGATCGAGCCCAAAACTTGGGCAACATCATAATATAGTGGGAGGAGTCATTTTGTGAGTTTTGAGTGAAATCCAATCGCTAGAAGTATGGAATACACCAACCACCCCAATTAAGAACGAACTGCCGTTGAACTTGAATTGTCCAATTTTTCACACCTATTGATTTCGAATCAAGCCCCAAACTTGGGCAACATCATAATATGGTGGGAGGAGTCATTTGGTGAGTTTTGAGTGAAATCCAATCGCTAGAATTATGTAATTCACCAACCACTCCAATTTGGAACGAATTGCCGTTGAACTTGAATTGTCCAATTTCTCACACCTATTGATTTCGGATCGAGCCCAAAATTTGGGCAACATTATAATATGGTGGGAGGAGTCATTTGGTGAGTTTTGAGTGAAATCCAATCGCTAGAAGTGTGGAATACACCAACCACTCCAATTAGGAACGAACTGCCGTTGAACTTGAATTATCCAATTTGGAACACCTATTGATTTCGGATCGAGCCCAAAACTTGGGCAACATCATAATGTGGTGGAAGGAGTCATTTGGTTTGTTTTGAGTGAAATCCAATCGCTAGAAGTATGGAATACACCAACCACCCCAATTAGGAACGAACTGCCGTTGAACTTGAATTGTCCAATTTGGAACACCTACTGATTTCGTATCGAGCCCAAAACTTGGGCAACAGCATAATATGGTGGGAGGAGTCATTTGGTGAGTTTTGAGTGAAATCCAATCGCTAGAAGTATGGAATACACCAACCACTCCAATTAGGAACGAACTGTCGTTGAACTTGAATTGTCCAATTTGGAACACCTATTGATTTCGGATCGAGCCCAAAAGTTGGGCAACATCATAATATGGTGGGAGGACTCAATTGGTGAGTTTTGAGTGAAATCCAATCGCTAGAAATATGGAATACACCAACCACTCCAATTAGGAACGAACTGCCGTTGAACTTGAATTGTCCAATTTGGAACACCTATTGATTTCGGATCGAGCCCAAAACTTGGGCAACATCATAATGTGGTGGGAGGAGTCATTTGCTTTGTTTTGAGTGAAATCCAATCGCTAGAAGTATGGAATACACCAACCACCCCAATTAGGAACGAACTGCCGTTGAACTTGAATTGTCCAATTTGGAACACCTACTGATTTCGTATCGAGCCCAAAACTTGGGCAACATCATAATATGGTGGGAGGAGTCATTTGGTGAGTTTTGAGAGAAATCCAGTCGCTAGAAGTATGGAATACACCAACCACTCCAATTAGGAACGAACTGCCGTTGAACTTGAATTGTCTAATTTGGAACACCTATTGATTTCGGATCGAGCCCAAAACTTGGGCAACATCATAATATGGTGGGAGGAGTCATTTGGTGAGTTTTGAGTGAAATCCAATCGCTAGAAGTATGGAATTTACCAACCACACCAATTAGGAACGAACTGCGTTGAACTTGAATTGTCCAATTTCTCACACCTATTGATTTCGGATCGAGCCCAAAACTTGGGCAACATCATAATATGGTGGGAGGAGTCATTTGGTGAGTTTTGAGTGAAATCCAATCCCTAGAAGTATGGAATACACCAACCACTCCAATTAGGAATGAACTGCCGTTGAACTTGAATTGTCCAATTTGGAACACCTATTGATTTCGGATCGAGCCAAAAACTTGGGCAACATCATAATATGGTGGGAGGAGTGAATTGGTGAGTTTTGAGTGAAATCCAATCGCTAGAAGTATGGAATATACCAACCACTCCAATTAGGAACGAACTGCCGTTGAACTTGAATTGTCCAATTTCTCACACCTATTGATTTCGGATCGAGCCCAAAATTTGGGCAACATCATAATATGGTGGGAGGAGTCATTTGGTGAGTTTTGAGTGAAATCCAATCGCTAGAAGTGTGGAATACACCAACCACTCCAATTAGGAACGAACTGCCGTTCAACTTGAATTGTCCAATTTGGAACACCTATTGATTTCGGATCGAGCCCAAAACTTGGGCAACATCATAATGTGGTGGGAGGAGTCATTTGGTGAGTTTTGAGTGAAATCCAATCGCTTGAAGTATGGAATACACCAACCACTCCAATTAGGAACGAACTGCCGTTGAACACTAATTGTCAAATTTGAAAGACCTATTGATTTCGGATCGAGCCCAAAACTTGGGCAACATTATAATATGGTGGGAGGAGTCATTTGGTGAGTTTTGAGTGAAATCCAATCGCTTGAAGTATGGAATACACCAACCACTCCAATTAGGAACGATCTGCGGTTGAACTTGAATTGTCCAATTTCTCACACCTATTGATTTCGGATCGATCCCCAAACTTGGGCAACATCATAATATGGTGGGAGGAGTCATTTGGTGAGTTTTGAGTGAAATCCAATCCCTAGAAGTATGGAATACACCAACCACTCCAGTTAGGAATGAACTGCCGTTGAACTTGAATTGTCCAATTTGGAACACCTATTGATTTCGGATCGAGCCAAAAACTTGGGCAACATCATAATATGGTGGGAGGAGTCATTTGGTGAGTTTTGAGTGAAATCCAATCGCTTGAAGTATGGAATATACCAACCACTCCAATTACGAACGAACTGCCGTTGAACTTGAATTGTCCAATTTCTCACACCTATTGATTTCGGATCGAGCCCAAAATTTGGGCAACATCATAATATGGTGGGAGGAGTCATTTGGTGAGTTTTGAGTGAAATCCAATCGCAAGAAGTATGGAATACACCAACCACTCCAATTAGGAACGAACTGCCGTTGAACTGGAATTGTCCAATTTGGAACACCTATTGATGTCGGATCGAACCCAAAACTTGGGCAACAACATAATATGGTGGGAGGAGTCCTTTGGTGAGTTTTGAGTGAAATCAAATCGCTTGAAGTATGGAATACACCAACCACTCCAATTAGGAACGAAGTGCCGTTGAACTTGAATTGTCCAATTTGGAACACCTATTGATTTCGGATCGAGCCCAAAATTTGGGCAACATCATAATATGGTGGGAGGAGTCATTTGGTGAGTTTTGAGTGAAATCCAATCGCTAGAAGTGTGGAATACACCAACCACTCCAATTAGGAACAAACTGCCGTTGAACTTGCATTGTCCAATTTCTCACACCTATTGATTTCGGATCGAGCCCAAAACTTGGGCAACATCAAAATATGGTGGGAGGAGTCATTTGGCTAGTTTTGAGTGAAATCCAATCGCTAGAAGTATGGAATACACCAACCACTCCAGTTAGGAACGAACTGCCGTTGAACTCTAATTGTCAAATTTGGAAGACCTATTGATTTCGGATCGAGCCCAAAACTTGGGCAACATCATAATATGGTGGGAGGAGTCATTTGGTGAGTTTTTAGTGAAATCCAATCGCTAGAAGTATGGAATACAACAACCACTCTAATTAGGAACGAACTGCCGTTGAACTTGAATGGTCCAATTTCTAACACCTATCAATTTCGGATCGAGCCCAAAACTTAGGCAACATCATAATATGGTGGGAGGAGTCATTTGGTTAGTTTTGAGTGAAATCCAATCGCTAGAAGTATGGAATACACCAACCACTCCAATTAGGAACGAACTGCCGCTGAACTCTAATTGTCAAATTCGGAAGACCTATTAATTTCGGATCGAGCCCAAAACTTAGGCAACAACATAATATGGTGGGACGAGTCATTTGGTCAGTTTTGAGTGAAATCCAATCGCTAGAAGTATGGAATACACCAACCACTCCAATTAGGAACGAACTGCCGTTGAACTTGAATTGTCCAATTTCTCACACCTATTGATTTCGGATCGAGCCCCAAACTTGGGCAACATCATAATATGGTGGGAGGAGTCATTTGGTGAGTTTTGAGTGAAATCCAATCGCTAGAAGTATGGAATACACCAAATAGTCTAATTAGGAACGAACTGCCGTTGAACTCAAATTGTCAAATTTGGAAGACCTATTGATTTCGGATCGAGCCCAAAACTTGGGCAACATCATAATACGGTGGGAGGAGTCATTTGGTGAGTTTTTAGTGAAATCCAATCCCTAGAAGTTTGGAATACACCAACCACTCCAATTAGGAACGAACTACCGTTGAACTTGAATTGTCCATTTTCTCACACCTGTTGATTTCGGATCGAGCCCCAAACTTGGCCAACATCATAATATGGTGGGAGGAGTCATTTGGTGAGTTTTGAGTGAAATCCAATCCCTAGAAGTATGGAATACACCAACCACTCCAGTTAGGAACGAACTGCCGTTGAACTTGAATTGTCCAATTTGGAACACCTATTGATTTCGGATCGAGCCCAAAACTTGGGCAACATCCTAATATGGTGGGAGGAGTCAATTGGTGAGTTTTGAGTGAAATCCAATCGCTAGAAGTATGGAATACACCAACCACTCCAATTAGGAACGAACTGCCGTTGAACTCTAATTGTCCAATTTGGAAGACCTATTGATTTCGGATCGAGCCCAAAACTTGGGCAACAACATAATATGGTGGGAGGAGTCATTTGGTGCGTTTTGAGTGAAATCCAATCGCTAGAAGTATGGAATACACCAACCACTCCGATTAGGAACGAACTGCCGTTGAACTTGAATTGTCCAATTTCTAACACCTATTGATTTCGGATCGAGCCCAAAACTTGGGCAACATCATAATATGGTGGGAGGAGTCATTTGGTGAGTTTTGAGTGAAATCGAATCCATAAAAGTATGGAATACAGCAACCACTCCAATTAGGAACGAACTGCCGTTGAACTTGAATTGTCCAATTTCTCACACCTATTGATTTCGGATCGAGCCCCAAACTTGGGCAACATCATAATATGGTGGGAGGAGTCATTTGGTGAGTTTTGAGTGAAATCCAATCGCTAGAATTATGGAATACAGCAACCACTCCAATTAGGAACGAACTGCTGTTGAACTTGAATTGGCGAATTTCTCACACCTATTATTTCGGATCGAGCCCAAAACCTGGGCAACATCATAATATGGTGGGAGGAGTCATTTGGTTAGTTTTGAGTGAAATCCAATCGCTAGAAGTATGGAATACACCAACCAGTCCAATTAGGAACGAACTGCCGTTGAACTCTAACTGTCAAATTTGGAAGACCTATTGATTTCGGATCGAGCCCAAAACTTGGGCGACATCATAATATGGTGGGAGGAGTCATTTGGTGAGTTTTGAGTGAAATCCAATCGCTAGAAGTATGGAATACACCAACCACTGCAATTTGGAACGAACTGCCGTTGAACTTGAATTATCCAATTTGGAACACCTATTGATTTCGGATCGAGCCCAAAACTTGGGCAACATCATAATATGGTGGGAGGAGTCATTTGGTGAGTTTTGAGTGAAATCCAATCGCTAGAAGTATGGAATACACCAACCACTCCAATTTGAAAAGAACTGCCATTGAACTTGAATTGTCCAATTTGGAACACCTATTGATTTCGGATCGAGCCCAAAACTTGGGCAACGTCATAATATGGTGGGATGAGTCATTTGGTGAGTTTTGAGTGAAATCCAATCGCTAGAAGTATGGAATACACCAACCACTCCAATTAGGAACGAACTGCCATTGAACTTGAATTGTCCAATTTGGAACACCTATTGATTTCGGAACGAGCTCCAAACTTGGGCAACATCATAATATGGTGGGAGGAGTCATTTGGTGAGTTTTGAGTGAAATCCAATCGCTAGAAGTGTGGAATACACCAACCACTCCAATTAGGAACGAACTGCCGTTGAACTTGAATTGTCCAATTTGGAACACCTATTGATTTCGGATCGAGCCCCAAACTTGGGCAACATCATAATATGGTGGGAGGAGTCATTTGGTTAGTTTTGAGTGAAATCCAATCGCTAGAAGTATGGAACACACCAACCACTCCAATTAGGAACGAACTGCCGTTGAACTTGAATTGTCCAATTTGGAACACCTATTGATTTCGGATCGAGCCCAAAACTTGGGCAACATCATAATATGGTGGGAGGAGTCATTTGGTGAGTTTTGAGTGAAATCCAATCGCTAGAAGTATGGAATACACCAACCACTCCAATTAGGAACGAACTGCCATTGAACTTGAATTGTCCAATTTCTCACACCTATTAATTTCGGATCGAGCCCAAAACTTGGGCAACAACATAATGTGGTGGGAGGAGTCATTTGGTGAGTTTTGAGTGAAATCCAATCGCTAGAAGTGTGCAATACACCAACCACTCCAATTAGGAACGAACTGCCGTTGAACTTGAATTCTCCAATTTCTAACACCTATTGATTTCGGATCGAGCCCCAAACTTGGACAACAACATAATATGGTGGGAGGAGTCATTTGGTGAGTTTTGAGTGAAATCCAATCGCTAGAAGTATGGAATACACCAACCACTCCAACTAGGAACGAACTGCCGTTGAACTTGAATTGTCGAATTTGGAACACCTATTGATTTCGGATCGAGCCCAAAACTTGGGTAACATCATAATATGGTGGGAGGAGTCATTTGGTGAGTTTTGAGTGAAATCCAATCGCTAGAAGTATGGAATACACCAACCACTCCAACTAGGAACGTACTGCCGTTGAACTTGAATTGTCCAATTTGGAACACCTATTGATTTCGGATCGAGCCCAAAACTTGGGCAACATCAAAATATGGTGGGAGGAGTCATTTGGTGAGTTTTGAGTGAAATCCAATCGCTAGAAGTATGGAATAGACCAACCACTCCAATTAGGAACGAACTGCCGTTGAATTTGAATTCTCCAATTTCTCACACCTATTGACTTCGGATCGAGCCCCAAACTTGGGCAACAACATAATATGGTGGGAGGAGTCATTTGGTGAGTTTTGAGTGAAATCCAATCGCTAGAAGTATGGAATACACCAACCACTCCAATTAGGAACGAACTGCCGTTGAATTTGAATTCTCCAATTTCTCACACCTATTGATTTCGGGTCGAGCCCCAAACTTGGGCAACAACATAATATGGTGGGAGGAGTCATTTGGTGAGTTTTGAGTGAAATCCAATCGCTAGAAGTATGGAATACACCAACCACTCCAATTAGGAACGAATTGCCATTGAATTTGAATTCTCCAATTTCTCACACCTATTGATTTCGGATCGAGCCCCAAACTTGGACAACAACATAATATGGTGGGAGGAGTCATTTGGTGAGTTTTGAGTGAAATCCAATCGCTAGAATTATGGAATACACCAACCACTCCAATTAGGAACGAACTGCCGTTGAACTTGAATTGTCCAATTTCTCACACCTATTGATTTCGAATCGAGCCCAAAACTTGGGAAACATCATAATATGGTGGGAGGTGTCATTTGTGAGTTTTGAGTGTAATCCAATCGCTAGAATTATGGAATACAGCAACCACTCCAATTAGGAACGAACTGCCGTTGAACTTGAATTGTCCAATTTCTCAAAGCTATTGATTTCGGATCGAGCCCCAAACTTGGGCAACATCATAATATGGTGGGAGGAGTCATTTGGTGAGTTTTGAGTGAAATCCAATCGCTAGAAGTATGGAATACACCAACCACTCCAATTAGGAACGAACTGCCGTTGAACTTGAATTGTCCAATTTGGAACACCTATTGATTTCGGATCTAGCCCAAAACTTGGGCAACATCATAATATGGTGGGAGGAGTCATGTGGTGAGTTTTGAGTGAAATCCAATCGCTAGAAGTGTGGAATACACCAACCACTCCAATTAGGAACGAACTGTCGTTGTACTTGAATTGTCCAATTTGAAACACCTATTGATTTCGGATCGAGCCCAAAACTTGGGCAACATCATAATACGGTGGGAGGAGTCATTTGGTGAGTTTTGAGTGAAATCCAATTGCTAGAAGTATGGAATAAACCAACCACTCCAACTAGGAACGAACTGCCGTTGAACTTGAATGGTCCAATTTGGAACACCTATTGATTTTGGATCGAGCCCAAAACTTGGGCAACATCAAAATATGGTGGGAGGAGTCATTTGGTGAGTTTTGAGTGAAATCCAATCGCTAGAAGTATGGAATACATCAACCACTCCAATTAGGAACGAACTGCCGTTGAACTTGAATTGTCCAATTTGGAACACCTATTGATTTCGGATCGAGCCCAAAACTTGGGCAACAACATAATATGTTGGGAGGAGTCATTTGGTTAGTTTTTAGTAAAATCCAATCGCTAGAAGTATGGAATACACTAACCACTCCAATTAGGAACGATCTGCCGTTGAACTTGAATTGTCCAATTTCTCACACCTATTGATTTCGGACCGAGCCCCAAACTTGGGCAACATCATAATATGGTGGGAGGAGTCATTTGGTGAGTTTTGAGTGAAATCCAATCGCTAGAAGTATGGAATACACCAACCACTACAATTAGGAACGAACTGCCGTTGAACTTGAATTGTCCAATTTCTCACACCTATTGATTTCGGATCGAGCCCCAAACTTGGGCAACATCATAATATGGTGGGAGGAGTCATTTGGGGAGTTTTGAGAGAAATCCAATCGCTAGAATTATGGAATACACCAACCACTCCAATTAGGAACGGACTACCGTTGAACTTGAATTGTCCAATTTCTCATACCTATTGATTTCGGATCGAGCCCCAAACTTGGGCAACATCATAATATGGTGGGAGGAGTCATTTGGTGAGTTTTGAGTGAAATCCAATCGCTAGAAGTATGGAATAGACCAACCACTCCAAATAGGAACGAACTGCCGTTGAACTTGAATTGTCCAATTTGGAACACCTATTGATTTCGGATCGAGCCCAAAACTTGGGCAACATCATACTATGTTGGGAGGAGTCATTTGGTGAGTTTTGAGTGAAATCCAATCGCTAGAAGTATGGAATACATCAACCACTCCAATTAGGAACGAACTGCCGTTGAATTTGAATTCTCCAATTTCTCACACCTATTGATTTCGGGTCGAGCCCCAAACTTGGGCAACAACATAATATGGTGGGAGGAGTCATTTGGTGAGTTTTGAGTGAAATCCAATCGCTAGAAGTATGGAATACACCAACCACTCCAATTAGGAACGAATTGCCATTGAATTTGAATTCTCCAATTTCTCACACCTATTGATTTCGGATCGAGCCCCAAACTTGGACAACAACATAATATGGTGGGAGGAGTCATTTGGTGAGTTTTGAGTGAAATCCAATCGCTAGAATTATGGAATACACCAACCACTCCAATTAGGAACGAACTGCCGTTGAACTTGAATTGTCCAATTTCTCACACCTATTGATTTCGAATCGAGCCCAAAACTTGGGAAACATCATAATATGGTGGGAGGTGTCATTTGTGAGTTTTGAGTGTAATCCAATCGCTAGAATTATGGAATACAGCAACCACTCCAATTAGGAACGAACTGCTGTTGAACTTGAATTGGCCAATTTCTCACACCTATTATTTCTGATCGAGCCGAAAACTTGGGCAACATCATAATATGGTGGGAGGAGTCATTTGGTTAGTTTCGAGTGAAATCCAATCGCTAGAAGTATGTAATACACCAACCAGTCCAATTAGGAATGAACTGCCGTTGAACTCTAACTGTCAAATTTGGAAGACCTATGGATTTCGGATCGAGCCCAAAACTTGCGCAACATTATAATATGGTGGGAGGAGTCATTTGGTGAGTTTTGAGTGAAATCCAATCGCTAGAAGTGTGGAATACACCAACCACTGCAATTAGGAACGAACTGCCGTTGAGCTTGAATTATCCAATTTGGAACACCTATTGATTTCGGATCGAGCCCAAAACTTGGGCAACATCATAATATGGTGGGAGGAGTCATTTGGTTAGTTTTGAGTGAAATCCAATCGCTAGAAGTATGTAATACACCAACCAGTCCAATTAGGAACGAACTGCCGTTGGACTTGGATTGTCCAATTTCCCACACCTATTGATTTCAGATCGAGCCCAAAACTTCGGCAACATCATAATATGGTGGGAGGAGTCATTTGGTGAGTTTTGAGTGAAATCCAATCGCTAGAAGTATGGAATACACCAACCACTCCAATTAGGAACGAACTGCCGTTGAACTTGAATTGTCCAATTTGGAACACCTATTGATTTCGGATCGAGCCCAAAACTTGGGCAACATCATAATATGGTCGGAGGAGTCATTTGGTTAGTTTTGAGTGAAATCCAATCGCTACAAGTATGGAATACACCAACCACTCCAATTAGGAACGAACTGCCGTCAAACTTGAATTGTCCAATTTCTCACACCTATTGATTTCGGATCGAGCCCAAAACTTGGGCAACATCATAATATGGTGGGAGGAGTCAATTGGTGAGTTTTGAGTGAAATCCAATCGCTAGAATTATGGAATACAGCAACCACTCCAGTTAGGAACGAACTGCTGTTGAACTTGAATTGGCCAATTTCTCACACCTATTATTTCGGATCGAGCCCAAAACCTGGGCAACATCATAATATGGTGCGAGGAGTCATTTGGTTCGTTTTGAGTGAAATCTAATCGCTAGAAGTATGTAATACACCAACCAGTCCAATTAGGAACGAACTGCCGTTGAACTCTAACTGTCAAATTTGGAAGACCTATTGATTTCGGATCGAGCCCAAAACTTGGGCAACATCAAAATATGGTGGGAGGAGTCATTTGGTTAGTTTTGAGTGAAATCTAATCGCTAGAAGTATGTAATACACCAACCAGTCCAATTAGGAACGAACTGCCGTTGAACTCTAACTGTCAAATTTGGAAGACCTATTGATTTCGGATCGAGCCCCAAAGTTGGGCAACACCATAATATGGTGGGAGGAGTCATTTGGTGAGTTTTGAGTGAAATCCAATTGCTAGAAGTATGGAATACACCAACCACTCCAGTTAGGAACGAACTGCCGTTGAACTTGAATTCTCCAATTTCTCACACCTATTGATTTCGAATCGAGCCCAAAACTTGGGAAACATCATAATATGGTGGGAGGTGTCATTTGTGAGTTTTGAGTGTAATCCAATCGCTAGAATTATGGAATACAGCAACCACTCCAATTAGGAACGAACTGCCGTTGAACTTGAATTGTCCAATTTCTCACACCTATTGATTTCGGATCGAGCCCCAAACTTGGACAACAACATAATATGGTGGGAGGAGTCATTTGGTGAGTTTTGAGTGAAATCCAATCGCTAGAAGTATGGAATACACCAACCACTCCAACTAGGAACGAACTGCCGTTGAACTTGAATTGTCCAATTTGGAACACCTATTGATTTCGGATCGAGCCCAAAACTTGGGTAACATCATAATATTGTGGGAGGAGTCATTTGGTGAGTTTTGAGTGAAATCCAATCGCTAGAAGTATGGAATACACCAACCACTCCAATTAGGAACGAACTGCCGTTGAACTTGAATTGTCCAATTTGGAACACCTATTGATTTCGGATCGAGCCCAAAACTTGGGTAACATCATAATATTGTGGGAGGAGTCATTTGGTGAGTTTTGAGTGAAATCCAATCGCTAGAAGTATGGAATACACCAACCACTCCAATTAGGAACGAACTGCCGTTGAACTTGAATTGTCCAATTTGAAACACCTATTGATTTCGGATCGAGCCAAAAACTTGGGCAACATCATAATATGGTGGGAGGAGTCATTTGGTGAGTTTTGAGTGAAATCCAATTGCTAGAAGTATGGAATAAACCAACCACTCCAACTAGGAACTAACTGCCGTTGAACTTGAATGGTCCAATTTGGAACACCTATTGATTTCGGATCGAGCCCAAAACTTGGGCAACATCAAAATATGGTGGGAGGAGTCATTTGGTGAGTTTTGAGTAAAATCCAATCGCTAGAAGTATGGAATACACCAACCACTTCAATTAGGAACGAACTGCCGTTGAATTTGAATTCTCCAATTTCTCACACCTATTGATTTCGGATCGAGCCCCAAACTTGGGCAACAACATAATATGGTGGGAGGAGTCATTTGGTGAGTTTTGAGTGAAATCCAATCGCTAGAAGTATGGAATACACCAACCCCTCCAATTAGGAAGGAACTGCCGTTGAATTTGAATTCTCCAATTTCTCACACCTATTGATTTCGGATCGAGCCCCAAACTTGGGCAACAACATAATATGGTGGGAGGAGTCATTTGGTGAGTTTTGAGTGAAATCCAATCGCTAGAAGTATGGAATACACCAACCACTCCAATTAGGAACGAACTGCCGTTGAACTTGAATTCTCCAATTTCTAACACCTATTGATTTCGGATCGAGCCCCAAACTTGGACAACAACATAATATGGTGGGAGGAGTCATTTGGTGAGTTTTGAGTGAAATCCAATCGCTAGAAGTATGGAATACACCAACCACTCCAACTAGGAACGAACTGCCGTTGAACTTGAATTGTCCAATTTGGAACACCTATTGATTTCGGATCGAGCCCAAAACTTGGGTAACATCATAATATTGTGGGAGGAGTCATTTGGTGAGTTTTGAGTGAAATCCAATCGCTAGAAGTATGGAATACACCAACCACTTCAATTAGGAACGAACTGCCGTTGAATTTGAATTCTCCAATTTCTCACACCTATTGATTTCGGATCGAGCCCCAAACTTGGGCAACAACATAATATGGTGGGAGGAGTCATTTGGTGAGTTTTGAGTGAAATCCAATCGCTAGAAGTATGGAATACACCAACCACTCCAATTAGGAATGAACTGCCGTTGAATTTGAATTCTCCAATTTCTCACACCTATTGATTTCGGATCGAGCCCCAAACTTGGGCAACAACATAATATGGTGGGAGGAGTCATTTGGTGAGTTTTGAGTGAAATCCAATCGCTAGAAGTATGGAATACACCAACCACTCCAATTAGGAACGAACTGCCGTTGAACTTGAATTCTCCAATTTCTAACACCTATTGATTTCGGATCGAGCCCCAAACTTGGACAACAACATAATATGGTGGGAGGAGTCATTTGGTGAGTTTTGAGTGAAATCCAATAGCTAGAAGTATGGAATACACCAACCACTCCAACTAGGAACGAACTGCCGTTGAACTTGAATTGTCCAATTTGGAACACCTATTGATTTCGGATCGAGCCCAAAACTTGGGTAACATCATAATATTGTGGGAGGAGTCATTTGGTGAGTTTTGAGTGAAATCCAATCGCTAGAAGTATGGAATACACCAACCACTCCAATTAGGAACGAACTGCCGTTGAACTTGAATTGTCCAATTTGAAACACCTATTGATTTCGGATCGAGCCAAAAACTTGGGCAACATCATAATATGGTGGGAGGAGTCATTTGGTGAGTTTTGAGTGAAATCCAATTGCTAGAAGTATGGAATAAACCAACCACTCCAACTAGGAACTAACTGCCGTTGAACTTGAATGGTCCAATTTGGAACACCTATTGATTTCGGATCGAGCCCAAAACTTGGGCAACATCAAAATATGGTGGGAGGTGTCATTTGGTGAGTTTTGAGTAAAATCCAATCGCTAGAAGTATGGAATACACCAACCACTTCAATTAGGAACGAACTGCCGTTGAATTTGAATTCTCCAATTTCTCACACCTATTGATTTCGGATCGAGCCCCAAACTTGGGCAACAACATAATATGGTGGGAGGAGTCATTTGGTGAGTTTTGAGTGAAATCCAATCGCTAGAAGTATGGAATACACCAACCACTCCAATTAGGAACGAACTGCCGTTGAACTTGAATTCTCCAATTTCTAACACCTATTGATTTCGGATCGAGCCCCAAACTTGGACAACAACATAATATGGTGGGAGGAGTCATTTGGTGAGTTTTGAGTGAAATCCAATCGCTAGAAGTATGGAATACACCAACCACTCCAACTAGGAACGAACTGCCGTTGAACTTGAATTGTCCAATTTGGAACACCTATTGATTTCGGATCGAGCCCAAAACTTGGGTAACATCATAATATTGTGGGAGGAGTCATTTGGTGAGTTTTGAGTGAAATCCAATCGCTAGAAGTATGGAATACACCAACCACTCCAATTAGGAACGAACTGCCGTTGAACTTGAATTGTCCAATTTGAAACACCTATTGATTTCGGATCGAGCCAAAAACTTGGGCAACATCATAATATGGTGGGAGGAGTCATTTGGTGAGTTTTGAGTAAAATCCAATCGCTAGAAGTATGGAATACACCAACCACTTCAATTAGGAACGAACTGCCGTTGAATTTGAATTCTCCAATTTCTCACACCTATTGATTTCGGATCGAGCCCCAAACTTGGGCAACAACATAATATGGTGGGAGGAGTCATTTGGTGAGTTTTGAGTGAAATCCAATCGCTAGAAGTATGGAATACACCAACCACTCCAATTAGGAATGAACTGCCGTTGAATTTGAATTCTCCAATTTCTCACACCTATTGATTTCGGATCGAGCCCCAAACTTGGGCAACAACATAATATGGTGGGAGGAGTCATTTGGTGAGTTTTGAGTGAAATCCAATCGCTAGAAGTATGGAATACACCAACCACTCCAATTAGGAACGAACTGCCGTTGAACTTGAATTCTCCAATTTCTAACACCTATTGATTTCGGATCGAGCCCCAAACTTGGACAACAACATAATATGGTGGGAGGAGTCATTTGGTGAGTTTTGAGTGAAATCCAATCGCTAGAAGTATGGAATACACCAACCACTCCAACTAGGAACGAACTGCCGTTGAACTTGAATTGTCCAATTTGGAACACCTATTGATTTCGGATCGAGCCCAAAACTTGGGTAACATCATAATATTGTGGGAGGAGTCATTTGGTGAGTTTTGAGTGAAATCCAATCGCTAGAAGTATGGAATACACCAACCACTCCAACTAGGAACGTACTGCCGTTGAACTTGAATTGTCCAATTTGGAACACCTATTGATTTCGGATCGAGCCCAAAACTTGGGAAACATCAAAATATGGTGGGAGGAGTCATTTGGTGAGTTTTGAGTGAAATCCAATCGCTAGAAGTATGTAATACACCAACCACTCCAATTAGGAACGAACTGCCGTTGAATTTGAATTCTCCAATTTCTCACACCTATTGATTTCGGATCGAGCCCCAAACTTGGACAACAACATAATATGGTGGGAGGAGTCATTTGGTGAGTTTTGAGTGAAATCCAATCGCTAGAAGTATGGAATACACCAACCACTCCAATTAGGAACGAACTGCCGTTGAACTTGAATAGTCCAATTTCTCAGACCCATTGATTTCGGATCGAGCCCAAAACTTGGGCAACAACATAATATGGTGGGAGGAGTCATTTGGTGAGTTTTGAGTGAAATCCAATCGCTAGACGTATGGAATACACCAACCACTCCAATTAGGAACGAACTGCCGTTGAACTTGAATTGTCCAATTTGAAACACCTATTGATTTCGGATCGAGCCCAAAACTTGGGCAACATCATAATATGGTGGGAGGAGTCATTTGGTGAGTTTTGAGTGAAATCCAATTGCTAGAAGTATGGAATAAACCAACCACTCCAACTAGGAACGAACTGCCGTTGAACTTGAAAGGTCAAATTTGGAACACCTATTGATTTCGGATCGAGCCCAAAACTTGGGCAACATCAAAATATGGTGGGAGGAGTCATTTGGTGAGTTTTGAGTGAAATCCAATCGCTAGAAGTATGGAATACACCAACCACTCCAACTAGGAACGTACTGCCGTTGAACTTGAATTGTCCAATTTGGAACACCTATTGATTTCGGATCGAGCCCAAAACTTGGGCAACATCAAAATATGGTGGGAGGAGTCATTTGGTGAGTTTTGAGTGAAATCCAATCGCTAGAAGTATGGAATACACCAACCACTCCAACTAGGAACGAACTGCCGTTGAACTTGAATTGTCCAATTTGGAACACCTATTGATTTCGGATCGAGCCCAAAACTTGGGTAACATCATAATATTGTGGGAGGAGTCATTTGGTGAGTTTTGAGTGAAATCCAATCGCTAGAAGTATGGAATACACCAACCACTTCAATTAGGAACGAACTGCCGTTGAATTTGAATTCTCCAATTTCTCACACCTATTGATTTCGGATCGAGCCCCAAACTTGGGCAACAACATAATATGGTGGGAGGAGTCATTTGGTGAGTTTTGAGTGAAATCCAATCGCTAGAAGTATGGAATACACCAACCACTCCAATTAGGAATGAACTGCCGTTGAATTTGAATTCTCCAATTTCTCACACCTATTGATTTCGGATCGAGCCCCAAACTTGGGCAACAACATAATATGGTGGGAGGAGTCATTTGGTGAGTTTTGAGTGAAATCCAATCGCTAGAAGTATGGAATACACCAACCACTCCAATTAGGAACGAACTGCCGTTGAACTTGAATTCTCCAATTTCTAACACCTATTGATTTCGGATCGAGCCCCAAACTTGGACAACAACATAATATGGTGGGAGGAGTCATTTGGTGAGTTTTGAGTGAAATCCAATAGCTAGAAGTATGGAATACACCAACCACTCCAACTAGGAACGAACTGCCGTTGAACTTGAATTGTCCAATTTGGAACACCTATTGATTTCGGATCGAGCCCAAAACTTGGGTAACATCATAATATTGTGGGAGGAGTCATTTGGTGAGTTTTGAGTGAAATCCAATCGCTAGAAGTATGGAATACACCAACCACTCCAATTAGGAACGAACTGCCGTTGAACTTGAATTGTCCAATTTGAAACACCTATTGATTTCGGATCGAGCCAAAAACTTGGGCAACATCATAATATGGTGGGAGGAGTCATTTGGTGAGTTTTGAGTGAAATCCAATTGCTAGAAGTATGGAATAAACCAACCACTCCAACTAGGAACTAACTGCCGTTGAACTTGAATGGTCCAATTTGGAACACCTATTGATTTCGGATCGAGCCCAAAACTTGGGCAACATCAAAATATGGTGGGAGGTGTCATTTGGTGAGTTTTGAGTAAAATCCAATCGCTAGAAGTATGGAATACACCAACCACTTCAATTAGGAACGAACTGCCGTTGAATTTGAATTCTCCAATTTCTCACACCTATTGATTTCGGATCGAGCCCCAAACTTGGGCAACAACATAATATGGTGGGAGGAGTCATTTGGTGAGTTTTGAGTGAAATCCAATCGCTAGAAGTATGGAATACACCAACCACTCCAATTAGGAACGAACTGCCGTTGAACTTGAATTCTCCAATTTCTAACACCTATTGATTTCGGATCGAGCCCCAAACTTGGACAACAACATAATATGGTGGGAGGAGTCATTTGGTGAGTTTTGAGTGAAATCCAATCGCTAGAAGTATGGAATACACCAACCACTCCAACTAGGAACGAACTGCCGTTGAACTTGAATTGTCCAATTTGGAACACCTATTGATTTCGGATCGAGCCCAAAACTTGGGTAACATCATAATATTGTGGGAGGAGTCATTTGGTGAGTTTTGAGTGAAATCCAATCGCTAGAAGTATGGAATACACCAACCACTCCAATTAGGAACGAACTGCCGTTGAACTTGAATTGTCCAATTTGAAACACCTATTGATTTCGGATCGAGCCAAAAACTTGGGCAACATCATAATATGGTGGGAGGAGTCATTTGGTGAGTTTTGAGTAAAATCCAATCGCTAGAAGTATGGAATACACCAACCACTTCAATTAGGAACGAACTGCCGTTGAATTTGAATTCTCCAATTTCTCACACCTATTGATTTCGGATCGAGCCCCAAACTTGGGCAACAACATAATATGGTGGGAGGAGTCATTTGGTGAGTTTTGAGTGAAATCCAATCGCTAGAAGTATGGAATACACCAACCACTCCAATTAGGAATGAACTGCCGTTGAATTTGAATTCTCCAATTTCTCACACCTATTGATTTCGGATCGAGCCCCAAACTTGGGCAACAACATAATATGGTGGGAGGAGTCATTTGGTGAGTTTTGAGTGAAATCCAATCGCTAGAAGTATGGAATACACCAACCACTCCAATTAGGAACGAACTGCCGTTGAACTTGAATTCTCCAATTTCTAACACCTATTGATTTCGGATCGAGCCCCAAACTTGGACAACAACATAATATGGTGGGAGGAGTCATTTGGTGAGTTTTGAGTGAAATCCAATCGCTAGAAGTATGGAATACACCAACCACTCCAACTAGGAACGAACTGCCGTTGAACTTGAATTGTCCAATTTGGAACACCTATTGATTTCGGATCGAGCCCAAAACTTGGGTAACATCATAATATTGTGGGAGGAGTCATTTGGTGAGTTTTGAGTGAAATCCAATCGCTAGAAGTATGGAATACACCAACCACTCCAACTAGGAACGTACTGCCGTTGAACTTGAATTGTCCAATTTGGAACACCTATTGATTTCGGATCGAGCCCAAAACTTGGGAAACATCAAAATATGGTGGGAGGAGTCATTTGGTGAGTTTTGAGTGAAATCCAATCGCTAGAAGTATGTAATACACCAACCACTCCAATTAGGAACGAACTGCCGTTGAATTTGAATTCTCCAATTTCTCACACCTATTGATTTCGGATCGAGCCCCAAACTTGGACAACAACATAATATGGTGGGAGGAGTCATTTGGTGAGTTTTGAGTGAAATCCAATCGCTAGAAGTATGGAATACACCAACCACTCCAATTAGGAACGAACTGCCGTTGAACTTGAATAGTCCAATTTCTCAGACCCATTGATTTCGGATCGAGCCCAAAACTTGGGCAACAACATAATATGGTGGGAGGAGTCATTTGGTGAGTTTTGAGTGAAATCCAATCGCTAGACGTATGGAATACACCAACCACTCCAATTAGGAACGAACTGCCGTTGAACTTGAATTGTCCAATTTGAAACACCTATTGATTTCGGATCGAGCCCAAAACTTGGGCAACATCATAATATGGTGGGAGGAGTCATTTGGTGAGTTTTGAGTGAAATCCAATTGCTAGAAGTATGGAATAAACCAACCACTCCAACTAGGAACGAACTGCCGTTGAACTTGAAAGGTCAAATTTGGAACACCTATTGATTTCGGATCGAGCCCAAAACTTGGGCAACATCAAAATATGGTGGGAGGAGTCATTTGGTGAGTTTTGAGTGAAATCCAATCGCTAGAAGTATGGAATACACCAACCACTCCAACTAGGAACGTACTGCCGTTGAACTTGAATTGTCCAATTTGGAACACCTATTGATTTCGGATCGAGCCCAAAACTTGGGCAACATCAAAATATGGTGGGAGGAGTCATTTGGTGAGTTTTGAGTGAAATCCAATCGCTAGAAGTATGGAATACACCAACCACTACAACTAGGAACGTACTGCCGTTGAACTTGAATTGTCCAATTTGGAACACCTATTGATTTCGGATCGAGCCCAAAACTTGGGCAACATCAAAATATGGTGGGAGGAGTCATTTGGTGAGTTTTGAGTGAAATCCAATCGCTAGAAGTATGGAATACACCAACCACTCCAATTAGGAACGAACTGCCGTTGAATTTGAATTCTCCAATTTCTCACACCTATTGATTTCGGATCGAGCCCCAAACTTGGGCAACAACATAATATGGTGGGAGGAGTCATTTGGTGAGTTTTGAGAGAAATCCAATCGCTAGAAGTATGGAATACACAAACCACTCCAATTAGGAACGAACTGCCGTTGAATTTGAATTCTCCAATTTCTCACACCTATTGATCTCGGATCCAGCCCCAAACTTGGGCAACAACATAATATGGTGGGAGGAGTCATTTGGTGAGTTTTGAGTGAAATCCAATCGCTAGAAGTATGGAATACACCAACCACTCCAACTAGGAACGTACTGCCGTTGAACTTGAATTGTCCAATTTGGAACACCTATTGATTTCGGATCGAGCCCAAAACTTGGGCAACATCAAAATATGGTGGGAGGAGTCATTTGGTGAGTTTTGAGTGAAATCCAATCGCTAGAAGTATGGAATACACCAACCACTACAACTAGGAACGTACTGCCGTTGAACTTGAATTGTCCAATTTGGAACACCTATTGATTTCGGATCGAGCCCAAAACTTGGGCAACATCAAAATATGGTGGGAGGAGTCATTTGGTGAGTTTTGAGTGAAATCCAATCGCTAGAAGTATGGAATACACCAACCACTCCAATTAGGAACGAACTGCCGTTGAATTTGAATTCTCCAATTTCTCACACCTATTGATTTCGGATCGAGCCCCAAACTTGGGCAACAACATAATATGGTGGGAGGAGTCATTTGGTGAGTTTTGAGAGAAATCCAATCGCTAGAAGTATGGAATACACAAACCACTCCAATTAGGAACGAACTGCCGTTGAATTTGAATTCTCCAATTTCTCACACCTATTGATCTCGGATCGAGCCCCAAACTTGGGCAACAACATAATATGGTGGGAGGAGTCATTTGGTGAGTTTTGAGTGAAATCCAATCGCTAGAAGTATGGAATACACCAACCACTCCAGTTAGGAACGAACTGCCGTTGAACTTGAATTGTCCAATTTCTCACACCTATTGACTTCGGATCGAGCCCAACACTTGGGCAACATCATAATATGGTGGGAGGAATCATTTGGTTAGTTTTGAGTGAAATCCAATCGCTAGAAGTGTGGAATACACCAACCACTCCCATTAGGAACGAACTGCCGTTGAACTTAAATTGTCCAATTTCTCACACCTATTGATTTCAGATCGAACCCCAAACTTGGGCAACATCATAATATGGTGGGAGGAGTCATTTGGTTAGTTTCGAGTGAAATCCAATCGCTAGAAGTATTGAATACACCAATCACTCCAATTAGGAACGAACTGCCGTTGAACTTGAATTGTCCAATTTCTCACACCTATTGATTTCAGATCGAACCCCAAACTTGGGCAACAACATAATATGGTGGGAGGAGTCATTGGGTGAGTTTTGAGTGAAATCCAATCGCTAGAAGTATTGAATACACCAATCACTCCAATTAGGAACGAACAGCCGTTGAACTTGAATTGTCCAATTTGGAACACCTATTGATATCGGATCGAGCCCAAAACTTGGGCAACATCATTATATGGTGGGAGGAGTCATTTGGTGAGTTTTGAGTGAAATCCAATCGCTAGAAGTATGGAATACACCAACCACTCCAATTAGGAACGAACTGCCGTTGTACTTGAATTGTCCAATTTCTCACACCTATTGATTTCGGATCGAGCCCAAAACTTGGGTAACATCATAATATGGTGGGAGGAGTCATTTGGGGAGTTTTGAGTGAAATCCAATCGCTAGAAGTATGGAATACACCAACCACTCCAATTAGGAACGAACTGCCGTTGAACTTGAATAGTCCAATTTCTCAGACCTATTGATTTCAGATCGAGCCCAAATTCGGGCAACAACATAATATGGTCGGAGGAGTCATTTGTTGAGTTTTGAGTGAAATCAAATCGCTAGAAGTATGGAATACACCAACCACTCCAATTAGGAACGAACTGCCGTTGAACTTGAATTGTCCAATTTGGAACACCTATTGATTTCGGATCTAGCCCAAAACTTGGGCAACATCATAATATGGGGGGAGGAGTCATTTGGTGAGTTTTGAGTGAAATCCAATCGCTAGAAGTATGGAATACACCAACCACTCCAGATAGGAACGAACTGCCGTTGAACTTGAATTGTCCAATTTCTCACACCTAATGACTTCGGATCGAGCCCAAAACTTGGGCAACAACATAATATGGTGGGAGGAGTCATGTGGTTAGTTTTGAGTGAAATCCAATCGCTAGAAGTATGGAATACACCGACCACTCCAATTAGGAACGAACTGCCGTTGAACTTGAATTGTCCAATTTGGAACACCTATTGATATCGGATCGAGCCCAAAACTTGGGCAACATCATTATATGGTGGGAGGAGTCATTTGGCGAGTTTTGAGTGAAATCCAATCGCTAGAAGTATGGAATACACCAACCACTCCAATTAGGAACGAACTGCTGTTGAACTTGAATTGTCCAATTTCTCACACCTATTAATTTCGGATCGAGCCCAAAACTTGGGCAACATCATAATATGGTGGGAGGAGTCATTTGGTGAGTTTTGAGTGAAATCCAATCGCTAGAAGTATGGAATACACCAACCACTCCAATTAGGAACGAACTTCCGTTGAACTTGAATTGTCCAATTTCTCACACCTATTGATTTCGGATCGAGCCCAAAACTTGGGTAACATCATAATATGGTGGGAGGAGTCATTTGGTGAGTTTTGAGTGAAATCCAATCGCTAGAAGTATGGAATACACCAACCACTCCAAGTTGGAACGAACTGCCGTTGAACTTGAATTGTCCAATTTGGAACACCTATTGATTTCGGATCGAGCCCAAAACTTGGGCAACATCAAAATATGGTGGGAGGAGTCATTTGGTGAGTTTTGAGTGAAATCCAATCGCTAGAAGTATGGAATACACAAACCACTCCAATTAGGAACGAACTGCCGTTGAACTTGAATTCTCCAATTTCACACACCTATTGATTTCGGATCGAGTCCCAAACTTGGGGAACAACATAATATGGTGGGAGGAGTCATTTGGTGAGTTTTGAGTGAAATCCAATCGCTAGAAGTATGGAATACACCAACCACTCCAATTAAGAACGAACTGCCGTTGAACTTGAATAGTCCAATTTCTCAGACCTATTGATTTCATATCGAGCCCAAAACTTGGGCAAAAACACAACATGGTGGGAGGAGTCATTTGGTGAGTTTTGAGTGAAATCCAATCGCTAGAAGTATGGAATACACCAACCAGTCCAATTAGGAACGAACTGCCGTTGAAATTGAATTGTCCAATTTGGAACACCTGTTGATTTCGGATCTAGCCCAAACCTTGGGCAACATCATAATATGGTGGGAGGAGTCATTTGGTGAGTTTTGAGTGAAATCCAATCGCTAGAAGTATGGAATACACCAACCACTCCAGATAGGAACGAACTGCCGTTAAACTTGAATTGTCCAATTTCTCACACCTATTGACTTCGGATCGAGCCCAAAACTTGGGCAACATCATAATATGGTGGGAGGAGTCATTTGGTTAGTTTTGAGTGAAATCCAATCGCTAGAAGTATGGAATACACCGACCACTCCAATTAGGAACGAACTGCCGTTGAACTTGAATTGTCCAATTTGGAACACCTATTGATATCGGATCGAGCCCAAAACTTGGGCAACATCATTATATGGTGGGAGGAGTCATTTGGTGAGTTTTGAGTGAAATCAAATCGCTAGAAGTATGGAATACACCAACCACTCCAATTAGGAACGCACTGCCGTTGAACTTGAATTCTCCAATTTCACACACCTATTCATTTCGGATCGAGCCCCAAACTTGGGCAACAACATAATATGGTGGGAGGAGTCATTTGGTGAGTTTTGAGTGAAATCCAATCGCTAGAAGTATGGAATACACAAACCACTCCCATTAGGAACGAACTGCCGTTGAACTTGAATTGTCCAATTTCTCACACCTATTGATTTCGGATCGAACCCCAAACTTGTGCAACATCATAATATGGTGGGAGGAGTCATTTGGTGAGTTTTGTGTGAAATCAAATCGCTAGAAGTATGGAATACACCAACCACTCCAAGTAGGAACGAACTGTCGTTGAACTTGAATTGTCCAATTTGGAACACCTATTGATTTCGGATCGATCCCAAAACGTGGGCAACAACATAATATGGCGGGAGGAGTCATTTGGTGAGTTTTGAGTGAAATCCAATCGCTAGAAGTATAGAATACCCCAACCACTCCAATTAGGAACGAACTGGCATTGAACTTGAATTGTCCAATTTGGAACACCTATTCATTTCGGATCAAGGCCAAAACTTGGGCAACATCATAATATGGTGGGAGGAGTGATTTGGTGAGTTTTGAGTGAAATCCAATCGCTAGAAGTATGGAATACACCAACCCGTCCAATTAGGAACGAACTGCCGTTGAACTTGAATTGTCCAATTTCTCACACCTATTGATTTTGGATCGAGCCCAAAACTTGGGCAACATCATAATATGGTGGGAGGAGTCATTTGGTTAGTTTTGTGTGAAATCCAATCGCTAGAAGTATGGAATACACCAACTACTCCGATTAGGAACGAACTGCCATTGAACTTGAATTGTCCAATTTCTCACACCTATTGAATTCGGACCCAGCCCCAGACTTGGGCAACATCATAATATGGTGGGAGGAGTCATTTGGTGAGTTTTGAGTGAAATCCAATCGCTAGAAGTATGGAATACAACAACTACTCCGATTAGGAACGAACTGTCGTTGAAATTGAATTGACCAAGTTCTCACACCTATTGATTTCGGGTCGAGCCCAAAACTTGGGCAACCTCATAATATGGTGGGAGGAGTCATTTGGTGAGTTTTGAGTGAAATCCAATCGCAAGAAGTATGGAATACACCAACCACTCCAATTAGGAACCAACTGCCGTTGAACTTGAATTGTCCAATTTGTAAGACCTTTTCATTTCGGATTGAGCCCAAAACTTGGGCAACATCATAATATGGTGGGAGGAGTCATTTGGTGAGTTTTGAGTGAAATCCAATCGCTAGAAGTATGGAATACACCAACCACTCCGATTAGGAACGAACTGCCATTGAACTTGAATTGTCCAATTTCTCACACCTATTGATTTCGGATCGAGCCCCAAACTTGGGCAACATCATAATTTGGTGGGAGGAGTCATTTGGTGAGTTTTGAGTGAAATCCAATCGCTAGAAGTATGCAATACACCAACCAGTCCAATTAGGAACGAACTGCCGTTGAACTTGAATTGTCCAATTTGGAAGACCTATTCATTTCGGATCGAGGCCAAAACTTGGGCAACATCATAATATGGTCGGAGGAGTCATTGGGTGAGTTTTGAGTGAAATCCAATCGCTAGAAGTATTGAATACTCCAATCACTCCAATTAGGAACGAACTGCCGTTGAACTTGAATTGTCCAATTTGGAACACCTATTGATTTCGAATCCAGCCCAAAACTTGGGCAACATCATAATATGGTGGGAGGAGTCATTTTGTGAGTTTTGAGTGAAATCCAATCGCTAGAAGTATGGAATACACCAACCACTCCAGATAGGAACGAACTGCCGTTGAACTTGAATTGTCCAATTTCTCACACCTATTGATTTCAGATCGAACCCCAAACTTGGGCAACATCATAATATGGTGGGAGGAGTCATTGGGTGAGTTTTGAGTGAAATCCAATCGCTAGAAGTATTGAATACACCAATCACTCCAATTAGGAACGAACTGCCGTTGAACTTGAATTGTCCAATTTGGAACACCTATTGATATCGGATCGAGCCCAAAACTTGGGCAACATCATTATATGGTGGGAGGAGTCATTTGGTGAGTTTTGAGTGAAATCCAATCGCTAGAAGTATGGAATACACCAACCACTCCAATTAGGAACGAACTGCCGTTGTACTTGAATTGTCCAATTTCTCACACCTATTGATTTCGGATCGAGCCCAAAACTTGGGTAACATCATAATATGGTGGGAGGAGTCATTTGGGGAGTTTTGAGTGAAATCCAATCGCTAGAAGTATGGAATACACCAACCACTCCAATTAGGAACGAACTGCCGTTGAACTTGAATAGTCCAATTTCTCAGACCTATTGATTTCAGATCGAGCCCAAATTCGGGCAACAACATAATATGGTGGGAGGAGTCATTTGGTGAGTTTTGAGTGAAATCAAATCGCTAGAAGTATGGAATACACCAACCACTGCAATTAGGAACGAACTGCTGTTGAACTTGAATTGTCCAATTTGGAACACCTATTGATTTCGGATCTAGCCCAAAACTTGGGCAACATCATAATATGGTGGGAGGAGTCATTTGGTGAGTTTTGAGTGAAATTCAATCGCTAGAAGTCTGGAATACACCAACCACTCCAATTCAGAACGAACTGCCGTTGAACTTGAATTGTCTAATTTCTCACACCTATTGATTTCGGATCGAGCCCCAAACTTGGGCAACATCATAATATGGTGGGAGGAGTCATTTGGTGAGTTTTGAGTGAAATCCAATCGCTAGAAGTATGGAATACACCAACCACTCCAATTAGGAACGAACTGCCGTTGAACTTGAGTTGTCCAATTTGGAACACCTATTGATTTCGGATCTATCCCAAAACTTGGGCAACATCATAATATGGTGGGAGGAGTCATGTGGTGAGTTTTGTGTGAAATCCAATCGCTAGAAGTGTGGAATACACCAACCACTCCCATTAGGAACGAACTGCCGTTGAATTTGAATTCTCCAATTTCTCACAAATATTGATTTCGGATCGAACCCAAAACTTGGGCAACATCAAAATATGGTGGGAGGAGTCATGTGGTGAGTTTTGAGTGAAATCCAATCGCTAGAAGTATGGAATACACCAACCACTCCAATTAGGAACGAACTGCCGTTGAACTTGAATAGTCCAATTTCTCAGACCCATTGATTTCGGATCGAGCCCAAAACTTGGGCAACAACATAATATGGTGGGAGGAGTCATTTGGTGAGTTTTGAGTGAAATCCAATCGCTAGACGTATGGAATACACCAACCACTCCAATTAGGAACGAACTGCCGTTGAACTTGAATTGTCCAATTTGAAACACCTATTGATTTCGGATCGAGCCCAAAACTTGGGCAACATCATAATATGGTGGGAGGAGTCATTTGGTGAGTTTTGAGTGAAATCCAATTGCTAGAAGTATGGAATAAACCAACCACTCCAACTAGGAACGAACTGCCGTTGAACTTGAATGGTCCAATTTGGAACACCTATTGATTTCGGATCGAGCCCAAAACTTGGGCAACATCAAAATATGGTGGGAGGAGTCATTTGGTGAGTTTTGAGTGAAATCCAATCGCTAGAACTATGGAATACACCAACCACTCCAATTAGGAACGAACTGCTGTTGAATTTGAATTCTCCAATTTCTCACACCTATTGACTTCGGATCGAGCCCCAAACTTGGGCAACAACATAATATAATGGGAGGAGTCATTTGGTGAGTTTTGAGTGAAATCCAATCGCTAGAAGTATGGAATACACCAACCACTCCAATTACGAACGAACTGCCGTTGAATTTGAATTCTCCAATTTCTCACACCTATTGATTTCGGATCGAGCCCCAAACTTGGGCAACAACATAATATGGTGGGAGGAGTCATTTGGTGAGTTTTGAGTGAAATCCAATCGCTAGAAGTATGGAATACACCAACCACTCCAATTAGGAACGAACTGCCGTTGAATTTGAATTCTCCAATTTCTCACACCTATTAATTTCGGATCGAGCCCCAAACTTGGACAACAACAAAATATGGTGGGAGGAGTCATTTGGTGAGTTTTGAGTGAAATCCAATCGCTAGAAGTATGGAATACACCAACCACTCCAATTAGGAACGAACTGTCGTTGAACTTGAATAGTCCAATTTCTCAGACCCATTGATTTCGGATCGAGCCCAAAACTTGGGCAACAACATAATATGGTGGGAGGAGTCATTTGGTGAGTTTTGAGTGAAATCCAATCGCTAGAAGTATGGAATACACCAACCACTCCAATTAGGAACGAACTGCCGTTGAACTTGAATAGTCCAATTTCTCAGACCCATTGATTTCGGATCGAGCCCAAAACTTGGGCAACAACATAATATGGTGGGAGGAGTCATTTGGTGAGTTTTGAGTGAAATCCAATCGCTAGACGTATGGAATACACCAACCACGCCAATTAGGAACAAACTGCCGTTGAACTTGAATTGTCCAATTTGAAACACCTATTGATTTCGGATCGAGCCCAAAACTTGGGCAACATCATAATATGGTGGGAGGAGTCATTTGGTGAGTTTTGAGTGAAATCCAATTGCTAGAAGTATGGAATAAACCAACCACTCCAACTAGGAACGAACTGCCGTTGAACTTGAATGGTCCAATTTGGAACACCTATTGATTTCGGATCGAGCCTAAAACTTGGGCAACATCAAAATATGGTGGGAGGAGTCATTTGGTGAGTTTTGAGTGAAATCCAATCGCTAGAACTATGGAATACACCAACCACTCCAATTAGGAATGAACTGCCGTTGAATTTGAATTCTCCAATTTCTCACACCTATTGATTTCGGATCGAGCCCCAAACTTGGGCAACAACATAATATGGTGGGAGGAGTCATTTGGTGAGTTTTGAGTGAAATCCAATCGCTAGAAGTGTGGAATACACCAACCACTCCAATTAGGAACGAACTGCCGTTGAATTTGAATTCTCCAATTTCTCACACCTATTGATTTCGGATCGAGCCCCAAACTTGGGCAACAATATAATATGGGGGGAGGAGTCATTTGGTGAGTTTTGAGTGAAATCCAATCGCTAGAAGTATGGAATACACCAACCACTCCAATTAGGAACGAACTGCCGTTGAATTTGAATTCTCCAATTTCTCACACCTATTGATTTCGGATCGAGCCCCAAACTTGGGCAACAATATAATATGGGGGGAGGAGTCATTTGGTGAGTTTTGAGTGAAATCCAATCGCTAGAAGTGTGGAATACACCAACCACTCCCATTAGGAATGAACTGCCGTTGAACTTAAATTGTCCAATTTCGCACACCTATTGATTTCGGATCGAACCCCAAACTTGGGCAACATCATAATATGGTGGGAGGAGTCATTGGGTGAGTTTTGAGTGAAATCCAATCGCTAGAAGTATTGAATACACCAATCACTCCAATTAGGAACGAACTGCCGTTGAACTTGAATTGTCCAATTTGGAACACCTATTGATTTCGGATCGAGCCCAAAACTTGGGCAACATCATAATATGGTGGGAGGAGTCATTTGGTGAGTTTTGAGTGAAATCCAATCGCTAGAAGTATGGAATACACCAACCACTCCAATTAGGAACGAACTGCCGTTGAACTTGAATTGTCCAATTTGGAACACCTATTGATTTCGGATCTAGCCCAAAACTTGGGCAACATCATAATATGGTGGGAGGATTCAAGTGGTGAGTTTTGAGTGAAATCCAATCGCTAGAAATATGGAATACACCAACCACTCCAGATTGGAACGAACTGCCGTTGTACTTGAATTGTCCAATTTCTCACACCTATTGATTTCGGATCGAGCCCAAAACTTGGGTAACATCATAATATGGTGGGAGGAGTAATTTGGGGAGTTTTGAGTGAAATCCAATCGCTAGAAGTATGGAATACACCAACCACTCCAATTAGGAACGAACTGCCGTTGAACTTGAATAGTCCAATTTCTCAGACCTATTGATTTCAGATCGAGCCCAAATTCGGGCAACAACATAATATGGTGGGAGGAGTCATTTGGTGAGTTTTGAGTGAAATCAAATCGCTAGAAGTATGGAATACACCAACCACTCCAATTAGGAATGAACTGCCGTTGAACTTGAATTGTCCAATTTGGAACACCTATTGATTTCGGATCTAGCCCAAAACTTGGGCAACATCATAATATGGAGGGAGGAGTCATTTGGTGAGTTTTGAGTGAAATCCAATCGCTAGAAGTATGGAATACACCAACCACTCCAGATAGGAACGTACTGCCGTTGAACTTGAATTGTCCAATTTCTCACACCTATTGACGTCGGATCGAGCCCAAAACTTGGGCAACATCATAATATTGGGGGAGGTGTCATTGGGTTAGTTTTGAGTGAAATCCAATTGCTAGAAGTATGGAATACACCGACCACCCCAATTAGGAACGAACTGCCGTTGAACTTGAATTGTCCAATTTCTCACACCTATTGATTTCGGATCGAGCCCAAAACTTGGGTAACATCATAATATGGTGGGAGGAGTCATTTGGTGAGTTTTGAGTGAAATCCAATCGCTAGAAGTATGGAATACACCAACCACTCCAAGTTGGAACGAACTGCCGTTGAACAAGAATTGTCCAATTTTGAACACCTATTGATTTAGGATTGAGCCCAAAACTTGGGCAACATCAAAATATGGTGGGAGGAGTCATTTGGTGAGTTTTGAGTGAAATCCAATCGCTAGAAGTATGGAATACACGAACTACTCCAATTAGGAACGAACTGCCGTTGAACTTGAATTCTCCAATTTCACACACCTATTGATTTCGGATCGAGCCCCAAACTTGGGCAACAACATAATATGGTGGGAGGAGTCATTTGGTGAGTTTTGAGTGAAATCCAATCGCTAGAAGTATGGAATACACCAACCACTCTAGATAGGAACGAACTGCCGTTGAACTTGAATTGTCCAATTTCTCACACCTATTAATTTCGGATCGAGCCCAAAACTTGGGCAACACCGTAATATGGTGGGAGGAGTCATTTGGTGAGTTTTGAGTGAAATCCAATCGCTAGAAGTATGGAATACACCAACCAGTCCAATTAGGAACGAACTGCCGTTGAACTTGAATTGTCCAATTTGGAACACCTATTGATATCGGATCGAGCCCAAAACTTGGGCAACATCATTATATGGTGGGAGGAGTCATTTGGTGAGTTTTGAGTGAAATCCAATCGCTAGAAGTATGGAATACACCAACCACTCCAATTAGGAACGAACTGCCGTTGAACTTGAATTGTCCAATTTCTCACACCTATTGATTTCGGATTGAGCCCAAAACTTGGGTAACATCATAATATGGTGGGAGGAGTCATTTGGTGAGTTTTGAGTGAAATCCAATCGCTAGAAGTATGGAATACACCAACCACTCCAAGTTGGAACGAACTGCCGTTGAACAAGAATTGTCCAATTTTGAACACCTATTGATTCCGGATCGAGCCCAAAACTTGGGCAACATCAAAATATGGTGGGAGGAGTCATTTGGTGAGTTTTGAGTGAAATCCAATTGCTAGAAGTATGGAATAAACCAACCACTCCAACTAGGAACGAACTGCCGTTGAACTTGAATGGTCCAATTTGGAACACCTATTGATTTCGGATCGAGCCCAAAACTTGGGCAACATCAAAATATGGTGGGAGGAGTCATTTGGTGAGTTTTGAGAGAAATCCAATCGCTAGAAGTATGGAATACACCAACCACTCTAGATAGGAACGAACTGCCGTTGAACTTGAATTGTCCAATTTCTCACACCTATTAATTTCGGATCGAGCCCAAAACTTGGGCAACATGGTAATATGGTGGGAGGAGTCATTTGGTGAGTTTTGAGTGAAATCCAATCGCTAGAAGTATGGAATACACGAACCACTCCAATTAGGAACGAACTGCCGTTGAACTTGAATTCTCCAATTTCACACACCTATTGACTTCGGATCGAGCCCCAAACTTGGGCAACAACATAATATGGTGGGAGGAGTCATTTGGTGAGTTTTGAGTGAAATCCAATCGCTAGAAGTATGGAATACACCAACCAGTCCAATTAGGAACGAACTGCCGTTGAACTTGAATTGTCCAATTTGCAACACCTATTGATTTCGGATCTAGCCCAAAACTTGGGCAACATCATAATATGGTGGGAGGAGTCATTTGGTGAGTTTTGAGTGAAATCCAATCGCTAGAAGTATGGAATACACCAACCACTCCAGATAGGAACGAACTGCCGTTGAACTTGAATTGTCCAATTTCTCACACCTATTGACTTCGGATCGAGCCCAAAACTTGGGCAACATCATAATATGGTGGGAGGAGTCATTTGGTTAGTTTTGTGTGAAATCCAATCGCTAGAAGTATGGAATACACCGACCACTACAATTTGGAACGAACTGTCGTTGAACTTGAATTGTCCAATCTGGAACACCTATTGATATCGGATCGAGCCCAAAACTTGGGCAACATCATTATATGGTGGGAGGAGTCATTTGGTGAGTTTTGAGTGAAATCCAATCGCTAGAAGTATGGTATACACAAACCACACCCATTAGGAACGAACTGCCGTTGAACTTGAATTGTCCAATTTCTCACACCTATTGATTTCGGATCGAACCCCAAACTTGTGCAACATCATAATATGGTGGGAGGAGTCATTTGGTGAGTTTTGTGTGAAATCAAATCGCTAAAAGTATGGAATACACCAACCACTCCAATTAGGAACGAACTGTCATTGAACTTGAATTGTCCAATTTGGAACACCTATTGATTTCGGATCGAGCCCAAAACGTGGGCAACAACATAATATGGTGGGAGGAGTCATTTGGTGAGTTTTGAGTGAAATCCAATCGCTAGAAGTAAAGAATACCCCAACCACTCCAATTAGGAATGAACTGGCATTGAACTTGAATTGTCCAATTTGGAACACCTATTGATTTCGGATCTAGCCCAAAACTTGGGCAACATCATAATATGGTGGGAGGAGTGATTTGGTGAGTTTTGAGTGAAATCCAATCGCTAGAAGTATGGAATACACCAACCACTCTAGATAGGAACGAACTGCCGTTGAACTTGAATTGTCCAATTTCTCACACCTATTGACTTCGGATCGAGCCCAAAACTTGGGCAACATCATAATATGGTGGGAGGAGTCATTTGGTTAGTTTTGTGTGAAATCCAATCGCTAGAAGTATGGAATACACCGACCACTCCAATTTGGAACGAACTGCCGTTGAACTTGAATTGTCCAATTTGGAACACCTATTGATATCGGATCGAGCCCAAAACTTGGGCAACATCATTATATGGTGGGAGGAGTCATTTGGTGAGTTTTGAGTGAAATCCAATCGCTAGAAGTATGGTATACACAAACCACACCCATTTGGAACGAACTGCCGTTGAACTTGAATTGTCCAATTTCTCACACCTATTGATTTCGGATCGAACCCCAAACTTGTGCAACATCATAATATGGTGGGAGGAGTCATTTGGTGAGTTTTGTGTGAAATCAAATCGCTAAAAGTATGGAATACACCAACCACTCCAATTAGGAACGAACTGTCGTTGAACTTGAATTGTCCAATTTGGAACACCTATTGATTTCGGATCGAGCCCAAAACGTGGGCAACAACATAATATGGTGGGAGGAGTCATTTGGTGAGTTTTGAGTGAAATCCAATCGCTAGAAGTATAGAATACCCCAACCACTCCAATTAGGAACGAACTGGCATTGAACTTGAATTGTCCAATTTGGAACACCTATTCATTTCGGATCAAGGCCAAAACTTGGGCAACATCATAATATGGTGGGAGGAGTGATTTGGTGAGTTTTGAGTGAAATCCAATCGCTAGAAGTATGGAATACACCAACCTGTCCAATTAGGAACGAACTGCCGTTGAACTTGAATTGTCCAATTTCTCACACCTATTGATTTTGGATCGAGCCCAAAACTTGGGCAACATCCTAATATGGTGGGAGGAGTCATTTGGTGAGTTTTGAGTGAAATCCAATCGCTAGAAGTATGGAATACAATAACTACTCCGATTACGAACGAACTGTCGTTGAAATTGAATTGACCAATTTCTCACACCTATGGATTTCGGATCGAGCCCAAAACTTGGGCAACACCATAATATGGTGGGAGGAGTCATTTGTTGAGTTTTGAGTGAAATCCAGTCGCTAGAAGTATGGAATACACCAACCACTCCAATTAGGAACGAACTGCCGTTGAACTTGAATTGTCCAATTTCTCACACCTATTGATTTCGGATCGAGCCCAAAACGTGGGCAACCTCATAATATGGTGGGAGGAGTCATTTGGTGAGTTTTGAGTGAAATCCAATCGCAAGAAGTATGGAATACACCAACCACTCCAATTAGGAACGAACTGCCGTTGAACTTGAATTGTCCAATTTGTAAGACCTATTCATTTCGGATTGAGCCCAAAACTTGGGCAACATCATAATATGGTGGGAGAAGTCATTTGGTGAGTTTTGAGTGAAATCCAATCGCTAGAAGTATGGAATACACCAACCACTCCAATTAGGAACGAACTGACGTTGAACTTGAATTGTCCAATTTCTCACACCTATTGATTTCGGATCGAGCCCCAAACTTGGGCAACATCATAATTTGGTGGGAGGAGTCATTTGGTGAGTTTTGAGTGAAATCCAATCGCTAGAAGTATGCAATACACCAACCACTCCAATTAGGAATGAACTGCCGTTGAACTTGAATTGTCCAATTTGGAAGACCTATTCATTTCGGATTGAGGCCAAAACTTGGGCAACATCATAATATGGTCGGAGGAGTCATTTGGTGAGTTTTGTGTGAAATCCAATCGCTAGAAGTATGGAATACACCAACCACTCCAATTAGGAACGAACTGCCATTGAACTTGAATTGTCCAATTTCTCACACCTATTGATTTCGGATCGAGCCCAAAACTTGGGCAACATCATAAAATGGTGGGAGGAGTCATTTGGTGAGTTTTGTGTGAAATCCAATCGCTAGAAGTATGGAATACACCAACCACTCCAATTAGGAACGAACTGCCATTGAACTTGAATTGTCCAATTTCTCACACCTATTGATTTCGGACCGAGCCCCAAACTTGGGCAACATCATAATATGGTGGGAGGAGTCATTTGGTGAGTTTTGAGTGAAATCCAATCGCTAGAAGTACGGAATACACGAACCACTCCAATTAGGAACGAACTGCCGTTGAACTTGAATTGTCCAATTTCTCGCACCTATTGATTTTTGATCGAGCCCAAAACTTGGGCAACATCGTAATATGGTGGGAGGAGTCATTTGGTGAGTTTTGAGCGAAATCCAATCGCTAGAAGTATGGAATACGACAACTACTCCGATTAGGAACGAACTGTCGTTGAAATTGAATTGACCAATTTCTCACACCTATTGATTTCGGATCGAGCCCAAAACTTGGGCAACACCATAATATGGTGGGAGGAGTCATTTGTTGAGTTTTGAGTGAAATCCAATCGCAAGAAGTATGGAATACACCAACCACTCCAATTAGGAACGAACTGCCGTTGAACTTGAATTGTCCAATTTCTCACACCTATTGATTTCGGATCGAGCCCAAAACTTGGGCAACATCATAATATGGTGGGAGGGGTCATTTGGTGAGTTTTGAGTGAAATCCAATCGCTAGAAGTATGGAATACACCAACCACTCCAATTAGGAACGAACTGACGTTGAACTTGAATTGTCCAATTTCTAATACCTATTGATTTCGGATCGAGCCCAAAACTTAGGCAACATCATAATATGGTGGGAGGAGTCATTTGGTTAGTTTTGAGTGAAATCCAATCGCTAGAAGTATGGAATACACCAACCACTCCAATTAGGAACGAACTGCCGTTGAACTTGAATTGTCCAATTTCTCACACCTATTGATTTCGGATCGAGCCCCAAACTTGGGCAACATCATAATATGGTGAGAGGAGTCATTTGGTGAGTTTTGAGTGAAATCCAATCGCTAGAAGTATGGAATACACCAACCACTCCAATTGGAAACGAACTGCCGTTGAACTTGAATTGTCCAATTTGGAACACCTATTGATTTCGGATCGACCCCAAAACTTGGGCAACATTATAATATGGTGGGAGGAGTCATTTGGTGAGTTTTGAGTGAAATCCAATCGCTAGAAGTATGGAATACACTAACCACTCCAATTAGGAACGAACTGTCGTTGAACTTGAATTGTCCAATTTGGAACACCTATTGATTTCGGATCGTGCCCAAAAGTTGGGCAACATCATAATATGGTGGGAGGAGTCATTTGGTGAGTTTTGAGTGAAATCCAATCGCTGGACGTATGGAATACACCAACCACTCCAATTATGAACGAACTGCCGTTGAACTTGAATTGTCCAATTTGGAACACCTTTTGATTTCGGATCGAGCCCAAAAGTTGGGCAACATCATAATATGGTGGGAGGAGTCATTTGGTGAGTTTTGAGTGAAATCCAATCGCAAGAAGTATGGAATACACCAACCACTCCAATTAGGAATGAACTGTCATTGAACTTGAATTGTCCAATTTGGAAGACCTATTCATTTCGGATCGAGGCCAAAACTTGGGCAACATCATAATATGGTGGGAGGAGTCATTTGGTGAGTTTTGAGTGAAATCCAATCGCTAGAAGTCTGGAATACACCAACCACTCCAATTCGGAACGAACTGCCGTTGAACTTGAATTGTCCAATTTCTCACACCTATTGATTTCGGATCGAGCCCCAAACTTGGGCAACATCATAATATGGTTGGAGGAGTCATTTGGTGAGTTTTGAGTGAAATCCAATCGCTAGAAGTATGGAATACACCAACCACTCCAATTAGGAACGAACTGCCGTTGAACTTGAATTGTCCAATTTGGAACACCTATTGATTTCGGATCGACCCCCAAACTTGGGCAACATCATAATATGGTGGGAGGAGTCATTTGGTGAGTTTTGAGTGAAATCCAATCGCTAGAAGTATGGAATACACCAACCACTCCAATTAGGAACGAACTGCCGTTGAACTTGAATTGTCCAATTTGGAACACCTATTCATTTCGGATCGAGGCCAAAACTTGGGCAAAATCATAATATGGTGGGAGGAGTCATTTGGTGAGTTTTGAGTGAAATCCAATCGCTAGAAGTATGGAATACCCCAACCACTCCAATTAGGAACGAACTGCCGTTGAACTTGAATTGTCCAATATGGAACACCTATTGATTTCGGATCGAGCCCAAAACTTGGGCAACAACATAAAATGGTGGGAGAAGTCATTTGGTTATTTTTGAGTGAAATCCAATCGCTAGAAGTATGGAATACACCAACCACTCCAATTAGGAACGAACTGCCGTTGAACATGAATTGGCCAATTTGGAACACCTATTGATTTCGGATCGAGCCCAAAACTTGGGCAACATCCTAGTACGGTGAGAGGTGTCATTTTGTGAGTTTTGAGTCAAATCCAATCGCTAGAAGTATGGAATACACCAACCACTCCAATTAGGTACGAAATGCCGTTGAAATTGAATTGACCAATTTCTCACACCTATTAATTTCGGATCGAGCCCAAAACTTGGGCAGCATCATAATATGGTGGGAGGAGTCATTTGGTCAGTTTTGAGTGAAATCCAATCGCTAGAAGTATGGAATACACCGACCACTCCAATTAGGAACGAATTGCCGTTATACTTGAGTTTTCCAATTTGGAACACCTATTGATTTCGGATCGAGCCCAAAACTTGGGCAACATCATAATATCGTGAGAGTAGTCATTTGGTGAGTTTTGAGTGAAATCCAATCGCAAGACGTATGGAATACACCAACCACTCCAAGTTGGAACGAACTGCCGTTGAACTTGAATTGTCCAATTTGGAACACCTATTGATATCGGATCGAGCCCAAAACTTGGGCAACATCATTATATGGTGGGAGGAGTCATTTGGTGAGTTTTGAGTGAAATCCAATCGCTAGAAGTATGGAATACACCAACCACTCCAATGAGGAACGAACTGCCGTTGAACTTGAATTGTCCAATTTGGAAGACCTATTGCTTTCGGATCGAGCCCAAAACTTGGGCAACATCATAATATGGTTGGGGGAGTCATTTGGTGAGTTTTGAGTGAAATCAAATCGCTAGAAGTATGGAATACACCAACCACTCCAATTAGGAACGAACTGCCATCGAACTTGAATTGTCCAATTTGGAATACCTATTCATTTCGGATCGAGCCCAAAACTTGGGCAACATCATAATATGGGGGGAGGAGTCATTTGGTGAGGTTTGAGTGAAATCCAATCGCTAGAAGTATGGAATACACCAACCACTCCAATTTGGAACGAACTGGCGTTGAACTTGAATTGTCCAATTTCTCACACCTATTGATTTCGGACCGAGCCCCAAACTATCATAATATGCTGGGAGGAGTCATTTGGTGAGTTTTGAGCGAAATCCAATCGGTAGAAGTATGGAATACACCAACCACTCCAATTAGGAACGAACTGCCGTTGAACTTGAATTGTCCAATTTCTCACACCTATTGATTTCGGACCGAGCCCAAAACATTGGCAACATCATAATATGGTGGGAGGAGTCATTTGGTGAGTTTTGAGTGAAATCCAATCGCTAGAAGTATGGAATACACCAACCACTCCAATTAGGAACGAACTGCCGTTGTACTTGAACTGTCCAATTTCTCACACCTATTGATTTCGGATCGAGCCCAAAACTTGGGCAACAATATAATGTGGTGGGAGGTGTCATTTGGTGAGTTTTGAGTGAAATCCAATCGCTAGAAGTATGGAATACACCAACCACTCCAATTAGGAACGAACTGCCGTTGAACATGAATTGTCCAATTTCTCACACCTATTGATTTCGGATCGGGCCCAAAACTTGGGCTACATCATAATATGGTGGTAGGATTCGTTTGGTTAGTTTTGGGTGAAATCCAATCGCTAGAAGTATGGAATACACCAACCACTCCAATTAGGAACGAACTTCCGTTGAACTTGAATTGACCAATTTCTCACACCTATTGATTTCGGATTGAGCCCAAAACTTGGGCAACATCATAATATGGTGGGAGGAGTCATTTGGTGAGTTTTGAGTGAAATCCAATCGCTAGAAGTATGGAATACACCAACCACTCCTATTGGGAACGAACTGCCGTTGAACTTGAATTGTCCAATTTGGAACACCTATTGATTTCGGATCTAGCCCAAAACTTGGGCAACTTCATAATATGGTGGGAGGAAGTCATTTGGTGAGTTTTGAGTGAAATACAATCGGTAGATATATGGAATACACCAACCACTCCAATTAGGAACGAACTGCCGTTGAACTTGAATTGTCCAATTTGGAAGACCTATTGCTTTCGGATCGAGCCCAAAACTTGGGCAACATCATAATATGGTTGGGGGAGTCATTTGGTGAGTTTTGAGTGAAATCAAATCGTTAGAAGTATGGAATACACCAACCACTCCAATTAGGAACGAACTGCCGTTGAACTTGAATTGTCCAATTTCTCACACCTATTGATTTTGGATCGAGCCCAAAACTTGGGCAACAACATAATATGGTCGGAGGAGTCATTTGGAGAGTTTTGAGTGAAATCCAATCGCTAGAAGTGTGGAATACACCAACCACTCCAATTAGGAACGAACTACCGTTGAACTTGAATTGTCCAATTTCTCACACCTATTGATTTCGGATCGAGCCCAAAACTTGGGCAACATCATAATATGGTGGGAGGAGTCATTTGGTGAGTTTTGAGAGAAATCCAATCCCTAGAAGTGTGGAATACACCAACCATTCCAATTAGGAACGAACTGCCGTTGAACTTGGATTGTCCAATTTCCCACGCCTATTGATTTCAGATCGAGCCCAAAACATGGGCAACATCATAATAAGGTGGGAGGAGTTTTAGTGAAATCCAATCGCTAGAAGTGTGGAATACACCAACCACTCCAATTAGGAACGAACTGCCGTCGAACTTGAATTGTCCAATTTCTCACACCTATTGATTTTGGATCGAGCCCAAAACTTGGTTAACATCATAATATGGTGGGAGTAGTCATTTGGTTTGTTTTGAGTGAAATCCAATCGCTAAAAGTATGGAATACACCAACCACTCCATTTAGGAACGAACTGCCGTTGAACTTGAATTGTCGAATTTGTAACACCTATTGATTTCGGATCGAGCCCAAAACTTGGGCAACATCATAATATGGTGGGAGGAGTCATTTGGTTAGTTTTGAGTAAAATCCAATCGCTAGAAGTATGGAATACACCAACCACTCCAATTAGGAACGAACTGCCGTTGAACTTGAATTGTCCAATTTCTGACACCTATTGATTTCAAATCGAACCCAAAACTTGGGCAACATCATAATATGGTGGGAGGAGTCATTTGGGTAGTTTTGAGTGAAACCCAATCGGTTGAAGTATGGAATACACCAACCACTCCAATTAGGAACGAACTGCCATTGAACCTGAATTGTCCAATTTGGAACACCTATTGATTTCGGATCGAGCCCAAAACTTGGGCAACAGCATAATATGGTGGGAGAAGTCATTGGGTGAGTTTTGAGTGAAATCCAATCGCTAGAAGTGTGGAATACACCAACCACTCCAATTAGGAACGAACTGCCGTTCAACTTGAATTGTCCAATTTCTCACACCTATTGATTTCGGATCGAGCCCCAAACTTGGGCAACATCATAATATGGTGGGAGGATTCATTTGGTGAGTTTTGAGTGAAATCCAATCGCTAGAAGTATGGAATACAACAACCACTCCAATTAGGAACGAACTGCTGTTGAACTTGAGTTGTCCAATTTCTCACACCTATTGATTTCGGATCGAGTCATTTGGTGAGTTTTGAGTGAAATCCAATCGCTAGAAGTATGGAATACACCAACCATTCCAATTAGGAACGAACTTTCGTTGAAATTGAATTGACCAATTTCTCACACCTATTGATTTCTGATCGAGCCCCAAACTTGGGCAACATCATAATATGGTGGGAGGAGTCATTTGGTGAGTTTTGAGTGAAATCCAATCGCTAGAAGTATGGAATAGACCAACCACTCCAATTAGGAACGAACTGCCGTTGAACTTGAATTGTCCAATTTCTCACACCTATTGATTTCGGATCGAGCCCCAAACTTGGGCAACATCATAATATGGTGGGAGGAGTCATTTGGTGAGTTTTTAGTGAAATCCAATCGCTAGAAGTATGGAATACACCAACCACTCCAATTAGGAACGAACTGCCGTTGAACTTGAATTGTCCAATTTGGAACACCTATTGATTTCGGATCGAGCCCAAAACTTGGGCAACATCATACTACGGTGGGAGGAGTCATTTGGTGAGTTTTCAGTGAAATCCAATCGCTAGAAGTATGGAATATACTAACCACTCCAATTAGGAACGAACTGCCGTTGACCTTGAATTGTCCAATTTGGAACACCTATTGATTTCGGATCGAGCCCAAAACTTGGGCAACATCATAATATGGTGGGAGGAGTCATTTGGTTAGTTTTGAGTGAAATCCAATCGCTAGAAGTATGGAATACACTAACCACTCCAATTAGGAACGAACTGCCGTTGAACTTGAATTGTCCAATTTCTCACACCTATTGATTTCGGACCGAGCCCCAAACTTGGGCAACATCATAATATGGTGGGAGGAGTCATTTGGTGAGTTTTGAGTGAAATCCAATCGCTAGAAGTATGGAATACACCAACCACTCCAATTAGGAACGAACTGCCGTTGAACTTGAATTGTCCAATTTCTCACACCTATTGATTTCGGATCGAGCCCAAAACTTGGGTAACATCATAATATGGTGGTAGGAGTCAATTGGTGAGTTTTGAGTGAAATCCAATAGCTAGAAGTGTGGAATACAGCAACCACTCCAATTAGGAACGAACTGCCATTGAACTTGAATTGTCCAATTTGGAACACCTATTGATTACGGATCGAGCCCCAAACTTGGGCAACATCATAATATGGTGCGAGGAGTCATTTGGTGAGTTTTGAGTGAAATCCAATCGCTAGAAGTATGGAATACACCAACCACTCCAATTAGGAACGAACTGCCGTTGAACTTGAATTGTCCAATTTGGAACACCTATTGATTTCGGATCGGGCCCAAAACTAGGGCAACATGATAATATGGTGGGAGGAGTCATTTGGTGAGTTTTTAGTGAAATCCAACCACTAGAAGTATGGAATACACCAACCACTCCAATTAGAAAAAAACTGCCGTTGAACTTGAATTGTCCAATTTCTCACACCTATTGATTTCGGATCGAGCCCAAAACTTGGGCAACATCATAATATGATGGGAGGAGTCATTTGGTGAGTTTTGAGTGACATCCAATCCCTAGAAGTGTGGAATACACCAACCACTCCAATTAGGAACGAACTGCCTTTGAACTTGGATTGTCCAATTTCCCACACCTATTGATTTCAGATCGAGCCCAAAACATGGGCAACATCATAATAAGGTGGGTGGAGTTTTTAGTGAAATCCAATCGCTAGAAGTGTGGAATACACCAACCACTCCAATTAGGAACGAACTGCCGTCGAACTTGAATTGTCCAATTTCTCACACCTATTGATTTTGGATCGAGCCCAAAACTTGGTTAACATCATAATATGGTGGGAGTAGTCATTTGGTAAGTTTTGAGTGAAATCGAATCGATAAAAGTATGGAATACACCAACCACTCCATTTAGGAACGAACTTCCGTTGAACTTGAATTGTCGAATTTGTAACACCTATTGATTTCGGATCGAGCCCAAAACTTGGGCAACATCATAATATGGTGGGAGGAGTCATTTGGTTAGTTTTGAGTAAAATCCAATCGCTAGAAGTATGGAATACACCAACCACTCCAATTAGGAACGAACTGCCATTGAACTTGAATTGTCCAATTTCTCACACCTATTGATTTCGAATCGAACCCAAAACTTGGGCAACATCATAATATGGTGGGAGGAGTCATTTGGGTAGTTTTGAGTGAAACCCAATCGCTTGAAGTATGGAGTACAGCAACCACTCCAATTAGGAACGAACTGCCGTTGAACTTGAATTGTCCAATTTGGAAGACCTATTGATTTCGGATCGAGCCCAAAACTTGGGCAACATCATAATATGGTGGGGGGAGTCATTTGGTGAGTTTTGAGTGAAATCCAATCGCTAGAAGTATAGAATACAACAACCACTCCAATTAGGAACGAACTGCTGTTGAACTTCAGTTGTCCAATTTCTCACACCTATTGATTTTGGATCGAGCCCAAAACTTGGGCAACATCATAATATGGTGGGAGGAGTCATTTGGTGAGTTTTGAGTGAAATCCAATCGCTAGAAGTATGGAATACACCAACCATTCCAATTAGGAACGAACTTTCGTTGAAATTGAATTGACCAATTTCTCACACCTATTGATTTCTGATCGAGCCCCAAACTTGGGCAACATCGTAATATGGTGGGAGGAGTCATTTGGTGAGTTTTGAGTGAAATCCAAACGCTAGAAGTGTGGAATACACCAACCACTCCAATTAGGAACGAACTGCCGTTGAACTTGAATTGTCCAATTTCTCACACCAATTGATTTCGGATCGAGCCCCAAACTTGGGCAACATCATAATATGGTGGGACGATTCATTTGGTGAGTTTTGAGTGAAATCCAATCGCTAGAAGTATAGAATACAACAACCACTCCAATTAGGAACGAACTGCTGTTGAACTTCAGTTGTCCAATTTCTCACACCTATTGATTTTGGATCGAGCCCAAAACTTGGGCAACATCATAATATGGTGGGAGGAGTCATTTGGTGAGTTTTGAGTGAAATCCAATCGCTAGAAGTATGGAATACACCAACCATTCCAATTAGGAACGAACTTTCGTTGAAATTGAATTGACCAATTTCTCACACCTATTGATTTCTGATCGAGCCCCAAACTTGGGCAACATCGTAATATGGTGGGAGGAGTCATTTGGTGAGTTTTGAGTGAAATCCAATCGCTAGAAGTATGGAATACACCAACCACTCCAATTAGGAACGAACTGCTGTTGAACTCGAATTGTCCAATTTCTCACACCTATTGATTTCGGATCGAGCCCCAAACTTGGGCAACATCATAATATGGTGGGAGGATTCATTTGGTGAGTTTTGAGTGAAATCCAATCGCTGGAAGTATGGAATACACCAACCACTCCAATTAGGAACGAACTGCCGTTGAACTTGAATTGTCCAATTTCGCACACCTATTGATTTTGGATCGAGCCCAAAACTTGGGCAACAACATAATATGGTGGGAGGAGTCATTTGGTGAGTTTTGAGTGAAATCCAATCGCTAGAAGTATGGAATACACCAACCACTCCAATTAGCAACGTACTGCCGTTGAACTTGAATTGTCCAATTTGGAACACCTATTGATTTCGGATCGAGCCCAAAACTTGGGCAACATCATACTATGGTGGGAGGAGTCATTTGGTGAGTTTTGAGTGAAATCCAATCGCTAGAAGTGTGGAATACACCAACCACTCCAATTAGGAACGAACTGCCGTTGAACTTGAATTGTCCAAATTCTAACACCTATTGATTTTGGATCGAGCCCAAAACTTGGGCAACATCATAATATGGTGGGAGTAGTCATTTGGTCTGTTTTGAGTGAAATCCAATCGCCAGAAGTATGGAATACACCAACCACTCCAATTACGAATGAACCGCCGTTGAACTTTAATTGTCCAATTTGGAACACCTATTGATTTCGGATCGAGCCCCAAACTTGGGAAACATCATAATATGGTGGGAGGAGTCATTTGGTGAGTTTTGAGTGAAATCCAATCGCTAGAAGTGTGGAATACACCTACCACTCCAATTAGGAACAAACTGCAATTGAACTTGAATTGTCCAATGTCTCACACCTATTGATTTCGAATCGAGCCCAAAACTTGGGCAACATCATAATATGGTGGGAGGAGTCATTTGTTGAGTTTTGAGTGAAATCCAATCGCTAGAAGTATGGAATACACCTACCACTCCAATTAGGAACGAACTGCCGTTGAACTTGAATTGTCCAATTTCTCACACCTATTGATTTTGGATCGAGCCCAAAACTTGGGCAACAACATAATATGATGGGAGGAGTCATTTGGAGAGTTTTGAGTGAAATCCAATCGCTAGTAGTGTGGAATACACCAACCACTCCAATTAGGAACGAACTACCGTTGAACTTTGATTGTCCAATTTGGAACACCTATTGATTTCGGATCGAGCCCAAAACTTGGGCAACATCATAATATGGTGGGAGGAGTCATTTGGTGAGTTTTGAGAGAAATCCAATCCCTAGAAGTGTGGAATACACCAACCACTCCAATTAGGAACGAACTGCCATTGAACTTGGATTGTCCAATTTCCCACACCTATTGATTTCAGATCGAGCCCAAAACATGGGCAACATCATAATAAGGTGGGAGGAGTTTTTAGTGAAATCCAATCGCTAGAAGTGTGGTATTACCACTCCAATTAGGAACGAACTGCCGTCGAACTTGAATTGTCCAATTTCTCACACCTATTGATTTTGGATCGAGCCCAAAACTTGGTTAACATCATAATATGGTGGGAGTAGTCATTTGGTTAGTTTTGAGTGAAATCCAATCGCTAAAAGTATGGAATACACCAACCACTCCATTTAGGAACGAACTGCCGTTGAACTTGAATTGTCCAATTTGGAACACCTATTGATTTCGGATCGAGCCCAAAACTTGGGCAACATCATAATATGGTGGGAGGAGTCATTTGGTTAGTTTTGAGTAAAATCCAATCGCTAGAAGTATAGAATACACCAACCACTCCAATTAGGAACGAACTGCCGTTGAACTTGAATTGTCCAATTTGGAACACCTATTGATTTCGGATCGAGCCCAAAACTTGGGCAACATCATAATACGTTTGGTCGGTTTTGAGTGAAATCCAATCGCTAGAAGTATGGAATACACCAACCACTCCAATTAGGAACGAACTGCCGCTGAACTTGAATGGTCCAATTTGGAACACCTATTGATTTCGGATCGAGCCCCAAACTAGGGCAACATCACAATATGGTGGGAGGAGTCATTTGGTGAGTTTTGTGTGAAATCCAATCGCTAGAAGTATGGAATACACCAACCATTACGATTAGGAACGAACCGCCGTTGAACTTGAATTGTCCAATTTCTCACACCTATTGATTTCGGATCGAGCCCCAAACTTGGGCAACATCATAATATGGTGGGAGGAGTCATTTGGTTAGTTTTGAGTGAAATCCAATCGCTAGAAGTATGGAATACACCAACCACTCCAATTAGGAACGAACTACCGTTGAACTTGAATTGTCCAATTTCTCACACCTATTGATTTTGGATCGAGCCCAAAACTTGGGCAACAACATAATATGGTGGGAGGAGTCATTTGGAGAGTTTTGAGTGAAATCCAATCGCTAGAAGTGTGGAATACACCAACCACTCCAATTAGGAACGAACTACCGTTGAACTTGAATTGTCCAATTTCCCACACCTATTGATTTCGGATCGAGCCCAAAACTTGGGCAACATCATAATATGGTGGGAGGAGTCATTTGGTGGGTTTTGAGAGAAATCCAATCCCTAGAAGTGTGGAATACACCAACCACTCCAATTAGGAACGAACTGCCGTTGAACTTGGATTGTCCAATTTCCCACACCTATTGATTTCAGATAGAGCCCAAAACATGGGCAACATCATAATAAGGTGGGAGGAGTTTTGAGTGAAATCCAATCGCTAGAAGTATGGAATACACCAACCACTCCAATTAGGAACGAACTGCCGTTGAACTTGAATTGTCCAATTTCTCACACCTATTGATTTCGGATCGAGCCCAAAACTTGGGCAACATGATAATATGGTGGGACGAATCATTTGGTGAGTTTTGAGTGAAATCCAATCGCTAGAAGTATGGAATACACCAACCACTCCAATTAGGAACGAACTGCCGTTGAACTTGAATTGTCCAATTTGGAACACCTATTGATTTCGGATCGAGCCCCAAACTTGGGCAACAGCATAAGATGGTGGGAGGAGTCATTTGGTGAGTTTTGAGTGAAATCCAATCGCTAGAAGTGTGGAATACACCAACCACTCCAACTAGGAACGAACTGCCGTTGAACTTGAATTGTCCAATTTCTCACACCTATTGATTTCGGATCGAGCCCCAAACTTGGGCAACATTATAATATGGTGGGAGGATTCATTTGGAGAGTTTTGAGGGAAATCCAATCGCTAGAAGTATGGAATACACCAACCGCTACGATTAGGAACGAACTGCCGTTGAACTTGAATTGTCCAATTTCTCACACCTATTGATTTCGGATCGAGCCCAAAACTTGGGCAACATCATAATATGGTGGGAGGAGTCATTTGGTGAGTTTTGAGAGAAATCCAATCCCTAGAAGTGTGGAATACACCAACCACTCCAATTAGGAAAAAACTGCCGTTGAACTTGGATTGTCCAATTCCCCACACCTATTGATTTCAGATCGAGCCCAAAACATGGGCAACATCAAAATAAGGTGGGAGGAGTTTTGAGTGAAATCCAATCGCTAGAAGTATGGAATACACCAACCACTCCAATTAGGAACGAACTGCCGTTGAATTTGAATTGTCCAATTTCTAACACCTATTGATTTCGGATCGAGCCCAAAACTTGGGCAACATCATAATATGGTGGGAGGAGTCATTTGGTGAGTTTTGAGTGAAATCCAATCGCTAGAAGTGTGGAATACACCAACCATTCCAATTAGGAACGAACTGCCGTTGAACTTGAATTGTCCAATTTCTCACACCTATGGATTTCGAATCGAGCCCAAAACTTGGGCAACATCATAATATGGTGGGCGGTGTCATTTGTGAGTTTTGAGTGTCATCCAATCGCTAGAATTATGGAATACAGCAACCACTCCAACTAGGAACGAACTGCCGTTGAACTTGAATTGTCCAATTTCTCACACCTATAGATTTCGGATCGAGCCCCAAACTTGGGCAAAATCATAATATGGTGGGAGGAGTCATTTGGTGAGTTTTGAGTGAAATCCAATCGCTAGAAGTGTGGAATACACCAACCACTCCAACTAGGAACGAACTGCCGTTGAAATTGAATTGTCCAATTTCGAACACCTATTGATTTCGGATCGAGCCCCAAACTTGGGCAACATCACAATATGGTGGGAGGTGTCCTTTGGTGAGTTTTGAGTGAAATCCATTCGCTAGAAGTATGGAATACACCAACCACTCCAATTTGGAACGAACTGCCGTTGAACTTGAATTGTCCAATTTCGAACACCTATTGAATTCGGATCGAGCCCAAAACTTGGGGAACATCATAATATGGTGGGAGGAGTCATTTGGTGAGTTTTGAGTGAAATCCAATCGCTAGAAGTATGGAATACACCAACCACTCCAATTAGGAACGAACTTCCGTTGAACTTGAATTGTCCAATTTCTCACACCTATTGATTTCGTATCGAGCCCCAAACTTGGGCAACATCATAATATGGTGGGAGGAGTCATTTGGTGATTTTTGAGTGAAATCCAATCGCTAGAAGTATGGAATACACCAACCACTCCAATTAGGAACGAACTGCCGTTGAACTTGAATTGTCCAATTTCTCACACCTATTGATTTCGGATCGAGCCCAAAACTTGGGCAACATCATAATATGGTGGGAGGAGTCATTTGTTTAGTTTTGAATGAAATCCAATCGCTAGAAGTATAGAATACACCAACCACTCCAATTAGGAACGAACTGCCGTTGAACTTGAATTGTCCAATTTGAAACACCTATTGATTTCGGATCGAGCCCCAAACTAGGGCAACATCATAATATGGTGGGGGGAGTCATTTGGTGAGTTTTGTGTGAAATCCAATCGCTAGAAGTATGGAATACACCAACCACTCCAATTAGGAACGAACTGCCGTTAAACTTGAATTGTCCAATTTCTCACACCTATTGATTTCGGATCGAGCCCAAAACTTGGGCAATATCATAATATGGTGGGAGGGGTCATTTGGTTAGTTTTGAGTGAAATCCAATCGCTAGAAGTGTGGAATACACCAACCACTCCAATTAGGAACGAACTGCCGTTAAACTTGAATTGTCCAATTTCTCACACCTATTGATTTCGGATCGAGCCCAAAACTTGGGCAACATCATAATATGGTGGGAGGAGTCATTTGGTGAGTTTTGAGTGAAATCCAATCGCTAGATGTATGGAATACACCAACCACTCCAATTAGGAACGAATTGCCGTTGAACTTGAATTGTCCAATTTCTCACACCGATTGATTTCGGATCGATCCCAAAACTTGGGCAACATCATAATATGGTGGGAGGAGTCCTTTGGTGAGTTTTGAGTGAATTCCAATCGCTAGAAGTGTGGAATACACCAACCACTCCAATTAGGAACGAACTGCCGTTGAACTTGAATTGTCCAATTTCTCACACCTATTGATTTTGGATCGAGCCCAAAACTTGGTTAACATCATAATATGGTGGGAGTAGTATTTGGTTAGTTTTGAGTGAAATCCAATCGCTAAAAGTATGGAATACACCAACCACTCCATTTAGGAACGAACTGCCGTTGAACTTGAATTGTCGAATTTGTAACACCTATTGATTTCGGATCGAGCCCAAAACTTGGGCAACATCATAATATGGTGGGAGGAGTCATTTGGTTTGTTTTGAGTAAAATCCAATCGCTAGAAGTATGGAATACACCAACCACTCCAATTAGGAACGAACTGCCGTTGAACTTGAATTGTCCAATTTGGAACACCAATTGATTTCGGATCGAGCCCAAAACTTGGGTAACATCATAATATGGTGGGAGGAGTCGTTTGGTGAGTTTTGAGTGAAATCCAATCGCTAGAAGTATGGAATACACCAACCACTCCAATTAGGAACGAACTGCCGTTGAACTTGAATTGTCCAATTTCTCACACCTATTGATTTCGGATCGAGCCCAAAACTTGGGCAACATCACAATATGGTTTAAGGAGTCATTTGGTGAGTTTTGAGTGAAATCCAATCGCTAGAAGTATGGAATACACCAACCACTCCAATTAGGAACGAACTGCCGTTGAACTTGAATTGTCCAATTTGGAACACCAATTGATTTCGGATCGAGCCCAAAACTTGGGCAACATCATAATATGGTGGGAGGAGTCGTTTGGTGAGTTTTGAGTGAAATCCAATCTCTAGAAGTATGAAATACACCAACCACTCCAAGTAGGAACGAACTGCCGTTGAACTTGAATTTTCCAATTTCTCACACTTATTGATTTCGGATCGAGCCCAAAACCTGGGCAACATCATAATATTATGGGAGGAGTCATTTGGTGAGTTTTGAGTGAAATCCAATCGCTAGAAGTGTGGAATACACCAACCACTCCAATTAGGAACAAACCGCCGTTGAACTTGAATTGTCCAATTTCTCACACATATTGATTTCGGATAGAGCCCCAAACTTGGGCAACATCATAATATGGTGGGAGGAGTCATTTGGTCAGTTTTGAGTGAAATCCAATCGCTAAAAGTATGGAATACACCAACCACTACAATTAGGAACGAACTGCCGTTGAACTTGAATTGTCCAATTTCTCACACCTATTGATTTCTGATCATGCCCAAAACATGGGCAACATCATAATATGGTGGGAGGAGTCATTTGGTGAGTTTTGAGTGAAATCCAATCGCTAGAAGTATGGAATACACCAACCACTCCAATTAGGAACGAACTGCCGTTGAACTTGAATTGTCCAATTTGGAACCAGTATTGATTTCGGATCATGCCCAAAACTTGGGCAACATCATAATATGGTGGGAGGAGTCATTTGGTGAGTTTTGAGTGAAATCCAATCGCTTGAAGTATGGAATACACCAACCACTCCAATTAGGAACGAACTACCGTTGAACTTGAATTGTCCAATTTCTCAAACCTATTGATTTCGGATCTAGCCCAAAACTTGGGCAACAACATAATTTGGTGGGAGGAGTCATTTGGTGAGTTTTGAGTGAAATCCAATCGCTAGAAGTATGGAATACACCAACCACTCCAATTAGGAACGAACTGCCGTTGAACTTGAATTGTGCAATTTCTCACACCTGTTGATTTCGGATCGAGCCCAAAACTTGGGCAAAATCATAATATGGTGGGAGGAGTCATTTGGTTTGTTTTGAGTAAAATCCAATCGCTAGAAGTATGGAATACACCAACCACTCCAATTAGGAACGAACTGCCGTTGAACTTGAATTGTCCAATTTGGAACACCAATTGATTTCGGATCGAGCCCAAAACTTGGGCAACATCATAATATGGTGGGAGGAGTCGTTTGGTGAGTTTTGAGTGAAATCCAATCGCTAGAAGTATGGAATACACCAACCACTCCAATTAGGAACGAACTGCCGTTGAACTTGAATTGTCCAATTTCTCACACCTATTGATTTCGGATCGAGCCCAAAACTTGGGCAACATCATAATATGGTTTAAGGAGTCATTTGGTGAGTTTTGAGTGAAATCCAATCGCTAGAAGTATGGAATACACCAACCACTCCAATTAGGAACGAACTGCCGTTGAACTTGAATTGTCCAATTTGGAACACCTATTGATTTCGGATCGAGCCCAAAACCTGGGCAACATCATAATATGGTGGGAGGAGTCATTTGGTGAGTTTTGAGTGAAATCCGATCGCTAGAAGTATGGAATACATCAACCACTCCAATTAGGAAAGAACTGTCGTCGAAATTGAATAGACCAATTTCTCACAACTTTTGAATTCGGATCGAGCCCAAAACTTGGGCAACATCATAATATGGTGGGTGGAGTCATTTGTTTAGTTTTGACTGAAATCCAATCGCTAGAAGTATGGAATACACCAACCACTCCAATTAGGAACGAACTGCCGTTGAACTTGAATTATCCAATTTGGAACACCTATTGACTTCGGATCGAGCCCAAAACTTGTTCAACATCATAATATGGTGGGAGGATTCATTTGGTGAGTTTTGAGTGAAATCCGATCGCTAGAAGTATGGAATACACCAACCACTCCAATTAGGAACGAACTGCCGTTGAACTTGAATTGTGCAATTTGGAACACCTATTGATTTCGGATCGAGCCCAAAACGAGGGCAACATCATAATACGGTGGGAGGAGTCATTTGGTTAGTTTTGAGTGAAATCCAATCGCTAGAAGTATGGAATACATCAACCACTCCAATTAGGAAAGAACTGTCGTCGAAATTGAATAGACCAATTTCTCACAACTTTTGAATTCGGATCGAGCCCAAAACTTGGGCAACATCATAATATGGTGGGTGGAGTCATTTGTTTAGTTTTGACTGAAATCCAATCGCTAGAAGTATGGAATACACCAACCACTCCAATTAGGAACGAACTGCAGTTGAACTTGAATTGTCCAATTTGGAACACCTATTGATTTCGGATCGAGCCCAAAACTTGGGAAACCTAATAATATGGCGGGAGGAGTCATTTGGTGAGTTTTAAGTGAAATCCAATCGCTAGAAGTATGGAATACATCTACCACTCCAATTAGGAACGAACTGCCGTTGAACTTGAATTGTCCAATTTCTCACACCTATTGATTTTGGATCGAGCCCAAAACTTGGGCAACATCATAATATGGTGGGAGAGTCATTTGGTGAGTTTTGAGTGAAATCCAATCGCTAGAAGTATGGAATACACCAACCACTCCAATTAGGAACGAACTGCCGTTGAACTTGAATTGTCCAATTTCTCACACCTATTGATTTCTGATAGAGCCCCAAACTTGGGCAACATCATAATATGGTGGGAGGAGTCATTTGGTGAGTTTTGAGTGAAATCCAATCGCTAGAAGTATGGAATACACCAACCACTCCAATTAGGAACGAACTGCCGTTGAACTTGAATTGTCCAATTTCTCACACCTATTGATTTCGAATCGAGCACAAAACTTGGGCAACATCATAATATGGTGGGAGGAGTCATTTGGTGAGTTTTGAGTGAAATCCAATCGCTAGAAGTACGGAATACACGAACCACTCCAATTAGGAACGAAATTTCGTTGAAATTGAATTGACCAATTTCTCAAACCTATTGATTTCGGATCGAGCCCAAAACTTGGGCAACATCATAATATGGTGGGAGGAGTCATTTGGTGAGTTTTGAGTGAAATCCAATAGCTAGAAGTACGGAATACACGAACCACTCCGATTAGGAACGAACTTTCGTTGAAATTGAATTGACCAATTTCTCACACCTATTGGTTTCGGATCGAGCCCAAAACTTGGGCAACATCATAATATGGTGGGAGGAGTCATTTGGTGAGTTTTGAATGAAATCCAATCGCTAGAAGTATGGAATACACCAACCACTCCAATTAGGAATGAACTGCCGTTGAACTTGAATTGTCCAATTTCTCACACCTATTGATTTCGGATCGAGCCCAAAACTTGGGCAACATCATAATATGGTGGGAGGAGTCATTTGGTTTGTTTTGAGTAAAATCCAATCGCTAGAAGTATGGAATACACCAACCACTCCAATTAGGAACGAACTGCCGTTGAACTTGAATTGTCCAATTTGGAACACCAATTGATTTCAAATCGAGCCCAAAACTTGGGCAACATCATAATATGGTGGGAGGAGTCGTTTGGTGAGTTTTGAGTGAAATCCAATCGCTAGAAGTATGGAATACACCAACCACTCCAATTAGGAACGAACTGCCGTTGAACTTGAATTGTCCAATTTCTCACACCTATTGATTTCGGATCGAGCCCAAAACTTGGGCAACATCATAATATGGTTTAAGGAGTCATTTGGTGAGTTTTGAGTGAAATCCAATCGCTAGAAGTATGGAATACACCAACCACTCCAATTAGGAACGAACTGTCGTTGAACTTGAATTGTCCAATTTGGAACACCAATTGATTTCGGATCGAGCCCAAAACTTGGGCAACATCATAATATGGTGGGAGGAGTCGTTTGGTGAGTTTTGAGTGAAATCCAATCTCTAGAAGTATGAAATACACCAACCACTCCAAGTAGGAACGAACTGCCGTTGAACTTGAATTGTCCAATTTCTCACACTTATTGATTTCGGATCGAGCCCAAAACCTGGGCAACATCATAATATGGTGGGAGGAGTCATTTGGTGAGTTTTGAGTGAAATCCAATCGCTAGAAGTATGGAATACACCAACCACTCCAATTAGGAACGAACTGCCGTTGAACTTGAATTGTCCAATTTGGAACACCTATTGATTTCGGATCGAGCCCAAAACTTGGGCAACATCATAATATGGTGGGAGGAGTCATTTGTTTAGTTTTGACTGAAATCCAATCGCTAGAAGTATGGAATACACCAACCACTCCAATTAGGAACGAACTGCCGTTGAACTTGAATTATCCAATTTGGAACACCTATTGACTTCGGATCGAGCCCAAAACTTGGGCAACATCATAATATGGTGGGAGGATTCATTTGGTGAGTTTTGAGTGAAATCCGATCGCTAGAAGTATGGAATACACCAACCACTCCAATTAGGAACGAACTGCCGTTGAACTTGAATTGTCCAATTTCTCACACCTATTGATTTCGAATCGAGCACAAAACTTGGGCAACATCATAATATGGTGGGAGGAGTCATTTGGTGAGTTTTGAGTGAAATCCAATCGCTAGAAGTACGGAATACACGAACCACTCCAATTAGGAACGAACTTTCGTTGAAATTGAATTGACCAATTTCTCAAACCTATTGATTTCGGATCGAGCCCAAAACTTGGGCAACATCATAATATGGTGGGAGGTGTCATTTGGTGAGTTTTGAGTGAAATCCAATAGCTAGAAGTACGGAATACACGAACCACTCCAATTAGGAACGAACTTTCGTTGAAATTGAATTGACCAATTTCTCACACCTATTGGTTTCGGATCGAGCCCAAAACTTGGGCAACATCATAATATGGTGGGAGGAGTCATTTGGTGAGTTTTGAATGAAATCCAATCGCTAGAAGTATGGAATACACCAACCACTCCAATTAGGAATGAACTGCCGTTGAACTTGAATTGTCCAATTTCTCACACCTATTGATTTCGGATCGAACCCAAAACCTGTACAACATCATAATATGGTGGGAGGAGTCATTTGGTGAGTTTTGAGTGAAATCAAATCGCTAGAAGTATGGAATACACCAACCACTCCAATTAGGTACGAACTGCTGTTGAAATTGAATTGTCCAATTTCTCACACGTATTGATTTCTGATCGAGCCCAAAACTTGGGCAACATCATAATATGGTGGCGGGAGTCATTTGGTGAGTGTTGAGTGAAATCCAATCGCTAGAAGTATGGAATACACCAACCACTCCACTTACGAACGAACTGCCGTTGAACTTGAATTGTCCAATTTGGAACACCTAATGATTTCGGATCGAGCCCAAAACTCGGGCAACATAATAATAATACGGTGGAAGGAGTCATTTGGTGAGTTTTGAGTGAAATCAAATTGCTAGAAGTATGCAATACACCAACCACTCCAATTAGGAACGAACTGCCGTTGAACTTGAATTGTCCAATTTGGAACACCTATTGATTTCGGATCGAGACCAAACCTTGGGCAACATCATATTACGGTGGGAGGAGTCATTTGGTGAGTTTTGAGTGAAATCCAATCGCTAGAAGTATGGAATACACGAACCACTCCAGTTAGGAACGAACTGCCGTTATACTTGAATTTTCCAATTTGGAACACCTATTGATTTCGGATCGAGCCCAAAACTTGGCTAACATCATAATATGGTGGGAGGAGTCATTTGGTGCGTTTTGAGTGAAATCCAATCACTAGAAGTATGCAATACACAAACCACTCCAATTAGGTACGAACTGCCGTTGAACTTGAATTGTCCAATCTCTCACACCTATTGATTTCGGATCGAGCCCCAAACTTGGGCAACATCATAATATGGTGGGAGGAGTCATTTGGTGAGTTTTGAGTGAAATCCAATCGCAAGAAGTATGGAATACACCAACCACTCCAATTAGGAACGAACTGCCGTTGAACTTGAATTGTCCAATTTGGAACACCTATTGATTTCGGATCGAGCCCAAAACTTGGGCAACGTCATAATATGGTGGGAGGAGTCATTTGGTGAGTTTTGAGTGAAATCCAATCGCTAGAAGTATGGAATACACCAACCACTAAAATTAGGAACGAACTGCCGTTGAACTTGAATTGTCCAATTTCTCACAGCTATTGATTTCGGCTCGAGCCCAAAAGTTTTGCAACGTCATAATATGGTGCGAGGAGTCTGATCGGTTCATAATTGTATATCATTTTGTACCCTTCTAGCTTATGATTTGGTTATGTTTTTGAGTTAAACTTGTGCTTTTAATCCTTTTTGTGTTTATCTTTCAGTTCATTGAGCTTTAGGTAATAATGAGGGCTTTGGATAGTAAATGATGGAATCCATGCATGTTAGGGCCTAATTTGGATGAATGGATGAAGAGCTTAAAGACAAACTCAATTTTGGCTACAGTCCCCTGCCAGCCCAGTTTCGTAGGTCATATTGCAAGCTTTGTTTCAGCAACCTACATAGCTCGGATGAGGCCACATTCTTCATGAAAGTTGTTCCAATGGGTGTATACTATAACATATCCAAAATTCAGCCCCATTGGATAAATATGGAGTCTGTTACCTAGCAAACACAGAACCATGCTCAGGATGGATTTTATCAGCGCGCAAAATGAGTTAGCAATTTGTTTTGGCCTTAACTTCCTCCTCCGACCTTGGATTGGCCCAAATGATATATGGCTGGAAAGAAGACATTCCGAACTTCAAGTTTGAGTGCTTAAAGTCTTAATTTGCTTAAGGGAAGCCCAATTCGTAAGCCCTTGAAGTTGCTGGTCATGCTGACCTCAGGATGAGCTATTATTTCTGGTTGGAAGCTTGGTCATGGTGACATGAAGATGAGCTAGGGCTGCTGGTGGGATTTATTAGTGAAGTGCATCAACCATTTCAGATTTTATAATGGAAGTGTTGTATGCATTAGTGAAGTGCATCAACCATTTCAGATTTTATAAAACAAGTGTTGTATGCATTAGCCATACTTAATTCAGATTTTCAGCTTCCTTAGGCCTATATATAGTGAGGTTTCCCAAGCTTGTAAACACACCCCAAGGGGGGGAGCTCTCAAACACTTCTCTAGAGCTCCCTTCCCTTCTCTCCCTCAAATTCTCTTAGTTTTGCTTTCTAGTTCTCAATTCTAGCTTTCTTTAATGTTTTCTTAGTTGTAATTTATTTTTCTTGTAATGTACATTCTTTCTTAAGTATTCAAGTTTAATTAGTTTCCAAGTTTCAATTATGGTTTTTGTTCTTATTCATTATGCTTATAAGTTAATATGCTAGTTTGAATGATTGATCACCATTTAGGCTTGCATGTTAGCTATCTTGGTTTGAATTAAGAGTATACACCATGCTTTAATTCGAATTGAACTATGAATAGGAAGAGTATGTATGGACATTCGACAATAGGGATTAGATACATGCTTGGTTGTTTAAAATGTTCTTCTATGCTTAATGGGTTCCTAATGCTTAATTTTAGGTTAGACAACAAATGATCAAATTAGGGAATTAGGAACACAAGGTTATGACCACACACCATGGCTTAATCATACTTTAGCTAGAATCAATCCATTAATCTAAATTGAACTTGGGAACTTATTTTCTTGAGTTACTTTCTTATTTTCTTCCTTCTTTCATGTTCTTTGTTTTTGTTTCTGTTTTGTGTAGGAAAACTGAATTGGATCATTCAATCACCAATCCCTGTGGAATCGACCTCGCACTTACATACGCTAAACTACCAACGGTTCGTGCACTTGCGAGTATCACAAGTTGAGGATGCAGCTGAATCCATTTTGGTGCAGCTGAAATCTACACAACAGAGTCATTTGGTGAGTTTTGAGTGAAATCCAATCGCTAGAAGTATGGAATACACCAACCACTCCAATTAGGAACGAACTGCCGTTGAACTTGAATTGTCCAATTTCTCACACCTGTTGATTTCGGATCGAGCCCAAAACTTGGGCAACATCATAATATGGTGGGACGAGTCATTTGGTGAGTTTTGAGTGAAATCCAATCGCTAGAAGTATGGAATACACCGACCACTCCAATTAGGAACGAACTTCCGTTGAACTTGAATTGTCCAATTTCGAACACCTATTTATTTCGGATCGAGCCCAAAACTTGGGCAACATCATAATATGGTGGGAGGAGTCCTTTGGAGAGTTTTGAGTGAAATCCAATCGCTAGAAGTATGGAATACACCAACCACTCCAATTAGGAACGAACTGCCGTTGAACTTGAATTGTCCAATTTCTCACACCTATTGATTTCGAATCGAGCACAAAACTTGGGCAACATCATAATATGGTGGGAGGAGTCATTTGGTGAGTTTTGAGTGAAATCCAATCGCTAGAAGTACGGAATACACGAACCACTCCAATTAGGAACGAACTTTCGTTGAAATTGAATTGACCAATTTCTCAAACCTATTGATTTCGGATCGAGCCCAAAACTTGGGCAACATCATAATATGGTGGGAGGAGTCATTTGGTGAGTTTTGAGTGAAATCCAATCGCTAGAAGTACGGAATACACCAACCACTCCAATTAGGAACGAACTTTCGTTGAAATTGAATTGACCAATTTCTCACACCTATTGGTTTCGGATCGAGCCCAAAACTTGGGCAACATCATAATATGGTGGGAGGAGTCATTTGGTGAGTTTTGAATGAAATCCAATCGCTAGAAGTATGGAACACACCAACCACTCCAATTAGGAATGAACTGCCGTTGAGCTTGAATTGTCCAATTTCTCACACCTATTGATTTCGGATCGAACCCAAAACCTGTACAACATTATAATATGGTGGGAGGAGTCATTTGGTGAGTTTTGAGTGAAATCAAATCGCTAGAAGTATGGAATACACCAACCACTCCAATTAGGTACGAACTGCTGTTGAAATTGAATTGTCCAATTTCTCACACGTATTGATTTCTGATCGAGCCCAAAACTTGGGCAACATCATAATATGGTGGCGGGAGTCATTTGGTGAGTGTTGAGTGAAATCCAATCGCTAGAAGAATGGAATACACCAACCACTCCACTTAGGAACGAACAGCCGTTGAACTTGAATTGTCCAATTTGGAACACCTATTGATTTCGGATCGAGCCCAAAACTTGGGCAACATAATAATAATACGGTGGAAGGAGTCATTTGGTGAGTTTTGAGTGAAATCAAATTGCTAGAAGTATGCAATACACCAACCACTCCAATTAGGAACGAACTGCCGTTGAACTTGAATTGTCCAATTTGGAACACCTATTGATTTCGGATCGAGACCAAACCTTGGGCAACATCATATTACGGTGGGAGGAGTCATTTGGTGAGTTTTGAGTGAAATCCAATCGCTAGAAGTATGGAATACACGAACCACTCCAGTTAGGAAAGACCTGCCGTTATACTTGAATTTTCCAATTTGGAACACCTATTGATTTCGGATCGAGCCCAAAACTTGGCTAACATCATAATATGGTGGGAGGAGTCATTTGGTGAGTTTTGAGTGAAATCCAATTGCTGGAAGTATGCAATACACAAACCACTCCAATTAGGTACAAACTCCCGTTGAACTTGAATTGTCCAATCTCTCACACCTATTGATTTCGGATCGAGCCCCAAACTTGGGCAACATCATAATATGGTGGGAGGAGTCATTTGGTGAGTTTTGAGTGAAATCCAATCGCAAGAAGTATGGAATACACCAACCACTCCAATTAGGAACGAACTGCCGTTGAACTTGAATTGTCCAATTTGGAACACCTATTGATTTCGGATCGAGCCCAAAACTTGGGCAACGTCATAATATGGTGGGAGGAGTCATTTGGTGTGTTTTGAGTGAAATCCAATCGCTAGAAGTATGGAATATACCAACCACTAAAATTAGGAACGAACTGCCGTTGAACTTGAATTGTCCAATTTTTCACACCTATTGATTTCGGCTCGAGCCCAAAACTTTTGCAACGTCATAATATGGTGCGAGGAGTCATTTGGTGAGTTTTGAGTGAAATCCAATCGCTAGAAGTATGGAATACACCAACCACTCCAATTAGGAACGAACTGCCGTTGAACTTGAATTGTCCAATTTCTCACACCTGTTGATTTCGGATCGAGCCCAAAACTTGGGCAACATCATAATATGGTGGGACGAGTCATTTGGTGAGTTTTGAGTGAAATCCAATCGCTAGAAGTATGGAATACACCGACCACTCCAATTAGGAACGAACTTCCGTTGAACTTGAATTGTCCAATTTCGAACACCTATTTATTTCGGATCGAGCCCAAAACTTGGGCAACATCATAATATGGTGGGAGGAGTCCTTTGGTGAGTTTTGAGCGAAATCCAATCGCTAGAAGTATGGAATACACCAACCACTCCAATTAGGAACGAATTGCCGTTGAACTTGAATTGTCCAATTTGGAACACCTATTGATTTCGGATCGAGCCCATAACTTGGGCGACATCATAATATGGTGGGAGGAGACATTTGGTTAGTATTGAGTGAAATCCAATCGCTAGAAATATGGAATATACCAACCACTCCAGTTAGGAACGAACTGCCGTTGAACTTGAATTGTTCAATTTGGAACACCTATTGATTTCGGATCGAGCCCAAAACTTGGGCAACATCATAATACGGTGGGAGGAGTCATTCGGTGAGTTTTGAGTGAAATCAAATCGCTAGAAGTATGGAATACACCAACCACTCCAATTAGGAACGAACTGCCGTTGAACCTGAATTGTCCAATTTATCACACCTATTGATTTCGGATCGAGCACAAAACTTGGGTAACATCATAATATGGTGGGAGGAGCCGTTTGGTGAGTTTTGAGTGAAATCCAATCACTAGAAGTATGGAATACACCAACCACTCCAATTAGGAACGAATTGCCGTTGAACTTGAATTGTCCAATTTGGAACACCTACTGATTTCGGATTGAGCCCAAAATTTGGGCAACATCCTAATATGGTGAGAGGAGTCATTTGTGGGTTTTGAGTGAAATCCGATCGCTAGAAGTATGGAATACACCAACCACTCCAATTAGGAACGAACTGCCGTTGAACTTGAATTGTCCAATTTCTTACACCTATTGATTTCGAATCGAGCCCAAAACTGGGGCAACATCATAATATGGTGGGAGGAGTCCTTTGGTGAGTTTTGAGTGAAATCCAATCGGTAGAAGTATGGAATACACCAACCACTCCAATTAGGCAAGAACTGCCGTTGAACTTGAATTGTCCAATTTCTCACACCTATTGATTTCGGATCGAGCCCATAACTTGGGCGACATCATAATATGGTGGGAGGAGACATTTGATTAGTATTGAGTGAAATCCAATCGCTAGAAATATGGAATATACCAACCACTCCAGTTAGGAACGAACTGTCGTTGAACTTGAATTGTTCAATTTGGAACACCTATTGATTTCGGATCGAGCCCAAAACTTGGGCAACATCATAATATGGTGGGAGGAGTCATTTGGTGAGTTTTGAATGAAATCCAATCGCTAGAAGTATGGAATACACCAACCACTCCAATTAGGAATGAACTGCCGTTGAACTTGAATTGTCCAATTTCTCACACCTATTGATTTCGGATCGAACCCAAAACCTGTACAACATCATAATATGGTCGGAGGAGTCATTTGGTGAGTTTTGAGTGAAATCAAATCGCTAGAAGTATGGAATACACCAACCACTCCAATTAGGTACGAACTGCTGTTGAAATTGAATTGTCCAATTTCTCACACGTATTGATTTCTGATCGAGCCCAAAACTTGGGCAACATCATAATATGGTGGCGGGAGTCATTTGGTGAGTGTTGAGTGAAATCCAATCGCTAGAAGTATGGAATACACCAACCACTCCACTTAGGAACGAACTGCCGTTGAACTTGAATTGTCCAATTTGGAACACCTATTGATTTCGTATCGAGCCCAAAACTTGGGCAACATAATAATAATGCGGTGGAAGGAGTCATTTGGTTAGTATTGAGTGAAATCCAATCGCTAGAAATATGGAATATACCAACCACTCCAGTTAGGAACGAATTGTCGTTGAACTTGAATTGTTCAATTTGGAACACCTATTGATTTCGGATCGAGCCCAAAACTTGGGCAACATCATAATATGGTGGGAGGAGTCATTTGGTGAGTTTTGAGTGAAATCCAATCGCTAGATGTATGGAATACACCAACCACTCCAATTAGGAACGAACTGCCGTTGAACTTGAATTGTCCAATTTCTCACACTTATTGATTTCGGATCGAGCCCAAAACCTGGGCAACATCATAATATGGTGGGAGGAGTCATTTGGTGAGTTTTGAGTGAAATCCAATCGCTAGAAGTGTGGAATACACCAACCACTCCAATTAGGAACGAACTGCCGTTGAACTTCAATTGTCCAATTTCTCACACCTATTGATTTTGGATCGAGCCCAAAACTTGGTTAACATCATAATATGGTGGGAGTAGTCATTTGGTTAGTTTTGAGTGAAATCCAATCGCTAAAAGTATGGAATACACCAACCACTCCATTTAGGACCGAACTGCCGTTGAACTTGAATTGTCCAATTTGGAACACCAATTGATTTCGGATCGAGCCCAAAACTTGGGCAACATCATAATATGGTGGGAGGAGTCGTTTGGTGAGTTTTGAGTGAAATCCAATCGCTAGAAGTATGGAATACACCAACCACTCCAATTAGGAACGAACTGCCGTTGAACTTGAATTGTCCAATTTCTCACACCTATTGATTTCGGATCGAGCCCAAAACTTGGGCAACATCATAATATGGTGGAAGGAGTCATTTGGTGAGTTTTGAGTGAAATCCAATCGCTAGAAGTATGGAATACACCAACCACTCCAATTAGGAACGAACTGCCGTTGAACTTGAATTGTCCAATTTGGAACACCTATTGATTTCGGATCGAGCCCCAAACTTGGGCAACATCATAAGATGGTGGGAGGAGTCATTTGGTGAGTTTTGAATGAAATCCAATCAATAGAAGTATGGAATACACCAACCACTCCAATTAGGAACGAACTACCGTTGAACTTGAATTGTCCAATTTCTCACACCTATTGATTTCGGATCGAGCCCAAAACTTGGGCAACATCATAATATAGTGGGAGGAGTCATTTGGTGAGTTTTGAGTGAAATCCAATCTCTAGAAGTGTGGAATACACCAACCACTCCAATTAGGAACGAACTGCCGTTGAACTTGAATTGTCCAATTTCTCACACCTATTGATTTTGGATCGAGCCAAAAACTTGGGCAACATCATAATGTGGTGGGAGGAGTCATTTGGTGAGTTTTGAGTGAAATCCAATCTCTAGAAGTATGAAATACACCAACCACTCCAAGTAGGAACGAACTGCCGTTGAACTTGAATTGTCCAATTTGGAACACCTATTGATTTCGGATCGAGCCCCAAACTTGGGCAACATCATAAGATGGTGGGAGGAGTCATTTGGTGAGTTTTGAGGGAAATCCAATCACTAGAAGTATGGAATACACCAACCACTCCAATTAGGAACGAACTACCGTTGAACTTGAATTGTCCAATTTCTCACACCTATTGATTTCGGATCGAGCCCAAAACTTGGGCAACATCATAATATAGTGGGAGGAGTCGTTTGGTGAGTTTTGAGTGAAATCCAATCTCTAGAAGTTTGGAATACACCAACCACTCCAATTAGGAACGAACTACCGTTGAACTTGAATTGTCCAATTTCTCACACCTATTGATTTCGGATCGAGCCCAAAACTTGGGCAACATCATAATATAGTGGGAGGAGTCATTTGGTGAATTTTGAGTGAAATCCAATCTCTAGAAGTGTGGAATACACCAACCACTCCAATTAGGAACGAACTGCCGTTGAACTTGAATTGTCCAATTTCTCACACCTATTGATTTTGGATCGAGCCCAAAACTTGGGCAACATCATAATGTGGTGGGAGGAGTCATTTGGTGAGTTTTGAGTGAAATCCAATCTCTAGAAGTATGAAATACACCAACCACTCCAAGTAGGAACGAACTGCCGTTGAACTTGAATTGTCCAATTTCTCACACTTATTGATTTCGGATCGAGCCCAAAACCTGGGCAACATCATAATATGGTGGGAGGAGTCATTTGGTGAGTTTTAAGTGAAATCCAATCGCTAGAAGTGTGGAATACACCAACCACTCCAATTAGGAACAAACCGCCGTTGAACTTGAATTGTCCAATTTCTCACACATATTGATTTCGGATAGAGCCCCAAACTTGGGCAACATCATAATATGGTGGGAGGAGTCATTTGGTCAGTTTTGAGTGAAATCCAATCGCTAAAAGTATGGAATACACCAACCACTACAATTAGGAACGAACTGCTGTTGAACTTGAATTGTCCAATTTCTCACACCTATTGATTTCTGATCATGCCCAAAACATGGGCAACATCATAATTTGGTGGGAGGAGTCATTTGGTGAGTTTTGAGTGAAATCCACTCGCTAGAAGTATGGAATACACCAACCACTCCAATTAGGAACGAACTGCCGTTGAACTTGAATTGTCCAATTTCTCACACCTATTGATTTCGGATCGAGCCCCGAACTTGGGCAACATCATAGTATGGTGGGAAGAGTCATTTGGTGAGTTTTGAGTGAAATCCAATCGCTAGAAGTATGGAATACACCAACCACTCCAATTAGGAACGAACTACCGTTGAACTTGAATTGTCCAATTTCTCAAACCTATTGATTTCGGATCTAGCCCAAAACTTGGGCAACAACATAATTTGGTGGGAGGAGTCATTTGGTGAGTTTTGAGTGAAATCGAATCGCTAGAAGTATGGAATACACCAACCACTCCAATTAGGAACGAACTGCCGTTGAACTTGAATTGTGCAATTTCTCACACCTGTTGATTTCGGATCGAGCCCAAAACTTGGGCAACATCATAATATGGTGGGAGGAGTCATTTGGTGAGTTTTGAGTGAAATCCAATCGCTAGAAGTATGGAATACACCAACCACTCCAATTAGGAACGAACTGCCGTTGAACTTGAATTGTCCAATTTCTCAAACCTATTGATTTCGGATCTAGCCCAAAACTTGGGCAACAACATAATTTGGTGGGAGGAGTCATTTGGTGAGTTTTGAGTGAAATCCAATCGCTAGAAGTATGGAATACACCAACCACTCCAATTAGGAACGAACTGCCGTTGAACTTGAATTGTGCAATTTCTCACACCTGTTGATTTCGGATCGAGCCCAAAACTTGGACAACATCATAATATGGTGGGAGGAGTCATTTGGTGAGTTTTGAGTGAAATCCAATCGCTAGAAGTATGGAATACACCAACCACTCCAATTAGGAACGAACTGCCGTTGAACTTGAATTGTCCAATTTCTCACACCTATTGATTTCGGATCGAGCCCCAAACTTGGGCAACATCATAGTATGGTGGGAGGAGTCATTTGGTGAGTTTTGAGTGAAATCCAATCGCTAGAAGTATGGAATACACCAACCACTCCAATTAGGAACGAACTTCCGTTGAACTTGAATTGTCCAATTTGGAACGCCTATTGATTTCGGATCGAGCCCCAAACTTGGGCAACATCATAATATGGTGGGAGGAGTCATTTGGTGAGTTTTGGGTGACATCCATTCGCTAGAATTTTGGAATACACCAACCACTCCAATTTGGAACGAACTGCCGCTGAACTTGAGTTGTCCAATTTCTCACACCTATTGATTTCGGATCGAGCCCAAAACTTGGGCAACATCATAATATGGTGGGAGGAGTCATTTGGTGACTTTTGAGTGAAATCCAATCGCTAGAAGTATGGAATACACCAACCACTCCAATTAGGAACGAATTGCCGTTGAACTTGAATTGTCCAATTTCTCACACCTATTGATTTCGGATCGAGCCCCAAACTTGGGCAACATCATAATATGGTGGGAGGAGTCATTTGGTGAGTTTTGAGTGAAATCCAATCGCTAGAAGTATGGAATACACCAACCACTCCAATTTGGAACGAACTACCGTTGAACTTGAATTGTCCAATTTCTCACACCTATTGATTTCGGATCGAGCCCCAAACTTGGGCAACATCATAGTATGGTGGGAGGAGTCATTGGGTGAGTTTTGAGTGAAATCCAATCGCTAGAAGTGTGGAATACACCAACAACTCCAATTAGGAACGAACTGCCGTTGAACTTGAATTGTCCAATTTGGAACACCTATTGATTTCGGATCGAGCCCCAAACTTGGGCAACATCATAATATGGTGGGAGGAGTCATTTGGTGAGTTTTTGGTGAAATCCAATTGCTAGAAGTATGGAATACACCAACCACTCCAATTAGGAACGAACTGCCGTTGAATTTGAATTGTCCAATTTTGAACACCTATTGATTTCGGATCGAGCCCGAAACTTGGGCAACATCATAATATGGTGGGAGGAGTCATTTGGTGAGTTTTGGGTGAAATCCAATCTCTAGAAGTATGGAATACACCAACCACTCCAATTAGGAACGAACTACCGTTGAACATGAATTGTCCAATGTCTCACACCTATTGATTTCGGATCAAGCCCCAAACTTGGGCAACATCATAATATGGTGGGAGGAGTCATTTGGTGAGTTTTGAGTGAAATCCAATCGCTAGAAGTATGGAATACACCAACCATTCCAATTAGGAACGAACTGCCGTTGAACTTGAATTGTCCTATTTCGAACACCTATTGATTTCGGATCATACCCAAAACTTGGGCAACATCATAATATGGTGGGAGGAGTCATTTGGTGAGTTTTGAGTGAAATCCAATCCCTAGAAGTGTGGAAGACACCAACCTCTCCAATTAGGAACGAACTGCCGTTGAACTTGAATTGTCCAATTTCTCACACCTATTGATTTCGGATTGAGCCCCAAACTTGGGCAACATCATAATATGGTGGGAGGAGTCATTTGGTGAGTTTTGAGTGAAATCCATTCGCTAGAAGTATGGAATACACCAACCACTCCAATTAGGAACGAACTGCCGTTGAACTTGAATTGTCCTGTTTGGAACACCTACTGATTTCGGATCGAGCCCAAAACTTGGGCAACATCATAATATGGTGGGAGGATTCATTTGGAGAGTTTTTAGTGAAATCCAATCGCTTGAAGTATGGAATACACCAACCACTCCCACTAGGAACGAACTGCCGTTGAACATGAATTGTCCAATTTCTAACACCTATTGATTTCGGATCGAACCCCAAACTTGTGCAACATCATAATATGGTGGGAGGAGTCATTTGGTGAGTTTTGAGTGAAATCCAATCGCTAGAAGTATGGAATACACCAACCACTCCAATTAGGAACGAATTGTCGTTGAACTTGAAGTGTCCAATTTGGAACACCTATTGATTTCGGATCGAGGACCAAACTTGGGCAACATCATAATATGGTGGGAGGAGTCATTTGGTGAGTTTTGAGTGAAGTCCAATCGCTAGAAGTATGGGATACACCAACCACTCCCGTTAGGAACGAACGGCCGTTGAACTTGAATTGTCCAATTTCTAACACCTATTGATTTCAGATTGAACCCCAAACTTGGGCAACATCATAATATGGTGGGAGGAGTCATTTGGTGAGTTTTGAGTGAAATCCAGTCGCTAGAAGTATGGAATACACCAACCACTCCAACTAGGAACGAACTGCCGTTGAACTTGAGTTGTCCAATTTCTCACACCTATGGATTTCGGATCGAGCCCAAAACTTGGGCAACATCATAATATGGTGGGAGGAGTCATTTGGCTAGTTTCTCACACCTATTGATTTCGGATCGAACCCCAAACTTGTGCAACATAATAATATGGTGGGAGGAGTCATTTGGTGAGATTTGAGTGAAATCCTATCGCTAGAAGTATGGAATACACCAACCACTCCAATTAGGAACGAACTGCCGTTGAACTCTAATTGTCAAATTTGGAAGACCTATTGATTTCGGATCGAGCCCAAAACTTGGGCAACATTATAATATGGTGGGAGGAGTCATTTGGTGAGTTTTGAGTGAAATCCAATCGCTAGAAGTATGGAATACACCAACCACTCGAATTTGGAACGAACTGCCGTTGAACTTGAATTGTCCAATTTCTAACACCTATTGATTTCGGATCGAGCCCAAAACTTGGGCAACATCATAATATGCTGGGAGGAGTCATTTGGTGAGTTTTGAGTGAAATCCAATCGCTAGAAGTATGTAATACACCAACCACTCCAATTAGGAACGAATTGCCGTTGAACTTGAATTGTCCAATTTGGAACACCTATTGATTCCGGATCGAGCCCAAAACTTGGGCAACATCGTAACATGGTGGGAGGAGTCATTTGGTGAGTTTTGAGTGAAATCCAATCGCTGGACGTATGGAATACACCAACCACTCCAATTAGGAACGAACTGTCGTTCAAATTGAATTGACCAATTTCTCAGACCTATTGATTTCGGATCGAGCCCAAAACTTGGGCAACATCATAATATGGTGGGAGGAGTCATTTGGTGAGTTTTGAGTGAAATCCATTCGCTCGACGTATGGAATACACCAACCACTCCAATTAGGAATGAACTGTCGTTCTAATTGAATTGACCAATTTCTCAGACCTATTGATTTCGGATCGAGCCCAAAACTTGGGCAACATCATAATATGGTGGCAGGAGTCATTTGGTGAGTTTTGAGTGAAATCCAATCGCTAGAAGTGTGGAATACACCAACCACTCCAACTAGGAACGAACTGCCATTGAACTTGAATTGTCCAATTTCTCACACCTATTGATTTTGGATCGAGCCCAAAACTTGGGCAACATCATAATATGGTGGGAGTAGTCAATTGGTTAGTTTTGTGTGAAATCCAATCACTAGAAGTATGGAATACACCAACCACTCCAATTAGGAACGAATTGCCGTTGAACTTGAATTGTCCAATTTGGAACACCTATTGATTTCGGATTGAGCCCAAAACTTGGGCAACATCATAACATGGTGTGAGGAGTCATTTGGTGAGTTTTGAGTGAAATCCAATCGCTAGAAGTATGGAATACACCAACCACTCCAATTAGGAACGAACAGCCGTTGAACTTGAATTGTCCAATTTGGAACACCTATTGATTTCGGATCGAGCCCAAAACTTGGGAACAACATAATATGGTGGGAGGAGTCATTTCGTGGGTTTTGAGTGAAATCCAATCGCTAGAAGTATGGAATACACCAACCACTCCAATTAGAAACGAACTGCCGTTGAACTTGAATTGTCCAATTTGGAACACCTATTGATTTCGGATCGAGCCCAAAACTTGGGCAACATCATAATATGCTGCGAGGAGTCATTTGGTGAGTTTTGAGTGAAATCCAATCGCCAGAAGTATGGAATACACCAACCACTCCGATTAGGAACGAACTGCCGTTGAACTTGGATTGTCCAATTTGGAACACCTATTGATTTCGGATCGAGCCCATAACTTGGGCAACATCATAATATGGTGGGAGTAGTCATTTGGTGAGTTTTGAGTGAAATCTAATCGCTAGAAGTATGGAATACACCAACCACTCCAATTAGGAACGAGCGGACGTTGAACTTGAATTGTCCAATTTGGAACACCTACTGATTTTGGATCGAGCCCAAAACTTGGGCAACAACACAATATGGTCGGAGGAGTCGTTTGGTGAGTTTTGAGTGAAATCCAATCGCTAAAAGTATGGAATACACCAACCACTCCAATTTGGAACGAACTGCCGCTGAACTTGAATTGTCCAATTTGGAACACCTATTGATTTCGGATCGAGCCCAAAACTTGGGCAACATCATAATATTGTGGGAGGAGTCATTTGGTTAGTTTTGACTGAAATCCAATCGCTAGAAGTATGGAATACACCAACCACTCCAATTAGGAACGAACTGCCGTTGAACTTGAATTGTCCAATTTGGAACACCTATTGATTTCGGATCGAGGCCAAAACTTGGGCAACATCATAATATGGTGGGAGGAGTCATTTGGTGACTTTTAAGGGAAATCCAATCCCTAGAAGTATGGAATACACCAACCACTCCAATTAGGAACGAACTGCCATTGAACTTGAATTGTCCAATTTCGAACACCTATTGATCTCGGATCGACCCCAAAACTGGGGCAACATCATAACATGGTGGGAGGAGTCATTTGGTGAGTTTTGAGTGAAATCCAATCGCTGGACGTACGGAATACACCAACCACTCCAATTAGGAACGAACTGTCGTTGAAATTGAATTGACCAATTTCTCACACCTATTGAATTCGGATCGAGCCCAAAACTTGGGCAACATCATAATATGGTGGGTGGAGTCATTTGGTGAGTTTTGAATGAAATCCAATCGCTAGAAGTATGGAATACACCAACCACTCCAATTAGGAACGAACTGCCGTTGAACTTCAATTGTCCAATTTGGAACACCTATTGATTTCGGATCGAGCCCAAAACTTGGGCAACATCATAATATGGTGGGAGGAGTCATTTGGTTAGTTTTGACTGAAATCCAATCGCTAGAAGTATGGAATACACCAACCACTCCAATTAGGAACGAACTGCCGTTGAACTTGAATTATCCAATTTGGAACACCTATTGACTTCGGATCGAGCCCAAAACTTGGGCAACATCATAATATGGTGGGAGGATTCATTTGGTGAGTTTTGAGTGAAATCCGATCGCTAGAAGTATGGAATACACCAACCACTCCAATTAGGAACGAACTGCCGTTGAACTTGAATTGTGCAATTTGGAACACCTATTGATTTCGGATCGAGCCCAAAACGTGGGCAACATCATAATATGGTGGGAGGAGTCATTTGGTTAGTTTTGAGTGAAATCCAATCGCTAGAAGTATGGAATACATCAACCACTCCAATTAGGAACGAACTGCCGTTGAACTTGAATTGTCCAATTTGGAACACCTATTGATTTCGGATCGAGCCCAAAACTTGGGCAACATCATAATATGGTGGGAGGAATCAATTGGTTAGTTTTAAGTGAAATCCAATCGCTAGAAGTATGGAATACACCAACCACTCCAATTAGGAACGAACTGCCGTTGAACTTGAATTGTCCAATTTCTCACACCTATTGATTTCTGATCGAGCCCCAAACTTGGGCAACATCATAATATGGTGGGAGGAGTCATTTGGTGAGTTTTGAGTGAAATCCAATCGCTAGAAGTGTGGAATACACCAACCACTCCAATTAGGAACGAACTGCCGTTGAACTTGAATTGTCCAATTTGGAACACCTATTGATTTCGGATCAAGCCCAAAACTTGGGCAACATCATAATACGGTGGGAGGAGTCATTTGGTGAGTTTTGAGTGAAATCCAATTTCTAGAAGTATGGAATACACCAACCACTCCAATTAGGAACGAACTGCCGTTGAACTTGAATTGTCCAATTTGGAACACCTATTGATTTCGGATCGAGCCCAAAACTTGGGCAACATTCTAATATGGTGAGAGGAGTCATTTGTGAGTTTTGAGTGAAATCCAATCGCTAGAAGTATGGAATACACCAACCACTCCAATTAGGAACGAACTGCCGTTGAACTTGAATTGTCCAATTTCTCACACCTATTGATTTCGAATCGAGCACAAAACTTGGGGAACATCATAATATGGTGGGAGGAGTCATTTGGTGAGTTTTGAGTGAAATCCAATCGCTAGAAGTACGGAATACACGAACCACTCCAATTAGGAACGAACTTTCGTTGAAATTGAATTGACCAATTTCTCAAACCTATTGATTTCGGATCGAGCCCAAAACTTGGGCAACATCATAATATGGTGGGAGGAGTCATTTGGTGAGTTTTGAGTGAAATCCAATCGCTAGAAGTACGGAATACACCAACCACTCCAATTAGGAACGAACTTTCGTTGAAATTGAATTGACCAATTTCTCACACCTATTGGTTTCGGATCGAGCCCAAAACTTGGGCAACATCATAATATGGTGGGAGGAGTCATTTGGTGAGTTTTGAATGAAATCCAATCGCTAGAAGTATGGAATACACCAACCACTCCAATTAGGAATGAACTGCCGTTGAACTTGAATTGTCCAATTTCTCACACCTATTGATTTCGGATCGAACCCAAAACCTGTACATCATCATAATATGGTGGGAGGAGTCATTTGGTGAGTTTTGAGTGAAATCAAATCGCTAGAAGTATGGAATACACCAACCACTCCACTTAGGAACGAACTGCCGTTGAACTTGAATTGTCCAATTTGGAACACCTATTGATTTCGGATCGAGCCCAAAACTCGGGCAACATAACAATAATACGGTGGAAGGAGTCATTTGGTGAGTTTTGAGTGAAATCAAATTGCTAGAAGTATGCAATACACCAACCACTCCAATTAGGAACGAACTGCCGTTGAACCTGAATTGTCCAATTTGGAACACCTATTGATTTCGGATCGAGACCAAACCTTGGGCAACATCATATTACGGTGGGAGGAGTCATTTGGTGAGTTTTGAGTGAAATCCAATCGCTAGAAGTATGGAATACACGAACCACTCCAGTTAGGAACGAACTGCCGTTATACTTGAATTTTCCAATTTGGAACACCTATTGATTTCGGATCGAGCCCAAAACTTGGCTAACATCATAATATGGTGGGAGGAGTCATTTGGTGAGTTTTGAGTGAAATCCAATCGCTGGAAGTATGCAATACACAAACCACTCCAATTAGGTACGAACTGCCGTTGAACTTGAATTGTCCAATCTCTCACACCTATTGATTTCGGATCGAGCCCCAAACTTGGGCAACATCATAATATGGTGGGAGGAGTCATTTGGTGAGTTTTGAGTGAAATCCAATCGCAAGAAGTATGGAATACACCAACCACTCCAATTAGGAACGAATTGCCGTTGAACTTGAATTGTCCAATTTGGAACACCTATTGATTTCGGATCGAGCCCAAAACTTGGGCAACGTCATAATATGGTGGGAGGAGTCATTTGGTGTGTTTTGAGTGAAATCCAATCGCTAGAAGTATGGAATACACCAACCACTAAAATTAGGAACGAACTGCCGTTGAACTTGAATTGTCCAATTTCTCACACCTATTGATTTCGGCTCGAGCCCAAAACTTTTGCAACGTCATAATATGGTGCGAGGAGTCATTTGGTGAGTTTTGAGTGAAATCCAATCGCTAGAAGTATGGAATACACCAACCACTCCAATTAGGAACGAACTGCCGTTGAACTTGAATTGTCCAATTTCTCACACCTGTTGATTTCGGATCGAGCCCAAAACTTGGGCAACATCATAATATGGTGGGAGGAGTCATTTGGTGAGTTTTGAGTGAAATCCAATCGCTAGAAGTATGGAATACACCGACCACTCCAATTAGGAACGAACTTCCGTTGAACTTGAATTGTCCAATTTCGAACACCTATTTATTTCGGATCGAGCCCAAAACTTGGGCAACATCATAATATGGTGGGAGGAGTCCTTTGGTGAGTTTTGAGTGAAATCCAATCGCTAGAAGTATGGAATACACCAACCACTCCAATTAGGAACGAACTGCCGTTGAACTTGAATTGTCCAATTTGGAACACCTATTGATTTCGGATCGAGCCCATAACTTGGGCGACATCATAATATGGTGGGAGGAGACATTTGGTTAGTATTGAGTGAAATCCAATCGCTAGAAATATGGAATAGACCAACCACTCCAGTTAGGAACGAACTGCCGTTGAACTTGAATTGTTCAATTTGGAACACCTATTGATTTCGGATCGAGCCCAAAACTTGGGCAACATCATAATACGGTGGGAGGAGTCATTCGGTGAGTTTTGAGTGAAATCAAATCGCTAGAAGTATGGAATACACCAACCACTCCAATTAGGAACGAACTGCCGTTGAACCTGAATTGTACAATTTCTCACACCTATTGATTTCGGATCGAGCACAAAACTTGGGTAACATCATAATATGGTGGGAGGAGCCGTTTGGTGAGTTTTGAGTGAAATCCAATCGCTAGAAGTATGGAATACACCAACCACTCCAATTAGGAACGAATCGCCGTTGAACTTGAATTGTCCAATTTGGAACACCTACTGATTTCGGATCGAACCCAAAACTTGGGCAACACCCTAATATGGTGAGAGGAGTCATTTGTGAGTTTTGAGTGAAATCCAATCGCTGGAAGTATGGAATACACCAACCACTCCAATTAGGAACGAACTGCCGTTGAACTTGAATTGTCCAATTTCTTACACCTATTGATTTCGAATCGAGCCCAAAACTGGGGCAACATCATAATATGGTGGGAGGAGTCCTTTGGTGAGTTTTGAGTGAAATCCAATCGCTAGAAGTATGGAATACACCAACAACTCCAATTAGGCAAGAACTGCCGTTGAACTTGAATTGTCCAATTTCTCACACCTATTGATTTCGGATCGAGCCCATAACTTGGGCGACATCATAATATGGTGGGAGGAGACATTTGGTTAGTATTGAGTGAAATCCAATCGCTAGAAATATGGAATATACCAACCACTCCAGTTAGGAACGAACTGTCGTTGAACTTGAATTGTTCAATTTGGAACACCTATTGATTTCGGATCGAGCCCAAAACTTGGGCAACATCATAATATGGTGGGAGGAGTCATTTGGTGAGTTTTGAATGAAATCCAATCACTAGAAGTATGGAATACACCAACCACTCCATGTAGGAATGAACTGCCGTTGAACTTGAATTGTCCAATTTCTCACACCTATTGATTTCGGATCGAACCCAAAACCTGTACAACATCATAATATGGTGGGAGGAGTCATTTGGTGAGTTTTGAGTGAAATCAAATCGCTAGAAGTACGGAATACACCAACCACTCCAATTAGGTACGAACTGCTGTTGAAATTGAATTGTCCAATTTCTCACACGTATTGATTTCTGATCGAGCCCAAAACTTGGGCAACATCATAATATGGTGGCGGGAGTCATTTGGTGAGTGTTGAGTGAAATCCAATCGCTAGAAGTATGGAATACACCAACCACTCCACTTAGGAACGAACTGCCGTTGAACTTGAATTGTCCAATTTGGAACACCTATTGATTTCGGATCGAGCCCAAAACTTGGGCAACATAATAATAATACGGTGGAAGGAGTCATTTGGTGAGTTTTGAGTGAAATCAAATTGCTAGAAGTATGCAATACACCAACCACTCCAATTAGGAACGAACTGCCGTTGAACTTGAATTGTCCAATTTGGAACACCTATTGATTTCGGATCGAGACCAAACCTTGGGCAACATCATATTACGGTGGGAGGAGTCATTTGGTGAGTTTTGAGTGAAATCCAATCGCTAGAAGTATGGAATACACGAACCACTCCAGTTAGGAACGAACTGCCGTTATACTTGAATTTTCCAATTTGGAACACCTATTGATTTCGGATCGAGCCCAAAACTTGGCTAACATCATAATATGGTGGGAGGAGTCATTTGGTGAGTTTTGAGTGAAATCCAATCGCTAGAAGTATGGAATACACCAACCACTCCAATTTGGAACGAACTGCCATTGAACTTGAATTGTCCAATTTGGAACACCTATTGATTTTGGATCGAGCCCAAAACTTGGGCAATATCCTAATATGGTGGGAGGAGTCATTTGGTAAGTTTTGAGTGAAATCCAATCGCTAGAAGTATGGAATACACCAACCACTCCAATTAGGAACGAACTGCCGTTGAACTTGAATTGTCCAATTTCTCACACCTATTGATTTCCGATCAAGCCCAAAACTTGGGCAACATCATAATATGGTGGGAGGAGTCATTTGGTAAGTTTTGGGAGAAATCCAACCGCTAGAAGTATGGGATACACCAAGCACTCCAATCAGGAATGAACTGCCGTTGAACTTGAATTGTCCAATTTGGAACACCTATTGATTTCGGATCGAGCCCAAAACTTGGGCAACATCGTAATATGGTGGGAGGAGTCATTTGGTTAGTTTTGAGTGAAATCCAATCGCTAGAAGTATGGAATACACCAACCACTCCAATTAGGAACGAACTGCCGTTGAACTTGAATTGTCCAATTTCTCACACCTATTGATTGCGGATCGAGCCTAAAACTTAGGCAACATCATAATTTGGTGGGAGGAGTCATTTGGTGAGTTTTGAGTGAAATCCAATCCCTAGAAGTATGGAATACATCAACCACTCCAATTAGGAATGAACTGCCGTTGAACTTGAATTGTCCAATTTCTCACACCTATTGATTTCGGATCGATCCCCAAACTTTAGCAACATCATAATATGGTGGGAGGAGCCATTTGGTGAGTTTTTAGTGAAATCCATTCGCTAGAAGTATGGAATACACCAACCACTCCAATTAGGAACGAACTGCCGTTATACTTGAATTTTCCAATTTGGAACACGTATTGATTTCGGATCGAGCCCAAAACTTGGGCAACATCATAATATGGTGGGAGGAGTCATTTGGTGAGTTTTAAGTGAAATACAATCGCTAGAAGTATGGAATACACCAACCACTCCCAGTAGGAACGAACTGCCGTTGAACTTGAATTGTCCAATTTCTCACACCTATTGATTTCGGATCAAACCCCAAACTTGTGCAACACCATAATATGGTGGGAGGAGTCATTTGTCGAGTTTTGGGTGAAATCCAATCGTTAGAAGTATGGAATACACCAACCACACCAATTAGGAACGTACTCCCGTTGAACTTGAATTGTCCAATTTGGAACTCCTATTGATTTCGGATCGAGCCCAAAACTTGGGCAATATCATAATATGGTGGGAGGAGTCATTTGGTGAGTTTTGAGTGAAATCCAATCGCTAGAAGTATGGAATACACCACCCACTCCAATTAGGAACAAACTGCCGTTGAACTTCAATTGTCCAATTTCGAACCCCTATTGATTTCGGATCGAGCCCAAAACATGGGCAACATCATAATATGGTGGGAGGAGTCGTTTGGTGAGTTTTGAGTGAAATCCAATCGCTAGAAGTGTGGAATACACCAACCACTCCAATTAGGAACGAACTGCCGTTGAACTTGAATTGTCCAATTTCTCACACCTATTGATTTCGGATCAAGCCCAAAACTTGGGCAACATCATAATATGGTGGGAGGAGTGAATTGGTGAGTTTTGAGTGAAATCCAATCGCTAGAAGTATAAAATACACCAACCACTCCAATTAGGAACGATCTGCCGTTGAACTTGAATTGTCCAATTTCTCACACCTATTAATTTCGGTTCGAGCCCAAAACTTGGGCAACATCATAATATGGTGGGAGGAGTCATTTGGTGAGTTTTGAGTGAAATCCAATCGCTAGAAGTGTGGAATACACCAACCACTCCAACTAGGAACGAAGTGCCGTTGAACTTGATTTGTCCAATTTCTCACACCTATTGATTTTGGATCGAGCCCAAAACTTCGGCAACATCATAATATGGTGGGAGTAGTCATTTGGTTAGTTTTGAGTGAAATCCAATCGCCCGAAGTATGGAATACACCTACCACTCCAATTAGGAATGAAATGCCGTTGAACTTGAATTGTCCAATTTGAAACACCTATTGATTTCGGATCGAGCCCAAAACTTAGGCAACATCATAATATGGTGGGAGGAGTCATCTGGTGAGTTTTGAGTGAAATCGAATCGCTAGAAGTGTGGAATACACCAACCACTCCAATTAGGAACGAACTGCCGTTGAACTTGAATTGTCCAATTTCTCACACCTATTGATTTCGGATCGAGCCCAAAACTTGGGCAACATCATAATATGGTGGGAGGATTCATTTGGTGAGTTTTGAGGGAAATCCAATCGCTAGAAGTATGGAATACACCAACCACTCCAATTAGGAACGAACTGCCGTTGAACTTGAATTGTCCAATTTCTCACACCTATTGATTTCGGATCGAGCCCAAAACTTGGGCAACGTCATAATTTGGTGGGAGGAGTCATTTGGTGAGTTTTGAGTGAAATCCAATCTCTAGAAGTATGGAATACACCAACCACTCCAATTAGGAACGAACTGCCGTTGAACTTGAATTGTCCAATTTGGAACACCTATTGATTTCGGATCGAGCCCAAAACTTGGGCAACATCTTAATATGGTGGGAGGAGTCATTTGGTGAGTTTTGAGTGAAATCCAATCGCTAGAAGTATGCAATACACCAACCACTCCAATTAGGAACGAAGTGCCGTTGAACTTGAATTGTCCAATTTGGAACACCTATTTATTTCGGATCGAGCCCAAAAGTTGGGCAACGTCATAATATGGTGGGAGGAGTCAATTGGTTAGTTTTGAGTGAAATCCAATCGCTAGAAGTATGGAATACAACAACCAGTCCAATTAGGAACGAACTGCCGTTGAACTCTAACTGTCAAATTTGGAAGACCTATTGATTTCGGATCGATCCCAAAACTTGGGCAACATCACAATATGGTCGGAGGAGTCATTTGGTGAGTTTTCAGTGAAATCCAATCGCTAGAAGTGTGGAATACACCAACGACTGCAATTAGAAACGAACTGCCGTTGAACTTGAATTGTCCAATTTCTCACACCTATTGATTTCGGATCGAGCCCAAAACTTGGGCAACATCATAGTATGGTGGGAGGAGTCGTTTGGTGAGTTTTGAGTGAAATCCAATCGCTAGAAGTGTGGAATACACCAACCACTCCAATTAGGAACGAACTGCCGTTGGACTTGAATAGTCCAATTTCTCACACCTATTGATTTTGGATCGAGCCCAAAACTTGGGCAACTTCATAATGTGGTGGGAGGAGTCATTTGGTGACTTTTGAGAGAAATCCAATCGCTAGAAGTATGGAATACACCAACCACTCCAATTAGGAACGAACTGCCGTTGAACTTGAATTGTCCAATTTCTCACACCTATTGATTTCGGATCGAGCCCAAAACTTGGGCAACATCATAATATGGTGGGAGGAGGCAATTGGTGAGTTTCGAGTGAAATCCAATCGCTAGAAGTGTGGAATACACCAACCACTCCAATTAGGAACGAACTGCCGTTGAACTTGAATTGTCCAATTTGGAACACTTATTGATTTCGGATCGAGCCCAAAACTTGGGCAACATCATAATATGGGGGGAGGAGTCATTTGGTGAGTTTTGAGTGAATTCCAAGCGCTAGAAGTATGGAATACACCAACCACTACAATTGGGAACGAACTGCCGTTGAACTTGAATTGTCCAATGGAACACCTATTGATTTCGGATCGAGCCCAAAACTTGGGCAACATCATAATATGGTGGGAGGAGTCATTTGGTGAGTTTTGAGTGAAATCCAATCGCTAGAAGTATGGAATACACCAACCACTCCAATTAAGAACGAACTGCCGTTGAAATTGAATTGTCCAATTTCTCACACGTACTGATTTCTGATCGAGCACAAAACTTGGGCAACATCGTAATATGGTGGGTGGAGTCAATTGGTGAGTTTTGAGTGAAATCCAATCGCAAGAAGTGTGGAATACACCAACCACTCCAATTAGGAACGAACTGCCGTTAATCTTGAATTGTCCAATTTCTCACCCCAATTGATTTCTGATCGAGCCCAAAACTTGGGCAACATCATAACATGGTGGGAGGAGTCATTTGGTGAGTTTTGAGTGAAATCCAATCGCTTGAAGTATGGAATACACCAACCACTGCGATTAGGAACGAACTGCCGTTGAACTTGAATTGTCCAATTTCTCACACCTATTTATTTCGGATCGATCCCAAAATTTGGGCAACATCATAACATGGTGGGAGGAGTCATTTGGTGAGTTTTGAGTGAGATCCAATCGCAAGAAGTATGGAATACACCAACCACTCCAATTAGGAACGAACTGCCGTTGAACTTGAATTGTCCAATTTGGAACACCTGTTGATTTCGGATCGAGCCCAAAACTTGGGCAACATCATAATATGGTGGGAGGAGTCATTTGTTGAGTTTTGAGTGAAATCCAATTGCTAGAAGTATGGAATACACCAACAACTCCAATTAGGAACGAAATGCCGTTGAAATTGAATTGACCAATTTCTCACACCAATTGATTTCGGATCGATCCCAAAACTTGGGCAACATCATAATATGGTGGGAGGAGTCATTTGGTGAGTTTTTAGTGAAATCCAAACGCTAGAAGTATGGAATACACCAACCACTCCAATTAGGAACGAACTGCCGTTGAACTTGAATTGACCAATTTCTCACACCTATTGATTTCGGATCGAGCCCAAAACTTGGGCAACATCCTAGTACGGTGAGAGGTGTCATTTTGTGAGTTTTGAGTGAAATCCAATGGCTAGAAGTATGGAATACACCAACCACTCCAATTAGGAACGAAATGCCGTTGAAATTGAATTGACCAATTTCTCACACCAATTGATTTCGGATCGATCCCAAAACTTGGGCAACATCATAAAATGGTGGAAGGAGTAATTTGGTGAGGTATGAGTGAAATCCAATCGCTAGAAGTATGGAATACACCAACCACTCCAATTAGGAACGAACTGCCGTCGAACTTGAATTGTCCAATTTGGAACACCTATTGATTTCGGATCGAGCCCAAAACTTGGGCAACATCATAAAATGGTGGAAGGAGTAATTTGGTGAGGTTTGAGTGAAATCCAATCGCTAGAAGTATGGAATACACCAACCACTCCAATTAGGAACGAACTGCCGTTGAACTTGAATTGTCCAATTTCTCACACCTTTTGATTTCGGATCGAGCCCAAAACTTGGGCAACATCATAATATGGTGGGAGGAGTCATTTGTTGAGTTTTGAGTGAAATCCAATCCCTAGAAGTATGGAACACACCAACCACTTCAATTAGGAACGAACTGCCGTTGAACATGAATTGTCCAATTTGGAACACCTATTGATTTCGGATCGAGCCCAAAACTTGGGCAACATCCTAGTACGGTGAGAGGTGTCATTTTGTGAGTTTTGAGTGAAATCCAATCGCTAGAAGTATGGAATACACCAACCACTCCAATTAGGAACGAAATGCCGTTGAAATTGAATTGACCAATTTCTCACACCTATTAATTTTGGATCGAGCCCAAAACTTGGGCAGCATCATAATATGGTGGGAGGAGTCAATTGGTGAGTTTTGAGTGAAATCCAATCGCTAGAAGTATGGAATACACCAACCACTCCAATTAGGAACGAACTGCCGTCGAACTTGAATTGTCCAATTTGGAACACCTATTGATTTCGGATCGAGCCCAAAACTTGGGCAACATCATAATATGGGGGGAGGAGTCATTTGGTGAGTTTTGAGTGAAACCCAATGGCTAGAAGTATGGAAAACACCAACCACTCCAATTAGGAACGAACTGCCGTCGAACTTGAATTGTCCAATTTGGAACACCTATTGATTTCGGATCGAGCCCAAAACTTGGGCAACATCATAATATGGTGGGAGGAGTCATTTGGTGAGGTTTGAGTGAAATCGAATCGCTAGAAGTATGGAATACACCAACCACTCCAATTAGGAACGAACTGCCGTTGAACTTGAATTGTCCAATTTGGAACACCTATTGATTTCGGATCGATCCCAAAACTTGGGCAACATCATAATATGGGGGGAGGAGTCATTTGGTGAGTTTTGAGTGAAACCCAATGGCTAGAAGTATGGAATACACCAACCACTCCAATTAGGAACGAACTGCCGTCGAACTTGAATTGTCCAATTTGGAGCACCTATTGATTTCGGATCGAGCCCAAAACTTGGGCAACATCCTAGTACGGTGAGAGGTGTCATTTTGTGAGTTTTGAGTGAAATCCAATCGCTAGAAGTGTGGAATACACCAACCACTCCAATTAGGAACGAAATGCCGTTGAAATTGAATTGACCAATTTCTCACTCCTATTAATTTCGGATCGAGCCCAAAACTTGGGCAGCATCATAATATGGTGGGAGGAGTCAGTTGGTGAGTTTTGAGTGAAATCCAATCGCTAGAAGTATGGAATACACCAACCACTCCAATGAGGAACGAACTGCCGTTGAACTTGAATTGTCCAATTTCGAACACCTATTGATTTCGGATCGAGCCCAAAACTTGGGCAACATCATAATATGGTGGGAGGAGTCATTTGGTGAGTTTTGAGTGAAATCCAATGGCTAGAAGTATGGAATACACCAACCACTCCAATTAGGAACAAACTGTCGTCGAACTTGAATTGTCCAATTTGGAACACCTATTGATTTCGGATCGAGCCCAAAACTTGGGCAACATCGTAATATGGTGGGAGGAGTCATTTGGTGAGGTTTGAGTGAAATCCAATCGCTAGAAGTATGGAATACACCAACCACTCCAATTAGGAACGAACTGCCGTTGAACTTGAATTGTCCAATTTCTCACACCTATTGATTTCGGATCGAGCCCAAAACTTGGGCAACATCATAATATGGTGGGAGGAGTCATTTGGTGAGTTTTGAGTGAAATCCAATCCCTAGAAGTATGGAATACACCAACCACTCCAATTAGGAACGAACTGCCGTTGAACTTGAATTGTCCAATTTGGAACACCTATTGATTTCGGATCGAGCCCAAAACTTGGGCAACGTCATAATATGGTGGGAGGAGTCCTTTTGTTAGTTTTCAGTGAAATCCAATCGCTAGAAGTGTGGAATACACCAACTACTCCAATTAGGAACGAACTGCCGTTGAATTTGAATTGTCCAATTTCTCACACCTATTGATTTCGGATCGAGCCCAAAACTTTGGCAACATCATAAAATGCTGGGAGGAGTCATTTGGTGAGTTTTGAGTGAAATCCAATCGCTAAAAGTGTGGAATACACCAACCACTCCAATTAGGAACGAACTGCCGTTGAACTTGAATTGTCCAATTTCTGACACGTATTGATTTCGGATTGAGCCCAAAACTTGGGCAACATCATAATATGGTGGGAGGAGTCATTTGGTTAGTTTTGAGTGAAATCCAATCGCTAGAAGTATGGATTACACCAACCACTCATATTAGGAACGAACTGCCGTTGAACATGAATTGTCCAATTTCTCACACCTATTGATTTCGGATCGAGCCCAAAACTTGGGCAACATCCTAGTACGGTGAGAGGTGTCATTTTGTGAGTTTTGAGTGAAATCCAATCGCTAGAAGTATGGAAAACACCAACCCCTCCAAATAGGAACGAAATGCCGTTGAAATTGAATTGACCAATTTCTCACACCTATTAATTTCGGATCGAGCCCAACACTTGGGCAGCATCATAATATGGTGGGAGGAGTCATTTGGTGAGTTTTGAGTGAAATCCAATCGCTAGAAGTATGGAATACACCAGCCACTCCAATGAGGAACGAACTGCCGTTGAACTTGAATTGTCCAATTTCGAACACCTATTGATTTCGGATCGAGCCCAAAACTTGGGCAACATCATAATATGGTGGGAGGAGTCATTTGCTGAGTTTTGAGTGAAATCCAATCGCTAGAAGTATGGAATACACCAACCACTCCAATTAGGAACGAACTGCCATCGAACTTGAATTGTCCAATTTGGAACACCTATTGATTTCGGATCGAGCCCAAAACTTGGGCAACATCATAATATGGTGGGAGGAATCATTTGGTGAGGTTTGAGTGAAATCCAATCTCTAGAAGTATGGAATACACCAACCACTCCAATTAGGAACGAACTGCCGTTGAACTTGAATTGTCCAATTTCTCACACCTATTGATTTCGGATCGAGCCCAAAACTTGGGCAACATCAGAATACGGTGGGAGGAGTCATTTGGTGAGTTTTGAGTGAAATCCAATCCCTAGAAGTATGGAATGCACCAACCACTCCAATTAGGAACGAACTGCCGTTGAACATGAATTGTCCAATTTGGAGCACCTATTGATTTCGGATCGAGCCCAAAACTTGGGCAACATCCTAGTACGGTGAGAGGTGTCATTTTGTGAGTTTTGAGTGAAATCCAATCGCTAGAAGTAAGGAATACACCAGCCGCTCCAATTAGGAACGAACTGCCATTGAACTTGAATTGTCCAATTTCTCACACCTATTGATTTCGAATCGAGACCAAAACTTGGGCAACATCATAATATGGTGGGAGGAGTCCTTTGGTGAGTTTTGAGTGAAATCCAATCGCTAGAAGTATGGAATAAACCAACCACTCCAATTAGGAACGATCTGCCGTTGAACTTGAATTGTCCAATTTCTCACACCCATTGATTTCGGATCGATCCCAAAACTTGGGCAACTCCATAATATGGTGGGAGGAGTCATTTGGTGAGTTTTGAGTGAAATCCATTCGCTAGAAGTATGGAATACACCAACCACTCCAATTATGGACGAACTGCCGTTGAACTTGAATTGTCCAATTTCTCACACCTATTGATTTCGGATCGAGCCTAAAACTTGGGCAACATCATAATTTGGTGGGAGGAGTCATTTGGTGAGTTTTGAGTGAAATCCAATCGCTAGAAGTATGGAATACACCAACCACTCCAATTAGGAACGAACTTCCGTTGAATTTGAATTGTCCAATCTGGAAGACCTATTGCCTTCGGATCGAGCCCAAAACTTGGGCAACATCATAATATGGTTGGGGGAGTCATTTGGTGAGTTTTGAGTGAAATCCAATCGCTAGAAGTATGGAATACAGCAACCACTCCAATTAGGAACCAACTGTCGTTGAAATTGAATTGACCAATTTCTCACACCTATTGATTTCGGATCGAGCCCAAAACTTGGGCAACATCATAATATGGTGGGAGGAGTCATTTGGTGAGTTTTTAGTGAAATCCAATCGCTAGAAGTATGGAATACACCAACCACTCCAAATAGGAAAGAACTGTCGTGGAAATTGAATTGACCAATTTCTCTCACCTATTAAATTAGGATCGAGCCCAAAACTTGGGCAACATCATAATATGGTGGCAGGAGTCATTTGGTGAGTTTTGAGTGAAATCCAATCGCTAGAAGTATGGAATACACCAACCACTCCAATTAGGAACGAACTGCCGTTGAACTTGAATCGTCCAATTTCTCACACCTATTGATTTCGGATCGAGCCCAAAACTTGGGCAACATCATAATATGGTGGGAGGAGTCATTTTGTGAGTTCTGAGTGAAATCCAATCGCTAGAAGTATGGAATACACCAAGCACTCCAATTGGGAACGAACTGCCGTTGAACTTGAATTGTCCTATTTGGAACACCTATTGATTTCGGATCGAGCCCAAAACTTGGGCAACATCATAATATGGTGGGAGGAGTCATTTGGTGAGTTTTGAGTGAAATCCAATCGCTAGAAGTATGGAATACACCAACCACTCCAATTAGGAACGAACTGCCGTTGAACTTGAATTGTCCAATTTCTCACACCTATTGATTTCGGATCGAGCCCAAAACTTGGGCACCATCATAATATGGTGGGGGGAGTCATTTGGTGAGTTTTGAGTGAAATCCAATCGCTAGAAGTATGGAATACAGCAACCACTCCAATTAGGAACAAACTGCTGTTGAACTTGAATTGTCCAATTTCTCACACCTATTGATTTCGGATCGAGCCCACAACTTGGGCAACATCATAATATGGTGGGAGGAGTCATTTGGTGAGTTTTGAGTGAAATCCAATCGCTAGAAGTATGGAATACACCAACCATTCCAATTAGGAACGAACTTTCGTTGAAATTCAATTGACCAATTTCTCACACCTATTGATTTCGGATCGAGCCCAAGACTTGGGCAACTTCATAATATGGTGGGAGGAGTCATTTGGTGAGTTTTGAGTGAAATACAATCGCTAGATATATGGAATACACCAACCACTCCAATTAGGAACGAACTGCCGTTGAACTTGAATTGTCCAATTTGGAAGACCTATTGCTTTCGGATCGAGCCCAAAACTTGGGCAACATCATAATATGGTTGGGGGAGTCATTTGGTGAGTTTTGAGTGAAATCCAATCGCTAGAAGTATGGAATACACCAACCACTCCAATTAGGAACGAACTGCCGTTGAACTTGAATTGTCCAATTTCTCACACCTATTGATTTCGAATCGAGCCCAAAACTTGGGCAACATCATAATATGGTGGGAGGAGTCATTTGGTTAGTTTTGAGTGAAATCCAATCGCTAGAAGTATGGAATACACTAACCACTCCAATTAGGAACGAACTGCCGTTGAACTTGAATTGTCCCATTTCTCACACCTATTGATTTCAGAACGACCCCCAAACTTGGGCACCATAATAATATGGTGGGAGGAGTCAATTGGTGAGTTTTGAGTGAAATCCAAATGCTAGAACTATGGAATACACCAACCACTCCAATTAGGAACGAACTGCCGTTGAACTTGAATTGTCCAATTTCTCACACCTAGTATTTCGGATCGAGCCCAAAACTTGGGCCACATCATAATATGGTGGGAGGAGTCATTTGGTTAGTTTTGAGTGAAATCCAATCGCTAGAAGTATGGAATACACCAACCAGTCCAATTAGGAACGAACTGCCGTTGAACTCTTGTTGTCAAATTTAGAAGACCTATTGATTTCGGATTGAGCCCAAAACTTGGGCAACATCATAATATGGTGGGAGGAGTCATTTGGTGAGTTTTGAGTGAAATCCAATCGCTAGAAGTATGGAATACACCAACCACTGCAATTAGGAACGAACTGCCGTTGAACTTGAATTGTCCAATTTGGAACACCTATTGATTTCGGATCGAGCCCAAAACTTGGGCAACAACATAATATGGTGGGAGGAGTCATTTGATGAGTTTTGTGTGAAATCCAATCGCTAGAAGTATGGAATACAGCAACCACTCCAATTAGGAACGAACTGCCGTTGAACTTGAATTGTCCAATTTCTCACACCTATTATTTCGGATCGAGCCCAAAACTTGGGCCACACCATAATATGGTGGGAGGAGTCATTTGGTTAGTTTTGAGTGAAATCCAATCGCTAGAAGTATGGAATACACCAACAATCCAATTAGGAACGAACTGTCGTTGAAATTGAATTGACCAATTTCTCACACCTATTGATTTCGGATCGAGCCCAAAACTTGGGCACCATCATAATATGGTGCGAGGAGTTATTTGGTGAGTTTTGAGTGAAATACAATCGCTAGAAGTATGGAATACACCAACCACTCCAATGAGGAACGAACTGCCGTTGAACTTGAATTGTCCAATTTGGAAGACCTATTGATTTCGGATCGAGCCCAAAACTTGGGCAACATCATAATATGGTGGGGGGAGTCATTTGGTGAGTTTTGAGTGAAATCCAATCGCTAGAAGTATGGAATACACCAACCACTCCAATTAGGAACGAACTGCCGTTGAACTTGAATTGTCCAATTTCTCACACCTATTGATTTCGGATCGAGCCCAAAACTTGGGCAACATCATAATATGGTGGGAGGAGTCATTTGGTGAGTTTTGAGTGAAATACAATCGCTAGAAGTATGGAATACACCAACCACTCCAATTAGGAACGAACTGCCGTTGAACTTGAATTGTCCAATTTGGAAGACCTATTGATTTCGGATCGAGCCCAAAACTTGGGCAACATCATAATATGGTGGGGGGAGTCATTTGGTGAGTTTTGAGTGAAATCCAATCGCTAGAAGTATGGAATACACCAACCACTCCAATTAGGAACGAACTGCCGTTGAACTTGAATTGTCCAATTTCTCACAACTATTGATTTCGGATCGAGCCCAAAACTTGGGCACCATCATAATATGGTGCGAGGAGTCATTTGGTGAGTTTTGAGTGAAATACAATCGCTAGAAGTATGGAATACACCAACCACTCCAATGAGGAACGAACTGCCGTTGAACTTGAATTGTCCAATTTGGAAGACCTATTGATTTCGGATCGAGCCCAAAACTTGGGCAACATCATAATATGGTGGGGGGAGTCATTTGGTGAGTTTTGAGTGAAATCCAATCGCTAGAAGTATGGAATACACCAACCACTCCAATTAGGAACGAACTGCCGTTGAACTTGAATTGTCCAATTTCTCACAACTATTGATTTCGGATCGAGCCCAAAACTTGGGCACCATCATAATATGGTGCGAGGAGTCATTTGGTGAGTTTTGAGTGAAATCCAATCGCTAGAAGTATGGAATACACCAACCACTCCAATTTGGAACGAACTGCCGTTGAACTTGAATTGTCCAATTTCTCACAACTATTGATTTCGGATCGAGCCCAAAACTTGGGCACCATCATAATATGGTGCGAGGAGTCATTTGGTGAGTTTTGAGTGAAATACAATCGCTAGAAGTATGGAATACACCAACCACTCCAATTAGGAACGAACTGCCGTTGAACTTGAATTGTCCAATTTGGAAGACCTATTGATTTCGGATCGAGCCCAAAACTTGGGCAACATCATAATATGGTGGGGGGAGTCATTTGGTGAGTTTTTAGTGAAATCCAATCGCTAGAAGTATGGAATACACCAACAATCCAATTAGGAACGAACTGTCGTTGAAATTGAATTGACCAATTTCTCACACCTATTGAATTAGGATCGAGCCCAAAACTTGGGCAACATCATAATATGGTGGGAGGAGTCATTTGGTGAGTTTTGAGTGAAATCCAATCGCTAGAAGTATGGAATACACTAACCACTCCAATTAGGAACGAACTGCCGTTGAACTTGAATTGTCCAATTTGGAACACCTATTGATTTCGGATCGAGCCCAAAACTTGGGCAACATCATAATATGGTGGCAGGAGTTTTGAGTGAAATCCAATCGCTAGAAGTATGGAATACACCAACCACTGCAATTAGGAACGAACTGCCGTTGAACTTGAATTGTCCAATTTGGAACACCTATTGATTTCGGATCGAGCCCAAAACTTGGGCAACATCATAATATGGTGGGAGGAGTCATTCGGTGAGTTTTGAGTGAAATCCAATCGCTAGAAGTATGGAATACAGCAACCACTCCAATTAGGAACGAACTGCCGTTGAACTTGAATTGTCCAATTTCTCACACCTATAGATTTCGGATCGAGCCCCAAACTTGGGCAACATCATAATATGGTGGGAGGAGTCATTTGGTGAGTTTTGAGTGAAATCCAAACGCCTGAAGTATGGAATACATCAACCACTCCAATTAGGAACGAACTGCCGTTGAACTTGAATTGTCCAATTTCTCACACCTATTGATTTCGGATCGAGCCCCAAACTTGGGCAACATCATAATATGGTGGGAGGAGTCATTTGGTGAGTTTTGAGTGAAATCCAATAGCTAGAAGTATGGAATACAGCAACCACTCCAATTAGGAACGAACTGCCGTTGAACTTGAATTGTCCAATTTCCCACACCTATTATTTCGAATCGAGCCCAAAACTTGGGCAACATCATAATATGGTGGGAGGAGTCATTTGTTTAGTTTTGAGTGAAATCCAATCGCTAGAAGTATAGAATACACCAACCACTCCAATTAGGAACGAACTGCCGTTGAACTTGAGTTGTCCAATTTGGAACACCTATTGATTTCGGATCGAGCCCCAAACCAGGGCAACATCATAATATGGTGGGAGGAGTCATTTGGTGAGTTTTGTGTGAAATCCAATCGCTAGAAGTATGGAATACACCAACCACTACGATTAGGAACGAACTGCCGTTGAACTTGAATTGTCCAATTTCTTACACCTATTGATTTCGGATCGAGCCCAAAACTTGGGCAACATCATAATACGGTGGGAGGAGTCATTTGGCTAGTTTTGAGAGAAATCCAATCCCTAAAAGTGTGGAATACACCAACCACTCCAATTAGGAACGAACTGCCGTTGAACTTGGATTGTCCAATTTCCCACACCTATTGATTTCAGATCGAGCCCAAAACTTGGGCAACATCATAATTTGGTGGGAGATGTCATTTTGTGAGTTTTGAGTGAAATCCAATCGCTAGAAGTGTGGAAGACACCAACCATTCCAGTTTGGAACGAACTGCCGTTGAACTTGAATTGTCCAATTTCTCACACCTATTGATTTCGGATCGAGCCCCAAACTTGGGCAACATCATAATATGGTGGGAGGAGTCATTTGGTTAGTTTTGAGTGAAATCCAATCGCTAGAAGTGTGGAATACACCAACCACACCAATTAGGAACGAACTGCCGTTAAACTTGAATTGTCCAATTTCTCACACCTATTGATTTTGGATCGAGCCCAAAACTTGGGCAACATCATAATATGGTGGGAGGAGTCATTTGGTGAGTTTTGAGTGAAATCCAATCGCTAGATGTATGGAATACACCAACCACTCCAATTAGGAACGAACTGTCGTTGAACTTGAATTGTCCAATTTCTCACACCTATTGATTTCGGATCGAGCCCAAAACTTGGGCAACATCATAATTTGGTGGGAGATGTCATTTTGTGAGTTTTGAGTGAAATCCAATCGCTAGAAGTGTGGAATACACCAACTACTCCAATTAGGAACGAACTGCCGTTGAACTTCAATTGTCCAATTTCTCACACCTATTGATTTTGGATTGAGCCCAAAACTTGGTTAACATCATAATATGGTGGGAGTAGTCATTTGGTTAGTTTGGAGTGAAATCCAATCGCTAAAAGTATGGAATACACCAACCACTCCATTTAGGAACGAACTGCCGTTGAACTTGAATTGTCGAATTTGTAACACCTATTGATTTCGGATCGAGCCCAAAACTTGGGCAACATCACAACATGGTGGGAGGAGTCATTTGGTTAGTTTTGAGTAAAATCCAATCGCTAGAAGTATGGAATACACCAACCACTCCAATTAGGAACGAACTGCCGTTGAACTTGAATTGTCCAATTTGGAACACCTATTGATTTCGGATCGAGCCCAAAACTTGGGCAACATCATAATATGGTGGGAGGAGTCGTTTGGTGAGTTTTGAGTGAAATCCAATCGCTAGAAGTACGGAATACAGCAACCACTCCAATTAGGAACGAACTGCCGTTGAACTTGAATTGTCCAATTTCTCACACCTATAGATTTCGGATCGAGCCCCAAACGTGGGCAACGTCCTAATATGGTGGGAGGAGTCATTTGGTGAGTTTTGAGTGAAATCCAATCGCCTGAACTATGGAATACACCAACCACTCCAATTAGGAACGAACTGCCGTTGAACTTGAATTGTCCAATTTCTCACACCTATTGATTTCGGATCGAGCTCCAAACTTGGGCAACATCATAATATGGTGGGAGGAGTCATTTGGTGAGTTTTGAGTGAAATCCAATAGCTAGAAGTATGGAATACAGCAACCACTCCAATTAGGAACGAACTGCCGTTGAACTTGAATTGTCCAATTTCTCACACCTATTATTTCGGATCGAGCCCAAAACTTGGGCAACATCATAATATGGTGGGAGGAGTCATTTGGTTAGTTTTGAGTGAAATCCAATCGCTAGAAGTATGGAATACACCAACCAGTCCAATTAGGAACGAACTGCCGTTGAACTCTAACTGTCAAATTTGGAAGAGCTATTGAGTTCGGATCGAGCCCAAAACTTGGGCAACATCATAATATGGTGGGAGGAGTCATTTGGTGAGTTTTGAGTGAAATCCAATCGCTAGAAGTATGGAATACACCAACCACTGCAATTAGGAACGAACTGCCGTTGAACTTGAATTATCCAACTTGGAACACCTATTGATTTTAGATCGAGCCCAAAACTTGGGCAACATCATAATATGGTGGGAGGAGTCATTTGGTGAGTTTTGAGTGAAATCCAATCGCTAGAAGTATGGAATACACCAACCACTCCAATTAGGATCGAACTGCCATTGAACTTGAATTGTCCACTTTGGAACACCTATTGATTTCGGATCGATCCCCAAACTTGGGCAACATCATAATATGGTGGGAGGAGTCATTTGGTGAGTTTTGAGTGAAATCCAGTCGCTAGAAGTATGGAATACACCAACCACTCCAATTAGGAACGAACTGCCGTTGAACTTGAATTATCCAACTTGGAACACCTATTGATTTTAGATCGAGCCCAAAACTTGGGCAACATCATAATATGGTGGGAGGAGTCATTTGGTGAGTTTTGAGTGAAATCCAATCGCTAGAAGTATGGAATACACCAACCACTCCAATTAGGATCGAACTGCCATTGAACTTGAATTGTCCACTTTGGAACACCTATTGATTTTGGATCGAGCCCAAAACTTGGGCAACATCATAATATGGTGGGAGGAGTCATTTGGCGAGTTTTGAGTGAAATCCAATCTCTAGAAGCATGGAATACACCAACCACTCCAATTACGAACGAACTGCCGTTGAACTTGAATTGTCCAATTTCTCACACTTATTGATTTCGGATCGAGCCCAAAACATGGGCAACATCATAATATCGTGGGAGGAGTCATTTGGTGAGTTTTGAGTGAAATCCAGTAGCTAGAAGTACGGAATACACCAACCACTCCAATTAGGAACGAACTGCCGTTGAACTTGAATTGTCCAATTTCTCACACCTATTGATTTCGGATCGAGCCCAAAACTTGGGCAACATCATAATGTGGTGGGAGGAGTCATTTGGTTTGTTTTGAGTGAAATCCAATCGCTAGAAGTATGGAATACACCAACCACCTCAATTAGGAACGAACTGCCGTTGAACTTGAATTGTCCAATTTGGAACACCTATTGATTTCGTATCGAGCCCAAAACTTGGGCAACATCATAATATGGTGGGAGGAGTCATTTGGTGAGTTTTGAGAGAAATCCAGTCGCTAGAAGTATGGAATACACCAACCACTCCAATTAGGAACGAACTGCCGTTGAACTTGAATTGTCCAATTTGGAACACCTATTGATTTCGGATCGAGCCCAAAATTGGGCAACATCATAATATGGTGGGAGGAGTCATTTGGTGAGTTTTGAGTGAAATCCAATCGCTTGAAGTATGGAGTACACCAACCACTCCAATTAGGAACGATCTGCGGTTGAACTTGAATTGTCCAATTTCTCACACCTATTGATTTCGGATCGACCCCAAACTTGGGCAACATCATAATATGGTGGGAGGAGTCATTTGGTGAGTTTTGAGTGAAATCCAATCCCTAGAAGTATGGAATACACCAACCACTCCAGTTAGGAATGAACTGCCGTTGAACTTGAATTGTCCAATTTGGAACACCTATTGATTTCGGATCGAGCCCAAAACTTGGGCAACATCATAATATGGTGGGAGGAGTCATTTTGTGAGTTTTGAGTGAAATCCAATCGCTAGAAGTATGGAATACACCAACCACTCCAATTAGGATCGAACTGCCATTGAACTTGAATTGTCCAATTTGGAACACCTATTGATTTCGGATCGATCCCCAAACTTGGGCAACATCCTAATATGGTGGGAGGAGTCATTTGGTGAGTTTTGAGTGAAATCCAATCGCTAGAAGTATGGAATACACCAACCACTCCAATTAGGAACGAACTGCCGCTGAACTTGAATTGTCCAATTTGGAACACCTATTGATTTCGGATCGAGCCCAAAACATGGGCAACATCATACTATGGTGGGAGGAGTCATTTTGGTGAGTTTTCAGTGAAATCCAATCGCTAGAAGTATGGAATACACCAACCACTCCAATTAGGAACGAACTGCCGTTGAACTTGAATTGTCCAATTTGGAACACCTATTGATTTCGGATCGAGCCCAAAACATGGGCAACATCATACTATGGTGGGAGGAGTCATTTGGTGAGTTTTCAGGGAAATCCAATCGCTAGAAGTATGGAATACACCAACCACTCCAATTACGAACGAACTGGCGTTGAACTTGAATTGTCCAATTTCTCACACTTATTGATTTCGGATCGAGCCCAAAACTTGGGCAAGATCATAATATGGTGGGAGGAGTCGTTTGGTGAGTTTTGAGTGAAATCCAATCGCTAGAAGTATGGAATACACCAACCACTCCAATTAGGGACGAACTGCCGTTGAACATGAATTGTCCAATTTCTCACACCTATTGATTTCGGATCGAGCCCAAAACTTGGGCAACATCATAATATGGTGGGAGGAGTCATTTAGTGAGGTTTGAGTGAAATCCAATCGCTAGAAGTGTGGAATACACCAACCACTCCAATTAGGAACGAACTGCCCTTGAACTTGGATTGTCCAATTTCCCACTCCTATTGATTTCAGATAGAGCCCAAAACATGGGCAACATCATAATAAGGTGGGAGGAGTTTTGAGTGAAATCCAATCGCTAGAAGTATGGAATACACCAACCACTCCAATTAGGGACGAACTGCCGTTGAACATGAATTGTCCAATTTCTCACACCTATTGATTTCGGATCGTGCCCAAAACTTGGGCAACATCATAATATGGTGGGAGGAGTCATTTAGTGAGGTTTGAGTGAAATCCAATCGCTAGAAGTGTGGAATACACCAACCACTCCAATTAGGAACGAACTGCCGTTGAACTTGAATTGTCCAATTTCTCACACCTATTGATTTCGGATCGAGCCCAAAACTTGGGCAACATCATAATACGGTGGGAGGAGTCATTTGGGGAGTTTTGAGTGAAATCCAAACGCTAGAAGTATGGAATACACCAACCACTCCAATTAGGAACGAACTGCCGTTGAACTTGAATTGTCCAATTTCTCACACCTATTGATTTCGGATCGAGCCCCAAACTTGGGCAACATCATAAGATGGTGGGAGGAGTCGTTTGGTGAGTTTTGAGTGAAATCCAATCGCTAGAAGTATGGAATACACCAACCACTCCAATTAGGAACGAACTGCCGTTGAACTTGAATTGTCCAATTTCTCACACGTATTGATTTCGGATCGAGCCCAAAACTTGGGCAACATCATAATATGGTGGGAGGAGTCATTTGGTGAGTTTTGAGTGAAATCCAATCGCTAGAAGTGTGGAATACACCAACCATTCCAATTAGGAACGAAATGCCGTTGAACTTGAATTGTCCAATTTCTCACACCTATTGATTTTGGATCGAGCCCAAAACTTGGGCAACATCATAATGTGGTGGGAGGAGTCATTTGGTGTGTTTTGAGTGAAATCCAATCTCTAGAAGTATGGAATACACCAACCACTCCAATTAGGAACGAACTGCCGTTGAACTTGAATTGTCCAATTTCTCACAGTTATTGATTTCGGATCGAGCCCAAAACTTGAGCAACATCATAATATGGTGGGAGGAGTCATTTGGTGAGTTTTGAGTGAAATCCAATCGCTAGAAGTGTGGAATACACCAACCACTCCAACTAGGAACGAACTGCCGTTGAACTTGAATTGTCCAATTTGGAACACCTATTGATTTCGGATCGAGCCCCAAACTTGGGCAACTTCATAATATGGTGGGAGGATTCATTTGGTGAGTTTTGAGGGAAATCGAATCGCTAGAAGTATGGAATACACCAACCACTCCAATTAGGAACGAACTGCCGTTGAACTTGAATTGTCCAATTTCTCACACTTATTGATTTCGGATCGAGCCCAAAACTTGGGCAACATCATAATATGGTGGGAGGAGTCATTTGGTGAGTTTTGAGTGAAATCCAATCGCTAGAAGTGTGGAATACACCAACCACTCCAACTAGGAACGAACTGCCGTTGAACTTGAATTGTCCAATTTGGAACACCTATTGATTTCGGATCGAGCCCAAAACTTGGGCAACATCATAATATGGTGGGAGGAGTCATTTTGTGAGTTTTGAGTGAAATCCAATCGCTAGAAGTATGGAATACACCAACCACTCCAATTAGGATCGAACTGCCATTGAACTTGAATTGTCCAATTTGGAACACCTATTGATTTCGGATCGATCCCCAAACTTGGGCAACATCATAATATGGTGGGAGGAGTCATTTGGTGAGTTTTGAGTGAAATCCAATCGCTAGAAGTATGGAATACACCAACCACTCCAATTAGGAACGAACTGCCGTTGAACTTGAATTGTCCAATTTGGAACACCTATTGATTTCGGATCGAGCCCAAAACATGGGCAACATCATACTATGGTGGGAGGAGTCATTTGGTGAGTTTTCAGTGAAATCCAATCGCTAGAAGTATGGAATACACCAACCACTCCAATTAGGAACGAACTGCCGTTGAACTTGAATTGTCCAATTTGGAACACCTATTGATTTCGGATCGAGCCCAAAACTTGGGCAACATCATAATATGGTGGGAGGAGTCATTTGGTGAGTTTTGAGTGAAATCCAATCTCTAGAAGTATGGAATACACCAACCACTCCAATTACGAACGAACTGGCGTTGAACTTGAATTGTCCAATTTCTCACACTTATTGATTTTGGATCGAGCCCAAAACTTGGGCAAGATCATAATATGGTGGGAGGAGTCGTTTGGTGAGTTTTGAGTGAAATCCAATCGCTAGAAGTATGGAATACACCAACCACTCCAATTAGGGACGAACTGCCGTTGAACATGAATTGTCCAATTTCTCACACCTATTGATTTCGGATCGAGCCCAAAACTTGGGCAACATCATAATATGGTGGGAGGAGTCATTTAGTGAGGTTTGAGTGAAATCCAATCGCTAGAAGTGTGGAATACACCAACCACTCCAATTAGGAACGAACTGCCCTTGAACTTGGATTGTCCAATTTCCCACTCCTATTGATTTCAGATAGAGCCCAAAACATGGGCAACATCATAATAAGGTGGGAGGAGTTTTGAGTGAAATCCAATCGCTAGAAGTATGGAATAAACCAACCACTCCAATTAGGAACGAACTGCCGTTGAACTTGAATTGTCCAATTTCTCACACCTGTTGATTTCGGATCGAGCCCAAAACTTGGGCAACATCATAATATGGTGGGAGGAGTCATTTGGGGAGTTTTGAGTGAAATCCAATCGCTAGAAGTATGGAATACACCAACCACTCCAATTAGGAACGAACTGCCGTTGAACTTGAATTGTCCAATTTCTCACACCTATTGATTTAGGATCGAGCCCCAAACCTGGGCAACATCATAATATGGTGGGAGGAGTCATTTGGTGAGTTTTGAGTGAAATCCAATCGCTAGAAGTATGGAATACACCAACCACTCCAATTAGGAACGAACTGTCGTTGAACTTGAATTGTCCAATTTCTCACACCTATTGATTTCGGATCGAGCCCAAAACATGGGCAACATCATAATATCGTGGGAGGAGTCATTTGGTGAGTTTTGAGTGAAATCCAGTAGCTAGAAGTACGGAATACACCAACCACTCCAATTAGGAACGAACTGCCGTTGAACTTGAATTGTCCAATTTCTCACACCTATTGATTTCGGATCGAGCCCAAAACTTGGGCAACATCATAATGTGGTGGGAGGAGTCATTTGGTTTGTTTTGAGTGAAATCCAATCGCTAGAAGTATGGAATACACCAACCACTCCAATTAGGAACGAACTGCCGTTGAACTTGAATTGTCCAATTTGGAACACGTATTGATTTCGGATCGAGCCCAAAACTTGGGCAACATCATAATATGGTGGGAGGAGTCATTTGGTGAGTTTTGAGTGAAATCCAATCGCTTGAAGTATGGAGTAGACCAACCACTCCAATTAGGAAAGATCTGCGGTTGAACTTGAATTGTCCAATTTCTCACACCTATTGATTTCGGATCGACCCCAAACTTGGCCAACATCATAATATGGTGGGAGGAGTCATTTGGTGAGTTTTGAGTGAAATCCAATCCCTAGAAGTATGGAATACACCAACCACTCCAGTTAGGAATGAACTGCCGTTGAACTTGAATTGTCCAATTTGGAACACCTATTGATTTCGGATCGAGCCCAAAACTTGGGCAACATCATAATATGGTGGGAGGAGTCATTTTGTGAGTTTTGAGTGAAATCCAATCGCTAGAAGTATGGAATATACCAACCACTCCAATTAGGAACGAACTGCCGTTGAACTTGAATAGTCCAATTTCTCACACCTATTGATTTCGGATCGAGCCCAAAATTTGGGCAACATCATAATATGGTGGGAGGAGTCATTTGGAGAGTTTTGAGTGAAATCCAATCGCTAGAAGTGTGGAATACACCAACCACTCCAATTAGGAACGAACTGCCGTTGAACTTGAATTGTCCAATTTGGAACACCTATTGATTTCGGATCGAGCCCAAAACTTGGGCAACATCATAATGTGGTGGGAGGAGTCATTTCGTGAGTTTTGAGTGAAATCCAATCGCTAGAAGTATGGAATACACCAACCCCCCCAATTAGGAACGAACTGCGGTTGAACTTGAATTGTCCAATTTGGAACCCCTACTGATTTCGTATCGAGCCCAAAACTTGGGCAACATCATAATATGGTGGGAGGAGTCATTTGGTGAGTTTTGAGAGAAATCCAGTCGCTAGAAGTATGGAATACACCAACCACTCCAATTAGGAACGAACTGCCGTTGAACTTGAATTGTCCAATTTGGAACACCTATTGATTTCGGATCGAGCCCAAAACTTGGGCAACATCATAATATGGTGGGAGGAGTCATTTGGTGAGTTTGGTGTGAAATTTAATCGCTTGAAGTATGGAATACACCAACCACTCCAATTAGGAACGATCTGCCGTTGAACTTGAATTGTCCAATTTCTCACACCTATTGATTTCGGATCGAGCCCCAAACTTGGGCAACATCATAATATGGTGGGAGGAGTCATTTGGTTAGTTTTGAGTGAAATCCAATCCCTAGAAGTATGGAATACACCAACCACTCCAGTTAGGAATGAACTGCCGCTGAACTTGAATTGTCCAATTTCTCACACCTATTGATTTCGGATCGAGCCGAAAACTTGGGAAACATCATAATATGGTGGGAGGAGTCTTTTTGTGAGTATTGAGTGAAATCCAATCGCTAGAAGTATGGAATATACCAACCACTCCAGTTAGGAACGAACTGCCATTGAACTTGAATTGTCCAATTTCTCACACCTATTGATTTCGGATCGAGCCGAAAACTTAGGCAACATCATAATATGGTGGGAGGAGTCATTTCGTTAGTTTTGAGTGAAATCCAATCGCAAGAAGTAAGGAATACACCAACCACTCCAATTAGGTACGATCTGCCGTTGAACTTGAATTGTCCAATTTCTCACACCTATTGATTTCGGATCGAGCCCAAAACTTGGGCAACATCATAATATGGTGGGAGGAGTCATTTGGTGAGTTTTGAGTGAAATCCAATCTCTAGAAGTATGGAATACACCAATCGCTCCAATTAGGAACGATTTGCCGTTGAACTTGAATTGTCCAATTTCTCACACCTATTGATTTCGGATCGAGCCCGAAACTTGGGCAACATCGTAATATGGTGGGAGGAGTCATTTGGTGAGTTTTGAGTGAAATCCAATCGCTAGAAGTATGGCATACACCAAGCACTCCAATTCGTAACGCGCTGCCGTTGAACTTGAATTGTCCAATTTGGAACACCTATTGATTTCGGATCGAGCCCAAAACTTGGGCAACTTCATAATATGGTGAGAGGAGTCATTTGGTGAGTTTTGAGTGAAATCCAATCTCTAGAAGTATCGAATACAGCACCCACTCCAGTTAGGAACGAACTGCCGTTGAACTTGAATTGTCCAATTTCTCACAGCTATTGATTTCGGATCGAGCCCAAAACTTGGGCAACATCATAATATGGTGGGAGTAGTCATTTTGTGAGTTTTGAGTGAAATCCAATCGCTAGAAGTATGGAAAACACCAACCACTCCAATTCAGAACGAACTGCCGTTGAACTTGAATTGTCCAATTTTTTGACACCTATTGATTTCGAATCAAACCCCAAACTTGGGCAACATCATAATATGGTGGGAGGAGTCATTTGGCTAGTTTTGAGTGAAATCCAATCGCTAGAAGTATGGAATACACCAACCACTCCAATTAGGAACGAACTGCCATTGAACCCTAATTGTCGAATTTGGAAGACCTATTGATTTCGGATCGAGCCCAAAACTTGGGCAACATCATAATATGGTGGGAGAAGTCATTTGGTGAGTTTTGAGTGAAATACAATCGCTAGAAGTATGGAATACACCAACCGCTCCAATTAGGAACGAACTGCCGTTGAACTCTAATTGTCAAATTTGGAAGACCTATTGGTTTCGGATCGAGCCCAAAACCTGGGCAACATCATAATATGGTGGGAGGAGTCATCTGGTTAGTTTTGAGTGAAATCCAATCGCTAGAAGTATGGAATACACCAACCACTCCAATTAGGAACGAACTGCCGTTGAACTTGAATTGTCCAATTTCTCACACCTATTGATTTCGGATCTAGCCCAAAACTTGGGCAACATCAAAATATGGTGGGAGGAGTCATTTGGCTATTTTTGAGTGAAATCCGATAGCTAGAAGTATGGAATACACCAACCACTCCAATTAGGAACGAACTGCCGTTGAACTCTAATTGTCAAATTTGGAAGACCTATTGATTTCGGATCGAGCCCCAAACTTGGGCAACATCATAATATGGTGGGAGGAGTCATTTGGTGAGTTTTGAGTGAAATCCAATCGCTAGAAGTATGGAATACAACAACCACTCCAATTAGGAACGAACTGCCGTTGAACTTGAATTGTCCAATTTCTAACACCTATTGATTTCGGATCGAGCCCAAAACTTAGGCAACATCATAATATGGTGGGAGGAGTCATTTGGTTAGTTTTGAGTGAAATCCAATCGCAAGAAGTATGGAATACACCAACCACTCCAATTAGGAACGAACTGCCGTTGAACTTGAATTGTCCAATTTCTCACACCTATTGATTTCGGATCGAGCCCCAAACTTGGGCAACATCATAATATGGTGGGAGGAGTCATTTGGTCCGTTTTGAGAGAAATCCAATCGCTAGAAGTATGGAATACACCAACCACTCCAATTAGGAACGAACTGACGTTGAACTCTAATTGTCAAATTTGGAAGACCTAATGATTTCGGATCGAGCCCAAAACTTGGGCAACATCATAATACGGTGGGAGGAGTCATTTGGTGAGTTTTAGTGAAATCCAATCGCTAGAAGTTTGGAATACACCAACCACTCCAATTAAGAACGAACTGCCGTTGAACTTGAATTGTCCAATTTCTCACACCTATTGATTTCGGATTGAGCCCCAACTTGGGCAACATCTTAATATGGTGGGAGGAGTCATTTGGTGAGTTTTGAGTGAAATCCAATCGCTGGAAGTATGGAATAGACCAACCACTCCAATTAGGAACGAACTGCCGTTGAACTTGAATTGTCCAATTTGTAACACCTATTGATTTCGGGTCGAGCCCGAAACTTGGGCAACATCATAATATGGTGGGAGGAGTCATTTGGTGAGTTTTGAGTGAAATCCAATCGCTAGAAGTGTGGAATACACCAACCACTCCAATTAGGAACGAACTGCCGTTGAACTTGAATTGTCCAATTTGGAACACCTATTGATTTCGGATCCAGCCCCAAACTTGGGCAACATCATAATATGGTGGGAGGAGTCATTTGGTGAGTTTTGGGTGGAATCCAATCGCAAGAAGTATGGAATACACCAACCACTCCAATTAGGAACGAAATGCCGTTGAACTTGAATTGCCCAATTTCTCACACCTATTGATTTCGGATCGAGCCCAAAACTTCGGCAGCATCATAATATGGTGGGAGGAGTCATTTGGTGAGTTTTGTGTGAAATCCAATCGCTAGAAGTGTGGAATACACCAACCACTCCAATTAGGAACGAACTGCCGTTGAACTTGAATTGTCCAATTTCTCACACCTATTGATTTTGGATCGAGCCCAAAACTTGGGCAACATCATAATATGGTTGGAGTAGTCATTTGGTTAGTTTTGAGTGAAATCCAAACGCGAGAAGTATGGAATACACCAACCACTCCAATTAGGAACGAACTGCCGTTGAACTTGAATTGTCCAATTGCTCACACCTATTGATTTCGGATCGAGCCCATAACTTGGGCAACATCATAATATGGTGGGAGGAGTCATTTGGTGAGTTTTCAGTGAAATCCAATCGCTAGAAGTATGGAATACACCAACCACTCCAATTTGGAACGAACTGCCGTTGAACTTGAATTGTCCAATTTCTCACACCTATTGATTTCGGATCGAGCCCAAAACCTGGGCAACATCATAATATGCTGGGAGGAGTCATTTGGGAAGTTTTGAGTGAAATCCAATCGTTAGAAGTATGGAATACACCAACCACTCCCATTAGGAACGAACTGCCGTTGAACTTGAATTGTCCAATTTCTAACACCTATTGATTTCGGATCGAGCCCAAAACTTGGGAAATATCATAATATGGTGGGAGGAGTCATTTGGTGAGTTTTGAGTGAAATCCAATCCCTAGAAGTATGGAATGCAGCAACCACTCCAGTTAGGAACGAACTGCCGTTGAACTTGAATTGTCCAATTTGGAACACCTATTGATTTCGGATCGAGCCCGAAACTTGGGCAACATCATAATATGGTGGGAGGGGTCATTTGGTGGGTTTTGAGTGAAATCCAATCGATTGAAGTATGGAATACACCAACCACTCCAATTAGGAACGAACTGCCGTTGAACTTGAATTGTCCAATTTGGAACAGCTATTGATTTCGGATCGAGCCTAAAACTTGGGCAACAACATAATATGGTCGGTGGAGTCATTTTGTGGGTTTTGATTGAAATCCAATCGCTAGAAGTATGGAATACACCAACCACTCCAATTAGGAACGAACTGCCGTTGAACTTGAATTGTCCAATTTGGAACACCGATTGATTTCGGATCGAGCCCAAAATTGGGCAACATCATAATACGGTGGGAGGAGTCAATCGGTGAGTTTTGAGTGAAATCAAATCGCTAGAAGTATGGAATACACTAACCACTCCAATTAGGAACGAACTGCCGTTGAACCTGAATTGTCCAATTTATCACACCTATTGATTTCGGATCGAGCACAAAACTTGGGCAACATCATAATATGGTGGGAGGAGTCGTTTGGTGAGTTTTGAGTGAACTCCAATCGCTAGAAGTATGGAATATACCGACCACTCCAATTAGGAACGAACTGCCGTTGAACTTGAATTGTCCAATTTGGAACACCTATTGATTTCGGATAGAGCCCAAAACATGGGCAACATCATAATACGGTGGGAGGAGTCATTTGGTGAGTTTTGAGTGAAATCAAATCGCTAGAAGTATGGAATACACCAACCACACCAATTAGGAACGAACTGCCGTTGAACTTGAATTGTTCAATTTATCACACCTATTGATTTCGGATCGAGCCCAACACTTGGGCAACATCATAATATGGTGGGAGGAGTCAACTGGTGAGTTTTGAGTGAAATCCAATCGCTAGAAGTATGGAATACACCAACCACTCCAGTTACGAACGAACTGCCGTTGAACTTGAATTGTCCAATTTGGAACACCTATTGACTTCGGATCGAGCCCATAACTTGGCCAACATCATAATATGGTTTGAGGAGTCATTTGGTGAGTATTGAGTGAAATCCAATCGCTAGAAGTATGGAATACACCAACCACTCCAGTTAGGAACGAACTGCCGTTGAACTTGAATTGTCCAATTTGGAACACCTATTGATTTCGGATCGAGCCCAAAACTTGGGTAACAACATAATATGGTGGGAGGAGTCAGTTGGTGAGTTTTGAGTGAAATCCAATCGCTTGAAGTATGGAATACACCAACCACTCCAGTTAGGAACGAACTGCCGTGGAATTTGAATTGTCCAATTCGGAACACCTATTGATTTCGGATCGAGCAAAAAACTTGGGGAACAAAAAAATATGGTGGGAGGAGTCATTTGGTGAGTTTTGAGTGAAGTCCAATCGCTAGAAGTATGGAATACACCAACCACTCCAATTAGGAACGAACTGCCGTTGAACTTGAATTGTCCAATTTGGAACACCTATTGATTTCGGATCGAGCCCAAGACTTGGGCAACATCATAATATGGTGGGAGGAGTCATTTGGTGAGTTTTGATAGAAATCCAATCGCTAGAAGTGTGGAATACACCAACCACTCCAATTAGGAACGAACTGCCGTTGAACTTGAATTGTCCTATTTGGAACACCTATGGATTTCGGATCGAGCCCAAAACTTGGGCAACATCATAATATGGTGGGAGGAGTCATTTGGTGGGTTTTGAGTGAAATCCATTCGGAAGAAGTATGGAATACACCGACCACTCCAGTTAGGAACGAACTGCCGTTGAACTTGAATTGTCCAATTTGGAACACCTATTGATTTCGGATCGTGCCCAAAACTTGGGCAACATCATAATATGGTGGGAGGAGTCATTTGGTGAGTTTTGAGGGAAATCCAATCGCAAGAAGTATGGAATACACCAACCACTCCAGTTAGGAACGAACTGTCGTTCAAATTGAATTGACCAATTTCTAAGACCTACTGATTTCGGATCGAGCCCAAAACTTGGGCAACATCATAATATGGTGGGAGGAGTCATTTGGTGAGTTTTGGGTGAAATCCAACCGCTAGAAGTATGGAATACACCAACCACACCAATTAGGAACGAACTGCCGTTGAACTTGAATTGTCCAATTTGGAACACCTATTGATTTCGGATCGAGCCCAAAACTTGGGCAACATCATAATATGGTGGGAGGAGTCATTTGGTGAGTTTTGAGTGAAATCCATTCGCTGGACGTATGGAATACACCAACCACTCCAATTAGGAACGAACTGTCGTTCAAATTGAATTGACCAATTTCTAAGACCTACTGATTTCGGATCGAGCCCAAAACTTGGGCAACATCATAATATGGTGGGAGGAGTCATTTGGTGAGTTTTGGGTGAAATCCAATCGCTAGACGTATGGAATACACCAACCACTCCAGTTAGGAACGAACTGCCGTTGAACTTGAATTGTCCAATTGCTCACACCTATTGATTTTGGATCGAGCCCAAAACTTGGGCAACATCATAATAGGGTGGGAGTAGTCATTTGGTTAGTTTTGAGTGAAATCCAATCGCTAGAAGTATGGAATACACCAACCACTCCAATTAGGAACGAATTGCCGTTGAACTTGAATTGTCCAATTTGGAACACCTATTGATTTCGGATCGAGCCCGAAACTTGGGCAACATCATAATATGGTGGGAGGGGTCATTTGGTGGGTTTTGAGTGAAATCCAATCGATAGAAGTATGGAATACACCAACCACTCCAATTAGGAACGAACTGCCGTTGAACTTGAATTGTCTAATATGGAACACCTATTGATTTCGGATAGAGCCCAAAACTTGGGAAACATCATAATACGGTGGGAGGAGTCATTTGGTGAGTTTTGAGTGAAATCAAATCGCTAGAAGTATGGAATACACCAACCACTCCAATTAGGAACGAACTGCCGTTGAACTTGAATTGTCCAATTTATCACACCTATTGATTTCGGATCGAGCCCAAAACTTGGGCAACATCATAATATGGTGGGAGGAGTCAATTGGTAAGTTTTGAGTGAAATCCAATCGCTAGAAGTATGGAATACACCAACCACTCCAGTTAGGAACGAACGGCCGTTGAACTTGAATTGTCCAATTTGGAACACCTATTGACTTCGGATCGTTCCCATAACTTGGGTAACATCATAATATGGTGGGAGGAGTCATTTGGTGAGTATTGAGTGAAATCCAATCGCTAGAAGTATGGAATACACCAACCACTCCAGTTAGGAACGAACTGCCGTTGAACTTGAATTGTCCAATTTGGAACACCTATTGATTTCGGATCGAGCCCAAAACTTGGGTAACAACATAATATGGTGGGAGGAGTCAGTTGGTGAGTTTTGAGTGAAATCCAATCGCTAGAAGTATGGAATACACCAACCACTCCAATTAGGAACGAACTGCCGTGGAATTTGAATTGTCCAATTTGGAACACCCATTGATTTCGGATCGAGTCCAAAACTTGGGCAACATCATAATATGGTGGGAGGAGTCATTTGGTTAGTTTTGAGTGAAATCCAATCGCTAGAAGTATGGAATACACCAACCACCCCAATTAGGAACGAACTGCCGTTGAACTTGAATTATCCAATTTGGAACACCTACTGATTTCGGATCGTGCCCAAAACTTGGGCAACTTCATAATATGGTGGGAGGAGTCATTTGGTTAGTTTTGAGTGAAATCCAATCGCTAGAAGTATGGAATACACGAACCACTCCAATTAGGAACGAACTGCCGTTGAACTTGAATTGTCCAATTTCTCACACCTATTGATTTCGGATCAAGCCCCAAACTTGGGCAACATCATAATATGGTGGGAAGAGTCATTTGGTGAGTTTTGAGTGAAATCCAATCGCTAGAAGTATGGAATACACAAACCCCTCCAATTAGGAACGAACTGTCGTTGAACTTGAATTGTCCAATTTGGAACACCTATTGATTTCGGATCGAGCAAAAAACTTGGGGAACAACAAAATATGGTGGGAGGAGTCATTTGGTGAGTTTTGAGTGAAGTCCAATCGCTAGAAGTATGGAATACACCAACCACTCCAATTAGGAACGAACTGCCGTTGAACTTGAATTGTCCAATTTGGAACACCTATTGATTTTGGATCGAGCCCAAAACTTGGGCAACATAATAAAATGGTGGGAGGGGTCATTTGGTGAGTTTTGGGTGAAATCCAATCGCCTGATGTATGGAATACACCAACCACTCCAATTAGGAACGAACTGCCGATGAACTTGAATTGTCCAATTTGGAACACCTTTTGATTTCGGACCGAGCCCAAAACGTGGGCAACCTCATAATATGGTGGGAGGAGTCATTTGGTGAGTTTTGAGTGAAATCCAATCGCTGGACGTTTGGAATACACCAACCACTCCAATTATAAACGAACTGCCGTTGAACTTGAATTGTCCAATTTGGAACACCTATTGATTTTGGATCGAGCCCAAAACTTGGGCAACATCGTAATATGGTGGGAGGAGTCATTTGGCGAGTTTTGAGTGAAATCGAATCGCTAGAAGTATGGAATACAACAACCACTCCAGTTAGGAACGAACTGCCGTTGAACTTGAATTGTCCTATTTGGAACACCTATTGATTTCGGATCGAGCCCAAAACTTGGGCAACATTATAATATTCTGGGAGGAGTCATTTGGTTAGTTTTGACTGAAATCCAATCGCTAGGAGTATGGAATACACCAACCACTCCAATTAGGAACGAACTGCCGTTGAACTTGAATTGTCTAATTTGGAACACCTATTTATTTTCGGATCGAGCCCAAAACTTGGGCAACATCATAATATGGTGGGAGGAGTCATTTGGTGACTTGTAAGTGAAATCCAATCCCTAGAAGTATGGAATACACCAACCACTCCAATTAGGAACGAACTGCCATTGAACTTGAATTGTCCAATTTCGAACACCTATTGATCTCGGATCGAGCCCAAAACTTGGGCAACATCATAACATGGTGGGAGGAGTCATTTGGTGAGTTTTGAGTGAAATCCAATCGCTGGACGTATGGAATACACCAACCACTCCAATTAGGAACGAATTGTCGTTGAAATTGAATTGACCAATTTCTCAGACCTATTGATTTCGGATCGAGCCCAAAACTTGGGCAACATCATAATATGGTGGGAGGAGTCATTTGGTGTGTTTTGAGTGAAATCCAATCGCTAGAAGTATGGAATACACCAACCACTCCAATTAGGAATGAACTGCCGTTGAACTTGAATTGTCCAATGTGGAACACCTATTGATTTCGGATCGAGCCCAAAACTTGGGCAACATCATAATATGATTGGAGGAGTCATTTGGTGAGTTTTGAGTGAAATCCAAACGCTGGAAGTATGGAATATACCAACCACTCCAATTAGGAACGAACTGCCGCTGAACTTGAATTGTCCAATTTGGAACACCTATTGATTTCGGATCGAGCCCAAAACTTGGGCAACATCATAATATGGTGGGAGGAGTCATTTGGTGAGTTTTGAGTGAAATCCAATCGCTAGAAGTATGGAATACCCCAACCAATCCAATTAGGAACGAACTGCCGTTGAACTTGAATTGTCCAATTTGGAACACCTATTGATTTCGTATCGAGCCCAAAACTTGGGCAACATCATAATATGGTGGGAGGAGTCGTTTGGTGAGTTTTGAGTGAAATCCAATCGCTAGAACTATGGAATACACCAACCACTCCAATTAGGAACGAACTTCCGTGGAACTTCAATTGTCCAATTTATCACACCTATTGATTTCGGATCGAGCCCAAAACTTGGGCAACATCATAGTATGGTGGGAGGAGTCATTTGGTGAGTTTTGAGTGAAATCCAAACGCTAGAAGTGTGGAATACACCAACCACTCCAATTAGGAACGAACTGCCGTTGAACTTGAATTGTCCAATTTGGAACACCTATTGATTTCGGATCGAGCCCAAAACTTGGGCAACATCATAATATGGTGGGAGGAGTCATTTGGTGAGTTTTGAGTGAAATCCAATCGCTAGAACTATGGAATACACCAACCACTCCAATTAGGAACGAACTTCCGTGGAACTTCAATTGTCCAATTTATCACACCTATTGATTTCGGATCGAGCCCAAAACTTGGGCAACATCATAATATGGTGGGAGGAGTCATTTGGTGAGTTTTGAGTGAAATCCAAACGCTAGAAGTATGGAATACACCAACCACTCCAATTAGGAACGAACTGCCGTTGAACTTGAATTGTCCAATTTGGAACACCTATTGATTTCGGATCGAGCCCAAAACTTGGGCAACATCATAATATGGTGGGAGGAGTCATTTGGTGGGTTTTGAGTGAAATCCAATCGCTAGAAGTATGGAATACCCCAACCAATCCAATTAGGAACGAACTGCCGTTGAACTTGAATTGTCCAATTTGGAACACCTATTGATTTCGGATCGAGCCCAAAACTTGGGCAACATCATAATATGGTGGGAGGAGTCATTTGGTGAGTTTTGAGTGAAATCCAATCGCTAGAAGTATGGAATACACCAACCACTCCAATTAGGAACGAACTGCCGTTGAACTTGAATTGTCCAATTTCTCACACCTATTGATTTGGGATCGAGCCCCAAACTTTTGGCTACATCACAATATGGTGGGAGGAGTCATTTGGTGAATTTTGAGTGAAATCCAATCGCTAGAACTATGGAATACACCAACCACTCCAATTAGGAACGAACTGCCGTTGCACTTGAATTGTCCAATTTCCCGCACCTATTGATTTCGGCTCGAGCCCAAAACTTGGGCAACATCATAATATGGTGGGAGGAGTCACTTGGTGAGTTTTGAGTGAAATCCAATCGCTAGAAGTATGGAATACACCAACCACTCCAATTAGGAACGAACTGCCGTTGAACTTGAATTGTCCAATTTTTCACACCTATTGATTTCGGATCGAGCCCAAAACTTGGGCAACATCATAATATGGTGGGAGGAGTCATTTGGTTAGTTTTTAGTGAAATCCAATCGCTAGAAGTGTGGAATACACCAACCACTCCAATTAGGAACGAACTGCCGTTGAACTTGAATTGTCCAATTTGGAACACCTATTGATTTCGGATCGAGCCCCAAACTTGGGCAACATCATAATATGGTGGGAGGAGTCATTTGGTGAGTTTTGAGTGAAATACAATCGCTAGAAGTATGGAATACACCAACCACTCCAATTAGGAACGAACTGCCGTTGAACTTGAATTGTCCAATTTCTCACACCTATTGATTTCGGATCGAGCCCCAAACTTGGGCAACATCATAATATGGTGGGAGGAGTCACTTGGTGAGTTTTGAGTGAAATCCAATCGCTAGAAGTATGGAATACACCAACCACTCCAATTAGGAACGAACTGTCGTTGAACTTGAATTGTCCAATTTGGAACACCTATTGATTTCGGATCGAGCCCAAAACTTGGGCAACATCATAATATGGTGGGAGGAGTCCTTTGTGAGTTTTGAGTGTAATCCAATAGCTAGAAGTATGTAATACAGCAAACACTCCAATTAGGATCGAACTGCCGTTGAACTTGAATTGTCCAATTTCTCACACCTATTGATTTTGGATCGAGCCCAAAACTTGAGCAACATCATAATATGGTGGGAGGAGTCATTTGGTGAGTTTTGAGTGAAATCCAATCGCTAGAAGTATGGAATACACCAACCACACCAATTAGGAACGAACTGCCGTTGAACTTGAATTGTCCAATTTCTCACACGTGTTGATTTCGGATCGAGCCCAAAACATGGGCAACATCATAGTATGGTGGGAGTATTCATTTGGTTAGTTTTGAGTGAAATCCAATCGCTAGAAGTATGGAATACACCAACCACTCCAATTAGGAACGAACTGCCGTTGAACTTGAATTGTCCAATTTGGAACACCTATTGATTTCGGATCGTGCCCAAAACTTAGGCAACATCATAATATGGTGGGAGGAGTCATTTGGTGAGTTTTTAGTGAAATCGAATCGCTAGAAGTATGGAATACACCAACCAATCCAATTAGGAACGAACCGCTGTTGAACTTGAATTGTCCAATTTCTCACACCTATTGATTTCGGATCGAGCCCAAAACTTGGGCAACATCATAATATGGTGGGAGGAGTCATTTGGTTAGTTTACAGTGAAATCCAATCGCTAGAAGTATGGAATACACCAACCACTCCAATTAGGAACGAACTGCCGTTGAACTTGAATTGTCCAATTTCTCACACCTATTGATTTCGGATCGAGCCCAAAACTTGGGCAACATCATAATATGGTGGGAGGAGTCTTTTGGTGAGTTTTGAGTGAAATCCATTCGCTAGAAGTATGGAATACACCAACCACTCCAATTAGGAACGAACTGCCGTTGATCTTGAATTGTCCAATTTCTCACACCTATTGATTTCGGATCGAGCCCAAAACTTGGGCAACATCATAATATGGTGGGAGGAGTCATTTGGTGAGTTTTGAGTGAAATCCAATCGCTAGAAGTGTGGAATACACCAACCACACCAATTAGGAACGAACTGCCGTTGAACTTGAATTGTCCAATTTCTCACATCTATTGATTTCGGATCGAGCCCAAAACTTGGGCAACATCATAATATGGTGGGAGGAGTGATTTTGACTAGTTTTGAGTGAAATCCAATCGCTAGAAGTATGGAATACACGAACCACTCCAATTAGGAACGAACTGCCGTTGAACTTGAATTGTCCAATTTGGAACACCTATTGATTTCGGATCGAGCCCCAAACTTGGGCAACTTCATAATATGGTGGGAGGAGTCATTTGGTGAGTTTTGAGTGAAACTCAATCGCTAGAAGTATGGAATACACCAACCACTCCAATTAGTAACGAACTGCCGTTGAACTTGAATTGTCCAATTTGGAACACCTAATGATTTTGGATCGAGCCCAAAACTTGGGCAACAACATAATATGGTGGGAGGACTCATTTGGTGACTTTTGAGTGAAATCCAATCGCTAGAAGTATGGAATACACCAACCACTCCAATTAGGATAGAACTGCCGTTGAACTTGAATTGTCCAATTTGGAACACCTATTGATTTCGGATCGAGCCCCAAACTTGGGCAACATCATAATATGGTGGGAGGAGTCATTTGGTGAGTTTTGAGTGAAATCCAATCGCTAGAAGTATGGAATACACCAACCACTCCAATTAGGAACGAACTGCCGTTGAACTTGAATTGTCCAATTTCTCACACCTATTGATTTCGGATCGACCCCAAAACTTGGGCAACATCATAATATGGTGGGAGGAGTCATTTGGTGAGTTTTGAGTGAAATCCAATCGCTAGAAGTGTGGAATACACCAACCACTCCAATTAGGAACGAACTGCCGTTGAACTTGAATTGTCCAATTTCTCACACCTATTGATTTCGGATCGAGCCCAAAACTTGGGCAACATCATAATATGGTGGGAGGAGTCATTTGGTTAGTTTTGAGTGAAATCCAATCGCTAGAAGTATGGAATACACCAACCACTCCAATTAGGAACTTACTGCCGTTGAACTTGAATTGTCCAATTTGGAACACCTATTGATTTCGGATCGTGCCCAAAACAAGGGCAACATCATAATATGGTGGGAGGAGTCATTTGGTGAGTTTTGAGTGAAATCCAATCGCTAGAAGTATGGAATACACCAACCACTACAGTTTGGAACGAACTGCCGTTGAACGTGAATTGTCCAATTTGGAACACCTATTGATTTCGGATCGAGCCCAAAACTTGGGCAACATCATAATATGGTGGGAGGAGTCATTTCGTGAGTTTTGAGTGAAATCCAATCACTTGAAGTGTGGAATACACCAACCACTCCAATTAGGAACGAACTATCGTTGAACTTGGATTGTCCAATTTCCCACACCTATTGATTTCGGATCGAGCCCAAAACTTGGGCAACATCATAATATGGTGGGAGGAGTCATTTGGTGAGTTTTGAGTGAAATCCAATCGCTAGAAGTGTGGAATACACCAACCACTCCAATTAGGAAGGAACTGCCGTTGAACTTGAGTTGTCCAATTTCTCACACCTACTGATTTCGGATCGAGCCCAAAACTTGGGCAACATCATATTATGGTGGGAGGAGTCATTTGGTGAGTTTTGAGTGAAATCCAATCGCTAGAAGTATGGAATACACCAACCACTCCAATTAGGAACGAACTGCCGTTGAACTTGAATTGTCCAATTTCTCACACCTATTGATTTCGGATCAAGCCCAAAACTTGGGCAACATCATAATATGGTGGGCGGAGTCTTTTGGTGAGTTTTGAGTGAAATCCAATCGCTAGAAGTATGGAATACACCAACCACTCCAATTAGGAACGAACTGCCGTTGAACTTGAATTGTCCAATTTGTCACACATATTGATTTCGGATCGAGCCCCAAACTTGGGCAACATCATAATATGGTGGGAGGAGTCATTTTGTCAGTTTTGAGTGAAATCCAATCGCTAGAAGTATGGAATACACCAACCACTCCAATTAGGAACGAACTGCCGTTGAACTTGAATTGTCCTATTTCTCACACCTATTGATTTCGGATCGGGCCCAAAACTTGGGCAACATCATAATATGGTGGGAGGAGTCATTTGGGGAGTTTTGAGTGAAATCCAATCGCTAGAAGTATGGAATACACCAACCACTCCAATTAGGAACGAACTGCCGTTGAACTTGAATTGTCCAATTTGGAACACCTATTGATTTCGGATCGTGCCCAAAACTTAGGCAACATCATAATATGGTGGGAGGAGTCATTTGGTGAGTTTTTAGTGAAATCGAATCGCTAGAAGTATGGAATACACCAACCAATCCAATTAGGAACGAACCGCTGTTGAACTTGAATTGTCCAATTTCTCACACCTATTGATTTCGGATCAAGCCCAAAACTTGGGCAACATCATAATATGGTGGGAGGAGTCATTTGGTGAGTTTTGAGTGAAATCCAATCGCTAGAAAGTATGGAATACACCAACCACTCCCGTTAGGAACGAATTGCCGTTGAACTTGAATTGTCCAATTTCTAACACCTATTGATTTTGGATCGAGCCCAAAACTTGGGCAATATCATAATATGATGGGAGGAATCATTTGGTGAGTTTTGTGTGAAATCCAATCGCTAGAAGTGTGGAATACACCAACCATTCCAATTAGGAACGAACTGCCGTTGAACTTGAATTGTCCAATTTCTCACACCTGTTGATTTCGGATCGAGCCCAAAACATGGGCAACATCATAATATGGTGGGAGGAGTCATTTGGTGAGTTTTGAGTGAAATCCAATCGCTAGAACTATGGAATACACCAACCACTCCCGTTAGGAACGAATTGCCGTTGAACTTGAATTGTCCAATTTCTAACCCCTATTGATTTTGGATCGAACCCCAAACTTGTGCAACATCATAATATGGTCGGAGGAGTCATTTGGTGAGTTTTGAGTGAAATCCAATCGCTAGAAGTATGGAATACACAAACCACTCCAATTAGGAACGAAATGCCGTTGAACTTGAATTGTCCAATTTGGAACACCTATTGATTTCGGATCGAGCCCAAAACTTAGGCAATATGATAATATGGTGGGAGGAGTCATTTGGTGAGTTTTGAGTGAAAACCAATCGCTAGAAGTGTGGAATACACCAACCACTCCAATTAGGAACGAACTGCCGTTGAACATGAATTGTCCAATTTGGAACACCTATTGATTTCGAATCGAGCCCAAAACATGGGCAATATCATAATATGGTGGGAGGAGTCATTTGGTGGGTTTTGAGTGAAATCCAATTGCTAGAAGTATGGAATACACCAACCACTCCAATTAGGAACGAACTGCCGTTGAACTTGAATTGTCCAATTTGGAACACCTATTGATTTCGGATCGTGCCCAAAACTTGGGCAACAACATAATATGGTGGGAGGAGTCATTTGGTGAGTTTTGAGTGAAATCCAATCGCTAGAAGTATGGAATACACCAACCACTCCAATTAGGAACGAACTGCCGTTGAACTTGAATTGTCCTATTTCTCACACCTATTGATTTCGGATCGAGCCCAAAACTTGGGCAACATCATAATATGGTGGGAGGAGTCATTTGGTGAGTTTTGGGTGAAATCCAATCGCTAGAAGTATAGAATACACCAACCACTCCCATTAGGAACGAACTGCCGTTGAACTTGAATTGTCCAATTTCTAACACCTATTGATTTCGGATCGAACCCCAAACCTCTGCAACAAGATAATATGGTGGGAGGAGTCATTTGGTGAGTTTTGAGTGAAATCCAATCGCTAGAAGTATGGAATACACCAACCACACCAATGAGGAACGAACTGCCGTTGAACTTGAATTGTCCAATTTCTCACACCTATTGATTTCGGATCGAGCCCCAAACGTGGGCAACATCATAATATGGTGGGAGGAGTCATTTGGTGAGTTTTTGGTGAAATCCATTCGCTAGAAGTATAGAATACACCAACCACTCCAATTCGGAACGAACTGCCGTTGAACTTGAGTTGTCCAATTTCTCACACCTATTGATTTCGGATGGAGCCCAAAACTTGGGCAACATCATAATATGGTGGGAGGAGTCATTTGGTGAGTTTTGAGTGAAATCCAATCGCTAGAACTATGGAATACACCAACCACTCCCATTAGAAACGAACTGCCGTTGAACATGAATTGTCCAATTTGGAACACCTATTGATTTCGGATCGTGCCCAAAACTTGGGCAACATCATAATATGGTGGGAGGAGTCATTTGGTGAGTTTTGAGTGAAATCCAATCGCTAGAAGTATGGAATACACCAACCACTCCAATTAGGAACGAACTGCCGTTGAACTTGAATTGTCCTATTTCTCACACCTATTGATTTCGGATCGAGCCCAAAACTTGGGAAACATCATAATATGGTGGGAGGAGTCATTTGGTGAGTTTTGAGTGAAATCCAATCGCTAGAAGTATGGAATACACCAACCACTCCCATTAGGAATGAACTGCCGTTGAACTTGAATTGTCCAATTTCTAACACCCATTGATTTCGGATCGAACCCCAAACCTGTGCAACATCATAATATGGTGGGAGCAGTCATTTGGTGAGTTTTGAGTGAAATCCAATCGCTCGAAGTATGGAAGACACCAACCACTCCAATTAGGAACGAACTGCCGTTGAACTTGAATTGTCCAATTTCTCACACCTATTGATTTCGGATCAAGCCCCAAACTTGGGCAACATCCAAATATGGTGGGAGGAGTCATTTGGTGAGTTTTGAGTGAAATCCAATCGCTAGAAGTATGGAATACACCAACCACTCCAATTAGGAACGAACTGCCGTTCAACTTAAATTGTCCAATTTGGAACACCTATTGATTTCGGATCGAGCCCCAAACTTGGGCAACATCCAAATATGGTGGGTGGAGTCATTTGGTGAGTTTTGAGTGAAATCCAATCGCTAGAAATATGGAATACACCAACCACTCCAATTAGGAACGAACTGCCGTTCAACTTGAATTGTCCAATTTGGAACACCTATTGATTTCGGATCGTGCCCAAAACTTGGGAAACAACATAATATGGTGGGAGGAGTCATTTGGTGAGTTTTGAGTGAAATCCAATCGCTAGAAGTATGGAATACACCAACCACTCCAATTAGAAACGAACTGCCGTTGAACTTGAATTGTCCAATTTCTCACACCTATTGATTTCGGATCGAGCCCAAAACTTGGGCAACACCATAATATTGTGGGAGGAGTCATTTGGTGAGTTTTGAGTGAAATTCAATCGCTAGAAGTATGGAAGACACCAACCACTCCAATTAGGAACGAACTGCCGTTGAACTTGAATTGTCCAATTTCTCACACCTATTGATTTCGGATCTAGCCCCAAACTTGGGCAACATCAGAATATGGTGGGAGGAGTCATTTGGTGAGTTTTGAGTGAAATCCAATCGCTAGAAGTATGGAATACACCAACCACTCCAATTAGGAACGAACTGCCGTTCAACTTGAATTGTCCAATTTGGAACACCTATTGATTTCGGATCGTGCCCAAAACTTGGGCAACATCATAATATGGTGGGAGGAGTCATTTGGTGAGTTTTGAGTGAAATCCAATCGCTAGAAGTATGGAAGACACCAACCACTCCAATTAGGAACGAACTGCCGTTGAACTTGAATTGTCCAATTTCTCACACCTATTGATTTCGGATCTAGCCCCAAACTTGGGCAACATCATAATATGGTGGGAGTAGTCATTTGGTGAGTTTTGGGTGAAATCCATTCGCTAGAAGTATAGAATACACCAACCACTCCAATTCGGAACGAACTGCCGTTGAACTTGAGTTGTCCAATTTCTCACACCTATTGATTTCGGATCGAGCCCAAAACTTGGGCAACATCATAATATGGTGGGAGGAGTCATTTGGTGAGTTTTGAGTGAAATCCAATCGCTAGAAGTATGGAAGACACCAACCACTCCAATTAGGAACGAACTGCCGTTGAACTTGAATTGTCCAATTTCTCACACCTATTGATTTCGGATCGAGCCCCAAACGTGGGCAACATCATAATATGGTGGGAGGAGTCATTTGGTGAGTTTTGGGTGAAATCCATTCGCTAGAAGTATAGAATACACCAACCACTCCAATTCGGAACGAACTGCCGTTGAACTTGAGTTGTCCAATTTCTCACACCTATTGATTTCGGATCGAGCCCAAAACTTGGGCAACATCATAATATGGTGGGAGGAGTCATTTGGTGAGTTTTGAGTGAAATCCAATCGCTAGAAGTATGGAATACACCAACCACTCCAATTAGGAACGAACTGCCGTTGAACTTGAATTGTCCTATTTCTCACACCTATTGATTTCGGATCGAGCCCAAAACTTGGGCAACATCATAATATGGTGGGAGGAGTCATTTGGTGAGTTTTGAGTGAAATCCAATCGCTAGAACTATATACACCAACCACTCCCATTAGAAACGAACTGCCGTTGAACATGAATTGTCCAATTTGGAACACCTATTGATTTCGGATCGTGCCCAAAACTTGGGCAACATCATAATATGGTGGGAGGAGTCATTTGGTGAGTTTTGAGTGAAATCCAATCGCTAGAACTATGGAATACACCAACCACTCCAATTAGGAACGAACTGCCGTGGAACTTGAAGTGTCCACTTTCTCACACCTATTGATTTCGGATCGAGCCCCAAACTTGGGCAACATCATAATATGGTGGGAGGAGTCATTTGGTGAGTTTTGAGTGAAATCCAATCGCTAGAACTATATACACCAACCACTCCCATTAGAAACGAACTGCCGTTGAACATGAATTGTCCAATTTGGAACACCTATTGATTTCGGATCGTGCCCAAAACTTGGGCAACATCATAATATGGTGGGAGGAGTCATTTGGTGAGTTTTGAGTGAAATCCAATCGCTAGAAGTATGGAATACACCAACCACTCCAATTAGGAACGAACTGCCGTTGAACTTGAATTGTCCTATTTCTCACACCTATTGATTTCGGATCGAGCCCAAAACTTGGGCAACATCATAATATGGTGGGAGGAGTCATTTGGTGAGTTTTGAGTGAAATCCAATCGGTAGAAGTGTGGAATACACCAACCACTCCAATTAGGAACGAACTGCCGTTGAACTTGAATTGTCAGATTTGGAACACCTATTCATTTCGGATCGAACCCCAAACCTATGCAACATCAGAATATGGTGGGAGGAGTCATTTGGTGAGTTTTGAGTGAAATCCAATCGCTAGAAGTATGGAATACACCAACCACACCAATGAGGAACGAACTGCCGTTGAACTTGAATTGTCCAATTTCTCACACCTATTGATTTCGGATTGAGCCCCAAACGTGGGCAACATCATAATATGGTGGGAGGAGTCATTTGGTGAGTTTTGAGTGAAATCCAATCGCTAGAAGTATGGAATACACCAACCACTCCAATTAGGAACGAACTGCCGTTGAACTTGAATTGTCCAATTTCTCACACCTATTGATTTCGGATCGAACCCCAAACTTGGGCAACATCTTAATATGGTGGGAGGAGTCATTTGGTGAGTTTTGAGTGAAATCCAATCGCTAGAAGTATGGAATACACCAACCACTCCAATTAGGAACGAACTGCCGTTGAACTTGAATTGTCCAATTTGGAACACCTATTGATTTCGGATCGAACCCCAAACTTTGGCAACATCATAATATGGTGGGAGGAGTCATTTGGTGAGTTTTGAGTGAAATCCAATAGCTAGAAGTATGGAATACACCAACCACTCCAATTAGGAACGAACTGCCGTTGAACTTGAATTGTCCAATTTCTCACACCTATTGATTTCTGATCGAGCCCAAAACTTGGGCAACATCATAATATGGTGGGAGGAGTCATTTGGTGAGTTTTGAGAGAAATCCAATCGCTAGAAGTATGGAATACTCCAACCACTCCAATTAGGAATGAACTGCCGTTGAACTTGAATTGTCCAATTTCTCACACCTATTGATTTCTGATCGAGCCCAAAACTTGGGCAACATCATAATATGGTGGGAGGAGTCATTTGGTGAGTTTTGAGTGAAATCCAAACGCTAGAAGTATGGAATACACCAACCACTCCAATTAGGAACGAACTGCCGTTGAACTGGAATTGTCCAATTTGGAACACCGATTGATTTCGGATCGAGCCCAAAACTTGGGCAACATCATAATATGGTGGGAGGAGTCATTTGGTGAGTTTTGAGTGAAATCCAATCGCTAGAAGTATGGAATACCCCAACCAATCCAATTAGGAACGAACTGCCGTTGAACTTGAATTGTCCAATTTGGAACACCTATTGATTTCGTATCGAGCCCAAAACTAGGGCAACGTCATAATATGGTGGGAGGAGTCATTTGGTAAGTTTTGAGTGAAATCCAATCGCTAGAACTATGGAATACACCAACCACTCCAATTAGGAACGAACTTCCGTGGAACTTCAATTGTCCAATTTGTCACACCTATGGATTTCGGATCGAGCCCAAAACTTGGGCAACATCATAATATGGTGGGAGGAGTGATTTGGGGAGTTTTGAGTGAAATCCAAACGCTAGAAGTATGGAATACACCAACCACTCCAATTAGGAACGAACTGCCATTGAACTGGAATTGTCCAATTTCTAACACCTATTGATTTCGGATCGAGCCCAAAACTTAGGCAACATCATAATATGGTGGGAGGAGTCATTTGGTGAGTTTTGAGTGAAATCCAATCGCAAGAAGTATGGAATACACCAACCACTCCAATTAGGAACGAACTGCCGCTGAACTCTAATTGTCAAATTCGGAAGACCTATTGATTTCGGATCGAGCCCAAAACTTATTCAACAACATAATATGGTGGGAGGAGTCGTTTGGTGAGTTTTGAGTGAAATCCAATCGCTAGAAGTATGGAATACACCAACCACTCCAATTAGGAACGAACTGCCGTTGCACTTGAATTGTCCAATTTCTCACACCTATTGATTTCGGATCGAGCCCCAAACTTGGGCAACATCATAATATGGTGGGAGGAGTCATTTGGTCCGTTTTCAGAGAAATCCAATCGCTAGAAGTATGGAATACACCAACCACTCCAATTAGGAACGAACTGACGTTGAACTCTAATTGTCAAATTTGGAAGACCTAATGATTTCGGATCGAGCCCAAAACTTGGGCAACATCATAATACGGTGGGAGGAGTCATTTGGTGAGTTTTTAGTGAAATCCAATCGCTAGAAGTTTGGAATACACCAACCACTCCAATTAAGAACGAACTGCCGTTGAACTTGAATTGTCCAATTTCTCACACCTATTGATTTCGGATTGAGCCCCAACTTGGGCAACATCATAATATGGTGGGAGGAGTCATTTGGTGAGTTTTGAGTGAAATCCAATCGCTGGAAGTATGGAATACACCAACCACTCCAATTAGGAACGAACTGCCGTTGAACTTGAATTGTCCAATTTGTAACACCTATTGATTTCGGATCGAGCCCGAAACTTGGGCAACATCGTAATATGGTGGGAGGAGTCATTTGGTGAGTTTTGAGTGAAATCGAATCGCTAGAAGTATGGAATACACTAACCACTCCAATTAGGAACGAACTGCCGTTGAACCTGAATTGTCCAATTTATCACACCTATTGATTTCGGATCGAGCACAAAACTTGGGGAACAACAAAATATGGTGGGAGGAGTCATTCGGTGAGTTTTGAGTGAAGTCCAATCGCTAGAAGTATGGAATACACCAACCACTCCAATTAGGAACGAACTGCCGTTGAACTTGAATTGTCCAATTTGGAACACCTATTGATTTTGGATCGAGCCCAAAACTTGGGCAACATAATAAAATGGTGGGAGGGGTCATTTGGGGAGTTTTGGGTGAAATCCAATCGCTAGAAGTACGGAATACACCAACCACTCCAATTAGGAACGAACTGCCGATGAACTTGAATTGTCCAATTTGGAACACCTTTTGATTTCGGACCGAGCCCAAAACGTGGGAAACCTCATAATATGGTGGGAGGAGTCATTTGGTGAGTTTTGATTGAAATCCAATCGCTGGCCGTATGGAATACACCAACCACTCCAATTATAAACGAACTGCCGTTGAACTTGAATTGTCCAATTTGGAACACCTATTGATTTTGGATCGAGCCCAAAACTTGGGCAACATCGTAATATGGTGGGAGGAGTCATTTGGCGAGTTTTGAGTGAAATCAAATCGCTAGAAGTATGGAATACACCAACCACTCCAGTTAGGAACGAACTGCCGTTGAACTTGAATTGTCCAATTCGGAACACCTGTTGATTTCGGATCGAGCCCAAAACTTGGGCAACATCATAATATGGTGGGAGGAGTCATTTGGTGAGTATTGAGTGAAATCCAATCGCTAGAAGTATGGAATTTACCAACCACTCCAGTTAGGAACGAACTGCCGTTGAAGTTGAATTGTCCAATTCGGAACACCTATTGATTTCGGATCGAGCCCATAACTTGGGCAACATCATAATATGGTGGGAGGAGTCATTTGGTGAGTATTGAGTGAAATCCAATCGCTAGAAGTATGGAATATACCAACCACTCCAGTTAGGAACGAACTGCCGTTGAACTTGAATTGTCCAATTTGGAACACCTATTGATTTCGGATCGAGCCCAAAACTTGGGCAACATCATAATATGGTGGGAGGAGTCATTTGGTGAGTTTTGAGTGAAATCTAATCGCTAGAAGTATGGAATACACCAACCACTCCAATTATGAACGAACTGCCGTTGAACTTGAATTGTCCAATTTGGAACACCTATTGATTTTGGATCGAGCCCAAAACTTGGGCAACATCGTAATATGGTGGGAGGAGTCATTTGGCGAGTTTTGAGTGAAATCTAATCGCTAGAAGTATGGAATACACCAACCACTCCAATTAGGAACGAACTGCCGTTGAACTTGAATTGTCCAATTTGGAACACCTATTGATTTCGGATCGAGCCCAAAACTTGGGCAACATTATAATATTGTGGGAGGAGTCATTTGGTTAGTTTTGACTGAAATCCAATCGCTAGAAGTATGGAATACACCAACCACCCCAATTAGGAACGAACTGCCGTTGAACTTGAATTGTCTAATTTGGAACACCTATTGATTTCGGATCGAGGCCAAAACTTGGGCAACATCATAATATGGTGGGAGGAGTCATTTGGTGACTTGTAAGTGAAATCCAATCCCTAGAAGTATGGAATACACCAACCACTCCAATTAGGAACGAACTGCCATTGAACTTGAATTGTCCAATTTTAAACACCTATTGATCTCGGATCGAGCCCAAAACTTGGGCAACATCATAACATGGTGGGAGGAGTCATTTGGTGAGTTTTGAGTGAAATCCAATCGCAGGACGTATGGAATACACCAACCACTCCAATTAGGAACGAATTGTCGTTGAAATTGAATTGACCAATTTCTCAGACCTATTGATTTCGGATCGAGCCCAAAACTTGGGCAACATCATAATATGGTGGGAGGAGTCATTTGGTGTGTTTTGAGTGAAATCCAATCGCTAGAAGTATGGAATACACCAACCACTCCAATTAGGAATGAACTGCCGTTGAACTTGAATTGTCCAATGTGGAACACCTATTGATTTCGGATCGAGCCCAAAACTTGGCAACATCATAATATGATTGGAGGAGTCATTTGGTGAGTTTTGAGTGAAATCCAAACGCTAGAAGTATGGAATATACCAACCACTCCAATTAGGAACGAACTGCCGTTGAACTTGAATTGTCCAATTTGGAACACCTATTGATTTCGGATCGAGCCCAAAACTTGGGCAACATCATAATATGATTGGAGGAGTCATTTGGTGAGTTTTGAGTGAAATCCAAACGCTGGAAGTATGGAATATACCAACCACTCCAATTAGGAACGAACTGCCGTTGCACTTGAATTGTCCAATTTGGAACACCTATTGATTTCCGATCGAGCCCAAATCTTGGGCAACATCATAATATGGTGGGAGGAGTCATTTGCTGAGGTTTGAGTGAAATATAATCGCTAGAAGTATGGAATACACCAACCACTCCAATTAGGAACGAACTGCCATTGAACTTGAATTGTCCAATTTGGAACACCTATTGATTTCGGATCGAGCCCAAAACTTGGGCAACATCATAATATGGTGGGAGGAGTCATTTGGTAAGTTTTGAGTGAAATCCAATCGCTAGAAGTATGGAATACCCCAACCAATCCAATTAGGAACGAACTGCCGTTGAACTTGAATTGTCCAATTTGGAACACCTATTGATTTCGTATCGAGCCCAAAACTTGGGCAACATCATAATATGGTGGGAGGAGTCATTTGGTGAGTTTTGAGTGAAATCCAATCGCTAGAAGTATGGAATACACCAACCCCTCCAATTAGGAACGAACTGCCGTTGAACTTGAATTGTCCAATTTCTCACACCTATTGATTTCGGATCGAGCCCCAAACTTTTGGCTACATCACAATATGGTGGGAGGAGTCATTTGGTGAATTTTGAGTGAAATCCAATCGCTAGAACTATGGAATACACCAACCACTCCAATTAGGAACGAACTGCCGTTGCACTTGAATTGTCCAATTTCCCGCACCTATTGATTTCGGCTAGAGCCCAAAACTTGGGCAACATCATAATATGGTGGGAGGAGTCACTTGGTGAGTTTTGAGTGAAATCCAATCGCTAGAAGTATGGAAAACACCAACCCCTCCAATTAGGAACGAACTGCCGTTGAACTTGAATTGTCCAATTTGGAACACCTATTGATTTCCGATCGAGCCCAAATCTTGGGCAACATCATAATATGGTGGGAGGAGTCATTTGCTGAGTTTTGAGTGAAATATAATCGCTAGAAGTATGGAATACACCAATCACTCCAATTAGGAACGAACTGCCATTGAACTTGAATTGTCCAATTTGGAACACCTATTGATTTCGGATCGAGCCCAAAACTTGGGCAACATCATAATATGGTGGGAGGAGTCATTTGGTTAGTTTTGAGTGAAATCCAATCGCTAGAAGTGTGGAATACACCAACCACTCCAATTAGGAACGAACTGCCGTTGAACTTGAATTGTCCAATTTCTCACACCTATTGATTTTGGACCGAGCCCAAAACTTGGGCAACATCATAATATGGTGGGAGGAGTCATTTGGTGAGTTTTGAGTGAAATCCAATCGCTAGAAGTATGGAATACACCAACCACTCCAATTAGGAACGAACTGGCGTTGAACTTGAATTGTCCAATTTGGAACACCTATTGATTTCGGATCGAGCCCAAAACTTGGGCAACATCATAATATGGTGGGAGGAGTCATTTGTGAGTTTTGAGTGTAATCCAATAGCTAGAAGTATGGAATACACCAACCACTCCAATTAGGAACGAACTGCCGTTCAACTTGAATTGTCCAATTTGGAACCACTATTGATTTCGGATCGTGCCCAAAACTTGGGAAACAACATAATATGGTGGGAGGAGTCATTTGGTGAGTTTTGAGTGAAATCCAATCGCTAGAAGTATGGAATACACAAACCACTCCAATTAGGAACGAACTGCCGTTGAACTTGAATTGTCCAATTTCTCACACCTATTGATTTTGGATCGAGCCCAAAACTTGGGCAACATCATAATGTGGTGGGAGGAGTCATTTGTGAGTTTTGAGTGTAATCCAATCGCTAGAAGTATGTAATACAGCAAACACTCCAATTAGGAACGAACTGCCGTTGAACTTGAATTGTCCAATTTCTCACACCTATTGATTTCGGATCGAGCCCCAAACTCGGGCAACATCATAATATGGTGGGAGGAGTCATTTGGTGAGTTTTGAGTGAAATCCAAACGCTAGAAGTATGGAATACACCAACCACTCAAATTCGGAACGAACTGTCGTTGAACTTGAATTGTCCAATTTCTCACACCTATTGATTTCGGATCGAGCCCAAAACTTGGGCAACATCATAATGTGGTGGGAGGAGTCATTTGTGAGTTTTGAGTGTAATCCAATCGCTAGAAGTATGTAATACAGCAAACACTCCAATTAGGAACGAACTGCCGTTGAACTTGAATTGTCCAATTTCTCACACCTATTGATTTCGGATCGAGCCCCAAACTTGGGCAACATCATAATATGGTGGGAGGAGTCATTTGGTGAGTTTTGAGAGAAATCTAAACGCTAGAAGTGTGGAATACACCAACCACTCCAATTAGGAACGAACTGCCGTTGAACTTGAATTGTCCAATTTGGAACACCTATTGATTTCCGATCGAGCCCCAAACTTGGGCAACATCATAATATGGTGGGAGGAGTCATTTGGTGAGTTTTGAGTGAAATACTATCGCTAGAAGTATGGAATACACCAACCACTCCAATTAGGAACGAACTGCCGTTGAACTTGAATTGTCCAATTTCTCACACCTATTGATTTCGGATCGAGCCCCAAACTCGGGCAACATCATAATATGGTGGGAGGAGTCATTTGGTGAGTTTTGAGTGAAATCCAAACGCTAGAAGTATGGAATACACCAACCACTCAAATTCGGAACGAACTGTCGTTGAACTTGAATTGTCCAATTTCTCACACCTATTGATTTCGGATCGAGCCCAAAACTTGGGCAACATCATAATGTGGTGGGAGGAGTCATTTTTGAGTTTTGAGTGTAATCCAATCGCTAGAAGTATGTAATACAGCAAACACTCCAATTAGGAACGAACTGCCGTTGAACTTGAATTGTCCAATTTCTCACACCTATTGATTTCGGATCGAGCCCCAAACTTGGGCAACATCATAATATGGTGGGAGGAGTCATTTGGTAAGTTTTGAGTGAAATCCAATCGCTAGAAGTGTGGAATACACCAACCACTCCAATTAGGAACGAACTGCCGTTGAACTTGAATTGTCCAATTTGGAACACCTATTGATTTCCGATCGAGCCCCAAACTTGGGCAACATCATAATATGGTGGGAGGAGTCATTTGGTGAGTTTTGAGTGAAATACTATCGCTAGAAGTATGGAATACACCAACCACTCCAATTAGGAACGAACTGCCGTTGAACTTGAATTGTCCAATTTCTCACACCTATTGATTTCGGATCGAGCCCCAAACTTGGGCAACATCATAATATGGTGGGAGGAGTCATTTGGTGAGTTTTGAGTGAAATCCAATCGCTAGAAGTATGGAATACACCAACCACTCCAATTAGGAACGAACTGTCGTTGAACTTGAATTGTCCAATTTGGAACACCTATTGATTTCGGATCGAGCCCAAAACTTGGGCAACATCATAATATGGTGCGAGGAGTCATTTGTGAGTTTTGAGTGTAATCCAATAGCTAGAAGTATGTAATACAGCAAACACTCCAATTAGGATCGAACTGCCGTTGAACATGAATTGTCCAATTTCTCACACCTGTTGATTTCGGATCGAGCCCCAAACTTGGGCAACATCATAATATGGTGGGAGGAGTCATTTGGTGAGTTTTGAGTGAAATACAATCGCTAGAAGTATGGAATACACCAACCACTCCAATTAGGAACGAACTGCCGTTGAACTTGAATTGTCCAATTTCTCACACCTATTGATTTCGGATCGAGCCCCAAACTTGGGCAACATCATAATATGGTGGGAGGAGTCATTTGGTGAGTTTTGAGTGAAATCCAATCGCTAGAAGTATGGAATACACCAACCACTCCAATTAGGAACGAACTGCCGTTGAACTTGAATTGTCCAATTTCTCACACCTATTGATTTTTGATCGAGCCCAAAACTTGGGCAACATCATAATATGGTGGGAGGAGTCATTTGGTGAGTTTTGAGTGAAATCCAATCGCTAGAAGTGTGGAATACACCAACCATTCCAATTAGGAACGAACTGCCGTTGAACTTGAATTGTCCAATTTCTCACACCTGTTGATTTCGGATCGAGCCCAAAACTTGGGCAACATCATAATATGGTGGGAGGAGTCATTTGGTTAGATTTGAGTGAAATCCAATCGCTAGAAGAATGGAATACACCAATCACTCCAATTAGGAACGAACTGCAGTTGAACTTGAATTGTCCAATTTCCCACACCTATTGATTTTGGATCGAGCCCAAAACTTGAGCAACATCATAATATGGTGGGAGGAGTCATTTGGTGAGTTTTGAGTGAAATCCAATCGCTAGAAGTATGGAATACACCAACCACACCAATTAGGAACGAACTGCCGTTGAACGTGAATTGTCCAATTTGGAACACCTATTGATTTCGGATCGAGCCCAAAACTTGGGCAACATCATAATATGGTGGGAGGAGTCATTTCGTGAGTGTTGAGTGAAATCCAATCACTTGAAGTGTGGAATACACCAACCACTCCAATTAGGAACGAACTGTCGTTGAACTTGGATTGTCCAATTTCCCACACCTATTGATTTCGGATCGAGCCCAAAACTTGGGCAACATCATAATATGGTGGGAGGAGTTTTGAGTGAAATCCAATCGCCAGAAGTATGGAATACACCAACCACCCAATTTGGAACGAACTGCCGTTGAACTTGAATTGTCCAATTTCTCACACCTATTGATTTCGGATCGAGCCCAAAACTTGGGCAACATCGTAATATGGTGGGAGGAGTCATTTGGTGAGTTTTGAGTGAAATCTAATCGCTAGAAGTATGGAATACACCAACCACTTCAATTAGGAACGAACTGCCATTGAACTTGAATTGTCCAATTTGGAACACCTATTGATTTCAGATCGAGCCCAAAACTTGGGCATCAACATAATATGGTGGGAGGACTCATTTGGTGACTTTTGAGTGAAATCCAATTGCTAGAAGTATGGAATACACCAACCACTCCAATTAGGAACGAACTGCCGTTGAACTTGAATTGTCCAATTTGGAACACCTATTGATTTCGGATCGAGCCCCAAACTTGGGCAACATCATAATATGGTGGGAGGAGTCATTTGGTTAGTTTTGAGTAAAATCCAATCGCTAGAAGTATGGAATACACCAACCACTCCAATTAGGAACGAACTGCCGTTGAACTTGAATTGTCCAATTTGGAACACCTATTGATTTTGGATCGAGCCCAACACTTGGGCAACATCATGATATGGTGGGAGGAGTCATTTGGTTAGTTTTGAGTGAAATCCAATCACTAGAAATATGGAATACACCAACCACTCCAATTTGGAACGAACTGCCATTGAACTTGAATTGTCCAATTTGAAACACCTATTGATTTCGGATCGAGCCCAAAAGTTGGGCAACATCATAATATGGTGAGAGGAGTCATTTGGTGAATTTTGAGTGAAATCCAATAGCTAGAAGTATGGAATATACCAACCACTCCAATTAGGAACGAACTTCCGTTGAACTTGAGTTGTCCAATTTCTCAAACCTATTGATTTCGGGTAGAGCCCAAAACTTGGGCAACATCATAATATGGTGGGAGGAGTCATTTGGTGAGTTTTGAGTGAAATCCAATCGCTAGAAGTATGGAATACACCAACCACTCCAATTAGGAACGAACTGCCGTTGAACTTGAATTGTCCAATTTGGAACACCTATTGATTTCGGATAGAGCCCAAAACTTGGGAAACATCATAATATGGTGGGACGAGTCATTTGGTGAGTTTTGAGTGAAATCCAATCGCTAGAAGTATGGAATACACCAACCACTCCAATTAGGAACGAACTGTCGTTGAACTTGAATTGTCCAATTTCGAACACCTATTGATTTCGGATCAAGCCCAAAACTTGGCCAACATCATAATATGGTGGGAGGAGTCATTTGGTGAGTTTTGTGTGAAATCCAATCGCTAGAAGTATGGAATACACCAACCACTCCAATTAGGAAGGAACTGCCGTTGAACTTGAGTTGTCCAATTTCTCACACCTACTGATTTCGGATCGAGCCCAAAACTTGGGCAACATCATAATATGGTGGGAGGAGTCATTTGGTGAGTTTTGAGTGAAATCCAATCGCTAGAAGTATGGAATATACCAACCACTCCAATTAGGAACGAACTGCCGTTGAACTTGAATTGTCCAATTTCTCACACCTATTGATTTCGGATCAAGCCCAAAACTTGGGCAACATCATAATATGGTGGGCGGAGTCTTTTGGTGAGTTTTGAGTGAAATCCAATCGCTAGAAGTATGGAATACACCAACCACTCCAATTAGGAACGAACTGCCGTTGAACTTGAATTGTCCAATTTGTCACACATATTGATTTCGGATCGAGCCCCAAACGTGGGCAACATCATAATATGGTGGGAGGAGTCATTTGGTGAGTTTTGGGTGAAATCCATTCGCTAGAAGTATAGAATACACCAACCACTCCAATTCGGAACGAACTGCCGTTGAACTTGAGTTGTCCAATTTCTCACACCTATTGATTTCGGATCGAGCCCAAAACTTGGGCAACATCATAATATGGTGGGAGGAGTCATTTGGTGAGTTTTGAGTGAAATCCAAGCGCTAGAAGTATGGAATACACCAACCACTCCAATTAGGAACGAACTGCCGTGGAACTTGAATTGTCCAATTTCTCACACCTATTGATTTCGGATCGAGCCCCAAACTTGGGCAACATCATAATATGGTGGGAGGAGTCATTTGGTGAGTTTTGAGTGAAATCCAATCGCTAGAAGTATGGAATACACCAACCACTCCAATTAGGAACGAACTGCCGTTGAACTTGAATTGTCCTATTTCTCACACCTATTGATTTCGGATCGAGCCCAAAACTTGGGCAACATCATAATATGGTGGGAGGAGTCATTTGGTGAGTTTTGAGTGAAATCAAATCGCTAGAAGTATGGAATACACCAACCACTCCCATTAGGAACGAACTGCCGTTGAACTTGAATTGTCCAATTTCTAACACCCATTGATTTCGGATCGAACCCCAAACCTGTGCAACATCATAATATGGTGGGAGGAGTCATTTGGTGAGTTTTGAGTGAAATCCAATCGCTAGAAAGTATGGAATACACCAACCACTCCCGTTAGGAACGAATTGTGGTTGAACTTGAATTGTCCAATTTCTAACACCTATTGATTTTGGATCGAGCCTAAAACTTGGGCAATATCATAATATGGTGGGAGGAGTCATTTGGTGAGTTTTGTGTGAAATCCAATCGCTAGAAGTGTGGAATACACCAACCATTCCAATTAGGAACGAACTGCCGTTGAACTTGAATTGTCCAATTTCTCACACCTGTTGATTTCGGATCGAGCCCAAAACATGGGCAACATCATAATATGGTGGGAGGAGTCATTTGGTGAGTTTTGAGTGAAATCCAATCGCTAGAACTATGGAATACACCAACCACTCCCGTTAGGAACGAATTGCCGTTGAACTTGAATTGTCCAATTTCTAACCCCTATTGATTTTGGATCGAACCCCAAACTTGTGCAACATCATAATATGGTGGGAGGAGTCATTTGGTGAGTTTTGAGTGAAATCCAATCGCTAGAAAGTATGGAATACACCAACCACTCCCGTTAGGAACGAATTGCCGTTGAACTTGAATTGTCCAATTTCTAACACCTATTGATTTTGGATCGAGCCTAAAACTTGGGCAATATCATAATATGGTGGGAGGAGTCATTTGGTGAGTTTTGTGTGAAATCCAATCGCTAGAAGTGTGGAATACACCAACCATTCCAATTAGGAACGAACTGCCGTTGAACATGAATTGTCCAATTTCTCACACCTGTTGATTTCGGATCGAGCCCAAAACATGGGCAACATCATAATATGGTGGGAGGAGTCATTTGGTGAGTTTTGAGTGAAATCCAATCGCTAGAACTATGGAATACACCAACCACTCCCGTTAGGAACGAATTGCCGTTGAACTTGAATTGTCCAATTTCTAACCCCTATTGATTTTGGATCGAACCCCAAACTTGTGCAACATCATAATATGGTGGGAGGAGTCATTTGGTGAGTTTTGAGTGAAATCCAATCGCTAGAAGTATGGAATACACAAACCACTCCAATTAGGAACGAAATGCCGTTGAACTTGAATTGTCCAATTTGGAACACCTATTGATTTCGGATCGAGCCCAAAACTTAGGCAATATGATAATATGGTGGGAGGAGTCATTTGGTGAGTTTTGAGTGAAAACCAATCGCTAGAAGTATGGAATACACCAACCACTCCAATTAGGAACGAACTGCCGTTGAACATGAATTGTCCAATTTGGAACACCTATTGATTTCGGATCGAGCCCAAAACATGGGCAATATCATAATATGGTGGGAGGAGTCATTTGGTGGGTTTTGAGTGAAATCCAATCGCTAGAAGTATGGAATACACCAACCACTCCAATTAGGAACGAACTGCCGTTGAACTTGAAATGTCCAATTTGGAACACCTATTGATTTCGGATTGTGCCCAAAACTTGGGCAACAACATAATATGGTGGGAGGAGTCATTTGGTGAGTTTTGAGTGAAATCCAATCGCTAGAAGTATGGAATACACCAACCACTCCAATTAGGAACGAACTGCCGTTGAACTTGAATTGTCCTATTTCTCACACCTATTGATTTCGGATCGAGCCCAAAACTTGGGCAACATCATAATATGGTGGGAGGAGTCATTTGGTGAGTTTTGGGTGATATCCAATCGCTAGAAGTATAGAATACACCAACCACTCCCATTAGGAACGAACTGCCGTTGAACTTGAATTGTCCAATTTATAACACCTATTGATTTCGGATCGAACCCCAAACCTGTGCAACATGATAATATGGTGGGAGGAGTCATTTGGTGAGTTTTGAGTGAAATCCAATCGCTAGAAGTATGGAATACACCAACCACACCAATGAGGAACGAACTGCCGTTGAACTTGAATTGTCCAATTTCTCACACCTATTGATTTCGGATCAAGCCCCAAACGTGGGCAACATCATAATATGGTGGGAGGAGTCATTTGGTGAGTTTTGGGTGAAATCCATTCGCTAGAAGTATAGAATACACCAACCACTCCAATTCGGAACGAACTGCCGTTGAACTTGAGTTGTCCAATTTCTCACACCTATTGATTTCGGATCGAGCCCAAAGCTTGGGCAACATCATAATATGGTGGGAGGAGTCATTTGGTGAGTTTTGAGTGAAATCCAATCGCTAGAAGTATGGAATACACCAACGACTCCAATTAGGAACGAACTGCCGTTCAACTTGAATTGTCCAATTTGGAACACCTACTGATTTCGGATCGAGCCCAAAACTTGGGCAACATCATAATATGGTGGGAGGAGTCATTTGGTGAGTTTTGAGTAAAATCCAATCGCTAGAAGTATGGAATACACCAACCACACCAATGAGGAACGAACTGCCGTTGAACTTGAATTGTCCAATTTCTCACACCTATTGATTTCGGATCAAGCCCCAAACTTGGGCAACATCCAAATATGGTGGGAGGAGTCATTTGGTGAGTTTTGAGTGAAATCCAATCGCTAGAAGTATGGAATACACCAACCACTCCAATTAGGAACGAACTGCCGTTCAACTTGAATTGTCCAATTTGGAACACCTATTGATTTCGGATCGAGCCCCAAACTTGGGCAACATCCAAATATGGTGGGTGGAGTCATTTGGTGAGTTTTGAGTGAAATCCAATCGCTAGAAGTATGGAATACACCAACCACTCCAATTAGGAACGAACTGCCGTTCAACTTGAATTGTCCAATTTGGAACACCTATTGATTTCGGATCGTGCCCAAAACTTGGGAAACAACATAATATGGTGGGAGGAGTCATTTGGTGAGTTTTGAGTGAAATCCAATCGCTAGAAGTATGGAATACACCAACCACTCCAATTAGAAACGAACTGCCGTTGAACTTGAATTGTCCAATTTCTCACACCTATTGATTTCGGATCGAGCCCAAAACTTGGGCAACACTATAATATGGTGGGAGGAGTCATTTGGTGAGTTTTGAGTGAGATGCAATCGCTAGAAGTATGGAAGACACCAACCACTCCAATTAGGAACGAACTGCCGTTGAACTTGAATTGTCCAATTTCTCACAACTATTGATTTCGGATCTAGCCCCAAACTTGGGCAACATCAGAATATGGTGGGAGGAGTCATTTGGTGAGTTTTGAGTGAAATCCAATCGCTAGAAGTATGGAATACACCAACCACTCCAATTAGGAACGAACTGCCGTTCAACTTGAATTGTCCAATTTGTAACACCTATTGATTTCGGATCGTGCCCAAAACTTGGGCAACATCATAATATGGTGGGAGGAGTCATTTGGTGAGTTTTGAGTGAAATCCAATCGCTAGAAGTATGGAATACACCAACCACACCAATGAGGAACGAACTGCCGTTGAACTTGAATTGTCCAATTTCTCACACCTATTGATTTCGGATCGAGCCCCAAACGTGGGCAACATCATAATATGGTGGGAGGAGTCATTTGGTGAGTTTTGGGTGAAATCCATTCGCTAGAAGTATAGAATACACCAACCACTCCTATTCGGAACGAACTGCCGTTGAACTTGAGTTGTCCAATTTCTCACACCTATTGATTTCGGATCGAGCCCAAAACTTGGGCAACATCATAATATGGTGGGAGGAGTCATTTGGTAAGTTTTGAGTGAAATCCAATCGCTAGAAGTATGGAATACACCAACCACTCCAATTAGGAACGAACTGCCGTTCAACTTGAATTGTCCAATTTGGAACCACTATTGATTTCGGATCGTGCCCAAAACTTGGGAAACAACATAATATGGTGGGAGGAGTCATTTGGTGAGTTTTGAGTGAAATCCAATCGCTAGAAGTATGGAATACACAAACCACTCCAATTAGGAACGAACTGCCGTGGAACTTGAAGTGTCCACTTTCTCACACCTATTGATTTCGGATCGTGCCCAAAACTTGGGCAACATCATAATATGGTGGGAGGAGTCATTTGGTGAGTTTTGAGTGAAATCCAATCGCTAGAAGTATGGAATACACCAACCACTCCAATTAGGAACGAACTGCCGTTGAACTTGAATTGTCAGATTTGGAACACCTATTCATTTCGGATCGAACCCCAAACCTGTGCAACATCAGAATATGGTGGGAGGAGTCATTTGGTGAGTTTTGAGTGAAATCCAATCGCTAGAAGTATGGAATACACCAACCACTCCAATTAGGAACGAACTGCCGTTCAACTTGAATTGTCCAATTTGGAACACCTATTGATTTCGGATCGAGCCCAAAACTTGGGCAACATCATAATATGGTGGGAGGAGTCATTTGGTGAGTTTTGAGTGAAATCCAAACGCTAGAAGTATGGAATACACCAACCACTCCAATTAGGAACGAACTGCCGTTGAACTTGAATTGTCCAATTTGGAACACCTATTGATTTCGGATCGAGCCCAAAACTTGGGCAACATCATAATATGGTGGGAGGAGTCATTTGGTGAGTTTTGAGTGAAATCCAATCGCTAGAAGTATGGAATACAACAACCAATCCAATTAGGAACGAACTGCCGTTGAACTGGAATTGTCCAATTTGGAACACCTATTGATTTCGTATCGAGCCCAAAACTTGGGCAACATCATAATATGGTGGGAGGAGTCAGTTGGTGAGTTTTGGGTGAAATCCAATCGCTAGAAGTATGGAATACACAAACCACTCCAATTAGGAACGAACTGCCGTTGAACATGAATTGTCCAATTTGGAACACCTATTGATTTCGGATCGAGTCCAAAACTTGGGCAACATCATAATATGGTGGGAGGAGTCATTTGGTGTGTTTTGAGTGAAATCCAATCTCTAGAAGTATGGAATACACCAACCACTCCAATTAGGAACGAACTACCGTTGAACTTGAATTGTCCAATTTCTCACACCTATTGATTTCGGATCGAGCCCCAAACTTGGGCAACATCATAATATGGTGGGAGGAGTCATTTGGTGAGTTTTGAGTGAAATCCAATCGCTAGAACTATGGAATACACCAACCACTCCAATTAGGAACGAACTTCCGTGGAACTTCAATTGTCCAATTTATCACACCTATTGATTTCGGATCGAGCCCAAAACTTGGGCAACATCATAATATGGTGGGAGGAGTCATTTGGTGAGTGTTGAGTGAAATCCAAACGCTAGAAGTATGGAATACACCAACCACTCCAATTAGGAACGAACTGCCGTTGAACTTGAATTGTCCAATTTGGAACACCTATTGATTTCGGATCGAGCCCCAAACTTGGGCAACATCATAATATGGTGGGAGGAGTCATTTGGTGAGTGTTGAGTGAAATCCAAACGCTAGAAGTATAGAATACACCAACCACTCCAATTAGGAACGAACTGCCGTTGAACTTGAATTGTCCAATTTGGAACACCTTTTGATTTCGGATCGAGCCCCAAACTTGGGCAACATCATAATATGGTGGGAGGAGTCATTTGGTGAGTTTTGAGTGAAATCCAATCGCTAGAAGTATGGAATACACAAACCACTCCAATTAGGAACGAACTGCCGTTGAACATGAATTGTCCAATTTGGAACACCTATTGATTTCGGATCGAGTCCAAAACTTGGGCAACATCATAATATGGTGGGAGGAGTCATTTGGTGTGTTTTGAGTGAAATCCAATCTCTAGAAGTATGGAATACACCAACCACTCCAATTAGGAACGAACTACCGTTGAACTTGAATTGTCCAATTTCTCACACCTATTGATTTCGGATCGAGCCCCAAACTTGGGCAACATCATAATATGGTGGGAGGAGTCATTTGGTGAGTTTTGAGTGAAATCCAATCGCTAGAACTATGGAATACACCAACCACTCCAATTAGGAACGAACTTCCGTGGAACTTCAATTGTCCAATTTATCACACCTATTGATTTCGGATCGAGCCCAAAACTTGGGCAACATCATAATATGGTGGGAGGAGTCATTTGGTGAGTGTTGAGTGAAATCCAAACGCTAGAAGTATGGAATACACCAATGTTCGGTTCATTTTTACACATGATTTTTCATGTTATTCCCCTATTATTTTGAGTTAGTTCTTGACATTTTATAGCTTTTTACTTCCTTTTTTTGTTTTCTTAGATTTTACCTTGGTTAGAATGAAAATGAGCTAAAAGTGCATTATTGGTTATAAATTCTGTTTTTGTTCATTTTCGTAGGTCAACTTCTTGGCCTGGGATCAACATGCTCTGGTGCTCGGATGAGGTCATGATCTTCATGAGACTTGTTCCAATGGATGTTAACTACAACATATCCAAATTTGAGCTCCATTAGACAAGTATTGCCTATCCAACCAATCCAGCATGTTACCACAGCTCTGGAAATCCGGATTTGGCCAGCTTTTACCTCCTTTGTGTCATCTTAATTTCTTGTTACCATAACTCTTGGTAACAAGGAATTACCTTTGTAAATGAGATATTTTCTGAAGCTTTTGGCATCTTTGTGAAGTCAAAGCTTCATCATGGCAAGGGGACAATGGGCAAAGGCTTTAGAGGAAAGAATGAGTTTTATATTAAAAGTGTGAGCTGGAAATGATGGGCAAAGGAGCAAAGGGAAGTGCAATCTGAAGTGGGAGAGGTTTTGAACGTGGGTAGCCTATCCATTCTATGATTCTACACATTGAGAGCAGATTTTGGAGAGTTTGGAGCTAGGAGAAGCCAAGGTGCAGCCAAGCAAAGTGGAGAAGAAGGCTTCCACCATTGATGACCTTGAAGCTTTCATCATTTTCTCAAAATCTGTAAACTCTTTCTAATTTTATTTTGAATTTGTATTTGGAATAAGTATGAGCAACTAAACTCCATAGCTAGGGCTTAGGTTGAAGCCCTAAACATGATTACCTTATTGTTTTGATACTTGAGTGTATGAATTTCTAGATATTGTTGATGAATTCCAATTCACCAAATTAATCTATCCTTGATGTGTGTTTTTCCTTGGTTGGCCATCTTTGAAAGCATGCTTCTTGAGATTGTTGGGATTATGTGTATCTTCATGTTATCCTAAGCAATAAATGGATGAAGTAAGAATCATCCATGTGAATTGGTTTCTTGAATACCTAATGTAAACACCATGCTATTAGGATTCTTGTGATGTTCATATTCTCTTTGAACTTAATGGGTTCTCCTTGTAATTGAATCGAAGTACGAACCATACCTAGGTTCGGTTATGGGGAGGGCACAAGTATTGTAGCACGAACCATGCACTTTACGTATATTAGAGAGAATCAATGCGTCTTGAGCCACGACCCATGGTCTTGATTGCGAACATCTTCATCAACACATTTAGAGTTCATCACTTGAGTATTCATGAACTTTGGTAGAATTGTTTAGGGTGGATTCCGAAACCCTAGTGTTTGTTACATTTTAATTTCACAATTTGATAATTCATCTCTGCTATTCTCATTTAAATTCAAAGTCCATTTACTTTCATGCAATAGAAATAGGTCACTTGAACCAAACCAAAACCCCTCCCCCCCAATGTGTGTGTGAGTTGTGTGTTTGATACGTTGTGTGTCTTGTTTACTGAATTCTGTTTATTTTAGTAACTGTTTTGGACTTTTGGTCCGCGTTGTGTTCTTCCATTTTCTGTGCTGATTCCAACCGTATAAAGAACGTGAAATTTGGATAAACGGTTGGAAAGTTATAGGCAAAACACTGGACAGAGGTCGAAACTGGAAAAATAGAAAAACGAATCTGTCCAAATGGTGATAAAAGGGTGATAGAAAGTGCTGTTTGTGTTTTTCTCTAGTTTTCTTGTATTGTTTCATTTCTTTTACACTTCTTTACTCATTTTTAGTTTCCATTTTGCATTTGTGGTGTGTCAATTAAGTGTTCTTTACGTACTCAAATTAGAACTTATAGGAAGCCGACAAGTTCTTCGTGGGATCGACCCCGTACTTACATAATCTATACTTCGATAGATCCGTGCATTTGCGGGTATTTTTAATTGGTTGTTTGCACATTAATTTGTGTCCTCTTAGGAATGCAACAATTTTTGGCGCCGTTGCCGGGGAACTGGCACGGTTGCTTATCTGTTTTGTTTGAGTATGTTTAGAGTACTTAGTTTTATTTTTTTATTGATTGTTGTTTCATTTTATCTTGATTTGTTTTTGTTTCTTTTTCTTATAGGAACATCCGACGAGTCACCTCCACCATCTCCAATGGCAGCCGCAACTGAAATTGTGGAACTTACTATGTAAGAATACTCCAATAAATTTGTGATGGAGGAAGCAAATGTTTTTGGCTCATTTCATAATGAGTTGCCTATGAATGAATATTTCCGACAAACATACAATCCGGAGTGGAGAAATCATTCAAACTTCTGGTGGACCGACAATCCAAATTTTCAACAAGGGTCATATCAACCATATCAAGGCCAACATAATACTTGTCCACCTTATGGTCAACCCCAATATTATAATCCACCACCACTTAGTCAATCTCATCAACCACCTCAAGGACCAACTTTGGAAGAAATTGTTGCTTCAATGGTTAGAAACACAGATAATTTCATCATGCAGAGGAATGACACTCACATGCAGAGGAATGATACCCACATGCAGAAAATGAATAAGGCCATTGCCAATCTAGAAAATCAAGTGGGGCAAATTGCTATAGCTTTGAGTAAAAGGGAAGTTGGGATGATGCCTAACCAAACAGTGATACCAACCGAGCATGAGCATGTTCAAGCAGTTACCTTGAGAACTGGTAAGGTAATTGGTGAAATTGATGGTTCTAAAAATTTGATTCACAATGTTGATGACATGCAGGTTGAACAAGTGACTGAGCCTAAAGAAAAGGATGAAAGCAACAAAGAGAAAGATAAACAAGCAGCTTCTTCATCCGAATGGATCCCAAAGCATGAACTTGCAAGAAGGGCAAGAAAGGAGAAGGTAAGTCGTGAACCTACTGATGAAGAAATCTTACGTGCTCCTTTTCCTCACAGGCTTATGAGTTCCAAAAAAATTCAACATGCCAAGGACATATTGGAAACTTGTAGGAAGGTGCAAGTCAACATTCCTCTCTTGGAGGATCTTTGTACCAACAAGAGGAACTTCAAAGATGACGAAACTGTTGCATTAACGGAAGATGTTTCTGCTGTTTTGCAAAGGAAGCCCCCTCCTAAGTTACAAGATCCAGGAAGTTTTACAATTCCATGTGTCATTGGTGATAAATTGTTTGAGAAATCTTTAATTGATTTAGGTGCTTCAATTAATCTAATGCCTTATTCTGTTTTTGAAGTACTAGAGGAAGACAAGCTGAACATCCTTGTTCCAAGCACCAATCACATGTTCAATGCCATCCTTTCTACTCAAGTGAAAAGGCTACCTAATCCTGAATATGTGCCTCCTCCATCTAATCCACGTATTGAAGAGCGCTTAAAATTGCTTTTGAAATCTACTCATGCGCATAAAAAGAAAAGAATACGAAATGGGTTGATTAGATGGCAAAGAGATTTGAAGAAACTTCATGTTCGGCACAAGGAGGCGATTGAGCCAAAGCCCCCCAAGTGACCACAGTATGTTGGAAGTCCGGCAAAAGACTTTAAACTTAGCGCTTCTTGGGAGGCAACCCAAGGTGAATAGAAGAAGTTTGTTGTCGTCCTAATCGCTTCAAAGTGGAGTTTCTCTAGACCCAAACTTGCTTTTATTTTATTTTATTTTTTATTTTTTTTTATTCTTTTGAGTTAGGGTTACAATTTTCCAACCAAGGTAATTAGGATTTTCTTGTTGTTTCTCTTTGTTTTTCTTACTTTTGCTTTCTTTTACTTGTTTGTGTTTCTAACTTGTTTTTCTTTGTTTTTCTTCTTTATTGTAGTTTGTGGTTGTTTATTTTCTTTTTGTTCATCCCAATCTTTCTATATGGCATTGTTTAATTTTAAATCTCCATCAGTTATAAACAGTGTTTCATATAAGTTTGGGAAGTGTTTTCAATTCATTAATGCACAATCAGAACTTGGGCGTGAATACTTCTTCATTTCATAACATGTGATTACATAAACACTAGTGAAAATGCGTACATTAAATTCCTAATCACATGTTCTTTGTTGCATTCTGCGCCACCAGAGGCTTCTGCTAATTGCCTCTGTCTGTTCTTGCTTGTAGAATCTGCAGCAGCTCTACATGATCTTCGTTCCTTTTCTGCAGCATCTCTACATGCTGGTTGGCGCTGTAGAGCCGTTTCTGCAGGTCCGCCACCAGAGCTTTCAGGGCTGCCACCTCCTCACTCAGTGCCCCGCACTCTCGTGTTCTCGCCAGTAGGCGCATGCCCAAATTTGTGGCCGAGACCGCGTTGAGCACGGTTAGATTGTGGGACTCGTCCACTGCCATCTGGTCAGACCTCTGCGCCACATGCAGATGATCTGCAACTGTCAGTCTGCTGACAGTCATGCCCTCCAGCAATACTGCCCTACGCGGCACCACCTCAGAGAAGTTTGAGGCCGAGCCATGGTGGTATGAGGAGTTTGGGAAGATATGGTTTGGAGGAACCCGTGTCTGGGTATTTGGTGGTGCAAGGGACAACTCAAGGTTAAGGTCATCAACAAGCATATCTGGGGATGCCATTGATTTTTCTGTCTGAGCTTTTTGATGGTTTTTCTTGAGTTTGCAGGTTGAAATGCAGGATGCTCCTTCTTTCAACCGAGAAGTGGTTTAAATAGCCATATGCTCATAAGGGAGCCGACACCACTTTGCATTTCCTGCGCAATTTGCGGTTGCGTTCGGTTAAAAGGGGAAGCATTTCTACTTTCGCTTTGCTTTCTTTTCCTCCCTGTTTTCTGGTGCATTATGTTTTGATTTCTTTTCAGTTTGTCGTTTTTATTTTATTTCAGTTGGGGAATGTGATTTGTGTCTTTTTCGTTTGTCGCATTCCTTTTATTCCGGTTTGGGGAAGTGCGTTTTGTTTTTCTTCTTTGTCTTTTGCAACTTTCTTTTCTTTTATTTCCGGAAACGAGAAATTTAAAATTTAAAAAATTAAAAATAAAAAAAAAAACAAAAAACAAATACACGGAAAGGGCAAAGACAACCAGGCACACCACTAATACATTAGAAATTATTCTTTCACAGTGCTCGGTGTCTCGGCCATTGGACCTTTGAGTTTAGCCCTATGGCTATCCTCTTCCGGGGCTTCACGCACAGCCTCTTGGGGCTCATCACTCGAGCTCCCAAAGATCGCACTCTTAGCTTGAGCGTACCTACTTTCGCGATCTGTTTTCTTGCGTTTACCCGGTTGGTCCAGGTCCTCCAGCTGCTTTCTCATGTCATGGGCGTAAACACTTACCATCTTTGAGAGATTTTGGTTCTCTTCCCGCAACGCCTCCAGTTGGTGTCGATTCACCTCCACTATCCTTGCCCTTTCCCTTTTTAAGCTTTTAATAATACTCTGGCATTCTTCCACCATACTTCGCTCCGCCGCCAGCTGACCTCTTAGCACCTCCACCTCATGGGACTTCGCAATTAGGCGATGACCCACACTTGCGACTGTTGCCGAGCTTTGCACGCTTAGTGCCAGAGCATCGCTCACGACCCGGTTGTCATCCCTTGATCCCAGCACCCGTATATCCTTGGGAGTTACTAGATTTCTAGCAACTCCAAGGGCAACATCGTTGTCCAGCAGTATCGAGTCATTCACTGTCACGTGCCCCCGTGCAGAGGCAAAGTAGGGCATCCACACTGGTGCCACTGCTTGGCCCCGAGTCTGAGTCGGTGGAGCTAGGTTGAGATCCAACGAGAATGGATAGGAAGAGGCCATTTGAACTTTCTTTTCTTTTGTCTTTCTTTTCTCTTTTGTGTGTTTCTGAGTCTGTGTGTTCTTCCCCAACTCTTTCTCTTCTTCTTTTATAGAGTTAGTTTTTACGTAACCCTAGCCACTGCACTTCTGCGTTTTGCGCGGCCCTTACGGCCTATCCCCTTAGGTCACCTCACCTGGTCCCCAACCCCTTTAATTACAGTTCCGCCTTTCAGCGCTTTTGAGAAACGAAAGTCGTCACGCCTTCCTATGAAGCCAATAATTCTGGCTTTGGGACTTGAGAGGGACCTCTGCTTGTCGACACGTCTCTCACTTTGTATCCCGTGACTCACAGGTGCCGAGACTTCAGGGCCCACTTTTTCTATTTTACTGAGTTCTCGCTCTTTGTGCTTCTGACTTGGTTTCTTTGTCTTATTACTTTCTTCGCTTTTGGGCTTTCGTTTGGGTTGGACTTTCATTTTGGTTTGTGCGTTTCTTTGGGTTGGATTTCTGCGTACGTAGGACTATTGTTAGGGCTTACTGTTTTATTTGTTTCTGTTTGGTTTCGTTTTTGTTTTTGTTTTTGCAACCGTGTTGTAGTTGTTTTTCGTGTTTGTTCTTATATTTACTTGCTTTATTCCCTTTAATTCTTGTTATAACGTTGTTGATGCCTGAATTCTTTAACATTGAGGACAATGTTTGTTTCTAAGTTTGGGAAGGGATAGCAAGTCTTTTTCGTTTCACTTAAATTCTTACTTTCTTTTATTTTGTTTTCTTTTCTGTTTGAGTCTTTTTTTTTTGTTCTTAAGTCACTTTCCGAACATATATGATGAGATTGTGATGAATGTTTAAATGACTTGATTGAAAATGCTTTAAAAAAAAAAAAAAATTTGTTATTCACTAAATGGCATCGTTCTAGCATGATATGTTTGAAACCCTCTATGCACTTGCCATTTGTTTCATAATTCTCCAGTTGAGGGACTTGCATGATCCAAAGAATTGTATCAAGCATGAATTAGACTTGTATAACCATATAATGTGAGCTTTGAGCCTTGTGCTTCAATTCATGAGTGTTATACACATATTCTTATTTTTCTTGTCATCTGAGTTGTTGTTTGATCTCATTATTCATTGATTTGGTTGAGCACTTAAAAGTCACTCATTATTGTGCAATTTGATTACATGACATTTGAGAAATGATATTAAGGCCCTCTTTGGACCGTTTGTGCCTTTCAAGCTAACCCTATGCATGCTTATGCATGATTTTCCATTGTTAACCACCTTGAGCCTACATGTATGCCTTTTCTTTCAAGTAACCAATTATTACTTCTAGCCTTAGCCTGAAAAACAAGAATTTACCTTTCTAAGGAACTCGTGAGCTTTAATTTAGATGTGTTTTTCATGCTAAGTTTGGGAAGGGTTATTACATTCTTAAAAAAAAAAAAAAAAAAAAAAAAAAGAAGAGTACTTCACTCAAAGGGTGAAAGAAAAGAGAAAAGTTGTGGTTAAGTGGCAATGGTCTCAAATTCAATTCCATGTTTCTTGGTTGTTCAAATGGAAGGAAGAAGTGTGAATCGTAATTAGTGGAGGTATAAGGCTTTGTGGTCTATTTGATCACCAAAAAAAAAAAAGAGTGAAAATCTCAAGCGTGATGTTTCAAAGTCTTTTAGTCAACGATTATATGCTCTTACATTGTGAGTTCCTTGGACTTTGTTGTATCCATATCCTTCATTTCTTACTCACCTTGCACCCTTAGCCCCATTACAACCTATAATAAAGACCTAAATTGATCCTAAATGTCATGTGGTTGAATTGTACACATTCTGCTTTTAAGTGTTTGGCATCCTTCTTGAGATCATATTTATGCATGTTTTTCATCTTGCTAATTTTGAGTTAAGTCCCTTATGGTTTAACTCTATTCTCATATTTACTATTGAGTGATGCATTGTAACCCTCTTCCGAGTGATTCATTTGTGAGAGGACAACTTTGGTGAGATTTGAAGTTACATTTGTGCTTGGTATGATTTTTGAAGTTGTGTGAAAACTGAAATTGGAGAATGAGTTTCATTTGGCCATCACACTACTACACTTGAGCATGTTGTGTTCTGAACTTTGCCGCCTTGTGACTAATGTCTAAACTGAGTTTTTCTTGTGAAAACTTTTGAGTCGTTTGCATGAGTCGCTCTCTCTTTAGAAAGTGTTCGGAAAGTTTTGTTTCGAGTCTTGTTTTAATTTCTGTTTTGCTCGAGGACTAGCAAAAGATAAGTTTGGGAAGTTTGTTCGGTTCATTTTTACACATGATTTTTCATGTTATTCCCCTATTATTTTGAGTTAGTTCTTGACATTTTATAGCTTTTTACTTCCTTTTTTTGTTTTCTTAGATTTTACCTTGGTTAGAATGAAAATGAGCTAAAAGTGCATTATTGGTTATAAATTCTGTTTTTGTTCATTTTCGTAGGTCAACTTCTTGGCCTGGGATCAACATGCTCTGGTGCTCGGATGAGGTCATGATCTTCATGAGACTTGTTCCAATGGATGTTAACTACAACATATCCAAATTTGAGCTCCATTAGACAAGTATTGCCTATCCAACCAATCCAGCATGTTACCACAGCTCTGGAAATCCGGATTTGGCCAGCTTTTACCTCCTTTGTGTCATCTTAATTTCTTGTTACCATAACTCTTGGTAACAAGGAATTACCTTTGTAAATGAGATATTTTCTGAAGCTTTTGGCATCTTTGTGAAGTCAAAGCTTCATCATGGCAAGGGGACAATGGGCAAAGGCTTTAGAGGAAAGAATGAGTTTTATATTAAAAGTGTGAGCTGGAAATGATGGGCAAAGGAGCAAAGGGAAGTGCAATCTGAAGTGGGAGAGGTTTTGAACGTGGGTAGCCTATCCATTCTATGATTCTACACATTGAGAGCAGATTTTGGAGAGTTTGGAGCTAGGAGAAGCCAAGGTGCAGCCAAGCAAAGTGGAGAAGAAGGCTTCCACCATTGATGACCTTGAAGCTTTCATCATTTTCTCAAAATCTGTAAACTCTTTCTAATTTTATTTTGAATTTGTATTTGGAATAAGTATGAGCAACTAAACTCCATAGCTAGGGCTTAGGTTGAAGCCCTAAACATGATTACCTTATTGTTTTGATACTTGAGTGTATGAATTTCTAGATATTGTTGATGAATTCCAATTCACCAAATTAATCTATCCTTGATGTGTGTTTTTCCTTGGTTGGCCATCTTTGAAAGCATGCTTCTTGAGATTGTTGGGATTATGTGTATCTTCATGTTATCCTAAGCAATAAATGGATGAAGTAAGAATCATCCATGTGAATTGGTTTCTTGAATACCTAATGTAAACACCATGCTATTAGGATTCTTGTGATGTTCATATTCTCTTTGAACTTAATGGGTTCTCCTTGTAATTGAATCGAAGTACGAACCATACCTAGGTTCGGTTATGGGGAGGGCACAAGTATTGTAGCACGAACCATGCACTTTACGTATATTAGAGAGAATCAATGCGTCTTGAGCCACGACCCATGGTCTTGATTGCGAACATCTTCATCAACACATTTAGAGTTCATCACTTGAGTATTCATGAACTTTGGTAGAATTGTTTAGGGTGGATTCCGAAACCCTAGTGTTTGTTACATTTTAATTTCACAATTTGATAATTCATCTCTGCTATTCTCATTTAAATTCAAAGTCCATTTACTTTCATGCAATAGAAATAGGTCACTTGAACCAAACCAAAACCCCTCCCCCCCAATGTGTGTGTGAGTTGTGTGTTTGATACGTTGTGTGTCTTGTTTACTGAATTCTGTTTATTTTAGTAACTGTTTTGGACTTTTGGTCCGCGTTGTGTTCTTCCATTTTCTGTGCTGATTCCAACCGTATAAAGAACGTGAAATTTGGATAAACGGTTGGAAAGTTATAGGCAAAACACTGGACAGAGGTCGAAACTGGAAAAATAGAAAAACGAATCTGTCCAAATGGTGATAAAAGGGTGATAGAAAGTGCTGTTTGTGTTTTTCTCTAGTTTTCTTGTATTGTTTCATTTCTTTTACACTTCTTTACTCATTTTTAGTTTCCATTTTGCATTTGTGGTGTGTCAATTAAGTGTTCTTTACGTACTCAAATTAGAACTTATAGGAAGCCGACAAGTTCTTCGTGGGATCGACCCCGTACTTACATAATCTATACTTCGATAGATCCGTGCATTTGCGGGTATTTTTAATTGGTTGTTTGCACATTAATTTGTGTCCTCTTAGGAATGCAACAACCAACCACTCCAATTAGGAACGAACTGCCGTTGAACTTGAATTGTCCAATTTGGAACACCTTTTGATTTCGGATCGAGCCCCAAATTTGGGCAACATCATAATATGGTGGGAGGAGTCATTTGGTGAGTTTTGAGTGAAATCCAATCGCTAGAACTATGGAATACACCAACCACTCCAATTAGGAACGAACTTCCGTGGAACTTCAATTGTCCAATTTATCACACCTATTGATTTCGGATCGAGCCCAAAACTTGGGCAACATCATAATATGGTGGGAGGAGTCATTTGGTGAGTTTTGAGTGAAATCCAAACGCTAGAAGTATGGAATACACCAACCACTCCAATTAGGAACGAACTGCCGTTGAACTTGAATTGTCCAATTTGGAACACCTATTGATTTCGGATCGAGCCCAAAACTTGGGCAACATCATAATATGGTTTGAGGAGTCATTTGGTGACTTTTGAGTGAAATCCAATCGCTAGAAGTATGGAATACAACAACCAATCCAATTTGGAACGAACTGCCGTTGAACTGGAATTGTCCAATTTGGAACACCTATTGATTTCGTATCGAGCCCAAAACTTGGGCAACATCATAATATGGTGGGAGGAGTCATTTGGTGAGTTTTGAGTGAAATCCAATCGCTAGAAGTATGGAATACACCAACCACTCCAATTAGGAACGAACTGCCGTTGAACATGAATTGTCCAATTTGGAACACCTATTGATTTCGGATCGAGTCCAAAACTTGGGCAACATCATAATATGGTGGGAGGAGTCATTGGGTGGGTTTTGAGTGAAATCCAATCTCTAGAAGTATGGAATACACCAACCACTCCAATTAGGAACGAACTGCCGTTGAACTTGAATTGTCCAATTTCTCACACCTATTGATTTCGGATTGAGCCCCAAACGTGGGCAACATCATAATATGGTGGGAGGAGTCATTTGGTGAGTTTTGAGTGAAATCCAATCGCTAGAAGTACGGAATACACCAACCACTCCGATTAGGAACGAACTGCCGTTGAACTTGAATTGTCCAATTTGGAACACCTATTGATTTCGGATCGAGCCCGAAACTTGGGCCACATCATAATGTGGTGGGAGGAGTCATTTGGTGAGTTTTGAGTGAAATCCAATCGGTAGAAGTATGGACTACACCAACCACTACAGTTAGGAACCAACTTCCGTTGAACTTGAATTGTCCAATTTGTCACACCTATTGATTTCGGATCGAGCCCAAAACTTGGGCAACATCATAATATGGTGGGAGGAGTCATGTGGTGAGTTTTGAGTGAAATCCAAACGCTAGAAGTATGGAATACACCAACCACTCCAATTAGGAACGAACTGCCGTTGAACTTGAATTGTCCAATTTGGAACACCTATTGATTTCGGATCGAGCCCAAAACTTGGGCAACATCATAATATGGTGGGAGGAGTCATTTGGTGAGTTTTGAGTGAAATCCAATCGCTAGAAGTATGGAATACCACAACCAATCCAATTAGGAACGAACTGCCGTTGAACTTGAATTGTCCAATTTGGAACACCTATTGATTTCGTATCGAGCCCAAAACTTGGGCAACATCATAATATGGTGGGAGGAGTCATTTGGTGAGTTTTGAGTGAAATCCAATCGCTAGAACTATGGAATACACCAACCACTCCAATTAGGAACGAACTTCCGTGGAACTTCAATTGTCCAATTTATCACACCTATTGATTTCGGATCGAGCCCAAAACTTGGGCAACATCATAATATGGTGGGAGGAGTCATTTGGTGAGTTTTGAGTGAAATCCAATCGCTAGAAGTATGGAATACACCAACCACTCCAATTAGGAACGAACTGCCGTTGAACATGAATTGTCCAATTTGGAACACCTATTGATTTCGGATCGAGTCCAAAACTTGGGCAACATCATAATGTGGTGGGAGGAGTCATTTGGTGAGTTTTGAGTGAAATCCAATCTTTAGAAGTATGGAATACACCAACCACTCCAATTAGGAACGAACTGCCGTTGAACTTGAATTGTCCAATTTCTCACACCTATTGATTTCGGATCGAGCCCTAAACTTGGGCAACATCATAATATGGTGGGAGGAGTCATTTGGTGAGTTTTGAGTGAAATCCAATTGCTAGAAGTACGGAATACACCAACCACTCCGATTAGGAACGAACTGCCGTTGAACTTGAATTGTCCAATTTCTCACACCTATTGATTTCGGATCGAGCCCCAAACTTTTGGCTACATCACAATATGGTGGGAGGAGTCATTTGGTGAGTTTTGAGTGAAATCCAATCGCTAGAACTATGGAATACACCAACCACTCCAATTAGGAACGAACTGCCGTTGCACTTGAACTATCCAATTTCCCGCACCTATTGATTTCGGCTCGAGCCCAAAACTTGGGCAACATCATAATATGGTGGGAGGAGTCACTTGGTGAGTTTTGAGTGAAATCCAATCGCTAGAAGTATGGAAAACACCAACCCCTCCAATTAGGAACGAACTGCCGTTGAACTTGAATTGTCCAATTTGGAACACCTATAGATTTCGGATCGAGCCCAAATCTTGGGCAACATCATAATATGGTGGGAGGAGTCATTTGGTGAGTTTTGAGTGAAATATAATCGCTAGAAGTATGGAATACACCAACCACTCCAATTAGGAACGAACTGCCATTGAACTTGAATTGTCCAATTTGGAACACCTATTGATTTCGGATCGAGCCCAAAACTTGGGCAACATCATAATATGGTGGGAGGAGTCATTTGGTTAGTTTTGAGTGAAATCCAAACGCTAGAAGTGTGGAATACACCAACCACTCCAATTAGGAACGAACTGCCGTTGGACTTGAATTGTCCAATTTCTCACACCTATTGATTTTGGACCGAGCCCAAAACTTGGGCAACATCATAATATGGTGGGGGTAATCATTTGGTTAGTTTTGAGTGAAATCCAAACACTAGAAGTATGGAATACACCAACCACTCCAACTAGGAACGAACTGCCGTTGAACTTGAATTGTCCAATTTGGAACACCTATTGATTTCGGATCGAGCCCAAAACTTGGGCAACGTCATAATGTGGTGGGAGGTGTCATTTGGTGAGTTTTGAGTGAAATCCAATCGCTAGAAGTATGGAATACGCCAACCACTCCAATTAGGAACAAACTGGCGTTGAAGTTGAATTGTCGAATTTCTCGCACCTACTGATTTCGGATCGAGTCCAAAACTTGAGCAACATCATAATATGGTGGGAGGAGTCATTTGGTGAGTTTTGAGTGAAATCCAATTGCTAGAAGTACGGAATACACCAACCACTCAAATTCGGAACGAACTGCCGTTGAACTTGAATTATCCAATTTGGAACACCTATTGATTTCGTATCGAGCCCAAAACTTGGGCAAAATCGTAATATGGTGGGAGGAGTCATTTGGTTAGTTTTGAGTGAAATCCTATCGCTAGAAGTATGGAATACACCAACCACTCCAATTAGGAACGAACTGCCGTTGAACTTGAATTGTCCAATTTCTCACACCTATTGATTTCGGATCGAGCCCAAAACTTGGGCAACATCATAATATGGTGGGAGGAGTCATTTGGTAAGTTTTGAGTGAAATCCAATCGTTAGAAGTGTGGAATACACCAACCACTCCAATTAGGAACGAACTGCCGTTGAACTTGAATTGTCCAGTTTCTCACACCAATTGATTTCGGATCGAGCCCAAAACTTGGGCAACATCATAATTTGGTGGGAGGAGTCATTTGGTTAGTTTTGAGTGAAATCCAATCGCTAGAAGTATGGAATACACCAACCACTCCAATTAGGAACGAACTGCCGTTGAACATGAATTGTCCAATTTGGACCACCTATTGATTTCGGATCGATCCCAAAACTAGGGCAACAACGTAATATGGTGGGAGGAGTCATTTGGTGGGTTTTAAGTGAAATCCAATCGCTAGAAGTATGGAATACATCAACCACTACAATTTGGAACGAACTGCCGTTGAACTTGAATTGTCCAATTTCTCACACCTGTTGATTTCGGATCGAGCCCAAAACTTGGGCAACATCATAATGTGGTGGGAGGAGTCATTTGGTGAGTTTTGAGTGAAATCCAATCTCTAGAAGTGTGGAATACACCAACCACTCCAATTAGGAACGAACTGCCGTTGAACTTGAATTGTCCAATTTCTCACACCTATTGATTTAGGATCGAGCCCCAAACTTGGGCAACATCATAATATGGTGGGAGGATTCATTTGGTGAGTTTTGAGGGAAATCCAATCGCTAGAAATATGGAATACACCAACCACTCCAATTAGGAACGAACTGCCGTTGAACTTGAATTGTCCAATTTCTGACACCTATTGATTTCGGATCGAGCCCAAAACTTGGGCAACATCATAATATGGTGGGAGGAGTCATTTGGTGAGTTTTGAGTGAAATCCAATCGCTAGAAGTATGCAATACACCAACCACTCCAATTAGGAACGAACTGGCATTGAACTTGAATTGTCCAATTTGGAACACCTATTGATTTCGGATCGAGCCCAAAACCTGGGCAACATCATAATATGGTGGGAGGAGTCATTTGGTGAGTTTTGAGTGAAATCCAATCGGTAGAAGTATGGAATACACCAACCACTCCAATTAGGAACGAACTGCCGTTGAACTTGAATTGTCCAATTTGGAATCCCTATTGATTTCGGATCGAACCCAAAACTTGGGCAACAATATAATATGGTGGGAGGAGTCATTTGGTTAGTTTTGAGTGAAATCCAATCGCTAGAAGTATGGAATACACCAACCACTCCAATTCGGAACGAACTGCCGTTGAACTTGAATTGTCCAATTTCTCACACCTGTTGATTTCGGATCGAGCCCAAAACTTGGGCAACGTCATAATTTGGGGGGAGGAGTCATTTGGTGAGTTTTGAGTGAAATCCAATCGCTAGAAGTATGGAATACACCAACCACTCCAATTAGGAACGAACTGCCGTTGAACTTGAATTGTCCTATTTCGAACACCTATTGATTTCGGATCATACCCAAAACTTGGGCAACATCATAATATGGTGGGAGGAGTCATTTGGTGAGTTTTGAGTGAAATCCAATCCCTAGAAGTGTGGACGACACCAACCTCTCCAATTAGGAACGAACTGCCGTTGAACTTGAATTGTCCTGTTTGGAACACCTACTGATTTCAGATCGAGCCCAAAACTTGGGCAACATCATAATATGGTGGGACGATTCATTTGGTGAGTTTTGAGTGAAATCCAATCGCTAGAAGTATGGAATACACCAACCACTCCCACTAGGAACGAACTGCCGTTGAACTTGAATTGTCCAATTTCTAACACCTATTGATTTCGGATCGAACCCCAAACTTGTGCAACATCATAATATGGTGGGAGGAGTCATTTGGTGAGGTTTGAGTGAAATCCAATCGCTAGAAGTATGGAATACACCAACCACTCCAATTTGGAACGAACTGCCGTTGAACTTGAATTGTCCAATATGGAACACCTATTGATTTCGGATCGAGCCCAAAACTTGGGCAATATCATAGTACGGTGGGAGGAGTCATTTGGTGAGTTTTGAGTGAAATCCAATCGCTAGAAGTATGGAATACACCAACCCCTCCAATTAGGAACGATATGCCGTTGAACTTGAATTGTCCAATATCTCACACCTATTGATTTCGGATCGAACCCCAAACTTGGGCAACATCATAATATGGTGGGAGGAGTCATTTGGTGAGTTTTGAGTGAAATCCAATCGCTAGAAGTATGGAATACACCAACCACTCCAATTAGGAACGAACTGCCGTTCAACTTGAATTGTCCAATTTCTCACACCTATTGATTTCGGACCGAACCCCAAACTTGGGCAACATCATATATGGTGGGAGGAGTCATTTGGTGAGTTTTGAGTGAAATCCAATCGCTAGAAGTATGGAATACACCGACCACTCCAATTAGGAACGAACTGCCGTTGAACTTGAATTGTCCAATTTCTCACACCTATGGATTTCGGATCGAGCCCAAAACTTGTGCAACATCATAATATGGTGGGAGGAGTCATTTGGGGAGTTTTGAGCGAAATCCAATCGCTAGAAGTATGGAATACACCAACCACTCCAATTAGGAACGAACTGTCGTTGAACTTGAATTGTCCAATTTCGAACACCAATTGATTTCGGATCGAGCCCAAAACTTGGGCAACATCATAATATGGTGGGAGGAGTCATTTGGTGAGTTTTGAGTGAAATCCAATCGCTAGAAATATGGAATACACCAGCCACTCCAATTAGGAACGAACTGTCGTTGAACTTGAATTGTCCAATTTGGAACACCTATTGATTTCGGATCGAGCCCCAAACTAGGGCAACATCATAATATGGTGGGAGGAGTCATTTGGTGAGTTTTGTGTGAAATCCAATCGCTAGAAGTATGGAATACACCAACCACTACGATTAGGAACGAACTGCCGTTGAACTTGGATTGTCCAATTTCCCACACCTATTGATTTCAGATCGAGCCCAAAACATGGGCAACATCATAATATGGTGGTTGGAGTCATTTGGTGAGTTTTGAGTGAAATCCAATCGCTAGAAGTATGGAAGACAACAACCACTCCAATTAGGAACGAACAGCCGTTGAACTTGAATTGTCCAATTTGGAACACCTATTGACTTCGGATCGAGCCCAAAACTTGGGCAACAACATAACATGGTGGGAGGAGTCATTTGGTGAGTTTTGAGTGAAATCCAAGCGCTAGAAGTATGGAAGACAACAACCACTCCAATTAGGAACAAACCGCCGTTGAACTTGAATTGTCCAATTTCTCACACATATTGATTTCGGATAGAGCCCCAACCTTGGGCAACATCATAATATGGTGGGAGGAGTCATTTGGTCAATTTTGAGTGAATCCAATCGCTAGAAGTATGGAATACACCAACCACTACAATTAGGAACGAACTACCGTTGAACTTGAATTGTCCAATTTCTCACACCTATTGATTTCGGATCAAGCCCAAAACTTGGGCAACATCATAATATGGTGGGAGGAGTCATTTGGTGAGTTTTGAGTGAAATCCAATCGCTAGAAGTATGGAATACACCAACCACTCCAATTAGGAACGAACTGCCGTTGAACTTGAATTGTCCAATTTGGAATCCCTATTGATTTCGGATCGAACCCAAAACTTGGGCAACAATATAATTTGGTGGGAGGAGTCATTTGGTTAGTTTTGAGTGAAATCCAATCGCTAGAAGTATGGAATACACCAACCACTCCAATTAGGAACGAAGTGCTGTTGAACTTGAATTGTCCAATTTCTCACACCTATTGATTTCGGATCGAGCCCCAAACTTGGGCAACATCATAGTATGGTGGGAGGAGTCATTTGGCGAGTTTTAAGTGAAATCCAATCGCTAGAAGTATGGAATGCACCAACCACTCCAATTAGGAACGAACTGCCGTGGAACTTGAATTGTCCAATTTTGAACACCTATTGATTTCGGATCGAGCCCCAAACTTGGGCAACATCATAATATGGTGGGAGGAGTCATTTGGTGAGTTTTGGGTGAAATCCAATTGCTAGAAGTGTGGAATACACCAACCACTCCAATTAGGAATGAACTGCCGTTGAATTTGAATTGTCCAATGTGGAACACCTATTGATTTCGGATCGAGCCCCAAACTTGGGCAACATCATAATATGGTGGGAGGAGTCATTTGGTGAATTTTGGGTGAAATCCAATCGCTAGAAGTATGGAATACACCTACCACTCCAATTAGGAACGATCTGCCGTTGAACTTGAATTGTCTAATTTCTCACACCTATTGATTTCGGATCGAGCCCAAAACTTGGGCAACATCATAATTTGGTGGGAGGAGTCATTTGGTGAGTTTTGAGTGAAATCCAATCGCTAGAAGTATGGAATACACCAACCACTCCAATTAGGAACGAACTGCCGTTGAACTTGAATTGTCCTATTTCGAACACCTATTGATTTCGGATAGAGCCCAAAACTTGGGCAACATCATAATATGGTGGGAGGAGTCATTTTGAAAATTTTGAGTGAAATACAATCGCTAGAAGTATGGAATACACCAACCACTCCAATTAGGAACGAACTGCCGTTGAACTTGAATTGTCCAATTTCTCACACCTATTGATTTCGGATCGAGCCCAAAACTTGGGCAACATCATAATATGGTGGGAGGAGTCATTTGGTTAGTTTTGAGTGAAATCCAATCGCTAGAAGTATGGAATACACCAACCACCCCAATTATGAACGAACTGCCGTTGAACTTGAATTGTCCAATTTGGAACACCTATTGATTTCGTATCGAGCCCAAAACTTGGGCAACATCAAAATATGGTGGGAGGAGTCATTTGGTGAGTTTTGAGTGAAATCCAATCGCTAGAAGTATGGAATACACCAACCACTCCAATTAGGAACGAACTGCCGTTGAACTTGAATTGTCCAATTTCTCACACCTATTGATTTCGGATCGAGCCCAAAACATGGGCAACATCATAATATGGTGGGAGGAGTCAATTGGTGAGTTTTGAGTGAAATCCAATCGCTAGAAGTATGGAATACACCAACCACTCCAATTAGGAACGAACTGCCGTTGAACTTGAATTGTCCAATTTCTCACACCTATTGATTTCGGATCGAGCCCAAAACTTGGGCAACATCATAATATTGTGGGAGGAGTCATTTGGTTAGTTTCGAGTGAAATCCAATCGCTAGAAGTATGGAATACACCAACCACCCCAATTAGGAACGAACTGCCGTTGAACTTGAATTCTCCAATTTCTCACACCTATTGATTTCGGATAGAGCCCAAAAGTTGGGCAACATCATAATGTGGTGGGAGGAGTCATTTGGTGAGTTTTGGGTGAAATCCAATCTCTAGAAGTATGGAATACACCAACCACTCCAATTAGGAATGAACTGCCGTTGAACTTGAATTGTCCAATTTGGAACACCTACTGATTTCGGATCGAGCCCAAAACTTGGGCAACATCATAATATGGTGGGAAGAGTCATTTGGTGAGTTTTGAGTGAAATCCAATCTTTAGAAGTATGGAATGCACCAACCACTCCACTTAGGAACGAACTGCCGTTGAACTTGAATTGTCCAATTTCTCACACCTATTGATTTCGGATCGAGCCCAAAACTTGGGCAACATCATAATATGGTGGGAGGAGTCATTTGGTTAGTTTCGAGTGAAATCCAATCGCTAGAAGTATGGAATACACCAACCACCCCAATTAGTAATGAAATGGCGTTGAACTTGAATTGTCCAATTTGGAACACCTATTGATTTCGGATCGAGCCCAAAACTTGGGCAACACCATAATATGGTGGGAGGAGTCATTTGGTGAGTTTTGAGTGAAATCCAATCGTTAGAAGTATGGAATACACCAACCACTCCAATTAGGAATGAACTGTCGTTGAACTTGAATTGTCCAATTTCTCACACCTATTGATTTCGGATCCAGCCCAAAACTTGGGCAACATCATAATATGGTGGGAGGAGTCATTTTAAAAGTTTTGAGTGAAATACAATCGCTAGAAGTATGGAATACACCAACCACTCCAATTAGGAACGAACTGCCGTAGAACTTGAATTGTCCAATTTCTCACACCTATTGATTTCGGATCGAGCCCAAAACTTGGGCAACATCATAATATGGTGGGAGGAGTCATTTGGTGAGTTTTGAGTGAAATCCAATCGCTAGAAGTGTGGAATACACCAACCACTCCAATTAGGAACGAACTGCCGTTGAACTTGAATTGTCCAATTTCTCACACCTATCGATTTCAGATAGTGCCCAAAACTTGGGCAACATCATAATGTGGTGGGAGGAGTCGTTTGGTTAGTTTTGAGTGAAACCCAAACGCTAGAAGTATGGAATACACCAACCACCCCAATTATGAACAAACTGCCGTTGAACTTGAATTGTCCAATTTGGAACACCTATTGATTTCGTATCGAGCCCAAAACTTGGGCAACATCAAAATATGGTGGGAGGAGTCATTTGGTGAGTTTTGAGTGAAATCCAATCGCTAGAAGTATGGAATACACCAACCACTCCAATTAGGAACGAACCGCCGTTGAACTTGAATTGTCCAATTTGGAACACCTATTGATTTCGGATCGAGCCCAAAACGTGGGCAACATCATCATATGGTGGGAGGAGTCATTTGGTTAGTTTCGAGTGAAATCCAATCGCTAGAAGTATGGAATACACCAACCACCCCAATTAGGAACGAACTGCCGTTGAACTTGAATTGTCCAATTTGGAACACCTATTGATTTCGGATCGAGCCCAAAACTTGGGCAACACCATAATATGGTGGGAGGAGTCATTTGGTGAGTTTTGAGTGAAATCCAATCGTTAGAAGTGTGGAATACACCAACCACTCCAATTAGGAATGAACTGTCGTTGAACTTGAATTGTCCAATTTCTCACACCTATTGATTTCGGATCGAGCCCAAAACATGGGCAACATCATAATATGGTGGGAGGAGTCATTTTAAAAGTTTTGAGTGAAATACAATCGCTAGAAGTATGGAATACACCAACCACTCCAATTAGGAACGAACTGCCGTTGAACTTGAATTGTCCAATTTCTCACACCTATTGATTTCGGATCGAGCCCAAAACTTGGGCAACATCATATTGTGGTGGGAGGAGTCATTTGGTTAGTTTTGAGTGAAACCCAAACGCTAGAAGTATGGAATACAACAACCACCCCAATTATGAACAAACTGCCGTTGAACTTGAATTGTCCAATTTGGAACACCTATTGATTTCGTATCGAGCCCAAAACTTGGGCAACATCAAAATATGGTGGGAGGAGTCATTTGGTGAGTTTTGAGTGAAATCCAATCGCTAGAAGTGTGGAATACACCAACCACTCCAATTAGGAACGAACTGCCGTTGAACTTGAATTGTCCAATTTCTCACACCTATCGATTTCGGATAGTGCCCAAAACTTGGGCAACATCATAATGTGGTGGGAGGAGTCATTTGGTTAGTTTTGAGTGAAACCCAAACGCTAGAAGTATGGAATACACCAACCACCCCAATTATGAACAAACTGCCGTTGAACTTGAATTGTCCAATTTGGAACACCTATTGATTTCGTATCGAGCCCAAAACTTGGGCAACATCAAAATATGGTGGAAGGAGTCATTTGGTGAGTTTTGAGTGAAATCCAATCGCTAGAAGTATGGAATACACCAACCACTCCAATTAGGAACGAACTGCCGTTGAACTTGAATTGCCCAATTTCGAACACCTATTGATTTCGGATCGAGCCCAAATCTTGGGCAACATCATAATATGGTGGGAGGAGTCATTTGGTGAGTTTAGAGCGAAATCCAATCCCTAGAAGTATGGAATACACCAACCACTCCAATTAGGAATGAACTGCCGTTGAACTTGAATTGTCCAATTTCCCACACCTATTGATTTCGGATCGAGCCCAAAACTTGGGCAACAACATAATATGGTGGGACGAGTCAATTGGTGAGTTTTGAGTGAAATCCAATCGCTAGAAGTATGGAATACACCAACCACTCCAATTAGGAACGAACTGCCGTTGAACTTGAATTGTCCAATTTCTCACACCTATTGAGTTCGGATCGAGCCCAAAACTTGGGCAACATCATAATATGGTGGGAGGAGTCAGTTTTTTAGTTTTGAGTGAAATCCAATCGCTAGAAGTATGGAATACACCAACCACTCCAATTAGGAACGAACTGCCGTTGAACTTGAATTGTCCAATTTCTCAAACCCATTGATTTCGGATAGAGCCCAAAACTTGGGCAACATCATAATGTGGTGGGAGGAGTCATTTGGTGAGTTTTGAGTGAAATCAAATCGCTAGAAGTATGGAATACACCAACCACTCCAATTAGGAATGAACTGCCGTTGAACTTGAATTGTCCAATTTGGAACACCTACTGATTTCGGATCGAGCCCAAAACTTGGGCAACATCATAATGTGGTGGGAGGAGTCATTTGGTGAGTTTTGAGTGAAATCCAATCTTTAGAAGTATGGAATACACCAACCACTCCACTTAGGAACGAACTGCCGTCGAACTTGAATTGTCCAATTTCTCACACCTATTGATTTCGGATCGAGCCCAAAACTTGGGCAACATCATAATATGGTGGGAGGAGTCATTTGGTTAGTTTCGAGTGAAATCCAATCGCTAGAAGTATGGAATACACCAACCACCCCAATTAGGAACGAACTGGCGTTGAACTTGAATTGTCCAATTTGGAACACCTATTGATTTCGGATCGAGCCCAAAACTTGGGCAACACCATAATATGGTGGGAGGAGTCATTTGGTGAGTTTTGAGTGAAATCCAATCGTTAGAAGTATGGAATACACCAACCACTCCACTTTGGAACGAACTGTCGTTGAACTTGAATTGTCCAATTTCTCACACCTATTGATTTCGGATCGAGCCCAAAACTTGGGCAACATCATAATACGGTGGGAGGAGTCATTTGGTGAGTTTTGAGTGAAATCCAATCGCTAGAAGTGTGGAATACACCAACCACTCCAATTACGAACGAACTGCCGTTGAACTTGAATTGTCCAATTTCTCACACCTACTAATTTCGGATCGAGCGTAAAAGTTGGGCAACATCATAATATGGTGGGAGGAGTCATTCGGTTTGTTTTGAGTGAAATCCAATCGCTAGAAGTATGGAATACACCAACCACTCCAATTAGGAAGAAACTGCCGTTGAACTCTAATTGTCAAATTTGGAAAACCTATTGATTTCGGATCGAGCCCAAAACTAGGGCAACATCATAATATGGTGGGAGGAGTCAATTGGTTAGTTTTGAGTGAAATCCAATCGCTAGAAGTATGGAATACACCAACCACTCCAATTAGGAACGAACTGCCGTTGAACTTGAATTGTCCAATTTCTCACACCTATTGATTTCGGATCGATCCCAAAACTTGGGCAACATCATAATATGGTGGGAGGAGTCATTTTGAAAGTTTTGAGTGAAATACAATCGCTAGAAGTATGGAATACACCAACCACTCCAATTAGGAACGAACTGCCGTTGAACTTGAATTGTCCAATTTCTCACACCTATTGATTTCGGATCGAGCCCAAAACTTGGGCAACATCATACTATGGTGGGAGGAGTCATTTGGTTTGTTTTGAGTGAAATCCAATCGCTAGAAGTGTGGAATACACCAACCACTCCAATTAGGAACGAACTGCCGTTTAACTTGAATTGACCAATTTCTCACACCTATTGATTTCGGATAGAGCCCAAAACTTGGGCAACATCATAATGTGGTGGGAGGAGTCATTTGTTGAGTTTTGAGTGAAATCCAATCGCTAGAAGTGTGGAATACACCAACCACTCCAATTAGGAACAAACTGCCGTTCAACTTGAATTGTCCAATTTCTCACACCTATTGATTTCGGATAGAGCCCAAAACTTGGGCAACATCATAATATGGTGGGAGGAGTCAATTGGTGAGTTTTGAGTGAAATCCAATCTCTAGAAGTATGGAATACACCAACCACTCCAATTAGGAACGAACTGCCGTTGAACTTGAATTGTCCAATTTCTCACACCTATTGATTTCGGATCGAGCCCAAAACTTGGGCAACATCATAATATGGTGGGAAGAGTCATTTGGGGAGTTTTGAGTGAAATCCAATCCTTAGAAGTATGGAATACACCAACCACTCCACTTAGGAACGAACTGCCGTTGAACATGAATTGTCCAATTTCTCACACCTATTGATTTCGGAGCAAGCCCCAAACTTGGGCAACATCATAATATGGTGGGAGGAGTCATTTTGTGAGTTTTGAGTGAAATCCAATCTTTAGAAGTATGGAATACACCAACCACTCCAATTAGGAACGAACTTCCGTTGAATTTGAATTGTCCAATTTCACAAACGTATTGATTTCGGATCGAGCCCAAAACTTGGGCAACACCATAATATGGTGGGAGGAGTCATTTGGTGAGTTTTGAGTGAAATCCAATCGCTAGAAGTATGGAATACGCCAACCACTCCAATTAGGAACGAACTGCCGTTGAACTTGAATTGTCAAATTTGGAACACCTATTGATTTCAGATCGAGCCCAAAACTTGGGCAACATCATAATATAGTGGGAGGAGTCAATTGGTGAGTTTTGAGTGAAATCCAATCTCTAGAAGTATGGAATACACCAACCACTCCAATTAGAAAGGAACTGCCGTTGAACTTGAATTGTCCAATTTCTCACACCTATTGATTTCGGATCGAGCGCAAAACTTGCGCAACATCATAATATGGTGGGAAGAGTCATTTGGTGAGTTTTGAGTGAAATCCAATATTTAGAAGTATAGAATACACCAACCACTCCACTTTGGAACGAACTGTCGTTGAACTTGAATTGTCCAATTTCTCACACCTATTGATTTCGGATCGAGCCCAAAACTTGGGCAACATCATAATATGGTGGGAGGAGTCATTTGGTGAGTTTTGAGTGAAATCCAATCGCCAGAAGTGTGGAATACACCAACCACTCCAATTACGAACGAACTGCCGTTGAACTTGAATTGTCCAATTTCTCACACCTATTGATTTCGGAACGAGCGTAAAAGTTGGGCAACATCATAATATGGTGGGAGGAGTCATTCGGTTAGTTTTGAGTGAAATCCAATCGCTAGAAGTATGGAATACACCAACCACTCCAATTAGGAACGAACTGCCGTTGAACTTGAATTGTCCAATTTCTCACACCTATTGATTTCGGATCGAGCCCAAAACTTGGGCAACATCATAATATGGTGGGAGGAGTCATTTGGTGAGTTTTGAGTGAAATCCAATCGCTTGAAGTATGGAATACACCAACCACTCCAATTAGGAACGAACTGCCGTTGAACTTGAATTGTCCAATTTCTCACACCTATTGATTTCGGATCGAGCCCCTAACCTGGGCAACATCATAATATGGTGGGAGGAGTCATTTGGCGAGTTTTGAGTGAAATCCAATCGCTAGAAGTATGGAATACACCAACCACTCCAATTAGGAACGAACTGCCGTTGAACTTGAATTGTCCAATTTCGAACACCAAATGATTTCGGATCGAGCCCAAAACTTGGCCAACATCATAATACGGTGGGAGGAGTCATTCCGTGAGTTTTGAGTGAAATCCAATCGCTGGAAGTATGGAATACACCAACCGCTCCAATTAGGAATGATATGCCGTTGAACTTGACTTGTCCAATTTCTCACACCTATTGATTTCGGATCGGGCCCCAAACTTGGGCAGCATCATAATATGGTGGGAGGAGTCCTTTGGTGAGTTTTGAGTGAAATCCAATCGCTAGAAGTATGGAATACACCAACCACTCCCATTAGGAACGAACTACCGTTGAAATTGAATTGGCCAATTTCTAACACCTATTGATTTCGGATCGAACCCCAAACTTGTGCAACATCATAATATGGTGGGAGGAGTCCTTTGGTGAGTTTTGAGTGAAATCCAATCGCTTGAAGTATGGAATACACCAACCACACCAATTAGGAACGAACTGCCGTTGAACTTGAATTGTCCAATTTCTCACACCTATTGATTTCGGATCGAGCCCCAAACTTGGGAAACATCATAATATGGTGGGAGGAGTCATTTGGTGAGTGTTGAGTGAAATCGAATCGCTAGAAGTATGGAATACACCAGCCACTCCAATTAGGAACGAACTGCCGTTGAACTTGAATTGTCCAATTTGGAACACCTATTGATTTCGGATCGAGCCCAAAACTTGGGCAACATCATAATATGGTGGGAGGAGTCATTTGGTGAGTTCTGAGTGAAATTCAATCGCTAGAAGTATGGAATACACCAACCACTCCAATTACGAACGATCTGCCGTTGAACTTGAATTGTCCAATTTCTCACACCTATTGATTTCGGATCGAGCCCAAAACTTGGGCAACATCATAATATGGTGGGAGGAGTCATTTGGTGAGTTCTGAGTGAAATCCAATCGCTAGAAGTATGGAATACACCAACCACTCCAATTAGGAACGAACTGCCGTTGAACTTGAATTGTCCAATTTCTCAAACCTATTGATTTCGGATCGAGCCCAAAAGTTGGGCAACATCATAATATGGTGGGAGGAGTCATTTGGTTAGTTTCGAGTGAAATCCAATCGCTAGAAGTGTGGAATACACCAACCACCCCAATTAGGAACGAACTGCCGTTGAACTTGAATTGTCCAATTTGGAACACCTATTGATTTCGGATCGAGCCCAAAACTTGGGCAACATCATAATATGGTGGGAGGATTCATTTGGTGCGTTTTGAGTGAAATCCAATCGCTAGAAGTATGGAATACACCAACCACTCCAATTAGGAACGAACTGCCGTTGAACTTGAATTGTCCAATTTGGAACACCTATTGATTTCGGATCGAGCCCAAAACTTGGGCAACATCATAATACGGTGGGAGGAGTCATTTGGTGAGTTTTGAGTGAAATCCAATCGCTAGAAGTACGGAATACACCAACCACTCCAATTAGGAACGAACTGTCGTTCAACTTGAATTGTCCAATTTGGAACACCTATTGATTTCGGATCGAGCCCAAAACTTGGGCAACATCATAATATGATGGGAGGAGTCATTTGGTGAGTTTTGAGTGAAATCCAATCGCTAGAAGTATGGAATACACCAACCACTCCAATTAGGAACTAACTGCCATTGAACTTGAATTGTCCAATTTCTCACACCTATTGATTTCGGATCGAGCCGAAAACTTGGGCGACATCATAATATGGTGGGAGGAGTCATTTGGTGAGTTTTGAATGTAATGCAATCGCTAGAAGTGTGGAATACACCAACCACTCCAATTAGGAACGAACTGCCGTTGAACTTGAATTGTCCAATTTCTCACACCTATTGATTTCGAATCGAGCCCCAAACTTGGGCAACATCATAATATGGTGGGAGGAGTCATTTTGTGAGTTTTGAGTGAAATACAATCGCTAGAAGTATGGTATACACCAACCACTCCGATTAGGAACGAACTGCCGTTGAACTTGAATTGTCCAATTTGGAACACCTATTGGTTTCGGATAGAGCCCCAAACTTGGGCAACATCATAAGATGGTGGGAGGAGTCGTTTGGTGAGTTTTGAGTGAATTCCAATCGCTAGAAGTATGGAATACACCAACCACTCCAATTAGGAACGAACTGCCGTTGAACTTGAATTGTCCAATTTCTCACACCTATTGATTTCGGATAGAGCCCAAAACTTGGGCAACATCATAATATGGTCAGAGGAGTCATTTGGTGAGTTTTGAGTGAAATCCAATCGCTAGAAGTGTTGAATACACCAACCACTCCAATTAGGAACGAACTGCCGTTGAACTTGGATTGTCCAATTTCCCACACCTATTGATTTCAGATCGAGCCCAAAACATGGGCAACATCATAATAAGGTGGGAGAAGTTTTGAGTGAAATCCAATCGCTAGAAGTATGGAATACACCAACCACAACAACTAGGAACGAACTGCCGTTGAACTCTAATTGTCAAATTTGGAAGAGCTATTGATTTCGGATCGAGCCCAAAACTTGGGCAACATCATAATATGGTGGGAGGAGTCATTTGGTGAGTTTTGAGAGAAATCCAATCGGTTGAAGTATGGAATACACCAACCACTGCAATTAGGAACGAACTGCCGTTGAACTTGAATTGTCCAATTTGGAACACCTATTGATTTCGGATCGAGCCCAAAACTTGAGCAAGATCATAATATTGTGGGAGGAGTCAATTGGTGAGTTTTGAGTGAAATCCAATCGCTAGAAGTATGGAATACACCAACCACTCCAATTAGGAATGAACTGCCGTTGAACTTGAATTGTCCAATTTCTCACACCTATTGATTTCGGATCAAGCCCAAAACTTGGGCAACATCATAATATGGTGGGAGGAGTCATTTGGTGAGTTTTCGGTGAAATCCAATCGCTAGAAGTATGTAATACACCAACCACTCCAATAAGGAACGAACTGCCGTTGAACTTGAATTGTCTAATTTGGAACATCTATTGATTTCGGATCGAGCCCAAAACTTGGGCAACATCATAATATGGTGGGAGGAATCATTTGGTGAGTTTTGAGTGAAATCCAATCGCTAGAAGTGTGGAATACACCAACCACTCCAACTAGGAACGAAGTGCCGTTGAACTTGAATTGTCCAATTTCTCAAACCCATTGATTTCGGATCGAGCCCCAAACTTGGGCAACATCATAAGATGGTGGGAGGAGTCATTTGGTGAGTTTTGAGTGAAATCCAATCGCTAGAAGAATGGAATTCACCAACCACTCCAATTAGGAACGAACTGCCGTTGAACTTGAATTGTCCAATTTCTCACACCTATTGATTTGGGATCGAGCCCAAAACTTGGGCAACATCATAATATGGTGGGAGGAGTCTTTTGTTGCGTTTTGAGTGAAATCCAATCGCTAGAAGTATGGAATACACCAACCACTCCAATTAGGAATGATCTGCCGTTGAACTTGAATTGTCCAATTTCTCACACCTATTGATTTCGGATCGAGCCCCAAACTTGGGCAACATCATAATATGGTGGGAGGAGTCAATTGGTGAGTTTTGAGTGAAATCCAATCGCTAGAACTATGGAATACATCAACCACTCCAATTAGGAACAAACTGCCGTTGAACTTGAATTGTCCAATTTGGAACACCTATTGATTTCGGATCGAGCCCAAAACTTGGGCAACACCATAATATGGTGGGAGGAGTCAATTGGTGAGTTTTGAGTGAAATCCAATCTCTAGAAGTATGGAATACACCAACCACTCCAATTAGGAACGAACTGCCGTTGAACTTGAATTGTCCAATTTATCACGCCTATTCATTTCGGATCGAGCCCAAAACTTGGGCAACATCATAATATGGTGGGAGGAGTCAATTGGTGAGTTTTGAGTGAAATCCAATCTCTAGACGTTTGGAATACACCAACCACTCCAATTAGGAACGAACTGCCGTTGAACTTGAATTGTCCAATTTGGAACACCTATTGATTTCGGATCGAGCCCAAAACTTGGGCAACATCATAATACGGTGGGAGGAGTCATTTGGTTAGTTTTGAGTGAAGTCCAATCGCTAGAAGTATGGAATACACCAACCCCTCCAATTAGGAACGAACTGCCGTTGAACTTGAATTGTCCAATTTGGAACACCTATTGATTTCGGATCGAGCCCAAAACTTGGGCAACATCATAATATGGTGGGAGGAGTCTTTTGTTGTGTTTTGAGTGAAATCCGATCGCTAGAAGTATGGAATACACCAACCACTCCAATTAGGAACGATCTGCCGTTGAACTTGAATTGTCCAATTTCTCACACCTATTGATTTGGGATCGAGCCCCAAATTTGGGCAACATCATAATATGGTGGGAGGAGTCATTTGGTAAGTTTTGAGTGAAATCCAATCGCTAGAAGTATGGAATACACCAACCACAACAACTAGGAACGAACTGCCGTTGAACTCTAATTGTCAAATTTGGAAGACCTATTGATTTCGGATCGAGCCCAAAACTTGGGCAACATCATAATATGGTGGGAGGAGTCATTTGGTGAGTTTTGAGAGAAATCCAATCGGTTGAAGTATGGAATACACCAACCACTGCAATTAGGAACGAACTGCCGTTGAACTTGAATTGTCCAATTTCTCACACCTATTGATTTCGGATCGAGCCCAAAACTTGGGCAACATCATAATATGGTGGGAGGAGTCATTTGGTGCGTTTTGAGTGAAATCCCATCGCTAGAAGTATAGAATACACCAACCACTCCAATTAGGAACGAACTGCCGTTGAACTTGAATGTTCCAATTTGGAACACCTATTGATTTCGGATCGAGCCCAAAACTTGGGCAACATCATAATATGGTGGGAGGAGTCGTTTGGTTAGTTTTGAGTGAAATCCAATCGCTAGAAGTATGGAATACACCAACCAGTCCAATTAGGAACGAACTGCCGTTGAACTTGAATGTTCCAATTTGGAACACCTATTGATTTCGGATCGAGCCCAAATCTTGGGCAACGTCATAATATGGTGGGAGGAGTCATTTGGTGAGTTTTGAGTGAAATCCAATCGCTAGAAGTATGGAATACACCTTCCACTCCAATTAGGAACGAACTGCCGTTGAACTTGAATTGTCCAATTTCTCACACCTATTGATTTCGGATCGAGCCCAAAACTTGGGCACCATCATAATATGGTGGGAGGAGTCATTTGGTGAGTTTTGAGTGAAATCCAAGCGCTAGAAGTATGGAATACACCAACCACTCCAATTAGGAACGAACTGCAGTTCAAATTGAATTGACCAATTTCTCACACCTATTGATTTCGGATCGAGTCCAAAACTTGGGCAACATCATAATATGGTGGGAGGAGTCATTTGGTGAGTTTTGAGTGAAATCCAATAGCTAGAAGTATGGAATACACCAACCACTCCAATTAGGAACGAACTGCCGTTGAACTTGAATTGTCCAATTTGGGACACCTATTGATTTCGGATTGAGCCCAAAACTTGGTCCACATCATATTATGCTGGGAGGATTCATTTGGTGAGTTTTGAGTGAAATCCAATCGCTAGAAGTATGGAACACACCAACCACTCCAATTTGGAACGAACTGCCGTTGAACTTGAATTGTCCAATTTCTCACACCTATTGATTTCGGATCGAGCCCAAAACTTGGGCAACGTCATAATATGGTGGGAGGAGTCGTTTGGTGAGTTTTGAGTGAAATCCAATCGCTAGAAGTATGGAATACACCAACCACTCCAATTTTATGAAATGCCGTTCAAATTGAATTGACCAATTTCTCACACCTATTGATTTCGGATCGAGCCCAAAACTTGGGCAACATCATAATATGGTGGGAGGAGTCATTTCGTGAGTTTTGAGTGAAATCCAATCGTTAGAAGTATGGAATACACCAACCACTCCAATTAGGAACGAACTGCCGTTGAACTTGAATTGTCCAAATTCTCACACCTATTGATTTCGGATCGAGCCCAAAACTTGGGCAACATCATAATATGGTGGGAGGAGTCAGTTTTTTAGTTTTGAGTGAAATCCAATCGCTAGAAGTATGGAATACACCAACCACTCCAATTAGGAACGAACTGCCGTTGAACTTGAATTGTCCAATTTGGAACACCTATTGATTTCGGATTGAGCCCAAAACTTGGTCCACATCATATTATACTGGGAGGATTCATTTGGTGAGTTTTGAGTGAAATCCAATCGCTAGAAGTATGGAACACACCAACCACTCCAATTAGGAACGAACTGCCGTTGAACTTGAATTGTCCAATTTCTCACACCTATTGATTTCGGATCGAGCCCAAAACTTGGGCAACATGATAATACGGTGGGAGGAGTCATTTGGTGCGTTTTGAGTGAAATCCAATCGCTAGAAGTGTGGAATACACCAACCACTCCAATTAGGAACGAACTGCCGTTGAACATGAATTGTCGAATTTGGAACACCTATTGATTTCGGATCGGGCCCAAAACTTGGGCAACATCATAATATGGTGGGAGGAGTCATTTGGTGAGTTTTGAGTGAAATCCAATCGCTAGAAGTATGGAATACACCAACCACTCCAATTAGGAACGAACTGCCGTTGAACTTGAAGTGTCCAATTTCTCACACCTATTGATTTCGGATCGAGCCCAAAACTTGGGCAACATCATAATATGGTGGGAGGAGTCATTTGGTGAGTTTTGAGTGAAATCCAATCGCTAGAAGTATGGAATACACCAACCACTCCAATTAGGAACGAACTGCAGTTCAAATTGAATTGACCAATTTATCACACCTATTGATTTCGGATCGAGCCCAAAACTTGGGCAACATCATAATATAGTGGGAGGAGTCATTTGGTGAGTTTTGAGTGAAATCCAATCGCTAGAAGTATGGAATTCACCAACCACTCCAATTAGGAACGAACTGCCGTTGAACTTGAATTGTCCAATTTGGAACACCTATTGATTTCGGATCGAGCCCAAAACTTGGGCAACATCATAATATGGTGGGAGGAGTCATTTGGTGAGTTTTGAGAGAAATCCAATCGCTAGAAATATGGAATACACCAACCACTCCAATTAGGAACGAACTGCCGTTGAACTTGAATTGTCCAATTTCTCACACCTACTGATTTCGGATCGAGCCCAAAACTTGGGCAACATCATAATATGGTGGGAGGAGTCATTTGGTGCGTTTTGAGTGAAATCCCATCGCTAGAAGTATAGAATACACCAACCACTCCAATTAGGAACGAACTGCCGTTGAACTTGAATTGTCCAACTTGGAACACCTATTGATTTCGGATCGAGCCCAAAACTTGGGCAACCTCATAATATGGTGGGAGGAGTCATTCGGTGAGTTTTGAGTGAAATCCAATCGCTAGAAGTATGGAATACACCAACCACTCCAATTAGGAACGAACTGCCGTTGAACTTGAATTGTCCAATTTGGAACACCTATTGATTTCGGATTGAGCCAAAAACTTGGTCCACATCATAAAATGGTGGGAGGGGTCATTTGGTGAGTTTTGAGTGAAATCCAATCGCAAGAAGTATGGAATACACCAACCACTCCAATTAGGAACGAACTGCCGTTGAACTTGAATTGTCCAATTTCGAACACCTATTGATTTCGGATCGGGCCCAAAACTTGGGCAACATCATAATATGGTGGGAGGAGTCATTTGGTGAGTTTTAAGTGAAATCCAATCGCTAGAAGTATGGAATACACCAACCACTCCAATTAGGAACGAACTACCGTTGAACTTGAATTGTCCAAATTCTCACACCTATTGATTTCAGATCGAGCCCAAAACTTGGGCAACATCATAATATGGTGGGAGGAGTCATTTGGTTAGTTTTGAGTGAAATCCAATCGCTAGAAGTATGGAATACACCAACCACTCCAATTAGGAACGAACTGCCGTTGAACTTGAATTGTCCAATTTGGAACACCTATTGATTTCGGATCGAGCCCAAATCTTGGGCAACGTCATAATATGGTGGGAGGAGTCATTTGGTGAGTTTTGAGTGAAATCCAATCGCTAGAAGTATGGAATACAGCTTCCACTCCAATTAGGAACGAACTGCTGTTGAACTTGAATTGTCCCATTTCTCACACCTATTGACTTCGGATCGAGCCCAAAACTTGGGCACCATCATAATATGGTGGGAGGAGTCATTTGGTGAGTTTTGAGTGAAATCCAATCGCTAGAAGTATGGAATACACCAACCACTCCAACTAGGAACGAACTGCCGTTGAACTTGAATTGTCGAATTTGGAACACCTATTGATTTCGGATCGAGCCCAAAACTTGGGTAACATCATAATATGGTGGGAGGAGTCATTTGGTGAGTTTTGAGTGAAATCGAATCGCTAGAAGTGTGGAATACACCAACCACTCCAATTAGGAACGAACTGCCGTTGAACTTGAATTGTCCAATTTCTCACACCTATTGATTTCGGATCGAGCCCCAAACTTGGGCAACATCATAATATGGTGGGACGATTCATTTGGTGAGTTTTGAGGGAAATCCAATTGCTAGAAGTATGGAATACACCAACCACTCCAATTAGGAACGAACTGCCGTTGAACTTGAATTGTCCAATTTCTCACACCTATTGATTTCGGATCGAGCCCAAAACTGGGGCAACATCATAATTTGGTGGGAGGAGTAATTTGGTGAGTTTTGAGTGAAATCCAATAGCTAGAAGTATGGAATACACCAACCACTCCAATTAGGAACGAACTGCCGTTGAACTTGAATTGTACAATTTCTCACACCTATTGATTTCGGATCGAGCCCCAAACTTGGGCAACATCATAATATGGTGGGAGGAGTCATTTGGTGAGTTTTGCGTGAAATCCAATCGCTAGAAGTATGGAATACACCAACCACTCCAATTAGGAACGAACTGCCGTTGAACTTGAATTGTCCAATTTCTCACACCTATTGATTTCGGATAGAGCCCAAAACTTGGGCAACATCATAATATGGTGGGAGGAGTCATTTGGTGAGTTTTGAGTGAAATCCAATCGCAAGAAGTATGGAATACACCAACCACTCCAATTAGGAACGAACTGCCGTTGAACTTGGATTGTCCAACTTCCCACACCTATTGATTTCAGATCGAGCCCAAAACATGGGCAACATCATAATAAGGTGGGAGGAGTTTTGAGTGAAATCCAATCGCTAGAAGTATGGAATACACCAACCACTCCAATTAGGAACGAACTGCCGTTGAACTTGAATTGTCCAATTTGGAACATCTATTGTTTTCGGATCGAGCCCAAAACTTGGGAAACATCATAATATGGTGGGAGGAGTCTTTTGTTGCGTTGTGAGTGAAATCCAATCGCTAGAAGTATGGAATACACCAACCACTCCAATTAGGAATGATCTGCCGTTGAACTTGAATTGTCCAATTTCTCACACCTATTGATTTGGGATCGAGCCCCAAACTTGGGCAACATCATAATATGGTGGGAGGAGTCAATTGGTGATTTTTGAGTGAAATCCAATCGCTAGAGGTGTGGAATACACCAACCACTCCAATTAGGAACGAACTGCCGTTGAACTTGAATAGTCCAATTTCTTTCACCTATTGATTTCGGATCGAGGCCCAAACTTGGGCAACATCATAATATGGTGGGATGAGTCATTTGGTGAGTTTTGAGTGAAATCCAATCGCTAGAAGTATGGAATACACCAACCACTCCAATTAGGAACGAACTGCCGTTGAACTTGGATTGTCCAACTTCCCACACCTATTGATTTCAGATCGAGCCCAAAACATGGGCAACATCATAATAAGGTGGGAGGAGTTTTGAGTGAAATCCAATCGCTAGAAGTATGGAATACACCAACCACTCCAATTAGGAACGAACTGCCGTTGAACTTGAATTGTCCAATTTGGAACACCTATTGGTTTCGGATAGAGCCCCAAACTTGGGCAACATCATAAGATGGTGGGAGGAGTCATTTGGTGAGTTTTGAGTGAAATCCAATCGCTAGAAGTATGGAATACACCAACCACTCCAATTAGGAACGAACTGCCGTTGAACTTGAATTGTCCAATTTCTCACACCTATTGATTTCGGATAGAGCCCAAAACTTGGGCAACATCATAATATGGTGGGAGGAGTCATTTGGTGAGTTTTGAGTGAAATCCAATCGCAAGAAGTATGGAATACACCAACCACTCCAATTAGGAACGAACTGCCGTTGAACTTGGATTGTCCAACTTCCCACACCTATTGATTTCAGATCGAGCCCAAAACATGGGCAACATCATAATAAGGTGGGAGGAGTTTTGAGTGAAATCCAATCGCTAGAAGTATGGAATACACCAACCACTCCAATTAGGAACGAACTGCCGTTGAACTTGAATTGTCCAATTTGGAACATCTATTGTTTTCGGATCGAGCCCAAAACTTGGGAAACATCATAATATGGTGGGAGGAGTCTTTTGTTGCGTTTTGAGTGAAATCCAATCGCTAGAAGTATGGAATACACCAACCACTCCAATTAGGAATGATCTGCCGTTGAACTTGAATTGTCCAATTTCTCACACCTATTGATTTGGGATCGAGCCCCAAACTTGGGCAACATCATAATATGGTGGGAGGAGTCAATTGGTGATTTTTGAGTGAAATCCAATCGCTAGAGGTGTGGAATACACCAACCACTCCAATTAGGAACGAACTGCCGTTGAACTTGAATAGTCCAATTTCTTTCACCTATTGATTTCGGATCGAGGCCCAAACTTGGGCAACATCATAATATGGTGGGATGAGTCATTTGGTGAGTTTTGAGTGAAATCCAATCGCTAGAAGTATGGAATACACCAACCACTCCAATTAGGAACGAACTGCCGTTGAACTTGAATTGTCCCATTTTGAACACCAATTGATTTCGGATCGAGCCCAAAACTTGGGCAACATCATAATATGGTGGGAGGACTCATTTGGTGAGTTTTGAGTGAAATCCAATCGCTAGAACTATGGAATACATCAACCACTCCAATTAGGAACAAATTGCCGTTGAACTTGAATTGTCCAATTTGGAACACCTATTGATTTCGGATCGAGCCCAAAACTTGGGCAACACCATAATACGGTGGGAGGAGTCAATTGGTGAGTTTTGAGTGAAATCCAATCTCTAGAAGTATGGAATACACCAACCACTCCAATTAGGAACGAACTGCCGTTGAACTTGAATTGTCCAATTTATCACGCCTATTCATTTCGGATCGAGCCCAAAACTTGGGCAACATCATAATATGGTGGGAGGAGTCAATTGGTGAGTTTTGAGTGAAATCCAATCTCTAGAAGTTTGGAATACACCAACCACTCCAATTAGGAACGAACTGCCGTTGAACTTGAATTGTCCAATTTGGAACACCTATTGATTTCGGATCGAGCCCAAAACTTGGGCAACATCATAATACGGTGGGAGGAGTCATTTGGTTAGTTTTGAGTGAAGTCCAATCGCTAGAAGTATGGAATACACCAACCCCTCCAATTAGGAACGAACTGCCGTTGAACTTGAATTGTCCAATTTGGAACACCTATTGATTTCGGATCGAGCCCAAAACTTGGGCAACATCATAATATGGTGGGAGGAGTCTTTTGTTGTGTTTTGAGTGAAATCCAATCGCTAGAAGTATGGAATACACCAACCACTCCAATTAGGAACGATCTGCCGTTGAACTTGAATTGTCCAATTTCTCACACCTATTGATTTGGGATCGAGCCCCAAATTTGGGCAACATCATAATATGGTGGGAGGAGTCATTTGGTAAGTTTTGAGTGAAATCCAATCGCTAGAAGTATGGAATACACCAACCACAACAACTAGGAACGAACTGCCGTTGAACTCTAATTGTCAAATTTGGAAGACCTATTGATTTCGGATCGAGCCCAAAACTTGGGCAACATCATAATATGGTGGGAGGAGTCATTTGGTGAGTTTTGAGAGAAATCCAATCGGTTGAAGTATGGAATACACCAACCACTGCAATTAGGAACGAACTGCCGTTGAACTTGAATTGTCCAATTTGGAACACCTATTGATTTCGGATCGAGCCCAAAACTTGAGCAACATCATAATATGGCGGGAGGAGTCAATTGGTGAGTTTTGAGTGAAATCCAATCGCTAGAAGTATGGAATACACCAACCACTCCAATTAGGAACGAACTGCCGTTGAACTTGAATTGTCCAATTTCTCACACCTATTGATTTCGGTTCAAGCCCCAAACTTGGGCAACATCATAATATGGTGGGAGGAGTGATTTGGTGAGTTTTGAGTGAAATCCAATCGCAAGAAGTATGGAATACACCAACCACTCCGATTAGGAACGAACTTCCATTGAATTTGAATTGTCCAATTTCTCAAACCCAATGATTTCGGATCGAGCCCAAAACTTGGGCAACATCGTAATTTGGTGGGAGGAGTCAATTGGTGAGTTTTGAGTGAAATCCAATCGCTAGAAGTATGGAATACACCAACCACTCCAATTAGGAACGAACTGCCGTTGAACATGAATTGTCGAATTTGGAACACCTATTGATTTCGGATCGGGCCCAAAACTTGGGCAACATCATAATATGGTGGGAGGAGTCATTTGGTGCGTTTTGAGTGAAATCCCATCGCTAGAAGTATAGAATACACCAACCACTCCAATTAGGAACGAACTGCCGTTGAACTTGAATTGTCCAACTTGGAACACCTATTGATTTCGGATCGAGCCCAAAACTTGGGCAACCTCATAATATGGTGGGAGGAGTCATTTGGTGAGTTTTGAGTGAAATCCAATCGCTAGAAGTATGGAATACACCAACCACTCCAATTAGGAACGAACTGCCGTTGAACTTGAATTGTCCAATTTGGAACACCTATTGATTTCGGATTGAGCCCAAAACTTGGTCCACAACATAAAATGGTGGGAGGGGTCATTTGGTGAGTTTTGAGTGAAATCCAATCGCAAGAAGTATGGAATACACCAACCACTGCAATTAGGAACGAACTGCCGTTGAACTTGAATTGTCCAATTTCGAACACCTATTGATTTCGGATCGGGCCCAAAACTTGGGCAACTTCATAATATGGTGGGAGGAGTCATTTGGTGAGTTTTGAGTGAAATCCAATCGCTAGAAGTATGGAATACACCAACCACTCCAATTAGGAATGAACTGCCGTTGAACTTGAATTGTCCAAATTCTCACACCTATTAATTTCGGATCGAGCCCAAAACTTGGGCACCATCATAATATGGTGGGAGGAGTCATTTGGTGAGTTTTGAGTGAAATCCAATCGCTAGAAGTATGGAATACACCAACCACTCCAATTAGGAACGAACTGCAGTTCAAATTGAATTGACCAATTTCTCACACCTATTGATTTCGGATCGAGCCCAAAACTTGGGCAACATCATAATATGGTGGGAGGAGTCATTTGGTGAGTTTTGAGTGAAATCCAATACCTAGAAGTATGGAATACACCAACCACTCCAATTAGGAACGAACTGCCGTTGAACTTGAATTGTCCAATTTGGAACACGTATTGATTTCGGATTGAGCCCAAAACTTGGTCCACATCATATTATGCTGGGAGGATTCATTTGGTGAGTTTTGAGTGAAATCCAATCGCTAGAAGTATGGAACACACCAACCACTCCAATTAGGAACGAACTTCCGTTGAACTTGAATTGTCGAATTTCTCACACCTATTGATTTCGGATCGAGCCCAAAACTTGGGCAACGTCATAATATGGTGGGAGGAGTCGTTTGGTGAGTTTTGAGTGAAATCCAATCGCTAGAAGTATGGAATACACTAACCACTCCAATTTTATGAAATGCCGTTCAAATTGAATTGACCAATTTCTCACACCTATTGATTTCGGATCGAGCCCAAAACTTGGGCAACATCATAATATGGTGGGAGGAGTCATTTGGTGAGTTTTGAGTGAAATCCAATCGTTAGAAGTAAGGAATACACCAACCACTCCAATTAGGAATGAACTGCCGTTGAACTTGAATTGTCCAAATTCTCACACCTATTAATTTCGGATCGAGCCCAAAACTTGGGCAACATCATAATATGGTGTGGGGAGTCATTTGGTGAGTTTTGAGTGAAATCCAATAGCTAGAAGTATGGAATACACCAACCACTCCAATTAGGAACGAACTGCCGTTGAACTTGAATTGTCCAATTTGGAACACCTATTGATTTCGGATCGAGCCCAAAACTTGGGCAACATCATAATATGGTGGGAGGAGTCATTTGGTGAGTTTTGAGTGAAATCCAATAGCTAGAAGTATGGAATACACCAACCACTCCAATTAGGAACGAACTGCCGTGGAACATGAATTGTCGAATTTGGAACAACTATTGATTTCGGATCGGGCCCTAAACTTGGGCAACATCATAATATGGTGGGAGGAGTCATTTGGTGAGTTTTGAGTGAAATCCAATCGCTAGAAGTATGGAATACACCAACCACTCCAATTAGGAACGAACTGCCGTTGAACTTGAATTGTCCAATTTGGAACACCTATTGATTTCGGATCGTGCCCAAATCTTGGGCAACGTCATAATATGGTGGGAGGAGTCATTTGGTGAGTTTTGAGTGAAATCCAATCGCTAGAAGTATGGAATACACCTTCCACTGCAATTAGGAACGAACTGCCGTTGAACATGAATTGTCGAATTTGGAACACCTATTGATTTCGGATCGGGCCCAAAACTTGGGCAACGTCATAATATGGTGGGAGGAGTCATTTGGTGAGTTTTCAGTGAAATCCAATCGCTAGAAGTATGGAATACACCAACCACTCCAATTAGGAACGAACTGCCGTTGAACTTGAATTGTCCAAATTCTCACACCTATTGATTTTAGATCGAGCCCAAAACTTGGGCAACAACATAATATGGTGGGAGGAGTCATTTGGTTAGTTTTGAGTGAAATCCAATCGCTAGAAGTATGGAATACATGTTGTTAATATTATGTTAACTCGCAATTGTACGGGGCAATTAGTAGTATAGCAAGACAAGTACGAGGTCTTACCCACGAAGACTGAGAAGTTAAAACTAGTTATGTACTTAGATTACCAAATTCAAGAAAGTAGGAGGTTATGTCTAAAACAGAATTTAAAACAAGAGTGGTTGTGATTGTTGAACAAAAGAAGCAAAATGAAATTGCAAACAAAAACAAGTAAACAAATGTAACAAAGAGTGGTTTTAAGAGTTGGAAAACAGATTTTGAGACTAGGGCATTCGAATCACCATAACAATTCAATTCTGGGTTATAAAGATTCAAGTAATAAGTCTAATTCAGATTCAAAGATTGATTCTAGCTAAAGTATGATTAGGCCATGGTGTTTGGTCCTAACCTTGTGTTCCTAATTCCCTAATTTGATCATTTGTTGTCTAACCTAAAATTAAGCATTAGGAACCCATTAAGCATAGAAGAACATTTTAAACAACCAAGTATGTATCTAATCCCTGTTGTCGAATGTCCATACATACTCTTCCTATTCATAGTTCAATTCGAATTAAAGCATGGTGTATACTCTTAATTCAAACCAAGATAGTTAACAAACAAGTTCTAATGGTGATCAATCATTCAAACAAGCATGTTAACTTATAAGCATAATGAATAAGAACATGAATCATGAATCAAACTTGAAACTCCAAACTTATAAACCCAGAATATTCATGTTAGGTTACATCGAAGCCCTAGTTATGGATTTAGCTACTCATAATGGAAAAGAGACTTGAACAGAAATGAGAAAACATAATGAATACAATAAGAGTAGAAAAACCCTTTTTCTGAAGTTCTTGTGGTGTCCAAGGCTTCTCCAAGTGCTTCTCCACTTCTAATGCTTCTCCAAGAGCTTCCCCACTTCTAGAAAGATGTATGAAGGATATGGAGGTGATTTGGGATGAGTTTGAGTGAGTGGTGATGGCTAAGGAAGATGAAATTCGTAGGGAAATGGAAGAGAGGTTTGCTGGAGTTGTTTTGGTGATTGTTGGAGTGTTTGGGATTTTGAGAGTGTTTGAGGATGGTTGGAGTGAATTGTGGGGGTTGTGAATCTCAGGATTTGTTGTGTCTTGAATGTGGAATGGATGTGGTATTTATAGGGAGAGGGGAGTGACAAATCTGAATTCATTATGGCTAATGCATACAACACTTGCATTATAAAAGATGAATTGGTTGATGCACTTCACTAATGCATACAACACTTGCATTATAAAATCTGAATTGGTTGATGCACTTCACCAATAGATCCCACCAGCAGCCCTAGCTCATCTTCATGTCACCATGACCAAGCTTCCAACCAGAAATGATAGCTCATACCTAGCTCACCATGACCAAGCATCCAACCAGCACATGCTGAGGTCAGCATAACCAGCAACTTCAAGGGCTTACAACTTGGGCTTCTCTTAATCAAATTAGGACTTTAAGCACTCGAAATTGAAGTTCAGAATGTCTTCTTTCCAGCCATATGTCATTTGGGCCAATCCAAGGTCGGAGGAGGAAGTTAAGGCCAAAACAAATTGCTAACTCATTTTGCGCGCTGATAAAATCCATCCTGAGCATGGCTCTGTGTTTGCTAGGTAACAGACTCCATATTTATCCAATGGGGCTGAATTTTGGATATGTTATAGTACACACCCATTGGAACAACTTTCATGAAGAATGCTGCCTCATCCGAGCTGTGTAGGTTGCTGAAACAAAGCTTGCAATATGACCTACGGAACTGGACTGGCAGGGGGCTGTAGCCAAAATGAGTTTGTCTTTTAAGCTCTTCTTCCATTCATCCAAATTAGGCCTTAATATGCTTGAATTGCATGAATTATGCTCTCTTGCTCTATTGGCCTACAAAACACACAAAGGGAGGGAAATAACTTAGAATTATAGGAACTAAGCAAAAGAAGTAAGTAAATTGGGCATGTATATGTATGAAATTATGTGCTTAACAATACACCAACCACTCCAATTAGGAACGAACTGCCGTTGAACTTGAATTGTCCAATTTGGAACACCTATTGATTTCGGATCGAGCTCAAATCTTAGGAAACGTCATAATATGGTGGGAGGAGTCATTTGGTGAGTTTTGAGTGAAATCCAATCGCTAGAAGTATGGAATACACCTTCCACTCCAATTAGGAACGAACTGCCGTTGAACTTGAATTGTCCCATTTCTCACACCTATTGATTTCGGATCGAGCCCAAACCTTGGGCACCATCATAATATGGTGGGAGGAGTCATTTGGTGAGTTTTGAGTGAAATCCAATCGCTAGAAGTATGGAATACACCAACCACTCCAATTAGGAACGAACTGCAGTTCAAATTGAATTGACCAATTACTCACACCTATTGATTTCGGATCGAGCCCAAAACTTGGGCAACATCATAATATGGTGGGAGGAGTCATTTGGTGAGTTTTAAGTGAAATCCAATCGCTAGAAGTATGGAATACACCAACCACTCCAATTAGGAACGAACTGCAGTTGAACTTGAATTGTCCAATTTCTCACACCTATTGATTTCGGATCGGGCCCAAAACTTGGGCAACACCATAATATGGTGGGAGGAGTCATTTGGTGAGTTTTCAGTGAAATCCAATCGCGGGAAGTATGGAATACACCAACCACTCCAATTAGGAACGAACTGCCGTTGAACTTGAATTGTCCAAATTCACACACCTATCGATTTTAGATCGAGCCCAAAACTTGGGCAACATCATAATATGGTGGGAGGAGTCATTTGGTTAGTTTTGAGTGAAATCCAATCGCTAGAAGTATGGAATACACCAACCACTCCAATTAGGAACGAACTGCCGTTGAACTTGAATTGTCCAATTTGGAACACCTATTGATTTCGGATCGAGCTCAAATCTTAGGCAACGTCATAATATGGTGGGAGGAGTCATTTGGTGAGTTTTGAGTGAAATCCAATCGCTAGAAGTATGGAATACACCTTCCACTCCAATTAGGAACGAACTGCCGTTGAACTTGAATTGTCCAATTTCTCACACCTATTGATTTCGGATCGAGGCCAAAACTTGGGCAACATCATAATATGGTGGGAGGAGTCATTTGGTGAGTTTTGAGTGAAATCGAATCTCTAGCAGTATGGAATACACCAACCACTCCAATTTGGAACGAACTGCCGTTGAACTTGAGTTGTCCAATTTCTCACACCTATTGATTTCGGATCGAGCCCCAAACTTGGGCAACATCATAATGTGGTCGGAGGAGTCATTTGGTGAGTTTTGAGTGAAATCCAATCGCAAGAAGTCTGGAATACACCAGCCACTCCAATTAGGAACGAACTGCCGTTGAACTTGAATTGTCCAATTTCTCACACCTATTGATTTCGGATCGAGCCCAAAACTTGGGCACCATCATAATATGGTGGGAGGAGTCATTTGGTGAGTTTTGAGTGAAATCGAATCGCTAGAAGTATGGAAAACACCAACCACTCCAATTAGGAAAGAAATGCTGTTGAAATTGAATTGACCAATTTCTCACAACTATTGATTTCGGATCGAGCCCAAAACTTGGGCAACATCGTAATATGGTGGGAGGAGTCATTTGGTGAGTTTTGAGTGAAATCCAATTGCTAGAAGTATGGAATACACCAACCACTCCAATAAGGAACGAACTGCCGTTGAACTTGAATTGTCCAATTTGGAACACCTATTGATTTCGGATCGAGCCCAAAACTTTGGCAATATCATAATATGGTGGGAGGAGACATTTGGTGAGTTTTGAGTGAAATCCAATCGCTAGAAGTGTGGAATACACCAACCACTCCAATTAGGAACGAACTGCCGTTGAACTTGAATTTCCCAATTTGGAACACCTGTTGATTTCGGATCGAGCACAAAACTTGGGCAACATCATAATATGGTGGGCGGAGTCATTTGGTGAGTTTTCAGTGAAATCCAATCGCTAGAAGTATGGAATACACCAACCACTCCAATTAGGAACGAACTGCCGTTGAACTTGAATTGTCCAATTTCTCACACCTATTGATTTCGGATCGAGCCCAAAACTTGGGCAACATCATAATATGGTGGGAGGAGTCATTTGGTGAGTTTTGAGTGAAATCCAATCGCTAGAAGTGTGGAATACACCAACCACTCCAATTAGGTACGAACTGTCGTTGAACTTGAATTGTCCAATTTGGAACACCTATTGATTTCGGATCGAGCCCAAAACTTGGGCAACATCATAATATGGCTGGAGGAGTCATTTGGTTAGTTTTGAGTGAAATCCAATCGCTAGAAGTATGGAATACACCAACCACCCCAATTAGGAACGAACTGCCGTTGAACTTGAATTGTCCAATTTGGAACAACAATTGAATTCGGATCGAGCCCAAAACTTGGGCAACAACATAATATTGTCGGAGGAGTCATTTGGTGAGTTTTGAGTGAAATCCAATCGCTAGAAGTATGGAATACACCAATCACTCCAATTAGGAACGATCTGCCGTTGAACTTGAATTGTCCAATTTCTCACACCTATTGATTTCGGATCGAGCCCCAAACTTGGGCAACAGCATAATATGGTGGGAGGAGTGATTTGGTGAGTTTTGAGTGAAATCTAATCGCTAGAAGTCTGGAATACAGCAACCACTCCAATTAGGAACGAACTGCCGTTGAACTTGAATTGTCCAATTTCTCACACTTATTGATTTCGGATCAAGACCAAAACTTGGGCAACATCATAATATGGTGGGAGGAGTCATTTGGTGAGTTTTGCGGGAAATCCAATCGCTAGAAGTATGGAATACACCAACCACTCCAATTTGGAACGAACTGCCATTGAACTTGAATTGTCCAATTTCTCACACCTATTGATTTCGGATCGAGACCCAAACTTGGGCAACATCATAATATGGTGGAAGGAGTCATTTGGTGAGTTTTGAGTGAAATCCAATCGCTAGATTATGGAATACACCAACCCCTCCAATTAGTAACGAACTTCCGTTGAACTTGAATATTCTAATTTCTCACACCTATTGATTTCGGATCGAGCCCAAAACTTGGGCAACATCATAATATGGTGGAAGGAGTCATTTGGAGAGTTTTGAGTGAAATCGAATCGCTAGAAGTATGGAATACACCAACCACTCCAATTAGGAACGAACTGCCGTTGAACTTGAATTGTCCAATTTCTCACACCTATTGATTTCGGATCGATCCCAAAACTTGGGCAACATCATAAAATGGTGGGAGGAGTCATTTGGTGAGTTTTGAGTGAAATCCAATTGCTAGAAGTATGGAATACACCAACCACTCCCATTAGGAACGAACTGCCATTGAACTTGAATTGTCCAATTTCTCACTCCTATTGATTTCGGATCGTACCCCAAACTTGTGCAACATAATAATATGGTGGGAGGAGTCATTGGTGAGTTTTGAGTGAAATCCAATCGCTAGAAGTATGGAATACACCAACCACTCCAATTAGGAACGAACTGCCGTAGAACTTGAATTGTCCAATTTCTCACACCTATTGATTTCGGATCGAGCCCCAAACTTGGGCAACACCATAATGGTGGGAGTTGTCATTTGGTGAGTTTTGAGTGAAATCCAGTCGCTAGAAGTGTGGAATACACCAACTACTCCAATTAGGAACGAACTGCCGTTGAACTTGAATTTCCCAATTTGGAACACCTGTTGATTTCGGATCGAGCCCAAAACTTGGGCAACATCATAATATGGTGGGAGGAGTCATTTGGTGAGTTTTGAGTGAAATCCAATCGCTAGAAGTATGGAATACACCAACCACTCCAATTAGGAACGAACTGCCGTTGAACTTGAATTGTCCAATTTGAAACACCTATTGATTTCGGATCTAGCCCAAAACTTGGGCAACATCATAATATGGTGGGAGAAGTCATGTGGTGAGTTTTGAGTGAAATCCAATCGCTAGAAGTACGGAATACACCAACCACTCCAATTAGGAACGAACTGCCGTTGAACTTGAATTGTCCAATTTCTCACACCTATTGACTTCGGATCGAGCCCAAAACTTGGGCAACATCATAAAATGGTGGGAGGAATCATTTGGTTAGTTTTGAGTGAAATCCAATCGCTAGAAGTATGGAATACACCGACCACTCCAATTAGGAACGAACTGCCGTTGAACTTGAATTGTCCAATTTGAAACACCTATTGATTTCGGATCTAGCCCAAAACTTGGGCAACATCATAATATGGTGGGAGGAGTCATGTGGTGAGTTTTGAGTGAAATCCAATCGCTAGAAGTACGGAATACACCAACCACTCCAATTAGGAACGAACTGCCGTTCAACTTGAATTGTCCAATTTCTCACACCTATTGACTTCGGATCGAGCCCAAAACTTGGGCAACATCATAATATGGTGGGAGGAGTCATTTGGTTAGTTTTGAGTGAAATCCAATCACTAGAAGTACGGAATACACCAACCACTTCGATTAGGAACGAACTGCCGTTGAACTTGAATTGTCCAATTTCTCACACTTATTGACTTCGGATCAAGACCAAAACTTGGGCAACATCATAATATGGTGGGAGTAGTCATTTGGTGAGTTTTGAGTGAAATCCAATCGCTAGAAGTATGGAATACACCAATCACTCCAATTAGGAACGAACTGCCGTTGAACTTGAATTGTCCAATTTGAAACACCTATTGATTTCGGATCTTGCCCAAAACTTGGGCAACATCATAATATGGTGGGAGGAGTCATGTGGTGAGTTTTGAGTGAAATCCAATCGCTAGAAGTACGGAATACACCAACCACTCCAATTAGGAACGAACTGCCGTTGAACTTGAATTGTCCAATTTCTCACACCTATTGACTTCGGATCGAGCCCAACACTTGGGCAACATCATAAAATGGTGGGAGGAGTCATTTGGTTAGTTTTGAGTGAAATCCAATCGCTAGAAGTATGGAATACACCGACCACTCCAATTAGGAACGAACTGCCGTTGAACTTGAATTGTCCAATTTGGAACACCTATTGATTTCGGATCGAGCCCAAAACTTGGGTAACATCATAATATGGTGGGAGGAGTCATTTGGTGTGTTTTGAGTGAAATCCAATCGCTAGAAGTATGGAATACACCAACCAGTCCAACTAGGAACGAACTGCCGTTGAACTTGAATTGTCCAATTTGGAACACCTATTGATTTCGGATCGTGACCAAAACTTGGGCAACAACAAAATATGGTGGGAGGAGTCATTTGGTGAGTTTTGAGTGAAATCCAATCGCTAGAAGTATGGAATACACCAACCACTCCAATTAGGAACGAACTGCCGTTGAACTTGAATTGTCCAATTTCTCGCTCCTATTGATTTCAGATCGAGCCCAAAACTTGGGTAACATCATAATATGGTGGGAGGAGTCATTTGGTGAGTTTTGAGTGAAATCCAATCGCTAGAAGTATGGAATACACCAACCACTCCAACTAGGAACGAACTGCCGTTGAACTTGAATTGTCCAATTTGGAACACCTATTGATTTCAGATCGAGCCCAAAACTTGGGCAACATCAAAATATGGTGGGAGGAGTCATTTGGTGAGTTTTGAGTGAAATCCAATCGCTAGAAGTATGGAATACACCAACCACTCCAATTAGGAACGAACTGCCGTTGAACTTGAATTCTCCAATTTCTCACACCTATTGATTTCGGATCGAGCCCAAAACTTGGGCAACATCATAATATGGTGGGAGGAGTCATTTGGTTAGTTTTGAGTGAAATCCAATCGCTAGAAGTCTGGAATACACCGACCACTCCAATTAGGAACGAACTGCCGTTGAACTTGAATTGTCCAATTTGGAACACCTATTGATATCGGATCGAGCCCAAAACTTGGGCAACATCAAAATATGGTGGGAGGAGTCATTTGGTGAGTTTTGAGTGAAATCCAATCGCTAGAAGTATGGAATACACCAACCGCTCCAATTAGGAACGAACTGCCGTTGAACTTGAATAGTTCAATTTCTCAGACCCATTGATTTCGGATCGAGCCCAAAACTTGGGCAACATCATAATATGGTGGGAGGAGTCATTTGGATAGTTTTGAGTGAAATCGAATCGCTACAAGTATGGAATACACCAACCACTCCAATTAGGAACGAACTGCCGTTGAACTTGAATTGTCCAATTTGGAACACCTATTGATTTCGGATCTAGCCCAAAACTTGGGCAACATCATAATATGGTGGGAGGAGTCATGTGGTGAGTTTTGAGTGAAATCCAATCGCTAGAAGTATGGAATACACCAACCACTCCAGATAGGAACGAACTGCCGTTGAACTTGAATTGTCCAATTTCTCACACCTATTGACTTCGGATCGAGCCCAAAACTTGGGCAACATCATAATATGGTGGGAGGAGTCATTTGGTTAGTTTTGAGTGAAATCCAATCGCTAGAAGTATGGAATACACCGACCACTCCAATTAGGAACGAACTGCCGTTGAACTTGAATTGTCCAATTTGGAACACCTATTGATATCGGATCGAGCCCAAAACTTGGACAACATCATTATATGGTGGGAGGACTCATTTGGTTAGTTTTGAGTGAAATCCAATCGCTAGAAGTATGGAATACACCAACCACTCCAATTAGGAACGAACTGCCGTTGAACTTGAATTGTCCAATTTCTCACACCTATTGATTTCAGATCGAGCCCAAAACTTGGGCAACTTCATAATATGGTGGGAGGAGTCATTTGGTGAGGTTTGAGTGAAACCCAATCGCTAGACGTATGGAATACACCAACCACTCCAACTAGGAACGAACTGCCGTTGAACTTGAATTGTCCAATTTGCAACACCTATTGATTTCGGATCGAGCCCCAAACTTGGGCAACATCATAATATGGTGGAAGGAGTCATTTGGTGAGTTTTGAGTGAAATCCAATCGCTAGAAGTATGGAATACACCAACCACTCCAATTAGGAACGAACTGCCGTTGAACTTGAATTGTCCAATTTCTCACACCTATTGACTTCGGATCGAGCCCAAAACTTGGGCAACTTCATAATATGGTGGGAGGAGTCATTTGGTGAGTTTTGAGTGAAACCCAATCTTTAGCAGTACGGAATACACCAACCACTCCAGTTGGTAACGAACTGCCGTTGAACTTGAATTGTCCAATTTGGAACCCCTATTGATTTAGGATCGAGCCCAAAACTTGGGCAGCATCATAATATGGTGGGAGGAGTCATTTGGTGAGTTTTGAGTGAAATCCAATCGCTAGAAGTATGGAATACACCAACCACTCCAATTAGGAACGAATTGCCGTTGAACTTGAATAGTTCAATTTCTCAGACCTATTGATTTCAGATCGAGCCCAAAACTTGGGCAACAACATAATATGGTGGGAGGAGTCATTTGGTGAGTTTCGAGTGAAATCCAATCGCTAGACGTATGGAATACACCAACCACTCCAATTAGGAACGAACTGCCGTTGAACTTCAATTATCCAATTTCTCACACCTATTGATTTCGGATCGAGCCCAAAACTTGGGCAACTTCATAATATGGTGGGAGGAGTCATTTGGTGAGTTTTGAGTGAAACCCAATCTTTAGCAGTACGGAATACACCAACCACTACAGTTGGTAACGAACTGCCGTTGAACTTGAATTGTCCAATTTCGAACACCTATTGATTTAGGATCGAGCCCAAAACTTGGGCAACATCATAATATGGTGGGAGGAGTCATTTGGTGAGTTTTGAGTGAAATCCAATCGCTAGAAGTATGGAATACACCAACCACTCCAATTAGGAACGAACTGCCGTTGAACTTGAATTCTCCAATTTCTCACACCTATTGATTTCGGATCGAGCCCCAAACTTGGGCAACAACATAATACGGTGGGAGGAGTCATTTGGTGAGTTTTGAGTGAAATCCAATCGCTAGAAGTATGGAATACACCAACCACTCCAATTAGGAACGAACTGCCGTTGAACTTGAATTGTCCAATTTGGAACACTTATTGATTTCGGACCGAGCCCCAAACTTGGGCAACATCATATTATGGTGGGAGGAGTCATTTGGTTAGTTTTGAGTGGAATCCAATCGCTAGAAGTATGGAATACACCAACCACTCCAATTAGGAACGAACTGCCGTTGAACTTGAATAGTCCAATTTCTCAGATCTATTGATTTCAGATCGAGCCCAAACTTGGGCAACAACATAATATGGTGGGAGGAGTCATTTGGTGAGTTTTGATTGAAATCCAATCGCTAGACGTATGGAATACACCAACCACTCCAATTAGGAACGAACTGCCGTTGAACTTGAATTGTCCAATTTGCAACACCTATTGATTTCGGATCTAGCCCCAAACTTGGGCAACATCATAATATGGTGGAAGGAGTCATTTGGTGAGTTTTGAGTGAAATCCAATCGCTAGAAGTATGGAATACACCAACCACTCCAATTAGGAACGAACTGCCGTTGAACTTCAATTGTTCAATTTCTCAGACCTATTGATTTAAGATCGAGCCCAAAACTTGGGCAACATCAAAATATGGTGGGAGGAGTCATTTGGTGAGTTTTGAGTGAAATCCAATCGCTAGAAGTATGGAATACACCAACCACTCCAATTAGGAACGAACTGCCGTTGAACTTGAATTCTCCAATTTCTCACACCTATTGATTTCGGATCGAGCCCAAAACTTGGGCAACATCATAATATGGTGGGAGGAGTCATTTGGTTAGTTTTGAGTGAAATCCAATCGCTAGAAGTCTGGAATACACCGACCACTCCAATTAGGAACGAACTGCCGTTGAACTTGAATTGTCCAATTTGGAACACCTATTGATATCGGATCGAGCCCAAAACTTGGGCAACATCAAAATATGGTGGGAGGAGTCATTTGGTGAGTTTTGAGTGAAATCCAATCGCTAGAAGTATGGAATACACCAACCGCTCCAATTAGGAACGAACTGCCGTTGAACTTGAATAGTTCAATTTCTCAGACCCATTGATTTCGGATCGAGCCCAAAACTTGGGCAACATCATAATATGGTGGGAGGAGTCATTTGGATAGTTTTGAGTGAAATCGAATCGCTACGAGTATGGAATACACCAACCACTCCAATTAGGAACGAACTGCCGTTGAACTTGAATTGTCCAATTTGGAACACCTATTGATTTCGGATCTAGCCCAAAACTTGGGCAACATCATAATATGGTGGGAGGAGTCATGTGGTGAGTTTTGAGTGAAATCCAATCGCTAGAAGTATGGAATACACCAACCACTCCAGATAGGAACGAACTGCCGTTGAACTTGAATTGTCCAATTTCTCACACCTATTGACTTCGGATCGAGCCCAAAACTTGGGCAACATCATAATATGGTGGGAGGAGTCATTTGGTTAGTTTTGAGTGAAATCCAATCGCTAGAAGTAAGGAATACAACGACCACTCCAATTAGGAACGAACTGCCGTTGAACTTGAATTGTCCAATTTGGAACACCTATTGATATCGGATCGAGCCCAAAACTTGGACAACATCATTATATGGTGGGAGGACTCATTTGGTTAGTTTTGAGTGAAATCCAATCGCTAGAAGTATGGAATACACCAACCACTCCAATTAGGAACGAACTGCCGTTGAACTTGAATTGTCCAATTTCTCACACCTATTGATTTCGGATCGAGCCCAAAACTTGGGCAACTTCATAATATGGTGGGAGGAGTCATTTGGTGAGTTTTGAGTGAAACCCAATCGCTAGACGTATGGAATACACCAACCACTCCAATTAGGAACGAACTGCCGTTGAACTTGAATTGTCCAATTTGCAACACCTATTGATTTCGGATCGAGCCCCAAACTTGGGCAACATCATAATATGGTGGAAGGAGTCATTTGGTGAGTTTTGAGTGAAATCCAATCGCTAGAAGTATGGAATACACCAACCACTCCAATTAGGAACGAACTGCCGTTGAACTTGAATTGTCCAATTTCTCACACCTATTGATTTCGGATCGAGCCCAAAACTTGGGCAACTTCATAATATGGTGGGAGGAGTCAGTTGGTGAGTTTTGAGTGAAACCCAATCTTTAGCAGTACGGAATACACCAACCACTCCAGTTGGTAACGAACTGCCGTTGAACTTGAATTGTCCAATTTGGAACCCCTATTGATTTAGGATCGAGCCCAAAACTTGGGCAGCATCATAATATGGTGGGAGGAGTCATTTGGTGAGTTTTGAGTGAAATCCAATCGCTAGAAGTATGGAATACACCAACCACTCCAATTAGGAACGAATTGCCGTTGAACTTGAATAGTTCAATTTCTCAGACCTATTGATTTCAGATCGAGCCCAAAACTTGGGCAACAACATAATATGGTGGGAGGAGTCATTTGGTGAGTTTTGAGTGAAATCCAATCGCTAGACGTATGGAATACACCAACCACTCCAATTAGGAACGAACTGCCGTTGAACTTCAATTGTCCAATTTCTCACACCTATTGATTTCGGATCGAGCCCAAAACTTGGGCAACTTCATAATATGGTGGGAGGAGTCATTTGGTGAGTTTTGAGTGAAACCCAATCTTTAGCAGTACGGAATACACCAACCACTACAGTTGGTAACGAACTGCCGTTGAACTTGAATTGTCCAATTTGGAACACCTATTGATTTAGGATCGAGCCCAAAACTTGGGCAACATCATAATATGGTGGGAGGAGTCATTTGGTGAGTTTTGAGTGAAATCCAATCGCTAGAAGTATGGAATACACCAACCACTCCAATTAGGAACGAACTGCCGTTGAACTTGAATTCTCCAATTTCTCACACCTATTGATTTCGGATCGAGCCCCAAACTTGGGCAACAACATAATACGGTGGGAGGAGTCATTTGGTGAGTTTTGAGTGAAATCCAATCGCTAGAAGTATGGAATACACCAACCACTCCAATTAGGAACGAACTGCCGTTGAACTTGAATTGTCCAATTTGGAACACTTATTGATTTCGGACCGAGCCCCAAACTTGGGCAACATCATATTATGGTGGGAGGAGTCATTTGGTTAGTTTTGAGTGGAATCCAATCGCTAGAAGTATGGAATACACCGACCACTCCAATTAGGAACGAACTGCCGTTGAACTTGAATTGTCCAATTTGGAACACCTATTGATATCGGATCGAGCCCAAAACTTGGGCAACATCAAAATATGGTGGGAGGAGTCATTTGGTGAGTTTTGAGTGAAATCCAATCGCTAGAAGTATGGAATACACCAACCGCTCCAATTAGGAACGAACTGCCGTTGAACTTGAATAGTTCAATTTCTCAGACCCATTGATTTCGGATCGAGCCCAAAACTTGGGCAACATCATAATATGGTGGGAGGAGTCATTTGGATAGTTTTGAGTGAAATCGAATCGCTACGAGTATGGAATACACCAACCACTCCAATTAGGAACGAACTGCCGTTGAACTTGAATTGTCCAATTTGGAACACCTATTGATTTCGGATCTAGCCCAAAACTTGGGCAACATCATAATATGGTGGGAGGAGTCATGTGGTGAGTTTTGAGTGAAATCCAATCGCTAGAAGTATGGAATACACCAACCACTCCAGATAGGAACGAACTGCCGTTGAACTTGAATTGTCCAATTTCTCACACCTATTGACTTCGGATCGAGCCCAAAACTTGGGCAACATCATAATATGGTGGGAGGAGTCATTTGGTTAGTTTTGAGTGAAATCCAATCGCTAGAAGTATGGAATACACCGACCACTCCAATTAGGAACGAACTGCCGTTGAACTTGAATTGTCCAATTTGGAACACCTATTGATATCGGATCGAGCCCAAAACTTGGACAACATCATTATATGGTGGGAGGACTCATTTGGTTAGTTTTGAGTGAAATCCAATCGCTAGAAGTATGGAATACACCAACCACTCCAATTAGGAACGAACTGCCGTTGAACTTGAATTGTCCAATTTCTCACACCTATTGATTTCGGATCGAGCCCAAAACTTGGGCAACTTCATAATATGGTGGGAGGAGTCATTTGGTGAGTTTTGAGTGAAACCCAATCGCTAGACGTATGGAATACACCAACCACTCCAATTAGGAACGAACAGCCGTTGAACTTGAATTGTCCAATTTGCAACACCTATTGATTTCGGATCGAGCCCCAAACTTGGGCAACATCATAATATGGTGGAAGGAGTCATTTGGTGAGTTTTGAGTGAAATCCAATCGCTAGAAGTATGGAATACACCAACCACTCCAATTAGGAACGAACTGCCGTTGAACTTGAATTGTCCAATTTCTCACACCTATTGATTTCGGATCGAACCCAAAACTTGGGCAACTTCATAATATGGTGGGAGGAGTCATTTGGTGAGTTTTGAGTGAAACCCAATCTTTAGCAGTACGGAATACACCAACCACTCCAGTTGGTAACGAACTGCCGTTGAACTTGAATTGTCCAATTTGGAACCCCTATTGATTTAGGATCGAGCCCAAAACTTGGGCAGCATCATAATATGGTGGGAGGAGTCATTTGGAGAGTTTTGAGTGAAATCCAATCGCTAGAAGTATGGAATACACCAACCACTCCAATTAGGAACGAATTGCCGTTGAACTTGAATAGTTCAATTTCTCAGACCTATTGATTTCAGATCGAGCCCAAAACTTGGGCAACAACATAATATGGTGGGAGGAGTCATTTGGTGAGTTTTGAGTGAAATCCAATCGCTAGAAGTATGGAATACACCAACCACTCCAATTAGGAACGAATTGCCGTTGAACTTGAATAGTTCAATTTCTCAGACCTATTGATTTCAGATCGAGCCCAAAACTTGGGCAACATCATAATATGGTGGGAGGAGTCATTTGGTTAGTTTTGAGTGAAATCCAATCGCTAGAAGTATGGAATACACCGACCACTCCAATTAGGAACGAACTGCCGTTGAACTTCAATTGTCCAATTTGGAACACCTATTGATTTCGGATCGAGCCCAAAACTTGGACAACATCATTATATGGTGGGAGGACTCATTTGGTTAGTTTTGAGTGAAATCCAATCGCTAGAAGTATGGAATACACCAACCACTCCAATTAGGAACGAACTGCCGTTGAACTTGAATTGTCCAATTTCTCACACCTATTGATTTCGGATCGAGCCCAAAACTTGGGCAACTTCATAATATGGTGGGAGGAGTCATTTGGTGAGTTTTGAGTGAAACCCAATCGCTAGACGTATGGAATACACCAACCACTCCAATTAGGAACGAACTGCCGTTGAACTTGAATTGTCCAATTTGCAACACCTATTGATTTCGGATCGAGCCCCAAACTTGGGCAACATCATAATATGGTGGAAGGAGTCATTTGGTGAGTTTTGAGTGAAATCCAATCGCTAGAAGTATGGAATACACCAACCACTCCAATTAGGAACGAACTGCCGTTGAACTTGAATTGTCCAATTTCTCACACCTATTGATTTCGGATCGAGCCCAAAACTTGGGCAACTTCATAATATGGTGGGAGGAGTCATTTGGTGAGTTTTGAGTGAAACCAAATCTTTAGCAGTACGGAATACACCAACCACTCCAGTTGGTAACGAACTGCCGTTGAACTTGAATTGTCCAATTTGGAACCCCTATTGATTTAGGATCGAGCCCAAAACTTGGGCAGCATCATAATATGGTGGGAGGAGTCATTTGGTGAGTTTTGAGTGAAATCCAATCGCTAGAAGTATGGAATACACCAACCACTCCAATTAGGAACGAATTGCCGTTGAACTTGAATAGTTCAATTTCTCAGACCTATTGATTTCAGATCGAGCCCAAAACTTGGGCAACAACATAATATGGTGGGAGGAGTCATTTGGTGAGTTTTGAGTGAAATCCAATCGCTAGACGTATGGAATACACCAACCACTCCAATTAGGAACGAACTGCCGTTGAACTTCAATTGTCCAATTTCTCACACCTATTGATTTCGGATCGAGCCCAAAACTTGGGCAACTTCATAATATGGTGGGAGGAGTCATTTGGTGAGTTTTGAGTGAAACCCAATCTTTAGCAGTACGGAATACACCAACCACTACAGTTGGTAACGAACTGCCGTTGAACTTGAATTGTCCAATTTGGAACACCTATTGATTTAGGATCGAGCCCAAAACTTGGGCAACATCATAATATGGTGGGAGGAGTCATTTGGTGAGTTTTGAGTGAAATCCAATCGCTAGAAGTATGGAATACACCAACCACTCCAATTAGGAACGAACTGCCGTTAAACTTGAATTCTCCAATTTCTCACACCTATTGATTTCGGATCGAGCCCCAAACTTGGGCAACAACATAATACGGTGGGAGGAGTCATTTGGTGAGTTTTGAGTGAAATCCAATCGCTAGAAGTATGGAATACACCAACCACTCCAATTAGGAACGAACTGCCGTTGAACTTGAATTGTCCAATTTGGAACACTTATTGATTTCGGACCGAGCCCCAAACTTGGGCAACATCATATTATGGTGGGAGGAGTCATTTGGTTAGTTTTGAGTGGAATCCAATCGCTAGAAGTATGGAATACACCAACCACTCCAATTAGGAACGAACTGCCGTTGAACTTGAATAGTCCAATTTCTCAGATCTATTGATTTCAGATCGAGCCCAAACTTGGGCAACAACATAATATGGTGGGAGGAGTCATTTGGTGAGTTTTGATTGAAATCCAATCGCTAGACGTATGGAATACACCAACCACTCCAATTAGGAACGAACTGCCGTTGAACTTGAATTGTCCAATTTGCAACACCTATTGGTTTCGGATCGAGCCCCAAACTTGGGCAACATCATAATATGGTGGAAGGAGTCATTTGGTGAGTTTTGAGTGAAATCCAATCGCTAGAAGTATGGAATACACCAACCACTCCAATTAGGAACGAACTGCCGTTGAACTTCAATTGTCCAATTTCTCAGACCTATTGATTTAAGATCGAGCCCAAAACTTGGGCAACATCATAATATGGTGGGAGGAGTCATTTGGTGAGTTTTGAGTGAAATCCAATCGCTAGACGTATGGAATACACCAACCACTCCAATTAGGAACGAACTGTCGTTGAACTTGAATTCTCCAATTTCGCACACCTATTAATTTCGGATCGAGCCCCAAACTTGGGCAACAACATAATATGGTGGGAGGAGTCATTTGGTGAGTTTTGAGTGAAATCCAATCGCTAGAAGTATGGAATACACCAACCACTCCAATTAGGAACGAACTGCCGTTGAACTTGAATAGTCCAATTTCTCAGACCTATTGATTTCAGATCGAGCCCAAACTTGGGCAACAACATAATATGGTGGGAGGAGTCATTTGGTGAGTTTTGATTGAAATCCAATCGCTAGACGTATGGAATATGTTAAGCTCATAATTTCATACATATACATGCCCTATTTACTTACTTCTTTTGCTTAGTTTCCTAGATTTCTAAGTGATTTGCCTCCCTTTGTGTGTTTTGTAGGCCAATGGAGCAAGAGAGCATAATTCATGCAATTCAAGCATGTTAAGGCCTAATTTGGATGAAGGAAAGAAGAGCTTAATGACAAACTCATTTTGGCTACAGCCCCCTGCCAGTCCAGTTCCGTAGGTCACATTACAAGCTTTGTTTCAGCAACCTACACAGCTCGGATGAGGCAGCATTCTTCATGAACATTGTTCCAATGGGTGTGTACTATAACATATCCAAATTTCAGCCCCATTGGATAAATATGGAGTCTGTTACCTAGCAAACACAGAGCCATGCTCAGGATGGATTTTATCAGCGCGCAAAATGAGTTAGCAATTTGTTTTGGCCTTAACTTCCTCCTCCGACCTTGGATTGGCCCAAATGATATATGGCTGGAAAGAAGACATTCCGAACTTCAATTTCAAGTGCTTAAAGTCCTAATTTGATTAAGAGAAGCCCAAGTTGTAAGCCCTTGAAGTTGCTGGTCATGCTGACCTCAGCATGTGCTGGTTGGATGCTTGGTCATGGTGAGCTAGGTATGAGCTATCATTTCTGGTTGGAAGCTTGGTCATGGTGACATGAAGATGAGCTAGGGCTGCTGGTGGGATCTATTGGTGAAGTGCATCAACCAATTCAAGAATTTCTAATACAAGTGCATCAACCAATTCAAATTTTCTAATACAAGTGCATCAACCATTTCAAATTTTATAAAACAAGTGTTGTATGCATTAGCCATATTGAATTCAGATTTTTCACTTCCTTAGGCCTATAAATAGGGAGGTTCTCTAAGCTTGTAAACACACCCCAAGGGGGGGAGCTCTCAAACACTTCTCTAGAGCTCCCTTCCCTTCTCTCCCTCAAATTCTCTTAATTTTGCTTTCTAGTTCTCAATTCTAGCTTTCCTTTTGCTTCTTAGTTGTAATTTATTTTTCTTTGTAATGTAAATTCTTTTCTTAAGTTTTCAAGTTGAATTAGTTTCCAAGTTTCAATTATGGTTTTTGTTCTTATTCATTATGCTTATAAGTTAATATGCTAGTTTGAATGATTGATCACCATTTAGGCTTGCATGTTAGCTATCTTGGTTTGAATTAAGAGTAGACACCATGCTTTAATTCGAATTGAACTATGAATAGGAAGAGTATGTATGGACATTCGACAACAGGGATTAGATACATGCTTGGTTGTTTAAATTGTTCTTCTATGCTTAATGGGTTCCTAATGCTTAATTTTAGGTTAGACAACAAATGATCAAATTAGGGAATTAGGAACACAAGGTTATGACCACACACCATGGCTTAATCATACTTTAGCTAGAATCAATCCATTAATCTAATTGAACTTGGGAACTTATTTGCTTGAGTTATTTCTTTTTTTTTCTTGTTGTATTTATTTCCTTTCTTTTTCATTTCTGTTTTGTGTAGGGAAAATGAATTGGATCATTCAATCACCAATCCTCGTGGGATCGACCTCGCACTTACATACGCTATACTACCGAACGGCTCGTGCACTTGCGAGTATCACAAGTTGAGGATGCAACTGAATCCATTTTGGTGCAGCTGTATCGACACAACAAGTTTTTGGCGCCGTTGCCGGGGATTGGCAACATAGTTTGGTTCTATTTCTTTTCCCTACTTGTTTTATTTTTATTTTTCATTTTCATGTTCTTCTAAACAATTTCAAGTTTTAAAGTTAATGATGTTAATGGACCAGTTGTGTTTGTAGTCCAACAGAAAAGGACAATTGTCCAACAAGCAAGAGAACTGGGTTTAAGTCCCAGCTTACACAACCCATTGATGCTTGTTGCTTTGAAGCATGGAATTGGATGTGTGTTGATATTCCTTTTCAATTTAGTTTTTATTTCCTAATCCTTTTAATTCCATTTCAAGTTTGTGTGTTTGTTTTAGAAATTTATGACAGGTTAATAAAGAGGGAGAAAGAAGGCAATTTCAAAGATAGGAAGTGTGGAGTAGTGGGAGAAGTCGCGACCTCCAAATGCATCACGCTCGACCTAATCGCTTCAAGGGGAAGTATTTCGATCCTTTCTCTTTACTTGTTTTGTTTTTATTTTAGTAATTTTAAGTTTATGTTTCTTTTATATAAAAAAAAAATTTAAAAATTTAAAAAGATTTTTCATATGAGCTGACTTATGGTAACTCCAGTGAGCACTTCCGTCAATACAGTGTCTAGGAGTTCTTTAGGCGACACCTTCGGTGTCTAAGAAGTTTGGGTTTTAAGCGGGACCATTGTGACCCCTCCAACCTTCCCGGATCCCCTGGCTGTGTTTTCTGAGGCCCTTAACTGGTCATCCGTGAGTTGCTTATATATTCATTTTTATTTTATTTTTCTTTCTAAACCTTCTTCTTAACTTTTCCCCTTATCATTTACATGTTCTCAATCATCTTTACTTTGCTTTAACATTGAGGACAATGTTTCATTTAAGTTTGGGGGTGCTGGAAAGTTTTTAGCTTTTGTGTTTGTGTCTGAAAACGTAGGCTTCTTCATTGCTACAATTTTTTTTTTCTGCTACTGTTTTGAATGTTTGGTCCGCGTTGTGTTCTTCATTTGTTCATGCTGAATCCAACGACATAAAGAACGTTAAATTTGACCAAGTGGTTTGAAAGTTACATGTCAAAACAGATTATATGTTGAAATTGTGCAAAACAGCAATTTGAAACCTCTCGTTTTTCTTTTCTGTTTCTTTTCTTTGAGTCATTTTCAGTTTTCCTTCCCACACCAATGATAAATCTTGAGTCTAACTTCTAATATGGCTCTTAGGAATTTGATAAGCATTGTGTTAGGTCTGAATCTTATTCTTTTGCTAGCTAAGTCTCACATAATTATGCTTGAGCTTTCTATGCACTTTAGCCATGATTATACAACTCTTGCATGTCGTACCCAATTGTATGCATTTTTGCTTGTGTGATTCACTGGAATGTCAAGTTTATAACTAAGATATGATTTAGGCCATCTTTGTTAAGCCTCTTTCTTTTTCCTCCATCAACCCATACAATACATATTCCATTGTAAACCCTTTTGTGCCCAAACACTTAGCCATTTTTTTTCTATCACCTTATCATCCATTAAACATCCTACCATCTAGGGGACATGTAGAGTATGATTGTATTTGAGATTGTAATGTATTCAAGGCAATAAATGAGCTATAAAAAAAAAATCAAAAGAAAAAGAGAAAAGAAGTGTGGCCAATGTAGTCACGACCCTAGGGTGATATAAGGAGAAATCAAGGTGATCTAGGGTAAAGAGCCGCAAAATTGGGCCAAATATTATACAAAGTGTGTAAATGTCAAAATCAAATTGTGAAGTGATTCAATTGCAAAATCTGGTGTTGTGAGCTTTTCAATATTTGTGTCTTACATTTCAAATGTCAATGATCTTGTTTACATGATATGCTCTACTTTGTTCCTTAGACTTTGTGTTCCAATATCCATTCATTTTCTAACCATTACATTACATCCATGAGTAAAGTCCTATTGATTTTGGTTTAGCTTGGTAAACTTGTGTTCATTCTTGCAAGAATTTATATCATTCTTTGAAAAGCATGAGTTGTATCTTCATGGCTATTTCACACACACACCTTAAGCATGATTTTTGTGAGATTGTGGTGGCACTTGAATAATGTTTAGAACTTCCTTAGTGCTTGTTTTGTTCCTTGTTGAGCCATGTCTATGAAATTTAACATTTTTGTCCGGTTGGAAGGTTAACGTTTTTTTTTTTTTTTTTTTTTTTGTTTTTTTGTTTTTTTTGTTTTTTTTGTTTTGTTTTGTTTTGCTTAAGGACTAACAAATCTATTAAGTGAAATCCAACCACAACAATTAGGAACGAACAATTAGGAACGAACTGCCGTTGAACTCGAATTGTCCAATTTGGAACACCTATCGATTTCGGATCGAGCCCAAAACTTGGGCAACATCATAATATGGTGGGAGGAGTCATTTGGTGAGTTTTGAGTGAAATCCAATCACTAGAAGTATGGAATACACCAACCACTCCTATTAGGAACGAACTGCCGTTGAACTTGAATTGTCCAATTTCTCACACCTATTGATTTCGGACCGAGCCCCAAACTTGGGCAACATCATAATATGGTGGGAGGAGTCATTTGGTGTGTTTTGAGTGAAATCCAATCGCTAGAAGGATGGAATACACCAACCACTCCCATATGGAACGAACTGCCGTTGAACTTGAATTGTCCAATTTCTCACACCTATTTATTTCGGATCAAACCCAAAACTTGGGAAACATCATAATATGGTGGGAGGAGTCATTTGGTGAGTTTTGAGTGAAATCCAATCGCTAGAAGTATGGAATACCCCAACCACTCCCATTAGGAACGAACTGTCGTTGAACTTGAATTGCCCAATTTCTCACTCCTATTGATTTCGGATCGTGCACCAAACTTGGGCAACATCATAATATGGTGGGAGGAGACATTTGGTGAGTTTTGAGTGAAATCCAATCGCTAGAAGTATGGAATACCCCAACCACTCCCATTAGGAACGAACTGTCGTTGAACTTGAATTGCCCAATTTCTCACTCCTATTGATTTCGGATCGTGCACCAAACTTGGGCAACATCATAATATGGTGGGAGGAGTCATTTGGTGAGTTTTCAGTGAAATCCAATCGCTAGAAGTATGGAATACACCAACCACTCCAATTAGGAACGAACTTCCGTTGAACTTGAATTGTCCAATTTGGAACACCTATTGATTTCGGATCGAGCCCAAAACTTGGGCAACATCATAATATGGTGGGAGGAGTCATTTGGTGAGTTTTGAGTGAAATCCAATCGCTAGAAGTATGGAATACACCAACCACCCCAATTAGGAACGAACTGCCGTTGAACTTGAATTGTCCAATTTCTCACACCTATTGATTTAGGACCGGGCCCCAAACTTGGGGCAACATCATAATATGGTGGCAGGAGTCATTTGGTGAGTTTTGAGTGAAATCCAATCGCTAGAAGTATGGAATACACCAACCACTCCAATTAGGAACGAACTGCCGTTGAACTCGAATTGTCCAATTTGGAACACCTATCGATTTCGGATCGAGCCCAAAACTTGGGCAACATCATAATATGGTGGGAGGAGTCATTTGGTGAGTTTTGAATGAAATCCAATCACTAGAAGTATGGAATACACCAACCACTCCTATTAGGAACGAACTGCCGTTGAACTTGAATTGTCCAATTTCTCACACCTATTGATTTCGGACCGAGCCCCAAACTTGGGCAACATCATAATATGGTGGGAGGAGTCATTTGGTGAGTTTTGAGTGAAATCCAATCGCTAGAAGGATGGAATACAACAACCACTCCCATATGGAACGAACTGCCGTTGAACTTGAATTGTCCAATTTCTCACACCTATTTATTTCGGATCAAACCCAAAACTTGGGAAACATCATAATATGGTGGGAGGAGTCATTTGGTGAGTTTTGAGTGAAATCCAATCGCTAGAAGTATGGAATACCCCAACCACTCCCATTAGGAACGAACTGTCGTTGAACTTGAATTGCCCAATTTCTCACTCCTATTGATTTCGGATCGTGCACCAAACTTGGGCAACATCATAATATGGTGGGAGGAGTCATTTGGTGAGTTTTGAGTGAAATCCAATCGCTAGAAGTATGGAATACCCCAACCACTCCCATTAGGAACGAACTGTCGTTGAACTTGAATTGCCCAATTTCTCACTCCTATTGATTTCGGATCGTGCACCAAACTTGGGCAACATCATATTATGGTGGGAGGAGTCATTTGGTTAGTTTTGAGTGGAATCCAATCGCTAGAAGTGTGGAATACACCAACCACTCCCATTAGGAATGAACTGTCGTTGAACTTGATTTGTCCAATTTGGAACACGTATTGATTTCGGATCGAGCCCAAAACTTGGGCAACATCATAATATAGTGGGAGGACTCATTTTTTGTGTTTTGAGTGAAATCCAATCGCTAGACGTATGGAATACACCAACCACTCCAATTAGGAACGAACTGTCGTTGAAATTGAATTGACCAATTTCTCACACCTATTGATTTCGGATCGAGCCCAAAACTTGGGCAACATCATAATATGGTGGGAGGAGTCATTTGGTGAGTTTTGAGTGAAATCCAATCGCTAGAAGGATGGAATACACCAATCACTCCCATATGGAACGAACTGCCGTTGAACTTGAATTGTCCAATTTCTCACACCTATTTATTTCGGATCAAACCCAAAACTTGGGAAACATCATAATATGGTGGGAGGAGTCATTTGGCGAGTTTTGAGTGAAATCCAATCGCTAGAAGTATGGAATACACCAACCACTCCAATTAGGAACGAACTTCCGTTGAACTTGAATTGTCCAATTTGGAACACCTATTGATTTCGGATCGAGCCCAAAACTTGGGCAACATCATAATATGGTGGGAGGAGTCATTTGGTGAGTTTTGAGTGAAATCCAATCGCTAGAAGTATGGAATACACCAACCACTCCAATTAGGAACGAACTGCCGTTGAACTTGAATTGTCCAATTTCTCACACCTATTGATTTAGGACCGGGCCCCAAACTTGGGGCAACATCATAATATGGTGGCAGGAGTTATTTGGTGAGTTTTGAGTGAAATCCAATCGCTAGAAGTATGGAATACACCAACCACTCCAATTAGGAACAAACTGCCGTTGAACTTGAATTGTCCAATTTGGAACACCTATTGATTTCGGATCAAACCCAAAACTTGGGCAAAATCATAATATGGTGGGAGGAGTCATTTGGTGAGTTTTGACTGAGATCCAATCGCTAGAAGTTTGGAATACACCAACCACTCCCATTAGGAACGAACTGCCGTTGAACTTGAATTGTCCAATTTCTCACACCTATTGATTTCGGATCGAACCCCAAACTTGTGCAACATCATAATATGGTGGGAGGAGTCATTTGGTGAGTTTTGAGTGAAATCCAATCGCTAGAAGTATGGAATACACCAACCACTCCAATTAGGAACGAACTGCCATTGAACTTGAATTGTCCAATTTCTCACACCTATTGATTTCGGATCGAGCCCCAAACTTGGGCAACATTATTATATGGTGGGAGGAGTCATTTGGTGAGTTTTGAGTGAAATCCAATCGCTAGAAGTATGGAATACACCAACCACTCCCATTAGGAACGAACTGCCGTTGAACTTGAATTGTCCAATTTCTCACACCTATTGATTTCAGACCGAGCCCCAAACTTGGGCAACATCATAATTTGGTGGGAGGAGTCATTTGGTGAGTTTTGAGTGAAATCCAATCGCTAGAAGTATGGAATACACCAACCACTCCCATTAGGAACGAACTGCCGTTGAATTTGAATTGTCCAATTTCTCGCACCTATTGATTTCGGATCAAACCCAAAACTTGGGCAAAATCATAATATGGTGGGAGGAGTCATTTGGTGAGTTTTGACTGAGATCCAATCGCTAGAAGTTTGGAATACACCAACCACTCCCATTAGGAACGAACTGCCGTTGAACTTGAATTGTCCAATTTCTCACACCTATTGATTTCGGATCGAACCCCAAACTTGTGCAACATCATAATATGGTGGGAGGAGTCATTTGGTGAGTTTTGAGTGAAATCCAATCGCTAGAAGTATGTGATCGGTTCATAATTGTATATCATTTTGTACCCTTCTAGCTTATGAATTGGTTATGTTTTTTAGTTAAACTTGTGCTTTTAATCTTTCTTGTGTTTATCTTTCAGTTCATTGAGTTTTAGGTAACAATGATGGCTTTGGATAGGAAATGATGCAATCCATGCATGATAGGGCCTGATTTGGGTGAATGGAAGAAGGTCTTAAAGACAAACTAATTTTGGCTACAGCCCATTTCCAGCCCAGTTTTGTAGGTCAACTTCTTGGCCTTGGATCAGCATTCTCTGGGGCTCGGATGAGGTGAAGATCTTCATGAAACTTGTTCCAATGGGTGTCTACTACAACATATCTAAATTGCATCCCAATTGAACATATCTGGAGTCCTCAGCCCATCCAACACTGAACCCTGCTCAGGAGGATTTGCAGCTGCCAGCTTTGTCATGTGCCTCCATGTGCCTCCTTTTAGCCATGTGCCTCACCCCAGCTATAACTGACTTTGCACCCAGCATAATGAGTGAAGTGGGGAGGCGTTCCAGCTATGAAATTCTAAAGGAGCAAGTTGGTACATGCTGGAGCTATTATTGAGAAAGCATGTGCATGCATGGGAAGCAAAGAGAAAGGAGAGAGGGAAGAATGAGGAATGATGAGAGGCATTTTGCTTCAGCCTTTGAACATGGGAATTGAATTGGCAGATCACTTTGGAGCTAGAAATCAGGTTTTAATTGAAAGAGGAAGCATGTGCATGCATGTGAATCAAAAAGGAAAGAAAAGATGAAATGAAGTCAATTCCAGTCTCTGTTCGGCTGCCAACTTGCAAGGGCCAAAACACACACTTCTACTGGTCCGATGGAAATACTTTCTTCATAGAAGTTGTTCCAATGGGTGTCTAGTATAACATATCCAAATTTGAGCCCCATGGGATACGTTTTGAAACCTCTGGCCTTCCTACACCAATACTGGTTCAGAAAACTCGTTTTTCAGCAACCAAAAGGCAACCACATGGGTTGGCAGCAAAGGGCAGCCACATCTGACCACCTTTGAACCCATGTGATGAAAGCTTGAGGTGCAGCAAAAGATGAAGGATGGTGTGGGAATTCATCATGTTGTTCCTCCCTCTTAGCCCTATAAATAGAGAAGCCTTCAAGCTTCAAAACACACCCCAAGGGGGGGAGCTCTCAAACACTTCTCTAGAGCTCCCTTCCCTTCTCTCCCTCAAATTCTCTTAGTTTCCTTTCAAGTTGTCAATTGTTGTAACAAAATGAGTTTACTAAATTTTCCTTCAAGTTTTCTTAGTTCCACTTTACTTTTATTTGTAATGTACATTCTTTCTTAAGTATTCAAGTTTAATTAGTTTCCAAGTTTCAATTATGATTTTTGTTCTTATTCATTATGCTTATAAGTTAATATGCTAGTTTGAATGATTGATAACCATTTAGGCTTGCATGTTAGCTATCTTGGTTTGAATTAAGAGTAGACACCATGCTTTAATTCGAATTGAACTATGAATAGGAAGAGTATGTATGGACATTCGACAACAGGGATTAGATACATGCTTGGTTGTTTAAATTGTTCTTCTATACTTAATGGGTTCCTAATGCTTAGTTTTAGGTTAGACAACAAATGATCAAATTAGGGAATTAGGAACACAAGGTTATGACCAAACACCATGGCTTAATCATACTTTAGCTAGAATCAATCCGTTAATCTAATTGAACTTGGGAACTTATTTGCTTGAGTTATTTCTTTTTTTTCTTGTTTTATTTATTTTCTTTTTCAATTCTATTTTGTGTAGGGGAAACAAATTGGATCATTCAATCACCAATCCTCGAGGGATCGACCTCGCACTTACATATGCTATACTACCGAACGGCTCGTGCACTTGCGAGTATCACAAGTTGAGGATGCAGATGAATCCATTTTGGTGCAGCTGAATCGACGCAACAGTATGGAATACACCAACCACTCCAATTAGGAACGAACTGCCGTTGAACTTGAATTGTCCAATTTGGAACACCTATTGATTTCGGATCGAGCCAAAAACTTGGACAACATCATAATATGATGGGAGGAGTCATTTGGTGTGTTTTGAGTGAAATCCAATCGCTAGAATAATGGAATAAACCAACCATTCCAATTAGGAACGAACTGCCGTTGAACTTGGATTGTCCAATTTCTTACACCTATTGATTTCGGATCGAGCCCAAAACTCGGGCAACATCATAATATGGTGGGAGGAGATATTTGGTGTGTTTTGAGTGAAATCCAATCGCTAGAACTATGAATTACCCCAAACCCTCCAATTTGGAACGAACTTCCTTTGAACTTGAATTGTCCAATTTCTTACAACTATTGATTTCGGATCGAGCCCAAAACGTGGGCAACATCATAATATGATGGGAGGAGTCATTTAGTGAGTTTTGAGTGAAATCCAATCGCTAGACGTATGGAATACACCAACCACTCCAATTAGGAACGAACTGTCGTTGAAATTGAATTGATCAATTTCTCACACCTATTGATTTCGGATTGGTCCCAAAACATGGGCAACATCATAATATGGTGAGAGGAGTCATTTGGTGAGTTTTGAGTGAAATCCAATCGCTAGAAGTATGGAATACACCAACCACTCCAATTAGGAACGAACTGACGTTGAACTTGAATTGTACAATTTGGAACACCTATTGATTTCGGATCGAGCCCCAAACTTGGGCAACATCATAATACGGTGGGAAGAGTCATTTGGTGAGTTTTGAGTGAAATCCAATCGCTAGAAGTATGGAAAACACCAACCACTCCAATTAGGAACGAACTGCCGTTGAACTTGAATTGTCCAATTTGGAACTCCTATTGATTTCAGATCGAGCCCAAAACTTGGGCAACATCATAATATCGTGGGAGGAGTCATTTGGTGAGTTTTGAGTGAAATCCAATCGCTAGACGTATGGAATACACCAACCACTCCAATTAGGAACGAACTGTCGTTGAAATTGAATTGACCAATTTCTCACACCTATTGATTTCGGATCGAGCCCAAAACATGGGCAACATCATAATATGGTGGGAGGAGTCATTTGGTGAGTTTTGAGTGAAATATAATCGCTAGAAGTATGGAATACACCAACCACACCAGTTAGGAAGGACTGCCGTTGAACTTGAATTGTCCATTTTGGAACACCTATAGATTTCGGATCGAGCCCAAAACTTGGGCAAGATCATAATATGGTGGGAGGAGTCATTTCGTGAGTTTTGAGTGAAATCCAATCTTTAGAAGTATGGAATACAGCAACCACTCGAATTAGGAACGAACTGCCGTTGAACTTGAATTGTCCAATTTCTCACACCTATTGATTTCGGATCGAGCCCCAAACTTGGGCAACATCATAATATGGTGGGAAGAGTCATTTGGCGAGTTTTGAGTGAAATCCAATCGCTAGAAGTATGGAATACAAAAACCACTCCAGTTAGAAACGAACTGCCGTTGAACTTGAATTGTCCAATTTGGAACACCTATTGATTTCGGATCGAGCCCAAAACTTGGGCAACATCATAATATGGTGGGAGGAGTCATTTGGTGAGTTTTGAGTGAAATCCAGTCGCTAGAAGTATGGAATACACCAACCACTCCAATTAGTTACGAACTGCCGTTGAACTTGAATTGTCCATTTTGGAACACCTATTGATTTCGGATCGAGCCCAAAACTTGGGCAAGATCATAATATGGTGGGAGGAGTCATTTCGTGAGTTTTGAGTGAAATCCAATCTTTAGAAGTATGGAATACAGCAACCACTCGAATTAGGAACGAACTGCCGTTGAACTTGAATTGTCCAATTTCTCACACCTATTGATTTCGGATTGAGCCCCAAACTTGGGCAACATCATAATATGGTGGGAAGAGTCATTTGGCGAGTTTTGAGGGAAATCCAATCGCTAGAAGTATGGAATACACCAACCACTCCAGTTAGGAATGAACTGCCGTTGAACTTGAATTGTCCAATTGGGAACACCTATTGATTTCGGATCGAGCCCGAAACTTGGGCAACATCATAATATGGTGGGAGGAGTCATTTGGTGGGTTTTGAGTGAAATCCAATCGCTAGAAGTATGGAATACACCAACCACTCCGATTAGGAACGAACTGCCGTTGAACTTGAATTGTCCAATTTGGAACACCTATTGATTTCGGATCGAGCCCAAAACTTGGGCAACAGCATAATATGGTGGGAGGAGTCATTTGGTTAGTTTTGAGTGAAATCCAATCGCTAGAAGTACGGAATACACCAACCACTCCAATTAGGAACGAACTGCCGTTGAACTTGAATTGACCAATTTCTCACACCTATTTATTTCGGATCGAGCCCGAAACCTGGGCAACATCATAATATGGTGGGAGGAGTCATTTGGTGAGTTTTGAGTGAAATCCAATCGCTAGAAGTATGGAATACACCAAGCACTCCAATTGGGAACGAACTGCCGTTGAACTTGAATTGTCCAATTTGGAACTCCTATTGATTTTGGATCGAGACCAAAACTTGGGCAACATCATAATATGGTGAGAGGAGTCATTTGGTGAGTTTTGAGTGAAATCCAATCGCTAGAAGTATGGAATACACCAACCACTCCAATTAGGAACGAACTGACGTTGAACTTGAATTGTACAATTTGGAACACCTATTGATTTCGGATCGAGCCCCAAAGTTGGGCAACATCATAATACGGTGGGAAGAGTCATTTGGTGAGTTTTGAGTGAAATCCAATCGCTAGAAGTATGGAAAACCCCAACCACTCCAATTAGGAACGAACAGCCGTTGAACTTGAATTGTCCAATTTGGAACACCTATTGATTTCGGATCGAGCCCAAAACTTGGGCAACATCATAATATGGTGGGAGGAGTCATTTGGTGAGTTTTGAGTGAAATCCAGTCGCTAGAAGTATGGAATACACCAACCACTCCAATTAGTTACGAACTGCCGTTGAACTTGAATTGTCCATTTTGGAACACCTATTGATTTCGGATCGAGCCCAAAACTTGGGCAAGATTATAATATGGTGGGAGGAGTCATTTCGTGAGTTTTGAGTGAAATCCAATCTTTAGAAGTATGGAATACAGCAACCACTCGAATTAGGAACGAACTGCCGTTGAACTTGAATTGTCCAATTTCTCACACCTATTGATTTCGGATTGAGCCCCAAACTTGGGCAACATCATAATATGGTGGGAAGAGTCATTTGGCGAGTTTTGAGGGAAATCCAATCGCTAGAAGTATGGAATACACCAACCACTCCAGTTAGGAATGAACTGCCGTTGAACTTGAATTGTCCAATTGGGAACGCCTATTGATTTCGGATCGAGCCCGAAACTTGGGCAACATCATAATATGGTGGGAGGAGTCATTTAGTGGGTTTTGAGTGAAATCCAATCGCTAGAAGTATGGAATACACCAACCACTCCGATTAGGAACGAACTGCCGTTGAACTTGAATTGTCCAATTTGGAACACCTATTGATTTCGGATCGAGCCCAAAACTTGGGCAACAGCATAATATGGTGGGAGGAGTCATTTGGTTAGTTTTGAGTGAAATCCAATCGCTAGAAGTACGGAATACACCAACCACTCCAATTAGGAACGAACTGCCGTTGAACTTGAATTGACCAATTTCTCACACCTATTTATTTCGGATCGAGCCCGAAACCTGGGCAACATCATAATATGGTGGGAGGAGTCATTTGGTGAGTTTTGAGTGAAATCCAATCGCTAGAAGTATGGAATACACCAAGCACTCCAATTGGGAACGAACTGCCGTTGAACTTGAATTGTCCAATTTGGAACTCCTATTGATTTTGGATCGAGACCAAAACTTGGGCAACATCATAATATGGTGAGAGGAGTCATTTGGTGAGTTTTGAGTGAAATCCAATCGCTAGAAGTATGGAATACACCAACCACTCCAATTAGGAACGAACTGACGTTGAACTTGAATTGTACAATTTGGAACACCTATTGATTTCGGATCGAGCCCCAAACTTGGGCAACATCATAATACGGTGGGAAGAGTCATTTGGTGAGTTTTGAGTGAAATCCAATCGCTAGAAGTATGGAAAACCCCAACCACTCCAATTAGGAACGAACAGCCGTTGAACTTGAATTGTCCAATTTGGAACTCCTATTGATTTCGGATCGAGCCCAAAACTTGGGCAACATCATAATATGGTGGGAGGAGTCATTTGGTGAGTTTTGAGTGAAATCCAATCGCTAGACGTATGGAATACACCAACCACTCCAATTAGGAACGAACTGTCGTTGAAATTGAATTGACCAATTTCTCACACCTATTGATTTCGGATCGAGCCCAAAACATGGGCAACATCATAATATGGTGGGAGGAGTCATTTGGTGAGTTTTGAGTGAAATATAATCGCTAGAAGTATGGAATACACCAACCACACCAGTTAGGAAGGACTGCCGTTGAACTTGAATTGTCCATTTTGGAACACCTATAGATTTCGGATCGAGCCCAAAACTTGGGCAAGATCATAATATGGTGGGAGGAGTCATTTCTTGAGTTTTGAGTGAAATCCAATCTTTAGAAGTATGGAATACAGCAACCACTCGAATTAGGAACGAACTGCCGTTGAACTTGAATTGTCCAATTTCTCACACCTATTGATTTCGGATTGAGCCCCAAACTTGGGCAACATCATAATATGGTGGGAGTAGTCATTTTGTGAGTTTTGAGTGAAATCCAATCGCTAGAAGTATGGAATACACCAAGCACTCCAATTGGGAACGAACTGCCGTTGAACTTGAATTGTCCAATTTGGAACACCTATTGATTTCGGATCGCGCCCAAAACTTGGGCAACATCATAATATGGTGGGAGGAGTCATTTGGTGTGTTTTGAGTGAAATCCAATCGCTAGAAGTATGGAATACACCAACAACTCCAATTAGGAACGAACTGCCGTTGAACTTGAATTGTTAAATTTCTCACACCTATTGATTTCGGATCGAGCCGAAAACTTGGGCACCTTCATAATATGCTGTGAGGAGTGATTTGGTGAGTTTTGAGTGAAATACAATCGCTAGAAGTATGGAATACACCAACCACTCCAATTAGGAAAGAACTGTCGTTGAAATTGAATTGACCAATTTCTCACACCAATTGAATTAGGATCGAGCCCAAAACTTGGGCAACATCATAATATGGTGGGAGGAGTCATTTGGTGAGTTTTGAGTGAAATCCAGTCGCTAGAAGTATGGAATACACCAACCACTCCAATTAGGAACGAACTGCCGTTGAACTTGAATTGTCCAATTTGGAACACCTATTGATTTCGGATCGAGCCCAAAACTTGGGCAACAGCATACTATGGTGGGAGGAGTCATTTGGTTAGTTTTCAGTGAAATCCAATCGCTAGAAGTATGGAATACACCAACCACTCAAATTAGGAACGAACTGCCGTTGAACTTGAATTGTCCAATTTGGAACACCTACTGATTTCGGATCGAGCCCAAAACTTGGGCAACATCATAATATGGTGGGAGGACTCATTTGATGAGTTTTGAGTGAAATCCAATCGCTAGAAGTATGGAATACACCAACCACTCCAATTAGGAACGAACTGCCGTTGAACTTGAATTGTCCAATTTCTCACACCGATTGATTTCGGATCGAGCCCAAAACTTGGGCAACATCATAATATGGTGGGAGGAGTCATTTGGTGAGTTTTGAGTGAAATCCAATCGCTAGAAGTATGGAATACACCAACCACTCCAACTAGGAACGAACTGCCGTTGAACTTGAATTGCCCAATTTCTCACACCTATTGATTTCGGATCGAGCCCAAAACTTGGGCAACATCATAATACAGTGGGAGGAGTCATTTGGTGATTTTTGAGTGAAATCCAATCGCTAGAAGTATGGAATACAACAACCACTCCAATTAGGAACGAACTGCCGTTGAACTTGAATTGTCCAATTTCTCATACCTATTGATTTCGGATCGAGCCCCAAACTTGGGCAACATCATAATATGGTGGGAGGAGTCATTTGGTGAGTTTTGAGTGAAATCCAATCGCTAGAAGTATGGAATACACCAACCACTCCAATTAGGAACGAACTGCCGTTGAACTTGAATTGTCCAATTTGGAACACCTATTGATTTCAGATCGAGCCCAAAACTTGGGCAACAGCATACTATGGTGGGAGGAGTCATTTGGTGAGTTTTCAGTGAAATCCAATCGCTAGAAGTATGGAATACACCAACCACTCAAATTAGGAACGAACTGCCGTTGAACTTGAATTGTCCAATTTGGAACACCTATTGATTTCAGATCGAGCCCAAAACTTGGGCAACAGCATACTATGGTGGGAGGAGTCATTTGGTGAGTTTTCAGTGAAATCCAATCGCTAGAAGTATGGAATACAACAACCACTCCAATTAGGAACGAACTGCCGTTGAACTTGAATTGTCCAATTTCTCATACCTATTGATTTCGGATCGAGCCCCAAACTTGGGCAACATCATAATATGGTGGGAGGAGTCATTTGGTGAGTTTTGAGTGAAATCCAATCGCTAGAAGTATGGAATACACCAACCACTCCAATTAGGAACGAACTGCCGTTGAACTTGAATTGTCCAATTTGGAACACCTATTGATTTCATATCGAGCCCAAAACTTGGGCAACAGCATACTATGGTGGGAGGAGTCATTTGGTGAGTTTTCAGTGAAATCCAATCGCTAGAAGTATGGAATACACCAACCACTCAAATTAGGAACGAACTGCCGTTGAACTTGAATTGTCCAATTTGGAACACCTATTGATTTCGGATCGAGCCCAAAACTTGGGCAACATCATAACATGGTGGGAGGAGTCATTAGGTTAGTTTTGAGTGAAATCCAATCGCTAGAAGTATGGAATACACCAACCACTCAAATTAGGAACGAACTGCCGTTGAACTTGAATTGTCCAATTAGGAACACCTATTGATTCGGATCGAGCCCAAAACTTGGGCAACATCATAATATGGTGGGAGGAGTCATTTGGTGAGTTTTGAGTGAAATCCAATCCCTAGAAGTGTGGAATACACCAACCACTCCAATTAGGAACGAGCTGCCGTTCAACTTGGATTGTCCAATTTCCCACACCTATTGATTTCAGATCGAGCCCAAAACTTGGGCAACATCATAATATGGTGGGAGGAGTTTTGAGTGAAATCCAATCGCTAGAAGTATGGAATACACCAACCACTCCAATTAGGAACGAACTGCCATTGAACTTCAATTGTCCAATTTGGAACACCTATTGATTTCGGATCGAGCCCAAAACTTGGGCAACATCATAATATGGTGGGAGGAGTCATTTGGTGAGTTTTGAGTGAAATCCAATCGCTAGAATTATGGAATATAGCAACCACTCCAATTAGGAACAAACTGTCGTTGAACTTGAATTGTCCAATTTCTCACACCTATTGATTTCGGATCGAGCCCCAAACTTGGGCAACACCATAATATGGTGGGAGGAGTCATTTGGTGAGTTTTGAGTGAAATCCAATCCCTAGAAGTGTGGAATACACCAACCACTCCAATTAGGAACGAACTGCCGTTGAACTTGAATTGTCCAATTTCTCACACCTATTGATTTCGGATCGAGCCCAAAACTTGGGCAACATCATAATATGGTGGGAGGAGTCAATTAGGGAGTTTTTAGTGAAATCCAATCGCTAGAAGTATGGAATACACCAACCACTCCAATTAGGAACGAACTGCCGTTGAACTTGAATTGCCCAATTTGGAACACCTATTGATTTCGGATCGAGCCCAAAACTAGGGCAACATCATAATATGGTGGGAGGAGTCATTTGGTGAGTTTTGAGTGAAATCCAATCGCTAGAAGTATGGAATACACCAACCACTCCAATTAGGAACGAACTGCCGTTGAACTTGAATTGCCCAATTTGGAACACCTATTGATTTCGGATCGAGCCCAAAACTAGGGCAACATCATAATATGGTGGGAGGAGTCATTTGGTGAGTTTTTGGTGAGATCCAATCTCTAGAATTATGGAATACACCAACCACTACGATTAGGAACGAACTGCCGTTGAACTTGAATTGTCCAATTTCGAACACCTATTGATTTCGGATCGAGCCCAAAACTTGGACAACATCATAATATGGTGGGAGGAGTCGATTGGTGAGTTTTGAGTGAAATCCAATCGCTGGAAGTATGGAATACACCAACCACTCCAATTAGGAACGAACTGCCGTTGAACTTGAATTGTCCAATTTCTCACACCTAATGATTTCGGATCGAGCGCAAAACTTGGGCAGCATCATAATATGGTGGGAGGAGTCATTTAGTGAGTTTTGAGTGAAATCCAATTGCTAGAAATATGGAATACACCAACCACTCCAATTAGGAACGAACTGCCGTTGAACTTGAATTGTCCAATTTCTCACACATATTGATTTCGGATCAAGCCCCAAACTTGGGCAACATCATAATATGGTGGGAGGAGTCATTTGGTGAGTTTTGAGTGAAATCCAATTGCTAGAAATATGGAATACACCAACCACTCCAATTAGGAACGAACTGCCGTTGAACTTGAATTGTCCAATTTCTCACACCTATTGATTTCGGATCGAGCCCCAAACTTGGGCAACATCATAATATGGTGGGAGGATTCATTTGGTGAGTTTTGAGGGAAATCCAATTGCTAGAAATATGGAATACACCGACCACTCCAATTACGAACGAACTGCCGTTGAACTTGAATTGTCCAATTTCTGACACCTATTGATTTCGGATCGAGCCCAAAACTTGGGTAACATCATAATTTGGTGGGAGGAGTCATTTGGTGAGTTTTGAGTGAAATCCAATCGCTAGAAGTGTGGAATACACCAACCACTCCAATTAGGAACGAACTGCCGTTGAACTTGAATTGTCCAATTTCTAACACCTATTGATTTCGGATCCAGCCCAAAACTTGGGCAACATCATAATATGGTGGGAGGAGTCATTTGGTGAGTTTTGAGTGAAATCCAATCGCTAGAAGTGTGGAATACACCAACCACTCCAATTAGGAACGAACTGCCGTTGAACTTGAATTGTCCAATTTGGAACACCTATTGATTTCGGATCGAGCCCCAAACTTGGGCAACATCATAAGATGGTGGGAGGAGTCATTTGGTGAGTTTTGAGTGAAATCCAATCAGTAGAAGTATGGAATACACCAACCACTCCAATTAGGAACGAATTGCCGTTGAACTTGAATTGTCCAATTTCTCACACCTATTGATTTCGGATCGAGCCCAAAACTTGGGCAACATCATAATATGGTGGGAGGAGTCATTTGGTGAGTTTTGTGTGAAATCCAATCGCTAGAAGTGTGGAATACACCAACCACTCCAATTAGGAACGAACTGTCGTTGAACTTGAACTGTCCAATTTCTCACACCTATTGATTTCGGATCCAGCCCAAAACTTGGGCAACATCATAATATGGTGGGAGGAGTCATTTGGTTAGTTTTGAGTGAAATCCATTGGCTAGAAGTATGGAATACACCAACCACTCCAATTAGGAACGAACTGCCGTTGAACTTGATTTGTCCAATTTCTCACACCTATTGATTTCGGATCGAGCCCAAAACTTGGGCAACAGCATAATATGGTGGGAGGAGTCATTTGGTGAGTTTTGAGTGAAATCCAATTGCTAGAAGTGTGGAATACACCCACCACTCCAATTAGGAACGAACTGCCGTTGAACTTTAATTGTCCAATTTGGAACACCTATTGATTTCGGATCGAGCCCCAAACTTGGGCAACGTCATAATATGGTGGGAGGAGTCATTTGGGGAGTTTTGAGTGAAATCCAATCCCTAGAAGTGTGGAATACACCAACCACTCCAATTCAGAACGAACTGTCGTTGAACTGGGATTGTCCAATTTCCCACACCTATTGATTTCAGATCGAGCCCAAAACATGGGCAACATCATAATAAGGTGGGAGGAGTTTTGAGTGAAATCCAATCGCTAGAAGTATGGAATACACCAACCACTCCAATTAGGAACGAACTGCCGTCGAATTTGAATTGTCCAATTTCTCACACCTATTGATTTCGGGTCAAGCCCAAAACTTGGGCAACATCATAATAACGTGGGAGGAGTCATTTGGTGAGTTTTGAGTGAAATCCAATCGCTAGAAGTGTGGAATACACCAACCATTCCAATTAGGAACGAACTGCCGTTGAACTTGAATTGTCCAATTTCTCACGCCTATTGTTTTCGGATCGAGCCCAAAACTTGGGCAACATCATAATATGGTGGGAGGAGTCGTTTGGTTAGTTTTGAGTGAAATCCAATCGCTAGAAGTGTGGATTACACCAACCACTCCAATTAGGAACGAACTGCCGTGAAACATGAATTGTCCAATTTCTCACACCTATTGATTTTGGATCTAGCCCAAAACTTGGGCAACATCATAATATGGTGGGAGGAGTCGTTTGGTTAGTTTTGAGTGAAATCCAATCGCTAGAAGTGTGGATTACACCAACCACTCCAATTAGGAACGAACTGCCGTGAAACATGAATTGTCCAATTTCTCACACCTATTGATTTTGGATCTAGCCCAAAACTTGGGCAACAGCATAATATGGTGGGAGGTGTCATTTGGTGAGTTTTGAGTGAAATCCAATTGCTAGAAGTGTGGAATACACCCACCACTCCAATTAGGAACGAACTGCCGTTGAACTTTAATTGTCCAATTTGGAACACCTATTGATTTCGGATCGAGCCCCAAACTTGGGCAACGTCATAATATGGTGGGAGGAGTCATTTGGGGAGTTTTGAGTGAAATCCAATCCCTAGAAGTGTGGAATACACCAACCACTCCAATTCAGAACGAACTGTCGTTGAACTTGGATTGTCCAATTTCCCACACCTATTGATTTCAGATCGAGCCCAAAACATGGGCAACATCATAATAAGGTGGGAGGAGTTTTGAGTGAAATCCAATCGCTAGAAGTATGGAATACACCAACCACTCCAATTAGGAACGAACTGCCGTCGAATTTGAATTGTCCAATTTCTCACACCTATTGATTTCGGGTCAAGCCCAAAACTTGGGCAACATCATAATAACGTGGGAGGAGTCATTTGGTGAGTTTTGAGTGAAATCCAATCGCTAGAAGTGTGGAATACATCAACCATTCCAATTAGGAACGAACTGCCGTTGAACTTGAATTGTCCAATTTCTCACGCCTATTGTTTTCGGATCGAGCCCAAAACTTGGGCAACATCATAATATGGTGGGAGGAGTTGTTTGGTTAGTTTTGAGTGAAATCCAATCGCTAGAAGTGTGGATTACACCAACCACTCCAATTAGGAACGAACTGCCGTTGCACTTGAATTGTCCAATTTCTAACACCTATTGATTTTGGATCGAGCCCAAAACTTGGGCAACATCATAATATGGTGGGAGTAGTCATTTGGTTTGTTTTGAGTGAAATCCAATCGCCAGAAGTGTGGAATACACCAACCACTCCAATTAGGAATGAACTGCCGTTGAACTTTAATTGTCCAATTTGGAACACCTATTGATTTCGTATCGAGCCCCAACTTGGGCAACATCATAATATGGTGGGAGGTGTCATTTGTGAGTTTTGAGTGTAATCCAATCGCTAGAATTATGGAAAACAGCAACCACCCCAATTAGGAACGAACTGCCGTTGAACTTGAATTGTCCAATTTCTCACACCTATTGATTTCGGATCGAGCCCAAAATTTGGGCAACATTATAATATGGTGGGAGGAGTCATTTGGTGAGTTTTGAGTGAAATCCAATCGCTAGAAGTGTGGAATACACCAACCACTCCAATTAGGAACGAACTGCCGTTGAACTTGAATTATCCAATTTGGAACACCTATTGATTTCGGATCGAGCCCAAAACTTGGGCAACATCATAATGTGGTGGGAGGAGTCAATTGGTTTGTTTTGAGTGAAATCCAATCGCTAGAAGTATGGAATACACCAACCACCCCAATTAGGAATGAACTGCCGTTGAACTTGAATTGTCCAATTTGGAACACCTACTGATTTCGTATCGAGCCCAAAACTTGGGCAACATCATAATATGGTGGGAGGAGTCATTTGGTGAGGTTTGAGTGAAATCCAATCGCTAGAAGTATGGAATACACCAACCACTCCAATTAGGAACGAACTGCCGTTCAACTTGAATTGTCCAATTTGGAACACCTATTGATTTCGGATCGAGCCCAAAACTTGGGCAACATCATAATATGGTGGGAGGAGTCATTTGGTGAGTTTTGAGTGAAATCCAATCGCTTGAAGTATGGAATACACCAACCACTCCAGTTAGGAATGAACTGCCGTTGAACTTGAATTGTCCAATTTGGAACACCTATTGATTTCGGATCGAGCCAAAAACTTGGGCAACATCATAATATGGTGGGAGGAGTCATTTGGTGAGTTTTGAGTGAAATCCAATCCCTTGAAGTATGGAATATACCAACCACTCCAATTAGGAACGAACTGCCGTTGAACTTGAATTGTCCAATTTCTCACACCTATTGATTTCGGATCGAGCCCAAAATTTGGGCAACATCATAATATGGTGGGAGGAGTCATTTGGTGAGTTTTGAGTGAAATCCAGTCGCAAGAAGTATGGAATACACCAACCACCCCAATTAGGAACGAACTGCCGTTGAACTTGAATTGTCCAATTTGGAACACCTACTGATTTCGTATCGAGCCCAAAACTTGGGCAACATCATAATATGGTGGGAGGAGTCATTTGGTGAGTTTTGAGAGAAATCCAGTCGTTAGAAGTATGGAATACACCAACCACTCCAATTAGGAACGAACTGCCGTTGAACTTGAATTGTCCAATTTGGAACACCTATTGATTTCGGTTCGAGCCCAAAACTTGGGCAACATCATAATATGGTGGGAGGAGTCATTTGGTGAGTTTTGAGGGAAATCCAATCGCTTGAAGTATGGAATATACCAACCACTCCAATTAGGAACGAACTGCCGTTGAACTTGAATTGTCCAATTTCTCACACCTATTGATTTCGGATCGAACCCAAAACTTGGGCAACAACATAATATGGTGGGAGGAGTCCTTTGGTGAGTTTTGAGTGAAATCCAATCGCTTGAAGTATGGAATACACCAACCACTCCAATTAGGAACGAACTGCCGTTGAACTCTAATTGTCAAATTTGAAAGACCTATTGATTTCGGATCGAGCCCAAAACTTGTGCAACATCATAATATGGTGGGAGGAGTCATTTGGTGAGTTTTGAGGGAAATCCAATCGCTTGAAGTATGGAATACACCCACCACTCCAATTAGGAACGATCTGCGGTTGAACTTGAATTGTCCAATTTCTCACACCTATTGATTTTGGATCGATCCCCAAACTTGGGCAACATCATAATATGGTGGGAGGAGTCATTTGGTGAGTTTTGAGTGAAATCCAATCCCTTGAAGTATGGAATATACCAACCACTCCAATTAGGAACGAACTGCCGTTGAACTTGAATTGTCCAATTTCTCACACCTATTGATTTCGGATCGAGCCCAAAATTTGGGCAACATCATAATATGGTGGGAGGAGTCATTTGGTGAGTTTTGAGTGAAATCCAGTCGCAAGAAGTATGGAATACACCAACCACCCCAATTAGGAACGAACTGCCGTTGAACTTGAATTGTCCAATTTGGAACACCTACTGATTTCGTATCGAGCCCAAAACTTGGGCAACATCATAATATGGTGGGAGGAGTCATTTGGTGAGTTTTGAGTGAAATCCAATCCCTAGAAGTATGGAATACACCAACCACTCCAGTTAGGAATGAACTGTCGTTGAACTTGAATTGTCCAATTTGGAACACCTATTGATTTCGGATCGACCCAAAAACTTGGGCAACATCATAATATGGTGGGAGGAGTCATTTGGTGAGTTTTGAGTGAAATCCAATCGCTAGAAGTATGGAATATACCAACCACTCCAATTAGGAACGAACTGCCGTTGAACTTGAATTGTCCAATTTAGAACACCTACTGATTTCGTATCGAGCCCAAAACTTGGGCAACATCATAATATGGTGGGAGGAGTCCTTTGGTGAGTTTTGAGTGAAATCCAATCGCTTGAAGTATGGAATACACCAACCACTCCAATTAGGAACGAACTGCCGTTGAACTCTGATTGTCAAATTTGAAAGACCTATTGATTTCGGATCGAGCCCAAAACTTGTGCAACATCATAATATGGTGGGAGGAGTCATTTGGTGAGTTTTGAGGGAAATCCAATCGCTTGAAGTATGGAATACACCAACCACTCCAATTAGGAACGATCTGCGGTTGAACTTGAATTGTCCAATTTCTCACACCTATTGATTTCGGATCGAGCCCAAAATTTGGGGAACATCATAATATGGTGGGAGGAGTCATTTGGTGAGTTTTGAGTGAAATCCAATCGCTAGAAGTGTGGAATACACCAACCACTCCAATTAGGAACGAACTGCCGTTGAACTTGAATTGTCCAATTTGGAACACCTATTGATTTCGGATCGAGCCCAAAACTTGGGCAACATCATAATGTGGTGGGAGGAGTCATTTGCATTGTTTTGAGTGAAATCCAATCGCTAGAAGTATGGAATACACCAACCACCCCAATTAGGAACGAACTGCCGTTGAACTTGAATTGTCCAATTTGGAACACCTACTGATTTCGTATCGAGCCCAAAACTTGGGCAACATCATAATATGGTGGGAGGAGTCATTTGGTGAGTTTTGAGAGAAATCCAGTCGCTAGAAGTATGGAATACACCAACCACTCCAATTAGGAACGAACTGCCGTTGAACTTGAATTGTCCAATTTGGAACACCTATTGATTTCGGATCGAGCCCAAAACTTGGGCAACATCATAATATGGTGGGAGGAGTCATTTGGTGAGTTTTGAGTGAAATCCAATTGCTAGAAGTATGGAATTTACCAACCACACCAATTAGGAACGAACTGCCGTTGAACTTGAATTGTCCAATTTCTCACACCTATTGATTTCGGATCGAGTCCAAAACTTGGGAAACATCATAATATGGTGGGAGGAGTCATTTGGTGAGTTTTGAGTGAAATCCAATCACTAGAAGTATGGCATACACCAACCACTCCAATTAGGAACGAACTGCCGTTGAACTTGAATTGTCCAATTTGGAACACCTATTGATTTCGGATCGAGCCCAAAACTTGGGCAACTTCATAATATGGTGAGAGGAGTCATTTGGTGAGTTTTGAGTGAAATCCAATCTCTAGAAGTATCGAATACCGCACCCACTCCAGTTAGGAACGAACTGTCGTTGAACTTGAATTGTCCAATTTCTCACACCTATTGATTTCGGATCGAGCCCAAAACTTGGGCAACATCATAATATAGTGGGGGGAGTCATTTTGTGAGTTTTGAGTGAAATCCAATCGCTAGAAGTATGGAATACACCAACCACCCCAATTAAGAACGAACTGCCGTTGAACTTGAATTGTCCAATTTTTCACACCTATTGATTTCGAATCAAGCCCCAAACTTGGGCAACATCATAATATGGTGGGAGGAGTCGTTTGGCTAGTTTTGAGTGAAATCCAATTGCTAGAAGTATGGAATACACCAACCACTCCAATTAGGAACGAACTGCCGTTGAACTCTAATTGTCAAATTTGGAAGACCTATTGATTTCGGATCGAGCCCAAACCTTGGGCAACATCATAATATGGTGGGAGGAGTCATTTGGTGAGTTTTGAGTGAAATCCAATCGCTAGAAGTATGGCATACACCAACCACTCCAATTAGGAACGAATTGCCGTTGAACTTGAAATGTCCAATTTCTCACACCTATTGATTTCGGATCGAGCCCAAAACTTGGGCAACATCATAATATGGTGGGAGGAGTCATTTGGTGAGTTTTGAGTGAAATCCAATCGCTAGAATTATGTAATTCACCAACCACTCCAATTTGGAACGAATTGCCGTTGAACTTGAATTGTCCAATTTCTCACACCTATTGATTTCGGATCGAGCCCAAAATTTGGGCAACATTATAATATGGTGGGAGGAGTCATTTGGTGAGTTTTGAGTGAAATCCAATCGCTAGAAGTGTGGAATACACCAACCACTCCAATTAGGAACGAACTGCCGTTGAACTTGAATTATCCAATTTGGAACACCTATTGATTTCGGATCGAGCCCAAAACTTGGGCAACATCATAATGTGGTGGAAGGAGTCATTTGGTTTGTTTTGAGTGAAATCCAATCGCTAGAAGTATGGAATACACCAACCACCCCAATTAGGAACGAACTGCCGTTGAACTTGAATTGTCCAATTTGGAACACCTACTGATTTCGTATCGAGCCCAAAACTTGGGCAACATCATAATATGGTGGGAGGAGTCATTTGGTGAGTTTTGAGTGAAATCCAATCGCTAGAAGTATGGAATACACCAACCACTCCAATTAGGAACGAACTGTCGTTGAACTTGAATTGTCCAATTTGGAACACCTATTGATTTCGGATCGAGCCCAAAAGTTGGGCAACATCATAATATGGTGGGAGGACTCAATTGGTGAGTTTTGAGTGAAATCCAATCGCTAGAAAAATGGAATACACCAACCACTCCAATTAGGAACGAACTGCCGTTGAACTTGAATTGTCCAATTTCTCACACCTATTGATTTCGGATCGAGCCCAAAACTTGGGCAACATCATAATGTGGTGGGAGGAGTCATTTGGTTTGTTTTGAGTGAAATCCAATCGCTAGAAGTGTGGAATACACCAACCACTCCAATTAGGAACGAACTGCTGTTGAACACTAATTGTCAAATTTGAAAGACCTATTGATTTCGGATCGAGCCCAAAACTTGGGCAACATCATAATATGGTGGGAGGAGTCATTTGGTGAGTTTTGAGTGAAATCCAATCCCTAGAAGTATGGAATACACCAACCACTCCAGTTAGGAATGAACTGCCGTTGAACTTGAATTGTCCAATTTGGAACACCTATTGATTTCGGATCGAGCCAAAAACTTGGGCAACATCATAATATGGTGGGAGGAGTGAATTGGTGAGTTTTGAGTGAAATCCAATCGCTAGAAGTATGGAATATACCAACCACTCCAATTAGGAACGAACTGCCGTTGAACTTGAATTGTCCAATTTCTCACACCTATTGATTTCGGATCGAGCCCAAAATTTGGGCAACATCATAATATGGTGGGAGGAGTCATTTGGTGAGTTTTGAGTGAAATCCAATCGCTAGAAGTGTGGAATACACCAACCACTCCAATTAGGAACGAACTGCCGTTCAACTTGAATTGTCCAATTTGGAACACCTATTGATTTCGGATCGAGCCCAAAACTTGGGCAACATCATAATGTGGTGGGAGGAGTCATTTGGTGAGTTTTGAGTGAAATCCAATCGCTTGAAGTATGGAATACACCAACCACTCCAATTAGGAACGAACTGCCGTTGAACACTAATTGTCAAATTTGAAAGACCTATTGATTTCGGATCGAGCCCAAAACTTGGGCAACATTATAATATGGTGGGAGGAGTCATTTGGTGAGTTTTGAGTGAAATCCAATCGCTTGAAGTATGGAATACACCAACCACTCCAATTAGGAACGATCTGCGGTTGAACTTGAATTGTCCAATTTCTCACACCTATTGATTTCGGATCGATCCCCAAACTTGGGCAACATCATAATATGGTGGGAGGAGTCATTTGGTGAGTTTTGAGTGAAATCCAATCCCTAGAAGTATGGAATACACCAACCACTCCAGTTAGGAATGAACTGCCGTTGAACTTGAATTGTCCAATTTGGAACACCTATTGATTTCGGATCGAGCCAAAAACTTGGGCAACATCATAATATGGTGGGAGGAGTCATTTGGTGAGTTTTGAGTGAAATCCAATCGCTTGAAGTATGGAATATACCAACCACTCCAATTACGAACGAACTGCCGTTGAACTTGAATTGTCCAATTTCTCACACCTATTGATTTCGGATCGAGCCCAAAATGTGGGCAACATCATAATATGGTGGGAGGAGTCATTTGGTGAGTTTTGAGTGAAATCCAATCGCAAGAAGTATGGAATACACCAACCACTCCAATTAGGAACGAACTGCCGTTGAACTGGAATTGTCCAATTTGGAACACCTATTGATGTCGGATCGAACCCAAAACTTGGGCAACAACATAATATGGTGGGAGGAGTCCTTTCGTGAGTTTTGAGTGAAATCAAATCGCTTGAAGTATGGAATACACCAACCACTCCAATTAGGAACGAAGTGCCGTTGAACTTGAATTGTCCAATTTGGAACACCTATTGATTTCGGATCGAGCCCAAAATTTGGGCAACATCATAATATGGTGGGAGGAGTCATTTGGTGAGTTTTGAGTGAAATCCAATCGCTAGAAGTGTGGAATACACCAACCACTCCAATTAGGAACAAACTGCTGTTGAACTTGCATTGTCCAATTTCTCACACCTATTGATTTCGGATCGAGCCCAAAACTTGGGCAACATCAAAATATGGTGGGAGAAGTCATTTGGCTAGTTTTGAGTGAAATCCAATCGCTAGAAGTATGGAATACACCAACCACTCCAGTTAGGAACGAACTGCCGTTGAACTCTAATTGTCAAATTTGGAAGACCTATTGATTTCGGATCGAGCCCAAAACTTGGGCAACATCATAATATGGTGGGAGGAGTGATTTGGTGAGTTTTTAGTGAAATCCAATCGCTAGAAGTATGGAATACAACAACCACTCTAATTAGGAACGAACTGCCGTTGAACTTGAATGGTCCAATTTCTAACACCTATCAATTTCGGATCGAGCCCAAAACTTAGGCAACATCATAATATGGTGGGAGGAGTCATTTGGTTAGTTTTGAGTGAAATCCAATCGCTAGAAGTATGGAATACACCAACCACTCCAATTAGGAACGAACTGCCGCTGAACTCTAATTGTCAAATTCGGAAGACCTATTGATTTCGGATCGAGCCCAAAACTTAGGCAACAACATAATATGGTGGGACGAGTCATTTGGTCAGTTTTGAGTGAAATCCAATCGCTAGAAGTATGGAATACACCAACCACTCCAATTAGGAACGAACTGCCGTTGAACTTGAATTGTCCAATTTCTCACACCTATTGATTTCAGATCGAGCCCCAAACTTGGGCAACATCATAATATGGTGGGAGGAGTCATTTGGTGAGTTTTGAGTGAAATCCAATCGCTAGAAGTATGGAATACACCAAATAGTCCAATTAGGAACGAACTGCCGTTGAACTCAAATTGTCAAATTTGGAAGACCTGTTGATTTCGGATCGAGCCCAAAACTTGGGCAACATCATAATACGGTGGGAGGAGTCATTTGGTGAGTTTTTAGTGAAATCCAATCCCTAGAAGTTTGGAATACACCAACCACTCCAATTAGGAACGAACTACCGTTGAACTTGAATTGTCCATTTTCTCACACCTGTTGATTTCGGATCGAGCCCCAAACTTGGCCAACATCATAATATGGTGGGAGGAGTCATTTGGTGAGTTTTGAGTGAAATCCAATCGCTGGAAGTATGGAATACACCGACCACTCCAGTTAGGAACGAACTGCCGTTGAACTTGAATTGTCCAATTTGGAACACCTATTGATTTCGGATCGAGCCCAAAACTTGGGCAACATCCTAATATGGTGGGAGGAGTCAATTGGTGAGTTTTGAGTGAAATCCAATCGCTAGAAGTATGGAATACACCAACCACTCCAATTAGGAACGAACTGCCGTTGAACTCTAATTGTCCAATTTGGAAGACCTATTGATTTCGGATCGAGCCCAAAACTTGGGCAACAACATAATATGGTGGGAGGAGTCATTTGGTGCGTTTTGAGTGAAATCCAATCGCTAGAAGTATGGAATACACCAACCACTCCGATTAGGAACGAACTGCCGTTGAACTTGAATTGTCCAATTTCTAACACCTATTGATTTCGGATCGAGCCCAAAACTTGGGCAACATCATAATATGGTGGGAGGAGTCATTTGGTGAGTTTTGAGTGAAATCGAATCCCTAAAAGTATGGAATACAGCAACCACTCCAATTAGGAACGAACTGCCGTTGAACTTGAATTGTCCAATTTCTCACACCTATTGATTTCGGATCGAGCCCCAAACTTGGGCAACATCATAATATGGTGGGAGGAGTCATTTGGTGAGTTTTGAGTGAAATCCAATCGCTAGAATTATGGAATACAGCAACCACTCCAATTAGGAACGAACTGCTGTTGAACTCTAACTGTCAAATTTGGAAGACCTATTGATTTCGGATCGAGCCCAAAACTTGGGCGACATCATAATATGGTGGGAGGAGTCATTTGGTGAGTTTTGAGTGAAATCCAATCGCTAGAAGTATGGAATACAGCAACCACTGCAATTTGGAACGAACTGCCGTTGAACTTGAATTATCCAATTTGGAACACCTATTGATTTCGGATCGAGCTCCAAACTTGGGCAACATCATAATATGGTGGGAGGAGTCATTTGGTGAGTTTTGAGTGAAATCCAATCGCTAGAAGTGTGGAATACACCAACCACTCCAATTAGGAACGAACTGCCGTTGAACTTGAATTGTCCAATTTGGAACACCTATTGATTTCGGATCGAGCCCAAAACTTGGGCAACATCATAATATGGTGGGAGGAGTCATTTGGTTAGTTTTGAGTGAAATCCAATCGCTAGAAGTATGTAATACACCAACCAGTCCAATTAGGAACGAACTGCCGTTGGACTTGGATTGTCCAATTTCCCACAACTATAGATTTCAGATCGAGCCCAAAACTTGGGCAACATCATAATATGGTGGGAGGAGTTTTGAGTGAAATCCAATCGCTAGAAGTATGGAATACACCAACCACTCCAATTAGCAACGAACTGCCGTTGAACTTGAATTGTCCAATTTGGAACACCTATTGATTTCGGATCGAGCCCAAAACTTGGGCAACATCATAATATGGTGGGAGGAGTCATTTGGTTAGTTTTTAGTAAAATCCAATCGCTAGAAGTATGGAATACACTAACCACTCCAATTAGGAACGATCTGCCGTTGAACTTGAATTGTCCAATTTCTCACACCTATTGATTTCGGACCGAGCCCCAAACTTGGGCAACATCATAATATGGTGGGAGGAGTCATTTGGTGAGTTTTGAGTGAAATCCAATCGCTAGAAGTATGGAATACACCAACCACTCCAATTAGGAACGAACTGCCGTTGAACTTGAATTGTCCAATTTCTCACACCTATTGATTTCGGATCGAGCCCCAAACTTGGGCAACATCATAATATGGTGGGAGGAGTCATTTGGTGAGTTTTGAGAGAAATCCAATCACTAGAATTATGGAATACACCTACCACTCCAATTAGGAACGGACTGCCGTTGAACTTGAATTGTCCAATTTCTCATACCTATTGATTTTGGATCGAGCCCCAAACTTGGGCAATATCATAATATGGTGGGAGGAGTCATTTGGTGAGTTTTGAGTGAAATCCAATCGCTAGAAGTATGGAATACACCAACCACTCCAATTAGGAACGAACTGCTGTTGAACTTGAATTGGCCAATTTCTCACACCTATTATTTCGGATCGAGCCCAAAACCTGGGCAACATCATAATATGGTGGGAGGAGTCATTTGGTTAGTTTTGAGTGAAATCTAATCGCTAGAAGTATGTAATACACCAACCAGTCCAATTAGGAACGAACTGCCGTTGAACTCTAACTGTCAAATTTGGAAGACCTATTGATTTCGGATCGAGCCCAAAACTTGGGCAACATCATAATATGGTTGGAGGAGTCATTTGGTGAGTTTTGAGTGAAATCCAATCGCTAGAAGTATGGAATACACCAACCACTCCAATTAGGAACGAACTGCCGTTGAACTTGAATTGTCCAATTTGGAACACCTATTGATTTCGGATCGAGCGCAAAACTTGGGCAACATCATAATATGGTGGGAGGAGTCATTTGGTGAGTTTTGAGTGAAATCCAATCGCTAGAAGTATGGAATACACCAACCACTCCAATTAGGAACGAACTGCCGTTGAACTTGAATTGTCCAATTTCTCACACCTATTGATTTCGGATCGAGCCCCAAACTTGGGCAACCTCATAATATTGTGGGAGGAGTCATTTGGTGAGTTTTGAGTGAAATCCAATCGCTAGAAGTATGGAATACACCAACCACTCCAATTAGGAACGAACTGCTGTTGAACTTGAATTGGCCAATTTCTCACACCTATTATTTCGGATCGAGCCCCAAACTTGGGCAACCTCATAATATGGTGGGAGGAGTCGTTTGGTGAGTTTTGAGTGAAATCCAATCGCTAGAAGTATGGAATACACCAACCACTCCAATTAGGAACGAACTGCCGTTGAACTTGAATTATCCAATTTGGAACACCTATTGATTTCGGATTGAGCCCAAAACTTGGGCAACATCATAATATGGTGGGAGGAGTCATTTGGTGAGTTTTGAGTGAAATCCAATCGCTAGAAGTATGGAATACACCAACCACTCCAATTAGGAACGAACTGCCATTGAACTTGAATTGTCCAACTTGGAACACCTATTGATTTCGGATCGAGCCCCAAACTTGGGCGACATCATAATATGGTGGGAGGAGTCATTTGGTGAGTTTTGAGTGAAATCCAATCGCTAGAAGTATGGAATACACCAACCACTCAAATTAGGAACGAACAGCCGTGGAACTTGAATTGTCTAATTCGGAACACCTATTGATTTCGGATCGAGCCCAAAACTTGGGCAACATCATACTATGGTGGGAGGAGTCATTTGGTGAGTTTTCAGTGAAATCCAATTGCTAGAAGTATGGAATACACCAACCACTCCAATTAGGAACGAACTGCCGTTGAACTTCAATTGTCCAATTTCCCACACCTATTGATTTCGGATCGAGCCCAAAACTTGGGCAACATCATAATATGGTGGGAGGAGTCATTTGGTTAGTTTTGAGTGAAATCCAATCACTAGAAGTATGGAATACACCAACCACTCCAATTAGGAACGAACTGCCGTTGAACTTGAATTGTCCAATTTGGAACACCTATTGATTTCGGATCGAGCCCAAAACTTGGGCAACATCATAATATGGTGGGAGTAGTCATTTGGTGAGTTTTGAGTGAAATCCAATCGCTAGAAGTGTGGAATACACCAACCACTCCAAATAGGAACGAACTGCCGTTGTACTTGAATTGTCCAATTTCTAACACCTATTGATTTTGGATCGAGCCCAAAACGTGGGCAACATCATAATATGGTGGGAGTAGTCATTTGGTTTGTTTTGAGTGGAATCCAATCGCCAGAAGTATGGAATACACCAACCACTCCAATTAGGAATGAACTGCTGTTGAACTTGAATTGTCCAATTTGGAACACCTATTGATTTCGGATCGAGCCCCAAACTTGGGCAACATCATAATATGGTGGGAGGAGTCATTTGGTGAGTTTTGAGTGAAATCCAATCGCTAGAAGTATGGAATACACCAACCACTCCAATTAGGAACGAACTGCTGTTGAACTTGAATTGGCCAATTTCTCACACCTATTATTTCGGATCGAGCCCAAAACCTGGGCAACATCATAATATGGTGGGAGGAGTCATTTGGTTAGTTTTGAGTGAAATCTAATCGCTAGAAGTATGTAATACACCAACCAGTCCAATTAGGAACGAACTGCCGTTGAACTCTAACTATCAAATTTGGAAGACCTATTGATTTCGGATCGAGCCCAAAACTTGGGCAACATCGTAATATGGTGGGAGGAGTCATTTGGTGAGTTTTGAGTGAAATCCAATCGCTAGAAGTATTGAATACACCAACCACTCCAATTAGGAACGAACAGCCGTGGAACTTGAATTGTCTAATTCGGAACACCTATTGATTTCGTATCGAGCCCAAAATTTGGGCAACATCATACTATGGTGGGAGGAGTCATTTGGTGAGTTTTCAGTGAAATCCAATTGCTAGAAGTATGGAATACACCAACCACTCCAATTAGGAACGAACTGCCGTTGAACTTGAATTGTCCAATTTCTCAAAGCTATTGATTTCGGATCGAGCCCCAAACTTGGGCAACATCATAATATGGTGGGAGGAGTCATTTGGTGAGTTTTGAGTGAAATCCAATCGCTAGAAGTATGGAATACACCAACCACTCCAATTAGGAACGAACTGCCGTTGAACTTGAATTGTCCAATTTGGAACACCTATTGATTTCGGATCTAGCCCAAAAGTTGGGCAACATCATAATGTGGTGGGAGGAGTCATGTGGTGAGTTTTGAGTGAAATCCAATCGCTAGAAGTGTGGAATACACCACCACTCCAATTAGGAATGAACTGCCGTTGAACTTGAATTGTCCAATTTCTCAAACCTATTAATTTCGGATCGAGCCCCAAACTTGGGCAACATCATAATATGGTGGGAGGAGTCATTTGGTGAGTTTTGAGTGAAATCCAATCGCTAGAAGTATGGAATACACCAACCACTCCAATTAGGAACGAACTGCCGTTGAACTTGAATTGTCCAATTTGGAACACCTATTGATTTCGGATCTAGCCCAAAACTTGGGCAACATCATAATATGGTGGGAGGAGTCATGTGGTGAGTTTTGAGTGAAATCCAATCGCTAGAAGTGTGGAATACACCAACCACTCCAATTAGGAACGAACTGCCGTTGAACTTGAATTGTCCAATTTCTCACACCTATTGACTTCGGATCGAGCCCAAAACTTGGGCAACATCATAATATGGTGGGAGGAGTCATTTGGTTAGTTTTGAGTGAAACCCAATCGCTAGAAGTGTGGAATACACCGAACACTCCAATTAGGAACGAACTGCCGTTGAACTTGAATTGTCCAATTTGGAACACCTATTGATATCGGATCGAGCCCAAAACTTGGGCAACATCATACTATGGTGGGAGGAGTCATGTGGTGAGTTTTCAGTGAAATCCAATCGCTAGAAGTGTGGAATACACCACCACTCCAATTAGGAATGAACTGCCGTTGAACTTGAATTGTCCAATTTCTCAAAGCTATTGATTTCGGATCGAGCCCCAAACTTGGGCAACATCATAATATGGTGGGAGGAGTCATTTGGTGAGTTTTGAGTGAAATCCAATCGCTAGAAGTATGGAATACACCAACCACTCCAATTAGGAACGAACTGCCGTTGAACTTGAATTGTCCAATTTGGAACACCTATTGATTTCGGATCTAGCCCAAAACTTGGGCAACATCATAATATGGCGGGAGGAGTCATGTGGTGAGTTTTGAGTGAAATCCAATCGCTAGAAGTGTGGAATACACCAACCACTCCAATTAGGAACGAACTGCCGTTGAACTTGAATTGTCCAATTTCTCACACCTATTGACTTCGGATCGAGCCCAAAACTTGGGCAACATCATAATATGGTGGGAGGAGTCATTTGGTTAGTTTTGAGTGAAACCCAATCGCTAGAAGTGTGGAATACACCGACCACTCCAATTAGGAACGAACTGCCGTTGAACTTGAATTGTCCAATTTGGAACACCTATTGATATCGGATCGAGCCCAAAACTTGGGCAACATCATTATATGGTGGGAGGAGTCATTTGGTGAGTTTTGAGTGAAATCCAATCGCTAGAAGTATGGAATACACCAACCACTCCAATTAGGAACGAACTGCCATTGAACTTGAATTGTCCAATTTCTCACACCTATTAATTTCGGATCGAGCCCAAAACTTGGGCAACAACATAATGTGGTGGGAGGAGTCATTTGGTGAGTTTTGAGTGAAATCCAATCGCTAGAAGTGTGCAATACACCAACCACTCCAATTAGGAACGAACTGCCGTTGAACTTGAATTCTCCAATTTCTAACACCTATTGATTTCGGATCGAGCCCCAAACTTGGACAACAACATAATATGGTGGGAGGAGTCATTTGGTGAGTTTTGAGTGAAATCCAATCGCTAGAAGTATGGAATACACCAACCACTCCAACTAGGAACGAACTGCCGTTGAACTTGAATTGTCGAATTTGGAACACCTATTGATTTCGGATCGAGCCCAAAACTTGGGTAACATCATAATATGGTGGGAGGAGTCATTTGGTGAGTTTTGAGTGAAATCCAATCGCTAGAAGTATGGAATACACCAACCACTCCAACTAGGAACGTACTGCCGTTGAACTTGAATTGTCCAATTTGGAACACCTATTGATTTTGGATCGAGCCCAAAACTTGGCCAACATCAAAATATGGTGGGAGGAGTCATTTGGTGAGTTTTGAGTGAAATCCAATCGCTAGAAGTATGGAATACACCAACCACTCCAATTAGGAACGAACTGCCGTTGAATTTGAATTCTCCAATTTCTCACACCTATTGACTTCGGATCGAGCCCCAAACTTCGGCAACAACATAATATGGTGGGAGGAGTCATTTGGTGAGTTTTGAGTGAAATCCAATCGCTAGAAGTATGGAATACACCAACCACTCCAATTAGGAACGAACTGCCGTTGAATTTGAATTCTCCAATTACTCACACCTTTTGATTTCGGGTCGAGCCCCAAACTTGGGCAACAACATAATATGGTGGGTGGAGTCATTTGGTGAGTTTTGAGTGAAATCCAATCGCTAGAAGTATGGAATACACCAACCACTCCAATTAGGAACGAATTGCCATTGAATTTGAATTCTCCAATTTCTCACACCTATTGATTTCGGATCGAGCCCCAAACTTGGACAACAACATAATATGGTGGGAGGAGTCATTTGGTGAGTTTTGAGTGAAATCCAATCGCTAGAATTATGGAATACACCAACCACTCCAATTAAGAACGAACTGCCGTTGAACTTGAATTGTCCAATTTCTCACACCTATTGATTTCGAATCGAGCCCAAAACTTGGGAAACATCATAATATGGTGGGAGGTGTCATTTGTGAGTTTTGAGTGTAATCCAATCGCTAGAATTATGAAATACAGCAACCACTCCAATTAGGAACGAACTGCCGTTGAACTTGAATTGTCCAGTTTCTCAAAGCTATTGATTTCGGATCGAGCCCCAAACTTGGGCAACATCATAATATGGTGGGAGGAGTCATTTGGTGAGTTTTGAGTGAAATCCAATCGCTAGAAGTATGGAATACACCAACCACTCCAATTAGGAACGAACTGCCGTTGAACTTGAATTGTCCAATTTGGAACACCTATTGATTTCGGATCTAGCCCAAAACTTGGGCAACATCATAATATGGTGGGAGGAGTCATGTGGTGAGTTTTGAGTGAAATCCAATCGCTAGAAGTGTGGAATACACCAACCACTCCAATTAGGAACGAACTGTCGTTGAACTTGAATTGTCCAATTTGAAACACCTATTGATTTCGGATCGAGCCCAAAACTTGGGCAACATCATAATATGGTGGGAGGAGTCATTTGGTGAGTTTTGAGTGAAATCCAATTGCTAGAAGTATGGAATAAACCAACCACTCCAACTAGGAACGAACTGCCGTTGAACTTGAATGGTCCAATTTGGAACACCTATTGATTTTGGATCGAGCCCAAAACTTGGGCAACATCAAAATATGGTGGGAGGAGTCATTTGGTGAGTTTTGAGTGAAATCCAATCGCTAGAAGTATGGAATACACCAACCACTCCAATTAGGAACGAACTGCCGTTGAACTTGAATTGTCCAATTTGGAACACCTATTGATTTCGGATCGAGCCCAAAACTTGGGCAACAACATAATATGTTGGGAGGAGTCATTTGGTTAGTTTTTAGTAAAATCCAATCGCTAGAAGTATGGAATACACTAACCACTCCAATTAGGAACGATCTGCCGTTGAACTTGAATTGTCCAATTTCTCACACCTATTGATTTCGGACCGAGCCCCAAACTTGGGCAACATCATAATATGGTGGGAGGAGTCATTTGGTGAGTTTTGAGTGAAATCCAATCGCTAGAAGTATGGAATACACCAACCACTACAATTAGGAACGAACTGCCGTTGAACTTGAATTGTCCAATTTCTCACACCTATTGATTTCGGATCGAGCCCCAAACTTGGGCAACATCATAATATGGTGGGAGGAGTCATTTGGGGAGTTTTGAGAGAAATCCAATCGCTAGAATTATGGAATACACCAACCACTCCAATTAGGAACGGACTACCGTTGAACTTGAATTGTCCAATTTCTCATACCTATTGATTTCGGATCGAGCCCCAAACTTGGGCAACATCATAATATGGTGGGAGGAGTCATTTGGTGAGTTTTGAGTGAAATCCAATCGCTAGAAGTATGGAATAGACCAACCACTCCAAATAGGAACGAACTGCCGTTGAACTTGAATTGTCCAATTTGGAACACCTATTGATTTCGGATCGAGCCCAAAACTTGGGCAACATCATACTATGGGGGGAGGAGTCATTTGGTGAGTTTTCAGTGAAATCCAATCGCTTGAAGTATGGAATACACCAACCACTCCAATTAGGAACGAACTGCCGTTGAACTTGAATTGTCCAATTTCTCACAACGATTGATTTCGGATCGAGTCCAAAACTTGGGCAACATCATAATATGGTGGGAGGAGTCATTTGGTGAGTTTTGAGTGAAATCCAATCGCTAGAATTATGGAATACAGCAACCACTCCAATTAGGAACGAACTGCTGTTGAACTTGAATTGGCCAATTTCTCACACCTATTATTTCTGATCGAGCCGAAAACTTGGGCAACATCATAATATGGTGGGAGGAGTCATTTGGTTAGTTTTGAGTGAAATCCAATCGCTAGAAGTATGTAATACACCAACCAGTCCAATTAGGAATGAACTGCCGTTGAACTCTAACTGTCAAATTTGGAAGACCTATGGATTTCGGATCGAGCCCAAAACTTGCGCAACATTATAATATGGTGGGAGGAGTCATTTGGTGAGTTTTGAGTGAAATCCAATCGCTAGAAGTGTGGAATACACCAACCACTCCAATTAGGAACGAACTGCCGTTGAACTTGAATTGTCCAATTTGGAACACCTATTGATTTCGGAACGAGCCCCAAACTTGGGCAACATCATAATATGGTGGGGGGAGTCATTTGGTGAGTTTTGAGTGAAATCCAATCGCTAGAAGTATGGAATACACCAACCACTGCAATTAGGAACGAACTGCCGTTGAGCTTGAATTATCCAATTTGGACCACCTATTGATTTCGGATCGAGCCCAAAACTTGGGCAACATCATAATATGGTGGGAGGAGTCATTTGGTTAGTTTTGAGTGAAATCCAATCGCTAGAAGTATGTAATACACCAACCAGTCCAATTAGGAACGAACTGCCGTTGGACTTGGATTGTCCAATTTCCCACACCTATTGATTTCAGATCGAGCCCAAAACTTCGGCAACATCATAATATGGTGGGAGGAGTCATTTGGTGAGTTTTGAGTGAAATCCAATCGCTACAAGTATGTAATACACCAACCAGTCCAATTAGGAACGAACTGCCGTCAAACTTGAATTGTCCAATTTCTCACACCTATTGATTTCGGATCGAGCCCAAAACTTGGGCAACATCATAATATGGTGGGAGGAGTCAATTGGTGAGTTTTGAGTGAAATCCAATCGCTAGAATTATGGAATACAGCAACCACTCCAGTTAGGAACGAACTGCTGTTGAACTTGAATTGGCCAATTTCTCACACCTATTATTTCGGATCGAGCCCAAAACCTGGGCAACATCATAATATGGTGGGAGGAGTCATTTGGTTCGTTTTGAGTGAAATCTAATCGCTAGAAGTATGTAATACACCAACCAGTCCAATTAGGAACGAACTGCCGTTGAACTCTAACTGTCAAATTTGGAAGACCTATTGATTTCGGATCGAGCCCCAAAGTTGGGCAACACCATAATATGGTGGGAGGAGTCATTTGGTGAGTTTTGAGTGAAATCCAATCGCTAGAAGTATGGAATACACCAACCACTCCAGTTAGGAACGAACTGCCGTTGAACTTGAATTCTCCAATTTCTCACACCTATTGATTTCGAATCGAGCCCAAAACTTGGGAAACATCATAATATGGTGGGAGGTGTCATTTGTGAGTTTTGAGTGTAATCCAATCGCTAGAATTATGGAATACAGCAACCACTCCAATTAGGAACGAACTGCCGTTGAACTTGAATTGTCCAATTTCTCACACCTATAGATTTCGGATCGAGCCCCAAACTTGGGCAACCTCATAATATGGTGGGAGGAGTCATTTGGTGAGTTTTGAGTGAAATCCAATCGCTAGAAGTATGGAATACCCCAACCACTCCAATTAGGAACGAACTGCCGTTGAAATTGAATTGTCCAATTTCGAACACCTATTGATTTCGGATCGAGCCCCAAACTTGGGCAACATCATAATATGGTGGGAGGAGTCCTTCGGTGAGTTTTGAGTGAAATCCATTCGCTAGAAGTATGGAATACACCAACCACTCCAATTAGGAACGAACAGCCGTTGACCTTGAATTGTCCAATTTCGAACACCTATTGATTTCTTATCGAGCCCAAAACTTGGGCAACATCATAATATGGTGGGAGGAGTCATTTGGTGAGTTTTGAGTGAAATCCAATCGCTAGAAGTATGGAATACACCAACCACTCCAACTAGGAACGTACTGCCGTTGAACTTGAATTGTCCAATTTGGAACACCTATTGATTTCGGATCGAGCCCAAAACTTGGGCAACATCAAAATATGGTGGGAGGAGTCATTTGGTGAGTTTTGAGTGAAATCCAATCGCTAGAAGTATGGAATACACCAACCACTACAACTAGGAACGTACTGCCGTTGAACTTGAATTCTCCAATTTGGAACACCTATTGATTTCGGATCGAGCCCAAAACTTGGGCAACATCAAAATATGGTGGGAGGAGTCATTTGGTGAGTTTTGAGTGAAATCCAATCGCTAGAAGTATGGAATACACCAACCACTCCAATTAGGAACGAACTGCCGTTGAATTTGAATTCTCCAATTTCTCACACCTATTGATTTCGGATCGAGCCCCAAACTTGGGCAACAACATAATATGGTGGGAGGAGTCATTTGGTGAGTTTTGAGAGAAATCCAATCGCTAGAAGTATGGAATACACAAACCACTCCAATTAGGAACGAACTGCCGTTGAATTTGAATTCTCCAATTTCTCACACCTATTGATCTCGGATCGAGCCCCAAACTTGGGCAACAACATAATATGGTGGGAGGAGTCATTTGGTGAGTTTTGAGTGAAATCCAATCGCTAGAAGTATGGAATACACCAACCACTCCAGTTAGGAACGAACTGCCGTTGAACTTGAATTGTCCAATTTCTCACACCTATTGACTTCGGATCGAGCCCAAAACTTGGGCAACATCATAATATGGTGGGAGGAATCATTTGGTTAGTTTTGAGTGAAATCCAATCGCTAGAAGTGTGGAATACACCAACCACTCCCATTAGGAACGAACTGCCGTTGAACTTAAATTGTCCAATTTCTCACACCTATTGATTTCAGATCGAACCCCAAACTTGGGCAACATCATAATATGGTGGGAGGAGTCATTTGGTTAGTTTCGAGTGAAATCCAATCGCTAGAAGTATTGAATACACCAATCACTCCAATTAGGAACGAACTGCCGTTGAACTTGAATTGTCCAATTTGGAACACCTATTGATATCGGATCGAGCCCAAAACTTGGGCAACATCATTATATGGTGGGAGGAGTCATTTGGTGAGTTTTGAGTGAAATCCAATCGCTAGAAGTATGGAATACACCAACCACTCCAATTAGGAACGAACTGCCGTTGTACTTGAATTGTCCAATTTCTCACACCTATTGATTTTGGATCGAGCCCAAAACTTGGGTAACATCATAATATGGTGGGAGGAGTCATTTGGTGAGTTTTGAGTGAAATCCAATCGCTAGAAGTATGGAATACACCAACCACTCCGATTAGGAACGAACTGCCATTCAACTTGAATTGTCCAATTTCTCACACCTATTGATTTCGGATCGAGCCCCAAACTTGGGCAACATCATAATTTGGTGGGAGGAGTCATTTGGTGAGTTTTGAGTGAAATCCAATCGCTAGAAGTATGGAATACACCAACCACTCCAATTAGGAACGAACTGCCGTTGAACTTGAATTCTCCAATTTCTAACACCTATTGATTTCGGATCGAGCCCCGAACTTGGACAACAACATAATATGGTGGGAGGAGTCATTTGGTGAGTTTTGAGTGAAATCCAATCGCTAGAAGTATGGAATACACCAACCACTCCAACTAGGAACGAACTGCCGTTGAACTTGAATTGTCCAATTTGGAACACCTATTGATTTCGGATCGAGCCCAAAACTTGGGTAACATCATAATATTGTGGGAGGAGTCATTTGGTGAGTTTTGAGTGAAATCCAATCGCTAGAAGTATGGAATACACCAACCACTCCAATTAGGTACGAACTGCCGTTGAACTTGAATTGTCCAATTTGAAACACCTATTGATTTCGGATCGAGCCAAAAACTTGGGCAACATCATAATATGGTGGGAGGAGTCATTTGGTGAGTTTTGAGTGAAATCCAATTGCTAGAAGTATGGAATAAACCAACCACTCCAACTAGGAACTAACTGCCGTTGAACTTGAATGGTCCAATTTGGAACACCTATTGATTTCGGATCGAGCCCAAAACTTGGGCAACATCAAAATATGGTGGGAGGAGTCATTTGGTGAGTTTTGAGTAAAATCCAATCGCTAGAAGTATGGAATACACCAACCACTTCAATTAGGAACGAACTGCCGTTGAATTTGAATTCTCCAATTTCTCACACCTATTGATTTCAGATCGAGCCCCAAACTTGGGCAACAACATAATATGGTGGGAGGAGTCATTTGGTGAGTTTTGAGTGAAATCCAATCGCTAGAAGTATGGAATACACCAACCACTCCAATTAGGAATGAACTGCCGTTGAATTTGAATTCTCCAATTTCTCACACCTATTGATTTCAGATCGAGCCCCAAACTTGGGCAACAACATAATATGGTGGGAGGAGTCATTTGGGGAGTTTTGAGTGAAATCCAATCGCTAGAAGTATGGAATACACCAACCACTCCAATTAGGAACGAACTGCCGTTGAACTTGAATTCTCCAATTTCTAACACCTATTGATTTCGGATCGAGCCCCAAACTTGGACAACAACATAATATGGTGGGAGGAGTCATTTGGTGAGTTTTGAGTGAAATCCAATCGCTAGAAGTATGGAATACACCAACTACTCCGATTAGGAACGAACTGCCATTGAACTTGAATTGTCCAATTTCTCACACCTATTGAATTCGGACCGAGCCCCAGACTTGGGCAACATCATAATATGGTGGGAGGAGTCATTTGGTGAGTTTTGAGTGAAATCCAATCGCAAGAAGTATGGAATACACCAACCACTCCAATTAGGAACCAACTGCCGTTGAACTTGAATTGTCCAATTTGTAAGACCTATTCATTTCGGATTGAGCCCAAAACTTGGGCAACATCATAATATGGTGGGAGGAGTCATTTGGTGAGTTTTGAGTGAAATCCAATCGCTAGAAGTATGGAATACACCAACCACTCCGATTAGGAACGAACTGCCATTGAACTTGAATTGTCCAATTTCTCACACCTATTGATTTCGGATCGAGCCCCAAACTTGGGCAACATCATAATTTGGTGGGAGGAGTCATTTGGTGAGTTTTGAGTGAAATCCAATCGCTAGAAGTATGCAATACACCAACCAGTCCAATTAGGAACGAACTGCCGTTGAACTTGAATTGTCCAATTTGGAAGACCTATTCATTTCGGATCGAGGCCAAAACTTGGGCAACATCATAATATGGTCGGAGGAGTCATTGGGTGAGTTTTGAGTGAAATCCAATCGCTAGAAGTATTGAATACTCCAATCACTCCAATTAGGAACGAACTGCCGTTGAACTTGAATTGTCCAATTTGGAACACCTATTGATTTCGGATCGAGCCCAAAACTTGGGCAACATCATAATATGGTGGGAGGAGTCATTTGGTTAGTTTTGTGTGAAATCCAATCGCTAGAAGTATGGAATACACCAACTACTCCGATTAGGAACGAACTGCCATTGAACTTGAATTGTCCAATTTCTCACACCTATTGAATTCGGACCGAGCCCCAGACTTGGGCAACATCATAATATGGTGGGAGGAGTCATTGGGTGAGTTTTGAGTGAAATCCAATCGCTAGAAGTATTGAATACACCAATCACTCCAATTAGGAACGAACTGCCGTTGAACTTGAATTGTCCAATTTAGAACACCTATTGATAAAGGATCGAGCCCAAAACTTGGGCAACATCATTATATGGTGGGAGGAGTCATTTGGTGAGTTTTGAGTGAAATCCAATCGCTAGAAGTATGGAATACACCAACCACTCCAATTAGGAACGAACTGCCGTTGTACTTGAATTGTCCAATTTCTCACACCTATTGATTTCGGATCGAGCCCAAAACTTGGGTAACATCATAATATGGTCGGAGGAGTCATTTGGGGAGTTTTGAGTGAAATCCAATCGCTAGAAGTATGGAATACACCAACCACTCCAATTAGGAACGAACTGCCGTTGAACTTGAATAGTCCAATTTCTCAGACCTATTGATTTCAGATCGAGCCCAAATTCGGGCAACAACATAATATGGTGGGAGGAGTCATTTGGTGAGTTTTGAGTGAAATCAAATCGCTAGAAGTATGGAATACACCAACCACTGCAATTTGGAACGAACTGCTGTTGAACTTGAATTGTCCAATTTGGAACACCTATTGATTTCGGATCTAGCCCAAAACTTGGGCAACATCATAATATGGTGGGAGGAGTCATTTGGTGAGTTTTGAGTGAAATCCAATCGCTAGAAGTCTGGAATACACCAACCACTCCAATTCAGAACGAACTGCCGTTGAACTTGAATTGTCCAATTTCTCACACCTATTGATTTCGGATCGAGCCCCAAACTTGGGCAACATCATAATATGGTGGGAGGAGTCATTTGGTGAGTTTTGAGTGAAATCCAATCGCTAGAAGTATGGAATACACCAACCACTCCAATTAGGAACGAACTGCCGTTGAATTTGAATTCTCCAATTTCTCACACCTATTGATTTCGGATCGAGCCCCAAACTTGGGCAACAATATAATATGGGGGGAGGAGTCATTTGGTGAGTTTTGAGTGAAATCCAATCGCTAGAAGTATGGAATACACCAACCACTCCAATTAGGAACGAACTGCCGTTGAATTTGAATTCTCCAATTTCTCACACCTATTGATTTCGGATCGAGCCCCAAACTTGGGCAACAACATAATATGGTGGGAGGAGTCATTTGGTGAGTTTTGAGTGAAATCCAATCGCTAGAAGTATGGAATACACCAACCACTCCAATTAGGAACGAACTGCCGTTGAATTTGAATTCTCCAATTTCTCACACCTATTGATTTCGGATCGAGCCCCAAACTTGGGCAACAACATAATATGGTGGGAGGAGTCATTTGGTGAGTTTTGAGTGAAATCCAATCGCTAGAAGTATGGAATACACCAACCACTCCAATTAGGAACGAACTGCCGTTGAACTTGAATAGTCCAATTTCTCAGACCCATTGATTTCGGATCGAGCCCCAAACTTGGGCAACAACATAATATTGTGGGAGGAGTCATTTGGTGAGTTTTGAGTGAAATCCAATCGCTAGAAGTGTGGAATACACCAACCACTCCCATTAGGAACGAACTGCCGTTGAACTTAAATTGTCCAATTTCGCACACCTATTGATTTCGGATCGAACCCCAAACTTGGGCAACATCATAATATGGTGGGAGGAGTCATTGGGTGAGTTTTGAGTGAAATCCAATCGCTAGAAGTATTGAATACACCAATCACTCCAATTAGGAACGAACTGCCGTTGAACTTGAATTGTCCAATTTGGAACACCTATTGATTTCGGATCGAGCCCAAAACTTGGGCAACATCATAATATGGTGGGAGGAGTCATTTGGTGAGTTTTGAGTGAAATCCAATCGCTAGAAGTATGGAATACACCAACCACTCCAATTAGGAACGAACTGCCGTTGAACTTGAATTGTCCAATTTGGAACACCTATTGATTTCGGATCTAGCCCAAAACTTGGGCAACATCATAATATGGTGGGAGGATTCAAGTGGTGAGTTTTGAGTGAAATCCAATCGCTAGAAATATGGAATACACCAACCACTCCAGATTGGAACGAACTGCCGTTGTACTTGAATTGTCCAATTTCTCACACCTATTGATTTCGGATCGAGCCCAAAACTTGGGTAACATCATAATATGGTGGGAGGAGTAATTTGGGGAGTTTTGAGTGAAATCCAATCGCTAGAAGTATGGAATACACCAACCACTCCAATTAGGAACGAACTGCCGTTGAACTTGAATAGTCCAATTTCTCAGACCTATTGATTTCAGATCGAGCCCAAATTCGGGCAACAACATAATATGGTGGGAGGAGTCATTTGGTGAGTTTTGAGTGAAATCAAATCGCTAGAAGTATGGAATACACCAACCACTCCAATTAGGAATGAACTGCCGTTGAACTTGAATTGTCCAATTTGGAACACCTATTGATTTCGGATCTAGCCCAAAACTTGGGCAACATCATAATATGGAGGGAGGAGTCATTTGGTGAGTTTTGAGTGAAATCCAATCGCTAGAAGTATGGAATACACCAACCACTCCAGATAGGAACGTACTGCCGTTGAACTTGAATTGTCCAATTTCTCACACCTATTGACGTCGGATCGAGCCCAAAACTTGGGCAACATCATAATATTGTGGGAGGAGTCATTTGGTTAGTTTTGAGTGAAATCCAATTGCTAGAAGTATGGAATACACCGACCACCCCAATTAGGAACGAACTGCCGTTGAACTTGAATTGTCCAATTTCTCACACCTATTGATTTCGGATCGAGCCCAAAACTTGGGTAACATCATAATATGGTGGGAGGAGTCATTTGGTGAGTTTTGAGTGAAATCCAATCGCTAGAAGTATGGAATACACCAACCACTCCAAGTTGGAACGAACTGCCGTTGAACAAGAATTGTCCAATTTTGAACACCTATTGATTTAGGATCGAGCCCAAAACTTGGGCAACATCAAAATATGGTGGGAGGAGTCATTTGGTGAGTTTTGAGTGAAATCCAATCGCTAGAAGTATGGAATACACGAACCACTCCAATTAGGAACGAACTGCCGTTGAACTTGAATTCTCCAATTTCACACACCTATTGATTTCGGATCGAGCCCCAAACTTGGGCAACAACATAATATGGTGGGAGGAGTCATTTGGTGAGTTTTGAGTGAAATCCAATCGCTAGAAGTATGGAATACACCAACCACTCTAGATAGGAACGAACTGCCGTTGAACTTGAATTGTCCAATTTCTCACACCTATTAATTTCGGATCGAGCCCAAAACTTGGGAAACACCGTAATATGGTGGGAGGAGTCATTTGGTGAGTTTTGAGTGAAATCCAATCGCTAGAAGTATGGAATACACCAACCAGTCCAATTAGGAACGAACTGCCGTTGAACTTGAATTGTCCAATTTGGATCACCTATTGATATCGGATCGAGCCCAAAACTCGGGCAACATCATTATATGGTGGGAGGAGTCATTTGGTGAGTTTTGAGTGAAATCCAATCGCTAGAAGTATGGAATACACCAACCACTCCAATTAGGAACGAACTGCCGTTGAACTTGAATTGTCCAATTTCTCACACCTATTGATTTCGGATTGAGCCCAAAACTTGGGTAACATCATAATATGGTGGGAGGAGTCATTTGGTGAGTTTTGAGTGAAATCCAATCGCTAGAAGTATGGAATACACCAACCACTCCAAGTTGGAACGAACTGCCGTTGAACAAGAATTGTCCAATTTTGAACACCTATTGATTCCGGATCGAGCCCAAAACTTGGGCAACATCAAAATATGGTGGGAGGAGTCATTTGGTGAGTTTTGAGTGAAATCCAATTGCTAGAAGTATGGAATAAACCAACCACTCCAACTAGGAACGAACTGCCGTTGAACTTGAATGGTCCAATTTGGAACACCTATTGATTTCGGATCGAGCCCAAAACTTGGGCAACATCAAAATATGGTGGGAGGAGTCATTTGGTGAGTTTTGAGTGAAATCCAATCGCTAGAAGTATGGAATACACCAACCACTCCAATTAGGAACGAACTGCCGTTGAACTTGAATTGTCCAATTTCTCACACCTATTGATTTCGGATCGAGCCCCAAACTTGGGCAACAACATAATATGGTGGGAGGAGTCATTTGGTGAGTTTTGAGTGAAATCCAATCGCTAGAAGTATGGAATACACCAACCACTCTAGATAGGAACGAACTGCCGTTGAACTTGAATTGTCCAATTTCTCACACCTATTAATTTCGGATCGAGCCCAAAACTTGGGCAACATGGTAATATGGTGGGAGGAGTCATTTGGTGAGTTTTGAGTGAAATCCAATCGCTAGAAGTATGGAATACACGAACCACTCCAATTAGGAACGAACTGCCGTTGAACTTGAATTCTCCAATTTCACACACCTATTGATTTCGGATCGAGCCCCAAACTTGGGCAACAACATAATATGGTGGGAGGAGTCATTTGGTGAGTTTTGAGTGAAATCCAATCGCTAGAAGTATGGAATACACCAACCAGTCCAATTAGGAACGAACTGCCGTTGAACTTGAATTGTCCAATTTGGAACACCTATTGATTTCGGATCTAGCCCAAAACTTGGGCAACATCATAATATGGTGGGAGGAGTCATTTGGTGAGTTTTGAGTGAAATCCAATCGCTAGAAGTATGGAATACACCAACCACTCTAGATAGGAACGAACTGCCGTTGAACTTGAATTGTCCAATTTCTCACACCTATTGACTTCGGATCGAGCCCAAAACTTGGGCAACATCATAATATGGTGGGAGGAGTCATTTGGTTAGTTTTGTGTGAAATCCAATCGCTAGAAGTATGGAATACACCGACCACTACAATTTGGAACGAACTGTCGTTGAACTTGAATTGTCCAATTTGGAACACCTATTGATATCGGATCGAGCCCAAAACTTGGGCAACATCATTATATGGTGGGAGGAGTCATTTGGTGAGTTTTGAGTGAAATCCAATCGCTAGAAGTATGGTATACACAAACCACACCCATTAGGAACGAACTGCCGTTGAACTTGAATTGTCCAATTTCTCACACCTATTGATTTCGGATCGAACCCCAAACTTGTGCAACATCATAATATGGTGGGAGGAGTCATTTGGTGAGTTTTGTGTGAAATCAAATCGCTAAAAGTATGGAATACACCAACCACTCCAATTAGGAACGAACTGTCGTTGAACTTGAATTGTCCAATTTGGAACACCTATTGATTTCGGATCGAGCCCAAAACGTGGGCAACAACATAATATGGTGGGAGGAGTCATTTGGTGAGTTTTGAGTGAAATCCAATCGCTAGAAGTATAGAATACCCCAACCACTCCAATTAGGAACGAACTGGCATTGAACTTGAATTGTCCAATTTGGAACACCTATTGATTTCGGATCTAGCCCAAAACTTGGGCAACATCATAATATGGTGGGAGGAGTGATTTGGTGAGTTTTGAGTGAAATCCAATCGCTAGAAGTATGGAATACACCAACCACTCTAGATAGGAACGAACTGCCGTTGAACTTGAATTGTCCAATTTCTCACACCTATTGACTTCGGATCGAGCCCAAAACTTGGGCAACATCATAATATGGTGGGAGGAGTCATTTGGTTAGTTTTGTGTGAAATCCAATCGCTAGAAGTATGGAATACACCGACCACTCCAATTTGGAACGAACTGCCGTTGAACTTGAATTGTCCAATTTGGAACACCTATTGATATCGGATCGAGCCCAAAACTTGGGCAACATCATTATATGGTGGGAGGAGTCATTTGGTGAGTTTTGAGTGAAATCCAATCGCTAGAAGTATGGTATACACAAACCACACCCATTAGGAACGAACTGCCGTTGAACTTGAATTGTCCAATTTCTCACACCTATTGATTTCGGATCGAACCCCAAACTTGTGCAACATCATAATATGGTGGGAGGAGTCATTTGGTGAGTTTTGTGTGAAATCAAATCGCTAAAAGTATGGAATACACCAACCACTCCAATTAGGAACGAACTGTCGTTGAACTTGAATTGTCCAATTTGGAACACCTATTGATTTCGGATCGAGCCCAAAACGTGGGCAACAACATAATATGGTGGGAGGAGTCATTTGGTGAGTTTTGAGTGAAATCCAATCGCTAGAAGTATAGAATACCCCAACCACTCCAATTAGGAACGAACTGGCATTGAACTTGAATTGTCCAATTTGGAACACCTATTCATTTCGGATCAAGGCCAAAACTTGGGCAACATCATAATATGGTGGGAGGAGTGATTTGGTGAGTTTTGAGTGAAATCCAATCGCTAGAAGTATGGAATACACCAACCTGTCCAATTAGGAACGAACTGCCGTTGAACTTGAATTGTCCAATTTCTCACACCTATTGATTTTGGATCGAGCCCAAAACTTGGGCAACATCCTAATATGGTGGGAGGAGTCATTTGGTGAGTTTTGAGTGAAATCCAATCGCTAGAAGTATGGAATACAATAACTACTCCGACTACGAACGAACTGTCGTTGAAATTGAATTGACCAATTTCTCACACCTATGGATTTCGGATCGAGCCCAAAACTTGGGCAACACCATAATATGGTGGGAGGAGTCATTTGTTGAGTTTTGAGTGAAATCCAGTCGCTAGAAGTATGGAATACACCAACCACTCCAATTAGGAACGAACTGCCGTTGAACTTGAATTGTCCAATTTCTCACACCTATTGATTTCGGATCGAGCCCAAAACGTGGGCAACCTCATAATATGGTGGGAGGAGTCATTTGGTGAGTTTTGAGTGAAATCCAATCGCAAGAAGTATGGAATACACCAACCACTCCAATTAGGAACGAACTGCCGTTGAACTTGAATTGTCCAATTTGTAAGACCTATTCATTTCGGATTGAGCCCAAAACTTGGGCAACATCATAATATGGTGGGAGAAGTCATTTGGTGAGTTTTGAGTGAAATCCAATCGCTAGAAGTATGGAATACACCAACCACTCCAATTAGGAACGAACTGCCGTTGAACTTGAATTGTCCAATTTCTCACACCTATTGATTTCGGATCGAGTCCCAAACTTGGGCAACATCATAATTTGGTGGGAGGAGTCATTTGGTGAGTTTTGAGTGAAATCCAATCGCTAGAAGTATGCAATACACCAACCACTCCAATTAGGAATGAACTGCCGTTGAACTTGAATTGTCCAATTTGGAAGACCTATTCATTTCGGATTGAGGCCAAAACTTGGGCAACATCATAATATGGTCGGAGGAGTCATTTGGTGAGTTTTGTGTGAAATCCAATCGCTAGAAGTATGGAATACACCAACCACTCCAATTAGGAACGAACTGCCATTGAACTTGAATTGTCCAATTTCTCACACCTATTGATTTCGGATCGAGCCCAAAACTTGGGCAACATCATAAAATGGTGGGAGGAGTCATTTGGTGAGTTTTGTGTGAAATCCAATCGCTAGAAGTATGGAATACACCAACCACTCCAATTAGGAACGAACTGCCATTGAACTTGAATTGTCCAATTTCTCACACCTATTGATTTCGTACCGAGCCCCAAACTTGGGCAACATCATAATATGGTGGGAGGAGTCATTTGGTGAGTTTTGAGTGAAATCCAATCGCTAGAAGTATGGAATACACGAACCACTCCAATTAGGAACGAACTGCCGTTGAACTTGAATTGTCCAATTTCTCGCACCTATTGATTTTTGATCGAGCCCAAAACTTGGGCAACATCGTAATATGGTGGGAGGAGTCATTTGGTGAGTTTTGAGCGAAATCCAATCGCTAGAAGTATGGAATACGACAACTACTCCGATTAGGAACGAACTGTCGTTGAAATTGAATTGACCAATTTCTCACACCTATTGATTTCGGATCGAGCCCAAAACTTGGGCAACACCATAATATGGTGGGAGGAGTCATTTGTTGAGTTTTGAGTGAAATCCAATCGCAAGAAGTATGGAATACACCAACCACTCCAATTAGGAACGAACTGCCGTTGAACTTGAATTGTCCAATTTCTCACACCTATTGATTTCGGATCGAGCCCAAAACTTGGGCAACATCATAATATGGTGGGAGGAGTCATTTGGTGAGTTTTGAGTGAAATCCAATCGCTAGAAGTATGGAATACACCAACCACTCCAATTAGGAACGAACTGACGTTGAACTTGAATTGTCCAATTTCTAATACCTATTGATTTCGGATCGAGCCCAAAACTTAGGCAACATCATAATATGGTGGGAGGAGTCATTTGGTTAGTTTTGAGTGAAATCCAATCGCTAGAAGTATGGAATACACCAACCACTCCAATTAGGAACGAACTGCCGTTGAACTTGAATTGTCCAATTTCTCACACCTATTGATTTCGGATCGAGCCCCAAACTTGGGCAACATCATAATATGGTGAGAGGAGTCATTTGGTGAGTTTTGAGTGAAATCCAATCGCTAGAAGTATGGAATACACCAACCACTCCAATTGGGAACGAACTGCCGTTGAACTTGAATTGTCCAATTTGGAACACCTATTGATTTCGGATCGACCCCAAAACTTGGGCAACATTATAATATGGTGGGAGGAGTCATTTGGTGAGTTTTGAGTGAAATCCAATCGCTAGAAGTATGGAATACACTAACCACTCCAATTAGGAACGAACTGTCGTTGAACTTGAATTGTCCAATTTGGAACACCTATTGATTTCGGATCGTGCCCAAAAGTTGGGCAACATCATAATATGGTGGGAGGAGTCATTTGGTGAGTTTTGAGTGAAATCCAATCGCTGGACGTATGGAATACACCAACCACTCCAATTATGAACGAACTGCCGTTGAACTTGAATTGTCCAATTTGGAACACCTTTTGATTTCGGATCGAGCCCAAAAGTTGGGCAACATCATAATATGGTGGCAGGAGTCATTTGGTGAGTTTTGAGTGAAATCCAATCGCAAGAAGTATGGAATACACCAACCACTCCAATTAGGAATGAACTGCCGTTGAACTTGAATTGTCCAATTTGGAAGACCTATTCATTTCGGATCGAGGCCAAAACTTGGGCAACATCATAATATGGTGGGAGGAGTCATTTGGTGAGTTTTGAGTGAAATCCAATCGCTAGAAGTCTGGAATACACCAACCACTCCAATTCGGAACGAACTGCCGTTGAACTTGAATTGTCCAATTTCTCACACCTATTGATTTCGGATCGAGCCCCAAACTTGGGCAACATCATAATATGGTTGGAGGAGTCATTTGGTGAGTTTTGAGTGAAATCCAATCGCTAGAAGTATGGAATACACCAACCACTCCAATTAGGAACGAACTGCCGTTGAACTTGAATTGTCCAATTTGGAACACCTATTGATTTCGGATCGACCCCGAAACTTGGGCAACATCATAATATGGTGGGAGGAGTCATTTGGTGAGTTTTGAGTGAAATCCAATCGCTAGAAGTATGGAATACACCAACCACTCCAATTAGGAACGAACTGCCGTTGAACTTGAATTGTCCAATTTGGAACACCTATTCATTTCGGATCGAGGCCAAAACTTGGGCAAAATCATAATATGGTGGGAGGAGTCATTTGGTGAGTTTTGAGTGAAATCCAATCGCTAGAAGTATGGAATACACCAACCACTCCAATTAGGTACGAAATGCCGTTGAAATTGAATTGACCAATTTCTCACACCTATTAATTTCGGATCGAGCCCAAAACTTGGGCAGCATCATAATATGGTGGGAGGAGTCATTTGGTCAGTTTTGAGTGAAATCCAATCGCTAGAAGTATGGAATACACCGACCACTCCAATTAGGAACGAATTGCCGTTATACTTGAGTTTTCCAATTTGGAACACCTATTGATTTCGGATCGAGCCCAAAACTTGGGCAACATCATAATATCGTGAGAGGAGTGATTTGGTGAGTTTTGAGTGAAATCCAATCGCAAGAAGTATGGAATACACCAACCACTCCAAGTTGGAACGAACTGCCGTTGAACTTGAATTGTCCAATTTGGAAGACCTATTGCTTTCGGATCGAGCCCAAAACTTGGGCAACATCATAATATGGTTGGGGGAGTCATTTGGTGAGTTTTGAGTGAAATCAAATCGCTAGAAGTATGGAATACACCAACCACTCCAATTAGGAACGAACTGCCATCGAACTTGAATTGTCCAATTTGGAACACCTATTCATTTCGGATCGAGCCCAAAACTTGGGCAACATCATAATATGGGGGGAGGAGTCATTTGGTGAGGTTTGAGTGAAATCCAATCGCTAGAAGTATGGAATACACCAACCACTCCAATTTGGAACGAACTGGCGTTGAACTTGAATTGTCCAATTTCTCACACCTATTGATTTCGGATCGAGCCCAGAACTTGGGCAACATCATAATATGGTGGGAGGAGTCATTTGGTGAGTTTTGAGTGAATTCCAATCGCTAAAAGTGTGGAATACACCAACCACTCCAATTAGGAACGAACTGCCGTTGAACTTGAATTGTCCAATTTCTGACACCTATTGATTTTGGATTGAGCCCAAAACTTGGGCAACATCATAATATGGTGGGAGGAGTCATTTGGTTAGTTTTGAGTGAAATCCAATCGCTAGAAGTATGGAATACACCAACCACTCCAATTAGGAACGAACTGCCGTTGAACATGAATTGGCCAATTTGGAACACCTATTGATTTCGGATCGAGCCCAAAACTTGGGCAACATCCTAGTACGGTGAGAGGTGTCATTTTGTGAGTTTTGAGTGAAATCCAATCGCTAGAAGTATGGAATACACCAACCACTCCAATTAGGAACGAACTGCCGTTGAGCGTGAATTGTGCAATTTCTCACACCTATTGATTTCGCATCGAGCCCAAAACTTGGGCAACATCATAATATGGTGGGAGGAGTCATTTGGTGAGTTTTGAGTGAAATCCAATCGCTAGAAGTATGGAATACACCGACCACTCCAATTAGGAACGAATTCCCGTTATACTTGAGTTTTCCAATTTGGAACACCTATTGATTTCGGATCGAGCCCAAAACTTGGGCAACATCATAATATCGTGAGAGGAGTCATTTGGTGAGTTTTGAGTGAAATCCAATCGCTAGAAGTATGGAATACACCAACCACTCCAATTAGGAACGAACTGCCGTTGAACTTGAATTGTCCAATTTCTAACACCTATTGATTTCGAATCGAGCCCAAAACTTGGGCAACATCATAATATGGTGGGCGGAGTCCTTTGGTGAGTTTTGAGTGAAATCCAATCGCTAGAAGTATGGAATACACCAACCACTCCAATTAGGAATGAACTGCCGTTGAACTTGAATTGTCCCATTTCTCACACCTATTGATTTCGAATCGAGCCCAAAACTTGGGCAACATCATAATATGGTGGGAGGAGTCATTTGGTGAGTTTTGAGAGAAATCCAATCCCTAGAAGTATGGAATACACCAACCACTCCAATTCGGAACGAACTGCCGTTGAAATTGAATTGACCAATTTCTCACACCTATTGATTTCGGATCGAGCCCAAAACTTGGGCAACATCATAATATGGTGGGAGGAGTTATTTGGTTAGTTTTGAGTGAAATCCAATCGCTAGAAGTGTGGAATACACCAACCACTCCAATTAGGAACGAACTGCCGTTGAACTTGAATTGTCCAATTTGGAACACCTATTGATTTCGGATCGAGCCCAAAACATGGGCAACATCATAATATGGTGGGAGGAGTCATTTGGTGAGTTTTGAGTGAAATCCAATCGCTAGAAGTGTGGAATACACCAACCACTCCAATTAGGAACGAACTACCGTTGAACTTGAATTGTCCAATTTCTCACACCTATTGATTTCGGATAGAGCCCAAAACTTGGGCCACATCATAATATGGTGGGAGGAGTCATTTGGTTATTTTTGAGTGAAATCCAATCGCTAGAAGTATGGAATACACCAACCACTCCAATTAGGAACGAACTGCCGTTGAACTTGAATTGTCCAATTTCTCACACCTATTGATTTCGGACCGAGCCCCAAACTATCATAATATGCTGGGAGGAGTCATTTGGTGAGTTTTGAGCGAAATCCAATCGCTAGAAGTATGGAATACACCAACCACTCCAATTAGGAACGAACTGCCGTTGAACTTGAATTGTCCAATTTCTCACACCTATTGATTTCGGACCGAGCCCCAAACTTGGGGTACATCATAATATTGTGGGAGGAGTCATTTGGTGGGTTTTGAGTGAAATCCAATCGCTAGAAGTACGGAATACACCAACCACTCCAATTAGGAACGAACTGCCGTTGAACTTGAATTGTCCAATTTGGAACACCTATTGATTTCGGACCGAGCCCCAAACTTGGGCAACATCATAATATGGTGGGAGGAGTCATTTGGTGAGTTGTGAGTGAAATCCAATCGCTAGAAGTGTGGAATACACCAACCACTCCAATTAGGAACGAACTGCCGTTGAACTTGAATTGTCCAATTTCTCACACCTATTGATTTCGGACCGAGCCTAAAACTTGGGCAACATCATAATTTGGTTGGAGGAGTCATTTGGTGAGTTTTGAGTGAAATCCAATCGCTAGAAGTATGGAATACACCAACCACTCCAATTAGGAACGAACTGCCGTTGTACTTGAACTGTCCAATTTCTCACACCTATTGATTTCGGATCGAGCCCAAAACTTGGGCAACAATATAATGTGGTGGGAGGTGTCATTTGGTGAGTTTTGAGTGAAATCCAATCGCTAGAAGTATGGAATACACCAACCACTCCAATTAGGAACGAACTGCCGTTGAACTTGAATTGTCCAATTTCTCACACCTATTGACTTCGGACCGAGCCCCAAACTATCATAATATGCTGGGAGGAGTCATTTGGTGAGTTTTGAGCGAAATCCAATCGCTAGAAGTATGGAATACACCAACCACTCCAATTAGGAACGAACTGCCGTTGAACTTGAATTGTCCAATTTCTCACACCTATTGATTTCGGACCAAGCCCCAAACTTGGGGTACATCATAATATTGTGGGAGGAGTCATTTGGTTAGTTTTGAGTGAAATCCAATCGCTAGAAGTGTGGAATACACCAACCACTCCAATTAGGAACGAACTGACGTTGAACTTGAATTGTCCAATTTGGAACACCTATTGATTTCGGATCGAGCCCAAAACATGGGCAACATCATAATATGGTGGGAGGAGTCATTTGGAGAGTTTTGAGTGAAGTCCAATCGCTAGAAGTATGGAATACACCAACCACTCCAATTAGGAACGAACTGCCGTTGTACTTGAACTGTCCAATTTCTCACACCTATTGATTTCGGATAGAGCCCAAAACTTGGGCCACATCATAATATGGTGGGAGGAGTCATTTGGTTAGTTTTGAGTGAAATCCAATCGCTAGAAGTATGGAATACACCAACCACTCCAATTAGGAACGAACTGCCGTTGAACTTGAATTGTCCAATTTCTCACACCTATTGATTTCGTACCGAGCCCCAAACTTGGGGTACATCATAATATTGTGGGAGGAGTCATTTGGTGGGTTTTGAGTGAAATCCAATCGCTAGAAGTACGGAATACACCAACCACTCCAATTAGGAACGAACTGCCGTTGAACTTGAATTGTCCAATTTGGAACACCTATTGATTTCGGACCGAGCCCCAAACTTGGGCAACATCATAATATGGTGGGAGGAGTCATTTGGTGAGTTGTGAGTGAAATCCAATCGCTAGAAGTGTGGAATACACCAACCACTCCAATTAGGAACGAACTGCCGTTGAACTTGAATTGTCCAATTTCTCACACCTATTGATTTCGGACCGAGCCTAAAACTTGGGCAACATCATAATTTGGTGGGAGGAGTCATTTGGTGAGTTTTGAGTGAAATCCAATCGCTAGAAGTATGGAATACACCAACCACTCCAATTAGGAACGAACTGCCGTTGTACTTGTACTGTCCAATTTCTCACACCTATTGATTTCGGATCGAGCCCAAAACTTGGGCAACAATATAATGTGGTGGGAGGTGTCATTTGGTGAGTTTTGAGTGAAATCCAATCGCTAGAAGTATGGAATACACCAACCACTCCAATTAGGAACGAACTGCCGTTGAACTTGAATTGTCCAATTTCTCACACCTATTGATTTCGGATCGAGCCCAAAACTTGGGCTACATCATAATATGGTGGTAGGATTCATTTGGTTAGTTTTGGGTGAAATCCAATCGCTAGAAGTATGGAATACACCAACCACTCCAATTAGGAACGAACTGCCGTTGAACTTGAATTGTCCAATTTCTCACACCTATTGATTTCGGACCGAGCCTAAAACTTGGGCAACATCATAATTTGGTGGGAGGAGTCATTTGGTGAGTTTTGAGTGAAATCCAATCGCTAGAAGTATGGAATACACCAACCACTCCAATTAGGAACGAACTGCCGTTGAACTTGAATTGTCCAATTTCTCACACCTATTGATTTCGGATCGAGCCCAAAACTTGGGCTACATCATAATATGGTGGGAGGAGTCATTTGGTGAGTTTTGAGTGAAATCCAATCGCTAGAAGTATGGAATACACCAACCACTCCTATTGGGAACGAACTGCCGTTGAACTTGAATTGTCCAATTTGGAACACCTATTGATTTCGGATCTAGCCCAAAACTTGGGCAACTTCATAATATGGTGGGAGGAAGTCATTTGGTGAGTTTTGAGTGAAATACAATCGGTAGATATATGGAATACACCAACCACTCCAATTAGGAACGAACTGCCGTTGAACTTGAATTGTCCAATTTGGAAGACCTATTGATTTCGGATCGAGCCCAAAACTTGGGCAACATCATAATATGGTGGGGGGAGTCATTTGGTGAGTTTTGAGTGAAATCCAATCGCTAGAAGTATGGAATACACCAACCACTCCAATTAGGAACGAACTGCCGTTGAGCGTGAATTGTGCAATTTCTCACACCTATTATTTCGGATCGAGCCCAAAACTTGGGCCACATCATAATATTGTGGGAGGAGTCATTTGGTGAGTTTTGAGAGAAATCCAATCCCTAGAAGTGTGGAATACACCAACCATTCCAATTAGGAACGAACTGCCGTTGAACTTGGACTGTCCAATTTCCCACGCCTATTGATTTCAGATCGAGCCCAAAACATGGGCAACATCATAATAAGGTGGGAGGAGTTTTAGTGAAATCCAATCGCTAGAAGTGTGGAATACACCAACCAGTCCAATTAGGAACGAACTGCCGTCGAACTTGAATTGTCCAATTTCTCACACCTATTGATTTTGGATCGAGCCCAAAACTTGGTTAACATCATAATATGGTGGGAGTAGTCATTTGGTTTGTTTTGAGTGAAATCCAATCGCTAAAAGTATGGAATACACCAACCACTCCATTTAGGAACGAACTGCCGTTGAACTTGAATTGTCGAATTTGTAACACCTATTGATTTCGGATCGAGCCCAAAACTTGGGCAACATCATAATATGGTGGGAGGAGTCATTTGGTTAGTTTTGAGTAAAATCCAATCGCTAGAAGTATGGAATACACCAACCACTCCAATTAGGAACGAACTGCCGTTGAACTTGAATTGTCCAATTTCTGACACCTATTGATTTCAAATCGAACCCAAAACTTGGGCAACATCATAATATGGTGGGAGGAGTCATTTGGGTAGTTTTGAGTGAAACCCAATCGGTTGAAGTATGGAATACACCAACCACTCCAATTAGGAACGAACTGCCATTGAACCTGAATTGTCCAATTTGGAACACCTATTGATTTCGGATCGAGCCCAAAACTTGGGCAACAGCATAATATGGTGGGAGAAGTCATTGGGTGAGTTTTGAGTGAAATCCAATCGCTAGAAGTGTGGAATACACCAACCACTCCAATTCGGAACGAACTGCCGTTGAAATTGAATTGACCAATTTCTCACACCTATTGATTTCGGATCGAGCCCAAAACTTGGGCAACATCATAATATGGTGGGAGGAGTTATTTGGTTAGTTTTGAGTGAAATCCAATCGCTAGAAGTGTGGAATACACCAACCACTCCAATTAGGAACGAACTGCCGTTCAACTTGAATTGTCCAATTTCTCACACCTATTGATTTCGGATCGAGCCCCAAACTTGGGCAACATCATAATATGGTGGGAGGATTCATTTGGTGAGTTTTGAGTGAAATCCAATCGCTAGAAGTATGGAATACAACAACCACTCCAATTAGGAACGAACTGCTGTTGAACTTGAGTTGTCCAATTTGTCACACCTATTGATTTCGGATCGAGTCATTTGGTGAGTTTTGAGTGAAATCCAATCGCTAGAAGTATGGAATACACAAACCACTCCAATTAGGAACGAACTGCCATTGAACTTGAATTGTCCAATTTCTCACACCTATTGATTTCGGATCGAGCAAAAAACTTGGGCACCATCATAATATGGTGTGAGGAGTCATTTGGTGAGTTTTGAGTGAAATACAATCGCTAGAAGTATGGAATACACCAACCACTCCAATTAGGAACGAACTGCCGTTGAACTTGAATTGTCCAATTTGGAAGACCTATTGATTTCGGATTGAGCCCAAAACTTGGGTAACATCATAATATGGTGGGGGGAGTCATTTGGTGAGTTTTGAGTGAAATCCAAACGCTAGAAGTGTGGAATACACCAACCACTCCAATTAGGAACGAACTGCCGTTCAACTTGAATTGTCCAATTTCTCACACCTATTGATTTCGTATCGAGCCCCAAACTTGGGCAACATCATAATATGGTGGGAGGATTCATTTGGTGAGTTTTGAGTGAAATCCAATCGCTAGAAGTATGGAATACAACAACCACTCCAATTAGGAACGAACTGCTGTTGAACTTGAGTTGTCCAATTTCTCACACCTATTGATTTCGGATCGAGTCATTTGGTGAGTTTTGAGTGAAATCCAATCGCTAGAAGTATGGAATACACCAACCATTCCAATTAGGAACGAACTTTCGTTGAAATTGAATTGACCAATTTCTCACACCTATTGATTTCTGATCGATCCCCAAACTTGGGCAACATCATAATATGGTGGGAGGAGTCATTTGGTGAGTTTTGAGTGAAATCCAATCGCTAGAAGTATGGAATACACCAACCACTCCAATTAGGAACGAACTGCCGTTGAACTTGAATTGTCCAATTTCTCACACCTATTGATTTCGGATCGAGCCCCAAACATGGGCAAGATCATAATATGGTGGGAGGAGTCATTTGGTGAGTTTTTAGTGAAATCCAATCGCTAGAAGTATGGAATACACCAACCACTCCAATTAGGAACGAACTGCCGTTGAACTTGAATTGTCCAATTTGGAACACCTATTGATTTCGGATCGAGCCCAAAACTTGGGCAACATCATACTACGGTGGGAGGAGTCATTTGGTGAGTTTTCAGTGAAATCCAATCGCTAGAAGTATGGAATATACTAACCACTCCAATTAGGAACGAACTGCCGTTGACCTTGAATTGTCCAATTTGGAACACCTATTGATTTTGGATCGAGCCCAAAACTTGGGCAACATCATAATATGGTGGGAGGAGTTTTGAGTGAAATCCAATCGCAAGAAGTATGGAACACACCAACCACTCCAATTAGGAACGAACTGCCGTTGAACTTGAATTGTCCAATTTGGAACACCTATTGATTTCGGATCGAGCCCAAAACTTGGGCAACATCATAATATGGTGGGAGGAGTCATTTGGTTAGTTTTGAGTGAAATCCAATCGCTAGAAGTATGGAATACACTAACCACTCCAATTAGGAACGAACTGCCGTTGAACTTGAATTGTCCAATTTCTCACACCTATTGATTTCGGACCGAGCCCCAAACTTGGGCAACATCATAATATGGTGGGAGGAGTCATTTGGTGAGTTTTGAGGGAAATACAATCGCTAGAAGTATGGAATACACCAACCACTCCAATTAGGAACGAACTGCCGTTGAACTTGAATTGTCCAATTTGGAAGACCTATTGATTTCGGATTGAGCCCAAAACTTGGGTAACATCATAATATGGTGGGGGGAGTCATTTGATGAGTTTTGAGTGAAATCCAAACGCTAGAAGTGTGGAATACACCAACCACTCCAATTAGGAACGAACTGCCGTTCAACTTGAATTGTCCAATTTCTCACACCTATTGATTTCGTATCGAGCCCCAAACTTGGGCAACATCATAATATGGTGGGAGGATTCATTTGGTGAGTTTTGAGTGAAATCCAATCGCTAGAAGTATGGAATACACCAACCACTCCAATTAGGAACGAACTGCCGCTGAACTTGAATGGTCCAATTTGGAACACCTATTGATTTCGGATCGAGCCCCAAACTAGGGCAACATCACAATATGGTGGGAGGAGTCATTTGGTGAGTTTTGTGTGAAATCCAATCGCTAGAAGTATGGAATACACCAACCATTACGATTAGGAACGAACTGCCGTTGAACTTGAATTGTCCAATTTCTCACACCTATTGATTTCGGATCGAGCCCCAAACTTGGGCAACATCATAATATGGTGGGAGGAGTCATTTGGTTAGTTTTGAGTGAAATCCAATCGCTAGAAGTATGGAATACACCAACCACTCCAATTAGGAACGAACTGCCGTTGAACTTGAATTGTCCAATTTCTCACACCTATTGATTTTGGATCGAGCCCAAAACTTGGGCAACAACATAATATGGTGGGAGGAGTCATTTGGAGAGTTTTGAGTGAAATCCAATCGCTAGAAGTGTGGAATACACCAACCACTCCAATTAGGAACGAACTACCGTTGAACTTGAATTGTCCAATTTCCCACACCTATTGATTTCGGATCGAGCCCAAAACTTGGGCAACATCATAATATGGTGGGAGGAGTCATTTGGTGGGTTTTGAGAGAAATCCAATCCCTAGAAGTGTGGAATACACCAACCACTCCAATTAGGAACGAACTGCCGTTGAACTTGGATTGTCCAATTTCCCACACCTATTGATTTCAGATAGAGCCCAAAACATGGGCAACATCATAATAAGGTGGGAGGAGTTTTGAGTGAAATCCAATCGCTAGAAGTATGGAATACACCAACCACTCCAATTAGGAACGAACTGCCGTTGAACTTGAATTGTCCAATTTCTCACACCTATTGATTTCGGATCGAGCCCAAAACTTGGGCAACATGATAATATGGTGGGACGAATCATTTGGTGAGTTTTGAGTGAAATCCAATCGCTAGAAGTATGGAATACACCAACCACTCCAACTAGGAACGAACTGCCGTTGAACTTGAATTGTCCAATTTGGAACACCTATTGATTTCGGATCGAGCCCCAAACTTGGGCAACAGCATAAGATGGTGGGAGGAGTCATTTGGTGAGTTTTGAGTGAAATCCAATCGCTAGAAGTGTGGAATACACCAACCACTCCAACTAGGAACGAACTGCCGTTGAACTTGAATTGTCCAATTTCTCACACCTATTGATTTCGGATCGAGCCCCAAACTTGGGCAACATCATAATATGGTGGGAGGAGTCATTTGGTGAGTTTTGAGAGAAATCCAATCCCTAGAAGTGTGGAATACACCAACCACTCCAATTAGGAAAAAACTGCCGTTGAACTTGGATTGTCCAATTCCCCACACCTATTGATTTCAGATCGAGCCCAAAACATGGGCAACATCAAAATAAGGTGGGAGGAGTTTTGAGTGAAATCCAATCGCTAGAAGTATGGAATACACCAACCACTCCAATTAGGAACGAACTGCCGTTGAATTTGAATTGTCCAATTTCTAACACCTATTGATTTCGGATCGAGCCCAAAACTTGGGCAACATCATAATATGGTGGGAGGAGTCATTTGGAGAGTTTTGAGTGAAATCCAATCGCTAGAAGTGTGGAATACACCAACCATTCCAATTAGGAACGAACTGCCGTTGAACTTGAATTGTCCAATTTCTCACACCTATGGATTTCGAATCGAGCCCAAAACTTGGGCAACATCATAATATGGTGGGCGGTGTCATTTGTGAGTTTTGAGTGTCATCCAATCGCTAGAATTATGGAATACAGCAACCACTCCAACTAGGAACGAACTGCCGTTGAACTTGAATTGTCCAATTTCTCACACCTATAGATTTCGGATCGAGCCCCAAACTTGGGCAAAATCATAATATGGTGGGAGGAGTCATTTGGTGAGTTTTGAGTGAAATCCAATCGCTAGAAGTGTGGAATACACCAACCACTCCAACTAGGAACGAACTGCCGTTGAAATTGAATTGTCCAATTTCGAACACCTATTGATTTCGGATCGAGCCCCAAACTTGGGCAACATCATAATATGGTGGGAGGTGTCCTTTGGTGAGTTTTGAGTGAAATCCATTCGCTAGAAGTATGGAATACACCAACCACTCCAATTTGGAACGAACTGCCGTTGAACTTGAATTGTCCAATTTCGAACACCTATTGAATTCGGATCGAGCCCAAAACTTGGGGAACATCATAATATGGTGGGAGGAGTCATTTGGTGAGTTTTGAGTGAAATCCAATCGCTAGAAGTATGGAATACACCAACCACTCCAATTAGGAACGAACTTCCGTTGAACTTGAATTGTCCAATTTCTCACACCTATTGATTTCGGATCGAGCCCCAAACTTGGGCAACATCATAATATGGTGGGAGGAGTCATTTGGTGATTTTTGAGTGAAATCCAATCGCTAGAAGTATGGAATACACCAACCACTCCAATTAGGAACGAACTGCCGTTGAACTTGAATTGTCCAATTTCTCACACCTATTGATTTCGGATCGAGCCCAAAACTTGGGCAACATCATAATATGGTGGGAGGAGTCATTTGTTTAGTTTTGAGTGAAATCCAATCGCTAGAAGTATAGAATACACCAACCACTCCAATTAGGAACGAACTGCCGTTAAACTTGAATTGTCCAATTTCTCACACCTATTGATTTCGGATCGAGCCCAAAACTTGGGCAACATCATAATATGGTGGGAGGAGTCATTTGGTGAGTTTTAAGTGAAATCCAATCGCTAGATGTATGGAATACACCAACCACTCCAATTAGGAACGAACTGCCGTTGAACTTGAATTGTCCAATTTCTCACACCGATTGATTTCGGATCCATCCCAAAACTTGGGCAACATCATAATTTGGTGGGAGGAGTCCTTTGGTGAGTTTTGAGTGAATTCCAATCGCTAGAAGTGTGGAATACACCAACCACTCCAATTAGGAACGAACTGCCGTTGAACTTGAATTGTCCAATTTCTCACACCTATTGATTTTGGATCGAGCCCAAAACTTGGTTAACATCATAATATGGTGGGAGTAGTATTTGGTTAGTTTTGAGTGAAATCCAATCGCTAAAAGTATGGAATACACCAACCACTCCATTTAGGAACGAACTGCCGTTGAACTTGAATTGTCCAATTTCTCACACCTATTGATTTCGGATCGAGCCCAAAACTTGGGCAACATCATAATATGGTTTAAGGAGTCATTTGGTGAGTTTTGAGTGAAATCCAATCGCTAGAAGTATGGAATACACCAACCACTCCAATTAGGAACGAACTGCCGTTGAACTTGAATTGTCCAATTTGGAACACCAATTGATTTCGGATCGAGCCCAAAACTTGGGCAACATCATAATATGGTGGGAGGAGTCGTTTGGTGAGTTTTGAGTGAAATCCAATCTCTAGAAGTATGAAATACACCAACCACTCCAAGTAGGAACGAACTGCCGTTGAACTTGAATTGTCCAATTTCTCACACTTATTGATTTCGGATCGAGCCCAAAACCTGGGCAACATCATAATATGGTGGGAGGAGTCATTTGGTGAGTTTTGAGTGAAATCCAATCGCTAGAAGTGTGGAATACACCAACCACTCCAATTAGGAACAAACCGCCGTTGAACTTGAATTGTCCAATTTCTCACACATATTGATTTCGGATAGAGCCCCAAACTTGGGCAACATCATAATATGGTGGGAGGAGTCATTTGGTCAGTTTTGAGTGAAATCCAATCGCTAAAAGTATGGAATACACCAACCACTACAATTAGGAACGAACTGCCGTTGAACTTGAATTGTCCAATTTCTCACACCTATTGATTTCTGATCATGCCCAAAACATGGGCAACATCATAATATGGTGGGAGGAGTCATTTGGTGAGTTTTGAGTGAAATCCAATCGCTAGAAGTATGGAATACACCAACCACTCCAATTAGGAACGAACTGCCGTTGAACTTGAATTGTCCAATTTGGAACCAGTATTGATTTCGGATCATGCCCAAAACTTGGGCAACATCATAATATGGTGGGAGGAGTCATTTGGTGAGTTTTGAGTGAAATCCAATCGCTTGAAGAATGGAATACACCAACCACTCCAATTAGGAACGAACTACCGTTGAACTTGAATTGTCCAATTTCTCAAACCTATTGATTTCGGATCTAGCCCAAAACTTGGGCAACAACATAATTTGGTGGGAGGAGTCATTTGGTGAGTTTTGAGTGAAATCCAATCGCTAGAAGTATGGAATACACCAACCACTCCAATTAGGAACGAACTGCCGTTGAACTTGAATTGTGCAATTTCTCACACCTGTTGATTTCGGATCGAGCCCAAAACTTGGGCAACATCATAATATGGTGGGAGGAGTCATTTGGTTTGTTTTGAGTAAAATCCAATCGCTAGAAGTATGGAATACACCAACCACTCCAATTAGGAACGAACTGCCGTTGAACTTGAATTGTCCAATTTGGAACACCAATTGATTTCGGATCGAGCCCAAAACTTGGGCAACATCATAATATGGTGGGAGGAGTCGTTTGGTGAGTTTTGAGTGAAATCCAATCGCTAGAAGTATGGAATACACCAACCACTCCAATTAGGAACGAACTGCCGTTGAACTTGAATTGTCCAATTTCTCACACCTATTGATTTCGGATCGAGCCCAAAACTTGGGCAACATCATAATATGGTTTAAGGAGTCATTTGGTGAGTTTTGAGTGAAATCCAATCGCTAGAAGTATGGAATACACCAACCACTCCAATTAGGAACGAACTGCCGTTGAACTTGAATTGTCCAATTTGGAACACCAATTGATTTCGGATCGAGCCCAAAACTTGGGCAACATCATAATATGGTGGGAGGAGTCGTTTGGTGAGTTTTGAGTGAAATCCAATCTCTAGAAGTATGAAATACACCAACCACTCCAAGTAGGAACGAACTGCCGTTGAACTTGAATTGTCCAATTTCTCACACTTATTGATTTCGGATCGAGCCCAAAACCTGGGCAACATCATAATATGGTGGGAGGAGTCATTTGGTGAGTTTTTAGTGAAATCCGATAATTAGAAGTATGGAATACACCAACCACTCCAATTAGGAACGAACTGCCGTTGAACTTGAATTGTGCAATTTGGAACACCTATTGATTTCGGATCGAGCCCAAAACGAGGGCAACATCATAATACGGTGGGAGGAGTCATTTGGTTAGTTTTGAGTGAAATCCAATCGCTAGAAGTATGGAATACATCAACCACTCCAATTAGGAAAGAACTGTCGTCGAAATTGAATAGACCAATTTCTCACAACTTTTGAATTCGGATCGAGCCCAAAACTTGGGCAACATCATAATATGGTGGGTGGAGTCATTTGTTTAGTTTTGACTGAAATCCAATCGCTAGAAGTATGGAATACACCAACCACTCCAATTAGGAACGAACTGCAGTTGAACTTGAATTGTCCAATTTGGAACACCTATTGATTTCGGATCGAGCCCAAAACTTGGGAAACCTAATAATATGGCGGGAGGAGTCATTTGGTGAGTTTTAAGTGAAATCCAATCGCTAGAAGTATGGAATACATCTACCACTCCAATTAGGAACGAACTGCCGTTGAACTTGAATTGTCCAATTTCTCACACCTATTGATTTTGGATCGAGCCCAAAACTTGGGCAACATCATAATATGGTGGGAGGAGTCATTTGGTGAGTTTTGAGTGAAATCCAATCGCTAGAAGTATGGAATACACCAACCACTCCAATTAGGAACGAACTGCCGTTGAACTTGAATTGTCCAATTTCTCACACCTATTGATTTCTGATAGAGCCCCAAACTTGGGCAACATCATAATATGGTGGGAGGAGTCATTTGGTGAGTTTTGAGTGAAATCCAATCGCTAGAAGTATGCAATACACCAACCACTCCAATTAGGAACGAACTGCCGTTGAACTTGAATTGTCCAATTTCTCACACCTATTGATTTCGAATCGAGCACAAAACTTGGGCAACATCATAATATGGTGGGAGGAGTCATTTGGTGAGTTTTGAGTGAAATCCAATCGCTAGAAGTACGGAATACACGAACCACTCCAATTAGGAACGAAATTTCGTTGAAATTGAATTGACCAATTTCTCAAACCTATTGATTTCGGATCGAGCCCAAAACTTGGGCAACATCATAATATGGTGGGAGGAGTCATTTGGTGAGTTTTGAGTGAAATCCAATAGCTAGAAGTACGGAATACACGAACCACTCCGATTAGGAACGAACTTTCGTTGAAATTGAATTGACCAATTTCTCACACCTATTGGTTTCGGATCGAGCCCAAAACTTGGGCAACATCATAATATGGTGGGAGGAGTCATTTGGTGAGTTTTGAGTGAAATCCAATCGCTAGAAGTGTGGAATACACCAACCACTCCAATTAGGAACGAACTGCCGTTCAACTTGAATTGTCCAATTTGGAACACCTATTGATTTCGGATCGAGCCCAAAACTTGGGCAACATCATAATGTGGTGGGAGGAGTCATTTGGTGAGTTTTGAGTGAAATCCAATCGCTTGAAGTACGGAATACACCAACCACTCCAATTAGGAACGAACTGCCGTTGAACACTAATTGTCAAATTTGAAAGACCTATTGATTTCGGATCGAGCCCAAAACTTGGGCAACAACATAATATGGTGGGAGGAGTCATTTGGTGAGTTTTGAGTGAAATCCAATCGCTTGAAGTATGGAATACACCAACCACTCCAATTAGGAACGATCTGCGGTTGAACTTGAATTGTCCAATTTCTCACACCTATTGATTTCGGATCGATCCCCAAACTTGGGCAACATCATAATATGGTGTGAGGAGTCATCTGGTGAATTTTGAGTGAAATCCAATCCCTAGAAGTATGGAATACACCAACCACTCCAGTTAGGAATGAACTGTCGTTGAACTTGAATTGTCCAATTTGGAACACCTATTGATTTCGGATCGAGCCAAAAACTTGGGCAACATCATAATATGGTGGGAGGAGTCATTTTGTGAGTTTTGAGTGAAATCCAATCGCTAGAAGTATGGAATATACCAACCACTCCAATTAGGAACGAACTGCCGTTGAACTTGAATTGTCCAATTTCTCACACCTATTGATTTCGGATCGAGCCCAAAATTTGGGCAACATCATAATATGGTGGGAGGAGTCTTTTGGTGAGTTTTTAGTGAAATCCAATCGCTAGAAGTGTGGAATACACCAACCACTCCAATTAGGAACGAACTGCCGTTGAACTTGAATTGTCCAATTTCTTTCACCTATTGATTTCGGATCGAGCCCAAAACTTGGGCAACATCATAATGTGGTGGGAGGAGTCATTTGGTTTGTTTTGAGTGAAATCCAATCGCTAGAAGTATGGAATACAGCAACCACCCCAATTAGGAACGAACTGCCGTTGAACTTGAATTGTCCAATTTGGAACACCTACTGATTTCGTATCGAGCCCAAAACTTGGGCAACATCATAATGTGGTGGGAGGAGTCATTTGGTTTGTTTTGAGTGAAATCCAATCGCTAGAAGTATGGAATACACCAACCACCCCAATTAGGAACGAACTGCCGTTGAACTTGAATTGTCCAATTTGGAACACCTATTGATTTCGGTTCGAGCCCAAAACTTGGGCAACATCATAATGTGGTGGGAGGAGTCATTTGGTTTGTTTTGAGTGAAATCCAATCGCTAGAAGTATGGAATACACCAACCACCCCAATTAGGAACGAACTGTCGTTGAACTTGAATTGTCCTATTTGGAACACCAATTGATTTCGGATCGAGCCCAAAAGTTGGGCAACATCATAATATGGTGGGAGGACTCAATTGGTGAGTTTTGAGTGAAATCCCATCGCTAGAAATATGGAATACACCAACCACTCCAATTAGGTACGAACTGCCGTTGAACTTGAATTGTCCAATTTCTCACACCTTTTGATTTCGGATCGAGCCCAAAACTTGGGCAACATCATAATGTGGTGGGAGGAGTCATTTGGTTTGTTTTGAGTGAAATCCAATCGCTAGAAGTATGGAATACACCAACCACTCCAATTAGGAACGAACTGCCGTTGAACTTGAATTGTCCAATTTGGAACACCTATTGATTTCGGATCGAGCCCAAAACTTGGGCAACAACATAATATGGTGGGAGGAGTCCTTTGGTGAGTTTTGAGTGAAATCCAATCGCTTGAAGTATGGAATACACCAACCACTCCAATTAGGAACGAACTACCGTTGAACTCTAATTGTCAAATTTGAAAGACCTATTGATTTCGGATCGAGCCCAAAACTTGGGCAACATCATAATATGGTGGGAGGAGTCATTTGGTGAGTTTTGAGGGAAATCCAATCGCTTGAAGTATGGAATACACCAACCACTCCAATTAGGAACGATCTGCGGTTGAACTTGAATTGTCCAATTTCTCACACCTATTGATTTCGGATCGATCCCCAAACTTGGGCAACATCATAATATGGTGGGAGGAGTCATTTGGTGAGTTTTGAGTGAAATCCAATGCTAGAAGTATGGGATACACCAACCACTCCCGTTAGGAACGAACTGCCGTTGAACTTGAATTGTCCAATTTCTCACACCTATTGATTTCGGATTGAACCCCAAACTTGTGCAACATCATAATATGGTGGGAGGAGTCATTTGGTGAGTTTTGAGTGAAATCCAATCGCTAGAAGTATGGAATACACCAACCACTCCAATTAGGAACGAACTGCCGTTGAACTTGAATTGTCCAATTTCTCACGCCTATTAACTTCGGATCGAGCCCAAAACTTGGGCAACAGCATAATATGGTGGGAGGAGTCATCTGGTCAGTTTTGAGTGATATCCAATCGCTAGAAGTACGGAATACACCAACCACTCCAATTAGGAACGAACTACCGTTGAACTCTAATTGTCAAATTTGAAAGACCTATTGATTTCGGATCGAGCCCAAAACTTGGGCAACATCATAATATGGTGGGAGGAGTCATTTGGTGAGTTTTGAGGGAAATCCAATCGCTTGAAGTATGGAATACACCAACCACTCCAATTAGGAACGATCTGCGGTTGAACTTGAATTGTCCAATTTCTCACACCTATTGATTTCGGATCGATTCCCAAACTTGGGCAACATCATAATATGGTGGGAGGAGTCATTTGGTGAGTTTTGAGTGAAATCCAATGCTAGAAGTATGGGATACACCAACCACTCCCGTTAGGAACGAACTGCCGTTGAACTTGAATTGTCCAATTTCTCACACCTATTGATTTCGGATCGAACCCCAAACTTGTGCAACATCATAATATGGTGGGAGGAGTCATTTGGTGAGTTTTGAGTGAAATCCAATCGCTAGAAGTATGGAATACACCAACCACTCCAATTAGGAACGAACTGCCGTTGAACTTGAATTGTCCAATTTCTCACACCTATTGATTCCGGATCAAGCCCAAAACTTGGGCAACATCATAATATGGTGGGAGGAGTCATTTGGTGAGTTTTGAGTGAAATCCAATCGCTAGAAGTATGGAATACACTAACCACTCCAATTAGGAACGAACTGCCGTTGAACTTGAATAGTCCAATTTCTTTCACCTATTGATTTCGGATCGAACCCAAAACTTGGGTAACATCATGATATGGTTGGGGGAGTCCTTTGGTGAGTTTTGAGTGAAATCCACTCGCTAGAAGTATGGAATACACCAACCACTCCAATTAGGAACGAACTGCCGTTGAAATTCAATTGTCCAATTTCTCACGCCTATTAACTTCGGACCGAGCACAAAACTTGGGCAACAGCATAATATGGTGGGAGGAGTCATCTGGTGAGTTTTGAGTGAAATCCAATCGCTAGAAGTATGGAATACACCAACCACTCCAATTAGGAACGAATTGTCGTTGAACTTGAAGTGTCCAATTTGGAACACCTATTGATTTCGGATCGAGCCCCAAACTTGGGCAACATCATAATATGGTGGGAGGAGTCATTTGGTGAGTTTTGAGTGAAATCCAATCGCTAGAAGTATGGGATACACCAACCACTCCCGTTAGGAACGAACTTCTGTTGAACTTGAATTGTCCAATTTCTAAGACCTATTGATTTCGGATCGAGCCCCAAACTTGGGCAACATCATAATATGGTGGGAGGAGTCATTTGGTGAGTTTTGAGTGAAATCCAATCGCTAGAAGTATGGAATACACCAACCACTCCAATTAGGAACGAACTGCCGTTGAACTTGAATTGTCCAATTTCTCACGCCTATTAACTTCGGATCGAGCCCAAAACTTGGGCAACAGCATAATATGGTGGGAGGAGTCATCTGGTCAGTTTTGAGTGATATCCAATCGCTAGAAGTACGGAATACACCAACCACTCCAATTAGGAACGAACTACCGTTGAACTCTAATTGTCAAATTTGAAAGACCTATTGATTTCGGATCGAGCCCAAAACTTGGGCAACATCATAATATGGTGGGAGGAGTCATTTGGTGAGTTTTGAGGGAAATCCAATCGCTTGAAGTATGGAATACACCAACCACTCCAATTAGGAACGATCTGCGGTTGAACTTGAATTGTCCAATTTCTCACACCTATTGATTTCGGATCGATTCCCAAACTTGGGCAACATCATAATATGGTGGGAGGAGTCATTTGGTGAGTTTTGAGTGAAATCCAATGCTAGAAGTATGGGATACACCAACCACTCCCGTTAGGAACGAACTGCCGTTGAACTTGAATTGTCCAATTTCTCACACCTATTGATTTCGGATCGAACCCCAAACTTGTGCAACATCATAATATGGTGGGAGGAGTCATTTGGTGAGTTTTGAGTGAAATCCAATCGCTAGAAGTATGGAATACACCAACCACTCCAATTAGGAACGAACTGCCGTTGAACTTGAATTGTCCAATTTCTCACACCTATTGATTCCGGATCAAGCCCAAAACTTGGGCAACATCATAATATGGTGGGAGGAGTCATTTGGTGAGTTTTGAGTGAAATCCAATCGCTAGAAGTATGGAATACACTAACCACTCCAATTAGGAACGAACTGCCGTTGAACTTGAATAGTCCAATTTCTTTCACCTATTGATTTCGGATCGAACCCAAAACTTGGGTAACATCATGATATGGTTGGGGGAGTCCTTTGGTGAGTTTTGAGTGAAATCCACTCGCTAGAAGTATGGAATACACCAACCACTCCAATTAGGAACGAACTGCCGTTGAAATTCAATTGTCCAATTTCTCACGCCTATTAACTTCGGACCGAGCACAAAACTTGGGCAACATCATAATATGGTGGGAGGAGTCATTTGGTGAGTTTTGAGTGAAATCCAATCGGTAGAAGTATGGAATACACCAACCACTCCAATTAGGAACGAACTGTCGTTGAACTTGAATTGTCCAATTTGGAACACCTATTGATTTCGGATCGAGCCCCAAACTTGGGCAACATCATAATATGGTGGGAGGAGTCATTTGGTGAGTTTTGAGTGAAATCCAATCGCTAGAAGTATGGAATACACCAACCACTCCAATTAGGAACGAACTGCCGTTGAACTTGAATTGTCCAATTTCTCACACCTATTGATTTCGGATCAAGCCCAAAACTTGGGCAACATCATAATATGGTGGGAGGAGTCATTTGGTGAGTTTTGAGTGAAATCAAATCGCTAGAAGTATGGAATACACCAACCACTCCAATTAGGAACGAACTGCCGTTGAACTTGAATTGTCCAATTTGGTACACCTATTGATTTCGGATCGAGCCCAAAACTTGGGCAACATCATAATATGGTGGGAGGAGTCATTTGTTGAGTTTTGAGTGAAATCCAATCGCTAGAAGTATGGAAGACACCAACCACTCCAATTAGGAACGAACTGCCGTTGAACTTGAATTGTCCAATTTCTCACACCTATTGATTTCGGATCAAGCCCCAAACTTGGGCAACATCATAATATGGTGGGAGGAGTCATTTGGTGAGTTTTGAGTGAAATCCAATCGCTAGAAGTATGGAATACACCAACCACTCCAATTAGGAACGAACTGCCGTTGAACTTGAATTGTCCAATTTCTTTCACCTATTGATTTCGGATCGAGCCCCAAACTTGGGCAACATCATAATATGGTGGGAGGAGTCATTTGGTGAGTTTTGAGTGAAATCCAATCGCTAGAAGTATGGAATACACCAACCACTCCAATTAGGAACGAACTGCCGTTGAACTTGAATTGTCTAATTTTGAACACCAATTGATTTCGGATCGAGCCCAAAACTTGGGCAACATCATAATATGGTGGGAGGAGTCATTTGGTGAGTTTTGAGTGAAATCCAATCGCTTGAAGTACGGAATACACCAACCACTCCAATTAGGAACGAACTGCCGTTGAACTCGAATTGTCCAATTTCTTTCACCTATTGATTTCGGATCGAGCCCAAAACTTGTGCAACATCATAATATGGTGGGAGGAGTCATTTGGTGAGTTCTGATTGAAATCCAATTGCTAGAAGTATGGAAGACACCAACCACTCCAATTAGGAACGAACTGCCGTTGAACTTGAATTGTCCAATTTCTCACACCTATTGATTTCGGATCGAGCCCCAAACTTGGGCAACATCCAAATATGGTGGGAGGAGTCATTTGGTGAGTTTTGAGTGAAATCCAATCGCTAGAAGTGTGGAATACACCAGCCACTCCAATTAGGAACGAATTGTCGTTGAACTTGAAGTGTCCAATTTGGAACACCTATTGATTTCGGATCGAGCCCCAAACTTGGGCAACATCATAATATGGTGGGAGGAGTCATTTGGTGAGTTTTGAGTGAAATCCAATCGCTAGAAGTATGGGATACACCAACCACTCCCGTTAGGAACGAACTGCCGTTGAACTTGAATTGTCCAATTTCTAACACCTATTGATTTCGGATCGAACCCCAAACTTGTGCAACATCATAATATGGTGGGAGGAGTCATTTGGTGAGTTTTGAGTGAAATCCAATCGCTAGAAGTATGGAATACACCAACCACTCCAATTAGGAACGAATTGTCGTTGAACTTGAAGTGTCCAATTTGGAACACCTATTGATTTCAGATCGAACCCCAAACTTGGGCAACATGATAATATGGTGGGAGGAGTCATTTGGTGAGTTTTGAGTGAAATCCAATCGCTAGAAGTATGGAAGACACCAACCAATCAAATTGCTGTTTTGCTCAATTTCAACATATAATCTGTTTTGACATGTAACTTTCAAACCACTTGGTCAATTTTAACGTTCTTTATGTCGTTGGATTCAGCATGAAAAAATGAAGAACACAACGTGGACCAAACTTTCAAAACAGTAGCAGAAAAAAAAAATTGTAGCAATGAAGAAGCCTACGTTTTCAGACACAAACACAAAAGCTAAAAACTTTCCAGCACCCCCAAACTTAAATGAAGCATTGTCCTCAATGTTTAAGCAAAGTAAAGATGATTGAGAACATGTAAATGATAAGGGGAAAAGTTAAGAAGAAGGTTTAGAAAGAAAAAAAAAAAGGAATATATAAGCAACTCACGGATGACCAGTTAAGGGCCTCAGAAAACACAGCCAGGGGATCCGGGAAGGTTGGAGGGGTCACAATGGTCCCGCTTAAAACCCAAACTTCTTAGACACACGAAGGTGTCGCCTAAAGAACTCCTAGACACTGTATTGACGGAAGTGCTTACTGGAGTTACCAAAAGTTAGCTCATATGAAAAATAATTTTTTTTTTTTTTTTAATAAATTTTTTAAAGATATTCTCGTAAGAAAAAGAAACAAAAACAAATTAAGATAAATGAAACAACAAACCATAAACGAAAATGAACTAAGTACTCTAAACAAACTCAAACAAACTCAATAAATTGTTGTACTAAAAGAAACAAACCAAGAAACCAAAGAAAAAAAACAAACAGCACTTTCTATCACCTATTTATCACCATTTGGACAGATTCGTTTCTATGTTTTTCAGCTTCGACCTCTGTTCAGTTTTTAGGCTATAACTTTCCAACCGTAAGTTCAAATTTTACGTTCTTTATATGGTTGGATTCAGCATAGAAAAACAAAGAACTCAACGCGGACCAAAAGGCAAAAACAACTACGGAAATAAACAGAATTCAAAGAAGAGAAAGGATTGAAATGCTCCCCCTTGAAGCGATTAGGTCGAGCATGGATGCACTTGGAGGTCGCGACTTCTCCCATTGCTCCACACTTCCCATTCTTATGATTGAGGTTGCCATCTCTCTCCATTTATTATTGAGCTATAATAAATTGCTAAAACAAACATAGAAAACTTGAAACGGAATTAAAGGATTACGAAATATAATAAAAAACTAAAAATGAAAAGGAAAAATCAATACAAGTCCAATTCCATGCTTCAAAGCAACAAGCACCAATGGGTTGTGTAAGCTGGGACTTAAACCCAATTCTCTTGCTTGTTGGGCAATTGTCCTTTTCTGTTGGACTACAAACACAACTTGTCCATTAACGTCATTAACTTTAAAACTTGAAATTGTCTAGTTAAGAAAAAAAAATAAAGTAGGAAAGCCAAATAGAATCAAACAATGTTACCGATCCCCGGCAACGGCGCCAAAAACTTGTTGTGTAGATACAGCTGCACCAAAATGGATTCAGTTGGATCCTCAACTTGTGATACTCGCAAGTGCACGAGCCGTTAGGTAGTATAGCATATGTAAGTGCGAGGTCGATCCCACGAGGATTGGTGATTGAATGATCCAATTCATTTCCCTACACAAAACATAAATGAAAACAAAAAGAAATAAATAAAACAAGGAAGAAAGAAATAACTAACTCAAGCAGATAAGTTCCCAAGTTCAATTTAGATTAATGGATTGATTCTAGCTAAAGTATGATTAAGCCATGGTGTGTGGTAATAACCTTGTGTTCCTAATTCCCTAATTTGATCATTTGTTGTCTAACCTAAAATTAAGCATTAGGAACCCATTAAGCATAGAAGAACATTTTAAACAACCAAGTATGTATCTAATCCCTGTTGTCGAATGTCCATACATACTCTTCCTATTCATAGTTCAATTCGAATTAAAGCATGGTGTATACTCTTAATTCAAACCAAGATAGCTAACATGCAAGCCTAAATGGTGATCAATCATTCAAACTAGCATATTAACTTATAAGCATAATGAATAAGAACATGAACCATAATTGAAACTTGGAAACTAATCAAACTTGAAAAACTAAAGAAAAGAATTTACATAATGAAAAGTAAAGTGGAACTAAGAAAAACTTAAGGAAAATTTCAGCACAAAAGATTTCATTACAACAATTGAAAACTAGAAAGAGAAACTAAGAGAATTTGAGGGAGAGAAGGGAAGGGAGCTCTAGAGAAGTGTTTGAGAGCTCCCCCCCTTGGGGTGTGTTTACAAGCTTAGAGAACTTCCCTATTTATAGGCCTAGGGGAAGTGAAAATCTGAATTCAATATGGCTAATGCATACAACACTTGTTTTATAAAATCTGAAATGGTTGATGCACTTGTATTAGAAAATCTTGAATTGGTTGATGCACTTCACCAATAGATCCCACCAGCAGCCCTAGCTCATCTTCATGTCACCATGACCAAGCTTCCAACCAGAAATGATAGCTCATACCTAGCTCACCATGACCAAGCATCCAACCAGCACATGCTGAGGTCAGCATGACTAGCAACTTCAAGGGCTTACAACTTGGTCTTCTATTAATCAAATTAGGACTTTAAGCACTCGAAATTAAAGTTCAGAATGTCTTCTTTCCAGCCATACAAGTATTGGCCCAATCCAAGCTCGGAGGAGGAAGTTAAGGCCAAAACAAATTGTTATAGTACACACCAATTGGAACAACTTTCATGAAGAATGTGGCCTCATTCGAGCTATGTAGGTTGTTGAAACAAAGCTTGCAATATGACCTACGGAACTGGACTGGCAGGGAGCTGTAGCCAAAATGAGTTTGTCTTTTAAGCTCTTCATCCATTCATCCAAATTAGGCCTTAACATGCTTGAATTGCATGAATTATGCTCTCTTGCTCTATTTGCCTACAAAACACACAAAGGGAGGCAAATAACTTAGAAATCTAAGAAACTAAGCAAAAGAAGTAAGTAAATAGGGCATGTATATGTATGAAATTATGAGCTTAACAATACACCAACCACTCCAATTAGGAACGAACTGCCGTTGAACTTGAATTGTTCAATTTGGAACACCTATTGATTTCGGATCGAGCACAAAACTTGGGCAACATCATAATATGGTGGGCGGAGTCATTTGGTGAGTTTTGAGTGAAATCCAATCGCTAGAAGTATGGAATACACCAACCACTCCAATTAGGAACGAACTGCCGTTGAACTTGAATTGTCCAATTTCTCACACCTATTGATTTCGGATCGAGCCCAAAACTTGGGCAACATCATAATATGGTGGGAGGAGTCATTTGGTGAGTTTTGAGTGAAATCCAATCGCTAGAAGTTTGGAATACACCAACCACTCCAATTAGGAACGAACTGCGGTTGAACTCTAATTGTCAAATTTGAAAGACCAATTGATTTCGGATCAAGCCCAAAACTTGGGCAACATCATAATATGGTGGGAGGAGTCATTTGGTGAGTTTTGAGTGAAATCCAATCGCTAGAAGTATGGAATACACCAACCACTCCAATTAGGAACGAACTGTCGTTGAACTTGAATTGTCCAATTTGGAACACCTATTGATTTCGGATCGAGCCCAAAAGTTGGGCAACATCATAATATGGTGGGAGGACTCAATTGGTGAGTTTTGAGTGAAATCCAATCGCTAGAAATATGGAATACACCAACCACTCCAATTAGGAACGAACTGCCGTTGAACTTGAATTGTCAAATTTCTCACACCTATGGATTTCGGATCGAGCCCAAAACTTGGGCAACATCATAATATGGTGGGAGGAGTCATTTTCTGAGTTTTGAGTGAAATCCAATCGCTAGAAGTTTGGAATACACCAACCACTCCAATTAGGAACGAACTGCGGTTGAACTCTAATTGTCAAATTTGAAAGACCAATTGATTTCGGATCAAGCCCAAAACTTGGGCAACATCATAATATGGTGGGAAGAGTCATTTGGTGAGTTTTGAGTGAAATCCAATCGGTAGAAGTATGGAATACAATAACCACTCCAATTAGGAACGAACTGTCGTTGAACTTGAATTGTCCAATTTGGAACACCTATTGATTTCGGATCGAGCCCCAAACTTGGGCAACATCATAATATGGTGGGAGGAGTCATTTGGTGAGTTTTGAGTGAAATCCAATCGCTAGAAGTATGGAAGACACCAACCACTCCAATTAGGAACGAACTGCCGTTGAAATTGAATTGTCCAATTTCTCACGCCTATTAACTTCGGATCGAGCCCAAAACTTGGGCAACAGCATAATATGGTGGGAGGAGTCATCTGGTCAGTTTTGAGAGATATCCAATCGCTAGAAGTATGGAATACACCAACCACTCCAATTAGGAACGAACTGCCGTTGAACTTGAATTGTCCAATTTGGAACACCTATTGATTTCGGATCGAGCCCAAAACTTGGGCAACAGCATAATATGGTGGGAGGAGTCATCTGGTGAGTTTTGAGTGATATCCAATCGCTAGAAGTATGGAATACACCAACCACTCCAATTAGGAACGAACTGCCGTTGAACTTGAATTGTCCAATTTGGAACACCTATTGATTTCGGATCGAGCCCCAAACTTGGGCAACATCATAATATGGTGGGAGGAGTCATTTGGTGAGTTTTGAGTGAAATCCAATCGCTAGAAGTATGGAATACACCAACCACTCCAATTAGGAACGAACTGCCGTTGAACTTGAATTGTCCAATTTCTCACACCTATTGATTTCGGATCAAACCCAAAACTTGGGCAACATCATAATATGGTGGGAGGAGTCATTTGGTGAGTTTTGAGTGAAATCCAATCGGTAGAAGTATGGAATACACCAACCACTCCAATTAGGAACGAACTGTCGTTGAACTTGAATTGTCCAATTTGGAACACCTATTGATTTCGGATCGAGCCCAAAAGTTGGGCAACATCATAATATGGTGGGAGGACTCAATTGGTGAGTTTTGAGTGAAATCCAATCGCTAGAAATATGGAATACACCAACCACTCCAATTAGGAACGAACTGCCGTTGAACTTGAATTGTCAAATTTCTCACACCTATGGATTTCGGATCGAGCCCAAAACTTGGGCAACGTCATAATATGGTGGGAGGAGTCATTTTCTGAGTTTTGAGTGAAATCCAATCGCTAGAAGTTTGGAATACACCAACCACTCCAATTAGGAACGAACTGCGGTTGAACTCTAATTGTCAAATTTGAAAGACCAATTGATTTCGGATCAAGCCCAAAACTTGGGCAACATCATAATATGGTGGGAGGAGTCATTTGGTGAGTTTTGAGTGAAATCCAATCGGTAGAAGTATGGAATACACCAACCACTCCAATTAGGAACGAACTGTCGTTGAACTTGAATTGTCCAATTTGGAACACCTATTGATTTCGGATCGAGCCCAAAAGTTGGGCAACATCATAATATGGTGGGAGGACTCAATTGGTGAGTTTTGAGTGAAATCCAATCTCTAGAAATATGGAATACACCAACCACTCCAATTAGGAACGAACTGCCGTTGAACTTGAATTGTCCAATTTCTCACGCCTATTAACTTCGGATCGAGCCCAAAACTTGGGCAACAGCATAATATGGTGGGAGGAGTCATCTGGTCAGTTTTGAGTGATATCCAATCGCTAGAAGTATGGAATACACCAACCACTCCAATTAGGAACGAACTGCCGTTGAACTTGAATTGTCCAATTTGGAACACCTATTGATTTCGGATCGAGCCCCAAACTTGGGCAACATCATAATATGGTGGGAGGAGTCATTTGGTGAGTTTTGAGTGAAGTCCAATCGCTAGAAGTATGGAATACACCAACCACTCCAATTAGGAACGAACTGTCGTTGAACTTGAATTGTCCAATTTGGAACACCTATTGATTTCGGATCGAGCCCCAAACTTGGGCAACATCATAATATGGTGGGAGGAGTCATTTGGTGAGTTTTGAGTGAAATCCAATCGCTAGAAGTATGGAAGACACCAACCACTCCAATTAGGAACGAACTGCCGTTGAAATTGAATTGTCCAATTTCTCACGCCTATTAACTTCAGATCGAGCCCAAAACTTGGGCAACAGCATAATATGGTGGGAGGAGTCATCTGGTCAGTTTTGAGTGATATCCAATCGCTAGAAGTATGGAATACACCAACCACTCCAATTAGGAACGAACTGCCGTTGAAATTGAATTGTCCAATTTCTCACGCCTATTAACTTCGGATCGAGCCCAAAACTTGGGCAACAGCATAATATGGTGGGAGGAGTCATCTGGTCAGTTTTGAGTGATATCCAATCGCTAGAAGTATGGAATACACCAACCACTCCAATTAGGAACGAACTGCCGTTGAACTTGAATTGTCCAATTTGGAACACCTATTGATTTCGGATCGAGCCCAAAACTTGGGCAACAGCATAATATGGTGGGAGGAGTCATCTGGTGAGTTTTGAGTGATATCCAATCGCTAGAAGTATGGAATACACCAACCACTCCAATTAGGAACGAACTGCCGTTGAACTTGAATTGTCCAATTTGGAACACCTATTGATTTCGGATCGAGCCCCAAACTTGGGCAACATCATAATATGGTGGGAGGAGTCATTTGGTGAGTTTTGAGTGAAATCCAATTGCTAGAAGTATGGAATACACCAACCACTCCAATTAGGAACGAACTGCCGTTGCAATTGAATTGTCCAATTTCTCACGCCTATTAACTTCGGATCGAGCCCAAAACTTGGGCAACAGCATATTATGGTGGGAGGAGTCATCTGGTCAGTTTTGAGTGATATCCAATCGCTAGAAGTATGGAATACACCAACCACTCCAATTAGGAACGAACTGCCGTTGAACTTGAATTGTCCAATTTGGAACACCTATTGATTTCGGATCGAGCCCAAAACTTGGGCAACAGCATAATATGGTGGGAGGAGTCATCTGGTGAGTTTTGAGTGATATCCAATCGCTAGAAGTATGGAATACACCAACCACTCCAATTAGGAACGAACTGCCGTTGAACTTGAATTGTCCAATTTGGAACACCTATTGATTTCGGATCGAGCCCAAAACTTGGGCAACAGCATAATATGGTGGGAGGAGTCATCTGGTGAGTTTTGAGTGATATCCAATCGCTAGAAGTATGGAATACACCAACCACTCCAATTAGGAACGAACTGCCGTTGAACTTGAATTGTCAAATTTCTCACACCTTTGGATTTCGGATTGAGCCCAAAACTTGGGCAACAACATAATATGGTGGGAGGAGTCATTTTCTGAGTTTTGAGTGAAATCCAATCGCTAGAAGTTTGGAATACACCAACCACTCCAATTAGGAACGAACTGCGGTTGAACTCTAATTGTCAAATTTGAAAGACCAATTGATTTCGGATCAAGCCCAAAACTTGGGCAACATCATAATATGGTGGGAGGAGTCATTTGGTGAGTTTTGAGTGAAATCCAATCGGTAGAAGTATGGAATACACCAACCACTCCAATTAGGAACGAACTGTCGTTGAACTTGAATTGTCCAATTTGGAACACCTATTGATTTCGGATCGAGCCCAAAACTTGGGCAACATCATAATATGGTGGGAGGAGTCATTTGGTGAGTTTTGAGTGAAATCCAATCGCTAGAAGTATGGAAGACACCAACCAATCCAATTAGGAACGAACTGCCGTTGAACTTGAATTGTCCAATTTCTCACACCTATTGATTTCGGATCGAGCCCCAAACTTGGGCAACATCATAATATGGTGGGAGGAGTCATTTGGTGAGTTTTGAGTGAAATCCAATCGCTAGAAGTATGGAATACACCAACCACTCCAATTAGGAACGAACTGCCGTTGAACTTGAATAGTCCAATTTCTTTCACCTATTGATTTCGGATCGAACCCAAAACTTGGGCAACATCATGATATGGTTGGGGGAGTCCTTTGGTGAGTTTTGAGCGAAATCCAATCGCTAGAAGTATGGAATACACCAACCACTCCAGTTAGGAACGAACTGCCGTTGAAATTGAATTGTCCAATTTCTCATGCCTATTAACTTCGGATCGAGCCCAAAACTTGGGCAACAGCATAATATGGTGGGAGGAGTCATCTGGTCAGTTTTGAGTGATATCCAATCGCTTGAAGTATGGAATACACCAACCACTCCAATTAGGAACGAACTGCCGTTGAACTTGAATTGTCCAATTTGGAACACCTATTGATTTCGGATCGAGCCCAAAACTTGGGCAACATCATAATATGGTGGGCGGAGTCATTTGGTGAGTTTTGAGTGAAATCCAATCGCTAGAACTATGGAATACACCAACCACTCCAATTAGGAACGAACTGCCGTTGAACTTGAATTGTCCAATTTCTCACACATATTGATTTCGGATCGATCCCAAAACTTGGGCAACATCATAATATGGTGGGAGGAGTCATTTGGTGAGTTTTGAGAGAAATCCAATCGCTAGAAGTTTGGAATACACCAACCACTCCAATTAGGAACGAACTGCGGTTGAACTCTAATTGTCAAATTTGAAAGACCAATTGATTTCGGATCAAGCCCAAAACTTGGGCAACATCATAATATGGTGGGAGGAGTCATTTGGTGAGTTTTGAGTGAAATCCAATCGCTAGAAGTATGGAATACACCAACCACTCCAATTAGGAACGAACTGTCGTTGAACTTGAATTGTCCAATTTGGAACACCTATTGATTTCGGATCGAGCCCAAAAGTTGGGCAACATCATAATATGGTGGGAGGACTCAATTGGTGAGTTTTGAGTGAAATCCAATCGCTAGAAATATGGAATACACCAACCACTACAATTAGGAACGAACTGCCGTTGAACTTGAATTGTCAAATTTCTCACACCTATGGATTTCGGATCGAGCCCAAAACTTGGGCAACATCATAATATGGTGGGAGGAGTCATTTTCTGAGTTTTGAGTGAAATCCAATCGCTAGAAGTATGGAATACACCAACCACTCCAATTAGGAAGGAACTGCCGTTGAACTTGAATTGTCCAATTTTTCACACCTATTTATTTCGGATCGAGCCCAAAACTTGGGCAACATCATAATATGGTGGGAGGAGTCATTTGGTGAGTTTTGAGTGAAATCCAATCTCTAGAAGTATGGAATACACCAATCACTCCAATTAGGAACGATCTGCCGTTGAACTTGAATTGTCTAATTTCTCACACCTATTGATTTCGGAACAAGCCCAAAACATGGGCAACATCATAATATGGTGGGAGGAGTCAATTGGTGAGTTTTGAGTGAAATCCAATCGCTAGAAGTATGGAATACACCAACCACTCCCATTAGGAACGAACTGCCGTTGAACTTGAATTGTCCGATTTCTAACACCTATTGATTTTGGATCGAGCCCAAAACTTGGGCAACATCATAATATGGTGGGAGGAGTCATTTGGTGAGTTTTGAGTGAATTCCAATCCCTAGAAGTATGGAATACAGCAACCACTCCAATTAGGAACGAACCGCCGTTGAACTTGAATTGTCCGATTTCTAACACCTATTGATTTCGGATCGAGCCCCAAACTTGGGCAACATCATAATATGGTGGGAGGAGTCATTTGGTGAGTTTTGAGTGAAATCCAATCGCTAGAAGTATGGAATACACCAACCACTCCAATTAGGAACGAACTGCCGTTGAACTCTAATTGTCCAATTTGGAAGACCTATTGATTTCGGAACGAGCCCAAAACTTGGGCAACATCATAATATGGTGGGAGGAGTCATATGGAATACACCAACCACTGCAATTAGGAACGAACTGCCGTTGAACTTGAATTGTCCAATTTCTCACACCTATTGATTTCGGATCGAGCCCAAACCTTGGGCAACATCATAATATGGTGGGCGGAGTCATTTGGTGAGTTTTGAGTGAAATCCAATCGCTAGAAGTATGGAATACACCAACCACTCCAATTAGGAACGAACTGCCGTTGAACTTGAATTGTCCAATTTCTCACACCTATTGATTTCGGATCGAGCCCAAAACTTGGGCAACATCATAATATGGTGGGCGGAGTAATATGGTGAGTTTTGAGTGAAATCCAATCGCTAGGAGTATGGAATACACCAACCACTCCAATTAGGAACGAACTGTCGTTGAACTTGAATTGTCCAATTTCTCACACCTATTGATTTCGGATCGAGCCCAAAACTTGGGCAACATCATAACATGGTGGGCGGAGTCATTTGGTGAGTTTTGAGTGAAATCCAATCGCTAGAAGTATGGAATACACCAACCACTCCAATTAGGAACGAACTGCCGTTGAACTTGAATTGTCCAATTTCTCACACCTATTGATTTCGGATCGAGCCCAAAACTTGGGCAACATCATAATATGGTGGGAGGAGTCATTTGGTGAGTTTTGAGTGAAATCCAATCGCTAGAAGTATGGAATACACCAACCACTCCAATTAGGAACGAACTGTCGTTGAACTTGAATTGTCCAATTTGGAACACCTATTGATTTCGGATCGAGCCCCAAACTTGGGCAACATCATAATATGGTGGGAGGAGTCAATTGGTGAGTTTTGAGTGAAATCCAATCTCTAGAAGTATGGAATACACCAACCACTCCAATTAGGAACGAACTGCCGGGAAACTTGACTTGTCCAATTTGGAACACCTATTGATTTCGGATCGAGCCCAAAACTTGGGCAACATCATAATATGGTGGGAGGAGTCATTTGGTTAGTTTTGAGTGAAATCCAATCGCTAGAAGTATGGAATACACCAACCACTCCAATTAGGAACGAACTACCGCTGAACTCTAATTGTCCAATTTGGAACACCTATTGATTTCGGATCGAGCCCAAAACTTGGGCAACATCCTAATATGGTGGGAGGAGTCATTTGGTTAGTTTTGAGTGAAATCCAATCGCTAGAAGTATGGAATACACCAACCACTCCAATTAGGAACGAACTGCCGTTGAACTTTAATTGTCCAATTTCTCACACCTATTGAATTCGAATCGAGCCCAAAACTTGGGCAACATCATAATATGGTGGGAGGAGTCATTTGGTGAGTTTTGAGTGAAATCCAATCCCTAGAAGTATGGAATACACCAACCACTCCAATTAGGAATGAACTGCCGTTGAACTTGAATTGTCCAATTTCTCACACCTATTGATTTCGGATCGAGCCCAAAACTTGGGCAACATCATAATATGGTGGGAGGAGTGAATTGGTGAGTTTTGAGTGAAATCCAATCTCTAGAAGTATGGAATACACCAACCACTCCAATTAGGGACGAACTGCCGTGAAACTTGAATTGTCCAATTTGGAACACCTATTGATTTCGGATCGAGCCCAAAACTTGGACAACATCATAATATGGTGGGAGGAGTCATTTGGAGAGTTTTGAGTGAAATCCAATCGCTAGAAGTATGGAATACACCAACCACTCCCCTTAGGAACGAACTGCCGTTGAACTTGAATTGTCCAATTTCTAACACCTATTGATTTCGGATCGAGCCCAAAACTTGGGTAACATCATAATATGGTGGGAGGAGTCATTTGGTGAGTTTTGAGTGAAATCGAATCCATAGAAGTATGGAATACACCAACCACTCCAATTAGGGACGAACTGCCGTGAAACTTGAATTGTCCAATTTGGAACACCTATTGATTTCGGAACGAGCCCAAAACTTGGGCAACATCATAATATGGTGGGAGGAGTCATTTGGAGAGTTTTGAGTGAAATCCAATCGCTAGAAGTATGGAATACACCAACCACCCCAATTAGGAACGAACTGCCGTTGAACTTGAATTATCCAATTTGGAACACCTACTGATTTCGGATCGTGCCCAAAACTTGGGCAACGTCATAATATGGTGGGAGGAGTCATTTGGTTAGTTTTGAGTGAAATCCAATCGCAAGAAGTGTGGAATACACCAACCACTCCAATTAGGAACGAACTGCCGTTGAACTTGAATTGTCCAATTTCTCACACCTATTGATTTCGGATCGAGCCCCAAACTTGGGCAACATCATAATATGGTGGGAAGAGTCATTTGGAGAGTTTTGAGTGAAATCCAATCGCTAGAAGTATGGAATACACCAACCACTCCAATTAGGAACGAACTGTCGTTGAACTTGAATTGTCCAATTTGGAACACCTATTGATTTTGGATCGAGCAAAAAACTTGGGGAACAACAAAATATGGTGGGAGGAGTCATTTGGTGAGTTTTGAGTGAAATCCAATCACTAGAAGTATGGAATACACCAACCACTCCAATTAGGAACGAACTGCCGTTGAACTTGAATTGTCCAATTTGGAACACCTATTGATTTCGGATCGAGCCCCAAACCTGGGCCACAAAATAAAATGGTGGGAGGAGTCATTTGGTGAGTTTTGAGTGAAATCCAATCGTTAGAAGTACGGAATACACCAAGCACTTCAATTAGGAACGAACTGCCGTTGAACTTGAATTGTCCAATTTCTCACACCTATTGATTTCGGATCGAGCCCAAAACTTGGGCAACATCATAATACGGTGGGAGGAGTCATTTGGTGAGTTTTGAGTGGAATCCAATCGCTAGATATATGGAATACACCAACCACTCCCATTTGGAACGAACTGCCGTTGAACTTGAGTTGTCCAATTTCTCACACCTATTGATTTCGGATCGAGCCCAAAACTTGGGCAACATCATAATATGGTTAGGGGAGTCATTTGGTGAGTTTTGAGTGAAATCCAATCGCTAGAAGTACGGAATACACCAACCACTCCAATTAGGAACGAACTGCCGTTGAACTTGAATTGTCCAATTTCTCACACCTATTGATTTCGGATCGTGCCCAAACCTATCATAATATGGTGGGAGGAGTCATTTGGTGAGTTTTGAGTGGAATCCAATCGCTAGATATATGGAATACACCAACCACTCCAATTAGGAACGAACTGCCGTTGAACTTGAATTGTCCAATTTCGAAGACCTATTGATTTCGGAACGATCCCCAAACTTGGGCAACATCATAATATGGTGGGAGGAGTCATTTGGTGAGTTTTGAGTGAAATCCAATCGCTAGAAGTGTGGAATACACCAACCACTCCAATTAGGAACGAACTGCCGTTGAACGTGAATTGTCCAATTTCTCACACCTATTGATTTCGCATCGTGCCCAAAACTTGGGCAACATCATAATATGGTGGGAGGAGTCAATTGGTGAGTTTTGAGTGAAATCCAATCGTTAGAAGTACGGAATACACCAACCACTTCAATTAGGAACGAACTGCCGTTGAACTTGAATTGTCCAATTTCTCACACCTATTGATTTCGGATCGAGCCCAAAACTTGGGCAACATCATAATACGGTGGGAGGAGTCATTTGGTGAGTTTTGAGTGGAATCCAATCGCTAGATATATGGAATACACCAACTACTCCAATTAGGAACGAACTGCCGTTGAACTTGAATTGTCCAATTTGGAAGACCTATTGATTTCGGAACGATCCCCAAACTTGGGCAACATCATAATATGGTGGGAGGAGTCATTTGGTGAGTTTTGAGTGAAATCGAATCCATAGAAGTATGTAATACAGCAACCACTCCAATTAGGAACGAACTGCCGTTGAACTTGAATTGTCCAATTTCTCACACCTATTGATTTCGGATCGAGCCCAAAACTTGGGCAACATCATAATATGGTGGGAGGAGTGAATTGGTGAGTTTTGAGTGAAATCCAATCTCTAGAAGTATGGAATACACCAACCACTCCAATTAGGGACGAACTGCCGTGAAACTTGAATTGTCCAATTTGGAACACCTATTGATTTCGGAACGAGCCCAAAACTTGGGCAACATCATAATATGGTGGGAGGAGTCATTTGGAGAGTTTTGAGTGAAATCCAATCGCTAGAAGTATGGAATACACCAACCACCCCAATTAGGAACGAACTGCCGTTGAACTTGAATTATCCAATTTGGAACACCTACTGATTTCGGATCGTGCCCAAAACTTGGGCAACGTCATAATATGGTGGGAGGAGTCATTTGGTTAGTTTTGAGTGAAATCCAATTGCAAGAAGTGTGGAATACACCAACCACTCCAATTAGGAACGAACTGCCGTTGAACTTGAATTGTCCAATTTCTCACACCTATTGATTTCGGATCGAGCCCCAAACTTGGGCAACATCATAATATGGTGGGAAGAGTCATTTGGAGAGTTTTGAGTGAAATCCAATCGCTAGAAGTATGGAATACACCAACCACTCCAATTAGGAACGAACTGTCGTTGAACTTGAATTGTCCAATTTGGAACACCTATTGATTTTGGATCGAGCAAAAAACTTGGGGAACAACAAAATATGGTGGGAGGAGTCATTTGGTGAGTTTTGAGTGAAATCCAATCACTAGAAGTATGGAATACACCAACCACTCCAATTAGGAACGAACTGCCGTTGAACTTGAATTGTCCAATTTGGAACACCTATTGATTTCGGATCGAGCCCCAAACCTGGGCCACAAAATAAAATGGTGGGAGGAGTCATTTGGTGAGTTTTGAGTGAAATCCAATCGTTAGAAGTACGGAATACACCAAGCACTTCAATTAGGAACGAACTGCCGTTGAACTTGAATTGTCCAATTTCTCACACCTATTGATTTCGGATCGAGCCCAAAACTTGGGCAACATCATAATACGGTGGGAGGAGTCATTTGGTGAGTTTTGAGTGGAATCCAATCGCTAGATATATGGAATACACCAACCACTCCCATTTGGAACGAACTGCCGTTGAACTTGAGTTGTCCAATTTCTCACACCTATTGATTTCGGATCGAGCCCAAAACTTGGGCAACATCATAATATGGTTAGGGGAGTCATTTGGTGAGTTTTGAGTGAAATCCAATCGCTAGAAGTACGGAATACACCAACCACTCCAATTAGGAACGAACTGCCGTTGAACTTGAATTGTCCAATTTCTCACACCTATTGATTTCGGATCGTGCCCAAACCTATCATAATATGGTGGGAGGAGTCATTTGGTGAGTTTTGAGTGGAATCCAATCGCTAGATATATGGAATACACCAACCACTCCAATTAGGAACGAACTGCCGTTGAACTTGAATTGTCCAATTTCGAAGACCTATTGATTTCGGAACGATCCCCAAACTTGGGCAACATCATAATATGGTGGGAGGAGTCATTTGGTGAGTTTTGAGTGAAATCCAATCGCTAGAAGTGTGGAATACACCAACCACTCCAATTAGGAACGAACTGCCGTTGAACGTGAATTGTCCAATTTCTCACACCTATTGATTTCGCATCGTGCCCAAAACTTGGGCAACATCATAATATGGTGGGAGGAGTCAATTGGTGAGTTTTGAGTGAAATCCAATCGTTAGAAGTACGGAATACACCAACCACTTCAATTAGGAACGAACTGCCGTTGAACTTGAATTGTCCAATTTCTCACACCTATTGATTTCGGATCGAGCCCAAAACTTGGGCAACATCATAATACGGTGGGAGGAGTCATTTGGTGAGTTTTGAGTGGAATCCAATCGCTAGATATATGGAATACACCAACCACTCCAATTAGGAACGAACTGCCGTTGAACTTGAATTGTCCAATTTGGAAGACCTATTGATTTCGGAACGATCCCCAAACTTGGGCAACATCATAATATGGTGGGAGGAGTCATTTGGTGAGTTTTGAGTGAAATCCAATCGCTAGAAGTATGGAATACACCAACCACTCCAATTAGGAACGAACTGCCCTTGAACGTGAATTGTCCAATTTCTCACACCTATTGATTTCGCATCGAGCCCAAAACTTGGGCAACATCATAATATGGTGGGAGGAGTCAATTGGTGAGTTTTGAGTGAAATCCAATTGCTAGAAGTATGGAATACAACAACCACTCCAATTAGGAACGAACTGCCGTTTAACTTGAATTGTAAAATTTCTCACACCTATTATTTCGGATCGAGCCCAAAACTTGGGCCACGTCATAATATGGTGGGAGGAGTCATTTGGTTAGTTTTGAGTGAAATCCAATCGCTGGAAGTATGGAATACACCAACCAGTCCAATTAGGAACGAACTGCCGTTGAACTCTAATTGTCAAATTTGGAAGACCTATTGATTTCGGATCGAGCCCAAAACTTGGGCAACATCATAATATGGTGGGAGGAGTCATTTGGTGAGTTTTGAGTGAAATCCAATCGCAAGAAGTATGGAATACACCAACCACTGCAATTAGGAACGAACTGCCGTTGAACTTGAATTGTCCAATTTGGAACACCTATTGATTTCGGTTCGAGCCCAAAACTTGGGCTACATCATAATATGGTTGGAGGAGTCATTTGGTGAGTTTTGAGTGAAATCCAATCGCTAGAAGTATGGAATACACCAACCACTCCAATTAGGAACGAACTGCCGTTGAACTTGAATTGTCGAATTTCTCACACCTATTGATTTCGGATCGAGCCCAAAACTTGGGCAACATCATAATATGGTGGGAGGAGTCATTTGGTGAGTTTTGAGTGAAATCCAATCGCTAGAAGTATGGAATACACCAACCACTCGTATTGGGAACGAACTGCCGTTGAACTTGAATTGTCCAATTTGGAACACCTATGGATTTCGGATCGAGCCCAAAACTTGGGCAACAGCATAATATGGTGGGAGGAGTCATTTGGTGAGTTTTGAGTGAAATCCAATCGCTAGAAGTATGGAATACACCAACCACTCCAATTAGGAACGAACTGTCGTTGAAATTGAATTGACCAATTTCTCACACTTATTGATTTCGGATCGAGCCCAAAACTTGGGCAACATCATAATATGGTGGGAGGAGTCATTTGGTGAATTTTTAGTGAAATCCAATCGCTATAAGTATGGAATACACCAACCACTCCAATTAGGAAAGAACTGTCGTTGAAATTGAATTGACCAATTTCTCACACCTATTGAATTAGGATCGAGCCCAAAACTTGGGCAACATCATAATGTGGTGGGAGGAGTCATTTGATTAGTTTTGAGTGAAATCCAATCGCCAGAAGTATGGAATACACCAACCACTCCAATTAGGAACGAACTGCCGTTGAACTTGAATTGTCCAATTTCTCACACCTAGTGATTTCGGATCGAGCCCAAAACTTGGGCAACATCATAATATGGTGGGAGGAGTCATTTGGTGAGTTTTGAGTGAAATCCAATCGCTAGAAGTATGGAATACACCAACCATTCCAATTACGAACGAACTTTCGTTGAAATTGAATTGGCCAATTTCTCACACCTATTGATTTCGGATCGAGCCCAAAACTTGGGCAACATCATAATATGGTGGGAGGAGTCTTTCGGTGAGTTTTGAGTGGAATCCAATCGCTAGATATATGGAATACACCAACCACTCCAATTAGGAACGAACTGCCGTTGAACTTGAATTGTCCAATTTGGAAGACCAATTGCTTTCGGATCGAGCCCAAAACTTGGGCAACATCATAATATGGTTGGGGGAGTCATTTGGTAAGTTTTGAGTGAAATCCAATCGCTAGAAGTATGGAATACACCAACCACTCCAATTAGGAACGAACTGCCATTGAACTTGAATTGTCCAATTTCTCACACCTATTGATTTCGGATCGTGCCCAAAACTATCATAATATGGTGGGAGGAGTCATTTGGTGAGTTTTGAGGGAAATCCAATCGCTAGAAGTATGGGATACCCTAACCACTCCAATTAGGAACGAACTGCCGTTGAACTTGAATTGTCCAATTTGGAACACCTATTGATTTCGGATCGAGCCCGAAACTTGGGCAACATTATAACATGGTGGGAGGAGTCATTTGGTGTGTTTTGAGTGAAATCCAATGGCTAGAAGTATGGAATACACCAACCACTCCCAGTGGGAACGAACTGCCGTTGAACTTGAATTGTCCAATTTCTCACACCTATTGATTTTGGATCGAACCCCAAACTTGTGCAACACCATAATATGGTGGGAGGAGTCATTTGGTGAGTTTTGGGTGAAATCCAATCGTTAGAAGTATGGAATACACCAACCACACCAATTAGGAACGAACTGCCGTTGAACCTGAATTGTCCAATTTGGAACACCTATTGATTTTGGATCGAGCCCAAAACTTGGGCAATATCATAATATGGTGGGAGGAGTCATTTGGTGAGTTTTGAGTGAAATCCAATCGCTAGAAGTATGGAATACCCTAACCACTCCAATTAGGAACGAACTGCCGTTGAACTTGAATTGTCCAATTTGGAACACCTATTGATTTCGGATCGAGCCCAAAACTTGGGCAACATCATAATATGGTGGGAGGAGTCATTTGGTTAATTTTGAGTGAAACCAATCGCTAGAAGTATGTAATACACCAACCACTCCAATTAGGAACGAACTGCCGTTGGACTTGGATTGTCCAATTTCTCACACCTATTGATTTCGGAACGAGCCCCAAACTTGGGCAACATCATAATATGGTGGGAGGAGTCATTTGGTGAGTTTTGAGTGAAATCCAATCGCTAGAAGTATGGAATACACCAACCACTCCAATTAGGAACGAACTGCCGTTGAACGTGAATTGTCCAATTTCTCACACCTATTGGTTTCGCATCGAGCCCAAAACTTGGGCAACATCATAATATGGTGTGAGGAGTCATTTGGTGAGTTTTGAGTGAAATCGAATCACTAGAAGTATGGAATACGCCAACCACTCCAATTAGGAACGAATTGCCGTTGAACTTGAATTATCCAATTTCGAACACCTATTGATTTCGGATCGAGCCCAAAACATGGGCAACACCATAATATGGTGGGAGGAGTCATTTGGGGATTTTTGAGTGAAATCCAATCGCTAGAAGTATGGAATACACCAACCACCCCAATTAGGAACGAACTGCCGTTGAACTTGAATTGCCCAATTTCTCACACCTATTGATTTCGGATCGAGCCCAAAACTTGGGCAACATCATAATATGGTGGGAGGAGTCATTTGGTTAGTTTTGAGTGAAATCCAATCGCTAGAAGTATATAATACACCAACCAGTCCAATTAGGAACGAACTGCCGTTGAACTTGAATTGTCCAATTTCTCACACCTATTATTTCGGATCGAGCCCAAAACTTGGGCACCAGCATAATATGGTGTGAGGAGTCAGTTGGTGAGTTTTTATTGAAATCCAATCGCTAGAAGTATGGAATACACCAACCACTGCAATTAGGAACGAACTGCCGTTGAACTTGAATTGTCCAATTTGGAACACCTATTGATTTCGGATCGAGCCCAAAACTTGGGCAACATCATAATATGGTGGGAGGAGTCATTTGGTGAGTTTTGAGTGAAATCCAATCGCTAGAAGTACGGAATACACCAACCACTCCAATTAGGAACGAACTGCCGTTGAACTTGAATTGTCCAATTTCTCACACCTATTGATTTCGGATCGAGCCCAAAACTTGGGCACCATCATAATATGGTGTGAGGAGTCATTTGGTGAGTTTTGAGTGAAATACAATCGCTAGAAGTATGGAATACACCAACCACTCCAATTAGGAACGAACTGCCGTTGAACTTGAATTGTCCAATTTGGAAGACCTATTGATTTCGGATCGAGCCCAAAACTTGGGCAACATCATAATATGGTGGGGGGAGTCATTTGGTGAGTTTTGAGTGAAATCCAATCGCTAGAAGTATGGAATACACCAACCACTCCAATTAGGAACGAACTGCCGTTGAACTTGAATTGTCCAATTTCTCACACCTATTGATTTCGGATCGAGCCCCAAACTTGGGCAACATCATAATATGGTGGGAGGAGTCATTTGGTGAGTTTTGAGTGAAATCCAATCGCTAGAATTATGGAATACAGAACCACTCCAATTAGGAACGAACTACTGTTGAACTTGAATTGGCCAATTTCTCACACCTATTATTTTGGATCTAGCCCAAAACTTGGGCAACATCATAATATGGTGGGAGGAGTCATTTGGTTAGTTTTGAGTGAAATCCAATCGCTAGAAGTATGTAATACACCAACCAGTCCAATTAGGAACGAACTGCCGTTGAACTCTAACTGTCAAATTTGGAAGACCTATTGATTTCGGATCGAGCCCAAAACTTGGGCAACATCATAATATGGTGGGAGGAGTCATTTGGTGAGTTTTGAGTGAAATCCAATCGCTAGAAGTATGGAATACACCAACCACTGCAATTAGGAACGAACTGCCATTGAACTTGAATTATCCAATATGGAACACCTATTGTTTTCGGATCGAGCCCAAAACTTGGGCAACATCATAATATGGTGGGAGGAGTCATTTGGTTAATTTTGAGTGAAACCAATCGCTAGAAGTATGTAATACACCAACCAGTCCAATTAGGAACGAACTGCCATTGGACTTGGATTGTCCAATTTCCCACACCTATTGATTTCAGATCGAGCCCAAAACTTGGGCAACATCATAATATGGTGGGAGGAGTTTTGAGTGAAATCCAATCGCTAGAAGTATGGAATACACCAACCACTCCATTTAGGAACGAACTGCCGTTGAACTTGAATTGTTCAATTTGGAACACCTATTGATTTCGGATCGAGCCCAAAACATGGGCAACATCATAATATGGTGGGAGGAGTCATTTGGTGAGTTTTGAGTGAAATCCAATCGCTAGAATTATGGAATACAGCAACCACTCCAATTGGGAACGAACTGCCGTTGAACTTGAATTGTCCAATTTGGAACACCTATTGATTTCGGATCGACCCCAAAACTTGGGCAACATCATAATATGGTGGGAGGAGTCATTCGGTGAGTTTTTAGTGAAATCCAATCGCTAGAAGTATGGAATTAACCACTCCAATTAGGAACGAACTGCCGTTGAACTCTAACTGTCAAATTTGGAAGACCTATTGATTTCGGACCGAGCCCAAAACTTGGGCAACATTATAATATGGTGGGAGGAGTCATTTGGTGAGTTTTGAGTGAAATCCAATCGCTAGAAGTACGGAATACACCAACCACTGCAATTAGGAACGAACTGCCGTTGAACTTGAATTATCCAATTTGGAACACCTATTGATTTCGGATCGAGCCCAAAACTTGGGCAACATCGTAATATGGTGGGAGGAGTCATTTGGTTAGTTTTGAGCGAAATCCAATCGCTAGAAGTATGTAATACACCAACCACTCCAATTAGGAACGAACTGCCGTTGAACTTGAATTGTCCAATTTGGAACACCTATTGATTTCGGACCGAGCCCAAAACTTGGGCAACATCATAATATGGTGGGAAGAGTCATTTGGTGAGTTTTGAGTGAAATCCAATCGCTAGAAGTGTGGAATACACCAACCACTCCAATTAGGAACGAAGTGCCGTTGAACTTGAATTGTCCAATTTCTAACACCTATTGATTTTGGATCGAGCCCAAAACTTGGGCAACATCATAATATGGTGGGAGTACTCATTTGGTTTGTTTTGAGTGGAATCCAATCGCCAGAAGTATGGAATACACCAAGCACTCCAATTAGGAATGAACTGCCGTTGAACATTAATTGTCCAATTTGGAACACGTATTGATTTCGGATCGAGCCCCAAACTTGGGCAACAACATAATATGGTGGGAGGAGTCATTTGGTGAGTTTTGAGTGAAATGCAGTCGCTAGAAGTATGGAATACACCAACCACTCCAACTAGGAACGTACTGCCGTTGAACTTGAATTGTCCAATTTGGAACACCTATTGATTTCGGATCGAGCCCAAAACATGGGCAACATCAAAATATGGTGGGAGGAGTCATTTGGTGAGTTTTGAGTGAAATCCAATCGCTAGAAGTATGGAATTCACCAACCACTCCAATTAGGAACGAACTGCCGTTGAATTTGAATTCTCCAATTTCTCACACCTATTGATTTCGGATCGAGCCCCAAACTTGGGCAACAACATAATATGGTGGGAGGAGTCATTTGGTGAGTTTTGAGTGAAATCCAATCGCTAGAAGTATGGAATACACCAACCACTCCAATTAGGAACGAACTGCCGTTGAATTTGAATTCTCCAATTTCTCACACCTATTGATTTCTGATCGAGCCCCAAACTTGGGCAACAACATAATATGGTGGGAGGAGTCATTTGGTGAGTTTTGAGTGAAATCCAATCGCTAGAAGTATGGAATACACCAACCACTCCAATTAGGAACGAACTGCCGTTGAACTTGAATAGTCCAATTTCTCAGACCCATTGATTTCGGATCGAGCCCAAAACTTGGGCAACAACATAATATGGTGGGAGGAGTCATTTGGTGAGTTTTGAGTGAAATCCAATCGCTAGACGTATGGAATACACCAACCACTCCAATTAGGAACGAACTGCCGTTGAACTTGAATTGTCCAATTTGGAACACCTATTGATTTCGGATCGAGCCCAAAACTTGGGCAACATCATAATATGGTGGGAGGAGTCATTTGGTGAGTTTTGAGTGAAATCCAATTGCTAGAAGAATGGAATAAACCAACCACTCCAACTAGGAACGAACTGCAGGTTGAACTTGAATTGTCCAATTTGGAACACCTATTGATTTCGGATCAAGCCCAAAACTTGGGCAACATCAAAATATGGTGGGAGGAGTCATTTGGTGAGTTTTGAGTGAAATCCAATCGCTGGAAGTATGGAATACACAAACCACTCCCATTAGGAACGAACTGCCGTTGAACTTGAATTGTCCAATTTCTCACACCTATTGATTTCGGATCGAACCCCAAACTTGTGCAACATCATAATATGGTGGGAGGAGTCATTTGGTGAGTTTTGTGTGAAATTAAATCGCTAGAAGTATGGAATACACCAACCACTCCAATTAGGAACGAACTGTCGTTGAACTTGAATTGTCCAATTTGGAACACCTATTGATTTCGGATCGAGCCCAAAACGTGGGCAACATCATAATATGGTGGGAGGAGTCATTTGGTGAGTTTTGAGTGAAATCCAATCGCTAGAAGTATAGAATACCCCAACCACTCCAGTTTGGAACGAACTGGCATTGAACTTGAATTGTCCAATTTGGAACACCTAATCATTTCGGATCAAGGCCAAAACTTGGGCAACATCATAATATGGTGGGAGGAGTGATTTGGTGATTTTTGAGTGAAATCCAATCGCTAGAAGTATGGAATACACCAACCAGTCCAATTAGGAACGAACTGCCGTTGAACTTGAATTGTCCAATTTCGCACACCTATTGATTTCGGATCGAGCCCAAAACTTGGGCAACCTCATAATATGGTGGGAGGAGTCATTTGGTGAGTTTTGAGTGAAATCCAATCGCTAGAAGTATGGAATACACAAACCACTCCCATTAGGAACGAACTGCCGTTGAACTTGAATTGTCCAATTTGGAACACCTATTGATTTCGGATCGAGCCCAAAACTTGGGCAACATTATAATATGGTGGGTGGAGTCATTTGGTGTGTTTTGAGTGAAATCCAATCGCTAGAAGTATGGAATACACAAACCACTCCCATTAGGAACGAACTGCCGTCGAAATTGAATTGACAAATTTCTCACACCTATGGATTTCGGATCGAGCCCAAAACTTGGGCAACACCATAATATGGTGGGATGAGTCATTTGTTGAGTTTTGAGTGAAATCCAATCGCTAGAAGTATGGAATACACCAACCACTCCAATTAGGAACGAACTGCCGTTGAACTTGAATTCTCCAATTTCTCACACCTATTGATTTCGGATCGAGCCCCAAACTTGGGCAACAACATAATATGGTGGGAGGAGTCATTTGGTGAGTTTTGAGTGAAATCCAATTGCTAGAAGTATGGAATACACCAACCACTCCATTTAGGAACGAACTGCCGTTGAACTTGAATAGTCCAATTTCTCAGACCTATTGATTTCATATCGAGCCCAAAACTTGGGCAACAACACAATATGGTGGGAGGAGTCATTTGGTGAGTTTTGAGTGAAATCCAATCGCTAGACGTATGGAATACACCAACCACTCCAATTAGGAACGAAGTGCCGTTGTACTTGAATTGTCCAATTTGGAACACCTATTGATTTTGGATCGAGCCCAAAACTTGGGCAACATCATAATATGGTCGGAGGAGTCATTTGGTGAGTTTTGAGGGAAATCCAATCGCTAGAAGTATGGAATACACCAACCACTCCAATTAGGAACGAACTGCCGTTGAACTTGAATAGTCCAATTTCTCAGACCTATTGATTTTGGATCGAGCCCAAAACTTAGGCAACAACATAATATGGTGGGAGGAGTCATTTGGTGAGTTTTGAGTGAAATCCAATCGCTAGAAGTATGGAATACACCAACCACTCCAATTAGGAACGAACTGCCGTTGAACTTGAATTGTCCTATTTCTCACACCTATTGATTTCGGATCGTGCCCAAAACATGGGCAACCTCATAATATGGTGGGAGGAGTCATTTGGTGAGTTTTGAGTGAAATCCAATCGCAAGAAGTATGGAATACCCCAACCACTCCAATTAGGAACGAACTGCCGTTGAACTTGAATTGTCCAATTTGGAACACCTATTGATTTCGGATCGAGCCCAAAACTTGGGCAACATCATAATATGGTGGGAGGACTCATCTGGTGAGTTTTGAGTGAAATCCAATTGCTAGAAGTATGGAATACACCAACCACTCAAATTAGGAACGAACGTCCGTTGAACTTGAATTGTCCAATTTCTCACACCTATTGATTTCGGATCGAGCCCAAAACTTGGGCAACCTCATAATATGGTGGGAGGAGTCATTTGGAGAGTTTTGAGTGAAATCCAATCGCTAGAAGTATGGAATACCCCAACCACTCCAATTAGGAACGAACTGCCGTTGAACTTGAATTGTCCAATTTCTCACACCTATTGATTTCGGATCGAGCCCAAAACTTGGGCAACCTCATAATATGGTGGGAGGAGTCATTTGGAGAGTTTTGAGTGAAATCCAATCGCTAGAAGTATGGAATACACCAACCACTCCAATTAGGAACGAACTGCCGTTGAACTTGAATTGTCCAATTTCACACACCTATTGATTTCGGATCGAGCCCCAAACTTGGGCAACATCATAATATGGTGGGAGGAGTCATTTGGTGAGTTTTGACTGAAATCCAATCGCTAGAAGTATGGAATACACCAACAACTCCAATTAGGAACGAACTGCCGTTGAACTTGAATTGTCCAATTTGGAACACCTATTGATTTCGGATCGAGACCAAAACTTGGGCAACATCATAATATGGTGGGAGGAGTCATTTGGTTATTTTTGAGTGAAATCCAATCGCTAGAAGTATGGAATACACCAACCACTCCAATTAGGAACGAACTGCCGTTGAACTTGAATTGTCCAATTTGGAACACCTATTGATTTCGGATCGAGCCCAAAACTTGGGCAACATCATAATATGGTGGGAGGTGTCATTTGGTTATTTTTGAGTGGAATCCAATCCCTAGAAGTATGAAATACACCAACCACTCTCATTAGGAACGAACTGCCGTTGAACTTGAATTGTCTAATTTGGAACACCTATTGATTTCGGATCGAGGCCAAAACTTGGGCAACATCATAATATGGTGGGAGGAGTCATTTGGTGTGTTTTGAATGAAATCGAATCGCTAGAAGTATGGAATACAACAACTACTCCGATTAGGAACGAACTGTCGTTGAAATTGAATTGACCAATTTCTCACACCTACTGATTTTGGATCGAGCCCAAAACTTGGGCAACATCATAATATGGTGGGAGGAGTCATTTGGTGAGTTTTGAGTGAAATCCAATCGCTAAAAGTACGGAATACACCAACCACTCGAATTTGGAACGAACTGCCGTTGAACTTGAATTGTGCAATTTCTCACTCTTATTGATTTCGGATCGATCCCCAAACTTGGGCAACATCATAATATGGTGGGAGGAGTCATTTGGTGAGTTTTGAGTGAAATCCAATCGCTAGAAGTATGGAATACACCAACCACTCCAATTAGGGACGAACTGCCGTTGAACTTGAATTGTCCAATTTCTCACACCTATTGATTTCGGAACGAGCCCCAAACTTGGGCAACATCATAATATGGTGGGAGGAGTCATTTGGTGAGTTTTGACTGAAATCCAATCGCTAGAAGTATGGAATACATCAACCACTCCAATTAGGAACGAACTGCCGTTGAACTTGAATTATCCAATTTCTCACACCTATTGATTTCGGACCGAGCCCCAAACTTGGGGCAACATCATAATATGGTGGCAGGAGTCATTTGGTGAGTTTTGAGTGAAATCCAATCGCTTGAAGTATGGAATACACCAACCACTCCAATTAGGAACGAACTGCCGTTGAACTTGAATAGTCCAATTTCTCACTCCTATTGATTTCGGATCGAGCCCAAAACTTGGGCAACATCATAATATGGTGGGAGGAGTCATTTGGTGAGTTTTGAGTGAAATCCAATCGCTAGAAATATGGAATACACCAACCACTCCAATTAGGAACGAACTGCCGTTGAACTTGAATTGTCCAATTTCTCACTCCTATTGATTTCGGATCGAGCCCCAAACTTGGGCAACATCATAATATGGTGGGAGGAGTCATTTGGTGGGTTTTGAGTGAAATCCAATCGCCAGAAGTATGGAATACAACAACTACTCCGATTAGGAACGAACTGTCGTTGAAATTGAATTGACCAATTACTCACACCTATTGACTTCGGATCGAGCCCAAAACTTGGGCAACATCATAATATGGTGGGAGGAGTCATTTGGTGAGTTTTGAGTGAAATCCAATCCCTAGAAGTATGGAATACATGAACCACTCCAATTAGGAACGAACTGCCGTTGAACTTGAAATGTCCAATTTCTCACACCTATTGAATTCGGACCGAGCCCCAAACTTGGCGCAACATCATAATATGGTGGGAGGACTCATTTGGTGAGTTTTGAGTGAAATCCAATCGCTAGAAGTATGGAATACACCAACCACTCCCATTAGGAACGAACTGCCGTTGAACTTGAATTGTCCAATTTCTCACACCTATTGATTTCGGATCGAACCCCAAACTTGTGCAACATCATAATATTGTGGGAGGAGTCATTTGGTGAGTTTTGTGTGAAATCCGATCGCTAGAAGTATGGAATACACCAACCACTCCCATTAGGAACGAACTGCCGTTGAACTTGAATTGTCCAATTTCTCACACCTATTGATTTCGGATCGAACCCCAAACTTGTGCAACATCATAATATGGTGGGAGGAGTCATTTGGTGACTTTTGAGTGAAATCCACTCGCTAGAAGTATGGAATACATCAACCACTCCAATTAGGAACGAACTGCCGTTGAACTTGACTTGTCCAATTTCTCACACCTATTGAATTCGGATCGAACCCCAAACTTGTGCAACATCATAATATGGTGGGAGGAGTCATTTGGTGAGTTTTGTGTGAAATCCGATCGCTAGAAGTATGGAATACACCAACCACTCCCATTAGGAACGAACTGCCGTTGAACTTGAATTGTCCAATTTCTCACACCTATTGATTTCGGATCGAACCCCAAACTTGTGCAACATCATAATATGGTGGGAGGAGTCATTTGGTGACTTTTGAGTGAAATCCACTCGCTAGAAGTATGGAATACATCAACCACTCCAATTAGGAACGAACTGCCGTTGAACTTGACTTGTCCAATTTCTCACACCTATTGAATTCGGACCGAGCCCCAAACTTGGGGCAACATCATAATATGGTGGGAGGAGTCATTTGGTGAGTTTTGAGTGAAATACAATCGCTAGAAGTATGGAATACACCAACCACTCCAATTAGGAATGAACTGCCGTTGAACTTGAATTGTCCAATTTGGAACACCTATTGATTTCGGATCCAACCCAAAACTTGGGCAACATCATAATATGGTGGGAGGAGTCATTTGGTTAGTTTTGAGTGAAATCCAATCGCTAGAAGTATGGAATACACCAACCACTCCCATTAGGAACGAACTGCCGTTGAACTTAAATTGTACAATTTGGAACACCTATTGTTTTCGGATCGAGCACAAAACTTGGGCAACATCATAATATGGTGGGAGGAGTCATTTGGTTTGTTTTGAGTGAAATCCAATCGCTAGAAGTATGGAATACACCAACCACTCCAATTAGGAACGAACTGCCGTTGAACTTGATTTGTAAAATTTCTCACTCCTATTGATTTCGGATCGAGCCCCAAACTTGGGCAACATCATAATATGGTGGGAGGAGTCAGTTGGTGGGTTTTGAGTGAAATCCAATCACTAGAAGTATGGAATACAACAACTACTCCGATTAGGAACGAACTGTCGTTGAAATTGAATTGACCAATTACTCACACCTATTGATTTCGGATCGAGCCCAAAACTTGGGCAACATCATAATATGGTGGGATGAGTCATTTGGTGAGTTTTGAGTGAAATCCAATCGCTAGAAGTATGGAATACATCAACCACTCCAATTAGGAACGAACTGCCGTTGAACTTGAATTCTCCAATTTCTCACACCTATTGAATTCGGACCGAGCCCCAAACATGGCGCAACATCATAATGTGGTGGGAGGAGTCATTTGGTGAGTTTTGAGTGAAATCCAATCGCTAGAAGTATGGAATACACCAACCACTCCCATTAGGAACGAACTGCCGTTGAACTTGAATTGTCCAATTTCTCACATCTATTGAATTCGGATCGAACCCCAAACTTGTGCAACATCATAATATTGTGGGAGGAGTCATTTGGTGAGTTTTGTGTGAAATCCGATCGCTAGAAGTATGGAATACACCAACCACTCCCATTAGGAACGAACTGCCGTTGAACTTGAATTGTCCAATTTCTCACACCTATTGATTTCGGATCGAACCCCAAACTTGTGCAACATCATAATATGGTGGGAGGAGTCATTTGGTGACTTTTGAGTGAAATCCACTCGCTAGAAGTATGGAATACATCAACCACTCCAATTAGGAACGAACTGCCGTTGAACTTGAATTGTCCAATTTCTCACACCTATTGAATTCGGACCGAGCCCCAAACTTGGGGCAACATCATAATATGGTGGGAGGAGTCATTTGGTGAGTTTTGAGTGAAATACAATCGCTAGAAGTGTAGAATACACCAACCACTCCAACTAGGAACGAACTGACGTTGAACTTGAATTGTCCAATTTCTCACACCTATTGATTTCGGACCGAGCCCCAAACTTGGGGCAACATCATAATATGGTGGCAGGAGTCATTTGGTGGGTTTTGAGTGAAATCCAATCGCTTGAAGTATGGAATACACCAACCACTCCAATTAGGAACGAACTGCCGTTGAACTTGAATAGTCCAATTTCTCAGACCTATTGATTTTGGATCGAGCCCAAAACTTAGGCAACAACATAATATGGTGGGAGGAGTCATTTGGTGAGTTTTGAGTGAAATCCAATCGCTAGAAGTATGGAATATACCAACCACTCCCATTAGGAACAATCTGCCGTTGAACTTGAATTGTCCAATTTGGAACACCTATTGATTTCGGATCGAACCCAAAACTTGGGCAACATCATAATATGGTGGGAGGAGTCATTTGGTTAGTTTTGAGTGAAATCCAATCGCTAGAAGTATGGAATACACCAACCACTCCCATTAGGAACGAACTGCCGTTGAACTTAAATTGTACAATTTGGAACACCTATTGTTTTCGGATCGAGCACAAAACTTGGGCAACATCATAATATGGTGGGAGGAGTCATTTGGTTTGTTTTGAGTGAAATCCAATCGCTAGAAGTATGGAATACACCAACCACTCCAATTAGGAACGAACTGCCGTTGAACTTGATTTGTAAAATTTCTCACTCCTATTGATTTCGGATCGAGCCCCAAACTTGGGCAACATCATAATATGGTGGGAGGAGTCAGTTGGTGGGTTTTGAGTGAAATCCAATCACTAGAAGTATGGAATACAACAACTACTCCGATTAGGAACGAACTGTCGTTGAAATTGAATTGACCAATTACTCACACCTATTGATTTCGGATCGAGCCCAAAACTTGGGCAACATCATAATATGGTGGGATGAGTCATTTGGTGAGTTTTGAGTGAAATCCAATCGCTAGAAGTATGGAATACATCAACCACTCCAATTAGGAACGAACTGCCGTTGAACTTGAATTGTCCAATTTCTCACACCTATTGAATTCGGACCGAGCCCCAAACATGGCGCAACATCATAATGTGGTGGGAGGAGTCATTTGGTGAGTTTTGAGTGAAATCCAATCGCTAGAAGTATGGAATACACCAACCACTCCCATTAGGAACGAACTGCCGTTGAACTTGAATTGTCCAATTTCTCACACCTATTGATTTCGGATCAAACCCAAAACTTGGGCTACATCATAATATGGTGGGACGAGTCATTTAGTGAGTTTTGAGTGAAATCCAATCGCTAGAAGTATGGAATACACCAACCACTCCCATTAGGAACGAACTGTCGTTGAACTTGAATTGTCCAATTTCTCACACCTATTGATTTCGGATCGAACCCCAAACTTGTGCAACATCATAATATTGTGGGAGGAGTCATTTGGTGAGTTTTGTGTGAAATCCGATCGCTAGAAGTATGGAATACAGCAACCACTCCCATTAGGAACGAACTGCCGTTGAACTTGAATTGTCCAATTTCTCACACCTATTGATTTCGGACCGAGCCCCAAACTTGTGCAACATCATAATATGGTGGGAGGAGTCATTTGGTGACTTTTGAGTGAAATCCACTCGCTAGAAGTATGGAATACATCAACCACTCCAATTAGGAACGAACTGCCGTTGAACTTGAATTGTCCAATTTCTCACACCTATTGAATTCGGACCGAGCCCCAAACTTGGGGCAACATCATAATATGGTGGGAGGAGTCATTTGGTGAGTTTTGAGTGAAATCCAATCGCTAGAAGTGTAGAATACACCAACCACTCCAACTAGGAACGAACTGACGTTGAACTTGAATTGTCCAATTTCTCACACCTATTGATTTCGGACCGAGCCCCAAACTTGGGGCAACATCATAATATGGTGGCAGGAGTCATTTGGTGAGTTTTGAGTGAAATCCAATCGCTTGAAGTATGGAATACACCAACCACTCCAATTAGGAACGAACTGCCGTTGAACTTGAATAGTCCAATTTCTCAGACCTATTGATTTCGGATCGAGCCCAAAACTTAGGCAACAACATAATATGGTGGGAGGAGTCATTTGGTGAGTTTTGAGTGAAATCCAATCGCTAGAAGTATGGAATATACCAACCACTCCCATTAGGAACAATCTGCCGTTGAACTTGAATTGTCCAATTTGGAACACCTATTGATTTCGGATCGAACCCAAAACTTGGGCAACATCATAATATGGTGGGAGGAGTCATTTGGTTAGTTTTGAGTGAAATCCAATCGCTAGAAGTATGGAATACACCAACCACTCCCATTAGGAACGAACTGCCGTTGAACTTAAATTGTACAATTTGGAACACCTATTGATTTCGGATCGAGCCCAAAACTTGGGCAACATCATAATATGGTGGGAGGAGTCATTTGGTGAGTTTTGAGTGAAATCCAATCGCTAGAAGTATGGAATACACCAACCACTCCAATTAGGTACGAACTGCTGTTGAAATTGAATTGTCCAATTTCTCACACGTATTGATTTCTGATCGAGCCCAAAACTTGGGCAACATCATAATATGGTGGGGGTAGTCATTTGGTGAGTTTTGAGTGAAATCCAATCGCTAGAAGTATGGGATACACCAACCACTCCACTTAGGAACGAAGTGCCGTTGAACTTGAATTGTCCAATTTGGAACACCTATTGATTTCGGATCGAGCCCAAAACATTTCTGCAACATCATGTTATGGTGGGAGGAGTCATTTGGTGAGTTTTGAGTGAAATCCAATCGCTAGAAGTATGGAATACACAAACCACTCCAATTAGGAACGAACTGCCGTTGAACTTGAATTGTCCAATTTCTCACACCTATTGATTTCGCATCGAGCCCAAAACTTGGGCAACATCATAATATGGTGGGAGGAGTCATTTGGTGAGTCTTGAGTGAAATCCAATCGCTAGAACGACGTAATACACCAACCACTCCAATTAGGAACGAACTTTCGTTGAAATTGAATTGACCAATTTCTCACAACTATTGATTTCGGATCGAGCCCAAACCTTGGGCAACATCATAATATGATGGGAGTAGTCATTTGGTGAGTTTTGAGTGAAATCCAGTCGCTAGAAGTGTGGAATACACGAACCACTCCAGTTAGGAACGAACTGCCGTTATACTTGAATTTTCAAATTTGGAACACCTATTGATTTCGGATCGAGCCCAAAACTTGGGCAACATCATAATATGGTGGGAGGAGTCATTTGGTGAGTTTTGAGTGAAATCCAATCGCTAGAAGTATGGAATACACCAACCACTCCAATTAGGTACGAACTGCTGTTGAAATTGAATTGTCCAATTTCTCACACGTATTGATTTCTGATCGAGCCCAAAACTTGGGCAACATCATAATATGGTGGGGGTAGTCATTTGGTGAGTTTTGAGTGAAATCCAATCGCTAGAAGTATGGGATACACCAACCACTCCACTTAGGAACGAAGTGCCGTTGAACTTGAATTGTCCAATTTGGAACACCTATTGATGTCGGATCGAGCCCAAAACATTTCGGCAACATCATGTTATGGTGGGAGGAGTCATTTGGTGAGTTTTGAGTGAAATCCAATCGCTAGAAGTATGGAATACACGAACCACTCCAGTTAGGAACGAACTGCCGTTATACTTGAATTTTCCAATTTGGAACACCTATCGATTTCGGATCGAGCCCGGCTCGAGCCAAAAACTTTTGCAATGTCATAATACGGTGGGAGGAGTCATTTGGGGGGTTTTGAGTGAAATCCAATCGCTAGAAGTATGGAATACACCAACCACTCCAATTAGGAACGAACTGCCGTTGAACTTGAATTGTCCAATTTCCCACACCTATTGATTTCGCCTCGAGCCCAAAACTTTTGCAACGTCATAATATGGTGCGAGGAGTCATTTGGTGAGTTTTGAGTGAAATCCAATCGCTAGAAGTATGGAATACACCGACCACTCCAATTAGGAACGAACTTCCGTTGAACTTGAATTGTCCAATTTCGAACACCAACTGATTTCGGATCGAGCCCAAAACTTTGGCAACATCAAAATATGGTGGGAGGAGTCATTTGGTGACTTTTGAGTGAAATCCAATCGCTAGAAGTATGGAATACACCAACCACTCCAATTAGGAACGAACTGCCGTTGAACTTGAATTGTCCAATTTGGAACACCTATTGATTTCGGATCGAGCCCAAAATTTGGGCAACGTCATAATACGGTGGGAGGAGTCGTTTGGTGAGTTTTGAGTGAAATCCAATCGCTAGAAATATGGAATACACCAACCACTCCAATCAGGAACGAATTGTCGTTGAACTTGAATTGTCCAATTTGGAACACCTATAGATTTCGGATCGAGCCCAAAACTTGGGCAACATCCTAATATGGTGAGAGGAGTCATTTGTGAGTTTTGAGTGAAATCCAATCGCTAGAAGTATGGAATACACCAACCACTCCAATTAGGAACGAACTGCCGTTGAACTTGAATTGTCCAATTTCTCACACCTATTGATTTCGGATCGAGCCCCAAACTTGGGCAACATCATAATATGGTGGGAGGAGTCATTTGGTGAGTTTTGAGTGAAATCCAATCCCTAGAAGTGTGGAATACACCAACCACTCCAATTAGGAACGAACTGCCGTTGAACTTGAATTGTCCAATTTGGAACACCTATTGATTTCGGATCAAGCCCAAAACTTGGGCAACGTCATAATATGGTGGGAGGAGTCCTTTTGTGAGTTTTCAGTGATATCCAATCGGTAGAAGTATGGAATACACCAACCACTCCAATTAGGAACGAACTGCTGTTGAACTTGAATTGTCCAATTTCTCACACCTATTGATTTCGGATCGAGCCCCAAACTTGGGCAACATCATAATATGGTGGGAGGAGTCATTTGGTGAGTTTTGAGTGAAATCCAATCGCTAGAAGTATGGAATACACCAACCACTCCAATTAGGAACGAACTGCCGTTGAACTTGAATTGTCCAATTTCTCACACCTATTGATTTCGGATCGAGCCCAGAACTTGGGCAACAACATAATATAGTGGGAGGAGTCATTTGGTGAGTTTTGAGTGAAATCCAAACGCTAGAAGTATGGAATACACCAACCACTCCAATTAGGAACGAAGTGCTGTTGAAATTGAATTGACCAACATCTCACACCTATTAATTTCGAATCGAGCCCAAAACTTGGGCAGCATCATAATATGGTGGGAGGAGTCATTTGGTGAGTTTTGAGTGAAATCCAATCACTAGAAGTATGGAATACACCAACCACTTAAATTAGGAACGAACTGCCGTTGAACTTGAATTATCCAATTTCTCACACCTATTGATTTCGGATCGAGCCCAAAACTTGGGCAACATCATAATATAGTGGGAGGAGTCATTTGGTGAGTTTTGAGTGAAATCCAATCCCTAGAAGTATGGAATACCCCAACCACTCCAATTAGGAACGAACTGTCGTTGAACTTGAATTGTCCAATTTGGAACACTTATTGATTTCGGATCGAGCACAAAACTTGGGCAACATCCTAGTACGGTGAGAGTTGTCATTTTGTGAGTTTTGAGTGAAATCCAATCGATAGAAGTATGGAATACACCAACCACTCCAATTAGGAACGAACTGCCGTTGAACTTGAATTGTCCAATTTCTGACACCTATTGATTTCGGATTGAGCCCAAAACTTGGGCTACATCATAATATGGTGGGAGGAGTCATTTGGTGAGTTTTGAGTGAAATCCAATCGCTAGAAGTATGGAATACACCAACCACTCCAATGAGGAACGAACTGCCGTTGAACTTGAATTGTCCAATTTCGAACACCTATTGATTTCGGATCGAGCCCAAAACTTGGGCAACATCATAATATGGTGGGAGGAGACATTTGGTGAGTTTTGAGTGAAATCCAATGGCTAGAAGTATGGAATACACCAACCACTCCAATTAGGAACGAAATGCCGTCGAACTTGAATTGTCCAATTTGGAACACCTATTGATTTCGGATCGAGCCCAAAACCTGGGCAACATCATAATATGGTGGGAGGAGTCATTTGGTGAGGTTTGAGTGAAATCCAATCGCTAGAAGTATGGAATACACCAACCACTACAATTAGGAACGAACAGCCGTTGAACTTGAATTGTCCAATTTCTCACACCTATTGATTTCGGACCGAGCCCCAAACTTGGGCAACATCATAATATGGTGGGAGGAGTAATTTGGTTAGTTTGGAGTGAAATCCAATCGCTAGAAGTATGGAATACCCCAACCACTCCAATTAGGAACGAACTGCCGTTGAACTTGAATTATCCAATTTCTCACACCTATTGATTTCGGACCGAGCCCCAAACTTGGGCAACATCATAATATGGTGGGAGGAGTCATTTGGTGAGTTTTGAGTGAAATCCAATCGCTAGAAGTATGGAATACACCGACCACTCCAATGAGGAACGAAATGCCGTTGAACTTGAATTGTCCAATTTCGGACACCTATTGGTTTCGGATCGAGCCCAAAACTTGGGCAACATCATAATATGGTGGGAGGAGCCATTTGGTGAGTTTTGAGTGAAATCCAATGGCTAGAAGTATGGAATACACCAACCACTCCAATTAGGAACGAACTGCCGTCGAACTTGAATTGTCCGATTTGGAACACCTAGTGATTTCGGATCGAGCCCAAAACTTGGGCAACATCATAATATGGTGGGATGAGTCATTTGGAAAGGTTTGAGTGAAATCCAATCGCTAGAAGTATGGAATACACCAACCACTCCCATTAGGAACGAACTGCCGTTGAACTTGAATTGTCCAATTTCTCACACCTATTGATTTCGGATCGAGCCCAAAACTTGGGCAACATCATAATATGGTGGGAGGAGTCATTTGGTGAGTTTTGAGTGAAATCCAATCCCTAGAAGTATGGAATACACCAACCACTCCAATTAGGAACGAACTGCCGTTGAACTTGAATTGTCCAATTTCTCACACCTATTGATTTCGGATCGAGCCCAAAACTTGGGCAACATCATAAAATGGTGGGAGGAGTCATTTGGTGAGTTTTGAGTGAAATCCAATCGCTAAAAGTGTGGAATACACCAACCACTCCCATTAGGAACGAACTGCCGTTGAACTTGAATTGTCCAATTTCTGACACCTATTGATTTCGGATTGAGCCCAAAACTTGGGCAACATCATAATATGGTGGGAGGAGTCATTTGGTTAGTTTTGAGTGAAATCCAATCGCTAGAAGTATGGAATACACCAACCACTCCAATTAGGAACGAACTGCCGTTGAACTTGAATTGTCCAATTTGGAACACCTATTGATTTCGGATCGAGCCCAAAACTTGGGCAACGTCATAATATGGTGGGAGGAGTCATTTGGTGAGTTTTGAGTGTAATCCAATCGCTAGAAGTATGGAATACACCGACCACTCCAATTAGGAACGAATTGCCGTTATACTTGAGTTTTCCAATTTGGAACACCTATTGATTTTGGATCGAGCCCAAAACTTGGGCAAGATCATAATATCGTGAGAGGAGTCATTTGGTGAGTTTTGAGTGAAATCCAATCGCTAGAAGTATGGAATACACCAACCACTCCAATTAGGAACGAACTGCCGTTGAACTTGAATTGTCCAATTTCTAACACCTATTCATTTCGAATCGAGCCCAAAACTTGGGCAACATCATAATATGGTGGGAGGAGTCCTTTGGTGAGTTTTGAGTGAAATCCAATCGCTAGAAGTATGGAATACACCAACCACTCCAATTAGGAATGAAGTGCCGTTGAACTTGAATTGTCCAATTTCTCACACCTATTGATTTCGGATCGAGCCCAAAACTTGGGCAACACCATAATATGGTGGGAGGAGTCATTTGGTGAGTTTTGAGTGAAATCCAATCGTTAGAAGTATGGAATACACCAACCACTCCAATTAGGTACGAACTGTCGTTGAACTTGAATTGTCCAATTTGGAACACCTATTGATTTCGGATTGGGCCCAAAACTTGGGCAACATCGTAATATGGTGCGATGAGTCATTTGGTGAGTTTTGAGTTAAATCCAATCGCTAGAAGTATGGAATACACCAACCACTCCAATTTGGAACGAACTGCCGTTGAAATTGAATTGACCAATTTCTCACACGTATTGATTTCGGACCGAGCCCCAAACTTGGGCTACATCATAATATTGTGGGAGGAGTCATTTGGTGAGTTTTGAGTGAAATCCAATCGCTAGAAGTATGGAATACACCAACCACTCCAATTAGGAACGAACTGCCGTTGAACTTGAATTGTCCCATTTGGAACACCTATTGATTTCGGACCGAGCCCCAAACTTGGGCAACATCATAACATGGTGGGAGGAGTCATTTGGTGAGTTTTGAGTGAAATCCAATCGCCAGAAGTGTGGAATACACCAACCACTCCAATTAGGAACGAACTGCCGTTGAACTTGAATTGTCCAATTTGGAACACCTATTGATTTCGGATCGAGCCCAAAACTTGGGCAACGTCATAATATGGTGGGAGGAGTCATTTGGTGAGTTTTGAGTGAAATCCAATCGCTAGAAGTATGGAATACACCAACCACTCCAATTAGTAACGAACTGCCATTGAACTTGAATTGTCCACTTTCTCACACCTATTGATTTCAGATCGTGCCCAAAACTATCATAATATGGTGGGAGGAGTCATTTGGTGAGTTTTGAGGGAAATCCAATCGCTAGAAGTATGTAATACACCAACCACTCCAATTAGGAACGAACTGCCGTTGAACTTGGATTGTCCAATTTGGAACACCTATTGATTTCGGATCGAGCCCAAAACTTGGGCAACATCATAATATGGTGGGAGGAGTCATTTGGTGAGTTTTGAGTGAAATCCAATCGCTAGAAGTATGGAGTACACCAACCACTCCAATTAGGAACGAACTGCCGTTGAACTTGAATTGTCCAATTTCTCACACCTATTGATTTCGGACCGAGCCCCAAACTTGGGCTACATCATAATACTGTGGCAGGAGTCATTTGGTGAATTTTGAGTGAAATCCAATCGCTAGAAGTATGGAATACACCAACCACTCCAATTAGGAACGAACTGCCGTTGAACTTGAATTGTCCAATTTGGAACAAATATTGATTTCGGACCGAGCCCCAAACTTGGGCAACATCATAATATGGTGGGAGGAGTCATTTGGTGAGTTTTGAGTGAAATCCAATCGCTAGAAGTGTGTAATACACCAACCACTCCAATTAGGAATGAACTGCCGTTGAACTTGAATTGTCCAATTTGGAACACCTATTGATTTTTGTGACCGAGCCCCAAACTTGGGCTACATCATAATATTGTGGGAGGAGTCATTTGGTGAGTTTTGAGTGAAATCCAATCGCTAGAAGTATGGAATACACCAACCACTCCAATTAGGAACGAACTGCCGTTGAACTCGAACTGTCCAATTTCTCACACCTATTGATTTCGGACCGAGCCCCAAACTTGGGCAACAACATAATATGGTGGGAGGAGTCATTTGGTGAGTTTTGAGTGAAATCCAATCGCTAGAAGTGTGGAATACACCAACCACTCCAATTAGGAACGAACTGCCGTTGAACTTGAATTGTCCAATTTGGAACACCTATTGATTTCGGAACGAGCCCCAAACTTGGGATACATCATAATATTGTGGGAGGAGTCATTTGGTAAGTTTTGAGTGAAATCCAATCCCTAGAAGTACGGAATACACCAACCACTCCAATTAGGAACGAACTGCCGTTGAACTTGAATTGTCCAATTTGAAACCCCGATTGTTTTCAGATCAAGCCCAAAACTTGGGCAATATCATAATATGGTGGGAGGAGTCATTTGGTGAGTTTTGAGTGAAATCCAGTCGCTGGAAGTGTGGAATACACCAACCACACCAATTAGGAACGATCTGCCGTTGAACTTGAATTGTCCAATTTCTCACACCTATTGATTTCGGATCGATCCCAAAACATGGGCAACTTCATAATATGGTGGGAGGAGTCATTTGGTGAGTTTTGAGTGAAATCCATTCGCAAGAAGTATGGAATACACCAACCACTCCAATTAGGGACGAACTGCCATTGAACTTGAATTGTCCAATTTATCACACCTATTGATTTCGGATCGAGCCTAAAACATGGGCAACATCATAATTTGGTGGGAGGAGTCATTTGGTGAGTTTTGAGTGAAATCCATTCGCTAGAAGTATGGAATACACCAACCACTCCAATTAGGGACGAACTGCCGTTGAACTTGAATTGTCCAATTTCTCACACATATTGATTTCGGATCGAGCCTAAAACTTGGGCAACATCATAATGTGGTGGGAGGTGTCATTTGGTGAGTTTTGAGTGAAATCCAATCGCTAGAAGTATGGAATACACCAACCACTCCAGTTAGGAACGAACTGCCGTTATACTTGAATTTTCCAATTTGGAACACCTATTCATTTCGGATCGAGCCCAAAACTTGGGCAACATCATAATATGGTGGGAGGAGTCATTTGGTGAGTTTTGAGTGAAATCCAATCGCTAGAAGTATTGAATACACCAACCACTCCAATTAGGAACGAACTTCTGTTGAATTTGAATTGTCCAATTTGGAAGACCTATTGCCTTCGGATCGAGCCCAAAACTTGGGCAACATCATAATATGGTTGGGGGAGTCATTTGGTGAGTTTTGAGTGAAATCCAATCGCTAGAAGTATGGAATACACCAACCACTCCAATTCGGAACGAACTGCCGTTGAACATCAATTGTGCAATTTCTCACACCTATTGATTTCGCATCGAGCCCAAAACTTGGGCAACATAATAATACGGTGGGAGGAGTCAATTGGTGAGTTTTGAGTGAAATCCAATCGCTAGAAGTATGGAATACACCAACCAGTCCAATTAGGAACGAACTGCCGTTGAACTCTAGTTGTCAAATTTAGAAGACCTATTGATTTCGGATCGAGCCCAAAACTTGGGCAACATCATAATATGGTGGGAGGAGTCATTTGGTGAGTTTTGAGTGAAATCCAATCGCAAGAAGTATGGAATACACCAACCACTGCAATTAGGAACGAACTGCCGTTGAACTTGAATTGTCCAATTTGGAAGACCTATTGCTTTCGGATCGAGCCCAAAACTTGGGCAACATCATAATATGGTTGGGGGAGTCATTTGGTGAGTTTTGAGTGAAATCCAATCGCTAGAAGTATGGAATACACCAACCACTCCAATTAGGAACGAACTGCCATTGAACTTGAATTGTCCAACTTCTCACACCTATTGATTTCGGATCGTGCCCAAAACTATCATAATATGGTGGGAGGAGTCATTTAGTGAGTTTTGAGAGAAATCCAATCGCTAGAAGTATGGAATACACTAACCACTCCAATTAGGAACGAACTGCCGTTGAACTTGAATTGTCCAATTTGGAACACCTATTGATTTCGGATCGAACCCCAAACTTGTGCAACACCATAATATGGTGGGAGGAGTCATTTGGGGAGTTTTGGGTGAAATCCAATCGTTAGAAGTATGGAATACACCAACCACACCAATTAGGAACGAACTGCCGTTGAACCTGAATTGTCCAATTTGGAACACCTATAGATTTCGGATCGAGCCCCAAACTTGGGCAACATCATAATATGGTGGGAGGAGTCATTTGGTGAGTTTTGACTGAAATCCAATCGCTAGAATTATGGAATACACCAACCACTCCAATTTGGAACGAACTGCCGTTGAACTTGAATTGTCCAATTTCTCATACCTATTGATTTCGGATCGAGCCCCAAACTTGGGCAACCTCAAAATATGGTGGGAGGAGTCATTTGGTGAGTTTTGAGTGAAATCCAATCGCTAGAAGTATGGAATACACCAACCACTCCAATTAGGAACGAACTGCCGTTGAACTTGAATTGTCCAATTTGGAACACCTATTGATTTCGGATCGAGCCCAAAACTTGGGCAACATCATAATATGGTGGGAGGAGTTTTGAGTGAAATCCAATCGCTAGAAGTATGGAATACACCAAACACTCCAATTAGGAACGAACTGCCGTTGAACTTGAATTGTCCAATTTGGAACACCTATTGATTTCGGATCGAGCCCAAAACTTGGGCAACATCATAATATGGTGGGAGGAGTCATTTGGTTAGTTTTGAGTGAAATCCAATCGCTAGAAGTATGGAATACACTAACCACTCCAATTTGGAACGAACTGCCGTTGAACTTGAATTGTCCAATTTCTCACACCTATTGATTTCGGACCGAGCCCCAAACTTGGGCAACATCATAATATGGTGGGAGGAGTCATTTGGTGTGTTTTGAGTGAAATCCAATCGCTAGAAGTATGGAATACACCAACCACTCCAATTAGGAACGAACTGCCGTTGAACTTGAATTGTCCAATTTCTCACACCTATTGATTTCGGATCGAGCCCAAAACTTGGGCAACATCATACTATGGTGGGAGGAGTCAATTGGTGAGTTTTGAGTGAAATCCAATAGCTAGAAGTATGGAATACACCAACCACTCCAATTAGGAACGAACTGCAGTTGAACTTGAATTGTCCACTTTCTCACACCTATTATTTCGGATCGAGCCCAAAACTTGGGCAACATCATAATATGGTGGGAGGAGTCATTTGGTTAGTTTTGAGTGAAATCCAATCGCTAGAAGTATGGAATACACCAACCAGTCCAATCAGGAACGAACTGCCGTTGAACTCTAACTGTCAAATTTGGAAGACCTATTGATTTCGAATCGAGCCCAAAACTTGGGCAACATCATAATACGGTGGGAGGAGTCATTTGGTGAGTTTTGAGTGAAATCCAATCGCTAGAAGTATGGAATACACCAACCACTCCAATTAGGAATGAACGGCCGTTGAACTTGAATTATCCAATTTGGAACACCTATTGATTTCGGATCGAGCCCAAAACTTGGGCAACATCATAATATGGTGGGAGGAGTCATTTGGTGAGTTTTGAGTGAAATCCAATCGCTAGAAGTGTGGAATACACCAACCACTCCAATTAGGAAAGAACTGCCATTGAACTTGAATTGTCCAATTTGGAACACCTATTGATTTCGGATCGAGCCAAAAACTTGGGCAACATCATAATATGGTGGGAGGAGTCATTTGGTGATTTTTGAGTGAAATCCAATCGCTAGAAGTATGGAATACACCAACCACTCCAACTAGGAACGAACTGCCATTGAACTTGAATTGTCCAATTTGAAACACCTATTGATTTCGGATCGAGCCCCAAACTTGGGCAACATCGTAATATGGTGGGAGGAATCATTTGGTGAGTTTTGAGTGAAATCCAATCGCTAGAAGTATGGAATACACCAACCACTCCAATTAGGAATGAACTGCCGTTGAACGTGAATTGTCCAATTTCTGACACCTATTGATTTCGCATCGAGCCCAAAACTTGGGCAACATCCTAATATGGTGGGAGGAGTCAATTGGTGAGTTTTTAGTGAAATCCAATTGCTAGAAGTATGGAATACAGCAACCACTCCAATTTGGAACGAACTGCCGTTGAACTTGAATTGTCCAATTTCTCACACCTATTATTTCGGATCGAGCCCAAAACTTGGGCCACATCATAATGTGGTGGGAGGAGTCATTTGGTTAGTTTTGAGTGAAATCCAATCGCTAGAAGTATGGAATACACCAACCACTCCAATTAGGAACGAACTGTCGTTGAACTCTAATTGTCAAATTTAGAAGACCTATTGATTTCGGATCGAGCCCAAAACTTGGGCAACATCATAATATGGTGGGAGGAGTCATTTGGTGACTTTTGAGTGAAATCCAATCGCTAGAAGTATGGAATACACCAACCACTGCAATTAGGAACGAACTGCCGTTGAACTTGAATTGTCCAATTTGGAACACCTATTGATTTCGGATCGAGCCCAAAACTTGGGCAACATCATAATATGGTGGGAGGAGTCATTTGGTGAGTTTTGAGTGAAATCCAATCGCTAGAAGTATGGAATAAACCAACCATTCCAATTAGGAACGAACTGCCATTGAACTTGAATTGTCCAATTTCTCACACCTATTGATTTCGGATCGTGCCCAAAACTATCATAATATGGTGGGAGGAGTCATTTGGTGAGTTTTGAGGGAAATCCAATCGCTAGAAGTATGGAATACACTAACCACTCCAATTAGGAACGAACTGTCGTTGAATTGAATTGTCCAATTTGGAACACCTATTGATTTCGGATCGAGCCCAAAACTTGGGCAACATCATAATATGGTGGGAGGAGTCATTTGTTTAGTTTTGAGTGAAATCCAATCGCTAGAAGTATGGAATACACCAACCACTCCAATTAGGAACGAACTGCCGTTGAACTTGAATTGTCCAATTTGGAACACCTATTGATTTCGGATCGAGCCCAAAACTTGGGCAATATCATAATACGGTGGGAGGAGTCATTTGGTGAGTTTTGAGTGAAATCCAAACGCTAGAAGTATGGAATACACCAACCACTCCAATTAGGAACAAACTGCCGTTGAACTTGAATTGTCCAATTTAGAACCCCTATTGATTTCGGATCGAGCCCAAAACTTGGGCAACATCATAATATGGTGGGAGGAGTCATTTGGTGAGTTTTGAGAGAAATCCAATCGCTAGAAGTGTGGAATACACCAACCACTCCAATTAGGAATGAACTGCCGTTGAACTTTAATTGTCCAATTTGGAACACCTACTGATTTCGGATCGAGCCCCAAACTTGGGCAACATCATAATATGGTGGGAGGAGTCATTTGGTGAGTTTTGAGTGAAATCCAATCGCTAGAAGTATGGAATACAGCAACTACTCCAATTAGGAACGAACTGCCGTTGAACTTGAATTGCCCAATTTCTCACACCTATTGATTTCGGATCGAGCCCAAAACTTGGGCAACATCATAACATGGTGGGAGGAGTCATTTGGTTAGTTTTGAGTGAAATCCAATCGCTAGAAGTATGGAATACACCAACCACTCCAATTTGGAACGTATTGCCGTTGAACTTGAATTGTCCAATTTGAAACACCTATTGATTTCGGATCGAGCCCCAAACTTGGGCAACATCATAATATGGTGGGAGGAGTCATTTGGTGAGTTTTGAGTGAAATCCAATCGCTAGAAGTATGGAATACAGCAACCACTCCAATTAGGAACGAACTGCCGTTGAACTTGAATTGCCCAATTTCTCACACCTATTGATTTCGGATCGAGCCCAAAACTTGGGAACATCATAACATGGTGGGAGGAGTCATTTGGTTAGTTTTGAGTGAAATCCAATCGCTAGAAGTATGGAATACACCAACCACTCCAATTTGGAACGAATTGCCGTTGAACTTGAATTGTCCAATTTGGAACACCTATTGATTTCGGATCGAGCCCAAAACTTGGGCAACATCATAATATGGTGGGAGGAGTGATTTGGTGAGTTTTGAGTGAAATCCAATCGCTAGACGTATGGAATACACCAACCACTCCAATTAGGAACGAACTGCCGTTGAACTTGAATTGTCCAATTTCTCACACCTATTGATTTCGGATCGAGCCCAAAACTTGGGCAACATCATAATATGGTGGGAGGAGTCATTTGGTGAGTTTTGAGTGAAATCCAATCGCTAGACGTATGGAATACACCAACCACTCCAATTAGGAACGAACTGCCGTTGAACTTGAATTGTCCAATTTCTCACACCTATTGATTTCGGATCGAGCCCAAAACTTGGGGAACAACATAACATGGTGGGAGGAGTCATTTGATGAGTTTTGAGTGAAATCCAATCGCTAGAAGTGTGGAATACACCAACCACTCCAATTAGGAACAAACTACCGTTGAACTTGAATTGTCCAATTTCTCACACCTATTGATTTCGGATCGAGCCCAAAACTTTGGCAACATCATAATATGGTGGGAGGAGTCATTTGGTTAGTTTTGAGTGAAATCCAATCGCTAGAAGTATGGAATACACTAACCACTCCAATTAGGAACGATCTGCCGTTGAAATTGAATTGTCCAATTTCGAACACCTATTGATTTCGGATCGAGCCCCAAACTTGGGCAACATCATAATATGGTGGGAGGAGTCCTTTGGTAAGTTTTGAGTGAAATCCATTCGCTAGAAGTATGGAATACACCAACCACTCCAATTAGGAACTAACTGCCGTTGAACTTGAATTGTCCAATTTGGAACACCTATTGATTTCGGATCGAGCCCAAAACTTGGGCAACATCATAATATGGTGGGAGGAGTCATTTGGTGAGTTTTGAGTGAAATCCAATCGCTAGAAGTATGGAATACACCAACCACTCCAATTAGGAACGAACAGCCGTTGAACTTGAATTGTCCAATTTGGAACACCTATTGATTTCGGATCGAGCCCCAAACTAGGGCAACACCATAATATGGTGGGAGGAGTCATTTGGTGAGTTTTGAGTGAAATCCAATCGTTAGAAGTATGGAATACACCAGCCACTACGATTAGGAACGAACTGCCGTTGAACTTGAATTGTCCAATTTATGACACCTATTGATTTCGAATCGAGCCCAAAACATGGGCAACATCATAATATGGTGGGAGGAGTCAATTGGTGAGTTTTGAGTGAAATCCAATAGCTAGAAGTATGGAATACAGCAACCACTCCAATTAGGAACGAACTGCCGTTGAACTTGAATTGTCCAATTTCTCACACCTATTCATTTCGGATCGAGCCCAAAACTTGGGGAACAACATAACATGGTGGGAGGAGTCATTTGGTGAGTTTTGAGTGAAATCCAATCGCTAGAAGTGTGGAATACACCAACCACTCCAATTAGGAACAAACTACCGTTGAACTTGAATTGTCCAATTTCTCACACCTATTGATTTCGGATCGAGCCCAAAACTTGGGCAACATCATAATATGGTGGGAGGAGTCATTTGGTTAGTTTTGAGTGAAATCCAATCGCTAGAAGTATGGAATACACTAACCACTCCAATTAGGAACGATCTGCCGTTGAAATTGAATTGTCCAATTTCGAACACCTATTGATTTCGGATCGAGCCCCAAACTTGGGCAACATCATAATATGGTGGGAGGAGTCCTTTGGTAAGTTTTGAGTGAAATCCATTCGCTAGAAGTATGGAATACACCAACCACTCCAATTAGGAACTAACTGCCGTTGAACTTGAATTGTCCAATTTGGAACACCTATTGTTTCGGATCGAGCCCAAAACTTGGGCAACATCATAATATGGTGGGAGGAGTCATTTGGTGAGTTTTGAGTGAAATCCAATCGCTAGAAGTATGGAATACACCAACCACTCCAATTAGGAACGAACAGCCGTTGAACTTGAACTGTCTAATTTCTCACACCTATTGATTTCGGATCGAGCCCCAAACTTGGGAAACCTCATAATATGGTGGGAGGAGTCATTTGGTGAGTTTTGAGTGAAATCCAATCGATAGAAGTATGGAATACACCAACCACTCCAATTAGGAACGAACTGCCGTTGAACTTGAATTGTCCAATTTCTCACACCTATTGATTTCGGATCGAGCCCAAAACTTGGGGAACAACATAACATGGTGGGAGGAGTCATTTGGTGAGTTTTGAGTGAAATCCAATCGCTAGAAGTGTGGAATACACCAACCACTCCAATTAGGAACAAACTACCGTTGAACTTGAATTGTCCAATTTCTCACACCTATTGATTTCGGATCAAGCCCAAAACTTGGGCAACATCATAATATGGTGGGAGGAGTCATTTGTTTAGTTTTGAGTGAAATCCAATCGCTAGAAGTATGGAATACACCAACCACTCCAATTAGGAACGAACTGCCGTTGAACTTGAATTGTTCAATTTGGAACACCTATTGATTTCGGATCGAGCCCCAAACTAGGGCAACACCATAATATGGTGGGAGGAGTCATTTGGTGAGTTTTGAGTGAAATCCAATCGTTAGAAGTATGGAATACACCAACCACTACGATTAGGAACGAACTGCCGTTGAACTTGAATTGTCCAATTTATGACACCTATTGATTTCGGATCGAGCCCAAAACATGGGCAACATCATAATATGGTGGGAGGAGTCAATTGGTGAGTTTTGAGTGAAATCCAATAGCTAGAAGTATGGAATACAGCAACCACTCCAATTAGGAACGAACTGCCGTTGAACTTGAATTGTCCAATTTCTCACACCTATTATTTCGGATCGAGCCCAAAACTTGGGCAACATCATAATATGGTGGGAGGAGTCATTTGGTGACTTTTGAGAGAAATCCAATCGCTAGAAGTGTGGAATACACCAACCACTCCAATTAGGAACGAACTGTCGTTGAACTTGAACTGTCCAATTTCTCACACCTATTGATTTCGGATCCAGCCCAAAACTTGGGCAACATCATAATATGGTGGGAGGAGTCATTTGGTTAGTTTTGAGTGAAATCCAATCGCTAGAAGTGTGGAATGCACCAACCACTCCAATTAGGAACGAACTGCCGTTGAACTTGAATTGTCCAATTTGGAACACCTATTGATTTCGGATCGAGCCCAAAACTTTAGCAACAGCATAATATGTTGGGAGGAGTCATTGGGTGAGTTTTGAGTGAAATCCAATCGCTAGAAGTGTGGAATACACCAACCACTCCAATTAGGAACGAACTGCTGTTGAACTTGAATTGTCCAATTTCTAACACCTATTGATTTTGGATCGACCCCAAAACTTGGGCAACATCATAATATGGTGGGAGTGTTGTTTTGAGTGAAATCCAATCGCCAGAAGTATGGAATACACCAACCACTCCAATTAGGAATGAACTGCCGTTTAACTTTAATTGTCCAACTTGGAACACCTATTGATTTCGGATCGAACCCCAAACTTGGGCAACATCATAATATGGTCGGAGGAGTCATTTGGTGAGTTTTGAGTGAAATCCAATCGCTAGAAGTATGGAATACACCAACCACTCCAATTAGGAACGAACTGCCGTTGAACTTGAATTGTCCAATTTCTCACAACTATTGATTTCGAATCGAACCCAAAACTTGGGCAACATCATAATATGGTGGGAGGTGTCATTTGTGAGTTTTGAGTGTAATCCAATAGCTAGAATTGTGGAATACAGCAACCACTCCAATTAGGAACGAACTGCCGTTGAACTTGAATTGTCCAATTTCTCACACCTATAGATTTCGGATCGAGCCCCAAACTTGGGGAACAACATAATATGGTGGGAGGAGTCATTTGGTGAGTTTTAAGTGAAATCCAATCGCTAGAAGTATGGAATACACCAACCACTCCAATTAGGAACGAACTGCCGTTGAAATTGAATTGTCCAATTTCGAACACCTATTGATTTCGGATCGAGCCCCAAACTTGGGCAACATCATAATATGGTGGGAGGAGTCCTTTGGTGAGTTTTGAGTGAAATCCATTCGCTAGAAGTATGGAATACACCAACCACTCCAATTAGGAACGAACTGCCGTTGAACTTGAATTGTCCAATTTGGAACACCTATTGATTTCGGATCGACCCCCAAACTTGGGCAACATCATAATATGGTGGGAGGAGTCATTTGGTGAGTTTTGAGTGAAATCCAATCGCTAGAAGTATGGAATACACCAACCACTCCAATTAGGAACGAACAGCCTTTGAACTCGAATTGTCCAATTTCTCACACCTATTGATTTCGGATCGAGCCCCAAACTTGGGCAACATCATAATATGGTGGGAGGAGTCATTTGGTGAGTTTTCAGTGAAATCCAATCGCTAGAAGTATGGAATACACCAACCACTCCAATTTGGAACGAACTGCCGTTGAACTTGAATTGTCCAATTTCTCACACCTATTATTTCGGATCGAGACCAAAACTTGGGCATCATCATAATATGGTGGGAGGAGTCATTTGGTTAGTTTTGAGTGAAATCCAATCGCTAGAAGTATGGAATACACCAACCAGTCCAATTAGGAACGAACTGCCGTTGAACTCTAACTGTCAAATTTGGAAGACCTATTGGTTTCGGATAGAGCCCAAAACTTGGGCAACATCATAATATGGTGGGAGGAGTCATTTGGTGAGTTTTGAGTGAAATCCAATCGCTATAAGTGTGGAATACACCAACCACTCCAATTAGGAACGAACTGCCATTGAACTTGAATTGTCCAATTTCTCACACCTATTGATTTCGGATCAAGCCCAAAACTTGGGCAACATCATAATATGGTGGGAGGAGTCATTTGGTGAGTTTTGAGTGAAATCCAATCGCTAGAAGTATGGAATACACCAACCACTCCAATTAGGAACGAACTGCCGTTGAACTTGAATTGTCCAATTTCTCACACCGATTGATTTCGGATCGAGCCCAAAACTTGGGCAACATCATAATATGGTGAGAGGAGTCATTTGGTGAATTTTGAGTGAAATCCAATCGGTAGAAGTATGGAATACACCAACCACTCCAATTAGGAACGAACTGCCGTTGAACTTGAATTGTCCAATTTGGAACACCTATTGATTTCGGATCGAGCCCAAAACTTGGGCAACATCATAATATGGTGGGAGGAGTCATTTGGTGAGTTTTGAGTGAAATCCAATCGCTAGAAGTATGGAATACACCAACCACTCCAATTAGGAACGAACAGCCGTTGAACTTGAATTGTCCAATTTCTCACACCTATTGATTTCGGATCGAGCCCCAAACTTGGGCAACATTATAATATGGTGGGAGGAGTCATTTGGTGAGTTTTGAGTGAAATCCAATCGCTAGAAGTATGGAATACACCAACCACTCCAATTTGGAACGAACTGCCGTAGAACTTGAATTGTCCAATTTCTCACACCTATTGATTTCGGATCGAGCCCAAAACTTGGGCAACAACATAATATGGTGGGAGGAGTCATTTGGTGAGTTTTGAGTGAAATCCAATAGCTAGAAGTGTGGAATACACCAACCACTCCAATTAGGAACGAACTACCGTTGAACTTGAATTGTCCAATTTCTCACACCTATTGATTTCGGATCGAGCCCCAAACTTGGGCAACATCATAATATGGTGGGAGGATTCATGTGGTGAGTTTTGAGGGAAATCCAATCGCTAGAAGTATGGAATACACCAACCACTCCAATTAGGAACGAACTGCCGTTGAACTTGAATTGTCCAATTTCTGACACCTATTGATTTCGGATCGAGCCCAAAACTTGGGCAACATCATAATTTGGTGGGAGGAGTCATTTGGTGAGTTTTGAGTGAAATCCAATCGCTAGAAGTGTGGAATACACCAACCACTCCAATTAGGAACGAACTGCTGTTGAACTTGAATTGTCCAATTTCTCACACCTATTGATTTCGGATCGAGCCCAAAACTTGGGCAACATCATAATATGGTGGGAGGAGTCATTTGGTGAGTTTTGAGTGAAATCCAATCGCTAGAAGTATGGAATACACCAACCACTCCAATTAGGAACGAACAGCCGTTGAACTTGAATTGTCCAATTTCTCACACCTATTGATTTCGGATCGAGCCCCAAACTTGGGCAACATTATAATATGGTGGGAGGAGTCATTTGGTGAGTTTTGAGTGAAATCCAATCGCTAGAAGTATGGAATACACCAACCACTCCAATTTGGAACGAACTGCCGTAGAACTTGAATTGTCCAATTTCTCACACCTATTGATTTCGGATCGAGCCCAAAACTTGGGCAACAACATAATATGGTGGGAGGAGTCATTTGGTGAGTTTTGAGTGAAATCCAATAGCTAGAAGTGTGGAATACACCAACCACTCCAATTAGGAACGAACTACCGTTGAACTTGAATTGTCCAATTTCTCACACCTATTGATTTCGGATCGAGCCCCAAACTTGGGCAACATCATAATATGGTGGGAGGATTCATGTGGTGAGTTTTGAGGGAAATCCAATCGCTAGAAGTATGGAATACACCAACCACTCCAATTAGGAACGAACTGCCGTTGAACTTGAATTGTCCAATTTCTCACACCTATTGATTTCGGATCGAGCCCAAAACTTGGGCAACATCATAATATGGTGGGAGTAGTCATTTGGTTTGTTTTGAGTGAAATCCAATCGCCAGAAGTATGGAATACACCAACCACTCCAATTAGGAACGAACTGCCGTTGAACTTGAATTGTCCAATTTGGAACACTTATTGATTTCGGATCGAGCCCCAAACTAGGCAACATCATTATATGGTGGGAGGAGTCATTTGGTGAGTTTTGTGTGAAATCCAATCGCTAGAACTATAGAATACACCAACCACTACGATTAGGAACGAACTGCCGTTGAACTTGAATTGTCCAATTTCTCACACCTATTGATTTCGGATCGAGCCCAAAACTTGGGCAACATCATAATATGGTGGGAGGAGTCATTTGGTGAGTTTTGAGAGAAATCCAATCCCTAGAAGTGTGGAATACACCAACCACTCCAATTAGGAACGAACTGCCGTTGAACTTGGTTTGTCCAATTTCCCTCACCTATTGATTTCAGATCGAGCCCAAAACATGGGCAACATCATAATAAGGTGGGAGGAGTTTTGAGTGAAATCCAATCGCTAGAAGTGTGGAATACACCAACCATTCCAATTAGGAACGAACTGCCGTTGAACTTGAATTGTCCAATTTCTCACACCTATTGATTTCGAATCGAGCCCAAAATTGGGGCAACATCATAATATGGTGGGCGGTGTCATTTGTGAGTTTTGAGTGTCATCCAATCGCTAGAATTATGGAATACAGCAACCACTCCAATTAGGAACGAACTGCCGTTGAACTTGAATTGTCCAATTTCTCACACCTATAGATTTCGGATCGAGCCCCAAACTTGGGCAACATCATAATATGGTGGGAGGAGTCGTTTGGTGAGTTTTGAGTGAAATCCAATCGCTAGAAGTATGGAATACACCAACCACTCCAATTAGGAACGAACTGCCGTTGAAATTGAATTGTCCAATTTCGAACACCTATTGATTTCGGATCGAGCCCCAAACTTGGGCAACATCATAATTTGGTGGGAGGAGTCCGTTGGTGAGTTTTGAGTGAAATCCATTCGCTAGAAGTATGGAATACACCAACCACTCCAATTAGGAACGAACTGCCGTTGAACTTGAATTGTCCAATTTCGAACACCTATTGATTTCGGATCGAGACCAAAACTTGGGCAACATCATAATATGGTGGGAGGAGTCATTTGGTGAGTTTTGAGTGAAATCCAATTGCTAGAAGTATGGAATACACCAACCACTCCAATTTGGAACGAACTGCCGTTGAACTTGAATTGTCCAATTTCTCACACCTATTGATTTCGGATCGAGCGCCAAACTTGGGCAACATCATAATATGGTGGCAGGAGTCATTTGGTGAGTTTTCAGTGAAATCCAATCGCTAGAAGTATGGAATACACCAACCACTCCAATTTGGAACGAACTGCCGTTGAACTTGAATTGTCGAATTTGCAACACCTATTGATTTCAGATAGAGCCCAAAACATGGGCAACATCATAATAAGGTGGGAGGAGTTTTGAGTGAAATCCAATCGCTAGAAGTATGGAATACACCAACCACTCCAATTAGGAACGAACTGCCGTTGAACTTGAATTGTCCAATTTCTCACACCTATTGATTTCGGATCGAGCCCAAAACTTGGGCAACATCATAATATGGTGGGAGGAGTCATTTGGTGAGGTTTGAGTGAAATCCAAAAGCTAGACGTATGGAATATACCAACCACTCCAATTAGGAACGAACTGCCGTTGTACTTGAATTGTCCAATTTCTGACACCTATTGATTTCGGATCGAGCCCAAAACTTGGGCAACATCATAATTTGGTGGGAGTAGTCATTTGGTTAGTTTTGAGTGAAATCCAATCTCTAAAAGTATGGAATACACCAACCACTCCATTTAGGAACGAACTGCCGTTGAACTTGAATTGTCGAATTTGCAACACCTATTGATTTCGGATCGAGCCCAAAACTTGGGCAACATCATAATATGGTGGGAGGAGTCATTTGGTTAGTTTTGAGTAAAATCCAATCGCTAGAAGTACGGAATACACCAACCACTCCAATTAGGAACGAACTGCCGTTGAACTTGAATTGTCCAATTTGGAACACCTATTGATTTCGGATCGAGCCCAAAACTTGGGCAACATCATAATATGGTGGGAGGAGTCGTTTGGTGAGTTTTGAGTGAAATCCAATCGCTAGAAGTTTGGAATACACCAACCACTCCAATTAGGAACGAACTGCCGTTGAACTTGAATTGTCCAATTTCTCACACCTATTGATTTCAGATCGAGCCCAAAAGTTGGGCAACATCATAATACGGTGGGAGGAGTCATTTAGTGAGGTTTGAGTGAAATCCAATCGCTAGAAGTGTGGAATACACCAACCACTCCAATTAGGAACGAACTGCCCTTGAACTTGGATTGTCCAATTTCCCACACCTATTGATTTCAGATAGAGCCCAAAACATGGGCAACATCATAATAAGGTGGGAGGAGTTTTGAGTGAAATCCAATCGCTAGAAGTATGGAATACACCAACCACTCCAATTAGGAACGAACTGCCGTTGAACTTGAATTGTCCAATTTCTCACACCTATTGATTTCGGATCGAGCCCAAAACTTGGGCAACATCATAATATGGTGGGAGGAGTCATTTGGTGAGGTTTGAGTGAAATCCAAAAGCTAGACGTATGGAATATACCAACCACTCCAATTAGGAACGAACTGCCGTTGAACTTGAATTGTCCAATTTCTGACACCTATTGATTTCGGATCGAGCCCAAAACTTGCGCAACGTCATAATATGGTGGGAGGAGTCATTTGGTGAGTTTTGAGTGAAATCCAATCGCTAGAAGTGTGGAATACACCAACCACTCCAACTAGGAACGAACTGCCGTTGAACTTGAATTGTCCAATTTCTGACACCTATTGATTTCGGATTGAGCCCAAAACTTGGGCAACATCATAATATGGTGGGAGGAGTCATTTGGTGAGTTTTGAGTGAAATCGAATCGCTAGAAGTATGCAATACACCAACCACTCCAATTAGGAACGAACTGCCATTCAACTTGAATTGGCCAATTTGGAACACCTATTGATTTCGGATCGAGCCCAAAACTTGGGCAACATCATAATATGGTGGGAGGAGTCATTTGGTGAGTTTTGAGTGAAATCAAATCGCTAGAAGTATGGATTACACCAACCACTCCAATTAGGAAAGAACTGCCGTTGAACTTGAATTGTCCAATTTCTCACACCTATTGATTTCGGATCGAGCCCAAAACATGGGCAACATCATAATTTGGTGGGAGGAGTCATTTGGTGAGTTTTGAGTGAAATCCAATCGCTAGAAGTATGGAAGACACCAACCACTCCAATTAGGAATGAACTGCCGTTGAACTTGAATTGTCCAATTTCTCACACATACTGATTTCGTATCAAGCCCCAAACTTGGGCAACATCATAATATGGTGGGAGGAGTCATTTGGTGAGTTTTGAGTGAAATCCAATCGCTAGAGGTATGGAATACACCAACCACTCCAATTAGGAACGAACTGCCATTGAACTTGAATTGTCCAATTTGGAACACCTATTGATTTCGGATCGAGCCCAAAACTTGGGCAAAATCATAATATGGTGGGAGGAGTCATTTGGTGAGTTTTGAGTGAAATCCAATCGCTAGAAGTATGGAATACACCAACCACACCAATTAGGAACCATCTGCCGTTGAACTTGAATTGTCCAATTTCTCACACCTATTGATTTCGGATCGAGCCCCAAACGTGGGCAACATCATAATATGGTGGGAGGAGTCATTTGGTGAGTTTTGGGTGAAATCCATTCGCTAGAAGTATGGAATACACCAACCACTCCAATTCGGAACGAACTGCCGTTGAACTTCAATTGTCTAATTTCTCACACATATTGATTTCGGATCAAGCGCAAAACTTGGGCAACATCATAGTATTGTGGGAGGAGTCATTTGGTGAGTTTTGAGTGAAATCCAATCCCTAGAAGTATGGAATACACCAACCATTCCAATTAGGAACGAACTGCCGTTGAATTTGAATTGTCCAATTTGGAACACCTATTGATTTCGGATCGAGCCCCAAACTTGGGCAACATCATAATACGGTGGGAGGAGTCATTTGGTGAGTTTTTGGTGAAATCCATTCGCTAGAAGTATGGAATACACCAACCACTCCAATTAGGAACGATCTGCCGTTGAACTTGAATTGTCTAATTTCTCACATCTATTGATTTCGGATCGAGCCCAAAACTTGGGCAACATCATAATTTGGTGGGAGGAGTCATTTGGTGAGTTTTGAGTGAAATCCAATCGCTAGAAGTATGGAAGACACCAACCACTCCAATTAGGAACGAACTGCCGTTGAACTTGAATTGTCCAATTTCTCACACCTATTGATTTCGGATCGAGCCCCAAACTTGGGCAATATCCAAATATGGTGGGAGGAGTCATTTGGTGAGTTTTGAGTGAAGTCCAATCGCTAGAAGTATGGAATACACCAACCACTCCAATGAGGAACGAATTGTCGTTGAACTTGAAGTGTCCAATTTGGAACACCTATTGATTTCGGATCGAGCCCCAAACTTGGGCAACATCATAATATGGTGGGCGGAGTCATTTGGGGAGTTTTGAGTGAAATCCAATCACTAGAAGTATGGGATACACCAACCACTCCCGTTAGGAACGAACTGCCGTTCAACTTGAATTGTCCAATTTGGAACACCTATTGATTTCGGATCGAGCGCCAAACTTGGGCAACATCATAATATGGTGGCAGGAGTCATTTCGTGAGTTTTGAGTGAAATCCAATCGCTAGAAGTATGGAATACACCAACCACTCCAATTAGGAACGATTTGTCATTGAACTTGAAGTGTCCAATTTCTCACACCTATTGATTTCGGACCGAGGCCCAAACTTGGGCAACATCATAATATGGTGGGAGGAGTCATTTGGTGAGTTTTGAGTGAAATCCAATCGCTAGAAGTATGGAATACACCGACCACTCCAATTAGGAACGAACTGACGTTGAACTTGAATTGTCCAATTTCTCACACCTATGGATTTCGGATCGAGCCCAAAACTTGGGCAACATCATAATATGGTGGGAGGAGTCATTTGGGGAGTTTTGAGCGAAATCCAATCGCTAGAAGTATGGAATACACCAACCACTCCAATTAGGAACGAACTGCCGTTGAACTTGAATTGTCCAATTTCGAACACCTATTGATTTCGGATCGAGCCCAAAACTTGGGCAACATCATAATATGGTGGGAGAAGTCATTTGGTGAGTTTTGAGTGAAATTCAATCGCTAGAAGTATGGAATACACCAACCACTCCAATTAGGAACGATTTGTCATTGAACTTGAAGTGTCCAATTTCTCACACCTATTGATTTCGGACCGAGCCCCAAACTTGGGCAACATCATAATATGGTGGGAGGAGTCATTTGGTGAGTTTTGAGTGAAATCCAATCGCTAGAAGTGTGGAATACACCAACCACTCCAATTAGGAACGAACTGCCGTTGAACTTCAATTGTCCAATTTCTCACACCTATTGATTTTGGATCGAGCCCAAAACTTGGTTAACATCATAATACGGTGGGAGTAGTCATTTGGTTAGTTTTGAGTGAAATCCAATTGCTAAAAGTATGGAATACACCAACCACTCCATTTAGGAACGAACTGCGGTTGAACTTGAATTGTCGAATTTGTAACACCTATTGATTTCGGATCGAGCCCAAAACTTGGGCAACATCATAATATGGTTTGAGCAGTCATTTGGTTAGTTTTGAGTAAAATCCAATCGCTAGAAGTTTGGAATACACCAACCACTCCAATTAGGAACGAACTGCCGTTGAACTTGAATTGTCCAATTTGGAACACCTATTGATTTCGGATCGAGCCCAAAACTTGGGCAACATCATAATATGGTGGGAGGAGTCGTTTGGTGAGTTTTGAGTGAAATCCAATCGCTAGAAGTATGGAATGCACCAACCACTCAAATTAGGAACGAACTGCCGTTGAACTTGAATTGTCCAATTTCTCCCACCTATTGATTTCGGATCGAGCCCAAAACTTGGGCAACATCATAATATGGTGGGAGGAGTCATTTAGGGAGGTTTGAGTGAAATCCAATCGCTAGAAGTGTGGAATACACCAACCACTCCAATTAGGAACGAACTGCCGTTGAACTTGGATTGTCCAATTTCCCACACCTATTGATTTCAAATAGAGCCCAAAACATGGGCAACATCATAATAAGGTGGGAGGAGTTTTGAGTGAAATCCAATCGCTAGAAGTATGGAATACACCAACCACTCCAATTAGGAACGAACTGCCGTTGAACTTGAATTGTCCAATTTCTCACACCTATTGATTTCGGATCGAGCCCAAAACTTGGGCAACATCATAATATGGTGGGAGGAGTCATTTGGTGCGTTTTGAGTGAAATCCCATCGCTAGAAGTATAGAATACACCAACCACTCCAATTAGGAACGAACTGCCGTTGAACTTGAATTGTCCAACTTGGAACACCTATTGACTTCGGATCGAGCCCAAAACTTGGGCAACAACATAATATGGTGGGAGGAGTCATTTGGTGAGTTTTGAGTGAAATCCAATCGCTAGAATTATGGAAGGCAACAACCACTCCAATTAGGAACAAACCGCCGTTGAACTTGAATTGTCCATTTTCTCACACCTATTGATTTCGGATCGAGCCCAAAACTTGGGCAACATCATAATATGGTGGGAGGAGTCATTTGGTGAGTTTTGAGTGAAATCCAACCGCTAGAAGTATGGAATACACCAGCCACTCCCGTTAGGAACAAACTGCCGTTGAACTTGAATTGTCCAATTTCTAACACCTACTGATTTCTGATCGAACCCCAAACTTGTGCAACATCATAATATGGTGGGAGGAGTCATTTGGTGAGTTTTGAGTGAAATCCAATCGCTAGAAATATGGAATACACCAACCACTCCCATTAGGAACGAACTGCCGTTGAACTTGAATTGTCGAATTTGGAACACCTATTGATTTCGGATCGAGCCCCAAACTTGGGCAACATCATAATATGGTGGGAGGAGTCATTTGGTGAGTTTTGAGTGAAGTCCAATCGCTAGAAGTATGGGATACACCAACCACTCCCGTTAGGAACGAACGGCCGTTGAACTTGAATTGTCCAATTTCTAACACCTATTGATTTCGGATCGAACCCCAAACTTGTGCAACATCATAATATGGTGGGAGGAGTCATTTGGTGAGTTTTGAGTGATATCCAATTGCTAGAAGTATGGAATACACCAACCACTCCAATTAGGAACGAATTGTCGTTGAACTTGAAGTGTCCAATTTGGAACACCTATTGATTTCGGATCGAGCCCCAAACTTGGGCAACATCATAATATGGTGGGAGGAGTCATTTGGTGAGTTTTGAGTGAAATCCAATCGCTAGGAGTATGGAATACACCAACCACTCCAATTAGGAACGAACTGCCGTTGAACTTGAATTGTCCAATTTCTCACACCTGTTGATTTCGGATCAGGCCCAAAACTTGGGCAACATCATAATATGGTGGGAGGAGTTATTTGGTGAGTTTTGAGTGAAATCAAATCACTGGAAGTATGGAATACACCAACCACTCCAAGTAGGAACGAACTGCCGTTGAACTTGAATTGTCCAATTTGGAACACCTATTGATTTCGGATCGAGCCCAAAACATGGGCAACATCATAATATGGTGGGAGGAGTCATTTGGTGAGTTTTGAGTGAAATCCAATCGCTAGAAGTATGGAAGACACCAACCACTCCAATTAGGAACGAACTGCTGTTGAACTTGAATTGTCCAATTTCTCACACCTATTGATTTCGGATCGAGCCCCAAACTTGGGCAACATCATAATATGGTGGGAGGAGTCATTTGGTGAGTTTTGAGTGAAATCCAATCGCTAGAAGTACGGAATACACCAACCACTCCCGTTAGGAACGAACTGCCGTTGCACTTGAATTCTTCAATTTCTCACACCTATTAATTTCGGACTGAGGCCCAAACTTGGTCAACATCATAATATGGTGGGAGGAGTCATTTGGTGAGTTTTGAGTGAAATCCAATCTTTAGAAGTATGGAATACACCAACCACTCCAATTAGAAACGAAATGCCGTTGAACTTGAATTGTCCAATTTCTCACACCTATTGATTTCGGATCGAACCCCAAACTTGTCCAACATCATAATATGGTGGGAGGAGTCATTTGGTGAGTTTTGAGTGAAATCCGATCGCTAGAAGTACGGAATACACCAACCACTCCAATTAGGAACGAATTGTCGTTGAACTTGAATTGTCCAATTTGGCACACCTATTGATTTCGGATCGAGCCCCAAACTTGGGCAACATCATAATATGGTGGGAGGAGTCATTTGGTGAGTTTTGAGTGAAATCCAATCGCTAGAAGTATGGAAGGCAACAACCACTCCAATTAGGAACAAACCGCCGTTGAACTTGAATTGTCCATTTTCACACACCTATTGATTTCGGATCGAGCCCAAAACTTGGGCAACATCATAATATGGTGGGAGGAGTCATTTGGTGAGTTTTGAGTGAAATCCAATCTCTAGAAGTGTGGAATACACCAACCACTCCAATTAGGACCGAACTGCCGTTGAACTTGAATTGTCCAATTTCTCACACCTATTGATTTTGGATCGAGCCCAAAACTTGGGCAACATCATAATGTGGTGGGAGGAGTCATTTGGTGAGTTTTGAGTGAAATCCAATCTCTAGAAGTATGAAATACACCAACCACTCCAATTAGGAATGAACTGCCGTTGAACTTGAATTGTCCAATTTCTCACACTTATTGATTTCGGATCGAGCCCAAAACTTGGGCAACATCATAATATGGTGGGAGGAGTCATTTGGTGAGTTTTGAGTGAAATCGAATCGCTAGAAGTGTGGAATACACCAACCACTCCAACTAGGAACGAACTGCCGTTGAACTTGAATTGTCCAATTTCTGACACCTATTGATTTCGGATCGAGCCCAAAACTTGGGCAACATCATAATATGGTGGGAGGAGTCATTTGGTGAGTTTTTAGTGAAATCCAATCCCTAGAAGTATGCAATACACCAACCACTCCAATTAGGAACGAACTGCCATTGAACTTGAATTGTCCAATTTGGAATACCTATTGATTTCAGATCGAGCCCAAAACTTGGGCAACATCATAATACGGTGGGAGGAGTCGTTTGGTGAGTTTTGAGTGAAATCCAATCCCTAGAAGTATGGAATGCAGCAACCACTCCAATTAGGAACGAACTGCCGTTGAACTTGAATTGTCCAATTTCTCACACCTATTGATTTCGGATCGAGCCCAAAACTTGGGCAACACCATAATATGGTGGGAGGAGTCAATTGGTGAGTTTTCATTGAAATCCAATCTTTAGAAGTATGGAATACACCAACCACTCCAGTTAGCAACGAACTGCCGTGAAACTTGAATTGTCCAATTTGGAACACCTATTGATTTCGGATCGAGCCCAAAACTTGGGCAACATCATAATATGGTGGGAGGAGTCATTTGGTGAGTTTTGAGTGAAATCCAATCGCTAGAACTATGGAATACACCAACCACTCCGATTTGGAACGAATTGTCGTTGAACTTGAATTGTCCAATTTGGAACACCTATTGATTTCGGATCAAGCCCAACACTTGGGCAACATCATAATATGGTGGGAGGAGTCATTTGGTGAGTTTTGAGTGAAATCCAATCGCTAGAAGTATGGAATACACCAACCACTCCAATTAGGAGCGAATTGCCGTTGAACTTGAATTGTCCAATTTGGAACACCTATTGATTTCGGATCGAGCCCAAAACTTGGGCAACATCATAACATGGTGGGAGGAGTCATTTGGTGAGTTTTGAGTGAAATCCAATCGCTGGACGTATGGAATACACCAACCACTCCAATTAGGAACGAACTGTCGTTCAAATTGAATTGACCAATTTCTAAGACCTACTGATTTCGGATCGAGCCCAAAACTTGGGCAACATCATAATATGGTCGGAGGAGTCATTTGGTGAGTTTTGGGTGAAATCCAATCGCTAGACGTATGGAATACACCAACCACTCCAATTAGGAACGAACTGCCGTTGAACTTGAATTGTCCAATTTGGAACAGCTATTGATTTCGGATCGAGCCTAAAACTTGGGCAACAACATAATATGGTCGGTGGAGTCATTTCGTGGGTTTTGAGTGAAATCCAATCGCTAGAAGTATGGAATACACCAACCACTCCAATTAGGAACGAACTGCCGTTGAACTTGAATTGTCCAATTTGGAACAGCTATTGATTTCGGATCGAGCCTAAAACTTGGGCAACAACATAATATGGTCGGTGGAGTCATTTCGTGGGTTTTGAGTGAAATCCAATCGCTAGAAGTATGGAATACACTAACCACTCCAATTAGGAACGAACTGCCGTTGAACCTGAATTGTCCAATTTATCACACCTATTGATTTCGGATCGAGCACAAAACTTGGGCAACATCATAGTATGGTGGGAGGAGTCGTTTGGTGAGTTTTGAGTGAAATCCAATGCTAGAAGTATGGAATATACCGACCACTCCAATTAGGAACGAACTGCCGTTGAACTTGAATTGTCCAATTTGGAACACCTATTGATTTCGGATCGAGGCCAAAACTTGGGTAACAACATAATATGGTGGGAGGAGTCAGTTGGTGAGTTTTGAGTGAAATCCAATCACTAGAAGTATGGAATACACCAACCACTCCAATTAGGAACGAACTGCTGTGGAATTTGAATTGTCCAATTTGGAACACCCATTGATTTCGGATCGAGCCCAAAACTTGGGCAACATTATAATATGGTGGGAGGAGTCATTTGGTTAGTTTTGAGTGAAATGCAATCGCTAGAAGTATGGAATACACTAACCACCCCAATTAGGAACGAACTGCCGTTGAACTTGAATTATCCAATTTGGAACACCTACTGATTTCGGATCGTGCCCAAAACTTGGGCAACGTCATAATATGGTGGGAGGAGTCATTTGGTTAGTTTTGAGTGAAATCCAATCGCTAGAAGTATGGAATACACGAACCACTCCAATTAGGAACGAACTGCCGTTGAACTTGAATTCTCCAATTTCTCACACCTATTGATTTCGGATCGAGCCCCAAACTTGGGCAACATCATAATATGGTGGGAAGAGTCATTTGGTGAGTTTTGAGTGAAATCCAATCGCTAGAAGTATGGAATACACCAACCACTCCAATTAGGAACGAACTGTCGTTGAACTTGAATTGTCCAATTTGGAACACCTATTGATTTCGGATCGAGCAAAAAACTTGGGGAACAACAAAATATGGTGGGAGGAGTCATTTGGTGAGTTTTGAGTGAAGTCCAATCGCTGGAAGTATGGAATACACCAACCACTGCAATTAGGAACGAACTGCCGTTGAACTTGAATTGTCCAATTTGGAACACCTATTGATTTCGGATCGAGCCCAAAACCTGGGCAACATAATAAAATGGTGGGAGGGGTCATTTGGTGAGTTTTGGGTGAAATCCAATCGCTAGAAGTATGGAATACACCAACCACTCCAATTAGGAACGAACTGCCGTTGAACTTGAATTGTCCAATTTGGAACACCTATTGATTTCGGATCGAGGCCAAAACTTGGGCACCATCATAATATGGTGGGAGGAGTCATTTGGTGACTTTTAAGTGAAATCCAATCCCTAGAAGTATGGAATACACCAACCACTCCAATTAGGAACGAACTGCCATTGAACTTGAATTGTCCAATTTCGAACACCTATTGATCTCGGATCGAGCCCAAAACTTGGGCAACATCATAACATGGTGGAAGGAGTCATTTGGTGAGTTTTGAGTGAAATCCAATCGCTGGACGTATGGAATACACCAACCACTCCAATTAGGAACGAACTGTCGTTGAAATTGAATTGACCAATTTCTCAGACCTATTGATTTCGGATCGAGCCCAAAACTTGGGCAACATCATAATATGGTGGGAGGAGTCATTTGGTGTGTTTTGAGTGAAATCCAATCGCTAGAAGTATGGAATACACCAACCACTCCAATTAGGAACGAACTGTCGTTGAACTTGAATTGTCCAATTTGGAAGACCTATTGATTTCGGATCAAGCCCAAAACTTGGGCAACATCATAATATGGTGGGAGGAGTCATTTGGTTAGTTTTGAGTGAAATCCAATCGCTAGAAGTATGGAATACACCAACCACTCCAATTAGGAACGAGCTGCCGTTGAACTTGAATTGTCCAATTTGGAACAGCTACTGATTTCGGATCGAGCCCAAAACTTGGCCAACAACTCAATATGGTGGGAGGAGTCGTTTGGTGAGTTTTGAGTGAAATCCAATCGCTAGAAGTATGGAATACAACAACCACTCCAATTAGGAAAGAACTGTCGTCGAAATTGAATAGGCCAATTTCTCACACCTATTGATTTCGGATCGAGCCCAAAACTTGGGCAACCTCATAATACGGTGGGAGGAGTCATTTGGTGAGTTTTGAGTGAAATCCAATCGCTAGAAGTATAGAATACACCAACTCCAATTAGGAACGAACTGCTGTTGAACTTGAATTGTCCAATTTCTCACACCTATTGATTTCGGATCGAGCCCCAAACTTGGGCAACATCATAATATGGTGGGAGGAGTCATTTGGTGAGTTTTGAGTAAAATCCAATCGCTAGAAGTATGGAATACACCTTCCACTCCAATTAGGAACGAACTGCCGTTGAACTTGAATTGTCCAATTTGGAACACCTATTGATTTCGGATCGAACCCAAAACTTGGGCAACATCCTAATATGGTGAGAGGAGTCATTTGGTTAGTTTTGAGTGAAATCCAATCGCTAGAAGTATGGAATACACCAACCACTCCAATTAGGAACGAACTGCCGTTGAACTTGAATTGTCCAATTTCTCACACCTATTGATTTCGTATCGAGCCCAAAACTTGGGCAACATCATAATATGGTGGGAGGAGTCATTTGGTGAGTTTTGAGTGAAATCCAATCGCTAGAAGTACGGAATACACCAACCACTCCAACTAGGAACGAACTTTCGTTGAAATTGAATTGACCAATTTCTCACAACTATTGGTTTCGTATCGAGCCCAAAACTTGTACAACATCATAATATGGTGGGAGGAGTCATTTGGTGAGTTTTGAGTGAAATCCAATCGCTAGAAGTGTGGAATACACCAACCACTCCAATTAGGTACGAACTGCTGTTGAAATTGAATTGTCCAATTTCTCACACGTATTGATTTCTGATCGAGCCCAAAACTTGGCCAACATCATGGTATGGTGGCGGGAGTCATTTGGTGAGTGTTGAGTGAAATCCAATCGTTAGAAGTATGGAGTACACCAACCACTCCACTTAGGAACGAACTGCCATTGAACTTGAATTGTCCAATTTGGAACACCTATTGATTTCGGATCGAGCCTAAAACTTGGGCAACAACATAATATGGTGGGAGGAGTCATTTGGGGAGTTTTGAGTGAAATCCAATCGCTAGAAGTTTGGAATACACGAACCACTCCAATTAGGTACGAACTGCCGTTGAACTTGAATTGTCCAATCTCTCACACCTATTGATTTCGGATCGAGCCCCAAACTTGGGCAACATCATAATATGGTGGGAGGAGTCATTTGGTGAGTTTTGAGTGAAATCCAATCGCTAGAAGTATGGAATACACTAACCACTCCAATTAGGAACGAACTGCCGTTGAACTTGAATTGTCCAATTTGGAACACCTATTGATTTCGGATCGAGCCCAAAACTTGGGCAACGTCATAATATGGTGGGAGGAGTCATTTGGTGAGTTTTGAGTGAAATCCAATCGCTAGAAGTATGGAATACACCAACCACTACAATTAGGAACGAACTGCCGTTGAACTTGAATTGTCCAATTTCTCACACCTATTGATTTCGGATCGAGCCCAAAACTTTTGCAACGTCATAATATGGTGCGAGGAGTCATTCGGTGAGTTTTGAGTGAAATCCAATCGCTAGAAGTATGGAATACACCAACCACTCCAATTAGGAACGAACTGCCGTTGAACTTGAATTGTCCAATTTCTCACACCTGTTGATTTCGGATCGAGCCCAAAACTTGGGCAACATCATAATATGGTGGGAGGAGTCATTTGGTGAGTTTTGAGTGAAATCCAATCCCTAGAGGTGTGGAATAGACCAACCACTCCAATTAGGAACGAACTGCCGTTGAACTTGGATTGTCTAATTTCCCACAACTATTGATTTCAGATCGACCCCAAAACATGGGCAACATCATAATAAGGTGGGAGGAGTTTTGAGTGAAATCCAATCGCTAGAAGTATGGAATACACCAACCACTCCAATTAGGAACGAACTGCCGTTGAACTTGAATTGTCCAATTTCTCACACCTATTGATTTCGGATCGAGCCCAAAACTTGGGCAACATCATAATATGGTGGGAGGAGTCATTTGGTGAGTTTTGAGTGAAATCCAATCGCTAGAAGTATGGAATACGCCAACCACTCCAATTAGGAACGAACTGCCGTTGAACTTGACTTGTCCAATTTCTCACACCTACTGATTTCGGATCGAGCCCCAAACTTGGGCAACATCATAATACGGTGGGAGGAGTCATTTGGTGAGTTTTGAGTGAAATCCAATCGCTAGAAGTATGGAATACACCAACCACTCCAATTAGGAACGAACTGTCGTTGAACTTGAATTGTCCAATTTGGAACACCTATTGATTTCGGATCGAGCCCCAAACTTGGGCAACATCATACTATGGTGGGAGGAGCCATTTGGTGAGCTTTCGGGGATATCCAATCGCTAGAAGTATGGAATACACCAACCACTCCAATTAGGAACGAACTGCCGTTGAACTTCAATTGTCCAATTTCTCACACCTATTGATTTCGGATCGAGCCCATAACTTGGGCAACAACATAATATGGTGGGAGGAGTCATTTGGTGAGTTTTGAGTGAAATCCAATCGCTAGAAGTGTGGAATACACCAACCACTCCCATTAGGAACGAACTGCCGTTGAACTTGAATTGTCCAATTTCTCACACCTATTGATTTCGTATCGAGCCCAAAACTTGGGCAACATCATAATATGGTGGGAGGAGTCATTTGGTTAGTTTTGAGTGAATTCCAATCGCTAGAAGTATGGAATACAGCAACCACTCCAATTAGGAACGAACTGCCGTTGAACTTGAGTTGTCCAATTTGGAACACCTATTGATTTTGGATCGAGCCCAAAACTTGGGCAACATCATAATATGGTGGGAGGAGTCATTTGGTGAGTTTTGAGTGAAATCCAATCCCTAGAAGTGTGGAATACACCAACCACTCCAATTAGGAACGAACTGCCGTTGAACTTGGATTGTCCAGTTTCCCACACCTATTGAATTCAGATCGAGCCCAAAACATGGGCAACATCATAATAAGGTGGGAGGAGTTTTGAGTGAAATCCAATCGCTAGAAGTATGGAATACACCAACCACTCCAATTAGGAACGAACTGCCGTTGAACTTGAATTGTCCAATTTCCCACACCTGTTGACTTCGGATCGAGCCCAAAATTTGGGCAACAATATAATATGGTGGGAGGAGTCATTTGGTGAGTTTTGAGTGAAATCCAATCGCTAGAAGTATGGAATACACCAACCACTCCTATTAGGAACGACCTGCCGTTGAACTTGAATTGTCCAATTTCTCACACCTATTGATTTCGGATCGAGCCCAAAACTTGGGCAACATCATAATATGGTGGGAGGAGTCGTTTGGTGAGTTTTGAGTGAAATCCAATCGCTAGAAGTGTGGAATACACCAACCACTCCAATTAGGAACGAACTGCCGTTGGACTTGAATTGTCCAATTTCTCACACCTACTGATTTTGGATCGAGCCCAAAACTTGGGCAACTTCATAATCTGGTGGGAGGAGTCATTTGGTGAGTTTTGAGTGAAATCCAATTGATAGAAGTATGGAATACACCAACCACTCCAATTAGGAACGAACTGCCGTTGAACTTGAATTGTCCAATTTCTCACACCTATTGATTTCGGATCGAGCCCAAAACTTGGGCAACATCATAATATGGTGGGAGGAGTCATTTGGTGAGTTTTGAGTGAAATCCAATCGCTAGAAGTATGGAATACACCAACCACTCCAATTAGGAACGAACTGCCGTTGAACTTGAATTGTCCAATTTCTCACACCTATTGATTTCGGATCGAGCCCCAAACTTGGGCAACATCATAATGTGGTGCGAGGAGTCATTTGGTGTGTTTTGAGTGAAATCCAATCGCTAGAAGTATGGAATACACCAACCACTCCAATTAGGAACGAACTGCCGTTGAACTTGAATTGTCCAATTTGGAACACCTATTGGTTTCGGATAGAGCCCCAAACTTGGGCAACATCATAAGATGGTGGGAGGAGTCATTTGGTGAGTTTTGAGTGAAATCCAATCGCTAGAAGTAAGGAATACACCAACCACTCCAATTAGGAACGAACTGCCGTTGAACTTGAATTGTCCAATTTGTCACACCTTTTGGTTTCGGATGGAGCCCAAAACTTGGGCAACATCATAATATGGTGGGAGGAGTCATTTGGTGAGTTTTGAGTGAAATCCAATCGCTAGAAGTGTGGAATACACCAACCACTCCAATTAGGAACGAACTGCCGTTGAACTTGTATTGTCCAATTTCTCACACCTATTGATTTTGGATCGAGACCAAAACTTGGGCAACTTCATAATGTGGTGGGAGGAGTCATTTGGTGAGTTTTGAGTGAAATCCAATCACTAGAAGTGTGGAATACACCAACCACTCCAATTAGGAACGAACTGCCGTTGAACTTGAATTGTACAATTTCTCACACCTATTGATTTCGGATCGAGCCCCAAACTTGGGCAACATCATAATATGGTGGGAGGAGTCATTTGGTGAGTTTTGAGTGAAATCCAATCGCTAGAAGTATGGAATACACCAACCACTCCAATTAGGAACGAACTGCCGTTGAACTTGAATTGTCCAATTTCTCACACCTATTGATTTCGGATCGAGCCCAAAACTGGGGCAACACCATAATTTGGTGGGAGGAGTAATTTGGTGAGTTTTGAGTGAAATCCAATCGCTAGAAGTATGGAATACACCAACCACTCCAATTAGGAACGAACTGCCGTTGAACTTGAATTGTCCAATTTGGAACACCTATTGATTTCGGATCGAGCCCAAAACTTAGGCAACATCATAATATGGTGGGAGGAGTCATTTGGTGAGTTTTGAGTGAAATCGAATCGCTAGAAGTGTGGAATACACCAACCACTCCAATTAGGAACGAACTGCCGTTGAACTTGAATTGTCCAATTTCTCACACCTATTGATTTCGGATCGAGCCCCAAACTTGGGCAACATCATAATATGGTGGGAGGATTCATTTGGTGAGTTTTGAGGGAAATCCAATCGCAAGAAGTATGGAATACACCAACCACTCCAATTAGGAACGAACTGCCGTTGAACTTGAATTGTCCAATTTCTCACACCTATTGATTTCGGATCGAGCCCAAAACTGGGGCAACACCATAATTTGGTGGGAGGAGTAATTTGGTGAGTTTTGAGTGAAATCCAATCGCTAGAAGTATGGAATACACCAACCACTCCAATTAGGAACGAACTGCCGTTGAACTTGAATTGTCCAATTTCTCACACCTATTGATTTTGGATCGAGCCCAAAACTTCGGCAACATCATAATATGGTGGGAGAACTCATTTGGTTAGTTTTGAGTGAAATCCAATCGCCCGAAGTATGGAATACACCAACCACTCCAATTAGGAACGAACTGCCGTTGAACTTGAATTGTCCAATTTGGAACACCTATTGATTTCGGATCGAGCCCAAAACTTAGGCAACATCATAATATGGTGGGAGGAGTCATTTGGTGAGTTTTGAGTGAAATCGAATCGCTAGAAGTGTGGAATACACCAACCACTCCAATTAGGAACGAACTGCCGTTGAACTTGAATTGTCCAATTTCTCACACCTATTGATTTCGGATCGAGCCCCAAACTTGGGCAACATCATAATATGGTGGGAGGATTCATTTGGTGAGTTTTGAGGGAAATCCAATCGCAAGAAGTATGGAATACACCAACCACTCCAATTAGGAACGAACTGCCGTTGAACTTGAATTGTCCAATTTCTCACACCTATTGATTTCGGATCGAGCCCAAAACTGGGGCAACACCATAATTTGGTGGGAGGAGTAATTTGGTGAGTTTTGAGTGAAATCCAATCGCTAGAAGTATGGAATACACCAACCACTCCAATTAGGAACGAACTGCCGTTGAACTTGAATTGTACAATTTCTCACACCTATTGATTTCGGATCGAGCCCCAAACTTGGGCAACATCATAATATGGTGGGAGGAGTCATTTGGTGAGTTTTGAGTGAAATCCAATCGCTAGAAGTATGGAATACACCAACCACTCCAATTAGGAACGAACTGCCGTTGAACTTGAATTGTACAATTTGTAACACCTATTGGTTTCGGATAGAGCCCCAAACTTGGGCAACATCATAAGATGGTGGGAGGAGTCATTTGGTGAGTTTTGAGTGAAATCCAATCGCTAGAAGTATGGAATACACCAACCACTCCAATTAGGAACGAACTGCCGTTGAACTTGAATTGTCCAATTTCTCACACCTATTGATTTCGGGTAGAGCCCAAAACTTGGGCAACATCATAATATGGTGGGAGGAGTCATTTGGTGAGTTTTGAGTGAAATCCAATCGCTAGAAGTGTTGAATACACCAACCACTCCAATTAGGAACGAACTGCCGTTGAACTTGGATTGTCCAATTTCCCACACCAATTGATTTCAGATCGAGCCCAAAACATGGGCAACATCATAATAAGGTGGGAGAAGTGTTGAGTGAAATCCAATCGCTAGAAGTATGGAATACACCAACAACTCCAATTAGGAACGAACTGCCGTTGAACTTGAATTGTCCAACACACCTATTGATTTCGGATCGAGCCCAAAATTTGGGCAACATCATAATATGGTGGGAGGAGTCATTTGGTGAGTTTTGAGTGAAATCCAATCGCTAGAAGTATGGAATACACCAACCACTCCAATTAGGAATGAACTGCCGTTGAACTTGAATTGTCCAATTTCTCACACCTATTGATTTCGGATCGAGCCCAAAACTTGGGCAACATCATAATATGGTGGGAGGAGTCATTTGGTGAGTTTTTAGTGAAATCCAATCGCTAGAAGTATGGAATACACCAACCACTCCAATTAGGAACGAACTGCCGTTGAACTTGAATTGTCCAATTTCTCACCCCTATTGATTTCGGATCAAGCCCAAAACTTGGGCAACATCATAATATGGTGGGAGGAGTCATTTGGTGAGTTTTGGGTGAAATCCAATCGCTAGAAGTATGGAATACACCAACCACTCCAATTAGGAACGAACTGCCGTTGAACTTGAATTGTCCAATTTGGAACATCTATTGATTTCGGATCGAGCCCAAAACTTGGGCAACATCATAATATGGTGGGAGGAATCATTTGGTGAGTTTTGAGTGAAATCCAATCACTAGAAGTGTGGAATACACCAACCACTCCAACTAGGAAAGAAGTGCCGTTGAACTTGAATTGTCCAATTTCTCACACCTATTGATTTTGGATCGAGCCCAAAACTTCGGCAACATCATAATATGGTGGGAGAAGTCATGTGGTTAGTTTTGAGTGAAATCCAATCGCCCGAAGTATGGAATACACCAACCACTCCAATTAGGAACGAACTGCCGTTGAACTTGAATTGTCCGATTTGGAACACCTATTGATTTCGGATCGAGCCCAAACCTTAGGCAACATCATAATATGGTGGGAGGAGTCATTTGGTGAGTTTTGAGTGAAATCGAATCGCTAGAAGTGTGGAATACACCAACCACTCCAATTAGGAACGAACTGCCGTTGAACTTGAATTGTCCAATTTGTCACACCTATTGATTTCGGATCGAGCCCCAAACTTGGGCAACATCATAATATGGTGGGACGATTCATTTGGTGAGTTTTGAGGGAAATCCAATTGCTAGAAGTATGGAATACACCAACCACTCCAATTAGGAACGAACTGCCGTTGAACTTGAATTGTCCAATTTCTCACACCTATTGATTTCGGATCGAGCCCAAAACTGGGGCAATATCATAATTTGGTGGGAGGAGTAGTTTGGTGAGTTTTGAGTGAAATCCAATCGCTAGAAGTATGGAATACACCAACCACTCCAATTAGGAACGAACTGCCGTTGAACTTGAATTGTACAATTTCTCACACCTATTGATTTCGGATCGAGCCCCAAACTTGGGCAACATCATAATATGGTGGGAGGAGTCATTTGGTGAGTTTTGAGTGAAATCCAATCGCTAGAAGTATGGAATACACCAACCACTCCAATTAGGAACGAACTGCCGTTGAACTTGAATTGTCCAATTTGGAACACCTATTGGTTTCGGATAGAGCCCCAAACTTGGGCAACATCATAAGATGGTGGGAGGAGTCATTTGGTGAGTTTTGAGTGAAATCCAATCGCTAGAAGTGTGGAATACACCAACCACTCCAATTAGGAACGAACTGCCGTTGAACTTGAATTGTCCAATTTCTCACACCTATTGATTTTGGATAGAGCCCAAAACTTGGGCAACATCATAATATGGTGGGAGGAGTCATTTGGTGAGTTTTGAGTGAAATCCAATCGCTAGAAGTGTTGAATACACCAACCACTCCAATTAGGAACGAACTGCCGTTGAACTTGGATTGTCCAACTTCCCACACCTATTGATTTCAGATCGAGCCCAAAACATGGGCAACATCATAATAAGGTGGGAGGAGTTTTGAGTGAAATCCAATCGCTAGAAGTATGGAATACACCAACCACTCCAATTAGAAACGAACTGCCGTTGAACTTGAATTGTCCAACACACCTATTGATTTCGGATCGAGCCCAAAATTTGGGCAACATCATAATATGGTGGGAGGAGTCATTTGGTGAGTTTTGAGTGAAATCCAATCCGTAGAAGTATGGAATACACCAACCACTCCAATTAGGAATGAACTGCCGTTGAACTTGAATTGTCCAATTTCTCACACCTATTGATTTCGGATCGAGCCCAAAACTTGGGCAACATCATAATATGGTGGGAGGAGTCATTTGGTGAGTTTTGAGTGAAATCCAATCGCTAGAAGTATGGAATACACCAACCACTCCAATTAGGAACGAACTGCCGTTGAACTTGAATTGTCCAATTTCTCACCCCTATTGATTTCGGATCAAGCCCAAAACTTGGGCAACATCATAATATGGTGGGAGGAGTCATTTGGTGAGTTTTGGGTGAAATCCAATCGCTAGAACTATGGAATACACCAACCACTCCAATTAGGAACGAACTGCCGTTGAACTCTAATTGTCAAATTTGGAAGACCTATTGATTTCGGATCGAGCCCAAAACTTGGGCAACATCATAATACGGTGGGAGGAGTCATTTGGTGAGTTTTTAGTGAAATCCAATCGCTAGAAGTATGGAATACATCAACCACTCCAATTAGGAACGAACTGCCGTTGAACTTGAATTGTCCAATTTGGAACACCTATCGATTTCCGATCGAGGCCAAAACTTGGGCAACACCATAATATGGTGGGAGGAGTCAATTGGTGAGTTTTGAGTGAAATCCAATCTCTAGAAGTATGGAAGACACCAACCACTCCAATTAGGAACGAACTGCCGTTGAACTTGAATTGTCCAATTTATCACACCTATTGATTTCGGATCGAGCCCAAAACTTGGGCAACATCATAATATGGTGGGAGGAGTCAATTGGTGAGTTTTGAGTGAAATCCAATCTCTAGAAGTTTGGAATACACCAACCACTCCAATTAGGAACGAACTGCCGTTGAACTTGAATTGTCCAATTTGGAACACCTATTGATTTCGGATCGAGCCCAAAACTTGGGCAACATCATAATACGGTGGGAGGAGTCATTTGGTTAGTTTTGAGTGAAGTCCAATCGCTAGAAGTATGGAATACAACAACCCCTCCAATTAGGAACGAACTGCCATTGAACTTGAATTGTCCAGTTTGGAACACCTATTGATTTCGGATCGAGCCCAAAACTTGGGCAACATCATAATATGGTGGGAGGAGTCTTTTGTTGTGTTTTGAGTGAAATCCAATCGCTAGAAGTATGGAATACACCAACCACTCCAATTAGGAACGATCTGCCGTTGAACTTGAATTGTCCAATTTCTCACACCTATTGATTTGGGATCGAGCCCCAAATTTGGGCAACATCATAATATGGTGGGAGGAGTCATTTGGTAAGTTTTGAGTGAAATCCAATCGCTAGAAGTATGGAATACACCAACCACAACAACTAGGAACGAACTGCCGTTGAACTCTAATTGTCAAATTTGGAAGACCTATTGATTTTGGATCGAGCCCAAAACTTGGGCAACATCATAATATGGTGGGAGGAGTCATTTGGTGAGTTTTGAGAGAAATCCAATCGGTTGAAGTATGGAATACACCAACCACTGCAATTAGGAACGAACTGCCGTTGAACTTGAATTGTCCAATTTGGAACACCTATTGATTTCGGATCGAGCCCAAAACTTGAGCAACATCATAATATGGTGGGAGGAGTCAATTGGTGAGTTTTGAGTGAAATCCAATCGCTAGAAGTATGGAATACACCAACCACTCCAATTAGGAACGAACTGCCGTTGAACTTGAATTGTCCAACTTCTCACACCTATTGATTTCGGTTCAAGCCCCAAACTTGGGCAACGTCATAATATGGTGGGAGGAGTGATTTGGTGAGTTTTGAGTGAAATCCAATCGCAAGAAGTATGGAATACACCAACCACTCTGATTAGGAACGAACTTCCATTGAATTTGAATTGTCCAATTTCTCAAACCCATTGATTTCGGATCGAGCCCAAAACTTGGGCAACATCATAATATGGTGGGAGGAGTCAATTGGTGAGTTTTGAGTGAAATCCAATCGCTAGAAGTACGGAATACACCAACCACTCCAAGTAGGAACGAACTGCCGTTGAACATGAATTGTCGAATTTGGAACACCTATTGATTTCGGATCGGGCCGAAAACTTGGGCAACATCATAATATGGTGGGAGGAGTCATTTGGTGAGTTTTGAGTGAAATCCAATCGCTAGAAGTATGGAATTCACCAACCACTCCAATTAGGAACGAACTGCCGTTGAACTTGAATTGTCCAATTTGGAACACCTATTGATTTCGGATTGAGCCCAAAACTTGGTCCACATCATAAAATGGTGGGAGGGGTCATTTGGTGAGTTTTGAGTGAAATCCAATCGCAAGAAGTATGGAATACACCAACCACTCCAATTAGGAACGAACTGCCGTTGAACTTGAATTGTCCAATTTCGAACACCTATTGATTTCGGATCGGGCCCAAAACTTGGGCAACATCATAATATGGTGGGAGGAGTCATTTGGAAAGTTTTGAGTGAAATCCAATCGCTAGAAGTATGGAATACACCAACCACTCCAATTAGGAACGAACTGCCGTTGAACTTGAATGTTCCAATTTGGAACACCTATTGATTTCGGATCGAGCCCAAATCTTGGGCAACGTCATAATATGGTGGGAGGAGTCATTTGGTGAGTTTTGAGTGAAATCCAATCGCTAGAAGTATGGAATACACCTTCCACTCCAATTAGGAACGAACTGCCGTTGAACTTGAATTGTCCCATTTCTCACACCTATTGATTTCGGATCGAGCCCAAAACTTGGGCACCATCATAATATGGTGGGAGTAGTCATTTGGTGAGTTTTGAGTGAAATCCAATAGCTAGAAGTATGGAATACACCAACCACTCCAATTAGGAACGAACTGCCGTTGAACTTGAATTGTCCAATTTGGAACACCTATTGATTTTGGATCGAGCCCAAAACTTGGGCACCATCATAATATGGTGGGAGGAGTCATTTGGTGAGTTTTGAGTGAAATCGAATCGCTAGAAGTATGGAAAACACCAACCACTCCAATTAGGAAAGAAATGCTGTTGAAATTGAATTGACCAATTTCTCACAACTATTGATTTCGGATCGAGCCCAAAACTTGCGCAACATCATAATATGGTGGGAGGAGTCATTTGGTGAGTTTTGAGTGAAATCTAATTGCTAGAAGTATGGAATACACCAACCACTCCAATTAGGAACGATCTGCCGTTGAACTTGAATTGTCCAATTTCTCACACCTATTGATTTCGGATCGAGCCCCAAACTTGGGCAACAGCATAATATGGTGGGAGGAGTGATTTGGTGAGTTTTGAGTGAAATCCAATCGCTAGAAGTCTGGAATACAGCAACCACTCCAATTAGGAACGAACTGCCGTTGAACTTGAATTGTCCAATTTCTCACACTTATTGATTTCGGATCAAGACCAAAACTTGGGCAACATCATAATATGGTGGGAGGAGTCATTTGGTGAGTTTTGAGTGAAATCCAATCGCTAGAAGTATGGAATACACCAACCACTCCAATTTGAAACGAACTTCCATTGAACTTGAATTGTCCAATTTCTCACACCTATTGATTTCGGATCGAGCCCCAAACTTGGGCAACATCATAATATGGTGGAAGGAGTCATTTGGTGAGTTTTGAGTGAAATCCAATCGCCAGAAGTATGGAATACACCAACCCCTCCAATTAGTAACGAACTTCCGTTGAACTTGAATATTCTAATTTCTCACACCTATTGATTTCGGATCGAGCCCAAAACTTGGGCAACATCATAATATGGTGGGAGGAGTCATTTGGAGAGTTTTGAGTGAAATCGAATCGCTAGAAGTATGGAATACACCAACCACTCCAATTAGGAACGAACTGCCGTTGAACTTGAATTGTCCAATTTCTCACACCTATTGATTTCGGATCGATCCCAAAACTTGGGCAACATCATAAAATGGTGGGAGGAGTCATTTGGTGAGTTTTGAGTCAAATCCAATTGCTAGAAGTATGGAATACACCAACCACTCCCATTAGGAACGAACTGCCATTGAACTTGAATTGTCAAATTTCTCACTCCTATTGATTTCAGATCGTACCCCAAACTTGTGCAACATAATAATATGGTGGGAGGAGTCATTTGGTGAGTTTTGAGTGAAATCCAATCGCTAGAAGTATGGAATACACCAACCATTTCAATTAGGTACGAACTGCCGTTGAACTTGAATTGTCCAATTTCTCACTCCTATTGATTTCAGATCGTACCCCAAACTTGTGCAACATAATAATATGGTGGGAGGAGTCATTTGGTGAGTTTTGAGTGAAATCCAATCTCTAGAAGTATGGAATACACCAACCACCCCAATTAGGAACGAACTGCCGTTGAACTTGAATTGTCCAATTTGGAACAACAATTGATTTCGGATCGAGCCCAAAACTTGGGCAACAACATAATATTGTCGGAGGAGTCATTTGGTGAGTTTTGAGTGAAATCCAATCGCTAGAAGTATGGAATACACCAATCACTCCAATTAGGAACGATCTGCCGTTGAACTTGAATTATCCAATTTCTCACACCTATTGATTTCGGATCGAGCCCCAAACTTGGGCAACAGCATAATATGGTGGGAGGAGTGATTTGGTGAGTTTTGAGTGAAATCCAATCGCTAGAAGTCTGGAATACAGCAACCACTCCAATTAGGAACGAACTGCCGTTGAACTTGAATTGTCCAATTTCTCACACTTGTTGATTTCGGATCAAGACCAAAACTTGGGCAACATCATAATATGGTGGGAGGAGTCATTTGGTGAGTTTTGAGTGAAATCCAATCGCTAGAAGTATGGAATACACCAACCACTCCAATTTGGAACGAACTGCCATTGAACTTGAATTGTCCAATTTCTCACACCTATTGATTTCGGATCGAGCCCCAAACTTGGGCAACATCATAATATGGTGGAAGGAGTCATTTGGTGAGTTTTGAGTGAAATCCAATCGCTAGAAGTATGGAATACACCAACCCCTCCAATTAGTAACGAACTTCCGTTGAACTTGAATATTCTAATTTCTCACACCTATTGATTTCGGATCGAGCCCAAAACTTGGGCAACATCGTAATATGGTGGGAGGAGTCATTTGGAGAGTTTTGAGTGAAATCGAATCGCTAGAAGTATGGAATACACCAACCACTCCAATTAGGAACGAACTGCCGTTGAACTTGAATTGTCCAATTTCTCACACCTATTGATTTCGGATCGATCCCAAAACTTGGGCAACATCATAAAATGGTGGGAGGAGTCATTTGGTGAGTTTTGAGTCAAATCCAATTGCTAGAAGTGTGGAATACACCAACCACTCCCATTAGGAACGAACTGCCATTGAACTTGAATTGTCCAATTTCTCACTCCTATTGATTTCGGATCGTACCCCAAACTTGTGCATCATAATAATATGGTGGGAGGAGTCATTTGGTGAGTTTTGAGTGAAATCCAATCGCTAGAAGTATGGAATACACCAACCACTCCAATTAGGAACGAACTGCCGTTGAACTTGAATTGTCCAATTTCTCACACCTATTGATTTCGGATCGAGCCCCAAACTTGGGCAACACCATAATGGTGGGAGTAGTCATTTGGTGAGTTTTGAGTGAAATCCAGTCGCTAGAAGTGTGGAATACACCAACTACTCCAATTAGGAACGAACTGCCGTTGAACTTGAATTTCCCAATTTGGAACACCTGTTGATTTCGGATCGAGCCCAAAACTTGGGCAACATCATAATATGGTGGGAGGAGTCATTTGGTGAGTTTTGAGTGAAATCCAATCGCTAGAAGTATGGAATACACCAACCACTCCAATTAGGAAAGAACTGCCGTTGAACTTGAATTGTCCAATTTGAAACACCTAATGATTTCGGATCTAGCCCAAAACTTGGGCAACATCATAATATGGTGGGAGGAGTCATGTGGTGAGTTTTGAGTGAAATCCAATCGCTAGAAGTACGGAATACACCAACCACTCCAATTAGGAACGAACTGCCGTTGAACTTGAATTGTCCAATTTCTCACACCTATTGACTTCGGATCGAGCCCAAAACTTGGGCAACATCATAAAATGGTGGGAGGAGTCATTTGGTTAGTTTTGAGTGAAATCCAATCGCTAGAAGTATGGAATACACCGACCACTCCAATTAGGAACGAACTGCCGTTGAACTTGAATTGTCCAATTTGGAACACCTACTGATTTCGGATCGAGCCCAAAACTTGGGTAACATCATAATATGGTGGGAGGAGTCATTTGGTGAGTTTTGAGTGAAATCCAATCGCTAGAAGTATGGAATACACCAACCAGTCCAACTAGGAACGAACTGCCGTTGAACTTGAATTGTCCAATTTGGAACACCTATTGATTTCGGATCGAGCCCAAAACTTGGGCAACAACAAAATATGGTGGGAGGAGTCATTTGGTGAGTTTTGAGTGAAATCCAATCGCTAGAAGTATGGAATACACCAACCACTCCAATTAGGAACGAACTGCCGTTGAACTTGAATTGTCCAATTTCTCGCTCCTATTGATTTCGGATCGAGCCCAAAACTTGGGTAACATCATAATATGGTGGGAGGAGTCATTTGGTGAGTTTTGAGTGAAATCCAATCGCTAGAAGTATGGAATACACCAACCACTCCAACTAGGAACGAACTGCCGTTGAACTTGAATTGTCCAATTTGGAACACCTATTGATTTCAGATCGAGCCCAAAACTTGGGCAACATCAAAATATGGTGGGAGGAGTCATTTGGTGAGTTTTGAGTGAAATCCAATCGCTAGAAGTATGGAATACACCAACCACTCCAATTAGGAACGAACTGCCGTTGAACTTGAATTCTCCAATTTCTCACACCTATTGATTTCGGATCGAGCCCCAAACTTGGGCAACAACATAATATGGTGGGAGTAGTCATTTGGTGTGTTTTGAGTGAAATCCAATCGCTAGAACTATGGAATACACCAACCACTCCAATTAGGAACGAACTGCCGTTGAACTTGAATAGTTCAATTTCTCAGACCCATTGGTTTCGGATCGAGCCCAAAACTTGGGCAACAACATAATATGGTGGGTGGAGTCATTTGGTGAATTTTGAGTGAAATCCAATCGCTAGACGTATGGAATACACCAACCACTCCAATTAGGAACGAACTGCCGTTGAACTTGAATTGTCCAATTTGGAACACCTATTGATTTCGGATCGAGCCCAAAACTTGGGCAACATCATAATATGGTGGGAGGAGTCGTTTGGTGAGTTTTGAGTGAAATCCAATCGCTAGAAGTATGGAATACACCAACCACTCTAACTAGGAAAGAACTGCCGTTGAACTTGAATTGTCCAATTTGGAACACCTATTGATTTCGGATCGGGCCCAAAACTTGGGCAACATCAAATTGTGGTGGGAGGAGTCATTTGGTGAGTTTTGAGTGAAATCCAATGGCTAGAAGTATGGAATACACCAACCACTCCCATTAGGAACGAACTGCCGTTGAACTTAAATTGTCCAATTGCTCACACCTATTGATTTCGGATCGAACCCCAAACTTGGGCAACATCATAATATGGTGGGAGCAGTCATTTGGTGAGTTTTGAGTGAAATCCAATCGCTAGAAGTATGGAATACACCAACCACTCCAATTAGGAACGAACTGCCGTTGAACATGAATTGTCCAATTTCTCACACCTATTGATTTCGGATCGAGCCCAAAACTTGGGCAACATCATAAAATGGTGGGAGGAGTCATTTGGTTAGTTTTGAGTGAAATCCAATCGCTAGAAGTATGGAATACACCGACCACTCCAATTAGGAACGAACTGCCGTTCAACTTGAATTGTCCAATTTGGAACACCTATTGATATCGGATCGAGCCCAAAACTTGGGCAACATCAAAATATGGTGGGAGGAGTCATTTGGTGAGTTTTGAGTGAAATCCAATCGCTAGAAGTATGGAATACACCAACCACTCCAATTAGGAACGAACTGCCGTTGAACTTGAATAGTTCAATTTCTCAGACCCATTGATTTCGGATCGAGCCCAAAACTTGGGCAACATCATAATATGGTGGGAGGAGTCATTTGGTGAGTTTTGAGTGAAATCCAATCGCTAGAAGTATGGAATACACCAACCACTCCAATTAGGAACGAACTGCCGTTGAACTTGAATTCTCCAATTTCTCACACCTATTGATTTCGGATCGAGCCCCAAACTTGGGCAACAACATAATATGGTGGGAGGAGTCATTTGGTGTGTTTTGAGTGAAATCCAATCGCTAGAAGTATGGAATACACCAACCACTCCAATTAGGAACGAACTGCCGTTGAACTTGAATAGTTCAATTTCTCACACCTATTGATTTCGGATCGAGGCCAAAACATGGGCAACAACATAATATGGTGGGTGGAGTCATTTGGTGAATTTTGAGTGAAATCCAATCGCTAGACGTATGGAATACACCAACCACTCCAATTAGGAACGAACTGCCGTTGAACTTGAATTGTCCAATTTGGAACACCTATTGATTTCGGATCGAGCCCAAAACTTGGGCAACATCATAATATGGTGGGAGGAGTCATTTGGTGAGTTTTGAGTGAAATCCAATCGCTAGAAGTATGAAATACACCAACCACTCCAACTAGGAAAGAATTGCCGTTGAATTTGAATTGTCCAATTTGGAACACCTATTGATTTCGGATCGGGCCCAAAACTTGGGCAACATCAAAATATGGTGGGAGGAGTCATTTGGTGAGTTTTGAGTGAAATCCAACGGCTAGAAGTATGGAATACACCAACCACTCCCATTAGGAACGAACTGCCGTTGAACTTAAATTGTCCAATTTCTCACACCTATTGATTTCGGATCGAACCCCAAACTTGGGCAACATCATAATATGGTGGGAGCAGTCACTTGGTGAGTTTTGAGTGAAATCCAATCGCTAGAAGTATGGAATACACCAACCACTCCAATTAGGAACGAACTGCCGTTGAACATGAATTGTCCAATTTCTCACACCTATTGATTTCGGATCGAGCCCAAAACTTGGGCAACATCATAATATGGTGGGAGGAGTCATTTGGTTAGTTTTGAGTGAAATCCAATCGCTAGAAGTATGGAATACACCGACCACTCCAATTAGGAACGAACTGCCGTTGAACTTGAATTGTCCAATTTGGAACACCTATTGATATCGGATCGAGCCCAAAACTTGGGCAACATCAAAATATGGTGGGAGGAGTCATTTGGTGAGTTTTGAGTGAAATCCAATCGCTAGAAGTATGGAATACACCAACCACTACAATTAGGAACGAACTGCCGTTGAACTTGAATAGTTCAATTTCTCAAACCCATTGATTTCGGATCGAGCCCAAAACTTGGGCAACATCATAATATGGTGGGAGGAGTCATTTGGATAGTTTTGAGTGAAATCGAATCGCTACAAGTATGGAATACACCAACCACTCCAATTAGGAACGAACTGCCGTTGAACTTGAATTGTCCAATTTGGAACACCTATTGATTTCGGATCTAGCCCAAAACTTGGGCAACATCGAAATATGGTGGGAGGAGTCATGTGGTGAGTTTTGAGTGAAATCCAATCGCTAGAAGTATGGAATACACCAACCACTCCAGATAGGAACGAACTGCCGTTGAACTTGAATTGTCCAATTTCTCACACCTATTGATTTCGGATCTAGCCCAAAACTTGGGCAACATCAAAATATGGTGGGAGGAGTCATTTGGTGAGTTTTGAGTGAAATCCAATCGCTAGAAGTATGGAATACACTAACCACTCCAATTAGGAACGAACTGCCGTTGAACTTGAATTCTCCAATTTCTCACACCTATTGATTTCGGATCGAGCCCCAAACTTGGGCAACAACATAATATGGTGGGAGGAGTCATTTGTTGTGTTTTGAGTGAAATCCAATCGCTAGAAGTATGGAATACACCAACCACTCCAATTAGGAACGAACTGCCGTTGAACTTGAATAGTTCAATTTCTCAGACCCATTGATTTCGGATCGAGCCCAAAACTTGGGCAACAACATAATATGGTGGGTGGAGTCATTTGGTGAATTTTGAGTGAAATCCAATCGCTAGACGTATGGAATACACCAACCACTCCAACTAGGAAAGAACTGCCGTTGAACTTGAATTGTCCAATTTGGAACACCTATTGATTTCGGATCGGGCCCAAAACTTGGGCAACATCAAGATATGGTGGGAGGAGTCATTTGGTGAGTTTTGAGTGAAATCCAATGGCTAGAAGTACGGAATACACCAACCACTCCCATTAGGAACGAACTGCCGTTGAACTTAAATTGTCCAATTTCTCACACCTATTGATTTCGGATCGAACCCCAAACTTGGGCAACATCATAATATGGTGGGAGCAGTCATTTGGTGAGTTTTGAGTGAAATCCAATCGCTAGAAGTATGGAATACACCAACCACTCCAATTAGGAACGAACTGCCGTTGAACATGAATTGTCCAATTTCTCACAGCTATTGATTTCGGATCGAGCCCAAAACTTGGGCAACATCATAATATGGTGGGAGGAGTCATTTGGTTAGTTTTGAGTGAATTCCAATCGCTAGAAGTATGGAATACACCGACCACTCCAATTAGGAACGAACTGCCGTTGAACTTGAATTGTCCAATTTGGAACACCTATTGATTTCGGATCGAGCCCAAAACTTGGGCAACATCATTATATGGTGGGAGGACTCATTTGGTTAGTTTTGAGTGAAACCCAATCTTTAGCAGTACGGAATACATCATCCACTCCAGTTGGTAACGAACTGCCGTTGAACTTGAATTGTCCAATTTCTCACACCTATTGATATCGGATCTAGCCCAAAACTTGGGCAACATCAAAATATGGTGGGAGGAGTCATTTGGTGAGTTTTGAGTGAAATCCAATCGCTAGAAGTATGGAATACAACAACCACTCCAATTAGGAACGAACTGTCGTTGAACTTGAATTCTCCAATTTCTCACACCTATTGAGCCCCAAACTTGGGCAACAAAATAATATGGTGGGAGGAGTCATTTGGTGAGTTTTGAGTGAAATCCAATCGCTAGACGTATGGAATACACCAACCACTCCAATTAGGAACGAACTGTCGTTGAACTTGAATTCTCCAATTTCTCACACCTATTAATTTCGGATCGAGCCCCAAACTTGGGCAACAACATAATATGGTGGGAGGAGTCATTTGGTGAGTTTTGATTGAAATCCAATCGCTAGACGTATGGAATACACCAACCACTCCAATTAGGAACGAACTGCCGTTGAACTTGAATTGTCCAATTTGCAACACCTATTGATTTCGGATCGAGCCCCAAACTTGGCCAACACCATAATATGGTGGAAGGAGTCATTTGGTGAGTTTTGAGTGAAATCCAATCGCTAGAAGTATGGAATACACCAACCACTCCAATTAGGAACGAACTGCCTCTGAACTTGAATTGTCCAATTTCTCACACCTATTGATTTCGGATCGAGCCCAAAACTTGGGCAACTTCATAATATGGTGGGAGGAGTCATTTGGTGAGTTTTGAGTGAAACCCAATCGCTAGAAGTATGGAATACACCAACCACTCCAATTAGGAACGAACTGCCGTTGAACTTGAATAGTTCAATTTCTCAGACCTATTGATTTCAGATCGAGCCCAAAACTTGGGCAACAACATAATATGGTGGGAGGAGTCATTTGGTGAGTTTTGAGTGAAATCCAATCGCTAGACGTATGGAATACACCAACCACTCCAATTAGCAACGAACTGTCGTTGAACTTGAATTCTCCAATTTCTCACACCTATTAATTTCGGATCGTGCCCCAAACTTGGGCAACAACATAATATTTTGGGAGGAGTCATTTGGTGAGTTTTGAGTGAAATCCAATCGCTAGAAGTGTGGAATACACCAACCACTCCAATTAGGAACGAACTGCCGTTGAACTTGAATAGTCCAATTTCTCAGACCTATTGATTTCAGATCGAGCCCAAACTTGGGCAACAACATAATATGGTGGGAGGAGTCATTTGGTGAGTTTTGATTGAAATCCAATCGCTAGACGTATGGAATACACCAACCACTCCAATTAGGAACGAACTGCCGTTGAACTTGAATTGTCCAATTTGCAACACCTATTGATTTCGGATCGAGCCCCAAACTTGGCCAACACCATAATATGGTGGAAGGAGTCATTTGGTGAGTTTTGAGTGAAATCCAATCGCTAGAAGTATGGAATACACCAACCACTCCAATTAGGAACGAACTGCCTCTGAACTTGAATTGTCCAATTTCTCACACCTATTGATTTCGGATCGAGCCCAAAACTTGGGCAACTTCATAATATGGTGGGAGGAGTCATTTGGTGAGTTTTGAGTGAAACCCAATCGCTAGAAGTATGGAATACACCAACCACTCCAATTAGGAACGAACTGCCGTTGAACTTGAATAGTTCAATTTCTCAGACCTATTGATTTCAGATCGAGCCCAAAACTTGGGCAACAACATAATATGGTGGGAGGAGTCATTTGGTGAGTTTTGAGTGAAATCCAATCGCTAGACGTATGGAATACACCAACCACTCCAATTAGGAACGAACTGTCGTTGAACTTGAATTCTCCAATTTCTCACACCTATTAATTTCGGATCGAGCCCCAAACTTGGGCAACAACATAATATGGTGGGAGGAGTCATTTGGTGAGTTTTGAGTGAAATCCAATCGCTAGAAGTATGGAATACACCAACCACTCCAATTAGGAACGAACTGCCGTTGAACTTGAATAGTCCAATTTCTCAGACCTATTGATTTCAGATCGAGCCCAAACTTGGGCAACAACATAATATGGTGGGAGGAGTCATTTGGTGAGTTTTGATTGAAATCCAATCGCTAGACGTGTGGAATACACCAACCACTCCAATTAGGAACGAACTGCCGTTGAACTTGAATTGTCCAATTTGGAACACCTATTGATTTCGGATCTAGCCCAAAACTTGGGCAACATCATAATATGGTTGGAGGAGTCATGTGGTGAGTTTTGAGTGAAATCCAATCGCTAGAAGTATGGAATACACCAACCACTCCAGATAGGAACGAACTGCCGTTGAACTTGAATTGTCCAATTTCTCACACCTATTGACTTCGGATCGAGCCCAAAACTTGGGCAACATCATAATATGGTGGGAGGAGTCATTTGGTTAGTTTTGAGTGAAATCCAATTGCTAGAAGTATGGAATACACCGACCACTCCAATTAGGAACGAACTGCCGTTGAACTTGAATTGTCCAATTTCTCACACCTATTAATTTCGGATCGAGCCCAAAACTTGGGCAACATCATAATATGGTGGGAGGAGTCATTTGGTGAGTTTTGAGTGAAATCCAATCGCTAGAAGTATGGAATACACCAACCACTCCAATTAGGAACGAACTGCCGTTGAACTTGAATTGTCCAATTTCTCACACCTATTGATTTCGGATCGAGCCCAAAACTTGGGCAACTTCATAATATGGTGGGAGGAGTCATTTGGTGAGTTTTGAGTGAAACCCAATCTTTAGCAGTACGGAATACACCAACCACTCCAGTTGGTAACGAACTGCCGTTGAACTTGAATTGTCCAATTTGGAAAACCTATTGAATTCGGATCGAGCCCAAAACTTGGGCAACATCATAATATGGTGGGAGGAGTCATTTGGTGAGTTTTGAGTGAAATCCAATCGCTAGAAGTATGGAATACACCAACCACTCCAATTAGGAACGAACTGCCGTTGAACTTGAATTCTCCAATTTCTCACACCTATTGATTTCGGATCGAGCCCCAAACTTGGGCAACATCATAATATGGTGGGGTGGGGGAGGAGTCATTTGGTGAGTTTTGAGTGAAATCCAATCGCTAGAAGTATGGAATACACCAACCACTGCAATTAGGAACGAACTGCCGTTGAACTTGAATAGTCCAATTTCTCAGACCTATTGATTTCAGATCGAGCCCAAACTTGGGCAACAACATAATATGGTGGGAGGAGTCATTTGGTGAGTTTTGATTGAAATCCAATCGCTAGACGTATGGAATACACCAACCACTCCTATTAGGAACGAACTGCCGTTGAACTTGAATTGTCCAATTTGCAACACCTATTGATTTCGGATCGAGCCCAAAACTTGGGCAACATCATAATATGGTGGGAGGAGTCATTTGGTGAGTTTTGAGTGAAATCCAATCGCTAGAAGTATGGAATACACCAACCACTCCAACTAGGAACGAACTGCCGTTGAACTTGAATTGTCCAATTTGGAACACCTATTGATTTCGGATCGAGCCGAAAACTTGGGCAACATCAAAATATGGTGGGAGGAGTCATTTGGTGAGTTTTGAGTGAAATCCAATCGCTAGAAGTATGGAATACACCAACCACTCCAATTAGGGACGAACTGCTGTTGAACTTGAATTCTCCAATTTCTCACACCTATTGAATTCGGATCGAGCCCCAAACTTGGGCAACAACATAATATGGTGGGAGGACTCATTTGGTGAGTTTTGAGTGAAATCCAATCGCTAGAAGTATGGAATACACCAACCACTCCCATTAGGAACGAACTGCCGTTGAACTTAAATTGTCCAATTTCTCACACCTATTAATTTCGGATCGAACCCCAAACTTGGTCAACATCATAATATGGTGCGAAGAGTCATTTGGTGAGTTATGAGTGAAATCCAATCGCTAGAAGTATGGAACACACCAATCACTCCAATTAGGAACGAACTGCCGTTGAACTTGAATTATCCAATTTGGAACACCTATTGATTTCGGATCGAGCCCAAAACTTGGCCAACATCATAATATGGTGCGAAGAGTCATTTGGTGAGTTATGAGTGAAATCCAATCGCTAGAAGTATGGAACACACCAATCACTCCAATTAGGAACGAACTGCCGTTGAACTTGAATTATCCAATTTGGAACACCTATTGATTTCGGATCGAGCCCAAAACTTGGCCAACATCATAATATGGTGGGAGGAGTCATTTGGTGAGTTTTGAGTGAAATCCAATTGCTAGAAGTATGGAATACACCAACCACTCCAATTAGGAACGAACTGCCGTTGAACTTGAATTGTCCAATTTGGAACACCTATTGATTTCGGATCGAGCCCAAAAGTTGGGCAACATCATAATATGGTGGGAGGAGTCATTTGGTGAGTTTTGAGTGAAATCCAATCGCTAGAAGTATGGAATACACCAACCAGTCCAATTAGGAATGAACTGCCGTTGAACTTGAATTGTCCAATTTCTCACACCTATTGATTTTGGATTGAGCCCAAAACTTGGGCAACATCATAATACGGTGGAAGGAGTCATTTGGTGAGTTTTGAGTGAAATCCAATCGCTAGAAGTATGGAATACACCAACCACCCCAATTAGGAACGAACTGCCGTTGAACTTGAATTGTCCAATTTCGAACACCTATTAATTTCGGATCGACCCCAAAACTTGGGCAACATCATAATATGGTGGGAGTAGTCATTTGGTGAGTTTTGAGTGAAATCCAATCGCAAGAAGTATGGAATACACCAACCACTCCAATTAGGAACGAACTGCCGTTGAACTTGAATTGTCCAATTTGGAAGACCTATTCATTTCGGATCGAGGCCAAAACTTGGGCAACATCATAATATGGTGGGAGGAGTCATTTGGTGAGTTTTGAGTGAAATCCAATCGCTATAAGTATGGAATACACCAACCACTCCAATTAGGAACGAACTTCCGTTGAACTTGAATCGTCCAATTTGGAACACCAATTGATTTCAGATCGAACCCAAAACTTGAGCAACATCATAATATGGTGGGAGGAGTCATTTGGTGAGTTTCGAGTGAAATCCAATCGCTAGAAGTATGGAATACATCAACCACTCCAATTAGGAACGAACTGCCGTTGAACTTGAATTGTCCAATTTCTCACACCTATTGAATTCGGACCGAGCCCCAAACTTGGGGCAACATCATAATATGGTGGGAGGAGTCATTTGGTGAGTTTTAAGCGAAATCCAATCGCTAGAAGTGTAGAATACACCAACCACTCCAACTAGGAACGAACTGACGTTGAACTTGAATTGTCCAATTTCTCACACCTATTGATTTCGGACCGAGCCCCAAACTTGGGGCAACATCATAATATGGTGGCAGGAGTCATTTGGTGAGTTTTGAGTGAAATCCAATCGCTAGAAGTATGGAATACACCAACCACTCCCATTAGGAACAAACTGCCGTTGAACTTGAATTGTCCAATTTGGAACACCTATTGATTTCGGATCGAGCCCAAAACTTGGGCAACATCATAATATGGTGGGAGGAGTCATTTGGTTAGTTTTGTGTGGAATCCAATCGCTAGAAGTATGGAATACACCAACCACTCCAATTAGGAACGAACTGCCGTTGAACTTGAATTGTCCAATTTGGAACACCTATCGATTTCGGATCGAGCCCAAAACTTGGGCAACATCATAATATGGTGGGAGGAGTCATTTGGTGAGTTTTGAGTTAAATCCAATCGCTAGAAGTATGGAATACACCAACCACTCCAATTAGGAACGAACTGCCGTTGAACTTTAATTTTCCAATTTCTCACACCTATTGATTTAGGACCGGGCTCCAAACTTGGGGCAACATCATAATATGGTGGCAGGAGTCATTTGGTGAGTTTTGAGTGAAATCCAATCGCTAGAAGTATGGAATACACCAACCACTCCAATTAGGAACGAACTGCCGTTGAACTTGAATTGTCAAATTTCTCACTCCTATTGATTTCGGATCGTGCACCAAACTTGGGCAACATCATAATATGGTGGGAGGAGTCATTTGGTGAGTTTTGAGTGAAATCCAATCGCTAGAAGTATGGAATACTGTTGTGTAGATACAGCTGCACCAAAATGGATTCAGTTGCATCCTCAACTTGTGATACTCGCAAGTGCACGAGCCGTTTGGTATGTTATAGTACACACCCATTGGAACAACTTTCATGAAGAATGCTGCCTCATCCGAGCTATGTAGGTTGCTGAAACAAAGCTTGCAATATGACCTACGGAACTGGACTAGCAGGGGGCTGTAGCCAAAATGAGTTTGTCTTTTAAGCTCTTCTTCCATTCATCCAAATTAGGCCTTAACATGCTTGAATTGCATGAATTATGCTCTCTTGCTCTATTGGCCTACAAAACACACAAAGGGAGGGAAATAACTTAGAATTATAGGAACTAAGCAAAAGAAGTAAGTAAATTGGGCATGTATATGTATGAAATTATGAGCTTAACACACCCCCAAACTTAGATTTTGCTAGTCCTCGAGCAAAACAAAAGAGAAACAAAGATAAAAACAAAACAAGAAGTTAACTAGACCACTTTCGTAGGTAACTCGATTGCATTGAGCGTATGCAACAAGCCTTTAAACCTCTAGGCATCCCTAGTAGGAGGAGTTGTGTCTCCTGAGGGTTTAACAGATACGATACCCACAAACGTTTTTCTAACTCTACAAAACAAAATGGTTAGAAAAACAACTTTGAAATCAACTAATGAAAATGAAAGAAAGTTTTAGTCATACCTCCAACACCATAGAGTTGCCAAGATAGGTCATCAATCAGTGTGTACAAGTGGAAGCTATAGCTCAAAGGCACACAGTTTCAAAGCAAGCACACTCAAACCTTGAATAGAGAACATGCTTCGACTCTAATTCTCACAGATAACACTCAATCACTCAGAACCTATGTTTTAATTCTCTCAAGAAAGCATAAGTGAGTGTATGAAATAGAAGCACAAATTTGGTTAGATCTCATGAAAGGAATTAAATACTAAGAATAGAGATACACACATACTTACCAGCACCCATGAATACATCCTCAAAGATCAGCTAGGTCTTTCACAATGTTGTAATGAAAGGCTAAGGTTTAGGGGAAATGGAAGAATTGGAAGGAAAAACAAATAACTTAAGAACATACCAAGGTTGCATGCTTCATTAATCTGGAAGGCATCATTGATTTAGATTGGCATGGCAGCAAACTTCATGGTATCTCCTGGCATAGACTTTATTTTTCACACTTAGATCAAATCGAAACACTTTCATCTTCGTTGATTTGATCTGCATCTTCATTAACTTCATTGCACAGATTCACATCATCTTTATTTAGGTACATGGCTGCAACTTCCTTGCTTCAAACTTTATCTTGGCACACCTTGGTATATTTCTAAGCTATAGGGTATGGCTACAATAGGTCAAGTATCTCAGATTGAGATACAAAGGTAGGGAAATGATGAGGGTGATAGAAGAAAAGGCTTTAAGTGTTTGGCTTCAAGAGGGTTGATGGAACACACATATAGGTAGGGTGAAAAGAAAGCACATAGAATGGTTATGCACACATAGCCTAGCATCACTTCAATGAGTTCATTCATGAATGAGAGCAAGCACATGATATCTGCAAAAGAGAATCATCCTTAGTATTCAATCAAAATGGAATAATGAGATCAATTAGAGTGAATTGAAGAAAATAAGTATGGATGAGAAATAGAACACTTTAAACCCTCTCAAGAAAGCAATTAGGCTCGATATAGCTCACTAGGGTAGTCTCCACTATTTTCCTTCAAGAATTTGAGCGTGGTACTTTAGCCACCAGAATTCTAAGAGCAAAAGCTTTGTGAAGTGCAAAATTCTGATATGAAAACCTCAAATAGCAGCTCCATAGCATTGATTGTATGACATTCTTTAAAAAAAATAAAAATAAAAAATAAAAAAAATAAAAAAAATAAAAAAAAATTGTGACAAGAGAACGAAAATTGAAAACACAAATGGATAAGAAAATTGAAATTGAAAACCTTCCCCCCAGACCTGAATTGAACATTGTCCTCAATGTGAAAGCATACAAAAGATGATTAAGAACAAACAAATGATAAAGGGAAAAGTTTAGAAGAAGGTTTAGGAAAAATAAAAAATAAAAAAAATGAATATATAAGCAACTCATGGATGACCAGTTAAGGGCCTCAGAAAACACAGCCAGGGGATCCGGGAAGGTTGGAGGGGTCACAATGGTCCCGCTTAAAACCCAAACTTCTTAGACACCGAAGGTGTCGCCTAAAGAACTCCTAGACACTGTATTGACGGAAGTGCTCACTGGAGTTACCATAAGTTAGCTCATATGAAAAATCTTTTTAAATTTTTTAATTTTTTAATTTTTTTTAAATTTTTATAAAAAAAAAAAAAAAAAAAAACAGAAATTTAAAATAATAACAAGTAAAGAGAAAGGATTGAAATGCTCCCCCTTGATGCGATTAGGTCGATTGCTACCAAGCACCTTCTTCTTGAACACATGGGTTGCCTCCCAAGAAGCGCCTTAGTTACTGTCTTGGCAAGACATTGTGCAATCAGCTAAGTTGATGGTACGAAGGGAAGTTGATCTACCACATGGCCAGTTTGGATGCCAGCTGAAACTCCCTCATAGAATGGCTTTAAACGTTGTCCATTTACTTTGAAAGTCGAGCCATCTTTAGGGTTTTGAATCTCCACAGCTCCATAGGGAGAAACATTGACCACGGTGAATGGGCCTTGCCATCTAGACTTCAATTTTCCTGGAAAGAGACGCAAACGTGAGTTAAACAAAAGAACTGACATACCTTTGGAGAACTCTTTCCGTTGAATGTTTCTGTCATGGTAACTCTTGGTTCGTTCTTTGTAAAGCTTTGCATTCTCATAAGACTCATGTCTAATTTCTTCCAATTCATTCAGCTGAAACTTTCTTGCATGGCCTGCCTTGTCTAGATCAAAATTTAACTTCTTGATGGCCCAAAAAGCATTGTGTTCAAGCTCCATTGGCAGGTGACAAGCTTTCCCAAACACAAGACGATAAGGGCTCATTCCAATGGGAGTCTTATATGCTGTCCTATAAGCCCATAATGCATCATTGAGCTTGGCTGCCCAATCTTTCCTTGTATTGTTCACCACCTTCTCCAGGATGTGCTTAATTTCTCTATTGCTTATTTCCACTTGACCAGAAGTTTGCGGATGATATGGTGTAGAGACTCGATGGGTGATGTTGTACTTCTTCATGAGTGCTTCGAATGGCTTGTTACAGAAGTGGCTGCCTCCATCACTAATGACAGCCCTTGGAGTACCAAACCTTGTGAAAATATTATCCTTCAAGAACTTCAGCACCACCTTATAATCATTGGTTTTGGTGGCTATGGCTTCCACCCATTTAGACACATAATCAACAGCAACAAGTATGTAAGTATAACCAAAGGAAGATGGGAATGGTCCCATGAAATCAATACCCCACACATCGAAGAGCTCCACAACAAGTATGTTATTCAATGGCATTTCATTCCTGCGACTTATGTTCCCCATCCTTTGGCACCTATCACACTTAACACAAAAATTAAATGCATCTTTAAATAGAGTGGGCCAAAAGAAACCAGATTGCAGAATTTTAAGTGCTGTTTTCTTAGCTCCAAAGTGACCTCCACAGGCCAATTCGTGGCTATGCCTAAGTATGCTTTCTTGCTCTTCTTCTGGAACACATCTTCTGATGAGTTGATCCGGGCAATGCTTGAATAAGAAAGGTTCATCCCATACATAATGTTTCACCATGGAAAAGAACTTCTTCTTATCCTGAGAAGTTAGATCATTTCTAAGAACACCACAAGCAAGATAATTAACAAAATCAGCATACCATGGCTCTTTGACTTGGGCAGCATATAGTTGTTCATCAGGGAAAGTCTCATTCAAGGGTAGCACAGCTCCTCCTTTTTCTTCAACCACAATTCTGCTCAAATGATCAGCTACCACATTCTCACATCCCTTCTTATCTCGAATCTCCAAATCGAATTCTTGCAGCTAGAGAATCCATCTAATCAAGCGTGGTTTGGCATCCTTCTTAGTGAGCAAGTATCTAAGGGCTGCATGGTCAGAATAAACAATTACTTTAGAACCAACAAGGTAAGAACGAAATTTTTCTAAAGCAAAAACCACAGCAAGCAACTCCTTCTCTGTTGTGGAGTAGTTGATTTGAGCATCATTCAAGGTCCGGCTAGCATAATGAATCACATGGGGCAGCTTGTTCTTCTTTTGACCTAAAACTGCACCAATAGCAAAGTCAGAGGCATCACACATTATTTCAAATGGTAAAGACCAATCCGGAGCTATGATAATAGGGGCTGAAGTTAGCTCCCTCTTCAAGGTAGAAAAAGCTTCCATGCAAGCTTCATTAAACTCAAAAACAGCATCCTTAGCAAGGAGATTACACAATGGCCTTGTAATGCTTGAGAAATTTTTGATGAACCTTCTATAGAATCCAGCATGACCTAGAAAGCTTCTAATTCCTTTAACAGAGGTAGGGGGTGGAAGATTTGAGATGAGGTCGATCTTGGCTTTATCCACTTCGATTCCCTTGCTTGAAATCACATGGCCTAGTACAATGCCTTGTCTCACCATGAAGTGACACTTCTCCCAATTCAAAATCAGATTTGTTTCCTGGCATCTTTTAAGCACTAGAGACAAGTGGTGAAGACAATTATCAAAAGAGGAACCAAAAACTGAAAAATCATCCATAAATACCTCAATGAATCGTTCCACCATATCTGAAAAGATTGACATCATGCATCTTTGGAAAGTTGCTGGGGCATTGCATAAACCGAATGGCATCCTTCTATAAGCAAACGTACCAAATGGGCATGTGAATGTGGTTTTCTCTTGGTCTTCCGGAGCAATGGGAATTTGATTATAACCTGAAAAACCATCAAGAAAACAATAGTAAGCATGACCAGATAAACGTTCAAGCATTTGATCAATAAAAGGTAAGGGGAAATGATCTTTTCTAGTGGATGTGTTCAACTTCCTGTAATCAATGCAAACTCTCCAACCAGTGACAGTTCGTGTAGGAACTAGCTCATTCTTCTCATTCTTCACAACGGTGATTCCGGACTTCTTTGGAACAACTTGCACAGGGCTCACCCACTTAGAATCTGAAATTGGGTAGATGATTCCTACATCGAGTAGCTTTAAAACTTCAGCTCTAACCACCTCTTTCATGTTGGGATTTAGCCTCCTTTGGGCATCACGAGATGGTTTGCTGTCTTCTTCCATTAAAATCCGGTGCATGCACATGCTTGGACTAATTCCTTTGATGTCTGCTATGGTCCACCCAATGGCTGTTTTATGCTCTTTTAGAACTTTAATTAAGCTCTCTTCTTCATGTGAGGAGAGACCTGCAGCAATTATAACAGGGAGAGTTTCGTTAGCACCCAAATATGTATATTTAAGATTATTGGGAAGAGGTTTAAGTTCTAGCTTTGGTGGGATGACAATGGATGGCTCCAATTTCGTGGATGATGGTCCAAGAGGCTCGATTGGTGGCCTAAAGGATGGTGGGTATGGCGGAAACACTTCTAAGGCAGCCACCACTTCTTGGAACTCCGGTTCACAAAGATCTTCCTCTTCTTGTGTTAAGACAGCTTCTAGAGCATCATTAGACTTTCTCTGCAAAATTTTGGAAGAAACCTCATGATCCACAACATCAATTGAAAAGCAAGAATCAAGAGAGATAGAAGGTTGAGATAGAGCATTAAGCATTTTAAATTCAACAGTTTCACCCAAAACAGTCATGGAGAGAGTGCTATCTTTCACTTTGATGATTGTGTCTGCAGTGGCCATGAATGGCCTGCCTAGGAGAATGGGATCAACACGATCTCCATTTGGATTGTCTTCCATGTCCATCACTACAAAATCAGCAGGGAGAATTAGTGTATTAACTTGAACTAGAATATCTTCTACAATACCTTTTGGATATTTTATAGAATGATCAGCTAGTTCAAGTCGCATTGAAGTCTTCTTCATCCCTTCTAAGCCAAGCTCTTGATAAACTGAATATGGCAAAACATTGATGCTTGCTCCCAAGTCCAACATGGCTCTTCCAACCTTCTTGCCTCCAATGTTAATGGGAATGTCAAAGCTGCCAGGATCATCTAGTTTTGGTGGAAGCTTCCTTTGCAATACAGCACTTACATTCTGGTCGAGCTTTACTCCTTCATTTGGAGCGAAATTGAGCTTGTGAGTTTTCAAGTCCTTGATGAATTTTCCATATGCAGGAATCTGTTCAATAAGATCAAGCAAAGGCAAATTGATATTAACTTTACTCAAAATATCATAAATCTCTTTAAAAGCCTTATCTTGCTTTGCTTTCTTAAGACGGCCTGGAAATGGAATCTGTGGAACATATGGAGCGGGTGGCACGTATCTATCTTCTTGAAGATGTGGTGGCACAAATTTGTCATCCCTTTTATGCAATTGGAATTGATCGGATTTCTGAGAATCTGATTTGGCCTTAGGAGCAGATTGAGAAGTTTTGAGTTGTTCTCCTTCCGTGGCCATGGTCTCCTCCTCTTCATTTTCTACAATCACAACATCATTTGAAAGATTAGAATCATCTTTATTATCAATGATCTTACCTGATCTGAGCACATGAATGGCCTTGGCTTCTGGGTTCTTTGGATTGATCTCAGTTTGGCTTGGCCATTTCCCAGGCACTCTTTGAGTTATTTCAGCAGCTATTTGGCCTAATTGGACTTCCAATTTGGAGATGGCAGCTTGTGTAGTTTGCTGAAAATTGGATTGGTTGATTGCCATCTGCTTCACTATATCTTCCAATGATGATGATGATTGTTGTGGCCTTTGGAATGAAGGGGGATTTGCTTGATTCTGGGTATTTCTCCATGAAAAGTTTGGATGATTCCTCCAACCTGGATTATAACTTTGAGAGTATGGATCATTTCTTGGACCTTGGTTGTAGGAATTTACCAACTTAGCTTGCTCTTGCACAAATTCTGGATATCCAGCCCCAAGTGGACAAGCTGTGGTAGCATGGTCATGAGATTCACAAATGCTACACACTTCCTTTGGAGGGCTTCTTGAGTTTAATGCAAGAAGAGCATCTAGCTTTTGTTCCAGTTTTGAAATCTGCACACTAGAAGCATCATTAGAACCACTAATAACACGTTTACCTCTTGTATCCGTATGTTGGGTCTCCATTGCTATCTCCTCAAAGAGTTCGTACGTTTCTTCTGGAGTTTTGGTTTTAAAAGAACCACCTGCAAAATTGGTGACTATATTATGACTAGAAGGGGTTAGTCCTTTATAAAACATACGCATTTGAAGCTTCAATGGAATCCCATGATGAGGACATTGGTTGAGCAACCCATTGAATTTCTCCCATGCTTCACAAAACGATTCATCATCTTGCTGTGCAAATAACAAGATCTTGTCCCTAAGCATGTCGGTCTTTTGCGTGGAGAAGTATTTTTCCAGGAACTTCTTTTGAATGGCAGACCATGTAGTGAGTGAACCAGGCTTCAAAGAATTCAACCAATACTTCGCCTTATCCTTTAAAGTGTATGGAAACACTCTCATTCGAAGTTGATCTTCTGTCACACCTGTCAAGGGAAAAGAACTCACAACATTAAAAATATCCTTTATATGAGTCAATGGATCTTCATTAGGTAAACCATAAAAGGAAGGCAGCATATTAAGATGAGAAGATTTAAGCTCATAATTTCGAGCTACAGTGGGCAGCAAAATGCTTGAAGGAGATGCTGGAATTGTTGGGATATCAAGTTCTCCCATGAACTCAATGGCAGCCATCATTTCTTCTTCTTCTTGGTCTGAACTTGCTTCCGAATTTGAAAGTGAAGAACCGGGAAGTTCAGTGTGGAGAGCAAGACTTGTAAATGTAGCAAGAGCTTGCTCTTTTGCAGTTGACAACTCCCTTTCTAGACGATTCTGAATTTCAGAGGTCACTCGTCTGGGTTGCAATGATGGTCCTGCGTTCAAAGATCTAGAACGTTGGAACGAAGACCTCACTTGTTCAAGTAATGGATTTTTAGACATAAACTACCTGAAACAGAAAATTAGATTAATTAGAAACACTAAAAAGAATAGGGTAACCTTGGGCACATAACTAGGGAAGAACTTTCGTTCAGTCCCCGGCAACGGCGCCAAAAACTTGTTGTGTAGATAAAGCTGCACCAAAATGGATTCAGTTGCATCCTCAACTTGTGATACTCGCAAGTGCACGAGCCGTTTGGTATGTTATAGTACACACCCATTGGAACAACTTTCATGAAGAATGCTGCCTCATCCGAGCTATGTAGGTTGCTGAAACAAAGCTTGCAATATGACCTACGGAACTGGACTGGCAGGGGGCTGTACCCAAAATGAGTTTGTCTTTTAAGCTCTTCTTCCATTCATCCAAATTAGGCCTTAACATGCTTGAATTGCATGAATTATGCTCTCTTGCTCTATTGGCCTACAAAACACACAAAGGGAGGGAAATAACTTAGAATTATAGGAACTAAGCAAAAGAAGTAAGTAAATTGGGCATGTATATGTATGAAATTATGAGCTTAACAAATACACCAACCACTCCAATTAGGAACGAACTGCCGTTGAACTTGAATTGTCCAATTTCTCAAACCTATTGATTTCGGATCGAGCCCCAAACTTGGGCAACATTATAATATGGTGGGAGGAGTCATTTGGTGAGTTTTGAGTGAAATCCAATGGCTAGAAGTATGGAATACACCAACCACTCCAATTAGGAACGAACTGCCGTTGAACTTGAATTGTCCAATTTCTCACACTTATTGATTTCGGACCGAGCCCCAAACTTGGGCAACATCATATTATGGTGGGAGGAGTCATTTGGTTAGTTTTGAGTGGAATCCAATCGCTAGAAGTATGGAATACACCAACCACTCCCATTAGGAATGAACTGTCGTTGAACTTGAATTGTCCAATTTGGAACACGTATTGATTTCGGATCAAGCCCAAAACTTGGGCAACATCATAATATGGTGGGAGGAGTCATTTGGTGAGTTTTGAGTGAAATCCAATCACTAGAAGTATGGAATACACCAACCACTCCAATTTGGAACGAACTTCCGTTGAACTTGAACTGTCCAATTTGGAACACCTATTGATTTCGGATCGAGCCCAAAACTTGGGCAACATCATAATATGGTGGGAGGAGTCATTTGGTGAGTTTTGAGTGAAATCCAATCGCTAGAAGTATGGAATACACCAACCACCCCAATTAGGAACGAACTGCCGTTGAACTTGAATTGTCCAATTTCTCACACCTATTGATTTAGGACCGGGCCCCAAACTTGGGGCAACATCATAATATGGTGGCAGGAGTCATTTGGTGAGTTTTGAGTGAAATCCAATCGCTAGAAGTATGGAATACTCCAACCACTCCAATTAGGAACGAACTGCCGTTGAACTTGAATTGTCCAATTTGGAACACCTATTGATTTCGGATCAAACCCAAAACTTGGGCAACATCATAATATGGTGGGAGGAGTCATTTGGTGAGTTTTGAGTGAAATCCAATCACTAGAAGTATGGAATACACCAACCACTCCTATTAGGAACGAACTGCCGTTGAACTTGAATTGTCCAATTTCTCACACCTATTGATTTCGGACCGAGCCCCAAACTTGGGCAACATCATAACATGGTGGGAGGAGTCATTTGGTGAGTTTTGAGTGAAATCCAATCGCTAGAAGTATGGAATACACCAACCACTCCCATTAGGAAGGAACTGCCGTTGAACTTGAATTTTCCAATTTCTCACACCTATTGATTTCGGACCGAGCCCCAAACTTGGGCAACATCATAATATGGTGGGAGGAGTCATTTGGTGAGTTTTGAGTGAAATCCAATCGCTAGAAGGATGGAATACACCAACCACTCCCATATGGAACGAACTGCCGTTGAACTTGAATTGTCCAATTTCTCACACCTATTTATTTCGGATCAAACCCAAAACTTGGGCAACATCATAATATGGTGGGAGGAGTCATTTGGTGAGTTTTGAGTGAAATCCAATCGCTAGAAGTATGGCATACCCCAACCACTCCCATTAGGAACGAACTGTCGTTGAACTTGAATTGTCCAATTTAGAACATCTATTGATTTCGGATCGAGCCCAAAACTTGGGCAACATCATAATATGGTGGGAGGAGTCATTTGGTGAGTTTTGAGTGAAATCCAATCGCTAGAAGTATGGAATACACCAACCACTCCAATTAGGAACGAACTGCCGTTGAACTTGAATTGTCCAATTTCTCACTCCTATTGATTTCGGATTGTGCCCCAAACTTGGGCAACATCATCATATGGTGGGAGGAGTCATTTGGTGAGTTTTGAGTGAAATCCAATCGCTAGAAGTATGGAATACACCAACCACTCCAATTAGGAACGAACTGCCATTGAACTTGAATTGTCCAATTTCTCACACCTATTGATTTCGGATCGAGCCCCAAACTTGGGCAACATTATTATATGGTGGGAGGAGTCATTTGGTGAGTTTTGAGTGAAATCCAATCGCTAGAAGTATGGAATACACCAACCACTCCCATTAGGAACGAACTGCCGTTGAACTTGAATTGTCCAATTTCTCACACCTATTGATTTCGGACCGAGCCCCAAACTTGGGCAACATCATAATATGGTGGGAGGAGTCATTTGGTGAGTTTTGAGTGAAATCCAATCGCTAGAAGTATGGAATACACCAACCACTCCCATTAGGAACGAACTGCCGTTGAACTTGAATTGTCCAATTTCTCACACCTATTGATTTCGGACCGAGCCCCAAACTTGGGCAACATCATAATATGGTGGGAGGAGTCATTTGGTGAGTTTTGAGTGAAATCCAATCGCTAGAAGTATGGAATACACCAACCACTCCCATTAGGAACGAACTGCTGTTGAATTTGAATTGTCCAATTTCTCACACCTATTGATTTCGGATCGAACCCCAAACTTGTGCAACATCATAATATGGTGGGAGGAGTCATTTGGTGAGTTTTGAGTGAAATCCAATCGCTAGAAGTATGTGATCGGTTCATAATTGTATATCATTTTGTACCCTTCTAGCTTATGAATTGGTTATGTTTTTTAGTTAAACTTGTGCTTTTAATCTTTCTTGTGTTTATCTTTCAGTTCATTGAGTTTTAGGTAACAATGATGGCTTTGGATAGGAAATGATGCAATCCATGCATGATAGGGCCTGATTTGGGTGAATGGAAGAAGATCTTAAAGACAAACTAATTTTGGCTACAGCCCATTTCCAGCCCAGTTTTGTAGGTCAACTTCTTGGCCTTGGATCAGCATTCTCTAGGGCTCGGATGAGGTGAAGATCTTCATGAAACTTGTTCCAATGGGTGTCTACTATAACATATCTAAATTGCATCCCAATTGAACATATCTGGAGTCCTCAGCCCATCCAACACTGAACCCTGCTCAGGAGGATTTGCAGCTGCCAGCTTTGTCATGTGCCTCCATGTGCCTCCTTTTAGCCATGTGCCTCACCCCAGCTATAACTGACTTTGCACCCAGCATAATGAGTGAAGTGGGGAGGTGTTCCAGCTATGAAATTCTAGAGGAGCAAGTTGGTACATGCTGGAGCTATTATTGAGAAAGCATGTGCATGCATGGGAAGCAAAGAGAAAGGAGAGAGGGAAGAATGAGGAATGATGAGAGGCATTTTGCTTCAGCCTTTGAACATGGGAATTGAATTGGCAGATCACTTTGGAGCTGGAAATCAGGTTTTAATTGAAAGAGGAAGCATGTGCATGCATGTGAATCAAAAAGGAAAGAAAAGATGAAATGAAGTCAATTCCAGTCTCTGTTCGGCTGCCAACTTGCAAGGGCCAAAACACACACTTCAACTGGTCCGATGGAAATACTTTCTTCATAGAAGTTGTTCCAATGGGTGTCTAGTATAACATATCCAAATTTGAGCCCCATGGGATACGTTTTGAAACCTCTGGCCTTCCTACACCAATACTGGTTCAGAAAACTCGTTTTTCAGCAACCAAAAGGCAACCACATGGGTTGGCAGCAAAGGGCAGCCACATCTGACCACCTTTGAACCCATGTGATGAAAGCTTGAGGTGCAGCAAAAGATGAAGGATGGTGTGGGAATTCATCATGTTGTTCCTCCCTCTTAGCCCTATAAATAGAGAAGCCTTCAAGCTTCAAAACACACCCCAAGGGGGGGAGCTCTCAAACACTTCTCTAGAGCTCCCTTCCCTTCTCTCCCTCAAATTCTCTTAGTTTCCTTTCAAGTTGTCAATTGTTGTAACAAAATGAGTTTACTAAATTTTCCTTCAAGTTTTCTTAGTTCCACTTTACTTTTATTTGTAATGTACATTCTTTCTTAAGTATTCAAGTTTAATTAGTTTCCAAGTTTCAATTATGATTTTTGTTCTTATTCATTATGCTTATAAGTTAATATGCTAGTTTGAATGATTGATAACCATTTAGGCTTGCATGTTAGCTATCTTGGTTTGAATTAAGAGTAGACACCATGCTTTAATTCGAATTGAACTATGAATAGGAAGAGTATGTATGGACATTCGACAACAGGGATTAGATACATGCTTGGTTGTTTAAATTGTTCTTCTATACTTAATGGGTTCCTAATGCTTAGTTTTAGGTTAGACAACAAATGATCAAATTAGGGAATTAGGAACACAAGGTTATGACCAAACACCATGGCTTAATCATACTTTAGCTAGAATCAATCCGTTAATCTAATTGAACTTGGGAACTTATTTGCTTGAGTTATTTCTTTTTTTTCTTGTTTTATTTATTTTCTTTTTCAATTCTATTTTGTGTAGGGGAAACAAATTGGATCATTCAATCACCAATCCTCAAGGGATCGACCTCGCACTTACATATGCTATACTACCGAACGGCTCGTGCACTTGCGAGTATCACAAGTTGAGGATGCAGATGAATCCATTTTGGTGCAGCTGAATCGACGCAACAGTATGGAATACACCAACCACTCCAATTAGGAACGAACTGCCGTTGAACTTGAATTGTCCAATTTGGAACACCTATTGATTTCGGATCGAGCCAAAAACTTGGACAACATCATAATATGATGGGAGGAGTCATTTGGTGTGTTTTGAGTGAAATCCAATCGCTAGAATAATGGAATAAACCAACCATTCCAATTAGGAACGAACTGCCGTTGAACTTGGATTGTCCAATTTCTTACACCTATTGATTTCGGATCGAGCCCAAAACTCGGGCAACATCATAATATGGTGGGAGGAGATATTTGGTGTGTTTTGAGTTAAATCCAATCGCTAGAACTATGAATTACCCCAAACCCTCCAATTTGGAACGAACTTCCTTTGAACTTGAATTCTCCAATTTCTTACAACTATTGATTTCGGATCGAGCCCAAAACGTGGGCAACATCATAATATGATGGGAGGAGTCATTTAGTGAGTTTTGAGTGAAATCCAATCGCTAGAGGTATGGAATACACCAACCACTCCAATTAGGAACGAACTGTCGTTGAAATTGAATTGACCAATTTCTCACACCTATTGATTTCGGATTGGTCCCAAAACATGGGCAACATCATAATATGGTGAGAGGAGTCATTTGGTGAGTTTTGAGTGAAATCCAATCGCTAGAAGTATGGAATACACCAACCACTCCAATTAGGAACGAACTGACGTTGAACTTGAATTGTACAATTTGGAACACCTATTGACTTCGGATCGAGCCCCAAACTTGGGCAACATCATAATACGGTGGGAAGAGTCATTTGGTGAGTTTTGAGTGAAATCCAATCGCTAGAAGTATGGAAAACACCAACCACTCCAATTAGGAACGAACTGCCGTTGAACTTGAATTGTCCAATTTGGAACTCCTATTGATTTCGGATCGAGCCCAAAACTTGGGCAACATCATAATATGGTGGGAGGAGTCATTTGGTGAGTTTTGAGTGAAATCCAATCGCTAGACGTATGGAATACACCAACCACTCCAATTAGGAACGAACTGTCGTTGAAATTGAATTGACCAATTTCTCACACCTATTGATTTCGGATCGAGCCCAAAACATGGACAACATCATAATATGGTGGGAGGAGTCATTTGGTGAGTTTTGAGTGAAATATAATCGCTAGAAGTATGGAATACACCAACCACACCAGTTAGGAAGGACTGCCGTTGAACTTGAATTGTCCATTTTGGAACACCTATTCATTTCGGATCGAGCCCAAAACTTGGGCAAGATCATAATATGGTGGGAGGAGTCATTTCGTGAGTTTTGAGTGAAATCCAATCTTTAGAAGTATGGAATACAGCAACCACTCGAATTAAGAACGAACTGCCGTTGAACTTGAATTGTCCAATTTATCACACCTATTGATTTTGGATCGAGCCCCAAACTTGGGCAACATCATAATATGGTGGGAAGAGTCATTTGGTGAGTTTTGAGTGAAATCCAATCGCTAGAAGTATGGACTACACCAACCACTCCAGTTAGGAACGAACTGCCGTTGAACTTGAATTGTCCAATTTGGAACACCTATTGATTTCGAATCGAGCCCAAAACTTGGGCAACATCATAATATGGTGGGAGGAGTCATCTGGTGAGTTTTGAGTGAAATCCAGTCGCTAGAAGTATGGAATACACCAACCACTCCAATTAGTTACGAACTGCCGTTGAACTTGAATTGTCCATTTTGGAACACCTATTGATTTCGGATCGAGCCCAAAACTTGGGCAACATCATAATATGGTGGGAGGAGTCATTTGGTGAGTTTTTAGTGAAATCAAATCGCTAGAAGTATGGAATACACCAACCACTCCAATTAGGAACGAACTGCCGTTGAACTTGAATTGTCCAATTTGGAACACCTATTGATTTCGGATTGAGCCCCAAACTTGGGCAACATCATAATATGGTGGGAAGAGTCATTTGGAGAGTTTTGAGTGAAATCCAATCGCTAGAAGTATGGAATACACCAACCAATCCAGTTAGGAACGAACTGCCGTTGAACTTGAGTTGTCCAATTTGGAACACCTATTGATTTCGGATCGAGCCCGAAACTTGGGCAACATCATAATATGGTGGGAGGAGTCATCTGGTGAGTTTTGAGTGAAATCCAGTCGCTAGAAGTATGGAATACACCAACCACTCCAATTAGTTACGAACTGCCGTTGAACTTGAATTGTCCATTTTGGAACACCTATTGATTTCGGATCGAGCCCAAAACTTGGGCAACATCATAATATGGTGGGAGGAGTCATTTGGTGAGTTTTTAGTGAAATCAAATCGCTAGAAGTATGGAATACACCAACCACTCCAATTAGGAACGAACTGCCGTTGAACTTGAATTGTCCAATTTGGAACACCTATTGATTTCGGATTGAGCCCCAAACTTGGGCAACATCATAATATGGTGGGAAGAGTCATTTGGAGAGTTTTGAGTGAAATCCAATCGCTAGAAGTATGGAATACACCAACCAATCCAGTTAGGAACGAACTGCCGTTGAACTTGAGTTGTCCAATTTGGAACACCTATTGATTTCGGATCGAGCCCGAAACTTGGGCAACATCATAATATGGTGGGAGGAGTCATTTGGTGGGTTTTGATTGAAATCCAATCGCTAGAAGTATGGAATACACCAACCACTCCGATTAGGAACGAACTGCCGTTGAACTTGAATTGTCCAATTTGGAACACCTATTGATTTCGGATCGAGCCCAAAACTTGGGCAACATCATAATATGGTGGGAGGAGTCATTTGGTGAGTTTTGAGTGAAATCCAATCGCAAGAAGTATGGAATACACGAACCACTCCAGTTAGGAACGAACTGCCGTTGAACTTGAATTGTCCAATTTCTCACACCTATTGATTTTGGATCGAGCCCATAACTTGGGCAACATCATAATATGGTGGGAGGAGTCATTTGGTGAGTTTTGAGTGAAATCCAATCGCAAGAAGTATGGAATACACCAACCACTCCAGTTAGGAACGAACTGCCGTTGAACTTGAATTGTCCAATTTCTCACACCTATTGATTTCGGACCGAGCCCCAAACTTGGGCAACATCATAATATGGTGGGAGTAGTCATTTTGTGAGTTTTGAGTGAAATCCAATCGCTAGAAGTATGGAATACACCAAGCACTCCAATTGGGAACGAACTGCCGTTGAACTTGAATTGTCCAATTTGGAACACCTATTGATTTCGGATCGCGCCCAAAACTTGGGCAACATCATAATATGGTGGGAGGAGTCATTTGGTGTGTTTTGAGTGAAATCCAATCGCTGGAAGTGTGGAATACACCAACCACTCCAATTAGGAACGAACTGCCGTTGAACTTGAATTGTTAAATTTCTCACACCTATTGATTTCGGATCGAGCCGAAAACTTGGGCACCATCATAATATGGTGTGAGGAGTCATTTGGTGAGTTTTGAGTGAAATACAATCGCTAGAAGTATGGAATACACCAACCACTCCAATTAGGAAAGAACTGTCGTTGAAATTGAATTGACCAATTTCTCACACCTATTGAATTAGGATCGAGCCCAAAACTTGGGCAACATCATAATATGGTGGGAGGAGTCATTTGGTGAGTTTTGAGTGAAATCCAATCGCTAGAAGTATGGAATACAACAACCACTCCAACTAGGAACGAACTGCCGTTGAACTTGAATTGTCCAATTTCTCATACCTATTGATTTCGGATCGAGCCCCAAACTTGGGCAACATCATAATATGGTGGGAGGAGTCATTTGGTGAGTTTTGAGTGAAATCCAATCGCTAGAAGTATGGAATACACCAACCACTCCAATTAGGAACGAACTGCCGTTGAACTTGAATTGTCCAATTTGGAACACCTATTGATTTCGGATCGAGCCCAAAACTTGGGCAACAGCATACTATGGTGGGAGGAGTCATTTGGTGAGTTTTCAGTGAAATCCAATCTCTAGAAGTATGGAATACACCAACCACTCAAATTAGGAACGAACTGCCGTTGAACTTGAATTGTCCAAGTTGGAACACCTATTGATTTCGGATCGAGCCCAAAACTTGGGCAACATCATAATATGGTGGGAGGACTCATTTGATGAGTTTAGAGTGAAATCCAATCGCTAGAAGTATGGAATACACCAACCACTCCAATTAGGAACGAACTGCCGTTGAACTTGAATTGTCCAATTTCTCACACCGATTGATTTCGGATCGATCCCAAAACTTGGGCAACATCATAATATGGTGGGAGGAGTCATTTGGTGAGTTTTGAGTGAAATCCAATCGCTAGAAGTATGGAATACACCAACCACTCCAATTGGGAACGAACTGCCGTTGAACTTGAATTGCCCAATTTCTCACACCTATTGATTTCGGATCGAGCCCAAAACTTGGGCAACATCATAATATGGTGGGAGGAGTCATTTGGTGATTTTTGAGTGAAATCCAATCGCTAGAAGTATGGAATACACCAACCACTCCAATTAGGAACGAACTGCCGTTGAACTTGAATTGCCCAATTTCTCACACCTATTGATTTCGGATCGAGCCCAAAACTTGGGCAACATCATAACATGGTGGGAGGAGTCATTTGGTTAGTTTTGAGTGAAATCCAATCCCTAGAAGTATGGAATACACCAACCACTCCAATTAGGAACGAACTGCCGTTGAACTTGAATTGTCCAATTTCGAACACCTATTGATTTCGGATCGAGCCCAAAACTAGGGCAACATCATAATATGGTGGGAGGAGTCATTTGGTGAGTTTTCAGAGAAATCCAATCGCTAGAAGTATGGAATACACCAACCACTCCAATTAGGAACGAACTGCCGTTGAACTTGAATTGTCCAATTTCTCACACCGATTGATTTCGGATCGAGCCCAAAACTTGGGCAACATCATAATATGGTGGGAGGAGTCATTTGGGGAGTTTTGAGTGAAATCCAATCGCTAGAAGTATGGAATACACCAACCACTCCAATTAGGAACGAACTGCCGTTGAACTTGAATTGCCCAATTTCTCACACCGAATTGATTTCGGATCGAGCCCAAAACTTGGGCAACATCATAATATGGTGGGAGGAGTCATTTGGTGATTTTTGAGTGAAATCCAATCGCTAGAAGTATGGAATACACCAACCACTCCAATTAGGAACGAACTGCCGTTGAACTTGAATTGCCCAATTTCTCACACCTATTGATTTCGGATCGAGCCCAAAACTTGGGCAACATCATAACATGGTGGGAGGAGTCATTTGGTTAGTTTTGAGTGAAATCCAATCGCTAGAAGTATGGAATACACCAACCACTCCAATTAGGAACGAACTGCCGTTGAACTTGAATTGTCCAATTTCGAACACCTATTGATTTCGGATCGAGCCCAAAACTAGGGCAACATCATAATATGGTGGGAGGAGTCATTTGGTGAGTTTTCAGAGAAATCCAATCGCTAGAAGTATGGAATACACCAACCACTCCAATTAGGAACGAACTGCCGTTGAACTTGAATTGTCCAATTTCTCACACATATTGATTTCGGATCGAGCCCCAAACTTGGGCAACATCATAATATGGTGGGAGGAGTCATTTGGGGAGTTTTGAGTGAAATCCAATCGCTAGAAGTATGGAATACAGCAACCACTCCAATTAGGAACGAACTGCCGTTGAACTTGAATTGTCCAATTTCTCACACCTATTGATTTCGGATCGTGCCCAAAACTATCATAATATGGTGCGAGGAGTCATTTGGTGAGTTTTGAGGGAAATCCAATCGCTAGAAGTATGGAATACACCAACCACTCCCAGTAGGAACGAACTGCCGTTGAACTTGAATTGTCCAATTTCTCACACCTATTGATTTCGTATCGAACCCCAAGCTTGTGCAACACCATAATATGGTGGGAGGAGTCATTTGGTTTGTTTTGAGTGAAATCCAACCGCCAGAAGTATGGAATACACCAACCACACCAATTAGGAACGAACTGCCGTTGAACTTGAATTGTCCAATTTGGAAAACCTATTGATTTCGGATCGAGCCCGAAACTTGGGCAACATCATAATATGGTGGGAGTAGTCATTTGGTGAGTTTTGAGTGAAATCCAATCGCTAGAAGTATGGAATACACCAACCACTACAATTAGGAACAAACTGCCGTTGAACTTGAATTGTCCAATTTCTCACACCTATTGATTTCGGATCGAGCCCAAAACTTGGGCAACATCATAATATGGTGGGAGGAGTCATTTGGTGAGTTTTGAGTGAAATCCAATCCCTAGAAGTGTGGAATACACCAACCACTCCAATTAGGAACGAACTGCCGTTCAACTTGGATTGTCCAATTTCCCACACCTATTGATTTCAGATCGAGCCCAAAACTTGGGCAACATCATAATATGGTGGGAGGAGTTTTGAGTGAAATCCAATCGCTAGAAGTATGGAATACACCAACCACTGCAATTAGGAACGAACTGCTGTTGAACTTGAATTGTCCAATTTGGAACACCTATTGATTTCGGATCGAGCCCAAAACTTGGGCAACATCATAATATGGTGGGAGGAGTCATTTGGTGAGTTTTGAGTGAAATCCAATCGCTAGAATTATGGAATATAACAACCACTCCAATTAGGAACAAACTGTCGTTGAACTTGAATTGTCCAATTTCTCACACCCATTGATTTCGGATCGAGCCCCAAACTTGGGGCAACATCATAATATGGTGGCAGGAGTCATTTGGTGAGTTTTGAGTGAAATCCAATCGCTAGAAGTATGGAATACACCAACCACTCCAATTAGGAACGAACTGCCGTTGAACTTGAATTGTCCAATTTCTCACACCTATTGATTTCGGATCGAGCCCAAAACTTGGGCAACATCATAACATGGTGGGAGGAGTCAATTACGGAGTTTTTAGTGAAATCCAATTTCTAGAAGTATGGAATACACCAACCACTCCAATTAGGAACGAACTGCCGTTGAACTTGAATTGCCCAATTTGGAACACCTATTGATTTCGGATCGAGCCCAAAACTAGGGCAACATCATAATATGGTGGGAGGAGTCATTTGGTGAGTTTTGAGTGAAATCCAATCGCTAGAAGTATGGAATACACCAACCACTACAATTAGGAACAAACTGCCGTTGAACTTGAATTGTCCAATTTCTCACACCTATTGATTTCGGATCGAGCCCAAAACTTGGGCAACATCATAATATGGTGGGAGGAGTCATTTTGTGACTTTTGAGTGAAATCCAATCCCTAGAAGTATGGAATACACCAACCACTCCAATTAGGAACGAACTGCCGTTGAACTTGAATTGCCCAATTTCTCACACCTATTGATTTCGGATCGAGCCGAAAACTTGGGCAACATCATAACATGGTGGGAGGAGTCATTTGGTTTGTTTTGAGTGAAATCCAATCGCTAGAAGTATGGAATACACCAACCACTCCAATTAGGAACGAACTGCCGTTGAACTTGAATTGTCCAATTTGGAACACCTATTGATTTCGGATCGAGCCCAAAACTTGGGCAACATCATAATATGGTGGGAGGAGTCATTTTGTGAGTTTTGAGTGAAATCCAATCTCTAGAAGTGCGGAATACACCAACCACACCAATTAGGAACGAATTGTCATTGAACTTGGATTGTCCAATTTCCCACACCTATTGATTTCAGATCGAGCCCAAAACTTGGGCAGCATCATAATATGGTGGGAGGAGTTTTGAGTGAAATCCAATCGCTAGAAGTATGGAATACACCAACCACTCCAATTAGGAACGAACTGCCGTTGAACTTGAATTGTCCAATTTGGAACACCTATTGATTTCGGATCGAGCCCAAAACTTGGGCAACATCATAATATGGTGGGAGGAGTCATTTGGTTAGTTTTGAGTGAAATCCAATCGCTAGAAGTATGGAATACGCTAACCACTCCAATTAGGAACGATCTGCCGTTGAACTTGAATTGTCCAATTTCTCACACCTATTGATTTCGGACCGAGCCCGAAACTTGGGCAACATCATAATATGGTGGGAGGAGTCATTTGGTGAGTTTTGAGTTAAATCCAATTGCTAGAAGTATGGAATACACCAACCACTCCAATTAGGAACGAACTGCCGTTGAACTTGAATTGTCCAATTTCTCACACCTATTGATTTCGGATCGAGCCCAAAACTTGGGCAACATCATAATATGGTGGGAGGAGTCAATTAGTGAGTTTTTAGTGAAATCCAATCGCAAGAAGTATGGAATACACCAACCACTCCAATTAGGAACGAACTGCCGTTGAACTTGAATTGCCCAATTTGGAACACCTATTGATTTCGGATCGAGCCCAAAACTAGGGCAACATCATAATATGGTGGGAGGAGTCATTTGGTGAGTTTTTAGTGAGATCCAATCTCTAGAATTATGGAATACACCAACCACTCCGATTAGGAACGAACTGCCGTTGAACTTGAATTGTCCAATTTCGAACACCTATTGATTTCGGATCGAGCCCAAAACTTGGGCAACATCATAATATGGTGGGAGGAGTCGATTGGTGAGTTTTGAGTGAAATCCAATCGCTGGAAGTATGGAATACACCAACCACTCCAATTAGGAACGAACTGCCGTTGAACTTGAATTGTCCAATTTCTCACACCTAATGATTTCGGATCGAGCGCAAAACTTGGGCAACATCATAATATGGTGGGAGGAGTCATTTAGTGAGTTTTGAGTGAAATCCAATCGCTAGAAGTGTGGAATACACCAACCACTCCAATTAGGAACGAACTGCCGTTGAACTTGTATTGTCCAATTTCCCACACCTATTGATTTCAGATAGAGCCCAAAACATGGGCAACATCATAATAAGGTTGGAGGAGTTTTGAGTGAAGTCCAATCGCTAGAAGTATGGAATACACCAACCACTCCAATTAGGAACGAACTGCCGTTGAACTTGAATTGTCCAATTTCTCACACCTATTGATTTCGGATCGAACCCAAAACTTGGGCAACCTCATAATATGGTGGGAGGAGTCATTTGGTGAGTTTTGAGTGAAATCCAATTGCTAGAAATATGGAATACACCAACCACTCCAATTAGGAACGAACTGCCGTTGAACTTGAATTGTCCAATTTCTCACACATATTGATTTCGGATCAAGCCCCAAACTTGGGCAACATCATAATATGGTGGGAGGAGTCATTTGGTGAGTTTTGAGTGAAATCCAATCGCTAGAAGTATGGAATACACCAACCACTCCAACTAGGAACGAACTGCCGTTGAACTTGAATTGTCCAATTTCTCACACCTATTGACTTCGGATCGAGCCCCAAACTTGGGCAACATCATAATAAGGTGGGAGGAGTCATTTGGTGAGTTTTGAGTGAAATCCAATTGCTAGAAATATGGAATACACCAACCACTCCAATTAGGAACGAACTGCCGTTGAACTTGAATTGTCCAATTTCTCACACATATTGATTTCGGATCAAGCCCCAAACTTGGGCAACATCATAATTTGGTGGGAGGAGTCATTTGGTGAGTTTTGAGTGAAATCCAATCGCTAGAAGTATGGAATACACCAACCACTCCAATTAGGAACGAACTGCCGTTGAACTTGAATTGTCCAGTTTGGAACACCTATTGATTTCGGATCGAGCCCAAAACTTGGGCAACATCATAATATGGTAGGAGGAGTCATTTGGTGAGGTTTGAGTGAAATCCAATCGCTAGAAGTGTGGAATACACCAACCACTCCAATTAGGGACGAACTGCCGTTGAACTTGAATTGTTAAATTTCTCACACCTATTGATTTCGGATCGAGCCCAAAACTTGGGCAACATCATAATATGGCGGGAGGAGTCATTTGGTGAGTTTTGAGTGAAATCCAATCGCTAGAAGTGTGGAATACACCAACCACTCCAATTAGGAACGAACTGTCGTTGAACTTGAACTGTCCAATTTCTCACACCTATTGATTTCGGATCGAGCCCAAAACTTGGGCAACATCATAATATGGTGGGAGGAGTCATTTGGTTAGTTTTGAGTGAAATCCATTGGCTAGAAGTATGGAATACACCAACCACTCCAATTAGGAACGAACTGCCGTTGAACTTGAATTGTCCAATTTGGAACACCTATTGATTTCGGATCGAGCCCAAAACTTGGGCAACATCATAATATGGTGGGAGGAGTCATTTGGTGAGTTTTGAGTGAAATCCAATCGCTAGAAGTGTGGAATACACCAACCACTCCAATTAGGAACGAACTGCCGTTGAACTTGAATTGTCCAATTTCTCACACCTATTGATTTCGGATCGAGCCCAAAACTTGGGCAACATCATAATATGGTGGGAGGAGTCATTTGTTTAGTTTTGAGTGAAATCCAATCGCTTGAAGTGTGGAATACACCAACCACTCCAATTAGGAACGAACTACCGTTGAACTTGAATTGTCCAATTTGGAACACCTATTGATTTCGGATCGAGCCCCAAACTAGGGGAACATCATAATATGGTGGGAGGAGTCATTTGGTGAGTTTTGAGTGAAATCCAATCGCTAGAAGTATGGAATACACCAACCACTACGATTAGGAACGAATGTCGTTGAACTTGAATTGTCCAATTTCTCACACCTATTGATTTCGGATCGAGCCCAAAACTTGGGCAACATCATAATATGGTGGGAGGAGCCATTTGGTGAGTTTTGAGAGAAATCCAATCCCTTGAAGTGTGGAATACACCAACCACTCCAATTCGGAACGAACTGCCGTTGAACTTGGATTGTCCAATTTCCCACACCTATTGATTTCAGATCGAGCCCAAAACATGGGCAACATCATAATAAGGTGGGAGGAGTTTTGAGTGAAATCCAATCGCTATAAGTATGGAATACACCAACCACTCCAATTAGGAACGAACTGCCGTTGAATTTGAATTGTCCAATTTCTCACACCTATTGATTTCGGGTCGAGCCCAAAACTTGGGCAACATCATAATAACGTGGGAGGAGTCATTTGGTGAGTTTTGAGTGAAATCCAATCGCTAGTATGGAATACACCAACCACTTCAGTTAGGAACGAACTGCCGTTGAACTTGAATTGTCCAATTTGGAACACCTATTGATTTCGGTTCGAGCCCCAAACTTGGGCAACATCATAAGATGGTGGGAGGAGTCATTTGGTGAGTTTTGAGTGAAATCCAATCGCTAGAACTATGGAATACACCAACCACTCCAATTAGGAACGAACTGCCGTTGAACTTGAATTGTCCAATTTCTCACACCTATTGATTTCGGATCGAGCCCAAAACTTGGGCAACATCATAATATGGTGGGAGGAGTCATTTGGTGAGTTTTGAGTGAAATCCAATCGCTAGAAGTGTGGAATAAACCAACCGCTCCAATTAGGAACGAACTGCCGTTGAACTTGAATTGTCCAATTTCTCACACCTATTTTTTTTGGATCGAGCCCAAAACTTGGGCAACATCATAATGTGGTGGGAGGAGTCATTTGGTGAGTTTTGAGTGAAATCCAATTGCTAGAAGTATGGAATACAGCAACCACTCCAATTAGGAACGAACTGCCGTTGAACTTGAATTGTCCAATTTCTCACACTTATTGATTTCGGATCGAGCCCAAAACTTGGGCAACATCATAATATGGTGGGAGGAGTCATTTGGTGAGTTTTGAGTGAAATCCAATCGCTAGAAGTGTGGAATACACCAACCACTCCAACTAGGAACGAACTGCCGTTGAACTTGAATTGTCCAATTTCTCACACCTATTGATTTCGGATCGAGCCCCAAACTTGGGCAACATCATAATATGGTGGGAGGATTCATTTGGTGAGTTTTGAGGGAAATGCAATCGCTAGAAGTATGGAATACACCAACCACTCCAATTAGGAACGAACTGCCGTTGAACTTGAATTGTCGAATTTCTGACACCTATTGATTTCGGATCGAGCCCAAAACTTGGGCAACATCATAATATGGTGGGAGGTATGTTCTCTATTCAAGGTTTGAGTGTGCTTGCTTTGAAACTGTGTGCCTTTGAGCTATAGCTTCCACTTGTACACACTGATTGATGACCTATCTTGGCAACTCTATGGTGTTGAAGGTATGACTAAAACTTTCTTTCATTTTCATTAGTTGATTTCAAAGTTGTTTTTCTAACCATTTTGTTTTGTAGAGTTAGAAAAACGTTTGTGGGTATCGTATCTGTTAAACCCTCAGGAGACACAACTCCTCCTACTAGGGATGCCTAGAGGTTTAAAGGCTTGTTGCATACGCTCAATGCAATCGAGTTACCTACGAAAGTGGTCTAGTTAACTTCTTGTTTTGTTTTTATCTTTGTTTCTCTTTTGTTTTGCTCGAGGACTAGCAAAATCTAAGTTTGGGGGTGTGTTAAGCTCATAATTTCATACATATACATGCCCAATTTACTTACTTCTTTTGCTTAGTTTCTTAAAATTTTGAGTTATTTGCCTCCCTTTGTGTGTTTTGTAGGCCAAAAGAGCAAGAGAGCATAATTCATGCAATTCATGCATGTTAAGGCCTAATTTGGATGAAGAGAAGAAGAGCTTAAAGACAAACTCATTTTGGCTACAGCCCCCTGCCAGTCCAGTTCCGTAGGTCATATTGCAAGCTTTGTTTCAGCAACCTACATAGCTCGGATGAGGCAATATTCTTCATGAAAGTTTTTCCAATGGGTGTGTACTATAACATATCCAAAATTCAGCCCCATTGGATAAATCTGGAGTCCGTCACCTAGCAAACACAGAACCATGCTCAGGATGGATTTTGTCAGCGAGCAAACTGAGTTAGCAATTTGTTTCGGCCTTAACTTCCTCCTCCGAGCTTGGATTGGGCCAATACTTGTGTGGTTGGATCATACACATTCTGAACTTCACAATGGAAATCTTAAAGTCTTCATTTGATTCAGCCTAGCCCAAGTTGTAAGCCCTTGAAGTTGCTGGTCATGCTGACCTCAGGATGAGCTGGTTGGAAGCTTGGTCATGGTGAGCTAGGCATGAGCTATTGTAGCTGGTTGGAAGCTTGGTCATGGTGACATGAAGATGAGCTAGGGCTGCTGGTGGGATTTATTGCTGAAGTGCATCAACCAATTCAGATTTTATAATGCAAGTGTTGTATGCATTAGTGAAGTGCATCAACCAACTCATCTTTTATAATGCAAGTGTTGTATGCATTAGCCATATTGAATTCAGATTTATCACTCCCCTCTCCCTATAAATACCACATCCATTCCACATTCAAGACACAACAAATCCTGAGATTCACAACCCCCACAATTCACTCCAACCATCCTCAAACACTCTCACAATCCCAAACACTCCAACAATCACCAAAACAACTCCAGCAAACTTCTCTTCCATTTCCCTACGAATTTCATCTTCCTTAGCCATCACCACTCACTCAAACTCATCCCAAATCACCTCCATATCCTTCATACATCTTTCTAGAAGTGGGGAAGCTCTTGGAGAAGCATTAGAAGTGGAGAAGCACTTGGAGAAGCCTTGGACACCACAAGAACTTCAGAAAAAGGGTTTTTCTACTCTTATTGCATTCATTATGTTTTCTCATTTCTGTTCAAGTCTCTTTTCCATTATGAGTAGCTAAATCCATAACTAGGGCTTCGATGTAACCTAACATGAATATTCTGGGTTTATAAGTTTGGAGTTTCAAGTTTGATTCATGATTCATGTTCTTATTCATTATGCTTATAAGTTAACATGCTTGTTTGAATGATTGATCACCATTAGAACTTGTTTGTTAACTATCTTGGTTTGAATTAAGAGTATACACCATGCTTTAATTCGAATTGAACTATGAATAGGAAGAGTATGTATGGACATTCGACAACAGGGATTAGATACATACTTGGTTGTTTAAAATGTTCTTCTATGCTTAATGGGTTCCTAATGCTTAATTTTAGGTTAGACAACAAATGATCAAATTAGGGAATTAGGAACACAAGGTTAGGACCAAACACCATGGCCTAATCATACTTTAGCTAGAATCAATCTTTGAATCTGAATTAGACTTGTTACTTGAATCTTTATAACCCAGAATTGAATTGTTATGGTGATTCGAATGCCCTAGTCTCAAAATCTGTTTTCCAACTCTTAAAACCACTCTTTGTTACATTTGTTTACTTGTTTTTGTTTGCAATTTCATTTTGCTTCTTTTGTTCAACAATCACAACCACTCTTGTTCTAAATTCTGTTTTAGACATAACCTCCTACTTTCTTGAATTTGGTAATCTAAGTACATAACTAGTTTTAACTTCTCAGTCTTCGTGGGTACGACCTCGTACTTGTCTTGCTATACTACTAATTGCCCCATACAATTGCGAGTTAACATAATATTAACAACAGTGAGTTTTGAGTGAAATCCAATCGCTAGAAGTATGGAATATACCAACCACTCCAATTAGGAACGAACTGCCGTTGAACTTGAATTGTCCAATTTGGAACACCTATTGATTTCGGATCGAGCCCCAACCATGGGCAACATCATAATATGGTGGGAGGAGTCATTTGGTGAGTTTTGGGTGAAATCCATTCGCTAGAAGTATGGAATACACCAACCACTCCAATTTAGAACGAACTGCGGTTGAACTTGAGTTGTCCAATTTCTCACACCTATTGATTTCGGATCGAGCCCAAAACTTGGGCAACATCATAATATGGTGGGAGGAGTCATTTGGTGAGTTTTGAGAGAAATCCAATCGCTAGAAGTATGGAATACACCAACCACTCCAATTAGGAACGAACTACCGTTGAACTTGAATTGTCCAATTTCTCACACCTATTGATTTCGGATCGAACCCAAAACTTGGGCAACATCATAATATGGTGGGAGGAGTCATTTGGTGAGTTTTGAGAGAAATCCAATCGCTAGAAGTATGGAATACACCAACCACTCCAATTAGGAACGAATGGCGTTGAACTTGAATTGTCCAATTTCTCACTCCTATTGATTTCGGATCGAGCCCCAAACTTGGGCAACATCATAATATGGTGGGAGGAGTCATTTGGTGAGTTTTGGGAGAAATCCAATCGCTAGAAGTATGGAATACACCAACCACACCAATTAGGAACGATCTGCCGTTGAACTTGAATTATCTAATTTCTCACACCTATTGATTTCGGATCGAGCCCAAAACTTGGGCAACATCATAATTTGGTGGGAGGAGTCATTTGGTGAGTTTTGAGTGAAATCCAATCGCTAGAAGTATGGAATACAACAACCACTCCAATTAGGAACGAACTGCCGTTGAACTTGAATTGTCCAATTTCTCACACCGATTGATTTCGGATTGAGCCCCAAACTTGGGCAACATCATAATATGGTGGGAGGAGTCATTTGGTGAGTTTTGAGTGAAATCCAATCGCTATAAGTATGGAATACACCAACCACTCCAATTAGGAACGAACTGCCGTTGAACTTGAATTGTCCAATTTCTCACACCTATTGATTTCGGATCGAGACCAAAACTTGGGCAACATCATAATGTGGTGGGAGGAGTCATTTGGTGAGTTTTGAGTGAAATCCAATCGCTTGAAGTATGGAATACACCAACCACTCCAATTAGGAACGAACTGCCGTTGAACACTAATGGTCAAATTTGAAAGACCTATTGATTTCGGATCGAGCCCAAAACTTGGGCAACATCATAATATGGGGGGAGGAGTCATTTGGTGAGTTTTGAGTGAAATCCAATCGCTTGAAGTACGGAATACACCAACCACTCCAATTAGGAACGATCTGCGGTTGAACTTGAATTGTCCAATTTCTCACACCTATTGAGTTCGGATCGATCCCAAAACTTGGGCAACATCATAATATGGTGGGAGGAGTCATTTGGTGAGTTTTGAGTGAAATCCAATCCCTAGAAGTATGGAATACATCAACCACTCCAGTTAGGAATGAACTGCCGTTGAACTTGAATTGTCCAATTTGGAACACCTATTGATTTCGGATCGAGCCAAAAACTTGGGCAACATCATAATATGGTGGGAGGAGTCATTTTGTGAGTTTTGAGTGAAATCCAATCGCTAGAAGTATGGAATATACCAACCACTCCAATTAGGAACGAACTGCCGTTGAACTTGAATTGTCCAATTTCTCACACCTATTGATTTCGGATCGAGCCCAAAATTTGGGCAACATTATAATATGGTGGGAGGAGTCATTTGGTGAGTTTTGAGTGAAATCCAATCGCTAGAAGTGTGGAATACACCAACCACTCCAATTAGGAACGAACTGCCGTTGAACTTGAATTATCCAATTTGGAACACCTATTGATTTCGGATCGAGCCCAAAACTTGGGCAACATCATAATGTGGTGGGAGGAGTCATTTGGTTTGTTTTGAGTGAAATCCAATCGCTAGAAGTATGGAATACACCAACCACCCCAATTAGGAACGAACTGCCGTTGAACTTGAATTGTCCAATTTCTCACACCTATTGATTTAGGACCGGGCCCCAAACTTGGGGCAACATCATAATATGGTGGCAGGAGTCATTTGGTGAGTTTTGAGTGAAATCCAATCGCTAGAAGTATGGAATACTCCAACCACTCCAATTAGGAACGAACTGCCGTTGAACTTGAATTGTCCAATTTGGAACACCTATTGATTTCGGATCAAACCCAAAACTTGGGCAACATCATAATATGGTGGGAGGAGTCATTTGGTGAGTTTTGAGTCAAATCCAAGCGCTAGAAGTATGGAATACACCAACCACTCCAATTAGGAACGAACTGTCGTTGAACTTGAATTGTCCAATTTGGAACACCTATTGATTTCGGATCGAACCCAAAACTTGGGCAACAACATAATATGGTGGGAGGAGTCCTTTGGTGAGTTTTGAGTGAAATCCAATCGCTTGAAGTATGGAATACACCAACCACTCCAATTAGAAACGAACTGCCGTTGAACTTGAATTGTCCAATTTCTCACACCTATTGATTTCGGATCGAGCCCAAAATTTGGGCAACATCATAATATGGTGGGAGGAGTGATTTGGTGAGTTTTGAGTGAAATCCAATCGCTAGAAGTGTGGAATACACCAACCACTCCAATTAGGAACGAACTGCCGTTCAACTTGAATTGTCCAATTTGGAACACCTATTGATTTCGGATCGAGACCAAAACTTGGGCAACATCATAATGTGGTGGGAGGAGTCATTTGGTGAGTTTTGAGTGAAATCCAATCGCTTGAAGTATGGAATACACCAACCACTCCAATTAGGAACGAACTGCTGTTGAACACTAATTGTCAAATTTGAAAGACCTATTGATTTCGGATCGAGCCCAAAACTTGGGCAACATCATAATATGGTGGGAGGAGTCATTTGGTGAGTTTTGAGTGAAATCCAATCCCTAGAAGTATGGAATACACCAACCACTCCAGTTAGGAATGAACTGCCGCTGAACTTGAATTGTCCAATTTGGAACACCTATTGATTTCGGATCGAGCCAAAAACTTGGGCAACATCATAATATGGTGGGAGGAGTGAATTGGTGAGTTTTGAGTGAAATCCAATCGCTAGAAGTATGGAATATACCAACCACTCCAATTAGGAACGAACTGCCGTTGAACTTGAATTGTCCAATTTGGAACACCTACTGATTTCGTATCGAGCCCAAAACTTGGGCAACAACATAATATGGTGGGAGGAGTCATTTGGTGAGTTTTGAGAGAAATCCAGTCGTTAGAAGTATGGAATACACCAACCACTCCAATTAGGAACGAACTGCCGTTGAACTTGAATTGTCCAATTTGGAACACCTATTGATTTCGGATCGAGCCGAAAACTTGGGCAACATCATAATGTGGTGGGAGGAGTCATTTGGTTTGTTTTGAGTGAAATCCAATCGCTAGAAGTGTGGAATACACCAACCACTCCAATTAGGAACGAACTGCCGTTGAACTGGAATTGTCCAATTTGGAACACTTATTGATTTCGGATCGAGCCCAAAACTTAGGCAACAACATAATATGGTGGGAGGAGTCATTTGGTGAGTTTTGAGTGAAATCCAATCGCTAGAAGTATGGAATACACCAACCACTCCAATTAGGAACGAACTGCCGTTGAACTTTAATTGTCCAATTTCTCACACCTATTGATTTCGGATCGAGCCCCAAACTTGGGCAACATCATAATATGGTGGGAGGAGTCATTTGGTGAGTTTTACGTGAAATCCAATCGCTAGAAGTATGGAATACACCAACCAGTCCAATTAGGAACGAACTGCCGTTGAACTCTAATTGTCAAATTTGGAAGACCTATTGATTTCGGAACGAGCCCAAAACTTGGGCAACATCATAATACGGTGGGAGGAGTCATTTGGTGAGTTTTTAGTGAAATCCAATCCCTAGAAGTTTGGAATACACCAACCACTCCAATTAGGAACGAACTACCGTTGAACTTGAATTGTCCATTTTCTCACACCTATTGATTTCGGATCGAGCCCCAAACTTGGGCAACATCATAATATGGTGGGAGGAGTCATTTGGTGAGTTTTGAGTGAAATCCAATCGCTGGAAGTATGGAATACACCAACCACTCCAATTAGGAACGAACTGCCGTTGAACTTGAATTGTCCAATTTGGAACACCTATTGATTTCGGATCCAGCCCCAAACTTGAGCAACATCATAATATGGTGGGAGGAGTCATTTGGTGAGTTTTGGGTGGAATCCAATCGCAAGAAGTATGGAATACACCAACGACTCCAATTAGGAACGAACTGCCGTTGAACTTGAATTGTCTAATTTCTCACACCTATTGAATTCGGATCGAGCCCAAAACTTGGGCAACATCATAATATGGTGGGAGGAGTCATTTGGTGAGTTTTGAGTGAAATCCAATCGCTAGAAGTATGGAATACAGCAACCACTCCAATTAGGAACGAACTGCCGTTGAACTCTAATTGTCCAATTTGGAAGACCTATTGATTTCGGATCGAGCCCAAAACTTGGGCAACATCATAATATGGTGGGAGGAGTCATTTGGTGAGTTTTGAGTGAAATCCAATCGCTTGAAGTATGAAATACACCAACCACTCCAATTAGGAACGAACTGCCGTTGAACTTGAATTGTCCAATTTGGAACACCTATTGATTTCGGATCGAGCCCAAAACTTGGGCAATATCCTAATATGGTGGGAGGAGTCAATTGGTGAGTTTTGAGTGAAATCCAATCGCTAGAAGTATGGAATACACCAACCACTCCAATTAGGAACGAACTGCCGTTGAACTTGAATTGTCCAATTTGGAACACCTATTGATTTCGGATCGAGCCCAACACTTGGGCAACATCATAATATGGTGGGAGGAGTCATTTGGTGAGTTTTGAGTGAAACCCAATTGCTAGAAGTATGGAATACACCAACCACTCCCCTTAGGAACGAACTGCCGTTGAACTTGAATTGTCCAATTTCTAACACCTATTGATTTCGGGTCGAACCCCAAACTTGGGCAACATAATAATATGGTGGGAGGAGTCATTTGGTGAGTTTTGAGTGAAATCCAATCGCTAGAAGTATGGAATACACCAACCACTCCCATTAGGAACGAACTGCCGTTGAACTTGAATTGTCCAATTTCTAACACCTATTGATTTCGGATCGAGCCCAAAACTTGGGCAACATCATAATATGGTGGGAGGAGTCATTTGGTGAGTTTTGAGTGAAATCGAATCCATAGAAGTATGGAATACAGCAACCACTCCAATTAGGAACGAACTGCCGTTGAACTTGAATTGTCCAATTTCTCACACCTATTGATTTCGGATCGAGCCCAAAACTTGGGCAACATCATAATATGGTGGGAGGAGTGAATTGGTGAGTTTTGAGTGAAATCCAATCTCTAGAAGTATGGAATACACCAACCACTCCAATTAGGAACGAACTGCCGTTGAACTTGAATTGTCCAATTTCTCACACCTATTGATTTCGGATCGAGCCCAAAACTTGGGCAACATCATAATATGGTGGGAGGAGTCATTTGGTGAGTTTTGAGTGAAATCCAATCGCTAGAAGTATGGAATACACCAACCACCCCAATTAGGAACGAACTGCCGTTGAACTTGAATTATCCAATTTGGAACACCTACTGATTTCGGATCGTGCCCAAAACTTGGGCAACGTCATAATATGGTGGGAGGAGTCATTTGGTTAGTTTTGAGTGAAATCGAATCGCTAGAAGTATGGAATACACGAACCACTCCAATTAGGAACGAACGGCCGTTGAACTTGAATTGTCCAATTTCTCACACCTATTGATTTCGGATCGAGCCCCAAACTTGGGCAACATCATAATATGGTGAGAAGAGTCATTTGGGGAGTTTTGAGTGAAATCCAATCGCTAGAAGTATGGAATACACCAACCACACCAATTAGGAACGAACTGTCGTTGAACTTGAATTGTCCAATTTGGAACACCTATTGATTTTGGATCGAGCAAAAAACTTGGTGAACAACAAAATATGGTGGGAGGAGTCATTTGGTGAGTTTTGAGTGAAGTCCAATCGCTAGAAGTACGGAATACACCAACCACTCCAATTAGGAACGAACTGCCGTTGAACTTGAATTGTCCAATTTGGAACACCTATTGATTTCCTATCGAGCCCAAAACTTTGGCAACAACAAAATATGGTGGGAGGAGTCATTTGGTGAGTTTTGAGTGAAATCCAATCGCTAGAAGTATGGAATACAACAACCACTCCAATTAGGAACGAACTGCCGTTGAACTTGAATTGTCCAATTTGGAAAACTTATTGATTTCGGATCGAGCCCAAAACCTGGGCAACATAATAAAATGGTGGGAGGGGTCATTTGGTGAGTTTTGGGTGAAATCCAATCGCTAGAAGTATGGAATACACCAACCACTCCAATTAGGAACGAACTGCCGTAGAAGTTGAATTGTCCAATTTGGAACACCTATTGATTTCGGACCGAGCCCAAAACTTGGGCAACCTCATAATATGGTGGGAGGAGTCATTTGGTGAGTTTTGAATGAAATCCAATCACTAGAAGTATGGAATACACCAACCACTCCAATTAGGCATGAACTGCCGTTGAACTTGAATTGTCCAATTTCTCACACCTATTGATTTCGGATCGAGCCCCAAACTTGGGCAACATCATAATATGGTGGGAGGAGTCATTTGGTGAGTTTTGAGTGAAATCCAATCGCTAGAAGTATGGAATACACCAACCACTCCAATTAGGAACGAACTGCCGTTGAACTTGAATTGTCCAATTTGGAACACCTATTGATTTCCTATCGAGCCCAAAACTTTGGCAACAACAAAATATGGTGGGAGGAGTCATTTGGTGAGTTTTGAGTGAAATCCAATCGCTAGAAGTATGGAATACAACAACCACTCCAATTAGGAACGAACTGCTGTTGAACTTGAATTGTCCAATTTGGAAAACCTATTAATTTCGGATCGAGCCCAAAACCTGGGCAACATAATAAAATGGTGGGAGGGGTCATTTGGTGAGTTTTGGGAGAAATCCAATCGCTAGAAGTATGGAATACACCAACCACTCCAATTAGGAACGAACTGCCGTTGAAGTTGAATTGTCCAATTTGGAACACCTATTGATTTCGGACCGAGCCCAAAACTTGGGCAACCTCATAATATGGTGGGAGGAGTCAGTTGGTGAGTTTTGAATGAAATCCAATCGCTAGAAGTATGGAATACACCAACCACTCCAATTAGGCATGAACTGCCGTTGAACTTGAATTGTCCAATTTCTCACACCTATTGATTTCGGATCGAGCCCCAAACAAGGGCAACATCATAATATGGTGGGAGGAGTCATTTGGTGAGTTTTTAGTGAAATCCAATCGCTAGAAGTATGGAATACACCAACCACTCCAATTAGGAACGAACTGCCGTTGAAGTTGAATTGTCCAATTTGGAACACCTATTGATTTCGGACAGAGCCCCAAACTTGGGCAACATCATAATATGGTGGGAGGAGTCGTTTGGTGAGTTTTGAGTGAAATCCAATCGTTAGAAGTATGGAATACACCAACCACTCCAATTAGGTACGAACTGTCGTTGAACTTGAATTGTCCAATTTGGAACACCTATTGATTTCGGATCGGGCCCAAAACTTGGGCAACATCGTAATATGGTGCGATGAGTCATTTGGTGAGTTTTGAGTGAAATCCAATCGCTAGAAGTATGGAATACACCAACCACTCCAATTAGGAACGAACTGCCGTCGAACTTGAATTGTCCAATTTGGAACACCGATTGATTTCGGATCGATCCCAAAACTTGGGCAACATCATAATATGGTGGGAGGAGTCATTTGGTGAGTTTTGAGTGAAATCCAATCGCTAGAAGTATGGAATACAACAACCACTCCAATTAGGAACGAACTGCCGTTGAACTTGAATTGTCCAATTTGGAAAACTTATTGATTTCGGATCGAGCCCAAAACCTGGGCAACATAAAAAAATGGTGGGAGGGGTCATTTGGTGAGTTTTGGGTGAAATCCAATCGCTAGAAGTATGGAATACACCAACCACTCCAATTAGGAACGAACTGCCGTAGAAGTTGAATTGTCCAATTTGGAACACCTATTGATTTCGGACCGAGCCCAAAACTTGGGCAACCTCATAATATGGTGGGAGGAGTCATTTGGTGAGTTTTGAATGAAATCCAATCACTAGAAGTATGGAATACACCAACCACTCCAATTAGGCATGAACTGCCGTTGAACTTGAATTGTCCAATTTCTCACACCTATTGATTTCGGATCGAGCCCCAAACTTGGGCAACATCATAATATGGTGGGAGGAGTCATTTGGTGAGTTTTGAGTGAAATCCAATCGCTAGAAGTATGGAATACACCAACCACTCCAATTAGGAACGAACTGCCGTTGAACTTGAATTGTCCAATTTGGAACACCTATTGATTTCCTATCGAGCCCAAAACTTTGGCAACAAAAAAATATGGTGGGAGGAGTCATTTGGTGAGTTTTGAGTGAAATCCAATCGCTAGAAGTATGGAATACAACAACCACTCCAATTAGGAACGAACTGCTGTTGAACTTGAATTGTCCAATTTGGAAAACCTATTAATTTCGGATCGAGCCCAAAACCTGGGCAACATAATAAAATGGTGGGAGGGGTCATTTGGTGAGTTTTGGGAGAAATCCAATCGCTAGAAGTATGGAATACACCAACCACTCCAATTAGGAACGAACTGCCGTTGAAGTTGAATTGTCCAATTTGGAACACCTATTGATTTCGGACCGAGCCCAAAACTTGGGCAACCTCATAATATGGTGGGAGGAGTCAGTTGGTGAGTTTTGAATGAAATCCAATCGCTAGAAGTATGGAATACACCAACCACTCCAATTAGGCATGAACTGCCGTTGAACTTGAATTGTCCAATTTCTCACACCTATTGATTTCGGATCGAGCCCCAAACAAGGGCAACATCATAATATGGTGGGAGGAGTCATTTGGTGAGTTTTTAGTGAAATCCAATCGCTAGAAGTATGGAATACACCAACCACTCCAATTAGGAACGAACTGCCGTTGAAGTTGAATTGTCCAATTTGGAACACCTATTGATTTCGGACAGAGCCCCAAACTTGGGCAACATCATAATATGGTGGGAGGAGTCGTTTGGTGAGTTTTGAGTGAAATCCAATCGTTAGAAGTATGGAATACACCAACCACTCCAATTAGGTACGAACTGTCGTTGAACTTGAATTGTCCAATTTGGAACACCTATTGATTTCGGATCGGGCCCAAAACTTGGGCAACATCGTAATATGGTGCGATGAGTCATTTGGTGAGTTTTGAGTGAAATCCAATCGCTAGAAGTATGGAATACACCAACCACTCCAATTAGGAACGAACTGCCGTCGAACTTGAATTGTCCAATTTGGAACACCGATTGATTTCGGATCGATCCCAAAACTTGGGCAACATCATAATATGGTTGGAGGAGTCATTTGGTGAGTTTTGAGTGAAATCCAATCGCTAGAAGTATGGAATACACCAACCACTCCAATTAGGAACGAACTGCCGTTGAACTTGAATTGTCCAATTTCTGACACCTATTGATTTCGGATTGAGCCCAAAACTTGGGCAACATCATAATATGGTGGGAGGATTCATTTGGTTAGTTTTGAGTGAAATCCAATCGCTAGAAGTATGGAATACACCAACCACTCCAATTAGGAACGAACTGCCGTTGAACATGAATTGTCTAATTTGGAACACCTATTGATTTCGGATCGAGCCCAAAACTTGGGCAACATCCTAGTACGGTGAGAGGTGTCATTTTATGAGTTTTGAGTGAAATCCAATCGCTAGAAGTATGGAATACACCAACCACTCCAATTAGGAACGAACTGCCATTGAACTTGAATTGTCCAATTTCTCACACCTATTGATTTCGGATCGTGCCCAAAACTATCATAATATGGTGGGAGGAGTCATTTGTTGAGTTTTGAGGGAAATCCAATCGCTAGAAGTATGGAATACACTAACCACTCCAATTAGGAACGAATTGCCGTTGAACTTGAATTGTCCAATTTGGAACACCTATTGATTTCGGATCGAGCCCAAAACTTGGGCAACATTATAACATGGTGGGAGGAGTCATTTGGTGAGTTTTGAGTGAAATCCAATCGCTAGAAGTATGGAATACACCAACCACTCCAAGTAGGAACGAACTGCCGTTGAACTTGAATTGTCCAATTTCTAATACCTATTGATTTCGGATCGAGCCCAAAAGTTGGGCAACATCGTAATATGGTGGGAGGAGTCATTTGGTGAGTTTTGAGTGAAATCCAATCGCAAGAAGTATGGAATACACCAACCACTCCAATTAGGAACGAACTGCCGTTGAACTTGAATTGACCAATTTCTCACACCTATTGATTTCGGATCGAGCCCCAAACTTGGGCAACATCATAATATGGTGGGAGGAGTCATTTGGTGAGTTTTGAGTGAAATCCAATCGCTAGACGTATGGAATACACAAACCACTCCAATTAGGAACGAACTGCCGTTGAACTTGAATTGTCCAATTTGGAACACCTATTGATTTCGGATCGAGCCCAAAACTTGGGCAACATCATAATATGGTGGGAGGAGTCATTTGGTTAGTTTTGAGTGAAATCCAATCGTTAGAAGTACAGAATACACCAACCACTCCAATTAGGAACAAACTTCCGTTGAACTTGAATTGTCCAATTTGGAACACCTATTGATTTCGGATCGAGCCCAAAACTTGGGCAAGATCATAATATGGTTTGAGGAGTCATTTGGTGAGTTTCGAGTGAAATCCAATAGCTAGAAGTGTGGAATACACCAACCACTCCCATTAGGAAGGAACTGCCGTTGAACTTGAATTGTCCAATTTCTCACACATATTGATTTCGGATCGAACCCCAAACTTGTGCAACATCATAATATGGTGGGAGGAGTCAATTGGTGAGTTTTGAGTGAAATCCAATCGCTAGAAGTATGTGATCGGTTCATAATTGTATATCATTTTGTACCCTTCTAGCTTATGATTTGGTTATGTTATTGAGTTAAACTTGTGCTTTTAATTCATTTTCTATTTTAATTCATTTTCTATTTGGTTATGCCTTCTTTACTTAGTGATTTTGCTTAGTTTCTCTTTATTTTGAGTCACTTACCTATGTTTGTGTGTTTTGTAGGTTAAGATAGCAAGAGATAACATTTGATGCAATCCATGCATGTTAAGGGCTGATTGGCATATGAGGAATATGAGCTTAAAGACAAACACATTTTGGCTACAACCCCTTTCCAGCCCAATTTCGTAGGTCAACTTCTTGGCCTTGGATCAGCATGCTGTGGGGCTCGAATGAGGTGAAGATCTTCATGAAACTTGTTCCAATGGGTGTCTACTACAACATATCCAAATTTCAGCCCAATTGGATATTTGTGGAGTGCTCAGCCCGTCCAACACCCAACCTTGCTCAGCAGGATTTGCAGCTGCCAGCTTTGAGCCTTGTCTCCTCCTTTAAGCCATGTGCCTCACCCATGCTGCAACTGACTTTGGATCCAACATAATGAGTGAAGTGGGGAGGCATTCCAGCTATGAAATTCTAAAGGAGCAAGTTGGTACATGCTGGAGTTATTATAGAGAAAGCATGTGCATGCATGTAAAGCAAAGAAATGAAATGAAGTCAATTCCAGTCTCTGTTCGGCTGCCAACTTGCAAGGCCCAAAACGCATACTTCTACTGCTCCGATGGGAATACTTTCTTCATAGAAGTTGTTCCAATGGGTGTCTAGTATAACATATCCAAATTTGAGCACCATTGGATACGTTTTGAAACCTCTGGCCTTCCTACACCAAGACTGGTTCATAAAACTCGTTTTTCAGCAACCAAAAGGCAACCACATGGGTTGGCAACCAAAAGGCAACCACATGGGTTGGCAGCAAAGGCAGCCACAACTGATCACCTTTGAACCCATGTGAAGATGCTTGAGGTGCAGCAAAAGATGAAGGATGGTGTGGGAGTTCATCATGATGTTCCTCCCTCTTAGCCCTATAAATAGAGAAGCCTTCAAGCTTCAAAACACACCCCAAGGGGGGGAGCTCTCAAACACTTCTCTAGAGCTCCCTTCCCTTCTCTCCCTCAAATTCTCTTAGTTTCCTTTCAAGTTGTAAATTGTTGTAACAAAATGAGTTTACTAAATTTTCCTTCAAGTTTTCTTAGTTCCACTTTACTTTTATTTGTAATGTACATTCTTTCTTAAGTATTCAAGTTTAATTAGTTTCCAAGTTTCAATTATGGTTTTTGTTCTTATTCATTATGCTTATAAGTTAATATGCTAGTTTGAATGATTGATCACCATTTAGGCTTGCATGTTAGCTATCTTGGTTTGAATTAAGAGTAGACACCATGCTTTAATTCGAATTGAACTATGGATAAGAAGAGTATGTATGGACATTCGACAACAGGGATTAGATACATGCTTGGTTGTTTAAATTGTTCTTTTATGCTTAATGGGTTCCTAATGCTTAGTTTTAGGTTAGACAACAAATGATCAAATTAGGGAATTAGGAACACAAGGTTATGATCAAACACCATGGCTTAATCATACTTTAGCTAGAATCAATCCGTTAATCTAATTGAACTTGGGAACTTATTTGCTTGAGTTATTTCCTTTTTTCTTGTTTTATTTATTTTCTTTTTCATTTCTATTTTGTGTAGGGGAAACGAATTGGATCATTCAATCACCAATCCTCGTGGGATCGACCTCGCACTTACATATGCTATACTACCAAACGGCTCGTGCACTTGCGAGTATCACAAGTTGAGGATGCAGCTGAATCCATTTTGGTGCAGCTGAATCGAAGCAACAGTATGGAAGACAACAACTACTCCAATTAGGAACGAACTGTCGTTGAAATTGAATTGACCAATTTCTCACACCTATTGATTTCGGATCGAGCCCAAAACTTGGGCAACCACATAATATGGTGGGAGGAGTCATTTGGTGAGTTTTGAGTGAAATCCAATCGCAAGAAGTATGGAATACACCAACCACTCCCATTAGGAACGAACTGCCGTTCAACTTGAATTGTCCAATTTCTCACACCTATTGATTTCGGATCGAACCCCAAACTTGTGCAACATCATAATATGGTGGGAGGAGTCATTTGGGGACTTTTGAGTGAAATCCAATCGCTAGAAGTATGGAATACACCAACCACTCCAATTAGGAACGAACTGCCGTTGAACTTGAATTGACCAATTTCTCACACCTATTGATTTCGGATCGACCCCAAAACTTGGGCAACATCATAATATGGTGGGAGGAGTCATTTGGTGAGTTTTGAGTGAAATCCAATCGCTAGAAGTATGGAAGACACCAACCACTCCAATTTGGAACGAATTGCCGTTGAACTTGAATTGTCCAATTTGAAACACCTCTTGATTTCGGATCGAGCCCAAAAGTTGGGCAACATCATAATATGATACGAGGAGTGATTTGGTGAGTTTTGAGTGAAATCCAATCGCTAGAAGTATGGAATACACCAACCACTCCAATTAGGAACGAACTGCCGTTGAACTTGAATTGTCCAATTTCTCACACCTATTGATTTCGGATCGAGCCCAAAACATGGGCAACAACATAATATGGTGGGAGGAGTCATTTGGGGAGTTTTGTGCGAAATCCAATCGCTAGAAGTATGGAATACACCAACCACTCCAATTAGGAACGAACTGCCGTTGAAATTGAATTGTCCAATTTCTCACACCTATTGATTTCGGATCGAACCCAAAACTTGGGCAACAGCATAATATGGTGGGAGGAGTCATTTGGTGAGTTTTGCGTGAAATCCAATCGCTAGAAGTATGGAATACACCAACCAATCCAATTAGGAACGATCTGCAGTTGAACTTGAATTGTCCAATTTCTCACACCTATTGATTTCGGATCGAGCCCAAAACTTGGGCAACACCATAATATGGTGGGGGGAGTCATTTGGTGAGTTTTGAGTGAAATCCAATCGCTAGAAGTATGTAATACTCCAACCACTCCAATTTGGAACGAACTGCCGTTGAACTTGAATTGTCCAATTTCTCACACCTATTGATTTCGGATCGAACCCAAAACTTGGGCAACATCATAATATGGTGGGAGGAGTCATTTGGTGAGTTTTGAGTGAAATCCAATCGCTAGAAGTATGGAATACACCAACCACTCCCATTAGGAACGAACTGCCGTTGAACTTGAATTGTCCAATTTCTCACACCTATTGATTTCGGATCGAACCCCAAACTTGTGCCACATCATAATATGGTGGGAGGAGTCATTTGGGGACTTTTGAGTGAAATCCAATCGCTAGAAGTATGGAATACACCAACCACTCCAATTAGGAACGAACTGCCGTTGAACTTGAATTGACCAATTTCTCACACCTATTGATTTCGGATCGAGCCCAAAACTTGGGCAACATCATAATATGGTGGGAGGAGTCATTTGGTGAGTTTTGAGTGAAATCCAATCGCTAGAAGTATGGAATACACCAACCACTCCAATTTGGAACGAACTGCCGTTGAACTTGAATTGTCCAATTTCTCACTCCTATTGATTTCGGATCGATCCCCAAACTTGGGCAACATCATAATATGGTGGGAGGAGTCATTTGGTGAGTTTTGAGTGAAATCCAATCGCTAGAAGTATGGAATACACCAACCACTCCCATTAGGAACGAACTGCCGTTGAACTTGAATTGTCCAATTTCTCACACCTATTGATTTCGGATCGAACCCCAAACTTGTGCAACATCATAATATGGTGGGAGGAGTCATTTGGGGACTTTTGAGTGAAATCCAATCGCTAGAAGTATGGAATACACCAACCACTCCAATTAGGAACGAACTGCCGTTGAACTTGAATTGACCAATTTCTCACACCTATTGATTTCGGATCGACCCCAAAACTTGGGCAACATCATAATATGGTGGGAGGAGTCATTTGGTGAGTTTTGAGTGAAATCCAATCGCTAGAAGTATGGAATACACCAACCACTCCAATTTGGAACGAACTGCCGTTGAACTTGAATTGTCCAATTTCTCACTCCTAATGATTTCGGATCGATCCCCAAACTTGGGCAACATCATAATATGGTGGGAGGAGTCATTTGGTGGGTTTTGAATGAAATCCAATCGCTAGAAGTGTGGAATACAACAACTACTCCGATTAGGAATGAACTGTCGTTGAAATTGAATTGACCAATTACTCATACCTATTGATTTCGGATCGAGCCCAAAACTTGGGCAACATCATAATATGGTGGGAGGAGTCATTTGGTGAGTTTTGAATGAAATCCAATCGCTAGAAGTATGGAATACATCAACCACTCCAATTAGGAACGAACTGCCGTTGAACTTGAATTGTCCAATTTCTCACACCTATTGAATTCGGACCGAGCCCCAAACTTGGGCCAACATCATAATATGGTGGGAGGAGTCATTTGGTGTGTTTTGAGTGAAATCCAATCACTAGAAGTATGGAATACAACAACCACTACAATTAGGAACGACCTGCCGTTGAACTTGGATTGTCCAATTTCTTACACTTATTGATTTCGAATTGAGCCCAAAACTCGGGCAACATTATAATACTGTGAGGGGAGATATTTGGTGTGTTTTGAGTGAAATCCAATCGCTAGAACTATGAATTACCCCAAACCCTCCAATTTGGAACGAACTTCCTTTGAACTTGAATTGTCCAATTTCTTACAACTATTGATTTCGGATCGAGCCCAAAACTTGGGCAACATCATAATATGGTGGGAGGAGTCATTTAGTGAGTTTTGAGTGAAATGCAATCGCTAGACGTATGGAATACACCAACCACTCCAATTAGGAACGAACTTTCGTTGAAATTGAATTGACCAATTTCTCACACCTATTGATTTCGGATCGAGCCCAAAACTTGGGCAACCACATAATATGGTGGGAGGAGTCATTTGGTGAGTTTTGGGTGAAATCCAATCGTTAGAAGTATGGAATACACCAGCCACACCAATTAGGAACGAACTGCCGTTGAACCTGAATTGTCCAATATGGAACACCTATTGATTTCGGATCGAGCCCAAAACTTGGGCAATATCATAATATGGTGGGAGGAGTCATTTGGTGAGTTTTGAGTGAAATCCAATTGCTAGAAGTATGGAATACACCAACCACTCCAATTAGGAACAAACTGCCGTGGAACTTGAATTGTCCAATTTCGAACCCCTTTTGATTTATGATCGAGCACAAAACTTGGGCAACATCATAATATGGTGGGAGGAGTCATTTGGTGAGTTTTGAGTGAAATCCAATCGCTAGAAGTGTGGAATACACCAACCACTCCAATTAGGAACGAACTGCCGTTGAACTTGAATTGTCCAATTTCTCACACCTATTGATTTCGGAACGACCCACAAACTTGGGCAACATCATAATATGGTGGGAGGAGTCATTTGGTGAGTTTTGAGTGAAATCCAATCGCTAGAAGTATGGAATACACCAACCACTCCAATTAGGAACGAACTGCCGTTGAACGTGAATTGTCCAATTTCTCACACCTATTGATTTCGCATCGAGCCCAAAACTTGGGCAACATCATAATATGGTGGGAGGAGTCAATTGGTGAGTTTTGAGTGAAATCCAATTGCTAGAAGTATGGAATACAGCAACCACTCCAATTAGGAACGAACTGCCGTTGAACTTGAATTGTCCAATTTCTCACACCTATTGATTTCGGATCGAGCCCAAAACTTGGGCACCATCATAATATGGTGGGAGGAGTCATTTGGTGAGTTTTGAGTGAAATACAATCGCTAGAAGTATGGAATACACCAACCACTCCAACTAGGAACGAACTGCCGTTGAACTTGAATTGTCCAATTTGGAAGACCTATTGATTTCGGATCGAGCCCAAAACTTGGGCAACATCAAAATTTGGTGGGGGGAGTCATTTGGTTAGTTTTGAGTGAAATCCAATCGCTAGAAGTGTGGAATACACCAACCACTCCAATTAGGAACGAACTGCCGTTGAAGTTGAATTGTCCAATTTCTCACACCTATTGATTTCGGATCGAGCCCCAAACTTGGGCAACATCATAATATGGTGGGAGGAGTCATTTGGTGAGTTTTGAGTGAAATCCAATCGCTAGAAGTATGGAATACAGCAACCACTCCAATTAGGAACGAACTGCCGTTGAACTTGAATTGTCCAATTTCTCACACCTATTGATTTCGGATCGAGCCCAAAACTTGGGCAACATCATAATATGGTGGGAGGAGTCATTTGGTGAGGTTTGAGTGAAATCCAATCGCTAGATATATGGAATACACCAACCACTCCAATTAGGAACGAACTGTCGTTGAACTTGAATTGTCCAATTTGGAAGACCTATTGCTTTCAGATCGAGCCCAAAACTTGGGCAACATCATAATATGGTTGGGGGAGTCATTTGGTGCGTTTTGAGTGAAATCCAATCGCTAGAAGTATGGAATACACCAACCACACCAATTAGGAACGAACTGCCGTTGAACTTGAATTGTCCAATATGGAACACCTATTGATTTCGGAACGAGCCCCAAACTTGGGCAACATCATAATATGGTGGGAGGAGTCATTTGGTGAGTTTTGAGTGAAATCCAATCGCTAGAACTATGGAATACACCAACCACTCCAATTAGGAACGAACTGCCGCTGAACTTGAATTGTCCAATTTGGAACACCTATTGATTTCGGAACGAGCCCCAAACTTGGGCAACATCATAATATGGTGGGAGGAGTCGTTTGGTGAGTTTTGAGTGAAATCCAATCGCTAGAAGTATGGAATACACCAACCACTCCAATTAGGAACGAACTGCCGTTGAACGTGAATTGTCCAATTTCTCACACCTATTGATTTCGCATCGAGCCCAAAACTTGGGCAACATCATAATATGGTGGGAGGAGTCAATTGGTGAGTTTTGAGTGAAATCCAATTGCTAGAAGTATGGAATACAGCAACCACTCCAATTAGGAACGAACTGCCGTTGAACTTGAATTGTCCAATTTCTCACACCTATTATTTCGGATCGAGCCCAAAACTTGGGCCACATCATAATATGGTGGGAGGAGTCATTTGGTTAGTTTTGAGTGAAATCCAATCGCTAGAAGTATGGAATACACCAACCAGTCCAATTAGGAACGAACTGCCGTTGAACACTAATAGTCAAATTTAGAAGACCTATTGATTTCGGATCGAGCCCAAAACTTGGGCAACATCATAATATGGTGGGAGGAGTCATTTGGTGAGTTTTGAGTGAAATCCAATCGCTAGAAGTATGGAATACACCAACCCCTGCAATTAGGAACGAACTGCCGTTTAACTTGAATTGTCCAATTTGGAACACCTATTGATTTCGGATCGAGCCCAAAACTTGGGCAACATCATAATATGGTGGGAGGAGTCATTTGGTGAGTTTTGAGTGAAATCCAATTGCTAGAAGTATGGAATACACCAACCACTCCAATTAGGAACGAACTGCCGTTGAACTTGAATTGTCCAATTTCTCACACCTATGGATTTCGGATCGAGCCCCAAACTTGGGCAACATCATAATATGGTGGGAGGAGTCATTTGGTGAGTTTTGAGTGAAATCCAATCGCTAGAAGTATGGAATACACCAACCACTCCAATTAGGAACGAACTGCCGTTGAACTTGAATTGTCCAATTTCTCACACCTATTGATTTCGGATCGAGCCCCAAACTTGGGCAACACATAATATGGTGGGAGGAGTCATTTGGTGAGTTTTGAGTGAAATCCAATAGCTAGAAGTATGGAATACAGCAACCACTCCAATTAGGAACGAACTGCCGTTGAACTTGAATTGTCCAATTTCTCACACCTATTGATTTCGGATCGAGCCCCAAACTTGGGCAACATCATAATATGGTGGGAGGAGTCATTTGGGGAGTTTTGAGTGAAATCCAATCGCTAGAATTATGGAATACAGCAACCACTCCAATTAGGAACGAACTGCTGTTGAACTTGAATTGGCCTATTTCTCACACCTATTATTTCGGATCGAGCCCAAAACTTGGGCAACATCATAATATGGTGGGAGGAGTCATTTGGTTAGTTTTGAGTGAAATCCAATCGCTAGAAGTATGGAATACACCAACCACTGCAATTTGGAACGAACTGCCGTTGAACTTGAATTATCCAATTTGGAACACCTGTTGATTTCGGATCAAGCCCAAAACTTGGGCAACATCATAATATGGTGGGAGGAGTCATTTGGTGAGTTTTGAGTGAAATCCAATCGCTAGAAGTATGGAATACACCAACCACTCCAATTTGAAAAGAACTGTCATTGAACTTGAATTGTCCAATTTGGAACACCTATTGATTTCGGATCGAGCCCAAAACTTGGGCAACGTCATAATATGCTGGGATGAGTCATTTGGTGAGTTTTGAATGAAATCCAATCGCTCGAACTATGGAATACACCAACCACTCCAATTACGAACGAACTGCCATTGAACTTGAATTGTCCAATTTGGAGCACCTATTGATTTCGGATCGAGCCCAAAACTTGGGCAACATCATAATATGGTGGGAGGAGTCATTTGGTGAGTTTTGAGTGAAATCCAATCGCAAGAAGTATGGAATACACCAACCACTCCCATTAGGAACGAACTGCCGTTGAACTTGAATTGACCAATTTCTCACACCTATTGATTTCGGATCGAGCCCAAAACTTGGGCAACATCATAATATGGTGGGAGGAGTCATTTGGTGAGTTTTGAGTGAAATCCAATCGCAAGAAGTATGGAATACACCAACCACTCCCATTAGGAACGAACTGCCGTTGAACTTGAATTGTCCAATTTCTCACACCTATTGATTTCGGATCGAACCGCAAACTTGTGCAACATCATAACATGGTGGGAGGAGTCATTTGGTGAGTTTTGAGTGAAATCCAATCGCTAGAAGTATGGAATACACCAACCACTGCAATTAGGAACGAACTGCCGTTGAACTTGAATTATCCAATTTGGAACACCTATTGATTTCGGATTGAGCCCAAAACTTGGGCAACATCATAATATGGTGGGAGGGGTCATTTGGTGAGTTTTGAGTGAAATCCAATCGCTAGAAGTATGGAATACACCAACCACTCCAATTAGGAATGAACAGCCGTGGAACTTGAATTGTCTAATTCGGAACACCTATTGATTTCGGATCGAGCCAAAACTTGGGCAACATCATACTATGGTGGGAGGAGTCATTTGGTTTGTTTTCAGTGAAATCCAATTGCTAGAAGTATGGAATACACCAACCACTCCAATTAGGAACGAACTGCCGTTGAACTTGAATTGTCCAATTTGGAACACCTATTGATTTTGGATCGAGCCCCAAACTTGGGCAACATCATAATATGGTGGGAGGAGTCATTTGGTGAGTTTTGAGTGAAATCCAATCGCTAGAAGTATGGAATACACCAACCACTCCAATTAGGAACGAACTGCCGTTGAACTTGAATTGTCCAATTTCTCACACCTATTGATTTTGGATCGAGCCCCAAACTTGGGCAACATCATAATATGGTGGGAGGAGTCATTTGGCGAGTTTTGAGTGAAATCCAATCGCTAGAAGTCTGGAATACACCAACCACTCCAATTCGGAACGAACTGCCGTTGAACTTGAATTGTCCAATTTCTCACACCTATTGATTTCGGATCGAGCCCCAAACTTGGGCAACATCATAATATGGTGGGAGGAGTCATTTGGTGAGTTTTGAGTGAAATCCAATCGCTAGAAGTATGGAATACACCAACCACTCCAATTAGGAACGAACTGCCGTTGAACTTGAATTGTCCAATTTGGAACACCTATTGATTTCGGATCGACCCCCAAACTTGGGCAACATCATAATATGGTGGGAGGAGTCATTTGGTGAGTTTTGAGTGAAATCCAATCGCTAGAAGTATGGAATACACTAACCACTTCAATTAGGAACGAACTACCGTTGAACTTGAATTGTCCAATTTGGAACACCTATTCATTTCGGATCGAGGCCAAAACTTGGGCAAAATCATAATATGGTGGTAGGAGTCATTTGGTGAGTTTTGAGTGAAATCCAATTGCTAGAAGTATGGAATACCCCAACCACTCCAATTAGGAACGAACGGCCGTTGAACTTGAATTGTCCAATATGGAACACCTATTGATTTCGGATCGAGCCCAAAACTTGGGCAACAACATAATATGGTGGGAGGAGTCATTTGGTTATTTTTGAGTGAAATCCAATCGCTAGAAGTATGGAATACACCAACCACTCCAATTAGGAACGAACTGCCGTTGAACTTGAATTGTCCAATTTGGAACACCTATTGATTTCGGATCGAGCCCAAAACTAGGGCAACATCATAATATGGTGCGAGGAGTCATTTGGTGAGTTTTGAGTGACATCCAATCGTTTGAAGTATGGAATACACCAACCATTCCAATTAGGTACGAACTGCCGTTGAAGTTGAATTGTCCAATTTCTCACACCTATTGATTTCGGATCAAGCCCCAAACTTTGGCAACATCATAATATGGTGGGAGTAGTCATTTGGTATGTTTTGAGTGAAATCCAATCGCTAGAAGTATGGAATACTCCAACCACTCCAATTAGGAACGAACTGGCGTTGAACTTGAATTGTCCAATTTGGAACAACTATTCATTTCGGATCGAGGCCAAAACTTGGGAAACATCATAATATGGTGGGAGGAGTCATTTGGAGTGTTTTGAGTGAAATCCAATCGCTAGAATTATGCAATACACCAACCACTCCAATTAGGAACGAACTGCCATTGAACTTGAATTGTCCAATTTCACACACTTGTTGATTTCGGATCGAGCCCCAAACTTGGGCAACATCATAATATGGTGGGAGGAGTCATTTGGTGAGTTTTGAGAGAAATCCAATCGCTAGAAGTGTGGAATACACCAACAACTCCAATTAGGAATGAACTGCCGTTGAACTTGAATTGTCCAATTTGGAACACCTATTGATTTCGGATCGAGCCCAAAACTAGGGCAACATCATAATATGGTGCGAGGAGTCATTTGGTGAGTTTTGAGTGAAATCCAATCGTTTGACGTATGGAATACACCAACCACTCCAATTAGGTACGAACTGCCGTTGAACTTGAATTGTCCAATTTGGAACACCTATTCATTTCGGATCGAGGCCAAAACTTGGGAAAAATCATAATATGGTGGGAGGAGTCATTTGGTGAGTTTTGAGTGAAATCCAATCGCTAGAAGTATGGAATACACCAACCACTCCAATTAGGAAGGAACTGCCGTTGAACTTGAATTGTCCAATTTGGAACACCTATTGATTTCGGATCGAGCCCAAAACTTGGGCAACATCATAATATGGTGGGAGGAGTCATTTGGTGTGTTTTGAGTGAAATCCAATCGCTAGAAGTATGGAATAAAACAAAAACTCCGATTAGGAACGAACTGTCGTTGAAATTGAATTGACCAATTTCTCACACCTATTGATTTCGGATCGAGCCCAAAACTTGGGCAACATCATAATATGGTGGGAGGAGTCATTTGGTGAGTTTTGAGTGAAATCCAATCGCTAGAAGTATGGAATACACCAACCACTCGAATTTGGAATGAACTGCCGTTGAACTTGAATTGTCCAATTTCTCACTCTTATTGATTTCGGATCGATCCCCAAACTTGGGCAACATCATAATATGGTGGGAGGAGTCATTTGGTGAGTTTTGAGTGAAATCCAATCGCTAGAAGTATGTGTTGTTAATATTATGTTAACTCGCAATTGTACGGGGCAATTAGTAGTATAGCAAGACAAGTACGAGGTCGTACCCACGAAGACTGAGAAGTTAAAACTAGTTATGTACTTAGATTACCAAATTCAAGAAAGTAGGAGGTTATGTCTAAAACAGAATTTAAAACAAGAGTGGTTGTGATTGTTGAACAAAAGAAGCAAAATGAAATTGCAAACAAAAACAAGTAAACAAATGTAACAAAGAGTGGTTTTAAGAGTTGGAAAACAGATTTTGAGACTAGGGCATTCGAATCACCATAACAATTCAATTCTGGGTTATAAAGATTCAAGTAACAAGTCTAATTTAGATTCAAAGATTGATTCTAGCTAAAGTATGATTAGGCCATGGTGTTTGGTCCTAACCTTGTGTTCCTAATTCCCTAATTTGATCATTTGTTGTCTAACCTAAAATTAAGCATTAGGAACCCATTAAGCATAGAAGAACATTTTAAACAACCAAGTATGTATCTAATCCCTGTTGTCGAATGTCCATACATACTCTTCCTATTCATAGTTCAATTCGAATTAAAGCATGGTGTATACTCTTAATTCAAACCAAGATAGTTAACAAACAAGTTCTAATGGTGATCAATCATTCAAACAAGCATGTTAACTTATAAGCATAATGAATAAGAACATGAATCATGAATCAAACTTGAAACTCCAAACTTATAAACCCAGAATATTCATGTTAGGTTACATCGAAGCCCTAGTTATGGATTTAGCTACTCATAATGGAAAAGAGACTTGAACAGAAATGAGAAAACATAATGAATACAATAAGAGTAGAAAAACCCTTTTTCTGAAGTTCTTGTGGTGTCCAAGGCTTCTCCAAGTGCTTCTCCACTTCTAATGCTTCTCCAAGAGCTTCCCCACTTCTAGAAAGATGTATGAAGGATATGGAGGTGATTTGGGATGAGTTTGAGTGAGTGGTGATGGCTAAGGAAGATGAAATTCGTAGGGAAATGGAAGAGAGGTTTGCTGGAGTTGTTTTGGTGATTGTTGGAGTGTTTGGGATTTTGAGAGTGTTTGAGGATGGTTGGAGTGAATTGTGGGGGTTGTGAATCTCAGGATTTGTTGTGTCTTGAATGTGGAATGGATGTGGTATTTATAGGGAGAGGGGAGTGACAAATCTGAATTCAATATGGCTAATGCATACAACACTTGCATTATAAAAGATGAATTGGTTGATGCACTTCACTAATGCATACAACACTTGCATTATAAAATCTGAATTGGTTGATGCACTTCACCAATAGATCCCACCAGCAGCCCTAGCTCATCTTCATGTCACCATGACCAAGCTTCCAACCAGAAATGATAGCTCATACCTAGCTCACCATGACCAAGCATCCAACCAGCACATGCTGAGGTCAGCATAACCAGCAACTTCAAGGGCTTACAACTTGGGCTTATCTTAATCAAATTAGGACTTTAAGCACTCGAAATTGAATTTCAGAATGTCTTCTTTCCAGCCATATATCATTTGGGCCAATCCAAGGTCGGAGGAGGAAGTTAAGGCCAAAACAAATTGCTAACTCATTTTGCGCGCTGATAAAATCCATCCTGAGCATGGCTCTGTGTTTGCTAGGTAACAGACTCCATATTTATCCAATGGGGCTGAATTTTGGATATGTTATAGTACACACCCATTGGAACAACTTTCATGAAGAATGCTACCTCATCCGAGCTGTGTAGGTTGCTGAAACAAAGCTTGCAATATGACCTACGGAACTGGACTGGCAGGGGGCTGTAGCCAAAATGAGTTTGTCTTTTAAGCTCTTCTTCCATTCATCCAAATTAGGCCTTAACATGCTTGAATTGCATGAATTATGCTCTCTTGCTCTATTGGCCTACAAAACACACAAAGGGAGGCAAATAACTTAGAAATCTAAGAAACTAAGCAAAAGAAGTAAGTAAATTGGGCATGTATATGTATGAAATTATGAGCTTAACAGTATGGAATACACCAACCACTCCAATTAGGAACGAACTGCCGTTGAACTTGAATTGTCCAATTTCTCACACCTATTGATTTCGGAACGAGCCCCAAACCTGGGCAACATCATAATATGGTGGGAGGAGTCATTTGGTGAGTTTTGACTGAAATCCAATCGCTAGAAGTATGGAATACACCAACCACTCCAATTACGAACGAACTGCCGTTGAACTTGAATTGTCCAATTTGGAACACCTATTCCTTTCGGATCGGGCCCAAAACTTGGGCACCACCGTAATATGGTGCGATGAGTCATTTGGTGAGTTTTGAGTGAAATCCAATCGCTAGAAGTATGGAATATACCAACCACTCCAATTTGGAACGAACTGCCGTTGAACTTGAATTGACCAATTTCTCACACCTATTGATTTCGGATCGGGCCCAAAACTTGGGCAACAACATAATATGGTGGGAGGAGTCATTTGGTGAGTTTTGAGTGAAATCCAATCGCTAGAAGTATGGAATACACCAACCACTCCAATTAGGAACGAATGGCGTTGAACTTGAATTGTCCAATTTCTCACTCCTATTGATTTCGGATCGAGCCCAAAACTTGGGGAACATCATAATATGGTGGGAGGAGTCATTTGGTGAGTTTTGAGTGAAATCCAATCGCTAGAAGTATGGAATACACCAACCACTCCAATTAGGAACGAACTGCCGTTGAACTTGAATTGTCCAATTTGGAACACCTATTGATTTCGGATCAAACCCAAAACTTGGCCAACATCATAATATGGTGGGAGTAGTCATTTGGTGAGTTTTGAGTGAAATCCAATCGCTAGAAGTATGGAATACACCAACCACTCCTATTAGGAATGAACTGCCGTTGAACTTGAATTGTCCAATTTCTCACCCCTATTGATTTCGGACCGAGCCCCAAACTTGGGCAACATCATAACATGGTGGGAGGAGTCATTTGGTGAGTTTTGAGTGAAATCCAATCGCTAGAAGTATGGAATACACCAACCACTCCCATTAGGAACAAACTGCCGTTGAACTTGAATTTTCCAATTTCTCACACCTATTGATTTCGGACCGAGCCCCAAACTTGGGGCAACCTCATAATATGGTGGGAGGAGTCATTTGGTGAGTTTTGAGTGAAATCCAATCGTTAGAGTTATGGAATACACCAACCACTCCCATATGGAACGAACTGCCGTCGAACTTGGATTTTCCAATTTCTCACACCTATTGATTTCGGATCAAACCCAAAACTTGGGCAACATCATAATGTGGTGGGAGGAGTCATTTGGTGAGTTTTGAGTGAAATCCAATCACTAGAAGTATGGAATACACCAACCACTCCAATTAGGAACGAACTGCCGTTGAACTTGAATTGTCCAATTTCTCACTCGTATTGATTTTGGATCGTGCCCCAAATTTGGGCAACAACATAATATGGTGGGAGGAGTCATTTGGTGAGTTTTGAGTGAAATCCAATCGCTAGAAGTATGGAATACAGCAACCACTCCAATTAGGAACGAACTGCCGTTGAACTTGAATTGTCCAATTTCGAACACCTATTGATTTCGGATCGAGGCCCAAACTTGGGCAACATTATAATATGGTGGGAGGAGTCATTTGGTGAGTTTTGAGTGAAATCCAATGGCTAGAAGTATGGAATACACCAACCACTCCCATTAGGAACGAACTGCCGTTGAACTTGTATTGTCCAATTTCTCACACCTATTGATTTCGGATCGAGGCCCAAACTTGGGCAACATTATAATATGGTGGGAGGAGTCATTTGGTGAGTTTTGAGTGAAATCCAATGGCTAGAAGTATGGAATACACCAACCAGTCCCATTAGGAATGAACTGTCGTTGAACTTGAATTGTCCAATTTGGAACACCTATTGATTTCGGATCGAGCCCAAAACTTGGGCAACATCATAATATGGTGGGAGGAGTCATTTGGTGAGTTTTGAGTGAAATCCAATCGCTAGAAGTGTGGAATACAACAACTACTCCGATTAGGAACGAACTGTCATTGAAATTGAATTGACCAATTTCTCACACCTATTGATTTCGGATCAAGCCCAAAACTTGGGCAACATCATAATATGGTGGGAGGACTCATTTGGTGATTTTTGAGTGAAATCCAATCGCTAGAAGTATGGAATACACCAACCACTCCAATTAGGAACGAACTGTCGTTGAACTTGAATTGTCCAATTTGGAACACTTATTGATTTCGGATCGAGCCCAAAACTTGGGCAACATCATAATATGGTGGGAGGAGTCATTTGGTGAGTTTTGTGTGAAATCCAATCGCTAGAAGTATGGAATACAGAAACCACTCCAATTAGGAACGAACTGCCGTTGAACTTGAGTTTTCCAATTTTTCACACCTATTGATTTTGGATCGAGCCCCAAACTTGGGCAACATTATTATATGGTGGGAGGAGTCATTTGGTGAGTTTTGAGTGAAATCCAATCGCTAGAAGTATGGAATACAGAAACCACTCCAATTAGGAACGAACTGCCGTTGAACTTGAGTTATCCAATTTTTCACACCTATTGATTTTGGATCGAGCCCCAAACTTGGGCAACATTATTATATGGTGGGAGGAGTCATTTGGTGAGTTTTGAGTGAAATCCAATCGCTAGAAGTATGGAATACACCAACCACTCCCATTAGGAACGAACTGCCGTTGAACTTGAATTGTCCAATTTCTTACACCTATTGATTTCGGACCGAGCCCCAAACTTGGGCAACATCATAATATGGTGGGAGGAGTCATTTGGTTTGTTTTGAGTGAAATCCAATCGCTAGAAGTATGGAATACACCAACCACTCCCATTAGGATCGAACTGCCGTTGAACTTGAATTGTCCAATTTCTCACACCTATTGATTTCGGACCGAGCCCCAAACTTGGGGCAACATCATAATATGGTGGGAGGAGTCATTTGGTGAGTTTTGAGTGAAATCCAATCACTAGAAGTATGGAATACACCAACCACTCCCATTAGGAACGAACTGCCGTTGAATTTGAATTGTCCAATTTCTCACACCTATTGATTTCGGATCAAACCCAAAACTTGGGCAAAATCTTAATATGGTGGGAGGAGTCATTTGGTGAGTTTTGACTGAGATCCAATCGCTAGAAGTATGGAATACACCAACTACTCCCATTAGGAACGAACTGCCGTTGAACTTGAATTGTCCAATTTCTCACACCTATTGATTTCGGATCGAACCCCAAACTTGTGCAACATCATAATATGGTGGGAGGAGTCATTTGGTGAGTTTTGAGTGAAATCCAATCGCTAGAAGTATGTGATCGGTTCATAATTGTATATCATTTTGTACCCTTCTGGCTTATGAATTGGTTATGTTTTTTAGTTAAACTTTTGCTTTTAATCTTTCTTGTGTTTATCTTTCAGTTCATTGAGTTTTAGGTAACAATGATGGCTTTGGATAGGAAATGATGCAATCCATGCATGATAGGGCCTGATTTGGGTGAATGGAAGAAGATCTTAAAGACAAACTAATTTTGGCTACAGCCCATTTCCAGCCCAGTTTTGTAGGTCAACTTCTTGGCCTTGGATCAGCATTCTCTGGGGCTCGGATGAGGTGAAGATCTTCATGAAACTTGTTCCAATGGGTGTCTACTACAACATATCTAAATTGAACATAACTGGAGTCCTCAGCCCATCCAACACTGAACCCTGCTCAGGAGGATTTGCAGCTGCCAGCTTTGTCATGTGCCTCCATGTGCCTCCTTTTAGCCATGTGCCTCACCCCAGCTATAACTGACTTTGCACCCAGCATAATGAGTGAAGTGGGGAGGCATTCCAGCTATGAAATTCTAAAGGAGCAAGTTGGTACATGCTGGACCTATTATTGAGAAAGCATGTGCATGCATGGGAAGCAAAGAGAAAGGAGAGAGGGAAGAATGAGGAATGATGAGAGGCATTTTGCTTCAGCCTTTGAACATGGGAATTGAATTGGCAGATCACTTTGGAGCTGGAAATCAGGTTTTAATTGAAAGAGGAAGCATGTGCATGCATGTGAATCAAAAAGGAAAGAAAAGATTAAATGAAGTCAATTCCAGTCTCTGTTCGGCTGCCAACTTGCAAGGGCCAAAACACACACTTCTACTGGTCCGATGGAAATACTTTCTTCATAGAAGTTGTTCCAATGGGTGTCTAGTATAACATATCCAAATTTGAGCCCCATGGGATACGTTTTGAAACCTCTGGCCTTCCTACACCAATACTGGTTCAGAAAACTCGTTTTTCAGCAACCAAAAGGCAACCACATGGGTTGGCAGCAAAGGGCAGCCACATCTGACCACCTTTGAACCCATGTGATGAAAGCTTGAGGTGCAGCAAAAGATGAAGGATGGTGTGGGAATTCATCATGTTGTTCCAACCTCTTAGCCCTATAAATAGAGAAGCCTTCAAGCTTCAAAACACACCCCAAGGGGGGGAGCTCTCAAACACTTCTCTAGAGCTCCCTTCCCTTCTCTCCCTCAAATTCTCTTAGTTTCCTTTCAAGTTGTCAATTGTTGTAACAAAATGAGTTTACTAAATTTTCCTTCAAGTTTTCTTAGTTCCACTTTACTTTTATTTGTAATGTACATTCTTTCTTAAGTATTCAAGTTTAATTAGTTTCCAAGTTTCAATTATGATTTTTGTTCTTATTCATTATGCTTATAAGTTAATATGCTAGTTTGAATGATTGATCACCATTTAGGCTTGCATGTTAGCTATCTTGGTTTGAATTAAGAGTAGACACCATGCTTTAATTCGAATTGAACTATGAATAGGAAGAGTATGTATGGACATTCGACAACAGGGATTAGATACATGCTTGGTTGTTTAAATTGTTCTTCTATACTTAATGGGTTCCTAATGCTTAGTTTTAGGTTAGACAACAAATGATCAAATTAGGGAATTAGGAACACAAGGTTATGACCAAACACCATGGCTTAATCATACTTTAGCTAGAATCAATCCGTTAATCTAATTGAACTTGGGAACTTATTTGCTTGAGTTATTTCTTTTTTTTCTTGTTTTATTTATTTTCTTTTTCAATTCTATTTTGTGTAGGGGAAACAAATTGGATCATCCAATCACCAATCCTCGAGGGATCGACCTCGCACCTACATATGCTATACAACCGAACGGCTCGTGCACTTGCGAGTATCACAAGTTGAGGATGCAGCTGAATCCATTTTGGTGCAGCTGAATCGACGCAACAGTATGGAATACACCAACCACTCCAATTAGGAACGAACTGCCGTTGAACTTGAATTGTCCAATTTGGAACACCTATTGATTTTGGATCGAGCCAAAAACTTGGCCAACAACATAATATGATGGGAGGAGTCATTTGGTGTGTTTTGAGTGAAATCCAATCGCTAGAATAATGGAATAAACCAACCATTCCAATTAGGAACGAACTGCCGTTGAACTTGGATTGTCCAATTTCTTACACCTATTGATTTCGGATCGAGCCCAAAACTCGGGCAACATCATAATATGGTGGGAGGAGATATTTGGTGTGTTTTGAGTGAAATCCAATCGCTAGAACTATGAATTACCCCAAACCCTCCAATTTGGAACGAACTTCCTTTGAACTTGAATTGTCCAATTTCTTACAACTATTGATTTCGGATCGAGCCCAAAACTTGGGCAACATCATAATATGGTGGGAGGAGTCATTTAGTGAGTTTTGAGTGAAATTCAATCGCTAGACGTATGGAATACACCAACCACTCCAATTAGGAACGAACTGTCGTTGAAATTGAATTGACCAATTTCTCACACCAATTGATTTCGGATCGGTCCCAAAACATGGGCAACATCATAATATGGTGGGAGGAGTCATTTGGTGAGTTTTGAGTGAAATCCAATCGCTAGAAGTATGGAATACACCAACCACTCCAATTAGGAACGAACTGACGTTGAACTTGAATTGTACAATTTGGAACACCTATTGATTTCGGATCGAGCCCCAAACTTGGGCAACATCATAATATGGTGGGAAGAGTCATTTGGTGAGTTTTGAGTGAAATCCAATCGCTAGAAGTATGGAAAACACCAACCACTCCAATTAGGAACGAACTGCCGTTGAACTTGAATTGTCCAATTTGGAACTCCTACTGATTTCGGATCGAGCCCAAAACTTGGGCAACACCATAATATGGTGGGAGGAGTCATTTGGTGAGTTTTGAGTGAAATCCAATCGCTAGACGTATGGAATACACCAACCACTCCAATTAGGAACGAACTGTCGTTGAAATTGAATTGACCAATTTCTCACACCTATTGATTTCGGATCGAGCCCAAAACATGGGCAACATCATAATATGGTGGGAGGAGTCATTTGGTGAGTTTTGAGTGAAATATAATCGCTAGAAGTATGGAATACACCAACCACTCCAGCTAGGAAGGACTGCCGTTGAACTTGAATTGTCCATTTTGGAACACCTATTGATTTCGGATCGAGCCCAATACTTTGGCAAGATCATAATATGGTGGGAGGAGTCATTTCGTGAGTTTTGAGTGAAATCCAATCTTTAGAAGTATGGAATACAGCAACCACTCGAATTAGGAACGAACTGCCGTTGAACTTGAATTGTCCAATTTCTCACACCTATTGATTTCGGATCGAGCCCCAAACTTGGGCAACATCATAATATGGTGGGAAGATTCATTTGGCGAGTTTTGAGTGAAATCCAATCGCTAGAAGTATGGAATACACCAACCACTCCAGTTAGGAACGAACTGCCGTTGAACTTGAATTGTCCAATTTGGAACACCTATTGATTACGGATCGAGCCCGAAACTTGGGCAACATCATAATATGGTGGGAGGAGTCATTTGGTGGGTTTTGAGTGAAATCCAATCGCTAGAAGTATGGAATACACCAACCACTCCGATTAGGAACGAACTGCCGTTGAACTTGATTTGTCCAATTTGGAACACCTATTGATTTCGGATCGAGCCCAAAACTTGGGCAACATCATAATATGGTGGGAGGAGTCATTTGGTTAGTTTTGAGTGAAATCCAATCGCTAGAAGTACGGAATACACCAACCACTCCAATTAGGAACGTACTGCCGTTGAACTTGAATTAACCAATTTCTCGCACCTATTGATTTCGGATCGAGCCCGAAACTTGGGCAACATCATAATATGGTGGGAGGAGTCATTTGGTGAATTTTGAGTGAAATCCAATCGCTAGAAGTATAGAATACACCAACCACTCCAATTAGGAACGAACTGCCGTTGAACTTGAATTGTCCAATTTGGAACACCTATTGATTTCGGATCGAGCCCAAAACTTGGGCAACAACATAATATGGTGGGAGGAGCCATTTCGTGGGTTTTGAGTGAAATCCAATTGCTAGAAGTATGGAATACACCAACCACTCCAATTAGGAACGAACTGCCGTTGAACTTGAATTGTCCAATTTGGAACACCTATTGATTTCGGATCGAGCCCAAACCTTGGACAACCTGATAATATGGTGGGAGGAGTCATGTGGTGAGTTTTGAGTGAAATCCAATCGCTAGAAGTATGGAATACACCAACCACTCCGATTAGGAACGAACTGCCGTTGAACTTGAATTGTCCAATTTGGAACACCTATTGATTTCGGATCAAGCCCAAAACTTGGGCAACATCATAATATGGTGGGAGGAGTCATTTGGTGTGTTTTGAGTGAAATCCAATCGCTAGAACTATGAATTACCCCAAGCCCTCCAATTTGGAACGAACTTCCTTTGAACTTGAATTGTCCAATGTCTTACAACTATTGATTTCGGATCGAGCCCCAAACTTGGGCCACATCATAATATGGTGGGAAGAGTCATTTCGTGAGTTTTGAGTGAAATCCAATCGCTAGAAGTATGGAATACACCAAACACTCCAATTAGGAACGAATTGCCGTTGCACTCGAATTGTCCAATTTGGAACACCTATTGATTTCGGATCGAGCCCAAAACGTGGGCAACATCATAATATGGTGGGAGGAGTCACTTGGTGAGTTTTGAGTGAAATCCAATCGCTAGAAGTATGGAATACAACAACCACTCCAATTAGGAAAGAACTGCCGTTGAACTTGAATTGTCCAATTTGGAACACCTATTGATTTCGGATCGAGCCCAAAACTTGGGCAACATCATAATACGGTGGGAGGAGTCATTTGGTGAGTTTTGAGTGAAATCCAATCGCTAGAAGTATGGAATACACCAAACACTCCAATTAGGAACGAATTGCCGTTGCACTCGAATTGTCCAATTTGGAACACCTATTGATTTCGGATCGAGCCCAAAACGTGGGCAACATCATAATATGGTGGGAGGAGTCACTTGGTGAGTTTTGAGTGAAATCCAATCGCTAGAAGTATGGAATACACCAACCACTCCAATTAGGAACGAACTGCCGTTGAACTTGAATTGTCCAATTTGGAACACCTATTGATTTCGGATCGAGCCCAAAACTTGGGCAACATCATAATATGGTGGGAGGAGTCATTTGGTTAGTTTTGAGTGAAATCCAATCGCTAGAAGTACGGAATACACCAACCACTCCAATTAGGAACGTACTGCCGTTGAACTTGAATTGACCAATTTCTCGCACCTATTGATTTCGGATCGAGCCCGAAACTTGGGCAACATCATAATATGGTGGGAGGAGTCATTTGGTGAGTTTTGAGTGAAATCCAATCGCTAGAAGTATGGAATACACCAACCACTCCAATTAGGAACGAATTGCCGTTGAACTTGAATTGTCCAATTTGGAACACCTATTGATTTCGGATCGAGCCCAACACTTGGGCAACAACATAATATGGTGGGAGGAGCCATTTCGTGGGTTTTGAGTGAAATCCAATTGCTAGAAGTATGGAATACACCAACCACTCCAATTAGGAACGAACTGCCGTTGAACTTGAATTGTCCAATTTGGAACACCTATTGATTTCGGATCGAGCCCAAACCTTGGGCAACCTCATAATATGGTGGGAGGAGTCATGTGGTGAGTTTTGAGTGAAATCCAATCGCTAGAAGTATGGAATACACCAACCACTCCGATTAGGAACGAACTGCCGTTGAACTTGAATTGTCCAATTTGGAACACCTATTGATTTCGGATCAAGCCCAAAACTTGGGCAACATCATAATATGGTGGGAGGAGTCATTTGGTGTGTTTTGAGTGAAATCCAATCGCTAGAACTATGAATTACCCCAAACCCTCCAATTTGGAACGAACTTCCTTTGAACTTGAATTGTCCAATTTCTTACAACTATTGATTTCGGATCGAGCCCCAAACTTGGGCCACATCATAATATGGTGGGAAGAGTCATTTGGTGAGTTTTGAGTGAAATCCAATCGCTAGAACTATGGAATACACCAAACACTCCAATTAGGAACGAATTGCCGTTGCACTCGAATTGTCCAATTTGGAACACCTATTGATTTCGGATAGAGCCCAAAACGTGGGCAACAACATAATATGGTGGGAGGAGTCACTTGGTGAGTTTTGAGTGAAATCCAATCGCTAGAAGTATGGAATACACTAACCACTCCAATTAGGAACGAACTGCCGTTGAACTTGAATTGTCCAATTTGGAACACCTATTGATTTCGGATCGAGCCCAAAACTTGGGCAACATGATAATATGGTGGGAGGAGTCATTTGGTTAGTTTTGAGTGAAATCCAATCGCTAGAAGTATGGAATACACCAACCACTCCAATTAGGAACAAACTGCCGTTGAACTTGAATTGTCCAATTTGGAAGACCTATTGATTTCGGATCGAGCCCAAAACTTGGGCAACATCATAATATGGTGGGAGGAGTCGTTTGGTGTGTTTTGAGTGAAATCAAATCGGTAGAAGTGTGGAATACACCAAGCACTCGAATTAGGAACGAACTGCCGTTGAACTTGAATTGTCCAATTTGGAACACCTATTGATTTCGGATCGAGCCCAAAACTTGGGCAACATCATAATATGGTCGGAGGAGTCATTTGGTTTGTTTTGAGTGAAATCCAATCGCTAGAAGTATGGAATACACCAACCACTTGAATTAGGAACGAAATGTCGTCGAACTTGAATTGTCCAATTTATCACACCTATTGACTTCGGATCGAGCCCAAAACTTGGGCAACATCATAATATGGTGGGAGGAATCATTTGGTGAGTTTTGAGTGAAATCTAATCGCTAGAAGTATGGAATACACCAATCACTCCAATTAGGAACGAGCTGCCGTTGGAATTGAATTGTCCAATTTTGAACACCTACTGATTTCGGATCGAACCCAAAACTTGGGCAACAACACAATATGGTGGGAGGAGTCGTTTGGTGAGTTTTGAGTGAAATCCAATCGCTAGAATTATGGAATACACCAACCACTCCCATTAGGAACGAACTGCCGTTGAACTTGAATTGTCCAATTTCTCACACCTATTGATTTCGGACCGAGCCCCAAACTTGGGCAACATCATAATATGGTGGGAGGAGTCATTTGGTGAGTTTTGAGTGAAATCCAATCGCTAGAAGTATGGAATACACCAACCACTCCCATTAGGATCGAACTGCCGTTGAACTTGAATTGTCCAATTTCTCACACCTATTGATTTCGGACTGAGCCCCAAACTTGGGGCAACGTCATAATATGGTGGGAGGAGTCATTTGGTGAGTTTTGATAAGTTCATAATTTCACACATTTGCATGCCTTCGTTACTTAGTAATTTTGTTTAGTTTCTCTTTATTTCAAGTCACTTACCTATGTTTGTGTGTTCTATAGGTTGAAGGCAGCAAGAGATTGCTTTTGAAGCAAAATGGTGCAAAACGTGCAAAAACTGGATATTGAGTTAGAAGTTCATTTCGGACTTATCTTCTTCATCCGAGCTTGGATTGGGCCAATACTTGTGTGGTTGGATCAGAGACATTCTGAACTTCAAAATGGATATCTTAAAGTCATATTTGGATTCAGCCAAACCCAATCCGTGAGCCCATCAAAATACACATCATGCTGACATGAGGATGAGCTGATGGATGCTTGGTCATGGTGAGCTAGGCATGAGCTATTGGTTTCTGGATGGATGCTTGATCATGCTGACATGAAGATGACCTATGGCTGCTGGTGGGATTTATTAGTGCAGCAACCAATTCTGATTATCTAAATACAAGTGTTGTATGCATTAGTCATATTCAATTCAGAATTCCCCTTTCCTTCTCCCTATAAATACCACTTCCATTCCACATCCCAGATACAATTCACTTCATCCATTACTTCCATACACACATTCAGATTCACCACAAAGAGAGAGAGAGAGCTAGCTGCAAAGGAGGGAGAGCTGGGAGCTGTCCTGGAAACTACCTTGCTGCCACCAGCTAGTTCTTCTATTCTCTTTATTCTACCTATGTATTTCTTATCTTCTGTATTCATAATTATGTTTAACTAATCCATTTTGTTAGGGCTTAGGATGAAGCCCTAGTCATGAATATTCAATGTTATGGATGATTTCATAGTTAATTGATTTCCTTGCTTTCATTATCAAGTTGTTAATCTCCAGCTTATTATGTGCTTGATGTATGTTTTCTTGGAGTAGCTAACTAGGATTTTATGCATCTAGCACAGGTTGGGAAGGGGTTTAGATTCACCAATTCTACTCTCCTTTCACAAGCAACACATGAATGGCCTAAGAATCATTCAAGGGGTTAATAACCATAGGTTGACTAGGACAGATACCATGTTCTAGGACTTGTGTGATTATCATATTCTCAAGGAACTTAATGACTCTTATATGCTTTATTCTAAGTAGATACCATGCTTAGGTTGCATATTAGAGATCACGTGTTGTGTAGATACCATGCACAATTACATGCCTTAGGAGAATCATGCATCCTGCACCTAGATACCATAGGCTTGTATGCGATAATCTATTGTTAATGAAGCTTGAGTCAATTTCTATGCATTCATAACTTGGATAGGAAGACTAGTGGTAGATTCCAAGGCTCTAACACTTCTCAATCATTGTTTCACAACTTGTTCATTGCTGCCATTGTTTACTTCCAGCACTTCCATTTCATTCTCTTGTTTTCATTTAAACAACAAAAACCCCCCATTCGAGTGCGTGTGTGGTGCTAGGATTCTGTCCTAGACCTTGCCAATTGTTAGTTAGTTTGTTCTTTGTTTTCAGTTTTTCCATCATTCTAAGTAGTTTAACTTGCAACCAAGTTACCATTCTCCGTGGGATCGACCTCGTATTTCATAAGCTATACTATAAATGGTTCGTGCACTTGCGAGAATTGAAGTTTCTATTTTTAATAACTCATTTTAGTTGTTAGGAATAGGCTCAACAAGTTTTTGGCGCCGTTGCCGGGGAACCGGTAACGATGGTGCTATAGTTAGATTACTTTGAGTGTTTTTGTTTTTGTTTTCGTTGGTTTTTATTTCTGTATTCTGTTTTTCTTTTTAGTTGTTATCTCCATTTGAAGGCACTAATTGGTTTCTTGTGTGTGCATATATGTCCGAATCTGATTCTGAGCCAATTTCACCAGGAACTTTTGCTGTACGTGTTGGTTTGAGGAGGAATTATAGTTCTTTAAGTGCTGAATCTGAGAGCTACGAATCTGAAGGTTCAAGCAAGATGGCAGAGATTCCAAACAACAACAATAATGATGAAGGAGGTGGTGCGCTTGTTGTCCAACCTAGGAAACCCCTGCGTGAATTTTCCATCCCCAAAGTCACTGATCAACCTTCGTGCATCGTCTATCCTCAACTCACAATTGACAGGTTTGAGCTTAGAAGTGGTATGATTCATCTTCTTCCAACTTATTATGGTAATACCACTGAGGATCCTTACATGCATGTTAAGCAATTCTTTGAAATATGTGCTACAATCAAAATTCAAGGACTTGATGATGAGCAGATTAAGATGAGGCTATTCCCATTCAGTTTAAAAGATAAGGCTAAGTCATGGTTATACTCTTTGCCTAATGCTTCAATTCGTACTTGGGATGAGCTTTCTAATAAGTTTTTGCAGAAATTCTTTCCAGCTCAAAAGACTAACAAGATTAGAAAGGAAATTCTTGGTTTCACACAAAGAGAAGGAGAAGCTTTTCATGAATGCTGGGAGAGGTACAAGGAGATGATGAGTTCTTGCCCACACCACAATATAGAGAGTTGGATGCAAATGCAATCTTTCTATGAAGGTTTGCTTGATTCCGAAAGGATGATGGTAGATGCAACAAGTGGAGAAGGACTGATGAACAAAACAGCAGATGAGGCTTTTACTCTCTTTGAATCTTTGAGTACCAACTCTCAACAATGGAGCTACAATAAAGGAAGAGGAGCTCCTATGAAAGCTGTGGTCTCTGAGGTAAGTACTAATAATGAGATTAATGCAAAACTTGATGTTATGTGTTCTTTGCTTCAACAGGCAGTGACTGGCCCTCTAGGAAGCAAAGAGGAAGTTCAAGACCAATCTTTTGCAAAGCACATGCTAGAGCAAGCAAATGCCCTTCAAGGAAGGAATCCTCAGAATGATCCTTACTCAAACACATACAATCCGGGGTGGAGAAATCATCCTAATTTCAGGTGGAGCAATAATTCAAATGTGCAACAATCTCAAGGACCTCCCCCAGGATTTCAAATACAACAAAGGCAATTCCAGCAAGCTCCCCAACAAGTACAAGAGCAAAGGGGTGATCAAATGGGAGAATTGCAAGACATGTTCAAGAAGTTCATGGGGCAACAGATGCAAACCAATCAGAATCTTCAAAATGCAGTGAACAAACTAGAAGTGCAAGTTGGGCAGATTGCATCCTCCATGAGCAATAGAGCATCCGGAACTTTTCCAAGCCAAACGGAGGTGAATCCAAGGCATCATGAGCAAGTTAAAGCAGTGCACATCTTGAGAAGTGGTAAACAAGTTGATAATAAGGTTGGAGATGCCAATGAAGAGCAAGAAGATGGAGAAAACGTGGAGATCATTCAGCCACCACAAGGGCAGCCCACAGGTTCCACCAAACAGCCCCTCAATTCTCTTGGAAAGAGCACAGGCCCTAAGGTATCATCTAATGCTAATCAAGTTCCAATTTCATCTAATGCTTTTAGGCCTATTGCACCCTTTCCCAGCAGGTTATCAAAGTCAAAGAAAGATCAAGGCTTGGATGAGATAATGGAAATATTCAAGAAAGTGCAAATCAACATCCCATTGCTCAATGCCATTGCTCAGATTCCAAAATATGCAAAATTTTTGAAGGATCTATGCACTAACAAGAGGAGATTCAAAGAGCATGAACAGGTTGCATTAAGTGAAGAGGTTAGTGCAGTCTTACAAAGAAAGCTACCTCCAAAGCTAAAGGATCCAGGTTCATTTTCTATACCTTGTATAGTTGGTGATTTTAAGTTTCAAAAAGCTTTGCTTGATCTTGGTGCATCCATTAACCTTATGCCATATCATGTTTATGAGAAACTTAACCTTGGTGAGTTGCAAGCCACATCTGTGAGCATTCAATTGGCAGATAGAACTATCAGGTACCCTAGGGGCATTCTAGAAGATGTTTTGGTGAAAGTAGAAGAGCTGATTTTGCCAGCTGATTTCTTGGTGTTGGAAATGGAAGAAGCACCAATTCATGACAATCAGTTACCACTCATTCTTGGTCGTCCATTCATGGCAACTGCCGGTGCAATTATTGATGTGAAGAAGGGTACATTGACTATGAACGTGTTTGATGAGACAATAGCATTCAAAGTGTTTGAAGCCTCCAAGTTTCCAAGTGATGAGCATGAAGTTTTCCAGCTTGATGCAATTGATAATATGGTGAAAGAAGCACTGCCAATGAGTTATTTGGAGCCTATTGAAGCATGCATCACACAAAGCATAAGGAAAGAAGAAGTGGACAGATTAGAGGCTGTGATCTCTCCTTTACTTCTTGAGCTTGTTTGCAGCATGGATAGCTACATAGAAGTGGGAAAGAGGTATGCAAACCAATTTGAATCTTTACCCGCACCTACTAATAAGGTTTTACCTTCTATTGTGCAGGCACCGGAGTTGGAATTAAAGCAATTGCCAACACACCTTAAATATGCTTATTTAGGTGAGAGTGAGACTCTACCTGTTATCATTGCCTCACACCTCGAACCAAATGATGAGAAGAAGCTTTTGAGGGTTCTAAAAGAGCACAAAACTGCGATTGGATGGAGCATTGCAGATATCAAAGGCATAAGCCCAACATCGTGCATGCATAGGATACTATTGGAGGACAATGCAGTGCCTAAGAGGGATGCCCAAAGACGTCTCAATCCAAACATGAAGGAGGTGGTAAGGAAAGAAGTAATGAAGCTTTTAGATGTTGGTATTATTTACCCTATTTCTGACAGTAAATGGGTGAGCCCAATACAAGTTGTCCCCAAGAAATCAGGTATCACAGTGGTGAAGAATGAAGCAAACGAGCTTGTACCAACACGGATGACCACGGGCTGGAGAGTTTGCATTGATTATAGGAAGCTCAACACAGCAACAAGCAAGGATCACTTCCCTCTTCCATTTATTGATCAAATGCTTGAGAGATTGGCTGGCCATAGCCACTATTGCTTCCTTGATGGATATTCAGGTTACAACCAAATCGCCATAGCCCCAGAAGATCAAGAGAAGACAACCTTCACATGTCCCTTTGGTACTTTTGCTTATAGGAGGATGCCCTTTGGTCTTTGCAACGCCCCAGCCACTTTCCAAAGGTGCATGATGAGCATTTTCTCCGACATGGTAGAAAGGTTTATTGAGGTATTCATGGATGACTTCTCTGTCTTTGGTGATTCTTTTGATCAATGTTTGCATAACTTATCTAAGGTGTTGGCTAGATGTGAACAAAATAACCTTGTGCTTAATTGGGAAAAATGTCATTTTATGGTTAACCAAGGCATAGTTCTTGGTCATGTCATCTCTAGTAATGGAATTGAGGTAGATAAAGCTAAGATTGATTTGATTGCTTCTATGCCCTCACCTACTTCTGTCAAAGAAGTACGTTCTTTCCTTGGCCATGCAGGTTTCTATAGGCGTTTCATTAAAGATTTTTCTAAGATTGCAAGGCCTTTGTGCAATCTCCTTGCCAAGGACATGGATTTTGTGTTTGATCAAAACTGTGAGAATGCTTTCAATGCTTTGAAAATGATGCTCACAACTGCCCCAATCATTATGCCACCGGATTGGAGCTTGCCTTTTGAACTGATGTGTGACGCCTCAGATTATGCTGTTGGAGCTGTTTTGGGGCAGCGAGTTGATAAGAAGCCACATGCCATCTACTATGCTAGTAGAACCCTCAACGATGCCCAACTCAACTATTCCACCACAGAGAAGGAGTTATTAGCTGTCATATTTGCTTTAGAGAAGTTCAGATCTTATTTGATTACTAACAAGGTCATTGTTTACACTGATCATGCAGCATTGAAATACTTGTTAGCTAAAAAGGATGCCAAGCCACGCCTCATTAGATGGATCCTCTTGTTGCAAGAGTTTGACTTGGAGATAAAAGATAAGAAAGGAAGTGAGAATGTGGTGGCTGATCACTTGAGTAGATTGGTGCATGTATCTAATGAAGAGGAGGATTCACTGCCATTGCGTGAAAGCTTCCCTGATGAGCAACTCTTCTCTATTTGTGCTTTGAATTCTCTTAATCCATTGCCTTGGTTTGCTGATATTGTTAACTACTTATGCACTAACGAACTCCCTACAGGGTTATCTACATTCCAACGTGACAAGCTTAGGAAACAAGCAAGATACTACTTTTGGGATGATCCATACCTATTCAAGCATTGTCCGGACCAAGTAATTCGAAGGTGTGTGCCTGAAGGTGATTTTAAGAGCATTCTAGAGTTTTGTCACTCCCATGCATGCGGAGGCCATTTTGGAGCAAAGAAGACTGCCAACAAAGTGCTACAATCAGGTTTCTTTTGGCCTACCCTTTTTAAGGATGCTTATACATTTTGTGCTTCATGTGATAGATGCCAACGGATGGGTAATTTGCATGCTAGAAATCAGATGCCTCTCACTAATATCTTAGTCATTGATATATTTGATGTTTGGGGAATTGATTTCATGGGCCCTTTTCCTACTTCTTATGGATTTGAATATATATTAGTTGCTGTCGATTATGTTTCCAAATGGGTGGAAGCCATTGCCACTAGAACTAATGATGCTAAGATTGTGATCAGTTTTCTCAGAGGAAATATTTTTACAAGGTTTGGCACACCAAGAGCAATCATTAGTGATGGTGGCTCCCATTTTGTTAACCAAGCTTTTGCAGCACTCTTGAAGAAGTATGGAATCAAGCATAAGGTGGCAACACCCTACCATCCTCAAACTAGTGGGCAGGTTGAGATAAGCAATAGGGAGATTAAGCACATACTTGAGAAGACAGTGAACACCACAAGGAAGGATTGGTACATGCGTTTGGAGGATGCATTGTGGGCTTATAGGACAGCTTATAAGACCCCCATAGGTATGTCTCCATATAGACTTGTTTTTGGTAAACCTTGTCACTTACCAGTGGAGCTTGAGCACAGGGCTTATTGGGCGATCAAGGCATTCAATTTTGACATGAAAGCTGCTGGTGAAAAGAGGAGGCTTCAACTCAATGAGTTGGAGGAGTTGCGACATGAGGCGTATGAGAACGCTAAGCTTTATAAGGAGAAAACAAAGCAGTATCATGACAAGAAGATTCTTAGGAAGACGTTTGAGGAAGGGCAGAAGGTTCTCTTATTCAATTCACGCCTTAAGCTCTTCCCAGGTAAGCTTCGTTCTCGGTGGATTGGCCCTTTTGTTATTACTAATGTGTTTGATCATGGCGCAGTGGAGATTCAAAATATTAAGGATGGCAGCACCTTCAAGGTGAACGGACATCGGTTGAAACCTTACTTTGATGCCAACTTTGATGCCAATATTGAGTCTCAAGCACTCAAGGAGCCTCCACCACTCTCTTGAAGCTCACCAAAGTTTGGACGTCCGGCTGAAGACATAAAACTTAGCGCTTCTTGGGAGGCAACCCAAGGTGATGAGGAGAAGATAGAACGTGCAAGGAGCTTGCTTGCGTCCTAATCGTTTCAAAGGGGAGTTGTTTTCTGAACTCTAACATTTGGTTATGTCTTTTCCTTATCTTCTTTCCTTTCATTTATGAGGCATTGCTTGTTCTTATACTCTAAACATTGAGGACAATGTTTCATTTAAGTTTGGGGGGAAGGATTCAGTTATGTTGTTTTATTGTCAAATTTTAAAATTTTTAAGTGTGTCTAGTGTCTAATAACGCAGGATTTTGTGTGTTGTTTCGTTATCCTTCCAAACACCTATGATAAGACTTGGATTTAATACTAATATGTTTTTTTCAGAAATTGATAGTCATTGTTTAAGGCCTATGTGTGATTCTGAGTGAACTTTGTCTTGCATGCCATCCTTGCACTTATTGAGCACTTTGCCAAGTTAGTCCAATTTCTTGCTACTTGGAGATGTTATGCAATTCTGCTTATTTCATGATCTTGGTTTCATGCTCTAGAACTTATTTGAATATCTCTTGAGACATTCTGTTGCCATACAATGCTTAGGAAGTGATTTAGGCCATGTTTAAATCGTTTGAGCCTTTCTAACCATCCCTCTACATGTATTCATCCCTAGTCAATCCATTTGAGCCTACGTTAAGCCTTTCTTTGTGTAAACCATTTCTACCATAATAAATCTCTGTTTCTTATCTTTACCTATTCTTTGAGCAATTAAAGCTATCTTTAAAGGAGAGTCATAAAGATTGCAAGGTTTTTGGAGCAAAAGTGAGTCATTAGTGCTGTAACCCAAGTGTTGAAAAGAAATAAGTTTTGGGGTATTGTTAACTAATCAAAAGAGGTAATGAAGTGTGACCAATGTAGTCACGGCCCTAGGGTGTTATAAGGAAAGATCATGGTGATCTAGGGTAAAGAGCCACAAAATTAGGCCAAATAACACATTTGAAGGTGCTGAAATTATGTTGAAAATCTGCTCATGTATGTGTTCCTTGCTTGTTACAAAGTTCAGTAATCTCTCATGCTTTTACCTATGCTTTAGTTGTGCTCAAAATGTTGTTATATCTCCATGTCTCCTCTTTCATTCAACCACTACCCTAAGCCTCATTACAACCCTTGTAAAGTCCTTTTGATCCTTGGTAATGTGTGGTATTACTGTGGAGAGCTGATTTCATAATGAGCTTATGGGGCTCGAAATTCTTGATTGTGCTTTAAGTGTGTGCGCATGTACTTATTTGAGTTGCAGGTGTTGTTCTGATTTGGCATTCACACACTACACTTAAGGATGTCATTGTAAGCTTTGCACACTCTTGAATCATGTGTGGAACTTAGATTGTGATTGTTGTGTTTCTTTGGAACCATATACTTTGATGATTCTTTGAGGATATTGTTTGGAAGGCTAGCTGCTTATTTTCTGTTTTCTAAGTTGTAGTTTTATTTTGTTTGCTCGAGGACTAGCAAAGTCTAAGTTTGGGGGTATTTGATAAGTTCATAATTTCACACATTTGCATGCCTTCGTTACTTAGTAATTTTGTTTAGTTTCTCTTTATTTCAAGTCACTTACCTATGTTTGTGTGTTCTATAGGTTGAAGGCAGCAAGAGATTGCTTTTGAAGCAAAATGGTGCAAAACGTGCAAAAACTGGATATTGAGTTAGAAGTTCATTTCGGACTTATCTTCTTCATCCGAGCTTGGATTGGGCCAATACTTGTGTGGTTGGATCAGAGACATTCTGAACTTCAAAATGGATATCTTAAAGTCATATTTGGATTCAGCCAAACCCAATCCGTGAGCCCATCAAAATACACATCATGCTGACATGAGGATGAGCTGATGGATGCTTGGTCATGGTGAGCTAGGCATGAGCTATTGGTTTCTGGATGGATGCTTGATCATGCTGACATGAAGATGACCTATGGCTGCTGGTGGGATTTATTAGTGCAGCAACCAATTCTGATTATCTAAATACAAGTGTTGTATGCATTAGTCATATTCAATTCAGAATTCCCCTTTCCTTCTCCCTATAAATACCACTTCCATTCCACATCCCAGATACAATTCACTTCATCCATTACTTCCATACACACATTCAGATTCACCACAAAGAGAGAGAGAGAGCTAGCTGCAAAGGAGGGAGAGCTGGGAGCTGTCCTGGAAACTACCTTGCTGCCACCAGCTAGTTCTTCTATTCTCTTTATTCTACCTATGTATTTCTTATCTTCTGTATTCATAATTATGTTTAACTAATCCATTTTGTTAGGGCTTAGGATGAAGCCCTAGTCATGAATATTCAATGTTATGGATGATTTCATAGTTAATTGATTTCCTTGCTTTCATTATCAAGTTGTTAATCTCCAGCTTATTATGTGCTTGATGTATGTTTTCTTGGAGTAGCTAACTAGGATTTTATGCATCTAGCACAGGTTGGGAAGGGGTTTAGATTCACCAATTCTACTCTCCTTTCACAAGCAACACATGAATGGCCTAAGAATCATTCAAGGGGTTAATAACCATAGGTTGACTAGGACAGATACCATGTTCTAGGACTTGTGTGATTATCATATTCTCAAGGAACTTAATGACTCTTATATGCTTTATTCTAAGTAGATACCATGCTTAGGTTGCATATTAGAGATCACGTGTTGTGTAGATACCATGCACAATTACATGCCTTAGGAGAATCATGCATCCTGCACCTAGATACCATAGGCTTGTATGCGATAATCTATTGTTAATGAAGCTTGAGTCAATTTCTATGCATTCATAACTTGGATAGGAAGACTAGTGGTAGATTCCAAGGCTCTAACACTTCTCAATCATTGTTTCACAACTTGTTCATTGCTGCCATTGTTTACTTCCAGCACTTCCATTTCATTCTCTTGTTTTCATTTAAACAACAAAAACCCCCCATTCGAGTGCGTGTGTGGTGCTAGGATTCTGTCCTAGACCTTGCCAATTGTTAGTTAGTTTGTTCTTTGTTTTCAGTTTTTCCATCATTCTAAGTAGTTTAACTTGCAACCAAGTTACCATTCTCCGTGGGATCGACCTCGTATTTCATAAGCTATACTATAAATGGTTCGTGCACTTGCGAGAATTGAAGTTTCTATTTTTAATAACTCATTTTAGTTGTTAGGAATAGGCTCAACAAGTTTTTGGCGCCGTTGCCGGGGAACCGGTAACGATGGTGCTATAGTTAGATTACTTTGAGTGTTTTTGTTTTTGTTTTCGTTGGTTTTTATTTCTGTATTCTGTTTTTCTTTTTAGTTGTTATCTCCATTTGAAGGCACTAATTGGTTTCTTGTGTGTGCATATATGTCCGAATCTGATTCTGAGCCAATTTCACCAGGAACTTTTGCTGTACGTGTTGGTTTGAGGAGGAATTATAGTTCTTTAAGTGCTGAATCTGAGAGCTACGAATCTGAAGGTTCAAGCAAGATGGCAGAGATTCCAAACAACAACAATAATGATGAAGGAGGTGGTGCGCTTGTTGTCCAACCTAGGAAACCCCTGCGTGAATTTTCCATCCCCAAAGTCACTGATCAACCTTCGTGCATCGTCTATCCTCAACTCACAATTGACAGGTTTGAGCTTAGAAGTGGTATGATTCATCTTCTTCCAACTTATTATGGTAATACCACTGAGGATCCTTACATGCATGTTAAGCAATTCTTTGAAATATGTGCTACAATCAAAATTCAAGGACTTGATGATGAGCAGATTAAGATGAGGCTATTCCCATTCAGTTTAAAAGATAAGGCTAAGTCATGGTTATACTCTTTGCCTAATGCTTCAATTCGTACTTGGGATGAGCTTTCTAATAAGTTTTTGCAGAAATTCTTTCCAGCTCAAAAGACTAACAAGATTAGAAAGGAAATTCTTGGTTTCACACAAAGAGAAGGAGAAGCTTTTCATGAATGCTGGGAGAGGTACAAGGAGATGATGAGTTCTTGCCCACACCACAATATAGAGAGTTGGATGCAAATGCAATCTTTCTATGAAGGTTTGCTTGATTCCGAAAGGATGATGGTAGATGCAACAAGTGGAGAAGGACTGATGAACAAAACAGCAGATGAGGCTTTTACTCTCTTTGAATCTTTGAGTACCAACTCTCAACAATGGAGCTACAATAAAGGAAGAGGAGCTCCTATGAAAGCTGTGGTCTCTGAGGTAAGTACTAATAATGAGATTAATGCAAAACTTGATGTTATGTGTTCTTTGCTTCAACAGGCAGTGACTGGCCCTCTAGGAAGCAAAGAGGAAGTTCAAGACCAATCTTTTGCAAAGCACATGCTAGAGCAAGCAAATGCCCTTCAAGGAAGGAATCCTCAGAATGATCCTTACTCAAACACATACAATCCGGGGTGGAGAAATCATCCTAATTTCAGGTGGAGCAATAATTCAAATGTGCAACAATCTCAAGGACCTCCCCCAGGATTTCAAATACAACAAAGGCAATTCCAGCAAGCTCCCCAACAAGTACAAGAGCAAAGGGGTGATCAAATGGGAGAATTGCAAGACATGTTCAAGAAGTTCATGGGGCAACAGATGCAAACCAATCAGAATCTTCAAAATGCAGTGAACAAACTAGAAGTGCAAGTTGGGCAGATTGCATCCTCCATGAGCAATAGAGCATCCGGAACTTTTCCAAGCCAAACGGAGGTGAATCCAAGGCATCATGAGCAAGTTAAAGCAGTGCACATCTTGAGAAGTGGTAAACAAGTTGATAATAAGGTTGGAGATGCCAATGAAGAGCAAGAAGATGGAGAAAACGTGGAGATCATTCAGCCACCACAAGGGCAGCCCACAGGTTCCACCAAACAGCCCCTCAATTCTCTTGGAAAGAGCACAGGCCCTAAGGTATCATCTAATGCTAATCAAGTTCCAATTTCATCTAATGCTTTTAGGCCTATTGCACCCTTTCCCAGCAGGTTATCAAAGTCAAAGAAAGATCAAGGCTTGGATGAGATAATGGAAATATTCAAGAAAGTGCAAATCAACATCCCATTGCTCAATGCCATTGCTCAGATTCCAAAATATGCAAAATTTTTGAAGGATCTATGCACTAACAAGAGGAGATTCAAAGAGCATGAACAGGTTGCATTAAGTGAAGAGGTTAGTGCAGTCTTACAAAGAAAGCTACCTCCAAAGCTAAAGGATCCAGGTTCATTTTCTATACCTTGTATAGTTGGTGATTTTAAGTTTCAAAAAGCTTTGCTTGATCTTGGTGCATCCATTAACCTTATGCCATATCATGTTTATGAGAAACTTAACCTTGGTGAGTTGCAAGCCACATCTGTGAGCATTCAATTGGCAGATAGAACTATCAGGTACCCTAGGGGCATTCTAGAAGATGTTTTGGTGAAAGTAGAAGAGCTGATTTTGCCAGCTGATTTCTTGGTGTTGGAAATGGAAGAAGCACCAATTCATGACAATCAGTTACCACTCATTCTTGGTCGTCCATTCATGGCAACTGCCGGTGCAATTATTGATGTGAAGAAGGGTACATTGACTATGAACGTGTTTGATGAGACAATAGCATTCAAAGTGTTTGAAGCCTCCAAGTTTCCAAGTGATGAGCATGAAGTTTTCCAGCTTGATGCAATTGATAATATGGTGAAAGAAGCACTGCCAATGAGTTATTTGGAGCCTATTGAAGCATGCATCACACAAAGCATAAGGAAAGAAGAAGTGGACAGATTAGAGGCTGTGATCTCTCCTTTACTTCTTGAGCTTGTTTGCAGCATGGATAGCTACATAGAAGTGGGAAAGAGGTATGCAAACCAATTTGAATCTTTACCCGCACCTACTAATAAGGTTTTACCTTCTATTGTGCAGGCACCGGAGTTGGAATTAAAGCAATTGCCAACACACCTTAAATATGCTTATTTAGGTGAGAGTGAGACTCTACCTGTTATCATTGCCTCACACCTCGAACCAAATGATGAGAAGAAGCTTTTGAGGGTTCTAAAAGAGCACAAAACTGCGATTGGATGGAGCATTGCAGATATCAAAGGCATAAGCCCAACATCGTGCATGCATAGGATACTATTGGAGGACAATGCAGTGCCTAAGAGGGATGCCCAAAGACGTCTCAATCCAAACATGAAGGAGGTGGTAAGGAAAGAAGTAATGAAGCTTTTAGATGTTGGTATTATTTACCCTATTTCTGACAGTAAATGGGTGAGCCCAATACAAGTTGTCCCCAAGAAATCAGGTATCACAGTGGTGAAGAATGAAGCAAACGAGCTTGTACCAACACGGATGACCACGGGCTGGAGAGTTTGCATTGATTATAGGAAGCTCAACACAGCAACAAGCAAGGATCACTTCCCTCTTCCATTTATTGATCAAATGCTTGAGAGATTGGCTGGCCATAGCCACTATTGCTTCCTTGATGGATATTCAGGTTACAACCAAATCGCCATAGCCCCAGAAGATCAAGAGAAGACAACCTTCACATGTCCCTTTGGTACTTTTGCTTATAGGAGGATGCCCTTTGGTCTTTGCAACGCCCCAGCCACTTTCCAAAGGTGCATGATGAGCATTTTCTCCGACATGGTAGAAAGGTTTATTGAGGTATTCATGGATGACTTCTCTGTCTTTGGTGATTCTTTTGATCAATGTTTGCATAACTTACGGAATACACCAACCACTACAATTAGGAACGAACTGTCGTTGAAATTGAATTGACCAATTTCTCGGACCTATTGATTTAGGATCGAACCCAAAACTTGGGCAACATCATAATATGGTGGGAGGAGTCATTTGGTTGGTTTTGAGTGAAATCCAATCGCTAGAAGTATGGAATACACCAACCACTCCAATTAGGAAGGAACTGCCGTTGAACTTGAATTGTCCAATTTGGAACACCTATTGATTTCGGATCGAGCCCAAAACTTGGGCAACATCATAATACGGTGGGAGGAGTCATTTGGTGAGTTTTGAGTGAAATCAAATCGCTAGAAGTATGGAATACACCAACCACTCCAATTAGGAACGAATTGCCGTTGAACTTGAATTGTCCAATTTGGAACACCTATTGATTTCGGATCGTGCCCAAAACTTGGGCAACATCATAACATGGTGGGAGGAGTCATTTCGTGAGTTTTGAGTGAAATCCAATCGCTGGACGTATGGAATACACAAACCACTCCAATTAGGAACGAACTGTCGTTCAAATTGAATTGACCAATTTCTCAGACCTACTGATTTCGGATCGAGCCCAAAACTTGGGCAACATCATAATATGGTGGGAGTAGTCATTTGGTTAGTTTTGTGTGAAATCCAATCACCAGAAGTATGGAATACACAAACCACTCCAATTAGGAACGAATTGTCGTTGAACTTGAATTGTCCAATTTGGAACACCTATTGGTTTCGGATCGAGCCCAAAACTTGGGCAACATCATAACATGGTGGGAGGAGTCATTTCGTGGGTTTTGAGTGAAATCCAATCGCTAGAAGTATGGAATACACCAACCACTCCAATTAGGAACGAACTGTTGTTCAAATTGAATTGACCAATTTCTCAGACCTACTGATTTCGGATCGAGGCCAAAACTTGGGCAACATCATAATATGGTGGGAGGAGTCATTTGGTGCGTTTTGAGTGAAATCCAATCGCTAGAAGTATGGAATACACCAACCACTCCAATTAGGAACGAACTGCCGTTGAACTTGAATTGTCCAATTTGGAACACCTATTGATTTCGGATCGAGCCCAAAACTTGGGCAACATCATAATATGGTGGGAGAAATCATGTGGTGAGTTTTGAGTGAAATCCAATCGCTAGAAGTATGGAATACACCAACCACTCCGATTAGGAACGAACTGCCGTTGAACTTGAATTGTCCAATTTGGAACACCTACTGATTTTGGATCGAGCCCAAAACTTGGGCAACAACACAATATGGTGGGAGGAGTCGTTTGGTGAGTTTTGAGTGAAATACAATCGCTAGAAGTATGGAATACACCAACCACTCCAATTAGGAACGAACTGCCGTTGAACTTGAATTGTCCAATTTGGAACACCTATTGATTTCGGATCGAGCCCAAAACTTGGGCAACATCATAATATGGGGGGAGGAGTCATTTGGTGAGTTTTGAGTGAAATCCAATCACAGGAAGTATGGAATACACCAACCACTCCAGTTAGGAATGAACTGCCGTTGAACTTGAATTGTCCAATTTGGAACACCTATTGATTTCGGATCGAGCCCGAAACTTGGGCAACATCATAATATGGTGGGAGGAGTCATTTGGTGGGTTTTGAGTGAAATCCAATCGGTAGAAGTATGGAATACACCAACCACTCCCATTAGGAACGAACTGCCGTTGAACTTGAATTGTCCAATTTGGAACACCTATTGATTTCGGATCGAACCCAAAACATGGGCAACATCATAATATGGTGGGTGGAGTCATTTGGTGTGTTTTGAGTGAAATCCAATCGCTAGACGTACGGAATACACCAACCACTACAATTAGGAACGAACTGTCGTTGAAATTGAATTGACCAATTTCTCGGACCTATTGATTTAGGATCGAACCCAAAACTTGGGCAACATCATAATATGGTGGGAGGAGTCATTTGGTTGGTTTTGAGTGAAATCCAATCGCTAGAAGTATGGAATACACCAACCACTCCAATTAGGAAGGAACTGCCGTTGAACTTGAATTGTCCAATTTGGAACACCTATTGATTTCGGATCGAGCCCAAAACTTGGGCAACATCATAATACGGTGGGAGGAGTCATTTGGTGAGTTTTGAGTGAAATCAAATCGCTAGAAGTATGGAATACACCAACCACTCCAATTAGGAACGAACTGCCGTTGAACTTGAATTGTCCAATTTGGAACACCTATTGATTTCGGACCGAGCCCCAAACTTGGGCAACATCATAACATGGTGGGAGGAGTCATTTGGTGAGTTTTGAGTGAAATCCAATCGCTAGAAGTATGGAATACACCAACCACTCCAATTAGGAACGAACTGCCGTTGTACTCGAATTGTCCAATTTCTCACACCTATTGATTTCGGACCGAGCCCCAAACTTGGGCAACATCATAATATGGTGGGAGGAGTCATTTGGTGAGTTTTGAGTGAAATCCAATCGCAAGAAGTATGGAATACACCGACCACTCCAATTAGGAACGAATTGCCGTTATACTTGAGTTTTCCAATTTGGAACACCTATTGATTTCGGATCGAGCCCAAAACTTGGGCAACATCATAATATGGTGAGAGGAGTCATTTGGTGAGTTTTGAGTGAAATCCAATCGCTTGAAGTATGGAATACACCAACCACTCCAATTAGGAACGAACTGCCGTTGAACTTCAATTGTCCAATTTCTCACACCTATTGATTTCGGATTGAGCCCAAAACTTGGGCAACATCATAATATGGTGGGAGGAGTCATTTGGTGATTTTAAGTGAAATCCAATCGCTAGAAGTATGGAATACACCAACCACTCCTATTGGGAACGAACTGCCGTTGAACTTGAATTGTCCAATTTGGAACACCTTTGGATTTAGGATCGAGCCCAAAACTTGGGGAACATCATAATATGGTGGGAGGAGTCATTTGGTGAATTTTGAGTGAAATCCAATCGCTAGAAGTATGGAATACACCAACCACTCCAACTAGGAACGAACTGTCGTTGAAATTGAATTGACCAATTTCTCACACCTATTGATTTCAGATCGAGCCCAAAACTTGGGCAACAACATAATATGGTGGGAGGAGTCATTGGGTGAGTTTTGAGTGAAATCCAATCGCTAGAAGTATGTTATACACCAACCACTCCAATTAGGAACGAACTGCTGTTGAACTCGAATTGTCCAATTTCTCACACCTATTGATTTCGGATCGAGCCCCAAACTTGGGCAACATCATAATATGGTGGGAGGATTCATTTGGTGAGTTTTGAGTGAAATCCAATCGCTGGAAGTATGGAATACACCAACCACTCCAATTAGGAACGAACTGCCGTTGAACTTGAATTGTCCAATTTGGAACACCTATTGATTTCGGATCGAGCCCAAAACTTGGGCAACATCATACTACGGTGGGAGGAGTCATTTGTTGAGTTTTCAGTGAAATCCAATCGCTAGAAGTATGGAATACACCAACCACTCCAATTAGGAACGAACTGCCGTTGAACTTGAATTGTCCAATTTCTCACACCTATTGATTTCGGATCGAGCCCAAAACTTGGGCAACATCATAATATGGTGGGAGGAGTCAATTGGTGAGTTTTGAGTGAAATCCAATAGCTAGAAGTGTGGAATATAGCAACCACTCCAATTAGGAACGAACTGCCATTGAACTTGAATTGTCCAATTTGGAACACCTATTGATTTCGGATCGAGCCCCAAACTTGGGCAACAACATAATATGGTGGGAGGAGTCATTTGGTGAGTTTTGAGTGAAATCCAATCGCTAGAAGTATGGAATACACCAACCACTCCAATTAGGAACGAACTGCCGTTGAACTTGAATTGTCCAATTTGGAAGACCTATTGATTTCGGATCGAGCCCAAAACTTGGGCAACATCATAATATGGTGGGGAGAGTCATTTGGTGAGTTTTGAGTGAAATCCAAACGCTAGAAGTGTGGAATACACCAACCACTCCAACTAGGAACGAACTGCCGTTGAACTTGAATTGTCCAATTTCTCACACCAATTGATTTCGGATCGAGCCCCAAACTTGGGCAACATCATAATATGGTGGGAGGATTCATTTGGTGAGTTTTGAGTGAAATCCAATCGCTAGAAGTATAGAATACAACAACCACTCCAATTAGGAACGAACTGCTGTTGAACTTGAGTTGTCCAATTTCTCACACCTATTGATTTCGGATCGAGCCCAAAACTTGGGCAACATCATAATATGGTGGGAGGAGTCATTTGGTGAGTTTTGAGTGAAATCCAATCCCTAGAAGTGTGGAATACACCAACCACTCCAATTAGGAACGAACTGCCGTTGAACTTGGATTGTCCAATTTCCCACACCTATTGATTTCAGATCGAACCCAAAACTTGGGCAACATCATAATATGGTGGGAGGAGTTTTGAGTGAAATCCAATCGCTAGAAGTATGGAATACACCAACCACTCCAATTAGGAACGAACTGCCGTTGAACTTGAATTGTCCAATTTCTCACACCTATTGATTTTCGATCGAGCCCAAAACTTGGGCAACAACATAATATGGTGGGAGGAGTGTTGCGTAGATACAGCTGCACCAAAATGGATTCAGCTGCATCCTCAACTTGTGATACTCGCAAGTGCACGAGCCGTTCGGTAGTATAGCGTATGTAAGTGCGAGGTCGATCCCACGAGGATTGGTGATTGAATGATCCAATTCAGTTTCCCTACACAAAACAGAAATGAAAAAGAAAGGAAATAAATAAAACAAGGAAGAAAGAAATAACTAACTCAAGCAGATAAGTTCCCAAGTTCAATTAGATTAATGGATTGATTCTAGCTAAAGTATGATTAAGCCATGGTGTGTGGTCATAACCTTGTGTTCCTAATTCCCTAATTTGATCATTTGTTGTCTAACCTAAAATTAAGCATTAGGAACCCATTAAGCATAGAAGAACAATTTAAACAACCAAGCATGTATCTAATCCCTGTTGTCGAATGTCCATACATACTCTTCCTATTCATAGTTCAATTCGAATTAAAGCATGGTGTATACTCTTAATTCAAACCAAGATAGCTAACATGCAAGCCTAAATGGTGATCAATCATTCAAACTAGCATATTAACTTATAAGCATAATGAATAGGAACAAAAACCATAATTGAAACTTGGAAACTAATCAAACTTGAAATTAAAGAAAAGAATTTACATAACAATGAAAATTAAAGTAGAACTTGGAAAGACTTAAGGAGAATTTCAGCACAAAGATCTCATTATAACAATTGAAAACTAGAAAGAGAAACTAAGAGAATTTGAGGGAGAGAAGGGAAGGGAGCTCTAGAGAAGTGTTTGAGAGCTCCCCCCCTTGGGGTGTGTTTACAAGCTTGGGAAACCTCACTATATATAGGCCTAAGGAAGCTGAAAATCTGAATTAAGTATGGCTAATGCATACAACACTTGTTTTATAAAATCTGAAATGGTTGATGCACTTCACTAATGCATACAACACTTGCATTATAAAATCTGAAATGGTTGATGCACTTCACTAATAAATCTCACCAGCAGCCCTAGCTCATCTTCATGTCACCATGACCAAGCTTCCAACCAGAAATAATAGCTCATCCTGAGGTCAGCATGACCAGCAACTTCAAGGGCTTACGAATTGGGCTTCCCTTAAGCAAATTAAGACTTTAAGCACTCAAACTTGAAGTTCAGAATGTCTTCTTTCCAGCCATATATCATTTGGGCCAATCCAAGGTCGGAGGAGGAAGTTAAGGCCAAAACAAATTGCTAACTCATTTTGCGCGCTGATAAAATCCATCCTGAGCATGGCTCTGTGTTTGCTAGGTAACAGACTCCATATTTATCCAATGGGACTGAAGTTTGGATATGTTATAGTATACACCCATTGGAACAACTTTCATGAAGAATGTGGCCTCATCCGAGCTGTGTAGGTTGCTGAAACAAATATTGCAATGTGACCTACGGAACTGGACTGGCAGGGGGCTGTAGCCAAAATGAGTTTGTCTTTAAGCACTTCTTCCCTTCATCCAAATTAGGCCTTAACATGCTTGAATTGCATGAATTATGCTCTCTTGCTCTATTTGCCTACAAAACACACAAAGGAAGGCAAATAACTTAGAAATCTAAGAAACTAAGCAAAAGAAGTAAGTAAATAGGGCATGTATATGTATGAAATTATGAGCTTAACACACCCCCAAACTTAGATTTTGCTAGTCCTCGAGCAAAACAAAAGAAAAAATAAAAATAAAAATAAAAATAAAAATAAAAACAAAAAAATAAAAACAAAACAAGAAGTTAACTAGACCACTTTCGTAGGTAACTCGATTGCATTGAGCGTATGCAACAAGCCTTTAAACCTCTAGGCATCCCTAGTAGGAGGAGTTGTGTCTCCTGAGGGTTTAACAGATACGATACCCACAAACGTTTTTCTAACTCTACAAAACAAAATGGTTAGAAAACTTATTAGATTTATTAGTCCTTAAGCAAAACCAAAAACAAAAACCAAAACAAAAATAATTACAAAAACAAAACAAAAGTAAGACTCAAAACAATCTTCCCGAACATTTTATGAAGAGAAATGACTCATGCACATAACTCAAAAGTTTTAACAATAAAAGCTCAGTTTTAGACAATATTTACAAGGTGGCAAAGTTCAAAACACAACATGCTCAAAGTGTGGTAGTGTGATAGCCAAATGCAACAAATTCCCCAATCTTAGTTTTCACACAATTTCAAAAATCATACAAAGCACAAATTCAACTTCAAATCTCACCAAAATTGTCCTCTCACAAATGAATCACTCAGAAGAGGGCTACAATGCAACACTCAGTTATAAACATGAGATTAGAGTTAAACCATAAGGGACTTAACTCGCAATAGAAAGATGAAGAACTTGCATTAATATGATCTCAAGAAGGATGCCAAACACTTAAAAGTAGAAAAATAAATGCAATTCAACCACATGACATTTAAGATCAATTTAGGTCTTTAGCATAAGTTGTAATGGGGCCAAGGGTGTAAGGTGAGTAAGAAATGAAGGGTATGGATAAAACAAAGTCCAAGAAACTCAAAATATAAGAGCATAAAACAATTGTTTACAAGACTTCGAATCATCACGATTAGATTTTTTCTTTTACACGATCAAAACTCCTTATACCTTCATTTACAATTATTCATACTCCTTTCCTTGAATTGAACAAACACCAATTTATTTTGAAGGCCCAAAAATGAAACCCAAAAATGAAATTTCATTCAACCACCACTTAATCACAACTTTTCTCTTTTCTTTCACCAATTGAGTGAAATTTTTTTTTTTCTTTTTTTCTTCTATGTAATATCCCTTCCCAAACTTAGCATGAAAAACACATCCGAATTAGAGCTCATGAGTTCCTTAGAAAGGTAAATTCTTGTTTTTCGGGCTAAGGCGAGGAAATATAATTGGTAAAATGAAAGAAAAGGTTTACATGTAGGCTCAAAATGGTTAACAATGGAAAATCATGCTTAAGCATGCATAAGGTTAGCTTGAAAGGCACAAACGATCCAAAGAGGGCCTTAATATCACTTCTTAAATGTCATGAAATCAAATTGCATAAGAATGAATGACTTTTAAGTGTTCAACCAAATCAATGAGTAATGAGATCAAACAACAACTTTGATGACAAGAAAATAAGAGTATGTATATAACACTCATGAATTGAAGTACAAGGCTCAAAAGCTCACTTTATATAGTTGGTTAAATAAGTCTAATTTATGATTCATACAATTCTTTAGATCATGCAAATCCTTTAATTGGAAAATTATGAAACAAATGGCAAGTGCAAAGAAGGTTTCGAACATGTCATGCTAGAACGATGCCAAATTAATTAATTAATTAATTATTATTTTTTGCAATAAAAATTTACAAGGAAAAAAATAAATAATAAATAAATTTCAATTTTTTATTTAAGTCATGCAACATTTATCACAATCTCATCATAAGTGTTCGGAAAGTGACTCAAATCAAAACAAGACTCAAAATATAGAAAAAGAAAAACAAGCAAGAAATTAATTAAATTTTTTTATTTATTTATTTTTAATTTTTTAATTTTTTTATAAGAAAAACTAAATTTACTTGGTAAACTCCAATACCCCCAAACCTAGATATGAACATTGTCCTCAATGTTTAAAAATTAGGAACAAGCAATGTCATAACAAGAAATGAAAGGTACAAAATATAAAATCACAAAACACACAAGAATTGAAATACAAAAATTAAATAATTACAAAATAAAAAATACAAACAAACAAACAAATAAAATAAATAAATAAAAACGAAACAGTAAAACACTCGAAACAGAAAACAAACAGTCTTACCAAAACCCAAACGATTGAAAGCCCAACCCAAAAGAAGTTAACACACTTTGAAACCTAACAACGGTGAAAACCCGACCCGCAAAGAAATCCAAAGCCCACACGTTTGTTATTATTATTATTTTTTAATTTATTTATTTTTATTTAATGAAACGTGAATTGGGAGTGCGAAGGCGGGATTTATGAAAAGAAAGAGTGTGGTCCCTGCTGCCTCGATTCCTAGGAAGTGATAGGCAAAAGGAGTGAGGGACGTGTCGGCGCGCAGATGCCGCTTTCACATCCCCCAAGCCTGAATTATTGGCCTCTTGGGTGAAGCGGGACGACTTTTTCACTTTGAAGGTGGTGAAAGGTGAAAATGCAATTAAGGGGGGTTGGGAAACATGTGGCCGTAAGGGCCGCACAGAACTCAGAACCGCAACGGCTAGGGTTTAGCAGACTAAGTCTATAAAAGGTAAAAAGAAAGGGTAAAACAAAACACAAACTCAGAAACACACAAAAGAGAAAAGAAGAAAGAAGAAAAGAGAGTGAGAAATCAAATGGCCTCTAACTACCCATTTTCGTTGGATCTCAACCTAGCTCCACCGACTCAGACACGAGGCCAAGCAGCGGCACCAGTATGGATGCCCTACTTTGCTTCCGCACGGGGGCCTGTGACAGTAACTGACTCAATACTCCTGGACAACGATGTTGCCATTGGAGTGGCTAGAAATTTAGTGACTCCTAAAGATATACGTGTTCTGGGGACAAGGGATGACAACCGGGTCGTGAGCGATGCCCTAGCACTGAGCGTGCAGAGTACGGCAACAGTCGCAAGTTTGGGTCATCGCCTACTTGCGAAGTCCCATGAGGTAGAGGTGCTGAAAGGTCAGTTGGCGGCGGAGCGAAGTATGGTTGAGGAGTGTCAGACTGCTATAAAAAGCTTGAAAAGGGAGAGGTCAAGGATAGTGGAGGTGAATCGACACCAGCTAGAAGTATTGCGGGACGAGAATAGAAACCTATCAAAGATGGTAGAGTTGTACTCTCGTGACATGCGAAAACAGCTGGAAGACCTAGACAGACCGGGTAAACGCAAACAAGCAGATCGCGAGAGTAGTTACGCTCAAGCTAAGATTGCGATCTTTGGGAGCTCAAGTGATGAGCCCCAAGAAGCTGTGCGTGAAGCCCCGGAAGAGGACAGCCAGAGGGCCAAACTCAAAGCTCCAATGGTCGAGACACCAAGCACCGAGAAGAAATGATTTCCTACTGCATTATTGTTGTTTTTATTTTATTTTGTTGTTTTTGTATTTTCGTTATTTTGTTTCTGAATTAAAAGAGTAAGGTTGCAGAAAGAAAAGGAAAAAGAAAAAGAAAACAAAGACGACAAACGGAAAAGAAAACACATTTCCCTAACTAAAATAAGATAAAGATGATAGCCGAAAGGGAAAAGCAAAAACACAAAGCTCTAGAAAATGAAAGTAACGGGCAAAAACATTAAACACCAGAAAACACGGAGGAAAAAAAAAAGTAAAGTAAAGTAAAGGTGCTCCCCCTTGAAGCGATTAGGTCGAGCATGCCCGGGAAATCCGAAATGGTGTTTGCTCTCTCTCATCAACATATGTCTATTTAAACCACACCTCTGCAAGCGGATGATACCCAGCATTTCTTCCTGCAAACTCAAGGAAAAACATCAAAAAATTCAGAAGCAAAACAAATGGCATCCTCATGCACTCACCTTGATGATCTCAACCTTGAGCTCTCACTTGCACCACCGAATGCCCAAACAAGGGCTCCTCCAAACACTGTCTTTCCAAACTCTTCATATCATCACGGCACGGCCTCAAACTTTGCTGAGGCAATACCGAACTTTTCTGAGGCACTGCCGAACAGAGCAGCGCTGCTGGGAGGCATGATTGGCAGCAAGCTCACACCGACAGATCATCTGCATGTGGCACAGAGGTCTGATAAGGCAGCGGTAGAGGAGTCCCACAATTTAACTGTGCTCCACGCAGTCTCCGCTACCAATTTGGGCATGCGATTACTGGCGAGGACAAGGGAGTGTGCCGCGATGAGCGAGGAAATAGCTTCCTTGAAGGCTATGGTGGCGGACTTGCAGAAGCGGCTCTACTGTGCCAATCAGCACGTGGAAGCACTGCAGAGAAAAAATGAGGACCATGTGGAGCTGCTGCAGATTCTACAAGTGCGAGAAAATAGAGGCAAGCCATGATGATGATGGAGATGAAGAAGATGAAGAAGATGATGAAGAAGATGATGATGAAGATGATGATGATGATGTTTTTTTTTTTTTTTTTTTTTAATGTTTTTTTTTAAATTTTTTTTTTTTTTGTTTTTGTTTTTGTTTTTATGCAATGTTTGAAATAAAAATGTGTTTTAACACTCAGAAATAAACTAACTAACCATACCACGTAAATAAATAAATAAACTAACATAACAACACAAAAACAGAAACAAAACAAAAACAAAGACTCAACAGAAAAGAAAACAAAGAAAATAAAATAAAATAAAATAAAAACTTAATTTAAAAACACACAATATACAAGCAACTCACGGATGACCAGTTAAGGGCCTCAGAAAACACAGCCAGGGGATCCGGGAAGGTTGGAGGGGTCACAATGGTCCCGCTTAAAACCCAAACTTCTTAGACACCGAAGGTGTCGCCTAAAGAACTCCTAGACACTGTATTAACGGAAGTGCTCACTGGGGTTACCATAAGTCGGCTCATATGAAAATTTTATTTTATTTTATTTTTAAAATTTTAAGATAAGAAACAAAAATAAATTAAGATAAAATGAAACAACAAACCATAAACGTAAATGAACTAAGTACTGTAAACAAATTCAAACAAACAACATAAATTGTTGTACTAAAAGAAACAAACCAAGAAACCAAAGAAGAAAAAAAAAAAAAAAAACAAACAAACAGCACTTTCTATCACCCGTTTATCACCATTTGGACAGATTCGTTTCTATGTTTTTCAGCTTCGACCTCTGTTCAGTTTTTAGGCTATAACTTTCCAACCGTAAGTCCAAATTTTACGTTCTTTATATGGTTGGATTCAGCATAGAAAAACAAAGAACTCAACGCGGACCCAAAGGTAAAAACAATGACGGAAATAAACATAATTCAAAGAAGAGAAAGGATTGAAATGCTCCCCCTTGAAGCGATTAGGTCGAGCGTGATGCATTTGGAGGTCGCGACTTCTCCCACTACTCCACACTTCCTATCTTTGAAGTTGCCATCTCTCTCCATTTTTATTGAGCTATTTACATTGCTAAAACAAACACATACAAAAACTTGAAACGGAATTAAAGGATTACGAAATATATATAAAAAAACTAAAAATGAAAGGGAAAATCAACACAAGTCCAATTCCATGCTTCAAAGCAACAAGCACCAATGGGTTGTGTAAGCTGGGACTTAAACCCAGTTCTCTTGCTTGTTGGGCAATTGTCCTTTTCTGTTGGACTACAAACACAACTTGTCCATTAACGTCATTAACTTTAAAACTTAAAATTGTCTAGTTAAGAAAAAAAAATAAAGTAGGAAAGCCAAATAGAATCAAACAATGTTACCGATCCCCGGCAACGGCGCCAAAAACTTGTTGCGTAGATACAGCTGCACCAAAATGGATTCAGCTGCATCCTCAACTTGTGATACTCGCAAGTGCACGAGCCGTTCGGTAGTATAGCGTATGTAAGTGCGAGGTCGATCCCACGAGGATTGGTGATTGAATGATCCAATTCAGTTTCCCTACACAAAACAGAAATGAAAAAGAAAGGAAATAAATAAAACAAGGAAGAAAGAAATAACTAACTCAAGCAGATAAGTTCCCAAGTTCAATTAGATTAATGGATTGATTCTAGCTAAAGTATGATTAAGCCATGGTGTGTGGTCATAACCTTGTGTTCCTAATTCCCTAATTTGATCATTTGTTGTCTAACCTAAAATTAAGCATTAGGAACCCATTAAGCATAGAAGAACAATTTAAACAACCAAGCATGTATCTAATCCCTGTTGTCGAATGTCCATACATACTCTTCCTATTCATAGTTCAATTCGAATTAAAGCATGGTGTATACTCTTAATTCAAACCAAGATAGCTAACATGCAAGCCTAAATGGTGATCAATCATTCAAACTAGCATATTAACTTATAAGCATAATGAATAGGAACAAAAACCATAATTGAAACTTGGAAACTAATCAAACTTGAAATTAAAGAAAAGAATTTACATAACAATGAAAATTAAAGTAGAACTTGGAAAGACTTAAGGAGAATTTCAGCACAAAGATCTCATTATAACAATTGAAAACTAGAAAGAGAAACTAAGAGAATTTGAGGGAGAGAAGGGAAGGGAGCTCTAGAGAAGTGTTTGAGAGCTCCCCCCCTTGGGGTGTGTTTACAAGCTTGGGAAACCTCACTATATATAGGCCTAAGGAAGCTGAAAATCTGAATTAAGTATGGCTAATGCATACAACACTTGTTTTATAAAATCTGAAATGGTTGATGCACTTCACTAATGCATACAACACTTGCATTATAAAATCTGAAATGGTTGATGCACTTCACTAATAAATCTCACCAGCAGCCCTAGCTCATCTTCATGTCACCATGACCAAGCTTCCAACCAGAAATAATAGCTCATCCTGAGGTCAGCATGACCAGCAACTTCAAGGGCTTACGAATTGGGCTTCCCTTAAGCAAATTAAGACTTTAAGCACTCAAACTTGAAGTTCAGAATGTCTTCTTTCCAGCCATATATCATTTGGGCCAATCCAAGGTCGGAGGAGGAAGTTAAGGCCAAAACAAATTGCTAACTCATTTTGCGCGCTGATAAAATCCATCCTGAGCATGGCTCTGTGTTTGCTAGGTAACAGACTCCATATTTATCCAATGGGACTGAAGTTTGGATATGTTATAGTATACACCCATTGGAACAACTTTCATGAAGAATGTGGCCTCATCCGAGCTGTGTAGGTTGCTGAAACAAATATTGCAATGTGACCTACGGAACTGGACTGGCAGGGGGCTGTAGCCAAAATGAGTTTGTCTTTAAGCACTTCTTCCCTTCATCCAAATTAGGCCTTAACATGCTTGAATTGCATGAATTATGCTCTCTTGCTCTATTTGCCTACAAAACACACAAAGGAAGGCAAATAACTTAGAAATCTAAGAAACTAAGCAAAAGAAGTAAGTAAATAGGGCATGTATATGTATGAAATTATGAGCTTAACACACCCCCAATCTTGGGCAACATCATACTACGGTGGGAGGAGTCATTTGTTGAGTTTTCAGTGAAATCCAATCGCTAGAAGTATGGAATACACTAACCACTCCAATTAGGAACGAACTGCCGTTGAACTTGAATTGTCCAATTTGGAACACCTATTGATTTCGGATCGAGCCCAAAACTTGGGCAACATCATAATATGGTGGGAGGAGTTTTGAGTGAAATCCAATCGCTAGAAGTATGGAATACACCAACCACTCCAATTAGGAACGAACTGCCGTTGAACTTGAATTGTCCAATTTGGAACACCTATTGATTTCGGATCCAGCCCAAAACTTGGGCAACATCATCATATGGTGGGAGGAGTCATTTGGTTAGTTTTGAGTGAAATCCAATCGCTAGAAGTATGGAATACACTAACCACTCCAATTAGGAACGAACATCCGTTGAACTTGAATTGTCCAATTTCTCACACCTATTGATTTCGGACCGAGCCCCAAACTTGGGCAACATCATAATATGGTGGGAGGAGTCATTTGGTGAGTTTTGAGTGAAATCCAATCGCTAGAAGTATGGAATACACCAACCACTCCAATTAGGAACGAACTGCCGTTGAACTTGAATTGTCCAATTTCTCACACCTATTGATTTCGGATCGAGCCCAAAACTTGGGCAACATCATAATATGGTGGGAGGAGTCAATTGGTGAGTTTTGAGTGAAATCCAATAGCTAGAAGTGTGGAATACAGCAACCACTCCAATTAGGAACGAACTGCCATTGAACTTGAATTGTCCAATTTGGAACACCTATTGATTTCGGATCGAGCCCCAAACTTGGGCAACATCATAATATGGTGGCAGGAGTCATTTGGTGAGTTTTGAGTGAAATCCAATCGCTAGAAGTATGGAATACACCAACCACTCCAATTAGGAACGAACTGCCGTTGAACTTGAATTGTCCAATTTGGAACACCTATTGATTTCGGATCGGGCCCAAAACTAGGGCAATATCATAATATGGTGGGAGGAGTCATTTGGTGAGTTTTTAGTGAAATCCAATCACGAGAAGTATGGAATACACCAACCACTACAATGAGGAACAAACTGCCGTTGAACTTGAATTGTCCAATTTCTCACACCTATTGATTTCGGATCGAGCCCAAAACTTGGGCAACATCATAATATGGTGGGAGGAGTCATTCGGTGAGTTTTGAGTGAAATCCAATCCCTAGAAGTGTGGAATACACCAACCACTCCAATTAGGAACGAACTGCCGTTGAACTTGGATTGTCCAATTTCCCACACCTATTGATTTCAGATCGAACCCAAAACTTGGGCAACATCATAATATGGTTTGAGGAGTTTTGAGTGAAATCCAATCGCTAGAAGTATGGAATACACCAACCACTCCAATTAGGAACGAACTGCCGTTGAACTTGAATTGTCCAATTTGGAACACCTATTTATTTCGGATCGAGCCCAAAACTTGGGCAACATCATAATATGGTGGGAGGAGTCATTTGGTTAGTTTTGAGTGAAATCCAATCGCTAGAAATATGGAATACACTAACCACTCCAATTAGGAACGAACTGCCGTTGAAATTGAATTGTCCAATTTCTCACACCTATTGATTTCGGAACGAGCCCCAAACTTGGGCAACATCATAATATGGTGGGAGGAGTCATTTGGTGAGTTTTGAGTGAAATCCAATCGCTAGAAGTATGGAATACACCAACCACTCCAATTAGGAACGAACTGCCGTTGAACGTGAATTGTCCAATTTCTCACACCTATTGATTTCGCATCGAGCCCAAAACTTGGGCAACAATTATAATATGGTGGGAGGAGTCAATTGGTGAGTTTTTAGTGAAATCCAATTGCTAGAAGTATGGAATACAGCAACCACTCCAATTAGGAACGAACTACCGTTGAACTTGAATTGTCCAATTTCTCACACCTATTGATTTCGGACCGAGCCCCAAACTTGGGCAACATCATAATATGGTGGGAGGAGTCATTTGGTGAGTTTTGAGTGAAATCCAATCGCTAGAAGTATGGAATACACCAACCACTCCAATTAGGAACGAACTGCCGTTGAACTTGAATTGTCCAATTTCTCACACCTATTGATTTCGGATCGAGCCCAAAACTTGGGCAACAATTATAATATGGTGGGAGGAGTCAATTGGTGAGTTTTTAGTGAAATCCAATTGCTAGAAGTATGGAATACAGCAACCACTCCAATTAGGAACGAACTACCGTTGAACTTGAATTGTCCAATTTCTCACACCTATTGATTTCGGATCCAACCCCAAACTTGTGCAACACCATAATATGGTGGGAGGAGTCATTTGGTTAGTTTTGGGTGAAATCCAATCGTTAGAAATATGGAATACACTAACCACTCCAATTAGGAACGAACTGCCGTTGAACTTGAATTGTCCAACTTTGAACACCTATTGATTTCGGATCGAGCCCAAAACTTGGGCAACATCATAATATGGTGGGGGGAGTCATTTGGTGAGTTTTGAGTGAAATCCAAACGCTAGAAGTGTGGAATACACCAACCACTCCAATTAGGAACGAACTGCCGTTGAACTTGAATTGTCCAATTTCTCACACCTATTGATTTCGGATCGAGCCCCAAACTTGGGCAACATCATAGTATGGTGGGAGGAGTCATTTGGTGAGTTTTGAGTGAAATCCAATCGCTAGAAGTATGGAATACACCAACCACTCCAATTAGGAACGAACTGCCGTTGAACTTGAATTGTCCAATTTGGAACACCTATTGATTTCGGATCGAGCCCCAAACTTGGGCAACATCATAGTATGGTGGGAGGAGTCATTTGGTGAGTTTTGGGTGACATCCATTCGCTAGAAGTTTGGAATACACCAACCACTCCAATTTGGAACGAACTGCCGTTGAACTTGAACTGTCCAATTTCTCACACCTATTGATTTCGGATCGAGCCCCAAACTTGGGCAACATCATAATATGGTGGGACGAGTCATTTGGTGAGTTTTGAGTGAAATCCAATCGCTAGAAGTATGGAATACACCAACCACTCCAATTTGGAACGAACTACCGTTGAACTTGAATTGTCCTATTTCTCACACCTATTGATTTCGGATCGAGCCCCAAACTTGGGCAACATCATAGTATGGTGGGAGGAGTCATTTGGTGAGTTTTGAGTGAAATCCAATCGCTAGAAGTATGGAATACACTAACAACTCCAATTAGGAACGAACTGCCGTTGAACTTGAATTGTCCAATTTGGAACACCTATTGATTTCGGATCGTGCCCCAAACTTGGGCAACATCATAATATGGTGGGAGGAGTCATTTGGTGAGTTTTTGGTGAAATCCAATTGCTAGAAGTATGGAATACACCAACCACTCCAATTAGGAACGAACTGCCGTTGAATTTGAATTGTCCAATTTGGAACACCTATTGATTTCGGATCTAGCCCCAAACTTGGGCAACATCATAATATGGTGGGAGGAGTCATTTGGTGAGTTTTGGGTGAAATCCAATCTCTAGAAGTATGGAATACACCAACCACTCCAATTAGGAACGATCTGCCGTTGAACTTGAATTGTCTAATTTCTCACACCTGTTGATTTCGGATCGAGCCCAAAACTTGGGCAACATCATAATTTGGTGGGAGGAGTCATTTGGTGAGTTTTGAGTGAAATCCAATCACTAGAAGTATGGAATACACCAACCACTCCAATTAGGAACGAACTGCCGTTGAACATGAATTGTCCAATGTCTCACACCTATTGATTTCGGATCAAGCCCCAAACTTGGGCAACATCATAATATGGTGGGAGGAGTCATTTGGTGAGTTTTGAGTGAAATCCAATCCCTAGAAGTGTGGAAGACACCAACCTCTCCAATTAGGAACGAACTGCCGTTGAACTTGAATTGTCCAATTTCTCACACCTATTGATTTCGGATTGAGCCCCAAACTTGGGCAACATCATAATATGGTGGGAGGAGTCATTTGGTGAGTTTTGAGTGAAATCCATTCGCTAGAAGTATGGAATACACCAACCACTCCAATTAGGAATGAACTGCCGTTGAACTTGAATTGTCCTGTTTGGAACACCTACTGATTTCGGATCGAGCCCAAAACTTGGGCAACATCATAATATGGTGGCAGGAGTCGTTTGGTGAGTTTTGAGTGAAATCCAATCGCTAGAAGTGTGGAATACACCAACCACTCCAACTAGGAACGAACTGCCGTTGAACTTGAATTGTCCAATTTCTCACACCTATTGATTTTGGATCGAGCCCAAAACTTGGGCAACATCATAATATGGTGGGAGTAGTTGTTCGGTTCATTTTTACACATGATTTTTCATGTTATTCACCCACTATTTTGAGTTAGTTCTTGACATTTTATAGCTTTTTACTTCTTTTTTGTGTTTTAATAGGTTTTACCTTGGTTTGTATGAAAATGAGCTAAAAGTGCATTATTTGATATAAATTCTGTTTTTGTTCATTTTCGTAGGTCAACTTCGTGGCCTTGGATCAGCATGTTCCGGTCCTTGGATGAGGTGATGATCTTCATAAGACTTGTTCCAATGGATGTTAACTACAACATATCCAAATTTGAGCTCCATTGGGCAAGTGTAGCCTATCCAGCTGATCGGACAATTGACGCTGGCTCTGGATGTTTGTTTTGGCCCAGTTTTCACCCCCACTTAATAGCATTTTATTTCTACTTGTTACCACACCTTTTGGTAACAATGGATTGCATTTGAGTGGCATTTCCTGAGTCAATTGGAGCCTTGGATTATACCTTAAAACAAGGTTTCATCATTTGCAAGGGGACAATGGGCAATAGCTTTAGAGAAAGAATAAGTTTTATACTAAAAGAAAAGCTGGAAAGGAGGAGAGAGAGAAGTCAAAAGGGATTGCAATCAGATTTGGGGGAGTTTTTGCAACGGGAGAGAGGGTATTCCACCATTCTACACAATTGAGAGCAGATTTTGGAGCTTGGAGCTAGGAGAAAGACAAGGTGCAGTCAAGAAAAGTGGAGAAGAAGACTTCCACCATTGATGATCTTGAAGCTTTCATCATTTTCTGAAAATCTGTAAACTCTTTCTAATTTCATTTTGAATTTGTGTTTGAAATGATTATGAGGAACTAAACTCCATAGCTAGGGCTTAGGTTGAAGCCCTAAACATGATTACCTTATTGTTTTGATGCTTGAGTGTATGAATTTCTAGATGTTGTTGATGAACCCCATTCACTAATTGAATTTTATGATATGTGTTTGCTTCCTTTGCTTAATCACCTTAGGTTGTATGCATGTAGCTAAAGTTGAGAAGTTGTGTAAGATAACCAAGAACACAATTTCTAATTAGCAACAAATGATTGAACTTGTTTAAGTGAGCATCATGTGAATTGGTTTCTTGACAACAATTGATGAATTCCAATTCACCAAATTAATCTATCCTTGATGTGTGTTTTCCTTGATTGATTACCTTTGAAAGCATGCTTCTTGAGGTTGTTGGGATTATGTGTATCTTCATGTTTTCCTAAGCAATAGATGGATGGAGTAAGAACCATCCATGTGAATTGGTTTCTTGAATACCTAATGTAAACACCATGCTATTAGGGTTCTTGTGATGTTCATATTCTCTTTGAACTTAATGGGTTTTCCTTGCAATCGAATCGAAGTACGAACCATACCTAGGTTCGGTTATGAGGAGGGCACAAGTATTGTAGCACGAACCATGCACTTTACGTATATTAGAGAGAATCAATGCGTCTTGAGCCACGACCCATGGTCTTGATTGCGAACATCTTCATCAATACATTTAGAGTTCATCACTTGAGTATCCATGAACATGGGTAGAATTGTTTAGGGTGGATTCCGAAACCCTAGTGTTTGTTACATTTTAATTTCACATTTTGATAATTCATCTCTGCCATTCACATTTAAATTCAAAGTCCATTTACTTTCATGCAATAGAAATAGGTCACTTGAACCAAATCAAAAAACCCCCCCAATGTGTGTGTGAGTTGCGTGTTTGACACGTTTTGTGTCTTTGTCACTGAATTTTGTTTGTTTCGGTAATTGTTTTGGACTTTTGGTCCGCGTTGTGTTCTTGCATTTTCTGTGCTGATTCCAACCGTATAAAGAACGTGAATTTTGGATAAACGGTTGGAAAGTTATAGGTCAAAAACTGGACAGAGGTCGAAACTGAAAAACAGAGAAACGAATCTGTCCAAATGGTGATAAACGGGTGATAGAAAGTGCTGTTTGTGTTTTTCTTTATTTTCTTGTGTTGTTTCATTTCTTTTATCTTCCTTACTTCATTTTTAGTTTCCAATTTGTATTGTGTTTGTGTGTTGTGTAAAATTAGTGTTCTTTACGTACTCAAATTAGAACTTATAGGAAACCGATAAGTTCTTCGTGGGATCGACCCCGTACTTACATAATCTATACTTCATTAGATTCGTGCACTTGCGGGTATTTTTAATTGGTTGTTTGCACATTAATTTGTGTCCTTTTAGGAATGCAACAGTAGTCATTTGGTTAGTTTTGTGTGAAATCCAATCACTAGAAGTATGGAATACACCAACCACTCCAATTAGGAACGAATTGCCGTTGAACTTGAATTGTCCAATTTGGAACACCTATTGATTTCGTATCGAGCCCAAAACTTGGGCAACATCATAATATGCTGCGAGGAGTCATTTGGTGTGTTTTGAGTGAAATCCAATCGCCAGAAGTATGGAATACACCAACCACTCCGATTAGGAACGAACTGCCGTTGAACTTGGATTGTCCAATTTGAAACACCTATTGATTTCGGATCGAGCCCATAACTTGGGCAACATCATAATATGGTGGGAGGAGTCATTTGGTGAGTTTTGAGTGAAATCTAATTGCTAGAAGTATGGAATACACCAACCACTCCAATTAGGAACGAGCTGCCGTTGAACTTGAATTGTCCAATTTGGAACACCTACTGATTTTGGATCGAGCCCAAAACTTGGGCAACAACACAATATGGTCGGAGGAGTCGTTTGGTGAGTTTTGAGTGAAATCCAATCGCTAAAAGTATGGAATACACCAACCACTCCAATTAGGAACGAACTGCCGTTGAACTTGAATTGTCCAATTTGGAACACCTATTGATTTCGGATCGAGCCCAAAACTTGGGCAACATCATAATATTGTGGGAGGAGTCATTTGGTTAGTTTTGACTGAAATCCAATCGCTAAAAGTATGGAATACACCAACCACTCCAATTAGGAACGAACTGCCGTTGAACTTGAATTGTCCAATTTGTAACACCTATTGATTCCGGATCGAGGCCAAAACTTGGGCAACATCATAATATGGTGGGAGGAGTCATTTGGTGACTTTTAAGGGAAATCCAATCCCTAGAAGTATGGAATACACCAACCACTCCAATTAGGAACGAACTGCCATTGAACTTGAATTGTCCAATTTCGAACACCTATTGATCTCGGATCGACCCCAAAACTTGGGCAACATCATAACATGGTGGGAGGAGTCATTTGGTGAGTTTTGAGTGAAATCCAATCGCTGGACGTACGGAATACACCAACCACTCCAATTAGGAACGAACTGTCGTTGAAATTGAATTGACCAATTTCGCAGACCTATTGATTTCGGATCGAGCCCAAAACTTGGGCAACATCATAATATGGTGGGAGGAGTCATTTGGGTAGTTTTGAGTGAAATCCAATCGCTAGAAGTATGGAATACACCAACCACTCCAATTAGGAACGAGCTGCCGTTGAACTTGAATTGTCCAATTTGGAATAGCTACTGATTTCGGATCGAGCCCAAAACTTGGGCAACAACTCAATATGGTGGGAGTAGTCGTTTGGTGAGTTTTGAGTGAAATCCAATCGCTAGAAGTATGTAATACACCAACCACTCCAATTAGGAACGAACTGCCGTTGAACTTGACTTGTCCAATTTGGAACACCTATTGATTTAGGATCGAGCCCAAAACTTGGGCAACATCATAATATGGCGGGAGGAGTCATTTGGTTAGTTTTGAGTGAAATTCAATCGCTAGAAGTATGGAATACACCAACCACTCCAATTAGGAACGAACTGCCGTTGAACTTGAATTGTTTAATTTTGGAACACCTATTGATTTCGGATCGAGCCCAAAACTTGGGCAACATCATAATATGGTGGGAGGAGTCATTTGGTGAGTTTTGAGTGAAATCCAATCGCTAGAAGTATGGCATACAACAACCACTCCAATTAGGAAAGAACTGTCGTCGAAATTGAATAGACCAATTTCTCACACCTATTGAATTCGGATCGAGCCCAAAACTTGGGCAACATCATAATATGGTGGGTGGAGTCATTTGGTGAGTTTTGAAGGAAATCCAATCGCTAGAAGTATGGAATACACCAACCACTCCAATTAGGAACGAACTGCCGTTGAACTTGAATTGTCCAATTTGGAACACCTATTGATTTCGGATCGAGCCCAAAACGTGGGCAACATCATAATATGGTGGGAGGAGTCATTTGGTTAGTTTTGAGTGAAATCCAATCGCTAGAAGTATGGAATACACCAACCACTCCAATTAGGAACGAACTGCCGTTGAACTTGAATTGTCCAATTTGGAACACCTACTGATTTCGGATCGAGCCCAAAACTTGGGCAACATCATAATATGGTGGGAGGAGTGAATTGGTTAGTTTTAAGTGAAATCCAATCGCTAGAAGTATGGAATACACCAACCACTCCAATTAGGAACGAACTGCCGTTGAACTTGAATTATCCAATTTGGAACACCTATTGACTTCGGATCGAGCCCAAAACTTGGGCAACATCATAATATGGTGGGAGGATTCATTTGGTGAGTTTTGAGTGAAATCCGATCGCTAGAAGTATGGAAGACACCAACCACTCCAACTAGGAACGAACTGCCGTTGAACTTGAATTGTCTAATTTGGAACACCTATTGATTTCCGATCGAGCCCAAAACTTGGGAAACCTCATAATATGGCGGGAGGAGTCATTTGGTGAGTTTTGAGTGAAATCCAATTGCTAGAAGTATGGAATACATCTACCACTCCAATTAGGAACGAACTGCCGTTGAACTTGAATTGTCCAATTTCTCACACCTATTGATTTCTGATCGAGCCCCAAACTTGGGCAACATCATAATATGGTGGGAGGAGTCATTTGGTGAGTTTTGAGTGAAATCCAATCGCTAGAAGTACGGAATACACGAACCACTCCAATTAGGAACGAACTTTCGTTGAAATTGAATTGACCAATTTCTCAAACCTATTCATTTCGGATCGAGCCCAAAACTTGGGCAACATCATAATATGGTGGGAGGCGTCATTTGGGTAGTTTTGAGGGAAATCCAATCGCTAGAAGCATGGAATACACCAACCACTCCAATTAGGAACGAGCTGCCGTTGAAATTGAATTGTCCAATTTGGAATAGCTACTGATTTCGGATCGAGCCCAAAACTTGGGCAACAACTCAATATGGTGGGAGGAGTCGTTTGGTGAGTTTTCAGTGAAATCCAATCGCTAGAAGTATGTAATACACCAACCACTCCAATTAGGAACGAACTGCCGTTGAACTTGAATTGTCCAATTTTGGAACACCTATTGATTTCGGATCGAGCCCAAAACTTGGGCAACATCATAATATGGTGGGAGGAGTCATTTGGTGAGTTTTGAGTGAAATCCAATCGCTAGAAGTATGGAATACAACAACCACTCCAATTAGGAGAGAACTGTCGTCGAAATTGAATAGACCAATTTCTCACACCTATTGAATTCGGATCGAGCCCAAAACTTGGGCAACATCATAATATGGTGGGTGGAGTCATTTGGTGAGTTTTGAATGAAATCCAATCGCTAGAAGTATGGAATACACCAACCACTCCAATTAGGAACGAACTGCCGTTGAACTTGAATTGTCCAATTTGGAACACCTATTGATTTCGGATCGAGCCCAAAACTTGGGCAACATCATAATATGGTGGGAGTAGTCATTTGGTTAGTTTTGACTGAAATCCAATCGCTAGAAGTATGGAATACACCAACCACTCCAATTAGGAACGAACTGCCGTTGAACTTGAATTATCCAATTTGGAACACCTATTGACTTCGGATCGAGCCCAAAACATGGGAAACCTCATAATATGGCGGGAGGAGTCATTTGGTGAGTTTTAAGTGAAATCCAATCGGTAGAAGTATGGAATACATCTACCACTCCAATTAGGAACGAACTGCCGTTGAACTTGAATTGTCCAATTTCTCACACCTATTGATTTTGGATCGAGCCCAAAACTTGGGCAACATCATAATATGGTGGGAGGAGTCATTTGGTGAGTTTTGAGTGAAATCCAATCGCTAGAAGTATGGAATACACCAACCACTCCAATTAGGAACGAACTGCCGTTGAACTTGAATTGTCCAATTTCTCACACCTATTGATTTCTGATCGAGCCCCAAACTTGGGCAACATCATAATATGGTGGGAGGAGTCATTTGGTGAGTTTTGAGTGAAATCCAATCGCTAGAAGTATGGAATACACCAACCACTCCAATTAAGAACGAACTGCCGTTGAACTTGAATTGTCCAATTTCGAACACCTATTGATTTCGGATCAAGCCCAAAACTTGAGCAACATCATAATACGGTGGGAGGAGTCATTTGGTGAGTTTTGAGTGAAATCCAATTGCTAGAAGTATGGAATACACCAACCACTCCAATTAGGAACGAACTGCCGTTGAACTTGAATTGTCCAATTTGGAACACCTATTGATTTCGGATCGAGCCCAAAACGTGGGCAACATCATAATATGGTGGGAGGAGTCATTTGGTTAGTTTTGAGTGAAATCCAATCGCTAGAAGTATGGAATACATCAACCACTCCAATTAGGAAACAACTGTCGTCGAAATTGAATAGACCAATTTCTCACAACTTTTGAATTCGGATCGAGCCCAAAACTTGGGCAACATCATAATATGGTGGGTGGAGTCACTTGGTGAGTTTTGAATGAAATCCAATCGCTAGAAGTATGGAATACACCAACCACTCCAATTAGGAACGAACTGCCGTTGAACTTGAATTGTCCAATTTGGAACACCTATTGATTTCGGATCGAGCCCAAAACTTGGGCAACATCATAATATGGTGGGAGGAGTCGATTGGTTAGTTTTAAGTGAAATCGAATCGCTAGAAGTATGGAATACACCAACCACTCCAATTAGGAACGAACTGCCGTTGAACTTGAATTATCCAATTTGGAACACCTATTGATTTCGGATCAAGCCCAAAACTTGGGCAACATCCTAATATGGTGAGAGGAGTCATTTGTGAGTTTTGAGTGAAATCCAATCGCTAGAAGTATGGAATACACCAACCACTCCAATTAGGAACGAACTGCCGTTGAAATTGAATTGACCAATTTCTCAAACCTATTGATTTCGGATCGAGCCCAAAACTTGGGCAACATCATAATATGGTGGGAGGAGTCATTTGGTGAGTTTTGAGTGAAATCCAATCGCTAGAAGTACGGAATACACCAACCACTCCAATTAGGAACGAACTTTCGTTGAAATTGAATTGACCAATTTCTCACACCTATTGGTTTCGGATCGAGCCAAAATTTGGGCAACATCATAATATGGTGGGAGGAGTCATTTGGTGAGTTTTGAATGAAATCCAATCGCTAGAAGTATGGAATACACCAACCACTCCAATTAGGAATGAACTGCCGTTGAACTTGAATTGTCCAATTTCTCACACCTATTGATTTCGAATCGAGCCCAAAACCTGTACAACATCATAATATGGTGGGAGGAGTCGTTTGGTGAGTTTTGAGTGAAATCAAATCACTAGAAGTATGGAATACACCAACCACTCCAATTAGGTACGAACTGCTGTTGAAATTGAATTGTCCAATTTCTCACACGTATTGATTTCTGATCGAGCCCAAAACTTGGGCAACATCATAATATGGTGGCGGGAGTCATTTGGTGAGTGTTGAGTGAAATCCAATCGCTAGAAGTATGGAATACACCAACCACTCCAATTAGGAACGAACTGCCGTTGAACTTGAATTGTCCAATTTGGAACACCTATTGATTTCGGATCGAGACCAAACCTTGGGCAACATCATATTACGGTGGGAGGAGTCATTTGGTGAGTTTTGAGGGAAATCCAATCGCTAGAAGTATGGAATACACGAACCACTCCAGTTAGGAACGAACTGCCGTTATACATGAATTTTCCAATTTGGAACACCTATTGATTTCGGATCGAGCCCAAAACTTGGCTAACATCATAATATGGTGGGAGGAGTCATTTGGTGAGTTTTGAGTGAAATCCAATCGCTAGAAGTATGCAATAAACAAACCACTCCAATTAGGTACGAACTGCCGTTGAACTTGAATTGTCCAATCTCTCACACCTATTGATTTCGGATCGAGCCCCAAACTTGGGCAACATCATAATATGGTGGGAGGAGTCATTTGGTGAGTTTTGAGTGAAATCCAATCGCAAGAAGTATAGAATACACCAACCACTCCAATTTGGAACGAACTGCCATTGAACTTGAATTGTCCAATTTGGAACACCTATTGATTTTGGATCGAGCCCAAAACTTGGGCAATATCATAATATGGTGGGAGGAGTCATTTGGTAAGTTTTGAGTGAAATCCAATCGCTAGAAGTATGGAATACACCAACCACTCCAATTAGGAACGAACTGCCGTTGAACTTGAATTGTCCAATTTCTCACACCTATTGATTTCGGCTCGAGCCCAAAACTTTTGCAACGTCATAATATGGTGCGAGGAGTCATTTGGTGAGTTTTGAGTGAAATCCAATCGCTAGAAGTATGGGATACACCAACCACTCCAATTAGGAACGAATTGCCGTTGAACTTGAATTGTCCAATTTGGAACACCTACTGATTTCGGATCGAGCCCAAAACTTGGGCAACATCGTAATATGGTGGGAGGAGTCATTTGGTTAGTTTTGAGTGAAATCCAATCGCTAGAACTATGGAATACACCAACCACTCCAATTAGGAACGAACTGCCGTTGAACTTGAATTGTCCAATTTCTCACACCTATTGATTGCGGATCGAGCCTAAAACTTGGGCAACATCATAATTTGGTGGGAGGAGTCATTTGGTGAGTTTTGAGTGAAATCCAATCCCTAGAAGTATGGAATACATCAACCACTCCAATTAGGAATGAACTGCCGTTGAACTTGAATTGTCCAATTTCTCGCACCTATTGATTTCGGATCGAGCCCCAAACTTTAGCAACATCATAATATGGTGGGAGGAGTCATTTGGTGAGTTTTGAGTGAAATCCAATCGCTAGAAGTGTGGAATACACCAACCACCCCAACTAGGAACGAAGTGCCGTTGAACTTGAATTGTCCAATTTCTCACACCTATTGATTTTGGATCGAGCCCAAAACTTCGGCAACATCCTAATATGGTGGGAGTAGTCATTTGGTTAGTTTTGAGTGAAATCCAATCGCCCGAAGTATGGAATACACCAACCACTCCAATTAGGAATGAACTGCCGTTGAACTTGAATTGTCCAATTTGGAACACCTATTGATTTCGGATCGAGCCCAAAACTTAGGCAACATCATAATATGGTGGGAGGAGTCATTTGGTGAGTTTTGAGTGAAATCGAATCGCTAGAAGTGTGGAATACACCAACCACTCCAATTAGGAACGAACTGCCGTTGAACTTGAATTGTCCAATTTCTCACACCTATTGATTTCGGATCGAGCCCAAAACTTGGGGAACATCATAATATGGTGGGAGGATTCATTTGGTGAGTTTTGAGGGAAATCCAATCGCTAGAAGTATGGAATACACCAACCACTCCAATTAGGAACGAACTGCCGTTGAACTTGAATTGTCCAATTTCTCACACCTATTGATTTCGGATCGAGCCCAAAACTTGGGCAACGTCATAACTTGGTGGGAGGAGTCATTTGGTGAGTTTTGAGTGAAATCCAATCTCTAGAAGTATGGAATACACCAACCACTCCAATTAGGAACGAACTGCCGTTGAACTTGAATTGTCCAATTTGGAACACCTATTGATTTCGGATCGAGCCCAAAACTTGGGCAACATCTTAATATGGTGGGAGGAGTCATTTGGTGAGTTTTGAGTGAAATCCAATCGCTAGAAGTATGCAATACACCAACCACTCCAATTAGGAACGAAGTGCCGTTGAAATTGAATTGTCCAATTTGGAACACCTATTTATTTCGGATCGAGCCCAAAAGTTGGGCAACGTCATAATATGGTGGGAGGAGTCATTTGGTTAGTTTTGAGTGAAATCCAATCGCTAGAAGTATGGAATACACCAACCAGTCCAATTAGGAACGAACTGCCGTTGAACTCTAACTGTCAAATTTGGAAGACCTATTGATTTCCGATCGATCCCAAAACTTGGGCAACATCACAATATGGTCGGAGGTGTCATTTGGTTAGTTTTCAGAGAAATCCAATCGCTAGAAGTATGAAATACACCAACGACTGCAATTAAAAACGAATTGCCGTTGAACTTGAATTGTCCAATTTCTCACACCTATTGATTTCGGATCGAGCCCAAAACTTGGGCAACAACATAGTATGGTGGGAGGAGTCGTTTGGTGAGTTTTGAGTGAAATCCAATCGCTAGAAGTGTGGAATACACCAACCACTCCAATTAGGAACGAACTGCCGTTGGACTTGAATTGTCCAATTTCTCACACCTATTGATTTTGGATCGAGCCCAAAACTTGGGCAACTTCATATTGTGGTGGGAGGAGTCATTTGGTGACTTTTGAGAGAAATCCAATCGCTAGAAGTATGGAATACACCAACCACTCCAATTAGGAACGAACTGCCGTTGAACTTGAATTGAACAATTTCTCACACCTATTGATTTCGGATCGAGCCCAAAACTTGGGCAACATCATAATATGGTGGGAGGAGGCAATTGGTGAGTTTTGAGTGAAATCCAATCGCTAGAAGTATGGAATACACCAACCACTCCAATTAGGAACGAACTGCCGTTGAACTTGAATTGTCCAATTTGGAACACCTATTGATTTCGGATCGAGCCCAAAACTTGGGCAACATCATAATATGGTGGGAGGAGTCATTTGGTGAGTTTTGAGTGAAATCCAATCGCTAGAAGTATGGAACACACCAACCACTCCAATTAGGAACGAACTGCCGTTGAAATTGAATTGTCCAATTTCTCACACGTACTGATTTCTGATCGAGCACAAAACTTGGGCAACATCGTAATATGGTGGGTGGAGTCAATTGGTGAGTTTTGAGTGAAATCCAATCGCAAGAAGTGTGGAATACACCAACCACTCCAATTAGGAACGAACTGCCGTTGAACTTGAATTGTCCAATTTCTCACCCCAATTGATTTCGGATCGAGCCCAAAACTTGGGCAACATCATAACATGGTGGGAGGAGTCATTTCGTGAGTTTTGAGTGAAATCCAATCGCTTGAAGTATGGAATACACCAACCACTGCGATTAGGAACAAACTGCCGTTGAACTTGAATTTTCCAATTTCTCACACCTATTGATTTCGGATCGATCCCAAAATTTGGGCAACATCATAACATGGTGGGAGGAGTCATTTGGTGAGTTTTGAGTGAGATCCAATCGCAAGAAGTATGGAATACACCAACCACTCCAATTAGGAACGAAATGCCGTTGAAATTGAATTGACCAATTTCTCTCACCTATTGATTTCGGATCGATCCCAAAACTTGGGCAACATCATAATATGGTGGGAGGAGTCATTTGGTGAGTTTTTAGTGAAATCCAAACGCTAGAAGTATGGAATACACCAACCACTCCAATTAGGAACGAACTGCCGTTGAACTTGAATTGTCCAATTTCTCACACCTATTGATTTCGGATCGAGCCCAAAACTTGGGCTACATCATAATATGGTGGGAGGAGTCATTTGGTGAGTTTTGAGTGAAACCCAATCGCTAGAAGTATGCAATACACCAACCACTCCAATTAGGAACGAACTACCGTTCAACTTGAATTGTCCTATTTTTCACACCTATTGATTTCGGATCGAGCACAAAACTTGGGCAACATCATAATATGGTGGGAGGAGTCATTTGGTGAGTTTTGAGTGAAATCCAATCGCTAGAAGTATGGAATACACCAACCACTCCAATTAGGAACGAACTGCCGTTGAACTTGAATTGTCCAATTTGGAACACCTATTGATTTCGGATCGAGCCCAAAACTTGGGCAACATCATAATATGGTGGGAGAAGTCATTTGTGAGTTTTGAGTGAAATCCAATCGCTAGAAGTATGGAATACACCAACCACTCCAATTAGGAACGAACTGCCGTTGAACTTGAATTGTCCAATTTGGAACACCTATTGATTTCGGATTGAGCCCAAAACTTGATCCACATCATAATATGGTGGGAGGAGTCATTTGGTGAGTTTTGAGTGAAATCCAATCGCTAGAAGTATGGAATAAACCAACCACTCCAATTAGGAACGAACTGCCGTTGAATTTGAATTGTCCAATTTGGAACACCTCTTGATTTCGGATCGAGCCCAAAACTTGGGCAACATCATAATATGGTGGGAGGAGTCATTTGGTTAGTTTTGAATGAAATCCAATCGCTAGAAGTATGGAATACACCAACCACTCCAATTAGGAACGAACTACCGTTGAACTCTAATTGTCTAATTTGGAAGACCTATTGATTTCGGATCGAGCCCAAAACTTGGGCAACATCATAATATGGTGGGAGGAGTCGTTTGGTGAGTTTTGAGTGAAATCCAATCGCTAGAAGTATGGAATACACCAACCACTCCAATTAGGAACGAACTGCCATTGAACTTGAATTGTCCAATTTCTCACACCTATTGATTTCGGATCGAGCCCAAAACTTGGGCAACATCATAATATGGTGGGAGGAGTCAATTTGTGAGTTTTGAGTGATATCCAATCTCTAGAAGTATGGAATACACCAACCACTCCAATTAGGAACGAACTGCCGTTGAACTTGAATTGTCCAATTTCTCACACCTATTGATTTCGGAACGAACCCCAAACTTGTGCAACATAATAATATGGTGGGAGGAGTCATTTGGTGAGACTTGAGTGAAATCCAATCGCTAGAAGTGGGGAATACACCAACCACTACAATTAGGAACGAACTGCCGTTGAACTTGAATTGTCCAATTTCTCACACCAATTGATTTCGGATCGAGCCCAAAGCTTGGGCAACATCATAATATGGTGGGAGGAGTCAATTGGTGAGTTTTGAGTGAAATCCCATCGCTAGAAGTGTGGAATACACCAACCACACCAATTAGGAACGAACTGCCGTTGAACTTGAATTGTCCGATTTGGAACACCTATTGATTTCGGATCGAGCCCAAAACTTGGGCAACATCATAATAAGGTGGGAGGAGTTTTGAGTGAAATCCAATCGCTAGAAGTATGCAATACACCAACCACTCCAATTAGGAACGAACTGCCGTTGAACTTGAATTGTCCAATTTCTCAAACCTATTGATTTCGAATCGAGCCCAAAACTTGGGCAACATCATAATATGGTGGGAGGAGTCATTTGGTGACTTTTGAGAGAAATCCAATCGCTAGAAGTATGGAATACACCAACCACTCCAATTAGGAACGATCTGCCGTTGAACTTCAATTGTCCAATTTCTCACACCTATTGATTTCGGATCGAACCCCAAACTTGGGCAACATCATAATATGGTGGGAGGAGTCATTTGTGTAGTTTTGAGTGAAATCCAATCGCAAGAAGTATGGAGTACACCAACCACTCCAATTAGGAACGAATTTCCGTTGAACTTGAATTGTCCAATTTTTCACACCTATTGATTTCGGATCGAGCCCAAAACTTGGGCAACATCATAATATGGTGGGAGTAGTCATTTGGTGAGTTTTGAGTGAATTCCAATCGCTAGAAGTATGGAATACACCAACCACTCCAATTAGGAACGAACTGCCGTTGAACTTGAATTGTCCAATTTCTGACACCTATTGATTTCAGATCGAGCCCAAAACTTGGGCAACATCATAATATGGTGGGAGGAGTCATTTGGTGAGTTTTGAGTGAAATCCAATCGCTAGAAGTAAGGAATACACCAACCACTCCAATTAGGAACGAACTGCCGTTGAACTTGAATTGTCCAATTTCAAACACCTATTGATTTCGGATCGAGCCCAAAACATGGGCAACATCATAATATGGTGGGAGGAGTCATTTGGTGAGTTTTGAGTGAAATCCAATCGCTAGAAGTATGGAATACACCAACCACTCCAATTAGGAACGAACTGCCGTTGAACTTGAATTGTCCAATTTCTCACACCTATTGATTTCGGATCGAGCCCAAAACTTGGGCAACATCATAATATGGTGGGAGGAGTCATTTGGTCAGTTTTGAGTGAAATCCAATCGCTAGAAGTATGGAATACACCAACCACTCCAATTAGGAACGAACTGCCGTTCAACTTGAATTGTCCAATTTTGAACACCTATTGATTTCGGATCGAGCCCAAAACTTGGGCAACATCATAATATGGTGAGAGGAGTCACTTGGTGAGTTTTGATTGAAATCCAATCGCTAGAACTATGGAATACACCAACCACATCAATTAGGAACGAACTGCCGTTGAACTTGAATTGTCCAATTTCGAACACCTATTGATTTCGGATCGAGCCCAAAACTTGGGCAACATCATAATATGGTGGGAGGAGTCATTTGGTGAGTTTTGAGTGAAATCCAATCGCTAGAAGTATGGAATACACCAACCACTCCAATTAGGAACGAACTGCCGTTGAACTTGAATTGTCCAATTTCTCACACCTATTGATTTCGGATCGAGCTCAAAACTTGGGCAACATCATAATATGGTGGGAGGAGTCATTTGGTGCGTTTTGAGTGAAATCCAATCGCTAGAAGTATAGAATACACCAACCACTCCAATTAGGAACGAACTGCCGTTGAACTTGAATTGTCCAATTTGCAGCACCTATTGATTTCGGATTGAGCCCAAAACAATTGAAACACCTATTGATTTCGGATTGAGCCCAAAACTTGGTCCACATCATAATATGGTGGGAGGAGTCATTTGGTGAGTTTTGAGTGAAATCCAATCGCTAGAAGTGTGGAATACACCAACCACTCCAATTAGGAACGAACTGCCGTTGAATTTGAATTGTCCAATTTGGAACACCTATTGATTTCGGATCGAGCCCAAAACTTGGGCAACATCATAATATGATGGGAGGAGTCATTTGGTTAGTTTTGAATGAAATCCAATCGCTAGAAGTATGGAATACACCAACCACTCCAATTAGGAACGAACTGCCGTTGAACTCTAATTGTCTAATTTGGAAGACCTATTGATTTCGGATCGAGCCCAAAACTTGGGCAACATCATAATATGGTGGGAGGAGTCGTTTGGTGAGTTTTGAGTGAAATCCAATCGCTAGAAGTATGGAATACCCCAATCACTCCAATTAGGAACGAACTGCCGTTGAACTTGAATTGTCCAATTTCTCACACCTATTGATTTCGGAACGAACCCCAAACTTGTGCAACATAATAATATGGTGGGAGGAGTCATTTGGTGAGATTTGAGTGAAATCCAATCGCTAGAAGTGGGGAATACACCAACCACTACAATTAGGAACGAACTGCCTTTGAACTTGAACTGTCCAATTTCGAACACCTATTGATTTCGGATCGAGCCTAAAACTTGGGCAACATCATAATATGGTGGGAGGAGTCAATTGGTGAGTTTTGAGTTAAATCCAATCTCTAGAAGTATGGAATACACCAACCACTCCAATTAGGAACGAACTGCCGTTGAACTTGAATTGTCCAATTTGGAACACCTATTGATTTCGGATCGAGCCCAAAACTTGGGCAACATCATAATATGGTGGGAGGAGTCATTTGGTTAGTTTTGAATGAAATCCAATCGCTAGAAGTATGGAATACACCAACCACTCCAATTAGGAACGAACTGCCGTTGAACTTGAATTGTCCAATTTCTCACACCTATTGATTTCGGATCGAGCTCAAAACTTGGGCAACATCATAATATGGTGGGAGGAGTCATTTGGTGCGTTTTGAGTGAAATCCAATCGCTAGAAGTATAGAATACACCAACCACTCCAATTAGGAACGAACTGCCGTTGAACTTGAATTGTCCAATTTGCAGCACCTATTGATTTCGGATCGAGCCCAAAACTTGGGCAACATCATAATATGGTGGGAGAAGTCATTTGGTGAGTTTTGAGTGAAATCCAATCGCTAGAAGTATGGAATACACCAACCACTCCAATTAGGAACGAACTGCCGTTGAACTTGAATTGTCCAATTTGAAACACCTATTGATTTCGGATTGAGCCCAAAACTTGGTCCACATCATAATATGGTGGGAGGAGTCATTTGGTGAGTTTTGAGTGAAATCCAATCGCTAGAAGTGTGGAATACACCAACCACTCCAATTAGGAACGAACTGCCGTTGAATTTGAATTGTCCAATTTGGAACACCTATTGATTTCGGATCGAGCCCAAAACTTGGGCAACATCATAATATGGTGGGAGGAGTCATTTGGTTAGTTTTGAATGAAATCCAATCGCTAGAAGTATGGAATACACCAACCACTCCAATTAGGAACGAACTGCCGTTGAACTCTAATTGTCTAATTTGGAAGACCTATTGATTTCGGATCGAGCCCAAAACTTGGGCAACATCATAATATGGTGGGAGGAGTCGTTTGGTGAGTTTTGAGTGAAATCCAATCGCTAGAAGTATGGAATACCCCAATCACTCCAATTAGGAACGAACTGCCGTTGAACTTGAATTGTCCAATTTCTCACACCTATTGATTTCGGAACGAACCCCAAACTTGTGCAACATAATAATATGGTGGGAGGAGTCATTTGGTGAGATTTGAGTGAAATCCAATCGCTAGAAGTGGGGAATACACCAACCACTACAATTAGGAACGAACTGCCTTTGAACTTGAACTGTCCAATTTCGAACACCTATTGATTTCGGATCGAGCCTAAAACTTGGGCAACATCATAATATGGTGGGAGGAGTCAATTGGTGAGTTTTGAGTTAAATCCAATCTCTAGAAGTATGGAATACACCAACCACTCCAATTAGGAACGAACTGCCGTTGAACTTGAATTGTCCAATTTGGAACACCTATTGATTTCGGATCGAGCCCAAAACTTGGGCAACATCATAATATGGTGGGAGGAGTCATTTGGTTAGTTTTGAATGAAATCCAATCGCTAGAAGTATGGAATACACCAACCACTCCAATTAGGAACGAACTGCCGTTGAACTCTAATTGTCTAATTTGGAAGAGCTATTGATTTCGGATCGAGCCCAAAACTTGGGCAACATCATAATATGGTGGGAGGAGTCGTTTGGTGAGTTTTGAGTGAAATCCAATCGCTAGAAGTATGGAATACACCAACCACTGCAATTAGGAACGAACTGCCATTGAACTTGAATTGTCCAATTTCTCACACCAATTGATTTCGGATCGAGCCCAAAGCTTGGGCAACATCATAATGTGGTGGGAGGAGTCATTTGGTTTGTTTTGAGTGAAATCCAATCGCTAGAAGTATGGAATACACCAACCACTCCAATTAGGAAGGAACTGCCGTTGAACTTGAATTGTCCAATTTCTCACACCTTTTGATTTCGGATCGATCCCCAAACTTGGGCAACACCATAATATGGTGGGAGGACTCCTTTGGTGTGTTTTGAGTGAAATCCAATTGCTAGAAGTATGGAATACACCAACCTCTCCAATTAGGAACGAACTGCCGTTGAACTTGAATTGTCCAATTTCTCACACCTATTGATTTCGGATCGAGCCCAAAACTTGGGCAACATCATAATATGGTGGGAGGAGTCGTTTGGTTAGTTTTGAGTCAAATCCAATCGGTAGAAGTATGGAATACACCAACCACCCCAATTAGGAACGAACTGCCGTTGAACTTGAATTGTCCAATTTGGAACACCTATTGATTTCGGATCGAGCCCAAAACTTGGGCAACATCATAATATGGTGGGAGGAGTCAATTGGTGAGTTTTGAGTGAAATCCAATCGCTAGATGTATGGAATACACCAACCACTCCAATTAGGAACGAACTGCCGTTGAACATGAATTGTCCAATCAACATTCCATTCGCTGCAGCTTTGGAACAAATGCCAAGTTATGCAACATTCATGAAAGACATCCTTTCCAAGAAAAGAAAATTTGGTGATCATGAGAAAATCCAACTGACAGAAGAGTGCAGTGCCATCCTACAACGGAAGCTTCCACCAAAGAAAAAAGATAGAGGGAGTTTTAAAATTCCATGTACTATTGGAAATAATTTCTTTGAAAAAGCTTTATGTGATTTGGGTTCTAGCATTAATTTACTACCTTTATCTATTGCTAAAAAGATTGGTATTGGTGAAATTAAACCCACCACTGTTTCTTTGCAGATGGCGGACAGGTCAATCACATACCCAGACGGAATTATTGAAGATGTTTTAGTAAAGGTTGATACACTCATATTCCCAGCAGATTTTTTGGTTTTGGATATGGAAGAAGATTCTGACACACAATTAATTTTGGGCCGTCCATTCCTGATTACTGGACGGACTCTGATTGACATGGAAGAAGGTTTAATAACTGTGAGAGTTGGGAATGAAAAAGCGACATTCAAAGTTTTTGAACCAATAACATTTCACGGAAAAGCAGAGGAAAAGGAGACTCCAAGCCATCCATTGGTACATGCCTCCACCTCTAAAGCTGACAAACCAAGAGTTGCCAAACCTGCCTTGTACTTGGATGAACCAAAACCATATGACCCAAGAAGGAATGAGTTAGAGGAACTTCAAAATAAATCTTATGAAAGTGCAAGAATTTACAAGGAGCATACAAAGAAGTGGCATGACAAGCATATCAAGAATGATCGTGACGATACAACCTTCAAAGTCAAAGGCCATCGATTGAAACCACATATGGCAGCTGCATTTCTTAAGGATGAGACCAACGTCCTCCTCAATAATCCCAAATAACGCATCTGAAAGTCGGGCTATTGACTTTAAACTAAGCGCTTGTTGGGAGGCAACCCAACTAGGTACCTTCGTTCCTTATCTTTTTAATTTTTCGTTTGTGTGCTTCTCGCGTTCATTACTTTTACTATTCTCTGTCCTTACTTTTATTTTCATTTTAAACATTGAGGACAATGTTTGGTTTAGGTTTGAGGTGGGTAACATTCGTTTTATTTTAATTTTTTTTCGTTTTTAGTCTTTTTCGAGTCATGCAAAACATTGGTGTTTATGTTTCGATAATACTGTTTTAATCTGTAATGGATTTGAAGATTTGGCCCGCGTTGTCTTCTTCAGTTTTTTGTGCTGAATCCAGCCATATAAGGGCCGTAATTTTCTGACTTTTCGTTTGCAAGTTATAGCTATTTTTCTGAACAGGGGTCTGGATCTGGAATTTTTCTGCGATTCAGTACTGATTTCTGTTTTCAACATCAGTTTTCATGAAGTTCTACTCTGTTTTCTGGTATTTTTTTCTAAAGAGAAGTTGTGCGTTTGTTTGTCTATTTTCTGAGCATATAAGGCTTGTCAAAATCTGTGCAATACTTTAAGGGATAATTGTTGAAAACTGATCTAAGGTCGAAATTGAAAAGAAGCAGTTTTTGTGAAATATAAATTCTAGTTAAAGTTATCACTTTTCCTTGCTAATAGAGATGTATATGTCATGTTTTGATCATGAATGCTTTACTAACGTGTTGCCATGAAGGGTTATTGCATTATAATCTTTGCACTTCACAATACCATACTCGTAATGTTTTGGTGGACAAGGTTGCTATGCTCGAATGACTATGGAATATTAGTGGAGACTACCTTTGTGAGATATTGAGCCAAAAGCCATTCCTTGAGAGGGGTTTTATTGTTTCTACTCTTAAACACTCTTCGATTTTGTTCTTAATTAGATTGATCTCATTAGGTTTGTATTGGATACTAAAGAATTCTCTTATTTTTGTAGGTACGTCGCTTCCAAGTTGGATGGACCATGAGATATGATGTTAGGCTATGCATGTTTTCACCCTCTAAAAGACCTTTCATCCTACCCTTTTGTGTGCGTCATTAGCCCCTTTGTAACCAAACACTTAACCTTTCTTTCACCACCCTTATTATCTATGACCTATACAACCCGTTTCTAAGCCATACCTTATAGCTTAGGATGTGCCAAAGTGATGAAAATAAGAAGGTTGAGCTCTACACCAAAGAATTGGCGTGTACCGAGGTGTTTGTGCAAAATTGCAAGAAGAAGAAAAAAAAAATTATAAGAAAAGATGAAAAAAAAAAAAAAAAAAAAAAGTATTTTGCAATTCAAAAGAGTAAAAGTTCAAAATCACTCCAAATGGAGTAGGAAATATGCACAATTCCTGGACGCTAAATACTACAAAATGTCAAAAGGAGCTGGCCGTGTATGTGATCATGAATAATGCTTTGGTATGTCCTAAGTTTTTGTTATTCCTTTCCTTTCTTTCATACCCCAAGCCTAGCCTTTCATTACAACCTGAGTAGAAGACCTAACTGATCTTTTGGGAAATCTTGCTTGGAGGTGAGGTATGTACTCTAGTTCTTAGTATTTGATTCTTTTCATGAGACATTATTTTCAGAAATTTCCATTCTTCAAGCTAAGCATATGTGTTAATATTTGATTTCCATTACATAACTTCATACACATATGTGACATTTGAGTGTAAGCCTAGGATTCCGAGAGAAAAAATAGAGTGATATCCGGTGAGGGATAGAGTCAAGGCGAAATAATTCCATGGCATTCGAGTGTGGTTATCTTTAAGCTTGGAAGTTATGACTTTTGGTATTACACGTTACACCATGATGCAATTATACTCAAAGTGGCATAGCTTTAGTGATGCAAATGTGATTGGCATGCATTGGTTTTTATTAGCTTGTTTAAAGTGGTGCCTTTAACGACTTTGTTTTGCAGTTAAACGTTTGTGGGTATCGTAACTGGTAAACCCTCAGGAGACACAACTCCTCCTACTAGGGACACCTAGAGGTTTAACGGCTTGTGGCACATGCTAAGTGCCATCGAGTTTACCTGCGAAAGTGGTTTAGTTAGTTTTTCATTTTTTTTTTTTTTGTGTTTGTTTCTAATTTTGCTCGAGGACTAGCAAAAGATAGGTTTGAGGTAGTTTGATAAGTGCATTATTTACTATATTTTTATATCTCTTTTATTTGGTTTTTGTAGGGAAAGTTAATTTAAAATAGCATTATTACCTTACTTTCCTTATTTTCAGCTATTCTGCACTCTTGGAAGGATTTCGACTGAAAATTGACTTTTCAAATGAATTTTAGCGCAAGGCCAATTGGAGAAGAAAGCTAAGACATTGAAGATCATTGTATCAAAGTTTCATAATTTTCTACCAAGCCAAATGCTCCAGACTTGCAAGTCAAGACAGCCTAAGTTGAAATTCCGTCAAAACTGCACTGCTGTGGAAGATTGAAGATTTGAAGACCTTTCCGATTTTTCCTAGTGGCGTGTAATATATGCCTGGAAAGCTTAGACATAAAGCTACGTTTCTCATATTTTTCCAGAATTTTCTAGGAAGTGGAATGACCCCAAAGTGTACGTGCAAGTTGGCTGACGTGTTTCCAAGTCAAAGAAGGATTCTTTCCTAATTTGTTTCCTTAATTGTTTGGGATTTTGTTTTGCTTTAGGAGAGTTTTTCCAGACCTTTTAAGAGTAGGGTTTAGTTGTTTTACACTATATAAGATCACCCTAAGGATCTCTTCAGACCATCCTCCCATATACCATACTTTTCCACCAACTTTCATACACCCAAAGAAACATCAGAGAGAGCCAAGGATTTGCTGCTGCACTACTTGAGGAGCTTTCGAAGGTGTTCCTGTGGAGACTCCGAAGATCAAATCCATCTGCCAAATCGGTTTTATGACAACAATTCTCTTGTTTATCTTTTCTTTTGTCATGAACTAATTATCCTTGCTAGGGCTACGATGTAGCCTAACCATGAATACTTAATTTTTATAGTTATATTAATTTCTTATTACTATTCCATGTTGAGTATTTGTTACTGTTCTTAATGCTTTGAATATCTGGCCAATATTTAATTGATTTGATGATCCAAGCGGAGACCGAGAGGAGATGTTTGGTGTTTGCTTCTTGTAACAAATACCATGTCTTGAATGAGTGCCCGAGAGGGACTAACATGACTCATGCAGTTTTCTTGCAGGTTCTCATAGAACTTAATGGGTTCTTGATTTCCTAAATCCGTTGCTCGAGAGAGAATGGGTTGTTAATTAAGAATACTTTTGGTTGAGCCCGAGAGGGGATATCGAATGAATTAGGAGAAACCTACTATCAATATGGATAGTAATTAGGGTTAATTGGCTATAAGAATTAAGTGGAATTGGTTATGGTGAAATCGGATGCTCTAGTGTCTCATCATCTTAATTTTCTATCATTAATTAAATTGCTATTTTTCATAATTGTTTTAGGTTACTTAAATCAATCAATCTTCTTAATCAATTGTTCAGATAAACTTTTGAATTAATCATAATTGGTAATTAATAGGAAATTACAGTCTTCGTGGGAACGATACTCTACTTATTTCTATATTACTTGTGCGAATTGTGCGCTTGCAATAATTTCACAACATGGAACTAAGAAAAACTTAAGGAGAATTTCAGCACAAAGATCTCATTATAACAATTGAAAACTAGAAAGAGAAACTAAGAGAATTTGAGGGAGAGAAGGGAAGGGAGCTCTAGAGAAGTGTTTGAGAGCTCCCCCCCTTGGGGTGTGTTTACAAGCTTAGAGAACTTCCCTATTTATAGGCCTAGGGGAAGTGAAAATCTGAATTCAATATGGCTAATGCATACAACACTTGTTTTATAAAATCTGAAATGGTTGATGCACTTGTATTAGAAAATCTAAATTGGGTGATGCACTTGTATTAGAAAATCTTGAATTGGTTGATGCACTTCACCAATAGATCCCACCAGTAGCCCTAGCTCATCTTCATGTCACCATGACCAAGCTTCCAACCAGAAATGATAGCTCATACCTAGCTCACCATGACCAAGCATCCAACCAGCACATGCTGAGGTCAGCATGACCAGCAACTTCAAGGGCTTACACCTTGGGCTTCTCTTAATCAAATTAGGACTTTAAGCACTCGAAATTGAATTTCAGAATGTCTTCTTTCCAGCCATATGTTATTTGAGCCAATCCAAGGTCGGAGGAAGAAGTTAAGGCCGAAACAAATTGCTAACTCATTTTCCGCGCTGATAAGATCCATCCTGAGCATGGTTCTGTGTTTGCTAGGTAACGGACTCCAGATTTATCCAATGGGGTTGAATTTTGGATATGTTATAGTACACACCAATTGGCACAACTTTAATGAAGAATGTGGCCTCATTCGAGCTATGTAGGTTGTTGAAACAAAGCTTGCAATATGACCTACGGAACTGGACTGGCAGGGGGCTGTAGCCAAAATGAGTTTGTCTTTAAGCTCTTCATCCATTCATCCAAATTAGGACTTAACATGCTTGAATTGCATGAATTATGCTCTCTAAAGCCATCATTATTACCTAAAGCTCAATGAACTGAAAGATAAACACAAAAAGGATTCAAAGCACAAGTTTAACTCAAAAACAAAACCAAATCATAAGCTATAAGGGTACAAAATGATATACAATTATGAACCGATCACTCATTTGGTCAGTTTTGAGTGAAATCCAATCGCTAGAAGTATGGAATACACCAACCACTCCAATTAGGAACGAACTGCCGTTGAACTTGAATTGTCCAATTTCTCCCACCTATTGATTTCGGATCGAGCCCAAAACATAGGCAACATCATAATATGGTGGGAGGAGTCATTTGGTGAGTTTTGAGTGAAATCCAATCGCTAGAAGTATGGAATACACCAACCACACCAATTAGGAACGAACTGCCGTTGAACTTGAATTGTCCAATTTTGAACACCAAATCATTTCGGATCGAGCCCAAAACTTGGCCAACATCATAATATGGTGGGAGGAGTCATTTGGTGAGTTTTGAGTGAAATCCAATCGCTAGAAGTATGGAATACACCAACCGCTCCAATTAGGAACGATATGCCGTTGAACTTGAATTTTCCAATTTCTCACACCTATTGATTTCGGATCGAGCCCCAAAACTTGGGCAACGTTATAATTTGGTGAGAGGAGTCATTTGGTGAGTTTTGAGTGAAATCCGATCGCTAGAAGTATGGAATACACCAACCACTCCAATTAGGAACGAACTGCCGTTGAACTTGAATTGTCCAATTTGGAACACCTATTGATTTCGAATCGAGCCCAAAACTTGGGCAACATCATAATATGGTGGGAGGAGTCCTTTGGTGAGTTTTGAGTGAAATCCAATCGCTAGAAGTATGGAATACACCAACCACTCCAATTAGGAACGAACTGCCGTTGAACTTGAATTGTCCAATTCTCACACCTATTGATTTCGGATCGAGCCCCAAACTTGGGCAACATTATAATATGGTGGGAGGAGTCATTTGGTGAGTTTTGAGTGAAATCCAATCGCTAGAATTATGGAATACAACAACCACTCCAATTAAGAACGAACTGCCGTTGAACTTGAATAGTCCAATTTCTTACACCTATTGATTTCGGATCGAGCCCCAAACTTGGGCAACATCATAATATGGTGGGAGGAGTCATTTGGTGAGTTTTGAGTGAAATCCAAACGCTAGAAGTATGGAATACACCAACCACACCAATTAGGAACGAACTGCCGTTGAACTTGAATTGTCCAATTTGGAACACCTATTGATTTCGGATCGAGCCCAAAACTTGGGCAATATCATAACATGGTGGGAAGAGTCATTTGGTGAGTTTTGAGTGAAATCCAATCGCTAGAAGTATGGAATACACCAACCACTCCAATTAGGAACGATATGCCGTTGAACTTGAATTGTCCAATTTCTCAAACCTATTGATTTCGGATCGAGCCCCAAACTTGGGCAACATCATAATATGGTGGGAGGAGTCATTTGGTGAGTTTTGAGTGAAATCCAATCGCTAGAAGTATGGAATACACCAACCACTCCAATTAGGAACGAACTGCCGTTGAACTTGAATTGTCCAATTTCTCACACCTATTGATTTCGGATGGAGCCCAAAACTTGGGCAACGTCATAATTTGGTGGGAGGAGTCATTTGGTGAGTTTTGAGTGAAATCCGATCGCTAGAAGTATGGAATACACCAACCACTCCAATTAGGAACGAACTGCCGTTGAACTTGAATTGTCCAATTTGGAACACCTATTGATTTCGGATGGAGCCCAAAACTTGGGCAATATCATAACATGGTGGGAGGAGTCAATTGGTGTGTTTTAAACGAAATCCAATCGCTAGAAGTATGGAATACACCAACCACTCCAATTAGGAACGAAATGCCGTTGAACTTGAATTGTCCAATTTCTCAAACCTATTGATTTCGGATCGAGCCCAAAACTTGGGCAACATCATAATATGGTGGGAGGAGTCATTTGGTTAGTTTTGAGTGAAATCCAATCGCTAGAAGTATGGAAGACACCAACCACTCCAATTAGGAACGAACTGCCGTTGAACTTGAATTGTCCAATTTCTCACACCTATTGATTTCGGAACGAGCCCAAAACATGGGCTACATCATAATATGGTGGGAGGAGTCATTTGGTGAGTTTTGAGTGAAATCCAATCGCTAGAAGTATGGAATACACCAACCACTCCAATTAGGAACGATATGCCGTTGAACTTGAATTGTCCAATTTCTCAAACCTATTGATTTCGGATCGAGCCCTAAACTTGGGCAACATCATAATATGGTGGGAGGAGTCATTTGGTGAGTTTTGAGTGAAATCCAATCGCTAGAATTATGGAATACAGCAACCACTCCAATTAGGATCGAACTGCCGTTGAACTTGAATTGTCCAATTTTGAACACCAAATCATTTTGGATCGATCCGAAAACTTGGGCAATATCATAACATGGTGGGAGGAGTCATTTGGTGAGTTTTGAGTGAAATCCAATCGCTAGAAGTATGGAATACACCAACCACACCAATTAGGAACGAACTGCCGTTTTACTTGAATTGTCCAATTTCTCACACCTATTGACTTCGCATCGAGCCCCAAACTTGGGCAACAACATAATATGGGGGGAGGAGTCATTTGGTGAGTTTTGAGTGAAATCCAATCGCTAGAAGTATGAAATACACCAACCACTCCAACTACGAACGAACTGCCAATGCACTTGAATTGTCCAATTTCTCACACCTATGGATTTCGGATCGAGCCCAAAATTTGGGCAACATCATAATATGGTGGGAGGAGTCATTTGGTGAGTTTTGAGTGAAATCCAATCGATAGAAGTATGGAATACACCAACCACTCCAATTAGGAACGAACTGCCGTTGAACTTGAATTGTCCAATTTTGAACACCAAATCATTTTGGATCGATCCGAAAACTTGGCCAACATCATAATATGGTGGGAGGAGTCATTTGGTGAGTTTTGAGTGAAATCCAATTGCTAGAAGTATGGAATACACCAACCGCTCCAATTAGGAACGATATGCCGTTGAACTTGAATTGTCCAATTTCTCACACCTATTGGTTTCGGATCGAGCCCAAAACTTGGGCAATATCATAACGTGGTGGGAGGAGTCATTTGGTGAGTTTTGAGTGAAATCCAATCGCTAGAAGTATGGAATACACCAACCACTCCAATTAGGAACGATATGCCGTTGAACTTGAATTGTCCAATTTCTCAAACCTATTGATTTCGGATCGAGCCCCAAACTTGGGCAACATCATAATATGGTGGGAGGAGTCATTTGGTGAGTTTTGAGTGAAATCCAATCGCTAGAATTATGGAATACAGCAACCACTCCAATTAGGAACGAACTGCCGTTGAACTTGAATTGTCCAATTTCTCACACCTATTGATTTCGGATCGAGCCCAAAACTTGGGCAATATCATAACATGGTGGGAGGAGTCATTTGGTGAGTTTTGAGTGAAATCCAATCGCTAGAAGGATGGAATACACCAACCACTCCAATTAGGAACGATATGCCGTTGAACTTGAATTGTCCAATTTCTCAAACCTATTGATTTCGGATCGAGCCCCAAACTTGGGCAACATCATAATATGGTGGGAGGAGTCATTTGGTGACTTTTGAGTGAAATCCAATCGCTAGAAGTATGGAATACACCAACCACTCCAATTAGGAACGAACTGCCGTTGAACTTGAATTGTCCAATTTTGAACACCAAATCATTTCGGATCGAGCCCAAAACGTGGCCAACATCATAATATGGTGGGAGGAGTCATTTGGTGAGTTTTGAGTGAAATCCAATCGCTAGAAGTATGGAATACACCAACCGCTCCAATTAGGAACGATATGCCGTTGAACTTGAATTGTCCAATTTCTCACACCTATTGATTTTGGATCGAGCCCCAAAACTTGGGCAACGTCATAATTTGGTGGGAGGAGTCATTTGGTGAGTTTTGAGTGAAATCCGATCGCTAGAAGTATGGAATACACCAACCACTCCAATTAGGAACGAACTGCCGTTGAACTTGAATTGTCCAATTTGGAACACCTATTGATTTCGGATCGAGCCCAAAACTTGGGCAACATCATAATATGGTGGGAGGCGTCATTTGGTGACTTTTGAGTGAAATCCAATCGCTAGAAGTATGGAATACACCAACCACACCAATTAGGAACGAACTGCCGTTTTACTTGAATTGTCCAATTTCTCACACCTATTGATTTCGCATCGAGCCCCAAACTTGGGCAACAACATAATATGGGGGGAGGAGTCATTTGGTGAGTTTTGAGTGAAATCCAATCACTAGAAGTATGGAATACACCAACCACTCCAATTACGAACGAACTGCCAATGCACTTGAATTGTCCAATTTCTCACACCTATTGATTTCGGATCGAGCCCAAAATTTGGGCAACAACATAATATGGTGGGAGGAGTCATTTGGTGAGTTTTGAGTGAAATCCAATCACTAGAAGTATGGAATACACCAACCACTCCAATTAGGAACGAACTGCCGTTGAACTTGAATTGTCCAATTTTGAACCCCAAATCATTTTGGATCGATCCGAAAACTTGGCCAACATCATAATATGGTGGGAGGAGTCATTTGGTGAGTTTTGAGTGAAATCCAATCGCTAGAAGTATGGAATACACCAACCGCTCCAATTAGGAACGATATGCCGTTGAAATTGAATTGTCCAATTTCTCACACCTATTGATTTCGGATCGAGCCCAAAACTTGGGCAATATCATAACGTGGTGGGAGGAGTCATTTGGTGTGTTTTGAGTGAAATCCAATCGCTTGAAGTATGGAATACACCAACCACTCCAATTAGGAACGATATGCCATTGAACTTGAATTGTCCAATTTCTCAAAACTATTGATTTCGGATCGAGCCCCAAACTTGGGCAACATCATAATATGGTGGGAGGAGTCATTTGGTGAGTTTTGAGTGAAATCCAATCGCTAGAAGTATGGAATACACCAACCACTCCAATTAGGAACGAACTGCCGTTGAACTTGAATTGTCCAATTTTGAACACCAAATCATTTCGGATCGATCAGAAAACGTGGCCAACATCTTAATATGGTGGGAGGAGTCATTTGGTGAGTTTTGAGTGAAATCCAATCGCTAGAAGTATGGAATACACCAACCACTCCAATTAGGAACGAACTGCCGTTGAACTTGAATTGTCCAATTTTGAACCCCAAATCATTTTGGATCGATCCGAAAACTTGGCCAACATCATAATATGGTGGGAGGAGTCATTTGGTGAGTTTTGAGTGAAATCCAATCGCTAGAAGTATGGAATACACCAACCGCTCCAATTAGGAACGATATGCCGTTGAACTTGAATTGTCCAATTTCTCACACCTATTGATTTCGGATCGAGCCCAAAACTTGGGCAATATCATAACGTGGTGGGAGGAGTCATTTGGTGTGTTTTGAGTGAAATCCAATCGCTTGAAGTATGGAATACACCAACCACTCCAATTAGGAACGATATGCCATTGAACTTGAATTGTCCAATTTCTCAAAACTATTGATTTCGGATCGAGCCCCAAACTTGGGCAACATCATAATATGGTGGGAGGAGTCATTTGGTGAGTTTTGAGTGAAATCCAATCGCTAGAAGTATGGAATACACCAACCACTCCAATTAGGAACGAACTGCCGTTGAACTTGAATTGTCCAATTTTGAACACCAAATCATTTCGGATCGATCAGAAAACGTGGCCAACATCTTAATATGGTGGGAGGAGTCATTTGGTGAGTTTTGAGTGAAATCCAATCGCTAGAAGTATGGAATACACCAACCGCTCCAATTAGGAACGATATGCCGTTGAACTTGAATTGTCCAATTTCTCACACCTATTGATTTCGGATCGAGCCCAAAACTTGGGCAATATCATAACCTGGTGGGAGGAGTCATTTGGTGAGTTTTGAGTGAAATCCAATCGCTAGAAGTATGGAATACACCAACCACTCCAATTAGGAACGATATGCCGTTGAACTTGAATTGTCCAATTTCTCAAACCTATTGATTTCGGATCGAGCCCCAAACTTGGGCAAAATCATAATATGGTGGGAGGAGTCATTTGGTGAGTTTTGAGTGAAATCCAATCGCTAGAAGTATGGAATACACCAACCACTCCAATTAGGAACGAACTGCCGTTGAACTTGAATTGTCGAATTTGGAACACCTATTGATTTCGGATCGAGCCCCAAACTTGGGCAACATCATAATATGGTGGGAGGAGTGATCGGTTCATAATTGTATATCATTTTGTACCCTTCTAGCTTATGATTTGGTTATGTTTTTGAGTTAAACTTGTGCTTTTAATCCTTTTTGTGTTTATCTTTCAGTTCATTGAGCTTTAGGTAATAATGATGGCTTTAGAGAGCATAATTCATGCAATTCAAGCATGTTAAGGCCTAATTTGGATGAATGGATGAAGAGCTTAAAGACAAACTCATTTTGGCTACAGCCCCCTGCCAGTCCAGTTCCGTAGGTCATATTGCAAGCTTTGTTTCAACAACCTACATAGCTCGAATGAGGCCACATTCTTCATGAACGTTGTTGCAATTGGTGTGTACTATAACATATCCAAAATTCAGCCCCATTGGATAAATCTGGAGTCCTTTACCTAGCAAACACAGAACCATGCTCAAGATGGATCTTATCAGCACGGAAAATGAGTTAGCAATTTGTTTCGGCCTTAACTTCTTCCTCCGACCTTGGATTGGCCCAAATAACATATGGCTGGAAAGAAGACATTCTGAACTTCAATTTCGAGTGCTTAAAGTCCTAATTTGATTAAGAGAAGCCCAAGTTGTAAGCCCTTGAAGTTGCTGGGCATGCTGACCTCAGCATGTGCTGGTTGGATGCTTGGTCATGGTGAGCTAGGTATGAGCTATCATTTCTGGTTGGAAGCTTGGTCATGGTGACATGAAGATGAGCTAGGGCTGCTGGTGGGATCTATTGGTGAAGTGCATCAACCAATTCAAGATTTTCTAATACAAGTGCATCAACCATTTCAGATTTTATAAAACAAGTGTTGTATGCATTAGCCATATTGAATTCAGATTTTCACTTCCCCTAGGCCTATAAATAGGGAAGTTCTCTAAGCTTGTAAACACACCCCAAGGGGGGGAGCTCTCAAACACTTCTCTAGAGCTCCCTTCCCTTCTCTCCCTCAAATTCTTTTAGTTTTGCTTTCTAGTTCTCAATTCTAGCTTTCTTTAATGTTTTCTTAGTTGTAATTTATTTTTCTTTGTTATGTAAATTCTTTTCTTAAGTTTTCAAGTTGAATTAGTTTCCAAGTTTCAATTATGGTTTTTGTTCTTATTCATTATGCTTATAAGTTAATATGCTAGTTTGAATGATTGATCACCATTTAGGCTTGCATGTTAGCTATCTTGGTTTGAATTAAGAGTATACACCATGCTTTAATTCGAATTGAACTATGAATAGGAAGAGTATGTATGGACATTCGACAACAGGGATTAGATACATACTTGGTTGTTTAAAATGTTCTTCTATGCTTAATGGGTTCCTAATGCTTAGTTTTAGGTTAGACAACAAATGATCAAATTAGGGAATTAGGAACACAAGGTTATGACCACACACCATGGCTTAATCATACTTTAGATAGAATCAATCCATTAATCTAAATTGAACTTGGGAACTTATTTGCTTGAGTTACTTATTTCTTTCTTCCTTGTTTTATGTTCTTTGTTTTTGTTTCTATTTTGTGTAGGGAAACTAAATTGGATCATTCAATCACCAATCCTCGTGGGATCGACCTCGCACTTACATACGCTATACTACCGAACGGCTCGTGCACTTGCGAGTATCACAAGTTGAGGATGCAGTTTAATCCATTTTGGTGCAGCTGGTATCTACGCAACAAGGAGTCATTTGGTGAGTTTTGGGTGAAATCCAAACGCTAGAAGTATGGAATACACCAACCACTCCAATTAGGAACGAACTGCCGTTGAACTTGAATTGTCCAATTTCTCACACCTATTGATTTCGGATGGAGCCCAAAACTTGGGCAACGTCATAATTTGGTGGGAGGAGTCATTTGGTGAGTTTTGAGTGAAATCCAATCGCTAGAAGTATGGAATACACCAACCACTCCTATTTGGAACGAACTGCCGTTGAACTTGAATTGTCCAATTTGAAACACCTATTGATTTCGGATCGAGCCCAAAACTTGGGCAACATCATAATATGGTGGGAGGAGTCATTTGGTGAGTTTAGAGTGAAATCCAAACCCCAGACGTATGGAATACACCAACCACTCCAATTAGGAACGAACTGCCGTTGAACTTGAATTGTCCAATTTCTCACACCTATTGATTTCTGATCGAGCCCAAAACTTGGGCAACCTCATAATATGGTGGGAGGAGTCATTTGGTGAGTTTTGAGTGAAATCCAATCGCTAGAAGTATGGAAGACACCAACCACTCCAATTAGGAACGAACTGCCGTTGAACTTGAATTTTCCAATTTCTCACACCTATTGATTTCGGATCGAGCCCCAAACTTGGGCAACATCATAATATGGTGGGACGAGTCATTTGGTGAGTTTTGAGTGAAATCCAATCGCAAGTAGTATGGAATACACCAACCACTCCAATTAGGAACGAACTGCCGTTGAACTTGACTTGTCCAATTTGGAACACCTATTGATTTCGGATCGAGCCCAAAACTTGGGCAACATCATAATATGTTGGGAGGAGTCATTTGGTGAGTTTTGAGTGAAATCCAATCACTAGAAGTATGGAATATACCAACCACTCCAATTAGGAACGAACTGCCGTTGAACTTGAATTGTCCAATTTCTCGCACCTATTGATTTCGGATCGAGCCCAAAACTTGGGCAACATGATAATATGGTGGGCGGAGTCAATTGGTGCGTTTTGAGTGAAATCCAATCGCTAGAAGTGTGGAATACACCAACCACTCCAATTAGGAACGAACTGCCGTTGAACTTGAATTGTCCAATTTGGAACACCTATTGATTTCGGATCGAGCCCAAAACTTGGGCAACATCATAATATGGTGGGAGGAGTCATTTGGTGAGTTTTGAGTGAAATCCAATCGCTAGAAGTATGGAATACACCAACCACTCCAATTTGGAACGAACTGCCGTTGAACTTGAATTGTCCAATTCGGAACACCTATTGATTTCGGATTGAGCCCAAAACTTGGTCCACATCATAATATGGTGGGAGGAGTCGTTTGGTGTGTTTTGAGTGAAATCCAATCGCTAGAAGTATGGAATACACCAAACACTCCAATTTGGAACGAACTGCCGTTGAACTTGAATTGTCCAATTTCTCACACCTATTGATTTCGGATCGAGCCCAAAACTTGGGCAACATCATAATATGGTGGGAGGAGTCATTTGGTTTGTTTTGAGTGAAATCCAATCGCTAAAAGTGTGGAATACACCAACCACTCCAATTAGGAACGAACTGCAGTTCAAATTGAATTGACCAATTTCTCACACCTATTGATTTCGGATCGAGCCCAAAACTTGGGCAACATCATAATATGGTGGGAGGAGTCATTTGGTGAGTTTTGAGTGAAATCCAATCGCTAGAAGTATGGAATACACCAACCACTCCAATTAGGAACGAACTGCCGTTGAACTTGAATTGTCCAATTTGGAACACCTATTGATTTCGGATTGAGCCCAGAACTTGGTCCACATCATAATATGGTGGGAGGAGTCATTTTTTTAGTTTTGAGTGAAATCCAATCGCTAGAAGTATGGAATACACCAACCACTCCAATTAGGAACGAACTGCCGTTGAACCTGAATTGTCCAATTTGGAACACCTATTGATTTCGGATTGAGCCCAAAACTTGGTCCACAGCAAAATATGGTGGGAGGAGTCATTTTTTTAGTTTTGAGTGAAATCCAATCGCTAGAAGTATGGAATACACCAACCACTCCAATTAGGAACGAACTGCCGTTGAACTTGAATTGTCCAATTTGGAACAGCTATTGATTTCGGATCGAACCCAAAACTTGGGCAACATCATAATATGGTGGGAGGAGTCATTTGGTGAGTTTTGAGTGAAATCCAATCGCTAGAAGTAAGGAATACACCAACCACTCCAATTAGGAACGAACTGCCGTTGAAATTGAATTGTCCAATTTGGAACACCTGTTGATTTCGGATCGAGCCCAAAACTTGGGCAACATCATAATATGGTGGGAGGAGTCATTTGGTGAGTTTTGAGTGAAATCCAATCGCTAGAAGTATGGAATACACCAACCACTCCAATTAGGAACGAACTGCCGTTGAACTTGAATTGTCCAATTCGGAACACCTATTGATTTCGGATTGAGCCCAAAACTTGGTCCACATCATAATATGGTGGGAGGAGTCGTTTGGTGTGTTTTGAGTGAAATCCAATCGCTAGAAGTATGGAATACACCAACCACTCCAATTTGGAACGAACTGCCGTTGAACTTGAATTGTCCAATTTCTCACACCTATTGATTTCGGATCGAGCCCAAAACTTGGGCAACATCATAATATGGTCGGAGGAGTCATTTGGTTTGTTTTGAGTGAAATCCAATCGCTAAAAGTGTGGAATACACCAACCACTCCAATTAGGAACGAACTGCAGTTCAAATTGAATTGACCAATTTCTCACACCTATTGATTTCGGATCGAGCCCAAAACTTGGGCAACATCATAATATGGTGGGAGGAGTCATTTGGTGAGTTTTGAGTGAGATCCAATCGCTAGAAGTATAGAATACACCAACCACTCCAATTAGGAACGAACTGCCGTTGAACTTGAATTGTCCAACTTGGAACACCTATTGATTTCGGATCGAGCCCAAAACTTGGGCAACACCATAATATGGTGGGAGGAGTCATGTGGTGAGTTTTGAGTGAAATCCAATCGCTAGAAGTATGGAATACACCAACCACTCCAATTAGGAACGAACTGCCGTTGAACTTGAATTGTCCAATTTCTCACACCTATTGATTCCGGATCGAGCCCCAAACTTGGGCAACATCATAATATGGTGGGAGGAGTCATTTGGTGAGTTTTGAGTGAAATCCAATCGCTAGAAGTACGGAATACACCAACCACTCCAATTAGGAACGAACTGCCGTTGAACTTGACTTGTCCAATTTGGAACACCTATTGATTTCGGATCGAGCCCAAAACTTGGGCAACATCATAATATGTTGGGGGGAGTCATTTGGTGAGTTTTGAGTGAAATCCAATCACTAGAAGTATGGAATATACCAACCACTCCAATTAGGAACGAACTGCCGTTGAACTTGAATTGTCCAATTTCTCACACCTATTGATTTCGGATCGAGCCCAAAACTTGGCCAACAAGATAATATGGTGGGAGGAGTCATTTGGTGCGTTTTGAGTGAAATCCAATCGCTAGAAGTGTGGAATACACCAACCACTCCAATTAGGAACGAACTGCCGTTGAACTTGAATTGTCCAATTTGGAACACCTATTGATTTCGGATCGAGCCCAAAACTTGGGCAACATCATAATATGGTGGGAGGAGTCATTTGGTGAGTTTTGAGTGAAATCCAATCGCTAGAAGTATGGAATACACCAACCACTCCAATTAGGAACGAACTGCCGTTGAACTTGAATTGTCCAATTTGGAACACCTATTGATTTCGGATTGAGCCCAAAACTTGGTCCACATCATAATATGGTGGGAGGAGTCATTTGGTGTGTTTTGAGGGAAATCCAATCGCTAGAAGTATGGAATACACCAACCACTCCAATTAGGAAAGAACTGCCGTTGAACTTGAATTGTCCAATTTCTCACACCTATTGATTTCGGATCTAGCCCAAAACTAGGGCAACATCATAATATGGTGGGAGGAGTCATTTGGTGTGTTTTGAGTGAAATCCAATCGCTAGAAGTATAGAATACACCAACCACTCCAATTAGGAACGAACTGCCGTTGAACTTGAATTGTCCAACTTGGAACACCTATTGATTTCGGATCGAGCCCAAAACTTGGGCAACACCATAATATGGTGGGAGGAGTCATTTGGTGAGTTTTGAGTGAAATCCAATCGCTAGAAGTATGGAATACACCAACCACTCCAAGGAACGAACTGCCGTTGAACTTGAATTGTCCAATTTGGAACACCTATAGATTTCGGATTGAGCCCAAAACTTGGTCCACAACATAATATGGTGGGAGTAGTCATTTGGTGAGTTTTGAGTGAAATCCAATCGCTAGAAGTATGGAATACACCAACCACTCTAATTAGGAACGAACTGCCGTTGAACTTGAATTGTCCAATTTGGAACACCTATTGATTTCGGATCGAGCCCAAAACTTGGGCAACATCATCATATGGTGGGAGGAGTCATTTGGTGAGTTTTGAGTGAAATCCAATCGCTAGAAGTATGGAATACACCAACCACTCCAATTAGGAACGAACTGCCGTTGAACTTGAATTGTCCAAATTCTCACACCTATTGATTTCGGATCCAGCCCAAAACTTGGGCAACATCATAATATGGTGGGAGGAGTCATTTGGTTAGTTTTGAGTGAAATCCAATCGCTAGAAGTATGGAATTCACCAACCACTCCAATTAGGAACGAACTGCCGTTGAACCTGAATTGTCCAATTTGGAACACCTATTGATTTCGGATTGAGCCCAAAACTTGGTCCACATCATAATATAGTGGGAGGAGTCATTTTTTTAGTTTTGAGTGAAATCCAATCGCTAGAAGTACGGAATACACCAACCACTCCAATTAGGAACGAACTGCCGTTGAACATGAATTGTCCAATTTGGAACACCTATTGATTTCGGATCGAGCCCAAAACTTGGGCAACATCATAATATGGTGGGAGGAGTCATTTGGTGAGTTTTGAGTGAAATCCAATCGCTAGAAGTAAGGAATACACCAACCACTCCAATTAGGAACGAACTGCCGTTGAACTTGAATTGTCCAATTTGGAACACCTATTGATTTCGGATCGAGCCCAAAACTTGGGCAACAACATAATATGGTGGGAGGGGTCATTTGGTGAGTTTTGAGTGAAATCCAATCGCTAGAAGTATGGAATACACCAACCACTCCAATTAGGAACGAACTGCCGTTGAACTTGAATTGTCCAATTTGGAACACCTATTGATTTCGGATTTAGCCCAAAACTTGGTCCACATCATAATATGGTGGGAGGAGTAGTTTGGTGTGTTTTGAGTGAAATCCAATCGCTAGAAGTATGGAATACACCAACCACTCCAATTTGGAACGAACTGCCGTTGAACTTGAATTGTCCAATTTCTCACACCTATTGATTTCGGATCGAGCCCAAAACTTGGGCAACATCATAATATGGTGGGAGGAGTCGTTTGGTGAGTTTTGAGTGAAATCCAATCGCTAAAAGTGTGGAATACACCAACCACTCCAATTAGGAACGAACTGCAGTTCAAATTGAATTGACCAATTTCTCACACCTATTGATTTCGGATCGAGCCCAAAACTTGGGCAACATCATAATATGGTGGGAGGAGTCATTTGGTGAGTTTTGAGTGAAATCCAATCGCTAGAAGTAAGGAATACACCAACCACTCCAATTAGGAACGAACTGCCGTTGAACTTGAATTGTCCAATTTGGAACACCTATTGATTTCGGATCGAGCCCAAAACTTGGGCAACATCATAATATGTTGGGAGGAGTCATTTGGTGAGTTTTGAGTGAAATCCAATCACTAGAAGTATGGAATATACCAACCACTCCAATTAGGAACGAACTGCCGTTGAACTTGAATTGTCCAATTTCTCACACCTATTGATTTCGGATCGAGCCCAAAACTTGGGCAACATGATAATATGGTGGGAGGAGTAATTTGGTGCGTTTTGAGTGAAATCCAATCGCTAGAAGTGTGGAATACACCAACCACTCCAATTAGGAACGAACTGCCGTTGAACTTGAATTGTCCAATTTGGAACACCTATTGATTTCGGATCGAGCCCAAAACTTGGGCAACATCATAATATGGTGGGAGGAGTTATTTGGTGAGTTTTGAGTGAAATCCAATCGCTAGAAGTATGGAATACACCAACCACTCCAATTAGGAACGAACTGCAGTTCAAATTGAATTGACCAATTTCTCACACCTATTGATTTCGGATCGAGCCCAAAACTTGGGCAACATCATAATATGGTGGGAGGAGTCATTTGGTGAGTTTTGAGTGAAATCCAATCGCTAGAAGTAAGGAATACACCAACCACTCCAATTAGGAACGAACTGCCGTTGAACTTGAATTGTCCAATTTGGAACACCTATTGATTTCGGATCGAGCCCAAAACTTGGGCAACATCATAATATGGTGGGAGGAGTCATTTGGTGAGTTTTGAGTGAAATCCAATCGCTAGAAGTATGGAATACACCAACCACTCCAATTAGGAACGAACTGCCGTTGAACTTGAATTGTCCAATTTGGAACACCTATTGATTTCGGATTGAGCCCAAAACTTGGTCCACATCATAATATGGTGGGAGGAGTAGTTTGGTGTGTTTTGAGTGAAATCCAATCGCTGGAAGTATGGAATACACCAACCACTCCAATTTGGAACGAACTGCCGTTGAACTTGAATTGTCCAATTTCTCACACCTATTGATTTCGGATCGAGCCCAAAACTTGGGCAACATCATAATATGGTGGGAGGAGTCGTTTGGCGAGTTTTGAGCGAAATCCAATCGCTAAAAGTGTGGAATACACCAACCACTCCAATTAGGAACGAACTGCAGTTCAAATTGAATTGACCAATTTCTCACACCTATTGATTTCGGATCGAGCCCAAAACTTGGGCAACATCATAATATGGTGGGAGGAGTCATTTGGTGAGTTTTGAGTGAAATCCAATCGCTAGAAGTATGGAATTCACCAACCACTCCAATTTGGAACGAACTGCCGTTGAACTTGAATTGTCCAATTTGGAACACCTATTGATTTCGGATCGAGCCCAAAACGTGGGCAACATCATAATATGGTGGGAGGAGTCATTTGGTGAGTTTTGAGAGAAATCCAATCGCCAGAAGTATGGAATACACCAACCACTCCAATTAGGAAAGAACTGCCGTTGAACTTGAATTGTCCAATTTCACACACCTATTGATTTCGGATCGAGCCCAAAAGTAGGGCAACATCATGATATGGTGGGAGGAGTCATTTGGTGTGTTTTGAGTGAGATCCAATCGCTAGAAGTGTAGAATACACCAACCACTCCAATTAGGAACGAACTGCCGTTGAACTTGAATTGTCCAACTTGGAACACCTATTGATTTCGGATCGAGCCCAAAACTTGGGCAACACCATAATATGGTGGGAGGAGTCATGTGGTGAGTTTTGAGTGAAATCCAATCGCTAGAAGTACGGAATACACCAACCACTCCAATTAGGAATGAACTGCCGTTGAACTTGAATTGTCCAATTTGGAACACCTATTGATTTCGGATTGAGCCCAAAACCCGGTCCATATCATAATATGGTGGGAGGAGTCATTTTTTTAGTTTTGAGTGAAATCCAATCGCTAGAGGTGTGGAATACACAAACCACACCAATTAGGAACGAACTGCCGTTGAACTTGAATTGTCCAATTTCTCACACCTATTGATTTCGGATCGAGCCCCAAACTTGGGCAACATCATAATATGGTGGGAGGAGTCATGTGGTGAGTTTTGAGTGAAATCCAATCGCTAGAAGTATGGAATACACCAACCACTCCAATTAGGAACGAACTGCCGTTGAACTTGAATTGTCCTACTTGGAACACCTATTGATTTCGGATCGAGCCCAAAACTTGGGCAACACCATAATATGGTGGGAGGAGTCATGTGGTGAGTTTTGAGTGAAATCCAATCGCTAGAAGTATGGAATACACCAACCACTCCAATTAGGAACGAACTGCCGTTGAACTTGAATTGTCCAATTTGGAACACCTATTGATTTCGGATTGAGCCCAAAACTTGGTCCATATCATAATATGGTGGGAGGAGTCATTTGTTTAGTTTTGAGTGAAATCCAATCGCTAGAAGTATGGAATACACCAACCACTCCAATTAGGAACGAACAGCCGTTGAACTTGAATTGTCCAATTTGGAACACCTATTGATTTCGGATCGAGCCCAAAACTTGGGCAACATCATAATATGGTGGGAGGAGTCATTTGGTGAGTTTTGAGTGAAATCCAATCACTAGAAGTAAGGAATACACCAACCACTCCAATTAGGAACGAACTGTCGTTGAACTTGAATTGTCCAATTTGGAACACCTATTGATTTCGGATCGAGCCCAAAACATGGGCAACATCATAATATGGTGGGAGAAGTCATTTGGTGAGTTTTGAGTGAAATCCAATCGCTAGAAGTATGGAATACACCAACCACTCCAATTAGGAAAGAACTGCCGTTGAACTTGAGTTGTCCAATTTGGAACACCTATGAATTTCAGATCGAGCCCAAAACTTGGGCAACAAAAAAATATGGTGGGAGGAGTCATTTGGTGAGTTTTGAGTGAAATCCAATCGCTAGAAGTATGGAATACGCTAACCACTCCAATTTGGAACGAACTGCCGTTGAACTTGATTATTCCAATTTGGAACACCTATTGATTTCGGATCGAGCCCAAAACTTGGGCAACATCATAATATGGTGGGAGGAGTCATTTGGTGAGTTTTGAGTGAAATCCAATCGCTTGAAGTATGGAATACACCAACCACTGCAATTAGGAACGAACTGCCGTAGAACTTGAATTGTCCAATTTGGAACACCTATTGCTTTCGGATCGAGCCCAAAACTTGGGCAACATCATAATATGGTGGGAGGAATCAATTGGTGAGTTTTGAGTGAAGTCCAATCGCTAGAATTATGGAATACACCAACCACTCCAATTAGGAACGAACTGCCGTTGAACTTGAATTGTCCAATTTCTCACACCTATTGATTTCGGATCGAGCCCAAAACTTGGGCAACATCATAATATGGTGGAAGGAGTCATTTGGTGAGTTTTGAGTGAAATCCAATTGCTAGAAGTATGGAATACACCAACCACTCCAATTAGGAACGAACTGCCGTTGAACTTGAATTGTCCAATTTCTCACACCTATTGATTTCGGATCGAGCCCCAAACTTGGGCAACATCATAATATGGTGGGAGGAGTCATGTGGTGAGTTTTGAGTGAAATCCAATCGCTAGAAGTATAGAATACACCAACCACTCCAATTAGGAACGAACTGCCGTTGAACTTGAATTGTCCAATTTGGAACACCTATTGATTTCGGATCGAGCGCAAAACTTGGGCAACATCATAACATGGTGGGAGGAGTCATTTGGTGAGTTTTGAGTGAAATCCAATCGCTAGAAGTATGGAATACACCAACCACTCCAATTAGGAACGAACTGCCGTTGAACTTGAATTGTCCAATTTGGAACATCTATTGCTTTCGGATCGAGCCCAAAACTTTTTGCAACATCATAATATGGTGGGAGGAGTCAATTGGTGAGTTTTGAGTGAAATCCAATCGCTAGAAGTATGGAATACACCAACCACTCCAATTAGGAACGAACTGCCGTTCAACTTGAATTGTCCAATTTCTCACAACTATTGATTTCGGATCGAGCCCCAAACTTGGGCAACATCATAATACGGTGGGAGGAGTCACTTGGTGGGTTTTGAGTGAAATCCAATCGCTAGAAGTATGGAATACACCAACCCCTCCAATTAGGAAAGAAATGCCGTTGAAATTGAATTGTCCAATTTCTCACACCTATTGAGTTCGGATCGAGCTCAAAACTTGGGCAACATCATAATACGGTGGGAGGAGTCATTTGGTGAGTTTAGAGTGAAATCCAATCGCTAGAAGTATGGAATACACCTACCACTCCAATTAGGAACGAACTGCCGTTGAAATTGAATTTTCCAATTTGGAACACCTATTGATTTCGTATCAAGCCCAAAACTTGGGCAACATCGTAATATGGTGGGAGGAGTCATTTGGTTAGTTTTGAATGAAATCCAATCGCTAGAAGTATGGAATACACCAACCACTCCAATTAGGAACGAACTGCCGTTGAACTTGAATTGTCCAATTTGGAACACCTATTGATTTTGGATCGAGCCCAAAACTGGGGCAACATCATAATATGGTGGGAGGAGTCATTTGGTGAGTTTTGAGTGAAATCCAATCGCTAGAAGTATGGAATACACCAGCCAGTCCAATTAGGAACGAACTGCCGTTGAACTTGAATTGTCCAATTTGGAACACCTATTGATTTCGGATCGAGCCCAAAACTTGGGCAACATCATAATATGGTGGGAGGAGTCATTTGGTTAGTTTTGAGTGAAATCCAATCGCTAGAAGTATGGAATACACCAACCACCCCAATTAGGAACGAACTGCCGTTGAACTTGAATTGTCCAATTTGGAACACCTATTGATTTCTTATCGAGCCCAAAACTTGGGCAACATCATAATATGGTGGGAGGAGTCATTTGGTGAGTTTTGAGTGAAATCCAATCGCTAGAAGTATGGAATACACCAACCACTCCAATTAGGAACGAAGTGTCGTCGAACTTGAATTGTCCAATTTCTCACACCTATTGATTTCGGATCGAGCCCAAAACTTGGGCAACAACATAATATGGTGGGAGGAGTCATTTGGTGAGTTTTGAGTGAAATCCAATCGCTAGAAGTATGGAATACACCAACCACTCCAATTAGGAACGAACTGTCGTCGAACTTGAATTGTCCAATTTCTCACACCTATTGATTTCGGATCGAGCCCAAAACTTGGGCAACATCATAATATGGTGGGAGGAGTCATTTGGTTAGTTTTGAGTGAAATCCAATCGCTAGAGGTATGGAATACACCAACCACTCCAATTTGGAACGAACTTCCGTTGAACTTGAATTGTCCAATTTGGAACACCTATTGATTTCGGATCGAGCCCAAAACTTGGGCAACATCATAATATGGTGGGAGGAGTCATTTGGTGAGTTTTGAGTGAAATCCAATCGCTAGAATTATGGAATACACCAACCACAACATTTAGGAACGAACTGCCGTTGAACTTGAATTGCCCAATTTCTCACAGTTATTGATTTCGGATCGAGCCCAAAACTTGGGCAACATAATAATATGGTGGGAGGAGTCATTTGGTGAGTTTTGAGTGAAATCCAATCGCTAGAAGTATGGAATACACCAACCACTCCAATTAGGAACGAACTGCCGTTGAACTTGAATTGTCCAATTTGGAACATCTATTGCTTTCGGATCAAGCCCAAAACTTGGGCAACATCATAATATGGTGGGAGGAGTCAATTGGTGAGTTTTGAGTGAAATCCAATCTCTAGAAGTATGGAATACACCAACCACTCCAATTAGGAACGAACTGCCGTTCAACTGGAATTGTCCAATTTCTCACACCTATTGATTTCGGATCGAGCCCCAAACTTGGGCAACATCATAATATGGTGGGAGGAGTCACTTGGTGGGTTTTGAGTGAAATCCAATCGCTAGAAGGATGGAATACACCAACCCCTCCAATTAGGAAAGAAATGCCGTTGAAAATGAATTGTCCAATTTCTCACACCTATTGAGTTCGGATCGAGCTCAAAACTTGGGCAACATCATAATATGGTGGGAGGAGTCATTTGGTGAGTTTAGAGTGAAATCCAATCGCTAGAAGTATGGAATACACCAACCACTCCAATTAGGAACGAACTGCCGTTGAACTTGAATTGTCCAATTTGGAACACCTATTGATTTCCGATCGAGCCCAAAACTTGGCCAACATCATAATATGGTGGGAGGAGTCATTTGGGGAGTTTTGAGTGAAATCCAATCGCTAGAAGTATGGAATACACCAACCACTCCAATTAGGAACGAACTGCCGTTGAAATTGAATTGTCCAATTTGGAACACCTATTGATTTCGTATCGAGCCCAAAACGTGGGCAACATCGTAATATGGTGGGAGGAGTCATTTGGTTAGTTTTGAGTGAAATCCAATCGCTAGAAGTATGGAATACACCAACCACTCCAATTAGGAACGAACTGCCGTTGAACTTGAATTGTCCAATTTGGAACACCTATTGATTTCGGATCGAGCCCAAAACTGGGGCAACATCATAATATGGTGGGAGGAGTCATTTGGTGAGTTTTGAGTGAAATCCAATCGCTAGAAGTATGGAATACACCAACCACTCCAATTAGGAACGAACTGCCGTTGAAATTGAATTGTCCAATTTCGCACTCCTATTGATTTCGGATCGAGCCCAAAACATGGGCAACATCATAATACGGTGGGAGGAGTCATTTGGTTAGTTTTGAGTGAAATCCAATCGCTAGAAGTATGGAATACCACCCCAATTAGGAACGAACTGCCGTTGAACTTGAATTATCCAATTTGGAACACCTATTGATTTCGTATCGAGCCCAAAACTTGGGCAACATCATAATATGGTGGGAGGAGTCATTTGGTGAGTTTTGAGTGAAATCCAATCGCTAGAAGTATGGAATACACCAACCACTACAATTAGGAACGAACTGCCGTTGAACTTGAATTGTCCAATTTGGAACACCTATTCATTTCGGATCGAGCCCAAAACTTGGGCAACATCATAATATGGTGGGAGGAGTCATTTGGTGAGTTTTGAGTGAAATCCAATCGCTAGAAGTATGGAATACACCAACCACTCCAATTAGGAACGAACTGCCGTTCAACTTGAATTGACCAATTTCTCACACCTATTGATTTCGAATCGAGCCCAAAACTTGGGCAACATCGTAATATGGTGGGAGGAGTCATTTGGTGAGTTTTGAGTGAAATCCAATCGCTAGAAGTATGGAATACACCAACCACTCCAATTAGGAACGAACTGTCGTTGAACTTGAATTGTCCAATGTCTCACACCTATTGATTTCGGATCGAGCCCAAAACTTGGGCAACATCATAATATGGTGGGAGGAGTCATTTGGTTAGTTTTGAGTGAAATCCAATCGCTAGAGGTATGGAATACACCAACCACTCCAATTTGGAACGAACTGTCGTTGAACTTAAATTGTCCAATTTGGAACACGTATTGATTTTGGATCGAGCCCAAAACTTGGGCAACATCATAATATGGTGGGAGGAGTCATTTGGTGAGTTTTGAGTGAAATCCAACCGCTAGAAGTATGGAATACACCAACCACAACATTTAGGAACGAATTGCCGTTGAACTTGAATTGCCCAATTTCTCACAGCTATTGATTTCGGATCGAGACCAAAACTTGGGCAACATAATAATATGGTGGGAGGAGTCATTTGGTGAGTTTTGAGTGAAATCCAATCGCTAGAAGTATGGAATGCACCAACCACAACAATTAGGAACGAACTGCCGTTGAACTTCAATTGCCCAATTTCTCACACCTATTGATTTTGGATCGAGCCCAAAACTTGGGCAACAACATAATATGATGGGAGGAGTCATTTGGTGAGTTTTGAGTGAAATCCAATCGCTAGAAGTATGGAATACACCAACCACTCCAATTAGGTACGACCTGCCGTTGAACTTGAATTGTTCAATTTCTCACACCTATTGATTTCGGATTGAGCCCAAAACTTGGGCAACATCATAATATGGTGGGAGGAGTCATTTGGTTTGTTTTGAGTGAAATCCAATCGCTAGAAGTATGGAATACACCAACCACTCCAATTAGGAACGAACTGCCGTTGAACTTGAATTGACCAATTTCTCACACCTATTGATTTCGGATCGAGCCCAAAACTTGGGCAACATCATAATATGGTGGGAGGAGTCATTTGGTGAGTTTTGAGTGAAATCCAATCGCTAGAAGTGTGGAATACACCAACCACTCCAATTAGGAACGAACTGCCGTTGAATTTGAATTGACCAATTTCTCACACCTATTGATATCGGATCGAGCCCAAAACTTGGGCAACATCATAATATGGTGGGAGGAGTCATTTGGTTAGTTTTGAGTGAAATCCAATCGCTAGAAGTACGGAATACACCAACCACTCCAATTAGGAACGAACTGCCGTTGAACTCTAATTGTCAAATTTGGAAGACCTATTGATTTCGGATTGAGCCCAAAACTTGGGCAACATCGTAATATGGTGGGAGGAGTCATTTGGTTAGTTTTGAGTGAAATCGAATCGCCTGAAGTATGGAATACACCAACCGCTGCAATTAGGAACGAACTGCCGTTGAACTTGAATTGTCCAATTTGGAACACCTGTTACTTTCGGATTGAGCCCAAAACTTGGGCAACATCATAATCTGGTTGGAGGAGTCAATTGGTGAGTTTTGAGTGAAATCCAATCGCTAGAAGTGCGGAATACACCAACCACTCCAATTAGGAACGAACTGCAGTTGAACTTGAATTGTCCAATTTGGAACACCTATTGATTTCGGATCGAGCCCAAAACTTGGGCAACATCATAACATGGTGGGAGGAGTCATTTGGTGAGTTTTGAGTGAAATCCAATCGCTAGAAGTATGGAATACACCAACCACTCCAATTAGGAACGAACTGCCATTGAACTTGAATTGTCCAATTTCTCACACCTATTGATTTCGGATCGAGCCCAAAACTTGGGCAACATCATAATTCGTGGGAGGAGTCATTTGGTGAGTTTTGAGTGAAATCCAATCGCTAGAAGTATGGAATAAACCAACCACTCCAATTAGGAACGAACTGCCGTCATTTGGTGAGTTTTGAGTGAAATCCAATCGCTAGAAGTATGGAATACACCAACCACTCCAATTAGGAACGAACTGCCGTTGAACTTGAATTGTCCAATTTCTCACACCTATTGATTTCGGATCGAGCCCAAAACTTGGGCAACAACATAATATTGTGGGAGGAGTCATTTGGTGAGTTTTGAGTGAAATCCAATCGCTAGAAGTATGGAATACACCAACCACTCCAATTAGGAACGAACTGCCGTTGAACTTGAATTGTCCAATTTCTCACACCTATTGATTTCGGATCGAACCCCAAACTTGTGCAACATCATAATATGGTGGGAGGAGTCATTTGGTGAGTTTTGAGTGAAATCCAATCGCTAGAAGTAAGTGATCGGTTCATAATTGTATATCATTTTGTACCCTTCTAGCTGATGAATTGGTTATGTTTTTTAGTTAAACTTGTGCTTTTAATCTTTCTTGTGTTTATCTTTCAGTTCATTGAGTTTTAGGTAACAATGATGGCTTTATATAGGAAATGATGCAATCCATGCATGATAGGGCCTGATTTGGGTGAATGGAAGAAGATCTTAAAGACAAACTAATTTTGGCTACAGCCCATTTCCAGCCCAGTTTTGTAGGTCAACTTCTTGGCCTTGGATCAGCATTCTCTGGGGCTCGGATGAGGTGAAGATCTTCATGAAACTTGTTCCAATGGGTGTCTACTACAACATATCTAAATTTCATCCCAATTGAACATATCTGGAGTCCTCAGCCCATCCAACACTGAACCCTGCTCAGGAGGATTTGCAGCTGCCAGCTTTGTCATGTGCCTCCATGTGCCTCCTTTTAGCCATGTGCCTCACCCCAGCTATAACTGACTTTGCACCCAGCATAATGAGTGAAGTGGGGAGGCATTCCAGCTATGAAATTCTAAAGGAGCAAGTTGGTACATGCTGGAGCTATTATTGAGAAAGCATGTGCATGCATGGGAAGCAAAGAGAAAGGAGAGAGGGAAGAATGAGGAATGATGAGAGGCATTTTGCTTCAGCCTTTGAACATGGGAATTGAATTGGCAGATCACTTTGGAGCCGGAAATCAGGTTTTAATTGAAAGAGGAAGCATGTGCATGCATGTGAATCAAAAAGGAAAGAAAAGATGAAATGAAGTCAATTCCAGTCTCTGTTCGGCTGCCAACTTGCAAGGGCCAAAACACACACTTCTACTGGTCCGATGGAAATACTTTCTTCATAGAAGTTGTTCCAATGGATACGTTTTGAAACCTCTGGCCTTCCTACACCAATACTGGTTCAGAAAACTCGTTTTTCAGCAACCAAAAGGCAACCACATGGGTTGGCAGCAAAGGGCAGCCACATCTGACCACCTTTGAACCCATGTGATGAAAGCTTGAGGTGCAGCAAAAGATGAAGGATGGTGTGGGAATTCATCATGTTGTTCCTCCCTCTTAGCCCTATAAATAGAGAAGCCTTCAAGCTTCAAAACACACCCCAAGGGGGGGAGCTCCCAAACACTTCTCTAGAGCTCCCTTCCCTTCTCTCCCTCAAATTCTCTTACTTTTATTTGTAATGTACATTCTTTCTTAAGTATTCAAGTTTAATTAGTTTCCAAGTTTCAATTATGATTTTTGTTCTTATTCATTATGCTTATAAGTTAATATGCTAGTTTGAATGATTGATCACCATTTAGGCTTGCATGTTAGCTATCTTGGTTTGAATTAAGGGTAGACACCATGCTTTAATTCGAATTGAACTATGAATAGGAAGAGTATGTATGGACATTCGACAACAGGGATTAGATACATGCTTGGTTGTTTAAATTGTTCTTCTATACTTAATGGGTTCCTAATGCTTAGTTTTAGGTTAGACAACAAATGATCAAATTAGGGAATTAGGAACACAAGGTTATGACCAAACACCATGGCTTAATCATACTTTAGCTAGAATCAATCCGTCAATCTAATTGAACTTGGGAACTTATTTGCTTGAGTTATTTCTTTTTTTTCTTGTTTTATTTATTTTCTTTTTCAATTCTATTTTGTGTAGGGGAAACAAATTGGATCATTCAATCACCAATCCTCGAGGGATCGACCTCGCACTTACATATGCTATACTACCGAACGGCTCGTGCACTTGCAAGTATCACAAGTTGAGGATGCAGCTGAATCCATTTTGGTGCAGCTGAATCGACGCAACAGTATGGAATACACCAACCACTCCAATTAGGAACGCACTGCCGTTGAACTTGAATTGTCCAATTTGGAACACCTATTGATTTCGGATCGAGCCAAAAACTTGGCCAACATCATAATATGATGGGAGGAGTCATTTGGTGTGTTTTGAGTGAAATCCAATCGCTAGAATAATGGAATAAACCAACCATTCCAATTAGGAACGAACTGACGTTGAACTTGGATTGTCCAATTTCTTACACCTATTGATTTCGGATCGAGCCCAAAACTCGGGCAACATCATAATATGGTGGGAGGAGATATTTGGTGTGTTTTGAGTGAAATCCAATCGCTAGAACTATGAATTACCCCAAACCCTCCAATTTGGAACGAACTTCCTTTGAACTTGAATTGTCCAATTTCTTACAACTATTGATTTCGGATCGAGCCCAAAACTTGGGCAACATCATAATATGGTGGGAGGAGTCATTTAGTGAGTTTTGAGTGAAATCCAATCGCTAGACGTATGGAATACACCAACCACTCCAATTAGGAACGAACTGTCGTTGAAATTGAATTGACCAATTTCTCACACCTATTGATTTCGGATCGGTCCCAAAACATGGGCAACATCATAATATGGTGGGAGGAGTCATTTGGTGAGTTTTGAGTGAAATCCAATCGCTAGAAGTATGGAATACACCAACCACTCCAATTAGGAACGAACTGTCGTTGAACTTGAATTGGACAATTTGGAACACCTATTGATTACGGATCGAGCCCCAAACTTGGGCAACATCATAATACGGTGGGAAGAGTCATTTGGTGAGTTTTGAGTGAAATCCAATCGCTAGAAGTATGGAAAACACCAACCACTCCAATTAGGAACGAACTGCCGTTGAACTTGAATTGTCCAATTTGGAACTCCTATTGATTTCGGATCGAGCCCAAAACTTGGGCAACATCATAATATGGTGGGAGGAGTCATTTGGTGAGTTTTGAGTGAAATCCAATCGCTAGACGTATGGAATACACCAACCACTCCAATTAGGAACGAACTGTCGTTGAAATTGAATTGACCAATTTCTCACACCTATTGATTTCGGATCGAGCCCAAAACATGGGCAACATCATAATATGGTGGGAGGAGTCATTTGGTGAGTTTTGAGTGAAATATAATCGCTAGAAGTATGGAATACACCAACCACTCCAGTTAGGAAGGACTGCCGTTGGACTTGAATTGTCCATTTTGGAACACCTATTGATTTCGGATCGAGCCCAAAACTTGGGCAAGATCATAATATGGTGGGAGGAGTCATTTCGTGAGTTTTGAGTGAAATCCAATCTTTAGAAGTATGGAATACAGCAACCACTCGAATTAGGAACGCACTGCCGTTGAACTTGAATTGTCCAATTTCTCACACCTATTGATTTCGGATCGAGCCCCAAACTTGGGCAACATCATAATATGGTGGGAAGAGTCATTTGGCGAGTTTTGAGTGAAATCCAATCGCTAGAAGTATGGAATACACCAACCACTCCAGTTAGGAACGAACTGCCGTTGAACTTGAATTGTCCAATTTGGAACACCTATTGATTTCGGATCGAGCCCAAAACTTGGGCAACATCATAATATGGTGGGAGGAGTCATTTGGTGAGTTTTGAGAGAAATCCAGTCGCTAGAAGTATGGAATACACCAACCACTCCAATTAGTTACGAACTGCCATTGAACTTGAATTGTCCAATTTGGAACACCTATTGATTTCGGATCGAGCCCAAAACATGGGCAACATCATAATATGGTGGGTGGAGTCATTTGGTGAGTTTTGAGTGAAATCGAATCACTAGAAGTATGGAATACACAAACCACTCCAGTTAGGAACGAACTGCCGGTGAACTTGAATTGTCCAATTTGGAACACCTATTGATTTTGGATCGAGCCCAAAACTTGGGCAACATCATAATATGGTGGGAGGAGTCATTTGGTGAGTTTTGAGTGAAATCCAATCACTAGAAGTATGGAATACACCAACCACCAATTAGGAACGAACTGCCGTTGAACTTGAATTGTCCAATTTGGAACACCTATTGATTTCGGATCGAGCCCAAAACTTGGGCAACATCATAATATGGTGGGAGGAGTCATTTGGTTAGTTTTGAGTGAAATCCAATCGCTAGAAGTATGGAATACACCACCCACTCCAATAAGGAACGAACTGCCGTTGTACTTGACTTGTCCAATTTCACACACCAAATGATTTCGGATCGAGCCCCAAACTTGGGCAACATCATAATATGGTGGGAGGAGTCATTTGGTGAGTTTTGAGTGAAATATAATCGCTAGAAGTATGGAATACACCAACCACTCCAGTTAGGAAGGACTGCCGTTGAACTTGAATTGTCCATTTTGGAACACCTATTGATTTCGGATCGAGCCCAATACTTGGGCAAGATCATAATATGGGGGGAGGAGTCATTTCGTGAGTTTTGAGTGAAATCCAATCTTTAGAAGTATGGAATACAGCAACCACTCGAATTAGGAACGAACTGCCGTTGAACTTGAATTGTCCAATTTCTCACACCTATTGATTTCGGATCGAGCCCCAAACTTGGGCAACATCATAATATGGTGGGAAGAGTCATTTGGCGAGTTTTGAGTGAAATCCAATCGCTAGAAGTATGGAATACACCAACCACTCCAGTTAGGAACGAACTGCCGTTGAACTTGAATTGTCCAATTTGGAACACCTATTGATTGCGAATCGAGCCCCAAACTTGGGCAACATCATAATATGGTGGGAGGAGTCATTTGGTGAGTTTTTAGTGAAATCCAATCGCTAGAAGTATGGAATACACCAACCACTCCAATTAGGAACGAACTGCCGTTGAACTTGAATTGTCCAATTTGGAACACCTATTGATTTCGGATCGAGCCCAAAACTTGGGCAACAACATAATATGGTGGGAGGAGTCATTTCGTGGGTTTTGAGTAAAATCCAATTGCTAGAAGTATGGAATACACCAACCACTCCAATTAGGAACGAACTGCCGTTGAACTTGAATTGTCCAATTTGGAACACCTATTGATTTCGGATCGAGCCCAAACGTTGGGCAACATCATAATATGGTGGGAGGAGTCATGTGGTGAGTTTTGAGTAAAATCCAATTGCTAGAAGTATGGAATACACCAACCTCTCCGATTAGGAACGAACTGCCGTTGAATTTGAATTGTCCAATTTGGAACACCTATTGATTTCGGATCAAGCCCAAAACTTGGGCAACAACATAATATGGTGGGAGGAGTCATTTGGTGAGTTTTGAGTGAAATCCAATCTCTAGAAGTGTGGAATACACCAAACACTCCAATTAGGAACGAACTGCCGTTGAACTTGAATTATCCAATTTGTAACACCTATTGATTTCGGATCGAGCCCAAAACTTGGGCAACATCATAATATGGTGGGAGGAGTCATGTGGTGAGTCTTGAGTGAAATCCGATCGCTAGAAGTATGGAATACACCAACCACTCCGATTAGGAACGAACTGCCGTTGAACTTGAATTGTCCAATTTGGAACACCTATTGATTTCGGATCGAGCCCAAAACTTGGGCAACATCATAATATGGTGGGAGGAGTCATTTGGTGAGTTTTGAGTGAAATCCAATCGCAAGAAGTATGGAATACACCAACCACTCCAGTTAGGAACGAACTGCCGTTGAACTTGAATTGTCCAATTTGGAACACCTATTGATTTCGGATCGAGCCCAAAACTTGGGCAACATCATAATATGGTGGGAGGAGTCATTTGGTGAGTTTTGAGTGAAATCCAATCGCTAGAACGACGGAATACACCAACCACTCCAATTAGGAACGAACTTTCGTTGAAATGGAATTGACCAATTTCTCACACCTATTGATTTCGGATCGAGGCCAAAAATTGGGCAACATCATGTTATGGTGGGAGGAGTCATTTGGAGAGTTTTGAGTGAAATCCAATCGCTAGAAGTATGGAATACACGAACCACTCCAGTTAGGAACGAACTGCCGTTGAACTTGAATTGTCCAATTTGGAACACCTACTGATTTCGGATCGAGCCCAAAACTTGGGCAACATCATAATATGGTGGGAGGAGTCATTTGGTTAGTTTTGAGTGAAATCCAATCGCTAGAAGTATGGAATACACCAACCACTCCAATTAGGAACGAACTGCCGTTGAACTTGAATTGTCCAATTTGGAACACCTATTGATTTCGGATCGAGCCCAAAACTTGGGCAACACCATAATATGGTGGGAGGAGTCATTTGTTGAGTTTTGAGTGAAATCCAATCGCTAGAAGTATGGAATACACCAACCACTCCAATTAGGAACGAACTGCTGTTGAACTTGAATTGTCCAATTTATCACACCTCTTGATTTCGAATCGAGCCCAAAATTTGGGCAACATCATAATATGGTGGGAGGAGTCATTTGGTGAGTTTTGAGTGAAATCCAATCCCTAGAAGTATGGAATACACCAACCACTCTAATTAGGAACGAGCTGCCGTTGAACTTCAATTGTCGAATTTGGAACACCTACTGATTTTGGATCGAGCCCAAAACTTGGGCAACATCATACTATTGTGGGAGGAGTCATTTGGTTAGTTTTGACTGAAATCCAATCGCTAGAAGTATGGAATACACCAACCACTCCAAGTAGGAACGAACTGCCGTTGAACTTGACTTGTCCAATTTCTCAAAACTTTTGATTTCGGATCGAGCCCAAAACTTGGGCAACATCATAATATGGTGGGAGGAGTCATTTCGTGTGTTTTAAATGAAATCCAATCGCTAGAAGTATGGAATACACCAACCACTCCAATTAGGAACGAACTGCCGTTGAACTTGAATTGTCCAATTTCTCACACCTATTGATTTCGGCTCGAGCCCAAAACTTTTGCAACGTCATAATATGGTGCGAGGAGTCATTTGGTGAGTTTTGAGTGAAATCCAGTCGCTAGAAGTGTGGAATACACGAACCACTCCAGTTTGGAACGAACTGCCGTTATACTTGAATTTTCAAATTTGGAACACTTATTGATTTCGGATCGAGCCCAAAACTTGGGCAACATCATAATATGGTGGGAGGAGTCCTTTGGTGAGTTTTGAGTGAAATCCAATCGCTAGAAGTACGGAATACACCAACCACTCCACTTAGGAACGAACTGCGGTTGAACTTGAATTGTCCATATTGGAACACCTATTGATTTCGGATCGAGCCCAAAACTTGGGTAACAAAATAATACGGTAGGAGGAGTCATTTGGTGAGTTTTGAGTGAAATCCAATTGCTAGAAGTATGCAATACACCAACCACTCCAATTAGGAACGAATTGCCGTTGAACTTGAATTGTCCAATTTCTCACACCTATTGATTTCGGATCAAGCCCAAAACTTGGGCAACATCATAACATGGTGGGAGGAGTCATTTGGTGAGTTTTGAGTGAAATCCAATCGCTAGAAGTATGGAATACACCAACCACTCCAATTAGGAACGAACTGCCGTTGAACATGAATTGTCCAATTTGGAACACCTATTGATTTCGGATCGAGCCCAAAACTTGGGCAACATCATAATATGGTGGGAGGAGTCATTTGGTGAGTTTTGAGTGAAATCCAATCGCTAGAAGTATGGAATACACCAACCCCTCCAATTAGGACCGAACTGCCGTTGAACTTGAATTGTGCAATTTCTCACACCTATTGATTTCGTATCGACCCCAAAACTTGGGCAACATCATAATATGGTGGGAGGAGTCATTTGGTTAGTTTTGAGTGAAATCCATTGGCTAGAAGTATGGAATACACCAACCACTCCAATTAGGAACGAATTGCCGTTGAACATGAATTGTCCAATTTGGAACACCTATTGATTTCGGATCGAGCCCCAAACTTGGGCAACATCATAATATGGAGGGAGGAGTCATTTGGTGAGTTTTGAGTGAAATCCAATCGCAAGAAGTATGGAATACACCAACCACTCCAATTAGGAACGAACTGCCGTTGAATTTGAATTGTTAAATTTCTCACACCTATTGATTTCGGATCGAGCCCAAAACTTGGGCAACATCATAATATGGTGGGAGGAGTCATTTGGTGAGTTTTGAGTGAAATCCAATCGCTAGAACGACGGAATACACCAACCACTCCAATTAGGAACGAACTTTCGTTGAAAATGAATTGACCAATTTCTCACACCTATTGATTTCGGATCGAGGCCAAAACTTGGGCAACGTCATGTTATGGTGGGAGGATTCATTTGGTGAGTTTTGAGTGAAATCCAATCGCTAGAAGTATGGAATACACGAACCACTCCAGTTAGGAACGAACTGCCGTTATACTTGAATTTTCCAATTTGGAACACCTATCGATTTCGTATCAAGCCCAAAACTTGGGCAACATCATAATATGGTGGGAGGAGACATTTGGTTAGTTTTGAGTGAAATCCAATCGCTAGAAGTATGCAATATACAAACCACTCCAATTAGGTACGAACTGCCGTTGAACTTGAATTGTCCAGTTTCTCACACCTATTGATTTCGGATCGAGCCCCAAACTTGGGCAACATCATAATATGGTGGGAGGAGTAATTTGGTGAGTTTTGAGTGAAATCCAATCGCAAGAAGTGTGGAATACACCAACTACTCCAATTAGGAACGAACTGCCGTTGAACTTGAATTGTCCAATTTGGAACACCTATTGATTTCGGATCGAGCCCAAAACTTGGGCAACATCATAATATGGTGGGAGGAGTCATTTGTTGAGTTTTGAGTGAAATCCAATCGCTAGAAGTATTGAATACACCGACCACTCCAATTAGGAACGAGCTTCCGTTGAACTTGAATTGTCCAATTTCTCACACCTATTGATTTCGGCTCGAGCCCAAAACTTTTGGAACGTCATAATATGGTGGGTGGAGTCAATTGGTGAGTTTTGAGTGAAATCCAATCGCTAGAAGTATGGAATACACCAACCACTCCAATTAGGAACGAACTGCCGTTGAACTTGAATTGTCCAATTTCTTACACCTATTGATTTCGGCTCGAGCCCAAAACTTTTGCAACGTCATAATATGGTGCGAGGACTCATTTGGTGAGTTTTGAGTGAAATCCAATCGCTAGAAGTATGTAATACACCAACCACTCCAATTAGGAACGAACTGCCGTTCAACTTGAATTGTCCAATTTCTCACACCTGTTGATTTCGGATCAAGCCCAAAACTTGGGCAACATCATAATATGGTGGGAGGAGTCATTTGGTGAGTTTTGAGTGAAATCCAATCGCTAGAAGTATGGAATACACCGACCACTCCAATGAGGAACGAACTGCCGTTGAACTTCAATTGTCCAATTTGGAACACCTATTGATTTCGGATCGAGCCCAAAACTTGGGCAACATCATAATATTGTGGGAGGAGTCCTTTGGTGAGTTTTGAGTGAAATCCAATCGCAAGAAGTATGGAATACACCAACCACTCCAATTAGGAACGAACTGCCGTTGAACTTGAATTGTCCAATTTGGAACACCTATTGATTTCGGATCGAGCCCAAAATTTGGGCAACGTCATAATATGGTGGGAGGAGTCATTTGGTGAGTTTTGAGTGAAATCCAATCGCTAGAAGTATGGAATACCCCAACCACTCCAATTAGGAACGAATTGCCGTTGAACTTGAATTGTCCAATTTGGAACTGTTGCTTCGATTCAGCTGCACCAAAATGGTTTCAACTGCATCCTCAACTTGTGATACTCGCAAGTGCACGAGCCGTTTGGTAGTATAGCATATGTAAGTGCGAGGTCGATCCCACGAGGATTGGTTACCATAAGTCAGCTCATATGAAAAATCTTTTTAAAATTTTTAAGATAAAAAAAAAATAAAAACAAATTAAGATAAAATGAAACAACAAACCATAAATGAAAATGAACTAAGTACTCTAAACAAACTCAAACAAACGAAATAAATTGTTGTACTAAAAGAAACAAACCAAGAAACCAAAGAAAAACACAAACAGCACTTTCTATCACCTATTTATCACCATTTGGACAGATTCGTTTCTATGTTTTTCAGCTTCGACCTGTGTTCAGTTTTTAGGCCATAACTTTCCAACCGCAAGTCCAAATTTCACGTTCTTTATATGGTTGGATTCAGCACAGAAAAACAAAGAACCCAATGCGGACCAAAAGGCAAAAACAATAACAGAAATAAACAGAATTCAAAGAAGAGAAAGGATTGAAATGCTCCCCCTTGAAGCGATTAGGTCGAGCATGGATGCACTTGGAGGTCGACTTCTCCCATTGCTCCACACTTCCCATTCTTACGATTGAGGTTGCCATCTCTCTCCATTTTTATTAAGCTGTCATAAATTGCTAAAACCAACACACAAACTTGAAATGGAATTAAAAGGATTAGGAATGAACAATAGAGAACTAAGTAGACTTTAAACATTATAAAGAAAAATAAATAAAAAGTAGGAAAACCAAATAGAATCAAGCAATGTTACCGATCCCCGGCAACGGCGCCAAAAACTTGTTGCTTCGATTCAGCTGCACCAAAATGGATTCAGCTGCATCCTCAACTTGTGATACTCGCAAGTGCACGAGCCGTTTGGTAGTATAGCATATGTAAGTGCGAGGTCGATCCCACGAGGATTGGTGATTGAATGATCCAATTCATTTTCCCTACACAAAACAGAAATGAAAAAGAAAATAAATAAAACAAGAAAAATGAAATAACTCAAGCAAATAAGTTCCCAAGTTCAATTAGATTAACGGATTGATTCTAGCTAAAGTATGATTAAGCCATGGTGTTTGGTCATAACCTTGTGTTCCTAATTCCCTAATTTGATCATTTGTTGTCTAACCTAAAACTAAGCATTAGGAACCCATTAAGCATAGAAGAACAATTTAAACAACCAAGCATGTATCTAATCCCTGTTGTCGAATGTCCATACATACTCTTCCTATTCATAGTTCAATTCGAATTAAAGCATGGTGTCTACTCTTAATTCAAACCAAGATAGCTAACATGCAAGCCTAAATGGTGATCAATCATTCAAACTAGCATATTAACTTATAAGCATAATGAATAAGAACAAAAATCATAATTGAAACTTGGAAACTATTTAAACTTGAATACTTAAGAAAGAATGTACATTACAAATAAAAGTAAAGTAGAACTTGAAAAACTTAAGTTGAATTTCAGCACAAATATTTCATTACAACAATTGAAAACTAGAAAGGAAACTAAGAGAATTTGAGGGAGAGAAGGGAAGGGAGCTCTAGAGAAGTGTTTGAGAGCTCCCCCCCCTTGGGGTGTGTTTTGAAGCTTGAAGGCTTCTCTATTTATAGGGCTAAGAGGGAGGAACATCATGATGAACTCCCACACCATCCTTCATCTTTTGCTGCACCTCAAGCATCTTCACATGGGTTCAAAGGTGATCAGTTGTGGCTGCCTTTTCTGCCAACCCATGTGGTTGCCTTTTGGAACACCTATTGATTTCGGATCGAGCCCAAAGCTTAGGCAACAGCATAATATGGTTGGGGGAGTCATTTGGTGAGTTTTGAGTGAAATCCAATTGCTAGAAGTGTGGAATACCCCAACCACTCCAATTAGGAACGAACTGCCGTTGAACTTGAATTGTCCAATTTCTAACACCAATTGATTTTGGATAGAGCCCAAAACTTGGGCAACATCATAATATGGTGGGAGTAGTCATTTGGTTTGTTTTGAGTGAAATCCAATCGCCAGAAGTATGGAATACACCAACCACTCCAATTAGGAATGAACTGCCGTTGAACTGTAATTGTCCAATTTGGAACACCTATTGATTTCGGATCGAGCCCCAAACTTGGGCAACATCATAAGATGGTGGGAGGAGTCATTTGGTGAGTTTTGAGTGAAATCCAATCGCTAGAAGTATGGAATACACCAACCACTCCAATTAGGAACGAACTGCCGTTGAACTTGAATTGTCCAATTTCTCACACCTATTGATTTTGGATCGACCCCAAAACTTGGTTAACATCATAATATGGTGGGAGTAGTCATTTGGTTAGTTTTGAGTGAAATCCAATCGCTAAAAGTATGGAATACACCAACCACTCCCTTTAGGAACGAACTGCCGCTGAACTTGAATTGTCGAATTTGTAACACCTATTGATTTCGGATCGAGCCCAAAACTTGGGCAACATCATAATATGGTGGGAGGAGTCATTTGGTTAGTTTTGAGTGAAATCCAATCGCTAGAAGTGTGGAATACACCAACCACTCCAATTAGGAACGAACTGCCGTTGAACTTGAATTGTCCAATTTCGAACACCTATTGATTTCGGATCGAGCCCCAAACTTGGGCAACATCATATTGTGGGAGGAGTCCTTTGGTGAGTTTTGAGTGAAATCCATTCGCTAGAAGTATGGAATACACCAACCACTCCAATTAGAAACGAACTGCCGTTGAACTTGAATTGTCCAATTTCTCACACCTATTGATTTCGGATCGAGCCCAAAATTTGGGCAACATCATAATATGGTGGGAGGAGTCATTTGTGAGTTTTGAGTGACATCCAATCGCTAGAAGTGTGGAATACACCAACCACTCCAATTAGGAACGAACTGCCGTTGAACTTGAATTGTCCAGTTTGGAACACCTATTGATTTCGGATCGAGCCCAAAACTTGGGCAACATCATAATATGGTGGGAGGAGTCATTTGGTGAGTTTTGAGTGAAATCCAATTGCTAGAAGTGTGGAATACACCAACAACTCCAATTAGGAACGAACTGCCGTTGAACTTGAATTGTTAAATTTGTCGCACCTGTTGATTTCGGATCGAGCCCAAAACTTGGGCAACATCATAATATGGTGGGTGGAGTCATTTGGTGAGTTTTGAGTGAAATCCAATCGCTAGAAGTGTGGAATACTCCAACCACTCCAATTAGGAACGAACTGTCGTTGAACTTGAACTGTCGAATTTCTCACACCTATTGATTTCGGATCCAGCCCAAAACTTGGGCAACATCATAATATGGTGGGAGGAGTCATTTGGTGAGTTTTGAGTGACATCCAATCGCTAGAAGTATGGAATACACCAACCACTCCAATTAGGAACGAACTGCCGTTGAACTTGAATTGTCCAATTTGGAACCCCTATTGATTTCGGATCAAGCCCAAAACTTGGGCAACAGCATAATATGGTAGGAGGAGTCATTTGGTGAGTTTTGAGTGAAATCCAATCGCTAGAAGTATGGAATACACCAATCACTCCAATTAGGAACGAACTGCCGTTGAACTTGAATTGTCCAATTTGGAACACCTATTGATTTCGGATCGAGCCCAAAACTTGGGTAACAGCATAATATGGTGGGAGGAGTCATTTGGTGAGTTTTGAGTGAAATCCAATCACTAGAAGTATGGAATACACCAACCACTCCAATTAGGAACGACCTGCCGTTGAACTTGAATTGTCCAATTTGCAACACCTATTGATTTCGGAACGAGCCCCAAACTAGGGCAACATCATAATATGGTGGGAGGAGTCATTTGGTGAGTTTTGAGTGAAATCCAATCTTTAGAAGTATGGAATACACCAACCACTACGATTACGAACGAACTGCCGTTGAACTTGAATTGTCCAATTTCTCACACCTATCGATTTCGGGTCGAGCCCAAAACTTGGGCAACATCATAATATGGTTGGAGGAGTCATTTGGTGCGTTTTGAGAGAAATCCAATCCCTAGAACTGTGGAATACACCAACCACTCCAATTAGGAACGAACTGCCGTTGAACTTGGATTGTCCAATTTCCCACACCTGTTGATTTCAGATGGAGCCCAAAACATGGGCAACATCATAATAAGGTGGGAGGAGTTTTGGGTGAAATCCAATCCCTAGAAGTATGGAATACACCAACCACTCCAATTAGGAACGAACTGCCCTTGAATTTGAATTGTCCAATTTCTCACACCTATTGATTTCGGATCGAGCCCAAAACTTGGGCAACATCATAATATGGTGGGAGGAGTCATTTGGTGAGTTTTGAGTGAAATCCAATCGCTAGAAGTGTGGAATACACCAACCATTCCAATTAGGAACGAACTGCCATTGAACTTGAATTGTCCAATTTCTCACGCCTATTGTTTTTGGATCGAGCCCAAAACTTGGGCAACATCATAATATGGTGGGAGGAGTCATTTGGTGAGTTTTGAGAGAAATCCAATCCCTAGAAGTGTGGAATACACCAACCACTCCAATTAGGAACGAACTGCCGTTGAACTTGAATTGTCCAATTTCTAACACCTATTGATTTTGGATCGAGCCCAAAACTTGGGCAACATCATAATATGGTGGGAGTAGTCATTTGGTGAGTTTTGAGTGAAATCCAATCACTAGAAGTACGGAATACACCAACCACTCCAATTAGGAACGATCTGCCGTTGAACTTGAATTGTCCAATTTGGAACACCTATTGATTTCGGATCGAGCCCAAAACTTGGGCAACATCATAATATGGTGGGAGTAGTCATTTGGTGAGTTTTGAGTGAAATCCAATCGCTAGAAGTGTGGAATACACCAACCACTCCAATTAGGAACGAACTGCCGTTGAACTTGAATTTTCCGATTTCTCACACCTATTGATTTCGGATCGAGCTCAAAACTTGGGCAACATCATAATGTGGTGGGAGGAGTCATTTGGTGAGTTTTGAGTGAAATCCAATCGCTAGAAGTATGGAATACACCAACCACTCCAATTAGGAACGAACTGCCGTTGAACTTGAATTGTCCAATTTCTCACACCTATTGATTTCGGATAGAGCCCAAAACTTGGGCGACATCATAATATGGTGGGGGGAGTCATTTGGTGAGTTTTGAGTGAAATCCATTCGCTAGAAGTGTGGAATACACCAACCACACCAATTAGGAACGAACTGCCGTTGAACTTGAATTTTCCAATTTCTCACACCTATTGATTTCGGATCGAGCCCAAAACTTGGGCAACATCATAATATGGTGGGAGGAGTCATTTGGTGAGTTTTGAGTGAAATCCAATCGCTAGAAGTATGGATTATACCAACCACGCCCATTAGGAACGAACTGCCGTTCAACTTGAATTGTCCAATTTCTAACAACTATTGATTTCGGATCGAACCCAAAATTGTGCAACATCATAATATGGTGGGAGGAGTCATTTGGTGAGTTTTGGGTGAAATCCATTCGCTAGAAGTATGGAATACACCAACCACTCCAATTAGGAACGAACTGCCGTTGAACTTGAATTGTCCAATTTCTCACACCTATTGATTTCGGATCGAGCCCCAAACTTGGGCAACATCATAATATGGTGGGAGGAGTCATTTGGTGAGTTTTGAGTGAAATCCAATTGCTAGAAGTATGGAATATACCAACCACTCCCATTAGGAACGAACTGCCGTTCAACTTGAATTGTCCAATTTCTAACACCTATTGATTCCGGATCGAACCCCAAACTTGTGCAACATCATAATATGGTGGGAGGAGTCATTTGGTGAGTTTTGGGGGAAATCCATTCGCTAGAAGTATGGAATACACCAACCACTCCAATTAGGAACGAACTGCCGTTGAACTTGAATTGTCCAATTTGGAACACCTATTGATTTCAGATCGAGCCCAAACCTTGGGCAATATCATACTATGGTGGGAGGAGTCATTTGGTGAGTTTTGAGTGAAATCCAATCGCTAGAAGTGTGGAATACACCAACCACTCCAATTAGGAACGATCTGCCGTTGAACTTGAATTGTCCAATTTCTCACGCCTATTGATATCGGATCGAGCCCCAAACTTGGGCAACATCATAATATGGTGGGAGGAGTCATTTGGTGAGTTTTGAGTGAAATCCAATCGCCAGAAGTATGGAATACACCAACCACTCCAATGAGGAACGAACTGCCGTTGAACTTGAATTGTCCAATTTCTCACACCTATTGATTTCGGATCGAGCCCCAAACGTGGGCAACATCATAATATGGTGGGAGGAGTCATTTGGTGAGTTTTGGGTGAAATCCATTCGCTAGAAGTATGGAATACACCAACCACTCCAATTCGGAACGAACTGCCGTTGAACTTGAATTGTCCAATTTCTCACACCTATTGATTTCGGATCGAGCCCCAAACGTGTGCAACGTCATAATATGGTGGGAGGAGTCATTTGGTGAGTTTTGGGTGAAATCCATTCGCTAGAAGTATGGAATACACCAACCACTCCAATTCGGAACGAACTGCCGTTGAACTTGAGTTGTCCAATTTCTCACACCTATTGATTTCGTATCGAGCCCAAAACTTGGGCAACATCATAATATGGTGGGAGGAGTCATTTGGTGAGTTTTGAGTGAGATCCAATCGCTAGAAGTATGGAATACACCAACCACTCCAATTAGGAATGAACTGCCGTTGAACTTGAATTGTCCAATTTCTCACACCTATTGATTTTGGATCGAGCCCAAAACTTGGGCAACATCATAATATGGTGGGAGGAGTCATTTGGTGAGTTTTGAGGGAAATCCAATCCCTAGAAGTGTGGAATACACCAACCACTCCAATTAGGAACGAACTGCCGTTGAACTTGAATTGTCCAATTTCTCAAACCTATTGATTTCGGATCGAGCCCAAAACTTGGGCAACATCATAATATGGTGGGAGGAGTCATTTGGTGAGGTTTGAGTGAAATCCAATCGCTAGAAGTATGGAATACACCAACCACTCCAATTTGGAACGAACTGCCGTTGAACTTGAATTGTCCAATTTCTCACACCTATTGATTTCGGATCGAGCCCAAAACTTGGGCAACATCATAATATGGTGGGAGGAGTCATTTGGTTAGTTTTGAGTGAAATCCAATCGCTAGAAGTATGGAATACACCAACCACTCCAATTAGGAACGAACTGCCGTTGAACTCTAATTGTCAAATTTGGAAGACCTATTGATTTCGGATCGAGCCCAAAACTTGGGCAACATCATAATATGGTGGGTGGAGTCATTTTGTGAATTTTGAGTGAAATCCAATCTTTAGAAGTATGGAATACACCAACCACTCCAATTAGGAACGAACTGCCGTTGAACTTGAATTGTCCAATTTCTCAAACCTATTGATTTCGGATCGAGCCCAAAACTTGGGCAACATCATAATATGGTGGGAGGAGTCATTTGGTGAGTTTTGAGTGAAATCCAATCGCTAGAAGTATGGAATACACCAACCACTCCCATTTGGAACGAACTGCCGTTGAACTTGAATTGTCCAACTTCTAACACCTATTGATTTCGGATCGAACCCCAAACTTGTGCAACATCATAATATGGTGGGAGGAGTCATTTGGTGAGGTTTGAGTGAAATCCAATCGCTAGAAGTATGGAATACACCAACCACTCCAATTAGGAACGAACTGCCGTTGAACTTGAATTGTCCAATTTGGAACACCTATTGATTTCGGTTCGAGCCCAAAACTTGGGCAATATCATAATATGGTGGGAGGAGTCATTTGGTGAGTTTTGGGTGAAATCCATTCGCTAGAAGTATGGAATACACCAACCACTCCAATTCGGAACGAACTGCCGTTGAACTTGAATTGTCCAATTTCTCACGCCTATTGATTTCGGATCGAGCCCCAAACTTGGGCAACATCATATTATGGTGGGAGGAGTCATTTGGTGAGTTTTGAGTCAAATCCAATCGCCAGAAGTATGGAATACACCAACCACTCCAATGAGGAACGAACTGCCGTTGAACTTGAATTGTCCAATTTCTCACACCTATTGATTTCGGATCGAGCCCCAAACGTGGGCAACATCATAATATGGTGGGAGGAGTCATTTGGTGAGTTTTGGGTGAAATCCATTCGCTAGAAGTATGGAATACACCAACCACTCCAATTCGGAACGAACTGCCGTTGAACTTGAATTGTCCAATTTCTCACACCTATTGATTTCGGATCGAGCCCCAAACGTGTGCAACGTCATAATATGGTGGGAGGAGTCATTTGGTGAGTTTTGGGTGAAATTCATTCGCTAGAAGTATGGAATACACCAACCACTCCAATTCGGAACGAACTGCCGTTGAACTTGAGTTGTCCAATTTCTCACACCTATTGATTTCGTATCGAGCCCAAAACTTGGGCAACATCATAATATGGTGGGAGGAGTCATTTGGTGAGTTTTGAGTGAGATCCAATCGCTAGAAGTATGGAATACACCAACCACTCCAATTAGGAATGAACTGCCGTTGAACTTGAATTGTCCAATTTCTCACACCTATTGATTTTGGATCGAGCCCAAAACTTGGGCAACAACATAATATGGTGGGAGGAGTCATTTGGTGAGTTTTGAGGGAAATCCAATCCCTAGAAGTATGGAATACACCAACCACTCCAATTAGGAACGAACTGCCGTTGAACTTGAATTGTCCAATTTCTCAAACCTATTGATTTCGGATCGAGCCCAAAACTTGGGCAACATCATAATATGGTGGGAGGAGTCATTTGGTGAGGTTTGAGTGAAATCCAATCGCTAGAAGTATGGAATACACCAACCACTCCAATTTGGAACGAACTGCCGTTGAACTTGAATTGTCCAATTTCTCACACCTATTGATTTCGGATCGAGCCCAAAACTTGGGCAACATCATAATATGGTGGGAGGAGTCATTTGTGAGTTTTGAGTGAAATCCAATTGTTAGAAGTGTGGAATACACCAACCACTCCCCTTAGGAACGAACTGCCGTTGAACTTGAATTGTCCAATTTCTAACACCTATTGATTTCGGATCGAACCCCAAACTTGGGCAACATCATAAGATGGTGGGAGGAGTCATTTGGTGAGTTTTGAGTGAAATCCAATCGCTAGAAGTGTGGAATACACCAACCACTCCAATTTGGAACGAACTGCCGTTGAACTTGAATTGTCCAATTTCTCACACCCATTGATTTCGGATCCAGCCCAAAACTTGGGCAACATCAGAATATGGTGGGAGGAGTCATTTGGCTAGTTTTGAGTGAAATCCAATCGCTAGAAGTATGGAATACACCAACCACTCCAATTAGGAACGAACTGCCGTTGAACTGTAATTGTCCAATTTGGAAGACCTATTGATTTCGGATCGAGCCCAAAACTTGGGCAACATCATAATATGGTGGGAGGAGTCATTTGGTGAGTTTTGAGTGAAATCCAATCGCTAGAAGTATGGAATACACCAACCACTCCAATTAGGAACGAACTGTCGTTCAACTTAAATTGTCCAATTTCTCACACCTATTGATTTCGGATCGAGCCCAAAACTTGAGCAACATCACAATATGGTGGGAGGAGTCATTTGGTGAGTTTTGAGTGAAATCCAATCCCTAGAAGTATGGAATACACCAACCACTCCAATTAGAAACGAACTGCCGTTGAACTTGAATTGTCCAATTTCCCACACCTATTGATTTCGGATCGAGCCCCAAACTTGGGCAACATCATAATATGGTGGGAGGAGTCATTTGGTGAGTTTTGAGTGAAATCCAATCGCAAGAAGTATGGAATACACCAACCACTCCAATTAGGAACGAACTTCCGTTCAATTTGAATTGTCCAATTTCTCAAACCTATTGATTTCGGATCGAGCCCAAAACTTGGGCAACATCATAATATGGTGGGTGGAGTCAATTGGTGAGGTTTGAGTGAAATCCAATCGCTAGAAGTATGGAACCACTTTAATTAGGAACGAACTGCCGTTGAACTTGAATGGTCCAATTTCTCACACCTATTGATTTCGGATCGAGCCCCAAACATGGGCAACATCATAATATGGTGGGAGGAGTCATTGGGTTAGTTTTGAGTGAAATCCAATCGCAAGAAGTATGGAATAAACCAACCACTCCAATTAGGAACGAACTTCCGTTGAACTTGAATTGTCCAATTTCTCACACCTATTGATTTCGGATCGAGCCCAAAACTTGGGCAACATCATAATATGGTGGGAGGAGTCACTTGGTGAGTTTTGAGTGAAATCCAATCGCTAGAAGTATGGAATACACCAACCACTCCAATTTGGAACGAACTGACGTTGAACTTGAATTGTCCAATTTGGAACACCTATTGATTTCGGATCGAGCCCAAAACTTGGGCAACATCATAATATGGTGGGAGGAGTCACTTGGTGAGTTTTGAGTGAAATCCAATCGCTAGAAGTATGGAATACACCAACCACTCCAATTTGGAACGAACTGACGTTGAACTTGAATTGTCCAATTTGGAAGACCTATTGATTTCGGATCGAGCCCAAAACTTGGGCAACATCGTAATATGGTGGGAGGAGTCATTTGGTGAGTTTTGAGTGAAATCCAATCGCTTGAAGTATGGAATACACCAACCACTGCAATGAGGAACGAACTGCCGTTGAACTTGGATTGTCCAATTTGGAACACCTATTGATTTCGGATCGAGCCCAAAACTTGGGCAACATCCTAATATGGTGGGAGGAGTCAATTGGTGAGTTTTGAGTGAAATCCAATCGCTAGAAGTATGGAATACACCAACCACTCCAATTAGGAACGAAGTGTCGTTCAACTTAAATTGTCCAATTTCTCACACCTATTGATTTCGGATCGAGCCCAAAACTTGGGCAACATCATAATATGGTGGGAGGAGTCACTTGGTGAGTTTTGAGTGAAATCCAATCCCTAGAAGTATGGAATACACCAACCACTCCAATTAGGAACGAACTGCCGTTGAACTTGAATTGTCCAATTTGGAACACCTATTGATTTCGGATCGAGCCCAAAACTTGGGCAACATCATAATACGGTGGGTGGAGTCATTCGGTGAGTTTTGAGTTAAATCAAATCGCTAGAAGTATGGAATACACTAACCACTCCAATTAGGAACGAACTGCCGTTGAACCTGAATTGTCCAATTTATCACACCTATTGATTTCGGATCGAGCACAAAACTTGGGCAACATCATAATATGGTGGGAGGAGTCGTTTGGTGAGTTTTGAGTGAAATCCAATCGCTAGAAGTATGGAATACACCGACCACTCCAATTAGGAACGAACTGCCGTTGAACTTGAATTGTCCAATTTGGAACACCTATTGATTTCGGATCGAGCCCAAAACTTGGGCAACATCATAATACGGTGGGAGGAGTCATTTGGTGAGTTTTGAGTGAAATCAAATCGCTAGAAGTATGGAATACACCAACCACTCCAATTAGGAACGAACTGCCGTTGAACTTGAATTGTCCAATTTATCACACCTATTGATTTCGGATCGAACCCAAAACTTGGGCAACATCATAATATGGTGGGAGGAGTCAATTGGTGAGTTTTGAGTGAAATCCAATCGCTAGAAGTATGGAATACACCAACCACTCCAGTGAGGAACGAACTACCGTTGAACTTGAATTGTGCAATTTGGAACACCTATTGATTTCGGATCGAGCCCATAACTTGGGCAACAACATAATATGGTGGGAGGAGTCATTTGGTAAGTATTGAGTGAAATCCAATCGCTAGAAGTATGGAATATACCAACCACTCCAGTTAGGAACGAACTGCCGTTGAACTTGAATTGTCCAATTTGGAACACCTATTGATTTCGGATCGACCCCAAAACTTGGGCAACATCATAATATGGTGGGAGGAGTCAGTTGGTGATTTTTGAAGGAAATCCAATCGCTAGAAGTATGGAATACACCAACCACCCCAATTTGGAACGAACTGCCGTTGAACTCGAATTATCCAATTTGGAACACCTACTGATTTCGGATCGTGCCCAAAATTGGGCAACGTCATAATATGTTGGGAGGAGTCATTTGGTTAGTTTTGAGTGAAATCCAATCACTAGAAGTATGGAATACACGAACCACTCCAATTAGGAACGAACTGCCGTCGAACTTGAAATGTCCAATTTCTCGCACCTATTGATTTTGGATCGAGCCCAAAACTTGGGCAACATCATAATATGGTTGGAGTAGTCATTTGGTGAGTTTTGAGTGAAATCCAATCGCTAGAAGTGTGGAATACACCAACCACTCCAACTAGGAACGAACTGCCGTCGAACTTGAATTGTCCAATTTCTCACACCTATTGATTTCGGATCGAGCCCAAAACTTGGGCAACATCATAATATGGTGGCAGGAGTCATTTGGTGAGTTTTGAGTGAAATCCAATCGCTAGAAGTGTGGAATACACCAACCACTCCAACTAGGAACGAACTGCCATTGAACTTGAATTGTCCAATTTCTCACACCTATTGATTTTGGATCGAGCCCAAAACTTGGGCAACATCATAATATGGTGGGAGTAGTCATTTGGTTAGTTTTGTGTGAAATCCAATCACTAGAAGTATGGAATACACCAACCACTCCAATTAGGAACGAATTGCCGCTGAACTTGAATTGCCCAATTTGGAACACCTATTGATTTCGGATCGAGCCCAAAACTTGGGCAACATCATAACATGGTTGGAGGAGTCATTTGGTGAGTTTTGAGTGAAATCCAATCGCTCGACGTATGGAATACACCAACCACTCCAATTAGGAACGAACTGTCGTTCAAATTGAATTGACCAATTTCTCAGACCTATTGATTTCGGATCGAGCCCAAAACTTGGGCAACATCATAATATGGTGGGAGGATTCATTTGGTGAGTTTTGGGTGAAATCCAATCGTTAGAAGTATAGAATACACCAACCACGCCAATTAGGAACGAACTGCGGTTGAACTTGAATTGTCCAATTTGGAACACCTATTGATTTCAGAACGAGCCCCAAACTTGGGCAACATCATAATATGGTGGGAGGAGTCATTTGGTGAGTTTTGAGTGAAATCCAATCGCTAGAAGTATGGAATACACCAACCACTCCAATTAGGAACGAACTGCCGTTGAACTTGAATTGTCCAATTTGGAACACCTATTGATTTCGGAACGAGCCCCAAACTTGGGCAACATCATAATATGGTGGGAGGAGTCATTTGGTGAGTTTTGAGTGAAATCCAATCTCTAGAAGTATGGAATACACCAACCAATCCAATTAGGAACGAACTGCCGTTGAATGTGAATTGTCCAATTTCTCACACCTATTGATTTCGCATCAAGCCCAAAACTTGGGCAACATCATAATATGGTGGGAGGAGTCAATTGGTGAGTTTTGAGTGAAATCCAATTGCTAGAAGTATGGAATACAGCAACCACTCCAATTAGGAACGAACTGCCATTGAACTTGAATTGTCCAATTTCTCACACCTATTATTTCGGATCGAGCCCAAAACTTGGGCCACATCATAATATGGTGGGAGGAGTCATTTGGTGAGTTTTGAGTGAAATCCAATCGCTAGAAGTATGGAATACACCAACCACTCCGATTAGGAACGAACTGCCATTGAACTTGAATTGTCCAATTTATCACACCTATTGATTTCGGATCGAGCCCAAAACTTGTGCAACATCATAATATGGTGGGAGGAGTCATTTGGTGAGTTTTGAGTGAAATCCAATCGCTAGAAGTATGGAATACACCAACCACTCCAATTAGGAACGAACTGCCGTTGAACTTGAATTGTCCAATTTGGAACACCTATTGATTTCGGATCGAGCCCAAAACTTCGGCAACAACATAATATGGTGGGAGGAGTCATTTCGTGGGTTTTGAGTGAAATCCAATCGCTAGAAGTATGGAATACACCAACCACTCCAATTAGGAACGAACTGCCGTTGGACTTGAATTGTCCAATTTGGAACACCTATTGATTTCGGATCGAGCCCAAAACTTGGGCAACATCATAATATGGTGGGAGGAGTCAATTGGTGAGTTTTGAGTAAAATCCAATCGCTAGAAGTATGGAATACACCAACCACTCCGATTAGGAACGAACTGCCGTTGAACTTGAATTGTCCAATTTGGAACACCTATTGATTTCGGATCGAGCCCAAAACTTGGGCAACATCATAATATGGTGGGAGGAGTCATTTGGTGAGTTTTGAGTGAAATCCAATCGCTAGAAGTATGGAATACACCAACCACTCCAATTTGGAAAGAACTGTCGTTGAAATTGAATTGACCAATTTCTCACACCTATTGAATTTGGATCGAGCCCAAAACTTGGGCAACATCATAATGTGGTGGGAGGAGTCATTTGGTGAGTTTTGAGTGAAATCCAATCGCCAGAAGTATGGAATACACCAACCACTCCAATTAGGAACGAACTGCCGTTGAACTTGAATTGTCCAATTTCTCACACCTATTGATTTCGGATCGAGCCCAAAACTTGGGCAACATCATAATGTGGTGGGAGGAGTCATTTTGTGAGTTCTGAGTGAAATCCAATCGCTAGAAGAATGGAATACACCAAGCACTCCAATTGGGAACGAACTGTCGTTGAACTTGAATTGTCCAATTTGGAACACCTATTGATTTCGGATCGAGCCCAAAACATGGGCAACATCATAATATGGTGGGAGGAGTCATTTGGTGAGTTTTGAGTGAAATCCAATCGTTAGAAGTATGGAATACACCAACCACTCCAATTAGGAACGAACTGCCGTTGAACTTGAATTGTCCAATTTGTCACACCTATTGATTTCAGATCGAGCCCAAAACTTGGGCACCATCATAATATGGTGTGCGGAGTCATTTGGTGAGTTTTGAGTGAAATACAATCGCTAGAAGTATGGAATACACCAACCACTCCAATTAGGAACGAACTGCCGTTGAACTTGAATTGTCCAATTTGGAAGACCTATTGATTTCGGATCGAGCCCAAAACTTGGGCAACATCATAATACGGTGGGGGGAGTCATTTGGTGAGTTTTGAGTGAAATCCAATCGCTATAAGTGTGGAATACACCAACCACTCCAATTAGGAACGAGCTGCCGTTGAACTTGAATTGTCCAATTTCTCACACCTATTGATTTCGAATCGAGCCCAAAACTTGGGCAACATCATAATATGGTGGGAGGAGTCATTTGGTGAGTTTTGAGTGAAATCCAATCGCTAGAAGTATGGAATACACCAACCATTCCAATTAGGAACGAACTTTCGTTGAAATTGAATTGACCAATTTCTGACACCTATTGATTTCGGATCGAGCCCAAAACTTGGGCAACATCATAATATGGTGGGAGGAGTCATTTGGTGAGTTTTGAGTGGAATCCAATCGCTAGATATATGGAATACACCAACCACTCCAATTAGGAACGAACTGCCGTTGAACTTGAATTGTCCAATTTGGTAGACCTATTGCTTTCGGATCGAGCCCAAAACTTGGGCAACATCATAATATGGTGGGAGGAGTCATTTGGTGAGTTTTGAGTGAAATCCAATCGCTAGAAGTATGGAATACACCAACCACTCCAGTTAGGAACGAACTGCCGTTGAACTTGAATTGTCCAATTTCTCATACCTATTGATTTCGGATCGAGCCCAAAAGTTGGGCAACATCATAATATGGTGGGAGGAGTCGTTTGGAGAGTTTTGAGTGAAATCCAATCGCTAGAACTATGGAATACACCAACCACTCCAATTAGGAACGAACTGCCGTTGAACTTGAATTGTCCAATTTGGAACACCTATTGATTTCGAATCGAGCCCAAAACTTGGGCAACATCATACTATGGTGGGAGGAGTCATTTGGTGAGTTTTCAGTGAAATCCAATCGCTAGAAGTATGGAATACACCAACCACTCCAATTAGGAACGAACTGCCGTTGAACTTGAATTGTCCAATTTGGAACATCTATTGATTTCGGATCGAGCCCAAAACTTGGGCAACATCATAATATGGTGGGAGGACTCATTTGATGAGTTTTGAGTGAAATCCAATCGCTAGAAGTATGGAATACACCAACCACTCCAATTAGGAACGAACTGCCGTTGAACTTAAATTGTCCAATTTCTCACACCGATTGCTTTCGGATCGAGCCCAAAACTTGGGCAACATCATAATATTTTGGGAGGAGTCATTTGGTGAGTTTTGAGTGAAATCCAATCGCTAGAAGTATGGAATACACCAACCACTCCAATTAGGAACGAACTGCCGTTGAAATTGAATTGTCCAATTTCGAACACCTATTGATTTCGGACCGAGCCCCAAACTTGGGCAACATCATAATATGGTGGGAGGAGTCATTTGGTGAGTTTTGAGTGAAATCCAATCGCTAGAATTATGGAATACAGCAACCACTCCAATTAGGAACGAACTGCTGTTGAACTTGAATTGGCCAATTTCTCAAACCTATTATTTCGGATCGAGCCCAAAACGTGGGCAACATCATAATATGGTGGGAGGAGTCATTTGGTTAGTTTTGAGTGAAATCCAATCGCTAGAAGTATGGAATACACCAACCACTCCAATTAGGAACGAACTGCCGTTGAACTCTAACTGTCAAATTTGGAAGACCTATTGATTTCGGATTGAGCCCAAAACTTGGGCGACCTCATAATATGGGGGGAGGAGTCATTTGGTGAGTTTTGAGTGAAATCCAATCGCTAGAAGTATGGAATACAGCAACCACTCCAATTAGGAACGAACTGCTGTTGAACTTGAATTGGCCAATTTCTCAGACCTGTTTTTTCGGATCGAGCCCAAAACTTGGGCGACATCATAATATGGTGGGAGGAGTCATTTGGTGAGTTTTGAGTGAAATCCAATCGCTAGAAGTATGGAATACAGCAACCACTCCAATTAGGAACGAACTGCTGTTGAACTTGAATTGGCCAATTTCACAGACCTATTATTTCAGATCGAGCCCAAAACTTGGGCAACATCATAATATGGTGGGAGGAGTTTTGAGTGAAATCCAATCGCTAGAAGTATGGAATACACCAACCACTCCAATTAGGAACGAACTGCCGTTGAACTTGAATTGTCCAATTTGGAACACCTATTGATTTCGGATCGAGCCCAAAACTTGGGCAACATCATAATATGGTGGGAGGAGTCATTTGGTGAGTTTTGAGTGAAATCCAATCGCTAGAAGTATGGAATACACTAACCACTCCAATTAGGAACGATCTGCCGTTGAACTTGAATTGTCCAATTTCTCACACCTATTGAATTCGGACCGAGCCCCAGACTTGGGCAACATCATAATATGGTGGGAGGAGTCATTTGGTGAGTTTTGAGTGAAATCCAATCGCTAGAAGTATGGAATACAGCAACCACTCCAATTAGGAACGAACTGCTGTTGAACTTGAATTGGCCAATTTCTTAGACCTATTATTTCAGATCGAGCCCAAAACTTGGGCAACATCATAATATGGTGGGAGGAGTTTTGAGTGAAATCCAATCGCTAGAAGTATGGAATACACCAACCACTCCAATTAGGAACGAACTGCCGTTGAACTTGAATTGTCCAATTTGGAACACCTATTGATTTCGGATCGAGCCCAAAACTTGGGCAACATCATAATATGGTGGGAGGAGTCATTTGGTGAGTTTTGAGTGAAATCCAATCGCTAGAAGTATGGAATACACTAACCACTCCAATTAGGAACGATCTTCCGTTGAACTTGAATTGTCCAATTTCTCACACCTATTGAATTCGGACCGAGCCCCAGACTTGGGCAACATCATAATATGGTGGGAGGAGTCATTTGGTGAGTTTTGAGTGAAATCCAATCGCTAGAAGTATGGAATACAGCAACCACTCCAATTAGGAACGAACTGCTGTTGAACTTGAATTGGCCAATTTCTCAGACCTCTTTTTTCGGATCGAGCCCAAAACTTGGGCGACATCATAATATGGTGGGAGGAGTCATTTGGTGAGTTTTGAGTGAAATCCAATCGCTAGAAGTATGGAATACAGCAACCACTCCAATTAGGAACGAACTGCTGTTGAACTTGAATTGGCCAATTTCTCAGACCTATTATTTCAGATCGAGCCCAAAACTTGGGCAACATCATAATATGGTGGGAGGAGTTTTGAGTGAAATCCAATCGCTAGAAGTATGGAATACACCAACCACTCCAATTAGGAACGAACTGCCGTTGAACTCTAACTGTCAAATTTGGAAGACCTATTGATTTCGGATCGAGCCCAAAACTTGGGCAACAACATAATATGGTGGGAGGAGTCATTTGGTGAGTTTTGAGTGAAATCCAATCGCTAGAAGTATGGAATACACCAACCACTCCAATTAGGAACGAACTGCCGTCAAACTTGAATTGTCCAATTTCTCACACCTATTGATTTCGGATCGAGCCCAAAACTTGGGCAACATCATAATATGGTAGGAGGAGTCAATTGGTGAGTTTTGAGTGAAATCCAATAGCTAGAAGTATGGAATACAGCAACCACTCCAATTAGGAACGAACTGCTGTTGAACTTGAATTGGCCAATTTCTCACACATATTATTTCGGATCGAGCCAAAAACTTGGGCAACATCATAATATGGTGGGAGGAGTCATTTGGTTAGTTTTGAGTGAAATCCAATCGCTAGAAGTATGTAATACACCAACTAGTCCAATTAGGAACGAACTGCCGTTGAACTCTAAATGTCAAATTTGGAAGACCTATTGATTTCGGATCGAGCCCAAAACTTGGCCAACATCATAATATGGTGGGAGGAGTCATTTGGTGAGTTTTGAGTGAAATCCAATCGCTAGAAGTATGGAATACACCAACCACTGCAATTAGGAACGAACTGCCGTTGAACTTGAATTATCCAATTTGGAACACCTATTGATTTCGGATTGAGCCCAAAACTTGGGCAACATCATAATATGGTGGGAGGAGTCATTTGGTGAGTTTTGAGTGAAATCCAATCGCTAGAAGTATGGAATACACCAACCACTCCAATTAGGAACGAACTACCATTGAACTTGAATTGTCCAACTTGGACCACCTATTGATTTCGGATCGAGCCCCAAACTTGGGCGACATCATAATATGGTGGGAGGAGTCATTTGGTGAGTTTTGAGTGAAATCCAATCGCTAGAAGTATGGAATACACCAACCACTCCAATTAGGAACGAACAGCCGTGGAACTTGAATTGTCTAATTTGAAACACCTATTGATTTCGGATCGAGCCCAAAACTTGGGCGACATCATACTATGGTGGGAGGAGTCATTTGGTGAGTTTTCAGTGAAATCCAATCGCTAGAAGTATGGAATACACCAACCACTCCAATTAGGAACGAACTGCCGTTGAACTTGAATTGTCCAATTTCCCACAGCTATTGATTTCGGATCGAGCCCAAAACTTGGGCAACATCATAATATGGTGGGAGGAGTGATCGGTGCATATTTACATATCATTTTGTACCCTTCTAGCTTATGATTTGGTTATGTTTTTGAGTGAAGGGTTTATCTTTCAGTTAATTGAGCTTTAGGTAATAATGAGGGCTTTGGATAGTAAATGATGCAATCCATGCATGTTAGGGCCTAATTTGGATGAATGGATGAAGAGCTTGAAGACAAACTCAATTTTGGCTACAGTCCCCTGCCAGCCCAGTTTCGTAGGTCATATTGCAAGCTTTGTTTCAGCAACCTACGTAGCTCGGATGAGGCCACATTCTTCATGAAAGTTGTTCCAATGGGTGTGTAATATAACATATCCAAAATTCAGCCCCATTGGATAAATATGGAGTCTGTTACCTAGCAAACACAGAGCCATGCTCAGGATGGATTTTATCAGCGCGCAAAATGAGTTAGCAATTTGTTTTGGCCTTAACTTCCTCCTCCGACATTGGATTGGCCCAAATGATATATGGCTGGAAAGAAGACATTCTGAACTTCAAGTTTGAGTGCTTAAAGTCTTAATTTGCTTAAGGGAAGCCCAATTCGTAAGCCCTTGAAGTTTCTGGTCATGCTGACCTCAGGATGAGCTATTATTTATGGTTGGAAGCTTGGTCATGGTGACATGAAGATGAGCTAGGGCTGCTGGTGGGATTTATTAGTGAAGTGCATCAACCATTTCAGATTTTATAATGGAAGTGTTGTATGCATTAGTGAAGTGCATCAACCATTTCAGATTTTATAAAACAAGTGTTGTATGCATTAGCCATACTTAATTCAGATTTTCAGCTTCCTTAGGCCTATATATAGTGAGGTTTCCCAAGCTTGTAAACACACCCCAAGGGGGGAGCTCTCAAACACTTCTCTAGAGCTCCCTTCCCTTCTCTCCCTCAAATTCTCTTAGTTTTGCTTTCTAGTTCTCAATTCTAGCTTTCTTTAATGTTTTCTTAGTTGTAATTTATTTATCTTGTAATGTACATTCTTTCTTAAGTATTCAAGTTTAATTAGTTTCCAAGTTTCAATTATGGTTTTTGTTCTTATTCATTATGCTTATAAGTTAATATGCTAGTTTGAATGATTGATCACCATTTAGGCTTGCATGTTAGCTATCTTGGTTTGAATTAAGAGTATACACCATGCTTTAATTCGAATTGAACTATGAATAGGAAGAGTATGTATGGACATTCGACAACAGGGATTAGATACATGCTTGGTTGTTTAAAATGTTCTTCTATGCTTAATGGGTTCCTAATGCTTAATTTTAGGTTAGACAACAAATGATCAAATTAGGGAATTAGGAACACAAGGTTATGACCACACACCATGGCTTAATCATACTTTAGCTAGAATCAATCCATTAATCTAAATTGAACTTGGGAACTTATTTGCTTGAGTTACTTTCTTATTTTCTTTTTTCCTTCTTTCATGTTCTTTGTTTTTGTTTCTGTTTTGTATAGGGAAAATGAATTGGATCATTCAATCACCAATCCTCATGGGATCGACCTCGCACTTACATATGCTATACTACCAAACGGCTCGTGCACTTGCGAGTATCACAAGTTGAGGATGCAACTGAATCCATTTTGGTGCAGCTGTATCTACGCAACAAGGAGTCATTTGGTGAGTTTTGAGTGAAATCCAATCTCTAGAAGTGTGGAATACACCAACCACTCCAATTAGGAACGAACTGTCGTTGAACTTGAACTGTCCAATTTCTCACACCTATTGATTTTGGATCGAGCCCAAAACTTGGGCAACATCATAATATGGTGGGAGTAGTCATTTGGTTTGTTTTGAGTGGATTCCAATCGCCAGAAGTATGGAATACACCAACCACTCCAATTAGGAATGAACTGCCGTTGAACTTTAATTGTCCAATTTGGAACACCTATTGATTTCGTATCGAGCCCCAAACTTGGGCAACATCATAATATGGTGGGAGGAGTCATTTGGTGAGTTTTGAGTGAAATCTGTTGCGTAGATACAGCTCCACCAAAATGGATTAAGCTGCATCCTCAACTTGTGATACTCGCAAGTGCACGAGCCGTTTGGTAGTATAGCATATGTAAGTGCGAGGTCGATCCCACGAGGATTGGTGATTGAATGATTCAATTCATTTTCCCTACACAAAACAGACATGAAAAAGAAGGGAAATAAATAAAACAAGGAAGAAAGAAATAACTAACTCAAGCAGATAAGTTCCCAAGTTCAATTAGATTAACGGATTGATTCTAGCTAATGTATGATTAAGCCATGGTGTGTGGTCATAACCTTGTGTTCCTAATTCCCTAATTTGATCATTTGTTGTCTAACCTAAAATTAAGCATTAGGAACCCATTAAGCATAGAAGAACAATTTAAACAACCAAGCATGTATCTAATCCCTGTTGTCGAATGTCCATACATACTCTTCCTATTCATAGTTCAATTCGAATTAAAGTATGGTGTCTACTCTTAATTCAAACCAAGATAGCTAACATGCAAGCCTAAATGGTGATCAATCATTCAAACTAGCATATTAACTTATAAGCATAATGAATAAGAACAAAAATCATAATTGAAACTTGGAAACTAATCAAACTTGAAACTAAAGAAAAGAATTTACATAACAATGAAAATTAAAGTAGAACTTGGAAAGACTTAAAGGAAAATTTCAGCACAAAGATCTCATTATAACAATTGAAAACTAGAAAGAGAAACTAAGAGAATTTGAGGGAGAGAAGGGAAGGGAGCTCTAGAGAAGTGTTTGAGAGCTCCCCCCCTTGGGGTGTGTTTACAAGCTTGGGAAACCTCACTATATATAGGCCTAAGGAAGCTGAAAATCTGAATTAAGTATGGCTAATGCATACAACACTTTGTTTTATAAAATCTGAAATGGTTGATGCACTTCACTAATGCATACAACACTTCCATTATAAAATCTGAAATGGTTGATGCACTTCACTAATAAATCCCACCAGCAGCCCTAGCTCATCTTCATGTCACCATGATCAAGCTTCCAACCAGAAATAATAGCTCATCCTGAGGTCAGCATGACCAGCAACTTCAAGGGCTTACGAATTGGGCTTCCCTTAAGTAAATTAAGACTTTAAGCACTCAAACTTGAAGTTCAGAATGTCTTCTTTCCAGCCATATATCATTTGGGCCAATCCAAGGTCGGAGGAGGAAGTTAAGGCCAAAACAAATTGCTAACTCATTTTGCGCGCTGATAAAATCCATCCTGAGCATGGCTCTGTGTTTGCTAGGTAACAGACTCCATATTTATCCAATGGGGCTGCATTTTGGATATGTTATATTACACACCCATTGGAACAACTTTCATGAAGAATGTGGCCTCATCCGAGCTATGTAGGTTGCTGAAACAAAGCTTGCAATATGACCTACGAAACTGGGCTGGCAGGGGACTGTAGCCAAAATTGAGTTTGTCTTTAAGCTCTTCATCCATTCATCCAAATTAGGCCCTAACATGCATGGATTGCATCATTTACTATCCAAAGCCCTCATTATTACCTAAAGCTCAATGAACTGAAAAATAAACACAAAAAGGATTAAAAGCACAAGTTTAACTCAAAAACATAACCAAATCATAAGCTAGAAGGGTACAAAATGATATGTAAATATGCACCGATCAAATACCCCCAAACCTAGATTTTGCTAGTCCTCGAGCAAAACAAAAGGAAAACAAAGATAAAAACAAACAAGAAGTTAACTAGACCACTTTCGTAGGTAACTCGATTGCATTGAGCATATGCAACAAGCCTTTAAACCTCTAGGCATCCCTAGTAGGAGGAGTTGTGTCTCCTGAGGGTTTAACAGATACGATACCCACAAACGTTTTACTGACTCTGTAAAACAAGGTAATTAGAAAACTTAAAAGATTGTTAGTCCTTAAGCAAAATAAAAAACAAAAACAAAAACAAAAAAAAAAATAATTACATTAACAAAAACAGAACAAAACAAAACAAAAAAAAATTACAAAAATAAAAAGAACTCAAAACAATCTTTCCGAACATTTTCTGAAGAGAAATGACTCATGCACATGACTCAAAAGTTTTAACAATAAAAGCTCAATTTTAAACATTATTCACAAAGCGGCAAAGTTCAAAACATAATATGCTCAAAGTGTGGTAGTGTGATAGCCAAATGCAACAAATTCCCCAATCTTAGTTTTCACACAATTTCAAAAATCATACAAAGCACAAGTTCAACTTCAAATCTCACCAAAGTTGTCCTCTCACAAATGAATCACTCGGAAGAAGGCTACAATGCAATACTCAGTTATAAACATGAGGTTAGAGTTAAACCATAAGGACTTAACTCGAAATAAAAAGATGAAGGACTTGCATTAATATGATCTCAAGAAGGATGCCAAACACTTAAAAGTAGAAAAATGAATGCAATTCAACCACATGACATTTAAGATCAATTTAGGTCTTTAGCATAGGTTGTAATGGGGCCAAGGGTGTAAGGTGAGTAAGAAATGAAGGGTATGGATAAAACAAAGTCCAAGAAACTCAAAATATAAGAGCATAAAACAATTGTTTACAAGACTTCGAATCATCACGATTAGATTTTTTCTTTTACACGATCAAAACTCCTTATACCTTCATTTACAATGATTCATACTCCTTTCCTTGAATTGAACAAACACCAATTTATTTTGAAGGCCCAAAAATGAAACCCAAAAATGAAATTTCATTCAACCACCACTTAATCACAACTTTTCTCGTTTCTTTCACCAATTGTGTGATTTTTTTTTTCAAAATGTAACACCAATTCCCAAACTTAGTATGAAAAACACATCCCAATTAAAGCTCATGAGTTCCTTAGAAAGGTAAATATTTGTTTTTCAGGCTAAGGCGAGGAAATATAATTGGTAAAATGAAAGAAAAGGTTTACATGTAGGCTCAAAATGGTTAACAATGGAAAGTCATGCTTAAACATGCATAAGGTTAGCTTGAAAGGCACAAACGATCCAAAGAGGGCCTTAATATCATTTCTTAAATGTCATGAGATCAAATTGCAAAAGAATGAATGACTTTTAAGTGTTCAACCAAATCAATGAATAATGAGATCAAACAACAACTTAGATGACAAGAAATTAAGAGTATGTGTATATAACACTCATGAAATGAAGTACAAGGCTCAAAAGCTCACATTATAAAGTCTAATTTATGATTCATACAATTCTTTAGATCATGCAAATCCTTTAATTGGAAAATTATGAAACAAATGGCAAGTGCAAAGAAGGTTTCGAACATGTCATGCTAGAACGATGCCAAATTAATTAATTAATTAATTATTATTTTTTACAATAAAAATTTACAAGGAAAAAAAATAAATAAAATTCAATTTTTTATTTAAGTCATGCAACATTTATCACAATCTCATCAAATGTGTTCGGAAAGTGACTAAACAAAACAAGATTCAAAACAAAATTTTTTTTTTATTTTTATTTATTAATAATTTTAAGAAAAACCAAGTTTACTTGCTAAACTCCAATACCCCCAAACCTAGAAATGAGCATTGTCCTCAATGTTTAAAAATTAGCCACAAACAATGTCATAACAACAAATGAAAGGTATTAAAGCAAAAAAAAAAAAAAATCACAAAATCACAAAAGAAAACAAAAACAAAATAATTATAAAATAAAAATTACAACACAAACAAACAAACAAACAAACAAAAATGAAACAGTAAACCCTAATCACACAATTCTGAAACCCAAAAAAAATTTTGAAGCCCAAAGCCCACAATTTTGAAACACAAACCACGGTGAATTTAACCCACTTTGAAACCCAAACTAAAGTGAAACCCGACCCACAATTTGTTTTCATTTCCGGCTTTTTATTATTATTTAGTTTTGTAAAAACAAACTATCGAACCGTGATTAGCAACACAAAGAGCGGGATTTTAACATGGGTCATGATGTCTCGGTTCAGTGTAAGGGACCAACAGACAGGGCGAGACACGTGTCGACGCATAGAGGCGCCGCAGATTCCACAAGCAAAAATTACGGGCTCATGGAAAGGCGCGAAGACTTTACTGAACGCGTTCGTTCAGAAAAGACACGTCGTGATAAATGAGTTGGGTATGGTTGGAAGGCGAGAAGGTTGTGGGACTCAAGGAATGCTGGAGATTCAGAAAATGCTCAGATGCTGTAATGGCTAGGGTTTGTCAAAGACTAAGTCTATAAGAAAGGGTGAAAAAAAAAACGCAAACTCAGAAACACACAAAAGAGAAAAGAAAGAAAGAAGAAAAGAGAGTGAGAAATCAAATGGCCTCTAACTACCCATTTTCGTTGGATCTCAACCTAGCTCCACCGACTCAGACACGAGGCCAAGCAGCGGCACCAGTATGGATGCCCTACTTTGCTTCCGCACGGGGGCCTGTGACAGTAACTGACTCAATACTCCTGGACAACGATGTTGCCATTGGAGTGGCTAGAAATCTGGTGACTCCTAAAGATATACGTGTTCTGGGGACAAGGGATGACAACCGGGTCGTGAGCGATGCCCTGGCACTGAGCATGCAGAGTACGGCAACAGTCGCAAGTTTGGGTCATCGCCTACTTGCGAAGTCCCATGAGGTAGAGGTGCTGAAAGGTCAGTTGGCGGCAGAGCGAAGTATGGTTGAGGAGTGTCAGACTGCTATAAAAAGCTTGAAAAGGGAGAGGTCAAGGATAGTGGAGGTGAATCGACACCAGCTAGAAGTATTGCGGGACGAGAATAAAAACCTATCAAAAATGGTAGAGTTGTACTCTCGCGACATGCGAAAACAGCTGGAAGACCTAGACCGACCGGGTAAACGCAAACAAGCAGATCGCGAGAGTAGTTACGCTCAAGCTAAGATTGCGATCTTTGGGAGCTCAAGTGATGAGCCCCAAGAAGCTGTGCGTGAAGCCCCGGAAGAGGACAGCCAGAGGGCCAAACTCAAAGCTCCAATGGTCGAGACACCAAGCACTGAGAAGAAATGATTTCCTACTGCATTATTGTTGTTTTTATTTTATTTTGTTGTTTTTGTATTTTCGTTATTTTGTTTCGGAAATAAAAGAGTAAGGTTGCAGAAAGAAAAAGAAAAAGAAAAAGAAAACAAAGACGACAAACGGAAAAGAAAACACATTTCCCAAACTAAAATAAGATAAAGATGATAGCCGAAAGGGAAAAGCAAAAACACAAAGCTCTAGAAAATGAAAGTAACGGGCAAAAACATTAAACACCAGAAAACACGGAAAAAAGAAAAGTAAAGTAAAAGTAAAGGTGCTCCCCCTTGAAGCGATTAGGTCGAGCATGCCCGGGAAATCCGAAATGGTGTTGGCTCTCTCTCATCAGCATATGTCTATTTAAACCACACTTCTGCAAGCGGATGATACCCAGCATTTCTTCCTTGATGATCTCAACCTTGAGCTCTCACTTGCACCACCGAAGGCTCCTCCAACTCCTGTCTTCCCAAACTCCACATATCATCACGGCACGGCCTCAAACTTTGCTGAGGCAATACCGAACTTTTCTGAGGCACTGTCGAACAGAGCAGTGCTGCTAGGAGGCATGATTAGCAGCAAGCTCACCCCGACAGATCATCTGCATGTGGCACAGAGGTCTGATAAGGCAGCGGTAGAGGAGTCCCACAATTTAACTGTGCTCCACGCGGTCTCCGCTACCAATTTGGGCATGCGATTACTGGCGAGGACAAGGGAGTGTGCCGCGATGAGCGAGGAAATAGCTTCCTTGAAGGCTATGGTGGCGGACTTGCAGAAGCGGCTCTACTGTGCCAATCAGCACGTGGAAGCACTGCAAAGAAAAAATGAGGACCATGTGGAGCTGCTGCAGATTCTACAAGTGCGAGAAAATAGAGGCAAGCCATGATGATGAAGAAGATGAAGAATATTTCTTTTTTTTGTTTTTTTGTTTTTTTTTTTATTGTTTTTGTTTTTATTTTGTTTTTGTTGTTTTGTTGTTTTTTTTTTTTGTTGTTTTTTTTTTTATGCAATGTTTGAAATAAAAATGTGTTTTAACACTCAGAAATAAACTAACCAACCAAACCACGTAAATAAAAACATAAACTAACTTAACGAAACAAAAACAAAAACAAATCAAAAACAAAGACTCAACAGAAAAGAAAACAAAGAAAATAAAAATAAACTTAATTTAAAAACACACGAATATACAAGCAACTCACGGATGACCAGTTAAGGGCCTCAGAAAACACAGCCAGGGGATCCGGGAAGGTTGGAGGGGTCACAATGGTCCCGCTTAAAACCCAAACTTCTTAGACACCGAAGGTGTTGCCTATAGAACTCCTAGACACTGTATTGACGGAAGTGCTCACTGGAGTTACCATAAGTCAGCTCATATGAAAAATCTTTTTAAAATTTTTAAGATAAGAAACAAAAACAAATTAAGATAAAATGGAACAACAAACCATAAACGAAAATGAACTAAGTACTCTAAACAAATTCAAACAAACAACATAAATTGTTGTACTAAAAGAAACAAACCAATAAACCAAAGAAAAACACAAACAGCACTTTCTATCACCCGTTTATCACCATTTGGACAGATTCGTTTCTCTGTTTTTCAGCTTCGACCTGTGTTCAGTTTTTAGGCTATAACTTTCCAACCGTAAGTCCAAATTTCACGTTCTTTATATGGTTGGATTCAGCACAGAAAAACAAAGAACTCAACGCGGACCAAAAGGTAAAAACAATGACGTAAATAAACATAATTCAAAGAAGAGAAAGGATTGAAATGCTCCCCCTTGAAGCGATTAGGTCGAATGTGATGCACTTGGAGGTCGCGACTTCTCCCATTGCTCCACACTTCCCATTCTTATGATTGAGGTTGCCATCTCTCTCCATTTTTATTAAGCTATCATAAATTGCTAAAACAAACACACAAACTTGAAATGGAATTAAAAGGATTAGGAAATAAAAACTAAAATGAAAAGGAAAATCAACACACATCCAATTCCATGCTTCAAAGCAACAAGCACCAATGGTTTGTGTAAGCTGGGACTTAAACCCAGTTCTCTTGCTTGTTGGGCAATTGTCCTTTTCTGTTGGACTACAAACACAACTTGTCCATTAACGTCATTAACTTTAAAACTTGAAATTATCTAGAAAAACATGAAAATGAAAAATAAAAATAAAACAAGTAGGGAAAAGAAATAGAACCAAACTATGTTGCCAATCCCCGGCAACGGCGCCAAAAACTTGTTGCGTAGATACAGCTCCACCAAAATGGATTAAGCTGCATCCTCAACTTGTGATACTCGCAAGTGCACGAGCCGTTTGGTAGTATAGCATATGTAAGTGCGAGGTCGATCCCACGAGGATTGGTGATTGAATGATTCAATTCATTTTCCCTACACAAAACAGACATGAAAAAGAAGGGAAATAAATAAAACAAGGAAGAAAGAAATAACTAACTCAAGCAGATAAGTTCCCAAGTTCAATTAGATTAACGGATTGATTCTAGCTAATGTATGATTAAGCCATGGTGTGTGGTCATAACCTTGTGTTCCTAATTCCCTAATTTGATCATTTGTTGTCTAACCTAAAATTAAGCATTAGGAACCCATTAAGCATAGAAGAACAATTTAAACAACCAAGCATGTATCTAATCCCTGTTGTCGAATGTCCATACATACTCTTCCTATTCATAGTTCAATTCGAATTAAAGTATGGTGTCTACTCTTAATTCAAACCAAGATAGCTAACATGCAAGCCTAAATGGTGATCAATCATTCAAACTAGCATATTAACTTATAAGCATAATGAATAAGAACAAAAATCATAATTGAAACTTGGAAACTAATCAAACTTGAAACTAAAGAAAAGAATTTACATAACAATGAAAATTAAAGTAGAACTTGGAAAGACTTAAAGGAAAATTTCAGCACAAAGATCTCATTATAACAATTGAAAACTAGAAAGAGAAACTAAGAGAATTTGAGGGAGAGAAGGGAAGGGAGCTCTAGAGAAGTGTTTGAGAGCTCCCCCCCTTGGGGTGTGTTTACAAGCTTGGGAAACCTCACTATATATAGGCCTAAGGAAGCTGAAAATCTGAATTAAGTATGGCTAATGCATACAACACTTTGTTTTATAAAATCTGAAATGGTTGATGCACTTCACTAATGCATACAACACTTCCATTATAAAATCTGAAATGGTTGATGCACTTCACTAATAAATCCCACCAGCAGCCCTAGCTCATCTTCATGTCACCATGATCAAGCTTCCAACCAGAAATAATAGCTCATCCTAAGGTCAGCATGACCAGCAACTTCAAGGGCTTACGAATTGGGCTTCCCTTAAGCAAATTAAGACTTTAAGCACTCAAACTTGAAGTTCAGAATGTCTTCTTTCCAGCCATATATCATTTGGGCCAATCCAAGGTCGGAGGAGGAATTTAAGGCCAAAACAAATTGCTAACTCATTTTGCGCGCTGATAAAATCCATCCTGAGCATAGCTCTGTGTTTGCTAGGTAACAGACTCCATATTTATCCAATGGGGCTGCATTTTGGATATGTTATATTACACACCCATTGGAACAACTTTCATGAAGAATGTGGCCTCATCCGAGCTATGTAGGTTGCTGAAACAAAGCTTGCAATATGACCTACGAAACTGGGCTGGCAGGGGACTGTAGCCAAAATTGAGTTTGTCTTTAAGCTCTTCATCCATTCATCCAAATTAGGCCCTAACATGCATGGATTGCATCATTTACTATCCAAAGCCCTCATTATTACCTAAAGCTCAATGAACTGAAAAATAAACACAAAAAGGATTAAAAGCACAAGTTTAACTCAAAAACATAACCAAATCATAAGCTAGAAGGGTACAAAATGATATGTAAATATGCACCGATCAAAATCCAATCGCTAGAAGTATGGAATACACCAACCACTCCAATTAGGAACGAACTGCCGTTGAACTTGAATTGTCCAATTTCTCACACCTATTGATTTCCAATCGAGCCCAAAATTTGGGCAACATCATAATATGGTGGGAGGTGTCATTTGTGAGTTTTGAGTGTAATCCAATCGCTAGAATTATGGAATACAGCAACCACTCCAATTAGGAACGAACTGCCGTTGAACTTGAATTGTCCAATTTCTAACACCTATAGATTTCGGATCGAGCCCCAAACTTGGGCAACATCATAATATGGTGGGAGGAGTCATTTGGTGAGTTTTGAGTGAAATCCAATCGCTAGAAGTATGGAATACACCAACCACTCCAATTAGGAACGAACTGCCGTTGAAATTGAATTGTCCAATTTTGAACACCTATTGATTTCGGATCGAGCCCCAAACTTGGGCAACATCAAAATATGGTGGGAGGAGTCCTTTGGTGAGTTTTGAGTGAAATCCATTCGCTAGAGGAATGGAATACACCAACCACTCCAATTAGGAACGAACTGCCGTTGACCTTGAATTGTCCAATTTCGAACACCTATTGATTTCGGATCGAGCCCAAAACTTGGGCAACATCATAATATGGTGGGAGGAGTCATTTGGTGAGTTTTGAGTGAAATCCAATCGCTAGAAGTATGGAATACACCAACCACTCCAATTAGGAACGAACTGCCGTTGAACTTGAATTGTCCAATTTCTCACACCTATTGATTTCGGATCGAGCCCCAAACTTGGGCAACATCATAATATGGTGGGAGGAGTCATTTGGTGAGTTTTGAGTGAAATCCAATCGCTAGAAGTATGGAATACACCAACCACTCCAATTAGGAACGAACTGCCGTTGAACTTGAATTGTCCAATTTCTCACACGTATTGATTTCGGATCGAGCCCAAAACTTGGGCAACAACATAATATGGTGGGAGGAGTCATTTGGTGAGTTTTGAGTGAAATCCAATCGCTAGAAGTGTGGAATACACCAACCACTCCAATTAGGAATGAACTGCCGTTCCAATCGCTAGAAGTATGGAATACACCAACCACTCCAATTAGGAACGAAGTGCCGTTGAACTTGAATTGTCCAATTTGGAACACCTATTGATTTCGGATCTAGCCCAAAACTTGGGCAACATCATAATATGGTGGGAGGGGTCATGTGGTGAGTTTTGAGTGAAATCCAATCGCTAGAAGTGTGGAATACACCAACCACTCCAATTAGGAACGAACTGCCGTTGAACTTGAATTGTCCAATTTCTCACAGCTATTGATTTCGGATCGAGCCCCAAACTTGGGCAACATCATAATGTGGTGGGAGGAGTCATTTGGTGAGTTTTGAGTGAAATCCAATCGCTAGAAGTATGGAATACACCAACCACTCCAGATAGGAACGAACTGCCGTTGAACTTGAATTGTCCAATTTCTCACACCTATTGACTTCGGATCGAGCCCAAAACTTGGGCAACATCATAATATGGTGGGAGGAGTCATTTGGTTTGTTTTGAGTGAAATCGAATCGCTAGAAGTATGGAATACACCGACCACTCCAATTAGGAACGAACTGCCGTTGAACTTGAATTGTCCAATTTGGAACACCTATTGATATCGGATCGAGCCCAAAACTTGGGCAACATCATTATATGGTGGGAGGAGTCATTTGGTGAGTTTTGAGTGAAATCCAATCGCTAGAAGTGTGGAATACACCAACCACTCCAATTAGGAACGAACTGCCGTTGAACTTGAATTGTCCAATTTCTCCCACCTATTAATTTCGGATCGAGCCCAAAACTTGGGCAACATCATAATATGGTGGGAGGAGTCATTTGGTGAGTTTTGAGTGTAATCCAATCGCTAGAAGTGTGGAATACACCAACCACTCCAATTAGGAACGAACTGCCATTGAACTTGAATTGTCCAATTTCTCACACCTATTCATTTCGGATCGACCCCAAAACTTGGGCAACATCATAATATGGTGGGAGGAGTCATTTGGTGAGTTTTGAGTGAAATCCAATCGCTAGAAGTATGGAATACACCAACCACTCCAATTAGGAACGAACTGCCGTTGAACTTGAATTCTCCAATTTCTCTCGCCTATTGATTTCGGATCAAGCCCCAAACTTGGACAACAACATAATATGGTGGGAGGAGTCATTTGGTGAGTTTTGAGTGAAATCCAACCGCTAGAAGTATGGAATACACCAACCACTCCAACTAGGAACGAACTGCCGTTGAACTAGAATTGTCCAATTTGGAACACCTATTGATTTCGGATCGAGCCCAAAACATGGGTAACATCATAATATGGGGGGAGGAGTCATTTGGTGAGTTTTGAGTGAAATCCAATCGCTAGAAGTATGGAATACACCAACCACTCCAACTAGGAACGTACTGCCGTTGAACTTGAATTGTCCAATTTGGATAACCTATTGATTTCGGATCGAGCCCAAAACTTGGGCAACATCATAATATGGTGGGATAAGTCATTTGGTGAGTTTTGAGTGAAATCCAATTGCTAGAAGTATGGAATAAACCAACCACTCCAACTAGGAACGAACTGCCGTTGAACTTGAATTGTCCAATTTGGAACACCTATTGATTTCGGATCGAGCCCAAAACTTGGGCAACATCAAAGTATGGTGGGAGGAGTCATTTGGTGAGTTTTGAGTGAAATCCAATCGCTAGAAGTATGGAATACACCAACCACTCCAATTAGGAACGAACTGTCGTTGAACTTGAATTCTCCAATTTCTCACACCAATTGAATTCGGATCGAGCCCCAAACTTGGGCAACAACATAATATGGTGGGAGGAGTCATTTGGTGAGTTTTGAGTGAAATCCAATCGCTAGAAGTGTGGAATACACCAACCACTCCCATTAGGAACGAACTGCCGTTGAACTTAAATTGTCCAATTTCTCACACCTATTGATTTCGGATCGAACCCCAAAACTTGGGCAACATCATTATATGGTGGGAGGAGTCATTTGGTGAGTTTTGAGTTAAATCCAATCGCTAGAAGTATGGAATACACCAACCACTCCAATTAGGAACGAACTGCCGTTGAACTTGAATTGTCCAATTTCTCACTCCAATTGGGAAACCTCTGGCCTTCCTACACTAAGACTGGTTCAGAAAACTCGTTTTTCAGCAACCAAAAGGCAACCACATGGGTTGGCAGCAAAGGGCAGCCACATCTGACCACCTTTGAACCCATGTGATGAAAGCTTGAGGTGCGGCAAAAGATGAAGGATGGTGTGGGAATTCATCATGTTGTTCCTCCCTCTTAGCCCTATAAATAGAGAAGCCTTCAAGCTTCAAAACACACCCCAAGGGGGGGAGCTCTCAAACACTTCTCTAGAGCTCCCTTCCCTTCTCTCCCTCAAATTCTCTTAGTTTCCTTTCAAGTTGTCAATTGTTGTAACAAAATGAGTTTACTAAATTTTCCTTCAAGTTTTCTTAGTTCCACTTTACTTTTATTTGTAATGTACATTCTTTCTTAAGTATTCAAGTTTAATTAGTTTCCAAGTTTCAATTATGATTTTTGTTCTTATTCATTATGCTTATAAGTTAATATGCTAGTTTGAATGATTGATCACCATTTAGGCTTGCATGTTAGCTATCTTGGTTTGAATTAAGAGTAGACACCATGCTTTAATTCGAATTGAACTATGAATAGGAAGAGTATGTATGGACATTCGACAACAGGGATTAGATACATGCTTGGTTGTTTAAATTGTTCTTCTATACTTAATGGGTTCCTAATGCTTAGTTTTAGGTTAGACAACAAATGATCAAATTAGGGAATTAGGAACACAAGGTTATGACCAAACACCATGGCTTAATCATACTTTAGCTAGAATCAATCCGTTAATCTACTTGAACTTGGGAACTTATTTGCTTGAGTTATTTCTTTTTTTTCTTGTTTTATTTATTTTCTTTTTCAATTCTATTTTGTGTAGGGGAAACAAATTGGATCATTCAATCACCAATCCTCGAGGGATCGACCTCGCACTTACATATGCTATACTACCGAACGGCTCGTGCACTTGCGAGTATCACAAGTTGAGGATGCAGCTGAATCCATTTTGGTGCAGCTGAATCGACGCAACAGTACGGAATACACCAACCACTCCAATTAGGAACGAACTGCCGTTGAACTTGAATTGTCCAATTTGGAACACCTATTGATTTCGGATCGAGCCAAAAACTTGGCCAACATCATAATATGATGGGAGGAGTCATTTGGTGTGTTTTGAGTGAAATCCAATCGCTAGAATAATGGAATAAACCAACCATTCCAATTAGGAACGAACTGCCGTTGAACTTGGATTGTCCAATTTGGAACACCTATTGATTTCGGACCGAGCCCAAAACTTGGGCAACATCTTAATATGGTGGGAGGAGTCATTTGGTGAGTTTTGAGTGAAATCCAATCGCTAGAAGTATGGAATACACCAACCACTCCAATTTGGAACGAGCTGCCGTTGGACTTGAATTGTCCAATTTGGAACACCTACTGATTTCGGATCGAGCCCAAAAGTTGGGCAACAACACAATATGGTGGGAGGAGTCGTTTGGTGAGTTTTGAGTGAAATCCAATCGCTAGAAGTATGGAATACACCAACCACTCCAATTAGGAACGAACTGCCGTTGAACTTGAATTGTCCAATTTGTAACACCTATTGATTTCGGATCGAGCCCAAAACTTGGGCAACCTCATAATATGGTGGGAGGAATCGTTTGGTGAGTTTTGAGTGAAATCCAATCGCTGGACGTATGAAATACACCAACCACTCCAATTAGGAACGAATTGCCGTTGAACTTGAATTGTCCAATTTGGAACACCTATTGATTTTGGATCGAGCCCAAAACTTGGGCAACTTCATAATATGGTGGGAAGAGTCATTTGGCGAGTTTTGAGTGAAATCAAATCGCTAGAAGTATGGAATACACCAACCACTCCAATTAGGAACGAACTGCCATTGAACTTGAATTGTCCAATTTGGAACACCTATTGATTTCGGATCGAGCCCAAAACTTGGGCAACATCATAACATGGTGGGAGGAGTCAATTGGTGAGTTTTGAGTGAAATCCAATCGCTAGAAGTATGGAATACACCAACCACTCCAATTAGGAACGAATTGCCGTTGAACTTGAATTGTCCAATTTGGAACACCTATTGATTTCGGATCGAGCCCAAAACTTGGGCAACATCATAACATGGTGGGAGGAGTCATTTGGTGAGTTTTGAGTGAAATCCAATCGCTGGACGTATGGAATACACCAACCACCCCAACTAGGAACGAACTGTCGTTCAAATTGAATTGACCAATTTCTCAGACCTACTGATTTCGGATCGAGCCCAAAACTTGGGCAACATCATAATATGGTGGGAGTAGTCATTTGGTTAGTTTTGTGTGAAATCCAATCACTAGAAGTATGGAATACACCAACCACTCCAATTAGGAACGAATTGCCGTTGAACTTGAATTGTCCAATTTGGAACACCTATTGATTTCGGATCGAGCCCAAAACTTGGGCAACATCATAATGTGGTGGGAGGAGTCATTTGGTGAGTTTTGAGTGAAATCCAATCGCTGGACGTATGGAATACACCAACCACCCCAACTAGGAACGAACTGTCGTTCAAATTGAATTGACCAATTTCTCAGACCTACTGATTTCGGATCGAGCCCAAAACTTGGGCAACAACATAATATGGTGGGAGTAGTCATTTGGTTAGTTTTGTGTGAAATCCAATCACTAGAAGTATGGAATACACCAACCACTCCAATTAGGAACGAATTGCCGTTGAACTTGAATTGTCCAATTTGGAACACCTATTGATTTCGGATCGAGCCCAAAACTTGGGCAACATCATAACATGGTGGGAGGAGTCATTTGGTGAGTTTTGAGTGAAATCCAATCGCTGGACGTATGGAATACACCAACCACTCCAATTAGGAACGAACTGTCGTTCAAATTGAATTGACCAATTTCTCAGACCTACTGATTTCGGATCGAGCCCAAAACTTGGGCAACATCTTAATATGGTGGGAGGAGTCATTTGGTGAGTTTTGAGTGAAATCCAATCGCTAGAAGTATGAAATACACCAACCACTCCAATTAGGAACGAACTGCCGTTGAACTTGAATTGTCCAATTTGGAACACCTATTGATTTCGGATCGAGCCCAAAACTTGGGCAACAACATAATATGGTGGGAGGAGTCATTTCGTGGGTTTTGAGTGAAATCCAATCGCTAGAAGTATGGAATACACCAACCACTCCAATTAGGAACGAACTGCCGTCGAACTTGAATTGTCCAATTTGGAACACCTATTGATTTCGGATCGATCCCAAAACCTGGGCAACATAATAAAATGGTGGGAGAGGTTATTTGGTGAGTTTTGGGGGAAATCCAATCGCTAGAAGTATGGAATACACCAACCACTCCAATTAGGAACGAACTGCCGTTGAACTTGAATTGTCCAATTTGGAACACCTATTGATTTCGGATCGAGCCCAAAACCTGGGCAACATCAAAACATGGTGGGAGGAGTCATGTGGTGAGTTTTGAGTGAAATCCAATCGCTAGAAGTGTGGAATACACCAACCACTCCAATTAGGAACGAACTGCCGTTGAACTTGAATTGTCCAATTTGGAACACCTATTGATTTCGGATCGAGCCCAAAACTTGGGCAACATCATAATACGGTGGGAGGAGTCATTTGGTGAGTTTTGAGTGATATCAAATCGCTAGAAGTATGGAATACACCAACCACTCCAATTAGGAACGAACTGCCGTTGAACTTGAATTGTCCAAGTTATCACACCTATTGATTTCGGATCGAGCACAAAACTTGGGCAACATCATAATATGGTGGGAAGAGTCGTTTGGTGAGTTTTGAGTGAAATCAAATCGCTAGAAGTATGGAATACACCAACCACTCCAATTAGGAACGAACTGCCGTTGAACTTGAATTGTCCAAGTTATCACACCTATTGATTTCGGATCGAGCACAAAACTTGGGCAACATCATAATATGGTGGGAAGAGTCGTTTGGTGAGTTTTGAGTGAAATCAAATCGCTAGAAGTATGGAATACACCAACCACTCCAATTAGGAACGAACTGCCGTTGAACTTGAATTGTCCAAGTTATCACACCTATTGATTTCGGATCGAGCCCAAAACTTGGGCAACATCATAATATGGTGGGAGGAGTCAATTGGTGAGTTTTGAGTGAAATCAAATCGCTAGAAGTATGGAATACACCAACCACTCCAGTTAGGAACGAACTGTCGTTGAACTTGAATTGTCCAATTTGGAACACCTATTGATTTCGGATCGAGCCCATAACTTGGGCAACAACACAATATGGTGGGAGGAGTCGTTTGGTGAGTTTTGAGTGAAATCCAATCGCTAGAAGTATGGAATACACCAACCACTCCAATTAGGAACGAACTGCCGTTGAACTTGAATTGTCCAATTTGGAACACCTATTGATTTCGGATCGAGCCCAAAACTTGGGCAACCTCATGATATGGTGGGAGGAATCATTTGGTGAGTTTTGAGTGAAATCCAATCGCTGGACGTATGGAATACACCAACCACTCCAATTATGAACGAACTGCCGTTGAACTTGAATTGTCCAATTTGGAACACCTATTGATTTTGGACCGAGCCCAAAACTTGGGCAACTTCAAAATATGGTGGGAGGAGTCATTTGGCGAGTTTTGAGTGAAATCAAATCGCTAGAAGTATGGAATACACCAACCACTCCAATTAGGAACGAACTGCCATTGAACTTGAATTGTCCAATTTATCACACCTATTGATTTCGGATTGAGCCCAAAACTTGGGCAACATCATAATATGGTGGGAGGAGTCAATTGGTGAGTTTTGAGTGAAATCCAATTGCTAGAAGTGTCGAATACACCAACCACTCCAGTTAGGAACGAACTGCCGTTGAACTTGAATTGTCCAATTCGGAACACCTGTTGATTTCGGATCGAGCCCAAAACTTGGGCAACATCATAATATGGTGGGAGGAGTCATTTGGTGAGTATTGAGTGAAATCCAATCGCTAGAAGTATGAAATTTACCAACCACTCCAGTTAGGAACGAACTGCCGTTGAACTTGAATTGTCCAATTTGGAACACCTATTGATTTCGGATCGAGCCCATAACTTGGGCAACATCATAATATGGTGGGAGGAGTCATTTGGTGAGTATTGAGTGAAATCCAATCGCTAGAAGTATGGAATATACCAACCACTCCAGTTAGGAACGAACTGCCGTTGAACTTGAATTGTCCAATTTGGAACACCTACTGATTTTGGATCGAGCCCAAAACTTGGGCAACAACACAATATGGTGGGAGGAGTCGTTTGGTGAGTTTTGAGTGAAATCCAATCCCTAGAAGTATGGAATACACCAACCACTCCAATTAGGAACGAACTGCCGTTGACCTTGAATTGTCCAATTTGGAACACCTATTGATTTCGGATCGAACCCAAAACTTTGGCAACACCATACTATTGTGGGAGCAGTCATTTGGTTAGTTTTGACTGAAATCCAATCGCTAGAAGTATGGAATACACGAACCACTCCAATAAGGAACGAACTGCCATTGAACTTGAATTGTCCAATTTCGAACACCTATTGATTTCGGATCGAGCCCAAAACTTGGGCAACATCATAACATGGTGGGAGGAGTCATTTGGTGAGTTTGAGTGAAATCCAATCGCTGGACGTATGGAATACACCAACCACTCCAATTAGGAACGAACTGTAGTTGAAATTGAATTGACCAATTTCTCAGACCTATTGATTTCGGATCGAGCCCAAAACTTGGGCAACATCATAATATGGTGGGAGGAGTCATTTGGTGAGTTTTGAGTGAAATCCAATCGCTAGAAGTATGGAATACACCAACCACTCCAATTAGGAACGAAATGCTGTGGAACTTGAATTGTCCAAGTTATCACACCTATTGATTTCGGTTCGAGCCCAAAACTTGGGCAACATCATAATATGGCGGGAGGAGTCATTTGGTTAGTTTTGAGTGAAATCCAATCGCTAGAAGTATGGAATATACCAACCACTCCAGTTAGGAACGAACTGCCGTTGAACTTGAATTGTCCAATTTGGAACACCTACTGATTTTGGATCGAGCCCAAAACTTGGGCAACAACACAATATGGTGGGAGGAGTCGTTTGGTGAGTTTTGAGTGAAATCCAATCGCTAGAAGTATGGAATACACCAACCACTCCAATTAGGAACGAACTGCCGTTGAACTTGAATTGTCCAATTTGGAACACCTATTGATTTCGGATCGAACCCAAAACTTTGGCAACACCATACTATTGTGGGAGCAGTCATTTGGTTAGTTTTGACTGAAATCCAATCGCTAGAAGTATGGAATACACGAACCACTCCAATAAGGAACGAACTGCCATTGAACTTGAATTGTCTAGTTTCGAACACCTATTGATTTCGGATCGAGCCCAAAACTTGGGCGACATCATAACATGGTGGGAGGAGTCATTTGGTGAGTTTGAGTGAAATCCAATCGCTGGACGTATGGAATACACCAACCACTCCAATTAGGAACGAACTGTAGTTGAAATTGAATTGACCAATTTCTCAGACCTATTGATTTTGGATCGAGCCCAAAACTTGGGCAACATCATAATATGGTGGGAGGAGTCATTTGGTGAGTTTTGAGTGAAATCCAATCGCTAGAAGTATGGAATACACGAACCACTCCAATAAGGAACGAACTGCCATTGAACTTGAATTGTCCAATTTCGAACACCTATTGATTTCGGATCGAGCCCAAAACTTGGGCAACATCATAACATGGTGGGAGGAGTCATTTGGTGAGTTTGAGTGAAATCCAATCGCTGGACGTATGGAATACACCAACCACTCCAATTAGGAACGAACTGTAGTTGAAATTGAATTGACCAATTTCTCAGACCTATTGATTTTGGATCGAGCCCAAAACTTGGGCAACAACATAATATGGTGGGTGGAGTCATTTCATGGGTTTTGAGTGAAATCCAATCGCTAGAAGTATGGAATACACCAACCACTCCAATTAGGAACGAACTGCCGTTGAACTTGAATTGTCCAATTTGGAACACCTATTGATTTCGGATCGAGCACAAAACTTGGGCAACATCATAATATGGTGGGAGGAGTCATTTGATGAGTTTTAAAAGAAATCCAATCGCTAGAAGTATGGAATACACCAAGCACTCCAATTAGGAACGAACTGCCATTGAACTTGACTTGTCCAATTTGGAACACCTATTGATTTCGGATCGAGCCCAAAACTTTGGCAACATCATAATATGGTGGGAGGAGTCATTTGGTGAGTTTTGAGTGAAATCCAATCGCTGGACGTATGGAATACACCAACCACTCCAATTAGGAACGAACTGCCGTTGAACTTGAATTGTCCAATTTGGAACACGTATTGATTTCGGATCGAGCCCAAAACTTGGGCAACATCATATTATGGTGGGAGGAGTCATTTGGTGAGTTTTCAGTGAAATCCAATCGCTAGACGTATGGAATACACCAACCACTCCAATTAGGAACGAACTGCCGTTGAACTTGAATTGTCTAGTTTCTCACACCTATTGATTTCGGATCGAGCCCAAAACTTGGGCAACATCATAATATGGTGGGAGGAGTCATTTGGTGAGTTTTGAGTGAAATCCAATCGCTATAAGTGTGGAATACACCAACCACTCCAATTAGGAACGAACTGCCATTGAACTTAAATTGTCCAATTTCTCACACCTATTGATTTTGGATCGATCCTAAAACTTGGGCAACAACATAATATGGTGGGAGGAGTCATTTGGTGAGTTTTGAGTGAAATCCAATCGCTACAAGTATGGAATACACCAACCACTCCAATTAGGAACGAACTGCCGTTGAACTTGAATTGTCCAATTTCTCACACCGATTGATTTCGGATCGAGCCCAAAACTTGGGCAACATCATAATATGGTGGGAGGAGTCATTTGGTGAGTTTTGAGTGAAATCCAATCGTTAGAAGTGTGAAATACACCAACCACTCCAATTAGGAACGAACTGTCATTGAACTTGAACTGTCCAATTTCTCACACCTATTGATTTCGGATCCAGCACAAAACTTGGGCAACATCATAATATGGTGGGAGGAGTCATTTGGTTAGTTTTGAGTGAAATCCAATCGCTAGAAGTATGGAATACACCAACCAGTCCAATTACGAACGAACTGCCGTTGAACTTGAATTGTCCAATTTGGAACACCTATTGATTTCGGATCGAGCCCAAAACTTGGGCAACAACATAATATGGTGGGAGGAGTCATTGGGTGAGTTTTGAGTGAAATCCAATCGCTAGAAGTGTGGAATACACCAACCACTCCAATTAGGAACGAACTGCCGTTGAACATGAATTGTCCAATTTCTAACACCTATTGATTTTGGATCGAGCCCAAAACTTGGGCAACATCATAATATGGTGGGAGTAGTCATTTGGTTTGTTTTGAGTGAAATCCAATCGCCAGAAGTATGGAATACACCAACCACTCCAATTAGGAATGAACTGCCGTTGAACTTTAATTGTCCAATTTGGAACACCTATTGATTTCGGATCGAGCCCCAAACTTGGGCAACATCATAATATGGTGGGAGGAGTCATTTGGTGAGTTTTGAGTGAAATCCAATCACTAGAAGTGTGGAATACACCAACCACTCCAATTAGGAACGAACTGCCGTTGAACTTGAAATGTCCAATTTCTCACACCTATTGATTTCGAATCGAACCCAAAACTTGGGCAACATCATAATATGGTGGGAGGTGTCATTTGTGAGTTTTGAGTGTAATCCAATCGCTAGAATTATGGAATACAGCAACCACTCCAATTAGGAACGAACTGCCGTTGAACTTGAATTGTCCAATTTCTCACACCTATAGATTTCGGATCGAACCCCAAACTTGGGCAACATCATAATATGGTGGGAGGAGTCATTTGGTGAGTTTTGAGTGAAATTCAATCCCTAGAAGTATGGAATACACCAACCACTCCAATTAGGAACGAACTGCCGTTGAACTTGAATTGTCCAATTTCTCACACCTATTGATTTCGGATCGAGCCCCAAACTTGGGTAACATCATAATATGGTGGGAGGAGTCCTTTGGAGAGTTTTCAGTGAAATCCATTCGCTACAAGTATGGAATACACCAACCACTCCAATTAGGAACGAACTGCCATTGAACTTGAATTGTCCAATTTCGAACACCCATTGATTTCGGATCGAGCCCAAAACTTGGGCAACATCATAATATGGTGGGAGGAGTCATTTGGTGAGTTTTAAGTGAAATCCAATAGCTAGAAGTATGGAGTACACCAACCACTCCAATTAGGAACGAACAGCCGTTGAACTTGAATTGTCCAATTTCTCACACCTATTGATTTTGGATCGAGCCCAAAACTTGGGCAACATCATAATATGGTGGGAGGAGTCATTTGGTGAGTTTTGAGAGAAATCCAATCCCTAGAAGTGTGGAATACACCAACCACTCCAATTAGGAACGAACTGCCGTTGAACTTGGAATGTCCAATTTCCCACACCTATTGATTTCAGATTGAGCCCAAAACATGGGCAACATGATAATAAGGTGGGAGGAGTTTTGAGTGAAATCCAATTGCTAGAAGTGTGGAATACACCAACCACTCCAATTAGGAACGAACTGCCGTCGAACTTGAATTGTCCAATTTCTCACACCTATTGATTTTGGATCGAGCCCAAAACTTGGTTAACATCATAATGTGGTGGGAGTAGTCATTTGGTTAGTTTTGAGTGAAATCCAATCGCTAAAAGTATGGAATACACCAACCACTCCATTTAGGAACGAACTGCCGTTGAACTTGAATTGTCGAATTTGTAACACCTATTGATTTCGGATCGAGCCCAAAACTTGGGCAACATCATAATATGGTGGGAGGAGTCATTTGGTTAGTTTTGAGTAAAATCCAATCGCTAGAAGTATGGAATACACCAACCACTCCAATTAGGAACGAACTGCCGTTGAACTTGAATTGTCCAATTTCGAACACCTATTGATTTCGGATCGAGCCCAAAACTTGGGCAACATCATAATATGGTGGGAGGAGTCGTTTGGTGAGTTTTGAGTGAAATCCAATCGCTAGAAGTATGGAATACACCAACCACTCCAATTAGGAACGAACTGCCGTTGAACTTGAAGTGTCCAATTTCTCACACCTATTGATTTCGGATCGAGCCCAAAACTTGGGCAACATCATAATTCGGTGGGAAGAGTCATTTGGTGAGTTTTGAGTGAAATCCAATCGCTAGAAGTGTGGAATACACCAACCACTCCAATTAGGAACGAACTGCCGTTGAACTTGGATTGTCCAATTTCCCAGACCTATTGATTTCAGATAGAGCCCAAAACATGGGCAACATCATAATAAGGTGGGAGGAGTTTTGAGTGAAATCCAATCGCTAGAAGTATGGAATACATGTTGCGTAGATACAGCTGCACCAAAATGGATTCAGTTGCATCCTCAACTTGTGATACTCGCAAGTGCACGAGCCGTTTGGTAGTATAGCATATGTAAGTGCGAGGTCGATCCCACGAGGATTGGTGATTGAATGATCCAATTCATTTTTCCTACACAAAACAGAAATGAAAAAGAAAGGAAATAAATAAAACAAGGAAGAAAGAAATAACTAACTCAAGCAGATAAGTTCCCAAGTTCAATTAGATTAATGGATTGATTCTAGCTAAAGTATGATTAAGCCATGGTGTGTGGTCATAACCTTGTGTTCCTAATTCCCTAATTTGATCATTTGTTGTCTAACCTAAAATTAAGCATTAGGAACCCATTAAGCATAGAAGAACATTTTAAACAACCAAGTATGTATCTAATCCCTGTTGTCGAATGTCCATACATACTCTTCCTATTCATAGTTCAATTCGAATTAAAGCATGGTGTCTACTCTTAATTCAAACCAAGATAGCTAACATGCAAGCCTAAATGGTGATCAATCATTCAAACTAGCATATTAACTTATAAGCATAATGAATAAGAACAAAAACCATAATTGAAACTTGGAAACTAATCAAACTTGAAATTAAAGAAAAGAATTTACAAAACAATGAAAATTAAGTAGAACTTGGAAAAACTTAAGGAGAATTTCAGCACAAAGATCTCATTATAACAATTGAAAACTAGAAAGAGAAACTAAGAGAATTGGAGGGAGAGAAGGGAAGGGAGCTCTAGAGAAGTGTTTGAGAGCTCCCCCCCTTGGGGTGTGTTTACAAGCTTAGAGAACTTCCCTATTTATAGGCCTAGGAGAAGTGAAAATCTGAATTCAATATGGCTAATGCATACAACACTTGTTTTATAAAATCTGAAATGGTTGATGCACTTGTATTAGAAAATCTAAATTGGGTGATACACTTGTATTAGAAAATCTTGAATTGGTTGATGCACTTCACCAATAGATCCCACCAGCAGCCCTAGCTCATCTTCATGTCACCATGACCAAGCTTCCAACCAGAAATGATAGCTCATACCTAGCTCACCATGACCAAGCATCCAACCAGCACATGTTGAGGTCAGCATGACCAGCAACTTCAAGGGCTTACAACTTGGGCTTCTCTTAATCAAATTAGGGCTTTAAGCACTCGAAATTGAAGTTCAGAATGTCTTCTTTCCAGCCATATATCATTTGGGCCAATCCAAGGTCGGAGGAAGAAGTTAAGGCCGAAACAAATGGCTAACTCATTTTCCGCGCTGATAAGATCCATCCTGAGCATGGTTCTGTGTTTGCTAGGTAACGGACTCCAGATTCGAACACACCAACCACTCCAATTAGGAACGAACTGCCGTTGAACTTGAATTGTCCAATTTCTCACACCTATTGATTTCGGATCGAGCCCAAAACTTGGGCAACATCATAATATGGTGGGAGGAGTCATTTGTTTAGTTTTGAGTGAAATCCAATCGCTAGAAGTATAGAATAAACCAACCACTCCAATTAGGAACGAACTGCCGTTGAACTTGAATTGTCCAATTTCCCACACCTATTGATTTCAGATCGAGCCCAAAACATGGGCAACATCATAATATGGTGGGAGGAGTTTTGAGTGAAATCCAATCGCTAGAAGTATGGAATACACCAACCACTCCAATTTCTCACACCTATTGATTTCGGATCGAGCCCAAAACTTGGGTAACATCATAATATGGTGGGAGGAGTCATTTGGTGAGTTTTGAGTGAAATCCAATCGCTAGAAGTATGGAATACACCAACCACTCCAATTAGGAACGAACTGCCGTTGAACTTGAATTGTCCAATTTCTCACACGTATTGATTTCGGATCGAGCCCAAAACTTGGGCAACATCATAATATGGTGGGAGGAGTCATTTGGTGAGTTTTGAGTGAAATCCAATCGCTAGAAGTGTGGAATACACCAACCATTCCAATTAGGAACGAACTGCCGTTGAACTTGAATTGTCCAATTTCTCACACCTATTGATTTTGGATCGAGCCCAAAACTTGGGCAACATCATAATGTGGTGGGAGGAGTCATTTGGTGAGTTTTGAGTGAAATCCAATCTCTAGAAGTATGGAATACACCAACCACTCCAATTAGGAACGAACTGCCGTTGAACTTGAATTGTCCAATTTGTCACACTTATTGATTTCGGATCGAGCCCAAAACTTGGGCAACATCATAATATGGTGGGAGGAGTCATTTGGTGAGTTTTGAGTGAAATCCAATCGCTAGAAGTGTGGAATACACCAACCATTCCAATTAGGAACGAACAGTCGTTGAACTTGAATTGTCCAATTTCTCACACCTATTGATTTCGAATCGAGCCCAAAACTTGGGCAACATCATAATATGGTGGGCGGTGTCATTTGTGAGTTTTGACTGTCATCCACTCGCTAGAATTATGGAATACAGCAACCACTCCAATTACGAACGAACTGCCGTTGAACTTGAATTGTCCAATTTCTCACACCTATAGATTTCGGATCGAGCCCCAAACTTGGGCAACATCATGATATGGTGGGAGGAGTCATTTGGTGAGTTTTGAGTGAAATCCAATCGCTAGAAGTATGGAATACCCCAACCACTCCAATTAGGAACGAACTGCCGTTGAACTTGAATTGTCCAATTTCCCACACCTATTGATTTCAGATCGAGCCCAAAACATGGGCAACATCATAATATGGTGGGAGGAGTTTTGAGTGAAATCCAATCGCTAGAAGTATGGAATACACCAACCACTCCAATTTCTCACACCTATTGATTTCGGATCGAGCCCAAAACTTGGGTAACATCATAATATGGTGGGAGGAGTCATTTGGTGAGTTTTGAGTGAAATCCAATCGCTAGAAGTATGGAATACACCAACCACTCCAATTAGGAACGAACTGCCGTTGAACTTCAATTGTCCAATTTCTCACACCTATTGAATTTGGATTGAGCCCAAAACTTGGTTAACATCATAATATGGTGGGAGTAGTCATTTGGTTAGTTTTGAGTGAAATCCAATCGCTAGAAGTATGGAATACACCAACCACTCCAATTAGGAACGAACTGCCCTTGAACTTGGATTGTCCAATTTCCCACACCTATTGATTTCAGATAGAGCCCAAAACATGGGCAACATCATAATAAGGTGGGAGGAGTTTTGAGTGAAATCCACTCGCTAGAAGTATGGAATACACCAACCACTCCAGTTAGGAACGAACTGCCGTTGAACTTGAATTGTCCAATTTCTCACACCTATTGATTTCGGATCGAGCCCAAAACATGGGCAACATCAAAATATGGTGGGAGGAGTCATTTGGTGAGTTTTGAGTGAAATCCAATCGCTAGAAGTATGGAATACACCAACCACTCCAATTAGGAACGAACTGCCGTTGAACTTGAATTGTCCAATTTGGAACACCTAATGATTTCGGATCGAGCCCCAAACTTGGGCAACATCATAAGATGGTGGGAGGAGTCATTTGGAGAGTTTTGAGGGAAATCCAATCGCTAGAAGTATGGAATACACCAACCACTCCAATTAGGAACGAACTGCCGTTGAACTTGAATTGTCCAATTTCTCACACCTATTGATTTCGGATCGAGCCCAAAACTTGGGCAACATCATAATATGGTGGGAGGAGTCATTTGGTGAGTTTTGAGTGAAATCCAATCGCTAGAAGTATGGAATACACCAACCACTGCAATTAGGAACGAACTGCCGTTGAACTTGAATTGTCCAATTTGGAACACCTATTGATTTCGGATCGAGCCCAAAACTTGGGCAACATCATAATATGGTGGCAGGAGTCATTTGGTGAGTTTTGAGTGAAATCCAATCGCTAGAAGTACGGAATACAGCAACCACTCCAATTAGGAACGAACTGCCGTTGAACTTGAATTGTCCAATTTCTCACACCTGTAGATTTCGGATCGAGCCCCAAACTTGGGCAACATCATAATATGGTGGGAGGAGTCATTTGGTGAGTTTTGAGTGAAATCCAATCGCCTGAACTATGGAATACACCAACCACTCCAATTAGGAACGAACTGCCGTTGAACTTGAATTGTCCAATTTCTCACACCTACTGATTTCGGATCGAGCCCCAAACTTGGGCAACATCATAATATGGTGGGAGGAGTCATTTGGTGAGTTTTGAGTGAAATCCAATAGCTAGAAGTATGGAATACAGCAACCACTGCAATTAGGAACGAACTGCCGTAGAACTTGAATTGTCCAATTTCTCACACCTATTATTTCGGATCGAGCCCAAAACTTGGGCAACATCATAATATGGTGGGAGGAGTCATTTGGTTAGTTTTGAGTGAAATCCAATCGCTAGAAGTATGGAATACACCAACCAGTCCAATTAGGAACGAACTGCCGTTGAACTCTAACTGTCAAATTTGGAAGACCTATTGAGTTCGGATCGAGCCCAAAACTTGGGCAACATCATAATATGGTGGGAGGAGTCATTTGGTGAGTTTTGAGTGAAATCCAATCGCTAGAAGTATGGAATACACCAACCACTGCAATTAGGAACGAACTGCCGTTGAACTTGAATTATCCAACTTGGAACACCTATTGATTTTGGATCGAGCCCAAAACTTGGGCAACATCATAATATGGTGGGAGGAGTCATTTGGTGAGTTTTGAGTGAAATCCAATCGCTAGAAGTATGGAATACACCAACCACTCCAATTAGGATCGAACTGCCATTGAACTTGAATTGTCCAATTTGGAACACCTATTGATTTCGGATCGAGCCCCAAACTTGGGCAACATCATAATATGGTGGGAGGAGTCATTTGGTGAGTTTTGAGTGAAATCCAATCGCTAGAAGTATGGAATACACCAACCACTCCAATTAGGAACGAACTGCCGTTGAACTTGAATTGTCCAATTTGGAACACCTATTGATTTCGGATCGAGCCCAAAACTTGGGCAACATCATACTATGGTGGGAGGAGTCATTTGGTGAGTTTTCAGTGAAATCCAATCGCTAGAAGTATGGAATACACCAACCACTCCAATTAGGAACGAACTGCCGTTGAACTTGAATTGTCCAATTTGGAACACCTATTGATTTCGGATCGAGCCCAAAACTTGGGCAACATCATAATATGGTGGGAGGAGTCATTTGGTGAGTTTTGAGTGAAATCCAATCTCTAGAAGTATGGAATACACCAACCACTCCAATTAGGAACGAACTGCCGTTCAACTTGAATTGTCCAATTTCTCACACTTATTGATTTCGTATCGAGCCCAAAACTTGGGCAACATCATAATATGGTGGGAGGAGTCATTTAGTGAGGTTTGAGTGAAATCCAATCGCTAGAAGTATGGAATACACCAACCACTCCAATTAGGAACGAACTGCCCTTGAACTTGGATTGTCCAATTTCCCACTCCTATTGATTTCAGATAGACCCCAAAACATGGGCAACATCATAATAAGGTGGGAGAAGTTTGGAGTGAAATCCAATCGCTAGAAGTATGGAATACACCAACCACTCCAATTAGGAACGAACTGCCGTTGAACTTGAATTGTCCAATTTCTCACACGTATTGATTTCGGATCGAGCCCAAAACTTGGGCAACATCATAATATGGTGGGAGGAGTCATTTGGTGAGTTTTGAGTGAAATCCAATCGCTAGAAGTGTGGAATACACCAACCATTCCAATTAGGAACGAACTGCCGTTGAACTTGAATTGTCCAATTTCTCACACCTATTGATTTTGGATCGAGCCCAAAACTTGGGCAACATCATAATGTGGTGGGAGGAGTCATTTGGTGAGTTTTGAGTGAAATCCAATCTCTAGAAGTATGGAATACACCAACCACTCCAATTAGGAACGAACTGCCGTTGAACTTGAATTGTCCAATTTCTGACACCTATTGATTTCGGATCGAGCCGAAAACTTGGGCAACATCATAATTTGGTGGGAGGAGTCATTTGGTGAGTTTTGAGTGAAATCCAATCGCTAGAAGTGTGGAATACACCAACCACTCCAATTAGGAACGAACTGCCGTTGAACATGAATTGTCCAATTTGGAACACCTATTGATTTCGGATCGAGCCCCAAACTTGGGCAACATCATAATATGGTGGGAGGAGTCATTTGGTGAGTTTTGAGTGAAATCCAATCGCTAGAAGTATGGAATACACCAGCCACTCCAATTTGGAACGAACTGCCGTTGAACTTGAATTGTCCAATTTCTCACACCTATTGATTTCGGATCGAGCCCCAAACTTGGGCAACATCATAGTATGGTGGGAGGAGTCATTTGGTGAGTTTTGAGTGAAATCCAATCGCTAGAGGTATGGAATACACCAACAACTCCAATTAGGAACGAACTGCCGTTGAACTTGAATTATCCAATTTGGAACACCTATTGATTTTGGATCGAGCCCCAAACTTGGGCAACATCATAATATGGTGGGAGGAGTCATTTGGTGAGTTTTGGGTGAAATCCAATTGCTAGAAGTATGGGATACACCAACCACTCCAATTAGGAACGAACTGCCGTTGAATTTGAATTGTCCAATTTGGAACACCTATTGATTTTGGATCGAGCCCAAAACTTGGGCAACATCATAATATGATGGGAGGAGTCATTTGGTGAGTTTTGAGTGAAATCCAATCGCTAGAAGTATGGAATACACCAACCACTCCAATTAGGAACGAACTGCCGTTGAACTTGAATTGTCCAATTTCTCACACCTATTGATTTCGGACAGAGCCCCAAACTTGGGCTACATCATAATATTGTGGGAGGAGTCATTTGGTGAGTTTTGAGTGAAATCCAATCGCTAGAAGTATGGAATACACCAACCACTCCAATTAGGAACGATCTGCCGTTGAACTTCAATTGTCTAATTTCTCACACCTATTGATTTCGGATCGAGCCCAAAACTTGGGCAACATCATAGTATGGTGGGAGGAGTCATTTGGTGAGTTTTGAGTGAAATCCATTCGCTAGAAGTATGGAATACACCAACCACTCCAATTAGGAACGAACTGCCGTTGAACTTGAATTGTCCAGTTTGGAACACCTACTGACTTCGGATCGAGCCCAAAACTTGGGCAACATCATAAGATGGTGGGAGGATTCATTTGGTGAGTTTTGAGTGAAATCCAATCGCTAGAAGTATGGAATACACCAACCACTCCCACTAGGAACGAACTGCCGTTGAACTTGAATTGTCCAATTTCTAACACCTATTGATTTTGGATCGAACCCCTAACTTGTGCAACATCATAATATGGTGGGAGGAGTCATTTGGTGAGTTTTGAGTGAAATCCAATCGCTAGAAGTATGGAATACACCAACCCCTCCAATTAGGAACGATCTGCCGTTGAACTTGAATTGTCCAATATCTCACACCTATTGATTTCGGATCGAACCCCAAACTTGTGCAACATCATATTATGGTGGGAGGAGTCATTTGGTGAGTTTTGAGTGATATCCAATCGCTAGAAGTATGGAATACACCAACCACTCCAATTAGGAACGAACGGCCGTTGAACTTGAATTGTCCAATTTTGAACACCAATTGATTTCGGATCGAACCCAAAACTTGGGCAACATCATAATATGGTGGGAGGAGTCATTTGGTGAGTTTTGAGTGAAATCCAATCGCTAGAAGTATGGAATACACCGACCCCTCCAATTAGGAACGAACTGCCGTTGAACTTGAATTGTCCAATTTTGAACACCAATTGATTTCGGATCGAACCCAAAACTTGGGCAACATCATAATATGGTGGGAGGAGTTATTTGGTGAGTTTTGACTGAAATCCAATCGCTAGAAGTATGGAATACACCAACCCCTCCAATTAGGAACGATCTGCCGTTGAACTTGAATTGTCCAATATCTCACACCTATTGATTTCGGATCGAACCCCAAACTTGTGCAACATCATATTATGGTGGGAGGTGTCATTTGGTGAGTTTTGAGTGATATCCAATCGCTAGAAGTATGGAATACACCAACCACTCCAATTAGGAACGAACTGCCGTTGAACTTGAATTGTCCAATTTTGAACACCAATTGATTTCGGATCGAACCCAAAACTTGGGCAACATCATAATATGGTGGGAGGAGTCATTTGGTGAGTTTTGAGTGAAATCCAATCGCTAGAAGTATGGAATACACCAACCACTCCAATTAGGAACGAACTGCCGTTCAACTTGAACTGTCCAATTTCTCACACCTATTGATTTCGGACCGAGCCCCAAACTTGGGCAACATCATAATATGGTGGGAGGAGTCATTTGGTGAGTTTTGAGTGAAATCCAACCGCTAGAAGTATGGAATACACCAACCACTCCCGTTAGGAACAAACTGCCGTTGAACTTGAATTGTCCAATTTCTAACACCTATTGATTTCGGATCGAACCCCAAACTTGTGCAACACCATAATATGGTGGGAGGAGTCATTTGGTGAGTTTTGAGTGAAATCCAATCGCTAGAAGTATGGAATACACCAACCACTCCAATTAGGAACGAACTGCCGTTGAAATTGAATTGTCCAATTTCTCACACCTATTAACTTCGGATCGAGCCCAAAACTTGGGCAACAGCATAATATGGTGGGAGGAGTCATCTGGTGAGTTTTGAGTGAAATCCAATCGCTAGAAGTATGGAATACACCAACCACTCCAATTAGGAACGAACTGCCGTTGAAATTGAATTGTCCAATTTCTCACACCTATTAACTTCGGATCGAGCCCAAAACTTGGGCAACAGCATAATATGGTGGGAGGAGTCATTTGGTGAGTTTTGAGTGAAATCCAATCGCTAGAAGTATGGAATACACCAACCACCTCAATTAGGAACGAACTGCCGTTGAACTTGAATTGTCCAATTTGGAACACCTATTGATTTCGGATCGAGCCCAAAACTTGGGCAACATCATAATATGGTGGGAGGAGTCATTTGGTGAGTTTTGAGTGAAATCCAATCGCTTGAAGTATGGAGTACACCAACCACTCCAACTAGGAACGATCTGCGGTTGAACTTGAATTGTCCAATTTCTCACACCTATTGATTTCGGATCGACCCAAAACTTGGGCAACATCATAATATGGTGGGAGGAGTCATTTGGTGAGTTTTGAGTGAAATCCAATCACTAGAAGTATGGAATACACCAACCACTACAATTAGGAACGAACTGCCGTTGAACTTGAATTGTCCAATTTGGAACACCTATTGATTTCGGATCGAGCCCAAAACTTGGGCAACATCATAATATGGTGGGAGGAGTCATTTTGTGAGTTTTGAGTGAAATCCAATCGCTAGAAGTATGGAATATACCAACCACTCCAATTAGGAACGAACTGCCATTGAACTTGAATAGTCCAATTTCTCACACCTATTGATTTCGGATCGAGCCCAAAATTTGGGCAACATCATAATATGGTGGGAGGAGTCATTTGGTGAGTTTTGAGTGAAATCCAATCGCTAGAAGTGTGGAATACACCAACCACTCCAATTAGGAACGAACTGCCGTTGAACTTGAATTGTCCAATTTGGAACACCTATTGATTTCGGATCGAGCCCAAAACTTGGGCAACATCATAATGTGGTGGGAGGAGTCATTTGGTTTTCTTTGAGTGAAATCCAATCGCTAGAAGTATGGAATACACCAACCCCCCCAATTAGGAACGAACTGCTGTTGAACTAGAATTGTCCAATTTGGAACCCCTACTGATTTCGTATCGAGCCCAAAACTTGGGCGACATCATAATATGGTGGGAGGAGTCATTTGGTGAGTTTGGTGTGAAATTCAATCGCTTGAAGTATGGAATACACCAACCACTCCAATTAGGAACGATCTGCCGTTGAACTTGAATTGTCCAATTTCTCACACCTATTGATTTCAGATCGAGCCCCAAACTTGGGCAACATCATGATATGGTGGGAGGAGTCATTTGGTTAGTTTTGAGTGAAATCCAATCCCTAGAAGTATGGAATACACCAACCACTCCAGTTAGGAATGAACTGCCGCTGAACTTGAATTGTCCAATTTCTCACACCTATTGATTTCGGATCGAGCCCAAAACTTGGGAAACATCATAATATGGTGGGAGGAGTCTTTTTGTGAGTATGGATCGAGCCGAAAACTTAGGCAACATCATAATATGGTGGAAGGAGTCATTTCGTTAGTTTTGAGTGAAATCCAATCGCAAGAAGTATGGAATAGACCAACCACTCCAATTAGGAACGATTTGCCGTTGAACTTGAAATGTCCAATTTCTCACACCTATTGATTTCGGATCGAGCCCAAAACTTGGGCAACATCATAATATGGTGGGAGGAGTCATTTGGTGAGTTTTGAGTGAAATCCAATCGCTAGAAGTATGGCATACACCAACCACTCCAATTCGGAACGAGCTGCCGTTGAACTTGAATTGTCCAATTTGGAACACCTATTGATTTCGGATCGAGCCCAAAACCTGGGCAACATCATAATATGGTGGGAGGAATTATTTGGTGAGTTTTGAGTGAAATCCAATCGCTAGAAGTATGGAATACACCAACCACTCCAATTAGGAACGAACTGCCGTTGAACTTGAATTGTCCAATTTCTCACACCTATTGATTTCGGATCGAGCCCAAAACTTGGGCAACATCAAAATATGGTGGGAGGAGTCATTTGGCTATTTTTGAGTGAAATCCGATCGCTAGAAGTATGGAATACACCAACCACTCCAATTCAGAACGAACTGCCGTTGAACTTGAATTGTCCAATTTTTTGACACCTATTGATTTCGAATCAAGCCCCAAACTTGGGCAACATCATAATATGGTGGGAGGAGTCATTTGGCTAGTTTTGAGTGAAATCCAATCGCTAGAAGTATGGAATACACCAACCACTCCAATTAGGAACGAACTGCCATTGAACCCTAATTGTCGAATTTGGAAGACCTATTGATTTCGGATCGAGCCCAAAACTTGGGCAACATCATAATATTGTGGGAGGAGTCATTTGGTGAGTTTTGAGTGAAATACAATCGCTAGAAGTATGGAATACACCAACCGCTCCAATTAGGAACGAACTGCCGTTGAACTCTAATTGTCAAATTTGGAAGACCTATTGGTTTCGGATCGAGCCCAAAACCTGGGCAACACCATAATATGGTGGGAGGAGTCATTTGGTGAGTTTTGAGTGAAATCCAATCGCTAGAAGTATGGAATACACCAACCACTCCAATTAGGAACGAACTGCCGTTGAACTTGAATTGTCCAATTTCTCACACCTATTGATTTCGGATCGAGCCCAAAACTTGGGCAACATCAAAATATGGTGGGAGGAGTCATTTGGCTATTTTTGAGTGAAATCCGATCGCTAGAAGTATGGAATACACCAACTACTCCAATTAGGAACGAACTGCCGTTGAACTCTAATTGTCAAATTTGGAAGACCTATTGATTTCGGATCGAACCCAAAACTTGGGCAACATCATAATATGGTGGGAGGAGTTATTTGGTGAGTTTTGAGTGAAATCCAATCGCTAGAAGTATGGAATACACCAACCACTCCAATTAGGAACGAACTGCCGTTGAACTTGAATTGTCCAATTTCTCACACCTATTGATTTCCGATCGAGCCCCAAACTTGGGCAACAGCATAATATGCTGGGAGGAGTCATTTGGTGAGTTTTGAGTGAAATCCAATCGCTAGAAGTATGGAATACACCAACCACTCCAATTAGGAACGAACTTCCGTTGAACTTGAAATGTCCAATTTCTCACACCTATTGATTTCGGATCGAGCCCCAAACTTGGGCAACATCATAATATGGTGGGAGGAGTCATTTGGTGAGTTTTGAGTGAAATCCAATCGCTAGAAGTATGGAATACAACAACCACTCCAATTAGGAACGAACTGCCGTTGAACTTGAATTGTCCAATTTCTAACACCTATCGATTTCGGATCGAGCCCAAAACTTAGGCAACATCATAATATGGTGGGAGGAGTCATTTCGTTAGTTTTGAGTGAAATCCAATCGCAAGAAGTATGGAATACACCAACCACTCCAATTAGGAACGAACTGCCGCTGAACTCTAATTGTCAAATTCGGAAGACCTATTGATTTCGGATCGAGCCCAAAACTTAGGCAACAACATAATATGGTGGGAGGAGTCGTTTGGTGAGTTTTGAGTGAAATCCAATCGCTAGAAGTATGGAATACACCAACCACTCCAATTAGGAACGAACTGCCGTTGAACTTGAATTGTCCAATTTCTCACACCTATTGATTTCGGATCGAGCCCCAAACTTGGGCAACATCATAATATGGTGGGAGGAGTCATTTGGTCCGTTTTGAGAGAAATCCAATCGCTAGAAGTATGGAATACACCAACCACTCCAATTAGGAACGAACTGACGTTGAACTCTAATTGTCAAATTTGGAAGACCTAATGATTTCGGATCGAGCCCAAAACTTGGGCAACATCATAATACGGTGGGAGGAGTCATTTGGTGAGTTTTTAGTGAAATCCAATCGCTAGAAGTTTGGAATACACCAACCACTCCAATTAAGAACGAACTGCCGTTGAACTTGAATTGTCCAATTTCTCACACCTATTGATTTCGGATTGAGCCCCAACTTGGGCAACATCATAATATGGTGGGAGGAGTCATTTGGTGAGTTTTGAGTGAAATCCAATCGCTGGAAGTATGGAATACACCAACCACTCCAATTAGGAACGAACTGCCGTTGAACTTGAATTGTCCAATTTGTAACACCTATTGATTTCGGATCGAGCCCGAAACTTGGGCAACATCATAATATGGTGGGAGGAGTCATTTGGCGAGTTTTGAGTGAAATCCAATCGCTAGAAGTGTGGAATACACCAACCACTCCAATTAGGAACGAACTGCCGTTGAACTTGAATTGTCCAATTTGGAACACCTATTGATTTCGGATCCAGCCCCAAACTTGGGCAACATCATAATATGGTGGGAGGAGTCATTTGGTGAGTTTTGGGTGGAATCCAATCGCAAGAAGTATGGAATACACCAACCACTCCAATTAGGAACGAAATGCCGTTGAACTTGAATTGCCCAATTTCTCACACCTATTGATTTCGGATTGAGCCCAAAACTTGGGCAGCATCATAATATGGTGGGAGGAGTCATTTGGTGAGTTTTGAATGAAATCCAATCGCTAGAAGTGTGGAATACACCAACCACTCCAATTAGGAACGAACTGCCGTTGAACTTGAATTGTCCAATTGCTCACACCTATTGATTTCGGATCGAGCCCTTAACTTGGGCAACATCATAATATGGTGGGAGGAGTCATTTGGTGAGTTTTGAGTGAAATCCAATCGCTAGAAGTATGGAATACACCAACCACTCCAATTTGGAACGAACTGCCGTTGAACTTGAATTGTCCAATTTCTCACACCTATTGATTTCGGATCGAGCCCAAAACCTGGGCAACATCATAATATGCTGGGAGGAGTCATTTGGGAAGTTTTGAGTGAAATCCAATCGTTCGAAGTATGGAATACACCAACCACTCCCATTAGGAACGAACTGCCGTTGAACTTGAATTGTCCAATTTCTATCACCTATTGATTTCGGATCGAGCCCAAAACTTGGGCAACATCATAATATGGTGGGAGGAGTCATTTGGTGAGTTTTGAGTGAAATCCAATCCCTAGAAGTATGGAATGCAGCAACCACTCCAATTAGGAACGAACTGCCGTTGAACTTGAATTGTCCAATTTGGAACACCTATTGATTTCGGATCGAGCCCGAAACTTGGGCCACATCATAATATGGTGGGAGGAGTCATTTAGTGAGTTTTGAGTGAAATCCAATAGCTAGAACTATGTAATACACCAACCACTCCAATTAGGAACGAACCGCCGTTGAACTTGAATTGTCCAATTTGGAACACCTATTGATTTCGGATCGAGCCCAAAACTTGGGCAACATCATAATATGGTGGGAGGAGTCATTTGGTGAGTTTTGAGTGAAATCCAATTGCTAGAACTATGGAATACACCAACCACTCCAATTAGGAACGAACTGCCGTTGAACTTGAATTGTTCAATTTCTCACACCTATTGATTTTGAATCGAGCCCCAAACTTGGGCAACATCATAATATGGTGGGAGGAGTCATTTGGTGAGTTTTGAGTGAAATCCAAACGCTAGAAGTATGGAATACACCAACCACTCCAATTAGGAACGAACTGCCGTTGAACTTGAATTGTCCAATTTGGAACACCTATTGATTTCGTATCGAGCCCATAACTTGGGCAACATCATAATATGGTGGGAGGAGTCTTTTGGTGAGTTTTGAGTGAAATCCAATCGCTAGAACTATGGAATACACCAACCACTCCAATTAGGAACGAACTTCCGTGGAACTTCAATTGTCCAATTTATCACACCTATTGATTTCGGATCGAGCCCAAAACTTGGGCAACATCATAATATGGTGGGAGGAGTCATTTGGTGAGTTTTGAGTGAAATCCAAACGCTAGAAGTATGGAATACACCAACCACTCCAATTAGGAACGAACTGCCGTTGAACTTGAATTGTCCAATTTGGAACACCTATTGATTTCGGATCGAGCCCCAAACTTTTGGCTACATCACAATATGGTGGGAGGAGTCATTTGGTGAGTTTTGAGTGAAATCCAATCGCTAGAACTATGGAATACACCAACCACTCCAATTAGGAACGAACTGCCGTTGCACTTCAACTGTCCAATTTCCCGCACCTATTGATTTCGGCTCGAGCCCAAAACTTGGGCAACATCATAATATGGTGGGAGGAGTCATTTGGTTAGTTTTGAGTGAAATCCAATTGCTAGAAGTACGGACTACACCAACCACTCAAATTCGGAACGAACTGCCGTTGAACTTGAATTATCCAATTTGGAACACCTATTGATTTCGGATCGAGCCCAAAACTTGGGCAAAATCGTAATATGGTGGGAGGAGTCATTTGGTTAGTTTTAAGTGAAATCCTATCGCTAGAAGTATGGAATACACCAACCACTCCAATTAGGAACGAACTGCCGTTGAACTTGAATTGTCCAATTTGTAACACCTATTGATTTCGGATCGAGCCCAAAACTTGGGCAACATCATAATATGGTGGGAGGAGTCATTTGGTTAGTTTTGAGTGAAATCCAATCGCTAGAAGTATGGAATACACCAACCACTCCAATTAGGAACGAACTGGCGTTGAACTTGAATTGTCCAATTTGGAACACCTATTGATTCCGGATCGAGCCCAAAACTTGGGCAACATCATAATAGGGTGGGAGGAGTCATTTGGTGAGTTTTGAGTGAAATCCAATCGCTAGAAGTATGGAATACACCAACCACTCCAATTAGGAACGAACTGCCGTTGAACTTGAATTGTCCAATTTGTAACACCTATTGATTTCGGATCGAGCCCAAAACTTGGGCAACATCATAATATGGTGGGAGGAGTCATTTGGTTAGTTTTGAGTGAAATCCAATCGCTAGAAGTATGGAATACACCAACCACTCCAATTAGGAAAGAACTGGCGTTGAACTTGAATTGTCCAATTTGGAACACCTATTGATTCCGGATCGAGCCCAAAACTTGAGCAACATCATAATATGGTGGGAGGAGTCATTTGGTGAGTTTTGAGTGAAATCCAATTGCTAGAAGTACGGACTACACCAACCACTCAAATTCGGAACGAACTGCCGTTGAACTTGAATTATCCAATTTGGAACACCTATTGATTTCGGATCGAGCCCAAAACTTGGGCAAAATCGTAATATGGTGGGAGTGATAAGTTCATAATTTCACACATTTGCATGCCTTCGTTACTTAGTAATTTTGTTTAGTTTCTCTTTATTTCAAGTCACTTACCTATGTTTGTGTGTTCTATAGGTTGAAGGCAGCAAGAGATTGCTTTTGAAGCAAAATGGTGCAAAACGTGCAAAAACTGGATATTGAGTTAGAAGTTCATTTCGGACTTATCTTCTTCATCCGAGCTTGGATTGGGCCAATACTTGTGTGGTTGGATCAGAGACATTCTGAACTTCAAAATGGATATCTTAAAGTCATATTTGGATTCAGCCAAACCCAATCCGTGAGCCCATCAAAATACACATCATGCTGACATGAGGATGAGCTGATGGATGCTTGGTCATGGTGAGCTAGGCATGAGCTATTGGTTTCTGGATGGATGCTTGATCATGCTGACATGAAGATGACCTATGGCTGCTGGTGGGATTTATTAGTGCAGCAACCAATTCTGATTATCTAAATACAAGTGTTGTATGCATTAGTCATATTCAATTCAGAATTCCCCTTTCCTTCTCCCTATAAATACCACTTCCATTCCACATCCCAGATACAATTCACTTCATCCATTACTTCCATACACACATTCAGATTCACCACAAAGAGAGAGAGAGAGCTAGCTGCAAAGGAGGGAGAGCTGGGAGCTGTCCTGGAAACTACCTTGCTGCCACCAGCTAGTTCTTCTATTCTCTTTATTCTACCTATGTATTTCTTATCTTCTGTATTCATAATTATGTTTAACTAATCCATTTTGTTAGGGCTTAGGATGAAGCCCTAGTCATGAATATTCAATGTTATGGATGATTTCATAGTTAATTGATTTCCTTGCTTTCATTATCAAGTTGTTAATCTCCAGCTTATTATGTGCTTGATGTATGTTTTCTTGGAGTAGCTAACTAGGATTTTATGCATCTAGCACAGGTTGGGAAGGGGTTTAGATTCACCAATTCTACTCTCCTTTCACAAGCAACACATGAATGGCCTAAGAATCATTCAAGGGGTTAATAACCATAGGTTGACTAGGACAGATACCATGTTCTAGGACTTGTGTGATTATCATATTCTCAAGGAACTTAATGACTCTTATATGCTTTATTCTAAGTAGATACCATGCTTAGGTTGCATATTAGAGATCACGTGTTGTGTAGATACCATGCACAATTACATGCCTTAGGAGAATCATGCATCCTGCACCTAGATACCATAGGCTTGTATGCGATAATCTATTGTTAATGAAGCTTGAGTCAATTTCTATGCATTCATAACTTGGATAGGAAGACTAGTGGTAGATTCCAAGGCTCTAACACTTCTCAATCATTGTTTCACAACTTGTTCATTGCTGCCATTGTTTACTTCCAGCACTTCCATTTCATTCTCTTGTTTTCATTTAAACAACAAAAACCCCCCATTCGAGTGCGTGTGTGGTGCTAGGATTCTGTCCTAGACCTTGCCAATTGTTAGTTAGTTTGTTTCTTTGTTTTCAGTTTTTCCATCATTCTAAGTAGTTTAACTTGCAACCAAGTTACCATTCTCCGTGGGATCGACCTCGTATTTCATAAGCTATACTATAAATGGTTCGTGCACTTGCGAGAATTGAAGTTTCTATTTTTAATAACTCATTTTAGTTGTTAGGAATAGGCTCAACAAGTTTTTGGCGCCGTTGCCGGGGAACCGGTAACGATGGTGCTATAGTTAGATTACTTTGAGTGTTTTTGTTTTTGTTTTCGTTGGTTTTTATTTCTGTATTCTGTTTTTCTTTTTAGTTGTTATCTCCATTTGAAGGCACTAATTGGTTTCTTGTGTGTGCATATATGTCCGAATCTGATTCTGAGCCAATTTCACCAGGAACTTTTGCTGTACATGTTGGTTTGAGGAGGAATTATAGTTCTTTAAGTGCTGAATCTGAGAGCTACGAATCTGAAGGTTCAAGCAAGATGGCAGAGATTCCAAACAACAACAATAATGATGAAGGAGGTGGTGCGCTTGTTGTCCAACCTAGGAAACCCCTGCGTGAATTTTCCATCCCCAAAGTCACTGATCAACCTTCGTGCATCGTCTATCCTCAACTCACAATTGACAGGTTTGAGCTTAGAAGTGGTATGATTCATCTTCTTCCAACTTATTATGGTAATACCACTGAGGATCCTTACATGCATGTTAAGCAATTCTTTGAAATATGTGCTACAATCAAAATTCAAGGACTTGATGATGAGCAGATTAAGATGAGGCTATTCCCATTCAGTTTAAAAGATAAGGCTAAGTCATGGTTATACTCTTTGCCTAATGCTTCAATTCGTACTTGGGATGAGCTTTCTAATAAGTTTTTGCAGAAATTCTTTCCAGCTCAAAAGACTAACAAGATTAGAAAGGAAATTCTTGGTTTCACACAAAGAGAAGGAGAAGCTTTTCATGAATGCTGGGAGAGGTACAAGGAGATGATGAGTTCTTGCCCACACCACAATATAGAGAGTTGGATGCAAATGCAATCTTTCTATGAAGGTTTGCTTGATTCCGAAAGGATGATGGTAGATGCAACAAGTGGAGAAGGACTGATGAACAAAACAGCAGATGATGCTTTTACTCTCTTTGAATCTTTGAGTACCAACTCTCAACAATGGAGCTACAATAAAGGAAGAGGAGCTCCTATGAAAGCTGTGGTCTCTGAGGTAAGTACTAATAATGAGATTAATGCAAAACTTGATGTTATGTGTTCTTTGCTTCAACAGGCAGTGACTGGCCCTCTAGGAAGCAAAGAGGAAGTTCAAGACCAATCTTTTGCAAAGCACATGCTAGAGCAAGCAAATGCCCTTCAAGGAAGGAATCCTCATAATGATCCTTACTCAAACACATACAATCCGGGGTGGAGAAATCATCCTAATTTCAGGTGGAGCAATAATTCAAATGTGCAACAATCTCAAGGACCTCCCCCAGGATTTCAAATACAACAAAGGCAATTCCAGCAAGCTCCCCAACAAGTACAAGAGCAAAGGGGTGATCAAATGGGAGAATTGCAAGACATGTTCAAGAAGTTCATGGGGCAACAGATGCAAACCAATCAGAATCTTCAAAATGCAGTGAACAAACTAGAAGTGCAAGTTGGGCAGATTGCATCCTCCATGAGCAATAGAGCATCCGGAACTTTTCCAAGCCAAACGGAGGTGAATCCAAGGCATCATGAGCAAGTTAAAGCAGTGCACATCTTGAGAAGTGGTAAACAAGTTGATAATAAGGTTGGAGATGCCAATGAAGAGCAAGAAGATGGAGAAAACGTGGAGATCATTCAGCCACCACAAGGGCAGCCCACAGGTTCCACCAAACAGCCCCTCAATTCTCTTGGAAAGAGCACAGGCCCTAAGGTATCATCTAATGCTAATCAAGTTCCAATTTCATCTAATGCTTTTAGGCCTATTGCACCCTTTCCCAGCAGGTTATCAAAGTCAAAGAAAGATCAAGGCTTGGATGAGATAATGGAAATATTCAAGAAAGTGCAAATCAACATCCCATTGCTCAATGCCATTGCTCAGATTCCAAAATATGCAAAATTTTTGAAGGATCTATGCACTAACAAAAGGAGATTCAAAGAGCATGAACAGGTTGCATTAAGTGAAGAGGTTAGTGCAGTCTTACAAAGAAAGCTACCTCCAAAGCTAAAGGATCCAGGTTCATTTTCTATACCTTGTATAGTTGGTGATTTTAAGTTTCAAAAAGCTTTGCTTGATCTTGGTGCATCCATTAACCTTATGCCATATCATGTTTATGAGAAACTTAACCTTGGTGAGTTGCAAGCCACATCTGTGAGCATTCAATTGGCAGATAGAACTATCAGGTACCCTAGGGGCATTCTAGAAGATGTTTTGGTGAAAGTAGAAGAGCTGATTTTGCCAGCTGATTTCTTGGTGTTGGAAATGGAAGAAGCACCAATTCATGACAATCAGTTACCACTCATTCTTGGTCGTCCATTCATGGCAACTGCCGGTGCAATTATTGATGTGAAGAAGGGTACATTGACTATGAACGTGTTTGATGAGACAATAGCATTCAAAGTGTTTGAAGCCTCCAAGTTTCCAAGTGATGAGCATGAAGTTTTCCAGCTTGATGCAATTGATAATATGGTGAAAGAAGCACTGCCAATGAGTTATTTGGAGCCTATTGAAGCATGCATCACACAAAGCATAAGGAAAGAAGAAGTGGACAGATTAGAGGCTGTGATCTCTCCTTTACTTCTTGAGCTTGTTTGCAGCATGGATAGCTACATAGAAGTGGGAAAGAGGTATGCAAACCAATTTGAATCTTTACCCGCACCTACTAATAAGGTTTTACCTTCTATTGTGCAGGCACCGGAGTTGGAATTAAAGCAATTGCCAACACACCTTAAATATGCTTATTTAGGTGAGAGTGAGACTCTACCTGTTATCATTGCCTCACACCTCGAACCAAATGATGAGAAGAAGCTTTTGAGGGTTCTAAAAGAGCACAAAACTGCGATTGGATGGAGCATTGCAGATATCAAAGGCATAAGCCCAACATCGTGCATGCATAGGATACTATTGGAGGACAATGCAGTGCCTAAGAGGGATGCCCAAAGACGTCTCAATCCAAACATGAAGGAGGTGGTAAGGAAAGAAGTAATGAAGCTTTTAGATGTTGGTATTATTTACCCTATTTCTGACAGTAAATGGGTGAGCCCAATACAAGTTGTCCCCAAGAAATCAGGTATCACAGTGGTGAAGAATGAAGCAAACGAGCTTGTACCAACACGGATGACCACGGGCTGGAGAGTTTGCATTGATTATAGGAAGCTCAACACAGCAACAAGCAAGGATCACTTCCCTCTTCCATTTATTGATCAAATGCTTGAGAGATTGGCTGGCCATAGCCACTATTGCTTCCTTGATGGATATTCAGGTTACAACCAAATCGCCATAGCCCCAGAAGATCAAGAGAAGACAACCTTCACATGTCCCTTTGGTACTTTTGCTTATAGGAGGATGCCCTTTGGTCTTTGCAACGCCCCAGCCACTTTCCAAAGGTGCATGATGAGCATTTTCTCCGACATGGTAGAAAGGTTTATTGAGGTATTCATGGATGACTTCTCTGTCTTTGGTGATTCTTTTGATCAATGTTTGCATAACTTATCTAAGGTGTTGGCTAGATGTGAACAAAATAACCTTGTGCTTAATTGGGAAAAATGTCATTTTATGGTTAACCAAGGCATAGTTCTTGGTCATGTCATCTCTAGTAATGGAATTGAGGTAGATAAAGCTAAGATTGATTTGATTGCTTCTATGCCCTCACCTACTTCTGTCAAAGAAGTACGTTCTTTCCTTGGCCATGCAGGTTTCTATAGGCGTTTCATTAAAGATTTTTCTAAGATTGCAAGGTCTTTGTGCAATCTCCTTGCCAAGGACATGGATTTTGTGTTTGATCAAAACTGTGAGAATGCTTTCAATGCTTTGAAAATGATGCTCACAACTGCCCCAATCATTATGCCACCGGATTGGAGCTTGCCTTTTGAACTGATGTGTGACGCCTCAGATTATGCTGTTGGAGCTGTTTTGGGGCAGCGAGTTGATAAGAAGCCACATGCCATCTACTATGCTAGTAGAACCCTCAACGATGCCCAACTCAACTATTCCACCACAGAGAAGGAGTTATTAGCTGTCATATTTGCTTTAGAGAAGTTCAGATCTTATTTGATTACTAACAAGGTCATTGTTTACACTGATCATGCAGCATTGAAATACTTGTTAGCTAAAAAGGATGCCAAGCCACGCCTCATTAGATGGATCCTCTTGTTGCAAGAGTTTGACTTGGAGATAAAAGATAAGAAAGGAAGTGAGAATGTGGTTGCTGATCACTTGAGTAGATTGGTGCATGTATCTAATGAAGAGGAGGATTCACTGCCATTGCGTGAAAGCTTCCCTGATGAGCAACTCTTCTCTATTTGTGCTTTGAATTCTCTTAATCCATTGCCTTGGTTTGCTGATATTGTTAACTACTTATGCACTAACGAACTCCCTACAGGGTTATCTACATTCCAACGTGACAAGCTTAGGAAACAAGCAAGATACTACTTTTGGGATGATCCATACCTATTCAAGCATTGTACGGACCAAGTAATTCGAAGGTGTGTGCCTGAAGGTGATTTTAAGAGCATTCTAGAGTTTTGTCACTCCCATGCATGCGGAGGCCATTTTGGAGCAAAGAAGACTGCCAACAAAGTGCTACAATCAGGTTTCTTTTGGCCTACCCTTTTTAAGGATGCTTATACATTTTGTGCTTCATGTGATAGATGCCAACGGATGGGTAATTTGCATGCTAGAAATCAGATGCCTCTCACTAATATCTTAGTCATTGATATATTTGATGTTTGGGGAATTGATTTCATGGGCCCTTTTCCTACTTCTTATGGATTTGAATATATATTAGTTGCTGTCGATTATGTTTCCAAATGGGTGGAAGCCATTGCCACTAGAACTAATGATGCTAAGATTGTGATCAGTTTTCTCAGAGGAAATATTTTTACAAGGTTTGGCACACCAAGAGCAATCATTAGTGATGGTGGCTCCCATTTTGTTAACCAAGCTTTTGCAGCACTCTTGAAGAAGTATGGAATCAAGCATAAGGTGGCAACACCCTACCATCCTCAAACTAGTGGGCAGGTTGAGATAAGCAATAGGGAGATTAAGCACATACTTGAGAAGACAGTGAACACCACAAGGAAGGATTGGTACATGCGTTTGGAGGATGCATTGTGGGCTTATAGGACAGCTTATAAGACCCCCATAGGCATGTCTCCATATAGACTTGTTTTTGGTAAACCTTGTCACTTACCAGTGGAGCTTGAGCACAGGGCTTATTGGGCGATCAAGGCATTCAATTTTGACATGAAAGCTGCTGGTGAAAAGAGGAGGCTTCAACTCAATGAGTTGGAGGAGTTGCGACATGAGGCGTATGAGAACGCTAAGCTTTATAAGGAGAAAACAAAGCAGTATCATGACAAGAAGATTCTTAGGAAGACGTTTGAGGAAGGGCAGAAGGTTCTCTTATTCAATTCACGCCTTAAGCTCTTCCCAGGTAAGCTTCGTTCTCGGTGGATTGGCCCTTTTGTTATTACTAATGTGTTTGATCATGGCGCAGTGGAGATTCAAAATATTAAGGATGGCAGCACCTTCAAGGTGAACGGACATCGGTTGAAACCTTACTTTGATGCCAACTTTGATGCCAATATTGAGTCTCAAGCACTCAAGGAGCCTCCACCACTCTCTTGAAGCTCACCAAAGTTTGGACGTCCGGCTGAAGACATAAAACTTAGCGCTTCTTGGGAGGCAACCCAAGGTGATGAGGAGAAGATAGAACGTGCAAGGAGCTTGCTTGCGTCCTAATCGCTTCAAAGGGGAGTTGTTTTCTGAACTCTAACATTTGGTTATGTCTTTTCCTTATCTTCTTTCCTTTCATTTATGAGGCATTGCTTGTTCTTATACTCTAAACATTGAGGACAATGTTTCATTTAAGTTTGGGGGGAAGGATTCAGTTATGTTGTTTTATTGTCAAATTTTAAAATTTTTAAGTGTGTCTAGTGTCTAATAACGCAGGATTTTGTGTGTTGTTTCGTTATCCTTCCAAACACCTATGATAAGACTTGGATTTAATACTAATATGGTTTTTTCAGAAATTGATAGTCATTGTTTAAGGCCTATGTGTGATTCTGAGTGAACTTTGTCTTGCATGCCATCCTTGCACTTATTGAGCACTTTGCCAAGTTAGTCCAATTTCTTGCTACTTGGAGATGTTATGCAATTCTGCTTATTTCATGATCTTGGTTTCATGCTCTAGAACTTATTTGAATATCTCTTGAGACATTCTGTTGCCATACAATGCTTAGGAAGTGATTTAGGCCATGTTTAAATCGTTTGAGCCTTTCTAACCATCCCTCTACATGTATTCATCCCTAGTCAATCCATTTGAGCCTACGTTAAGCCTTTCTTTGTGTAAACCATTTCTACCATAATAAATCTCTGTTTCTTATCTTTACCTATTCTTTGAGCAATTAAAGCTATCTTTAAAGGAGAGTCATAAAGATTGCAAGGTTTTTGGAGCAAAACTGAGTCATTAGTGCTGTAACCCAAGTGTTGAAAAGAAATAAGTTTTGGGGTATTGTTAACTAATCAAAAGAGGTAATGAAGTGTGACCAATGTAGTCACGGCCCTAGGGTGTTATAAGGAAAGATCATGGTGATCTAGGGTAAAGAGCCACAAAATTAGGCCAAATAACACATTTGAAGGTGCTGAAATTATGTTGAAAATCTGCTCATGTATGTGTTTCTTGCTTGTTACAAAGTTCAGTAATCTCTCATGCTTTTACCTATGCTTTAGTTGTGCTCAAAATGTTGTTATATCTCCATGTCTCCTCTTTCATTCAACCACTACCCTAAGCCTCATTACAACCCTTGTAAAGTCCTTTTGATCCTTGGTAATGTGTGGTATTACTGTGGAGAGCTGATTTCATAATGAGCTTATGGGGCTCGAAATTCTTGATTGTGCTTTAAGTGTGTGCGCATGTACTTATTTGAGTTGCAGGTGTTGTTCTGATTTGGCATTCACACACTACACTTAAGGATGTCATTGTAAGCTTTGCACACTCTTGAATCATGTGTGGAACTTAGATTGTGATTGTTGTGTTTCTTTGGAACCATATACTTTGATGATTCTTTGAGGATATTGTTTGGAAGGCTAGCTGCTTATTTTCTGTTTTCTAAGTTGTAGTTTTATTTTGTTTGCTCGAGGACTAGCAAAGTCTAAGTTTGGGGGTATTTGATAAGTTCATAATTTCACACATTTGCATGCCTTCGTTACTTAGTAATTTTGTTTAGTTTCTCTTTATTTCAAGTCACTTACCTATGTTTGTGTGTTCTATAGGTTGAAGGCAGCAAGAGATTGCTTTTGAAGCAAAATGGTGCAAAACGTGCAAAAACTGGATATTGAGTTAGAAGTTCATTTCGGACTTATCTTCTTCATCCGAGCTTGGATTGGGCCAATACTTGTGTGGTTGGATCAGAGACATTCTGAACTTCAAAATGGATATCTTAAAGTCATATTTGGATTCAGCCAAACCCAATCCGTGAGCCCATCAAAATACACATCATGCTGACATGAGGATGAGCTGATGGATGCTTGGTCATGGTGAGCTAGGCATGAGCTATTGGTTTCTGGATGGATGCTTGATCATGCTGACATGAAGATGACCTATGGCTGCTGGTGGGATTTATTAGTGCAGCAACCAATTCTGATTATCTAAATACAAGTGTTGTATGCATTAGTCATATTCAATTCAGAATTCCCCTTTCCTTCTCCCTATAAATACCACTTCCATTCCACATCCCAGATACAATTCACTTCATCCATTACTTCCATACACACATTCAGATTCACCACAAAGAGAGAGAGAGAGCTAGCTGCAAAGGAGGGAGAGCTGGGAGCTGTCCTGGAAACTACCTTGCTGCCACCAGCTAGTTCTTCTATTCTCTTTATTCTACCTATGTATTTCTTATCTTCTGTATTCATAATTATGTTTAACTAATCCATTTTGTTAGGGCTTAGGATGAAGCCCTAGTCATGAATATTCAATGTTATGGATGATTTCATAGTTAATTGATTTCCTTGCTTTCATTATCAAGTTGTTAATCTCCAGCTTATTATGTGCTTGATGTATGTTTTCTTGGAGTAGCTAACTAGGATTTTATGCATCTAGCACAGGTTGGGAAGGGGTTTAGATTCACCAATTCTACTCTCCTTTCACAAGCAACACATGAATGGCCTAAGAATCATTCAAGGGGTTAATAACCATAGGTTGACTAGGACAGATACCATGTTCTAGGACTTGTGTGATTATCATATTCTCAAGGAACTTAATGACTCTTATATGCTTTATTCTAAGTAGATACCATGCTTAGGTTGCATATTAGAGATCACGTGTTGTGTAGATACCATGCACAATTACATGCCTTAGGAGAATCATGCATCCTGCACCTAGATACCATAGGCTTGTATGCGATAATCTATTGTTAATGAAGCTTGAGTCAATTTCTATGCATTCATAACTTGGATAGGAAGACTAGTGGTAGATTCCAAGGCTCTAACACTTCTCAATCATTGTTTCACAACTTGTTCATTGCTGCCATTGTTTACTTCCAGCACTTCCATTTCATTCTCTTGTTTTCATTTAAACAACAAAAACCCCCCATTCGAGTGCGTGTGTGGTGCTAGGATTCTGTCCTAGACCTTGCCAATTGTTAGTTAGTTTGTTTCTTTGTTTTCAGTTTATCCATCATTCTAAGTAGTTTAACTTGCAACCAAGTTACCATTCTCCGTGGGATCGACCTCGTATTTCATAAGCTATACTATAAATGGTTCGTGCACTTGCGAGAATTGAAGTTTCTATTTTTAATAACTCATTTTAGTTGTTAGGAATAGGCTCAACAGGGAGGAGTCATTTGGTTAGTTTTGAGTGAAATCCTATCACTAGAAGTATGGAATACACCAACCACTCCAATTAGGAACGAACTGCCGTTGAACATGAATTGTCCAATTTGGACCACCTATTGATTTCGGATCGATCCCAAAACTAGGGCAACATCGTAATATGGTGGGAGGAGTCATTTGGTGGGTTTTAAGTGAAATCCAATCGCTAGAAGTATGGAATACATCAACCACTACAATTTGGAACGAACTGCCGTTGAACTTGAATTGTCCAATTTCTCACACCTATTGATTTCGGATCGAGCCCAAAACTTGGGCAACGTCATAATATGGTGGGAGGAGTCATTTGGTGAGTTTTGAGTGAAATCCAATCACTAGAAGTGTGGAATACACCAACCACTCCAATTAGGAACGAACTGTCGTTGAACTTGGATTGTCCAATTTCCCACACCTATTGATTTCGGATCGAGCCCAAAACTTGGGCAACATCATAATATGGTAGGAGGAGTTTTGAGTGAAATCCAATCGCTAGAAGTATGGAATACACCAACCACTCCAATTAGGAACGAACTGCCGTTGAACTTGAATTGTCCAATTTCTCACACCTATTGATTTCGGATCGAGCCCAAAACTTGGGCAACATCATAATGTGGTGGGAGGAGTCATTTGTGAGTTTTGAGTGTAATCCAATCGCTAGAAGTATGTAATACAGCAAACACTCCAATTAGGAACGAACTGCCGTTGAACCTGAATAGTCCAATTTCTCACACCTATTGATTTCGGATCGAGCCCCAAACTTGGGCAACATCATAATATGGTGGGAGGAGTCATTTGGTGAGTTTTGAGTGAAATCCAATCGCTAGAAGTATGGAATACACCAACCACCCCAATTAGGAACGAACTGCCGTTGAACTTGAATTGTCCAATTTCTCACACCTATTGATTTAGGATCGAGCCCAAAACTTGGGCTACATCATAATATGGTGGGAGGAGTCATTTGGTGAGTTTTGAGTGAAATCCAAACCCTAGAAGTGTGGAATACACCAACCACTCTAATTAGGAACAAACTGCCGTTGAACTTGGATTGTCCTATTTCCCACACCTATTGATTTCAGATCGAGCCCAAAACATGGGCAACATCATAATATGGTGGGAGGAGGTTTGAGTGAAATCCAATCGCTAGAAGTTTGGAATACACCAACCACTCCAATTGGGAACGAACTGCCGTTGAACTTGAATTGTCTAATTTCTCACACCTATTGATTTCGGATCGAGCCCAAAACTTGGGCAACAACATAATATGGTGGGAGGAGTCATTTGTGAGTTTTGAGTGTAATCCAATAGCTAGAAGTATGTAATACAGCAAACACTCCAATTAGGATCGAACTGCCGTTGAACTTGAATTGTCCAATTTCTCACACCTATTGATTTCGGATCGAGCCCCAAACTTGGGCAACATCATAATATGGTGGGAGTAGTCATTTGGTGAGTTTTGAGTGAAGTACAATCGCTAGAAGTATGGAATACACCAACCACTCCAATTAGGAACGAACTGCCGTTGAACTTGAATTGTCCAATTTGGAACACCTATTGATTTCGGATCGAGCCCCAAACTTGGGCAACATCATAATATGGTGGGAGGAGTCATTAGGTGAGTTTTGAGTGAAATCCAATCGCTAGAAGTATGGAATACACCAACCACTCCAATTAGGACCGAACTGCCGTTGAACTTGAATTCTCCAATTTCTCACACCTATTGATTTTGGATCGAGCCCAAAACTTGGGCGACATCATAATATGGTGGGGGGAGTCATTTGGTGAGTTTTGAGTGAAATCCAATCGCTAGAAGTATGGAATACACCAACCACACCAATTAGGAACGAACTGCCGTTGAACTTGAATTCTCCAATTTGGAACACCTATTGATTTCGGATCGAGCCCAAAACTTGGGCAACATCATAATATGGTGGGAGGAGTCATTTGTTAGTTTTGAGTGTAATCCAATAGCTAGAAGTATGTAATACAGCAAACACTCCAATTAGGATCGAACTGCCGTTGAACTTGAATTGTCCAATTTCTCACACCTGTTGATTTCGGATCGAGCCCCAAACTTGGGCAACATCATAATATGGTGGGAGGAGTCATTTGGTGAGTTTTGAGTGAAATACAATCGCTAGAAGTATGGAATACACCAACCACTCCAATTAGGAACGAACTGCTGTTGAACTTGAATTGTCCAATTTCTCACACCTGTTGATTCCGGATCGAGCCCCAAACTTGGGCAACATCATAATATGGTGGGAGGAGTCATTTGGTGAGTTTTGAGTGAAATCCAATCGCTAGAAGTATGGAATACACCAACCACTCCAATTAGGAACGAACTGCCGTTGAACTTGAATTGTCCAATTTTTCACACCTATTGATTTCGGATCGAGCCCAGAACTTGGGCAACATCATAATATGGTGGGAGGAGTCATTTGGTAAGTTTTGAGTGAAATCCAATCGCTAGAAGTATGGAATACACCAACCACTCCAATTAGGAACAAACTGCCGTTGAACTTGAATTGTCCAATTTGGAACACCTATTGATTTCGGATCGAGCCCCAAACTTGGGCAACATCATAATATGGTGGGAGGAGTCATTTGGTGAGTTTTGAGTGAAATCCAATCGCTAGAAGTATGGAATACACCAACCACTCCAATTAGGAACGAACTGCCGTTGAACTTGAATTGTCCAATTTCTCACACCTATTGATTTTGGATCGAGCCCAAAACTTGGGCAACATCATAATATGGTGGGAGGAGTTATTTGGTGAGTTTTGCGTGAAATCCAATCGCTAGAAGTGTGGAATACACCAACCATTCCAATTCGGAACGAACTGCCGTTGAACTTGAATTGTCCAATTTCTCACACCTGTTGATTTCGGATCGAGCCCAAAACTTGGGCAACATCATAATATGGTGAGAGGAGTCATATGGTTAGTTTTGAGTGAAATCCAATCGCTAGAAGTATGGAATACACCAACCACTCCAATTAGGAACGAACTGCCGTTGAACTTGAATTGTCCAATTTCTCACACCTATTGATTTCGGATCGAGCCCAAAACTTGGGCAACATCATAATATGGTGGGAGGAGTCATGTGGTATGTTTTGTGTGAAATCCAATCGCTAGAAGTGTGGAATACACCAACCACTCCAATTAGAAACGAACTGCCGTTGAACTTGAATTGTCCAATTTGGAACACCTATTGATTTCGGATCGAGCCCCAAACTTGGGCAACATCATAATATGGTGGGAGGAGTCATTTGGTGAGTTTTGAGTGAAATCCAATCGCTAGAAGTATGGAATACACCAACGACTCCAATTAGGAACGAACTGCCGTTGAACTTGAATTGTCCAATTTCTCACACCTATTGATTTTGGATCGAGCCCAAAACTTGGGCAACATCATAATATGGTGGGAGGAGTCATTTGGTGAGTTTTGAGTGAAATCCAATCGCTTGAAATCCAATCGCTAGAAGTGTGGAATACACCAACCATTCCAATTAGGAACGAACTGCCGTTGAACTTGAATTGTCCAATTTCTCACACCTGTTGATTTCGGATCGAGCCCCAAACTTGGGCAACATCATAATATGGTGGGAGGAGTCATTTGGTGAGTTTTGAGTGAAATCCAATCGCTAGAAGAATGGAATACACCAACCACTCCAATTAGGAACGAACTGCAGTTGAACTTGAATTGTCCAATTTCTCACACCTATCGATTTTGGATCGAGCCCAAAACTTGAGCAACATCATAATATGGTGGGAGGAGTCATTTGGTGAGTTTTGAGTGAAATCCAATCGCTAGAAGTATGGAATACACCAACCACACCAATTTGGAACGAACTGCCGTTGAACTTGAATTGTCCAATTTCTCACACCTGTTGATTTCGGATCGAGCCCAAAACATGGGCAACATCATAATATGGTGGGAGTATTCATTTGGTTAGTTTTGAGTGAAATCCAATCGCTAGAAGTATGGAATACACCAACCACTCCAATTAGGAACGAACTGCCGTTGAACTTGAATTGTCCAATTTGGAACACCTATTGATTTCGGATCGTGCCCAAAACTTAGGCAACATCATAATATGGTGGGAGGAGTCATTTGGTGAGTTTTCAGTGAAATAGAATCGCTAGAAGTATGGAATACACCAACCAATCCAATTAGGAACGAACTGTTGTTGAACTTGAATTGTCCAATTTCTCACACCTATTGATTTCGGATCGAGCCCAAAACTTGGGCAACATCATAATATGGTGGGAGGAGTCATTTGGTTAGTTTTCAGTGAAATCCAATCGCTAGAAGTATGGAATACACCAACCACTCCAATTAGGAACGAACTGCCGTTGAACTTGAATTGTCCAATTTCTCACACCTATTGATTTCGGATCGAGCCCAAAACTTGGGCAACATCATAATATGGTGGGAGGAGTCTTTTGGTGAGTTTTGAGTGAAATCCAATCGCTAGAAGTATGGAATACACCAACCACTCCAATTAGGAACGAACTGCCGTTGAACTTGAATTGTCCAATTTCTCACACCTATTGATTTTGGATCGAGCCCAAAACTTGGGCAACAGCATAATATGGTGGGAGGTGTCATTTGGTGAGTTTTGAGTGAAATCCAATCGCTAGAAGTGTGGAATACACCAACCACACCAATTAGGAACGAACTGCCGTTGAACTTGAATTGTCCAATTTCTCACATCTATTGATTTCGGATCGAGCCCAAAACTTGGGCAACATCATAATATGGTGGGAGGATTGATTTGGTTAGTTTTGAGTGAAATCCAATCGCTAGAAGTATGGAATACACCAACCACTCCAATTAGGAACGAACTGCCGTTGAACTTGAATTGTCCAATTTGGAACACCTATTGATTTCGGATCGTGCCCAAAACAAGGGCAACATCATAATATGGTGGGAGGAGTCATTTGGTGAGTTTTGAGTGAAATCCAATCGCTAGAAGTATGGAATACACCAACCACTACAGTTAGGAACGAACTGCCGTTGAACTTGAATTGTCCAATTTGGAACACCTATTGATTTCAGATCGAGCACAAAACTTGGGCAACATCATAATATGGTGGGAGGAGTCATTTCGTGAGTTTTGAGTGAAATCCAGTCACTTGAAGTGTGGAATACACCAACCACTCCAATTAGGAACGAACTGCCGTTGAATTTGGATTGTCCAATTTCCCACACCTATTGATTTCGGATCGAGCCCAAAACTTGGGCAACATCATAATATGGTGGGAGGAGTTTTGAGTGAAATCCAATCGCCAGAAGTATGGAATACACCAACCACTCCAATTTCGAATGAACTGCCGCTGAACTTGAATTATCCAATTTCTCACACCTATTGATTTCGGATCGAGCCCAAAACTTGGGCAACATCATAATATGGTGGGAGGAGTCATTTGGTGAGTTTTGAGTGAAATCTAATCGCTAGAAGTATGGAATACACCAACCACTTCAATTAGGAACGAACTGCCGTTGAACTGGAATTGTCCAATTTGGAACACCTATTGATTTCAGATCGAGCCCAAAACTTGGGCAACAACATAATATGGTGGGAGGACTCATTTGGTGACTTTTGAGTGAAATCCAATTGCTAGAAGTATGGAATACACCAACCACTCCAATTTGGAACGAACTGCCATTGAACTTGAATTGTCCAATTTGTCACACATATTGATTTCGTATCGAGCCCCAAACTTGTGCAACATCATAATATGGTGGGAGGAGTCATTTGGTTAGTTTTGAGTGAAATCCAATCGCTAGAAGTATGGAATACACCAACCACTCCAATTAGGAACGAAATGCCGTTGAACTTCAATTGTCCAATTTCTCACACCTATTGATTTTTGATCGAGCCCAAAACTTGGGCAATATCATAATATGGTGGGAGGAGTCATTTGGTGAGTTTTGAGTGAAATCCAATCGCTAGAAGTATGGAATACACCAACCACTCCAATTAGGAACGAACTGCTGTTGAACTTGAATTGTCCAATTTCTCACCCCTATTGATTTCGGATCAAGCCCAAAACTTGGGCAACATCATAATATGGTGGGAGGAGTCATTTGGTGAGTTTTGAGTGAAATCCAATCGCTAGAAGTATGGAATACACCAACCACTCCAATTAGGAACGAACTGCCTTTGAACTTGAGTTGTCCAATTTCTCACACCCACTTATTTCGGATCGAGCCCAAAACTTGGGCAACATCATAATATGGTGGGAGGAGTCATTTGGTGAGTTTTGAGTGAAATCCAATCGCTAGAAGTATGGAATACACCAACCACTCCAATTAGGAACGAACTGCCGTTGAACTTGAATTGTCCAATTTCTCACACCTATTGATTTCGGATCAAGCCCAAAACTTGGGCAACATCATAATATGGTGGGCGGAGTCTTTTGGTGAGTTTTGAGTGAAATCCAATCGCTAGAAGTATGGAATACACCAACCACTCCAATTAGGAACGAACTGCCGTTGAACTTGAATTGTCCAATTTGTCACACATATTGATTTCGGATCGAGCCCAACACTTGCGCAACATCCTGATATGGTGGGAGGAGTCATTTGGTTAGTTTTGAGTGAAATCCAATCGCTAGAAGTATGGAATACACCAACCACTCCAATTTGGAACGAACTGCCATTGAACTTGAATTGTCCAATTTGAAACACCTATTGATTTCGGATCGAGCCCAAAAGTTGGGCAACATCATAATATGGTGAGAGGAGTCATTTGGTGAATTTTGAGTGAAATCCAATAGCTAGAAGTATGGAATACACCAACCACTCCAATTAGGAACGAACTTCCGTTGAACTTGAGTTGTCCAATTTCTCACACCTATTGATTTCGGATCGAGCCCAAAACTTGGGCAACATCATAATATGGTGGGAAGAGTCATTTGGTGAGTTTTGAGTGAAATCCAATCGCTAGAAGTATGGAATACACCAACCACTCCAATTAGGAACGAACTGCCGTTGAACTTGAATTGTCCAATTTGGAACACCTATTGATTTCGGATAGAGCCCAAAACTTGGGAAACATCATAATATGGTGGGAGGAGTCATTTGGTGAGTTTTGAGTGAAATCCAATCGCTAGAAGTATGGAATACACCAACCACTCCAACTAGGAACGAACTGTCGTTGAACTTGAATTGTCCAATTTCGAACACCTATTGATTTCGGATCAAGCCCAAAACTTGGGCAACATCATAATATGGTGGGAGGAGTCATTTGGTGAGTTTTGAGTGAAATCCAATCGCTAGAACTATGGAATACACCGACCACTCCCATTAGAAACGAACTGCCGTTGAACATGAATTGTCCAATTTGGAACACCTATTGATTTCGGATCGTGCCCAAAACTTGGGCAACATCATAATATGGTGGGAGGAGTCATTTGGTGAGTTTGGAGTGAAATCCAATCGCTAGAAGTATGGAATACACCAACCACTCCAATTAGGAACGAACTGCCGTTGAACTTGAATTGTCCAATTTGGAACACCTATTGATTTCGGATAGAGCCCAAAACTTGGGAAACATCATAATATGGTGGGAGGAGTCATTTGGTGAGTTTTGAGTGAAATCCAATCGCTAGAAGTATGGAATACACCAACCACTCCAACTAGGAACGAACTGTCGTTGAACTTGAATTGTCCAATTTCGAACACCTATTGATTTCGGATCAAGCCCAAAACTTGGGCAACATCATAATATGGTGGGAGGAGTCATTTGGTGAGTTTTGAGTGAAATCCAATCGCTAGAAGTATGGAATACACCAACCACTCCAATTAGGAACGAACTGCCTTTGAACTTGAGTTGTCCAATTTCTCACACCTACTTATTTCGGATCGAGCCCAAAACTTGGGCAACATCATAATATGGTGGGAGGAGTCATTTGGTGAGTTTTGAGTGAAATCCAATCGCTAGAAGTATGGAATACACCAACCACTCCAATTAGGAACGAACTGCCGTTGAACTTGAATTGTCCAATTTCTCACACCTATTGATTTCGGATCAAGCCCAAAACTTGGGCAACATCATAATATGGTGGGCGGAGTCTTTTGGTGAGTTTTGAGTGAAATCCAATCGCTAGAAGTATGGAATACACCAACCACTCCAATTAGGAACGAACTGCCGTTGAACTTGAATTGTCCAATTTGTCACACATATTGATTTCGTATCGAGCCCCAAACTTGTGCAACATCATAATATGGTGGGAGGAGTCATTTGGTCAGTTTTGAGTGAAATCCAATCGCTAGAAGTATGGAATACACCAACCACTCCAATTAGGAACGAAATGCCATTGAACTTGAATTGTCCAATTTGAAACACCTATTGATTTCGGATCGAGCCCAAAAGTTGGGCAACATCATAATATGGTGAGAGGAGTCATTTGGTGAATTTTGAGTGAAATCCAATAGCTAGAAGTATGGAATACACCAACCACTCCAATTAGGAACGAAGTGCCGTTGAACTTGAGTTGTCCAATTTCTCACACCTATTGATTTCGGATCGAGCCCAAAACTTGGGCAACATCATAATATGGTGGGAGGAGTCATTTGGTGAGTTTTGAGTGAAATCCAATCGCTAGAAGTATGGAATACACCAACCACTCCAATTAGGAACGAACTGCCGTTGAACTTGAATTGTCCTATTTCTCACACCTATTGATTTCGGATCGGGCCCAAAACTTGGGCAACATCATAATATGGTGGGAGGAGTCATTTGGGGAGTTTTGAGTGAAATCCAATCGCTAGAAGTATGGAATACACCAACCACTCCCATTAGGAACGAACTGTCGTTGAACTTGAATTGTCCAATTTTTAACACCTATTGATTTTGGATCGAACCCCAAACCTGTGCAACATCATAATATGGTGGGAGGAGTCATTTGGTGAGTTTTGAGTGAAATCCAATCGCTAGAAGTATGGAATACACCAACCACTCCAATTAGGAACGAACTGCCGTTGAAATTGAATTATCCAATTTGGAACACCTATTGATTTCGGATCGAGCCCAAAACTTGGGCAAGATCATAATGTGGTGGGCGGAGTCATTTGTTGAGTTTTGAGTGAAATCCAATCGCTAGAAGTATGGAATACACCAACCACTCCGATTAGGAACGAACTGCCGTTGAACTTGAATTGTCCTATTTGGAACACCTATTGATTTCGGATCGAGCCCAAAACTTGGGCAATATCATAATATGGTGGGAGGAGTCATTTGGTGAGTTTTGAGTGAAATCCAATTGCTAGAAGTATGGAATACACCGACCACTCCAATTAGGAACGAACTGTGGTTGAAATTGAATTGACCAATTTCCCACACCTATTGATTTCGGATCGAGCCCAACACTTGGGCAACATCATGATATGGTGGGAGGAGTCATTTGGTTAGTTTTGAGTGAAATCCAATCGCTAGAAGTATGGAATACACCAACCACTCCAATTAGGAACGAAATGCCATTGAACTTGAATTGTCCAATTTGAAACACCTATTGATTTCGGATCGAGCCCAAAAGTTGGGCAACATCATAATATGGTGAGAGGAGTCATTTGGTGAATTTTGAGTGAAATCCAATAGCTAGAAGTATGGAATACACCAACCACTCCAATTAGGAACGAAGTGCCGTTGAACTTGAGTTGTCCAATTTCTCACACCTATTGATTTCGGATCGAGCCCAAAACTTGGGCAACATCATAATATGGTGGGAGGAGTCATTTGGTGAGTTTTGAGTGAAATCCAATCGCTAGAAGTATGGAATACACCAACCACTCCAATTAGGAACGAACTGCCGTTGAACTTGAATTGTCCAATTTCTCACACCTATTGATTTCGGATCAAGCCCAAAACTTGGGCAACATCATAATATGGTGGGAGGAGTCATTTGGTGAGTTTTGAGTGAAATCCAATCGCTAGAAAGTATGGAATACACCAACCACTCCCATTAGGAACGAACTGCCGTTGAACTTGAATTGTCCAATTTCTAACACCTATTGATTTCGGATCGAACCCCAAACCTGTGCAACATGATAATATGGTGGGAGGAGTCATTTGGTGAGTTTTGAGTGAAATCCAATCGCTAGAAGTATGGAATACACCAACCACACCAATGAGGAACGAACTGCCGTTGAACTTGAATTGTCCAATTTCTCACTCCTATTGATTTCGGATCGAGCCCCAAACGTGGGCAACATCATAATATGGTGGGAGGAGTCATTTGGTGAGTTTTGAGTGAAATCCAATCGCTAGAAGTATGGAATACACCAACCACTCCAATTAGGTACGAACTGCCGTGGAACTTGAATTGTCCAATTTCTCACACCTATTGATTTCGGATCGAGCCCCAAACTTGGGCAACATCATAATATGGTGGGAGGAGTCATTTGGTGAGTTTTGAGTGAAATCCAATCGCTAGAACTATGGAATACACCAACCACTCCCATTAGAAACGAACTGCCGTTGAACATGAATTGTCCAATTTGGAACACCTATTGATTTCGGATCGTGCCCAAAACCTGGGCAACATCATAATATGGTGGGAGGAGTCATTTGGTGAGTTTTGAGTGAAATCCAATCGCTAGAACTATGGAATACACCAACCACTCCAATTAGGAACGAACTGCCGTTGAACTTGAATTGTCCAATTTGGAACACCTATTGATTTCGGATCGAGCCCAAAACTTGGGCAACATCATAATATGGTGGGAGGAGTCATTTCGTGAGTTTTGAGTGAAATCCAATCGCTAGAAGTATGGAATACACCAACCACTCCAATTAGGAACGAACTGCCGTTGAACTTGAGTTGTCCAATTTCTCACACCTATTGATTTCGGATCGAGCCCAAAACTTGGGCAACATCATAATATGGTGGGAGGAGTCATTTCGTGAGTTTTGAGTGAAATCCAATCGCTAGAAGTATGGAATACACCAACCACTCCAATTAGGAACGAACTGCCGTTGAACTTGAATTGTCCAATTTCTCACACCTATGGATTTCGGATCAAGCCCAAAACTTGGGCAACATCATAATATGGTGGGAGGAGTCATTTGGTGAGTTTTGAGTGAAATCCAATCGCTAGAAGTATGGAATACTCCAACCACTCCAATTAGGAACGAACTGCCGTTCAACTTGAATTGTCCAATTTGGAACACCTATTGATTTCGGATCGAGCCCCAAACTTGGGCAACATCCAAATATGGTGGGTGGAGTCATTTGGTGAGTTTTGAGTGAAATCCAATCGCTAGAAGTATGGAATACACCAACCACTCCAATTAGAAACGAACTGCCGTTGAACTTGAATTGTCCAATTTCTCACACCTATTGATTTCGGATCGAGCCCAAAACTTGGGCAACACCATAATATGGTGGGAGGAGTCATTTGGTGAGTTTTGAGTGAAATCCAATCGCTAGAAGTATGGAAGACACCAACCACTCCAATTAGGAACGAACTGCCGTTGAACTTGAATTGTCCAATTTCTCACACCTATTGATTTCGGATCGAGCCCCAAACTTGGGCAACATCATAATATGGTGGGAGGAGTCATTTGGTGAGTTTTGAGTGAAATCCAATCGCTAGAAGTATGGAATACACCAACCACTCCAATTAGGAACGAACTGCCGTTGAACTTGAATTGTCCAATTTGGAACACCTATTGATTTCGGATCGAACCCCAAACCTGGGCAACATCATAATATGGTGGGAGGAGTCATTTGGTGAGTTTTGAGTGAAATCCAATCGCTAGAAGTATGGAATACACCAACCACTCCAATTAGGAACGAACTGCCGTGGAACTTGAATTGTCCAATTTCTCACACCTATTGATTTCGGATCGAGCCCCAAACTTGGGCAACATCATAATATGGTGGGAGGAGTCATTTGGTGAGTTTTGAGTGAAATCCAATCGCTAGAACTATGGAATACACCGACCACTCCCATTAGAAACGAACTGCCGTTGAACATGAATTGTCCAATTTGGAACACCTATTGATTTCGGATCGTGCCCAAAACTTGGGCAACATCATAATATGGTGGGAGGAGTCATTTGGTGAGTTTTGAGTGAAATCCAATCGCTAGAAGTATGGAATACACCAACCACTCCAATTAGGAACGAACTGCCGTTCAACTTGAATTGTCCAATTTGGAACACCTATTGATTTCGGATCGAGCCCCAAACTTGGGCAACATCCAAATATTGTGGGTGGAGTCATTTGGTGAGTTTTGAGTGAAATCCAATCGCTAGAAGTATGGAATACACCAACCACTCCAATTAGAAACGAACTGTCGTTGAACATGAATTGTCCAATTTCTCACACCTATTGATTTCGGATCGAGCCCAAAACTTGGGCAACACCATAATATGGTGGGAGGAGTCATTTGGTGAGTTTTGAGTGAAATCCAATCGCTAGAAGTATGGAATACACCAACCACTCCAATTAGGAACGAACTGCCGTGGAACTTGAAGTGTCCACTTTCTCACACCTATTGATTTCGGATCGAGCCCCAAACTTGGGCAACATCATAATATGGTGGGAGGAGTCATTTGGTGAGTTTTGAGTGAAATCCAATCGCTAGAACTATGGAATACACCAACCACTCCCATTAGAAACGAACTGCCGTTGAACATGAATTGTCCAATTTGGAACACCTATTGATTTCGGATCGTGCCCAAAACTTGGGCAACATCATAATATGGTGGGAGGAGTCATTTGGTGAGTTTTGAGTGAAATCCAATCGCTAGAAGTATGGAATACACCAACCACTCCAATTAGGAACGAACTGCCGTTGAACTTGAATTGTCCTATATCTCACACCTATTGATTTCGGATGGAGCCCAAAACTTGGGCAACACCATAATATGGTGGGAGGATTCATTTGTTGAGTTTTGAGTGAAATCCAATCGCTAGAAGTATGGAAGACACCAACCACTCCAATTAGGAACGAACTGCCGTTGAACTTGAATTGTCCAATTTCTCACACCTATTGATTTCGGATCTAGCCCCAAACTTGGGCAACATCATAATATGGTGGGAGGAGTCATTTGGTGAGTTTTGAGTGAAATCCAATCTCTAGAAGTATGGAAGACACCAACCACTCCAATTAGGAACGAACTGCCGTTGAACTTGAATTGTCCAATTTCTCACACCTACTGATTTCGGATCGAGCCCAAAACTTGGGCAACATCATAATATGGTGGGAGGAGTCATTTGGTGAGTTTTGAGTGAAATCCAATCGCTAGAAGTATGGAATACTCCAACCACTCCAATTAGGAACGAACTGCCAATGCACTTGAATTGTCCAATTTCTCACACCTGTTGATTTCAGATCTAGCCCAAAACTTGGGCAACATCATAATATGGTGGGAGGAGTCATTTGGTCAGATTGGAGTGAAATCCAATCGCTAGAAGTATGGAATACACCAACCACTCCAATTAGGAACTAACTGCCGTTGAACTTGAATTGTCCAATTTCTCACACCTACTGATTTCGGATCGAGCCCCAAACTTGGGCAACAATATAATACGGTGGGAGGAGTCATTTGGTGAGTTTTGAGTGAAGTCCAATCCCTAGAACTATGGAATACACCAACCACTCCAATTAGGAACGAACTTCCGTTGAACTTGAATTGTCCAATTTGGAACACCTATTGATTTCGGATCGAGGCCAAAACTTGGGCAACATCATAATATGGTGGGAGGAGTCATTTGGTGAGTTTTGAGTGAAATCCAATCGCTAGAACTATGGAATACACCGACCACTCCCATTAGAAACGAACTGCCGTTGAACATGAATTGTCCAATTTGGAACACCTATTGATTTCGGATCGTGCCCAAAACTTGGGCAACATCATAATATGGTGGGAGGAGTCATTTGGTGAGTTTTGAGTGAAATCCAATCGCTAGAAGTATGGAATACACCAACCACTCCAATTAGGAACGAACTGCCGTTCAACTTGAATTGTCCAATTTGGAACACCTATTGATTTCGGATCGAGCCCCAAACTTGGGCAACATCCAAATATTGTGGGTGGAGTCATTTGGTGAGTTTTGAGTGAAATCCAATCGCTAGAAGTATGGAATACACCAACCACTCCAATTAGAAACGAACTGCCGTTGAACTTGAATTGTCCAATTTCTCACACCTATTGATTTCGGATCGAGCCCAAAACTTGGGCAACACCATAATATGGTGGGAGGAGTCATTTGGTGAGTTTTGAGTGAAATCCAATCGCTAGAAGTATGGAAGACACCAACCACTCCAATTAGGAACGAACTGCCGTTGAACTTGAATTGTCCAATTTCTCACAGCTATTAATTTCGGATCGAGCCCAAAACTTGGGCAACATCATAATATGGTGGGAGGAGTCATTTGGTGAGTTTTGAGTGAAATCCAATCGCTAGAAGTATGGAATACACCAACCACTCCAATTAGGAACGAACTGCCGTGGAACTTGAAGTGTCCACTTTCTCACACCTATTGATTTCGGATCGAGCCCCAAACTTGGGCAACATCATAATATGGTGGGAGGAGTCATTTGGTGAGTTTTGAGTGAAATCCAATCGCTAGAACTATGGAATACACCAACCACTCCCATTAGAAACGAACTGCCGTTGAACATGAATTGTCCAATTTGGAACACCTATTGATTTCGGATCGTGCCCAAAACTTGGGCAACATCATAATATGGTGGGAGGAGTCATTTGGTGAGTTTTGAGTGAAGTCCAATCCCTAGAACTATGGAATACACCAACCACTCCAATTAGGAACGAACTTCCGTTGAACTTGAATTGTCCAATTTGGAACACCTATTGATTTCGGATCGAGGCCAAAACTTGGGCAACATCATAATATGGTGGGAGGAGTCATTTCGTGAGTTTTGAGTGAAATCCAATCGCTAGAAGTATGGAATACACCAACCAGTCCAATTGGGAACGAACTGCCGTTGAACTTGAATTGTCCAATTTGGAACACCTATTGATTTCGGATCGAGCCCAAAACTTGGGCAACATCATAATATGGTGGGAGGAGTCATTTGGTGAGTTTTGAGTGAAATCCAATCGCTAGAAGTATGGAATACTCCAACCACTCCAATTAGGAACGAACTGCCAATGCACTTGAATTGTCCAATTTCTCACACCAATTGATTTCGGATCGAACCCCAAACTTGTGCAACATCATAATATGGTGGGAGGAGTCATTTGGTGAGTTTTGAGTGAAATCCGATCGCTAGAAGTATGGAATACACCAACCACTCCAATTAGGAACGAACTGCCATTGAACTTGAATTGTCGAATTTCTCACACCTATTGATTTCGGATCGAGCCCAAAACTTGGGCAACATCATAATACGGTGGGAGGAGTCATTTGGTGAGTTTTGAGTGAAATCCAATCGCTAGAAGTATGGAATACACCAACTACTCCAATTAGGAACGAACTGCCGTTGAACTCTAATTGTCAAATTTGGAAGACCTATTGATTTCGGATCGAGTCCAAAACTTGGGCAACATCATAATATGGTGGGAGGAGTCATTTGGTGAGTTTTGAGTGAAATCCAATCGCTAGAAGTATGGAATACACCAACCACTGCAATTTGGAACGGACTGCCGTTGAACTTGAATTGTCCAATTTGGAACACCTATTGATTTCGGATCGAGCCCAAAACTTGGGCAACGTCATAATATGGTGGGAGGAGTCATTTGGTGAGTTTTGAGTGAAATCCAATCGCTAGAACTATGGAACACACCAACCACTCCAGTTAGGAACGACCTGCCGTTGAACTTGAATTGTCCAATTTCTCACACCTATTCATTTCGGATCGAGCCCGAAACTTGGGCAACATCATAATATGGTGGGAGGAGTCATTTGGGGAGTTTTGAGTGAAATCCAATCGCTAGAAGTACGGAATACACCAACCACGACAATTAGGAACGAACTGCCTTTGAACTTGAATTGCCCAATTTCTCAGACCTATTGATTACGGATCGAGCCCAAAACTTGGGCAACATCAAAGTGTGGTGGGAGGAGTCATTTGGTGAGTTTTGAGTGAAATCCAATCGCTAGAAGTATGGAACACACCAACCACTCCAATTAGGAACGAACTGCCGTTGAACTTGAATTGTCCAATTTGGAACACCTACTGATTTCGGATCGAGCCCAAAACTTGGGCAACACCATAATATGGTGGGAGGAGTCATTTGGTGAGTTTTGAGTGAAATCCAATCAATAGAAGTATGGAATACACCAACCACTCCGATTAGGAACGAACTCCCGTTGAACTTGAATTGTACAATTTGGAACACCTATTGATTTCGGACCGAGCCCCAAACTTGGGCAACATCATAATATGGTGGGAGGAGCCATTTGGTGAGTTTTGACTGAAATCCAATCGATAGAAGTGTGGAATACACCAACCACTCCAATTAGGAACGAACTGCCGTTAAACTTAAATTGTCCAATTTCTCACACCTATTGATTTCGGATCGGGCCCAAAACTTGGGCAACAACATAATATGGTGGGAGGAGTCATTTGGGGAGTTTTGAGTGAAATCCAATCGCTAGAAGTATGGAATACACCAACCACTCCAATTAGGAACGAACTGCCGTTGAAATTGAATTGTCCAATTTCTCACACCTATTGATTTCGGATCGAGCCGAAAACTTGGGCAACAGCATAATATGGTGGGAGTCATTTGGTGAGTTTTGAGTGAAATCCAATCGCTAGAAGTATGGAATACACCAACCACTCCAATTAGGAACAAACTGCCGTTCAACTTCAATTCTCCAATTTCTCACACCTATTTATTTCGGATCGAGCCCAAAACCTGGGCAACATCATAATATGGTGGGAGGAGTCATTTGGTTAGTTTTTAGTGAAATCCAATCGCTAGAAGTATGGAATACACCAACCACTCCAATTCGGTACGAACTGCCGTTGAACTTGAATTGTCCAATTTGGAACACCTATTGTTTTCGGATCGAGCCCAAAACTAGGGCAACATCATAATATGGTGGGAGGAGTCATTTAGTGAGTTTTGAGTGAAATCCAATAGCTAGAACTATGTAATACACCAACCACTCCAATTAGGAACGAACTGCCGTTGAACTTCAATTGTCCAATTTGGAACACCTATTGATTTCGGATCGAGCCCAAAACTTGGGCAACATCATAATATGGTGGGAGGAGTCATTTGGTGAGTTTTGAGTGAAATCCAATTGCTAGAACTATGGAATACACCAACCACTCCAATTAGGAACGAACTGCCGTTGAACTTGAATTGTCCAATTTCTCACACCTACTGATTTTGAATCGAGCCCCAAACTTGGGCAACATCATAATATGGTGGGAGGAGTCATTTGGTGATTTTTGAGTGAAATCCAATCGCTAGAAGTATGGAATACACCAACCACTCCCATTAGGAACGAACTGTCGTTGAACTTGAATTGTCTAATTTCTCACACCTATTGATTTCGAATCGAGCCCCAAACCTGGGCAACATCATAATATGGTGGGAGGAGTCATTTGGTGAGTTTTGAGTGAAATCCAATCGCTAGAACTATGGAATACACCAACCACTCCAATTAGGAACGAACTGCCGTTGAACTTGAATTGTCCAATTTCGAACACCTATTGATTTCGGATCGAGCCCAAAACTTGGGCAACGTCATAATATGGTGGGAGGAGTCATTTGGTGAGTTTTGAGTGAAATCCAATCTCTAGAAGTATGGAATACACCAACCTCTCCCATTAGGAACGAACTGCCGTTGAACTTGAATTGTCCAATTTCTCACACCAATTGATTTCGGATCGAACCCCAAACTTGTGCAACATCATAATATGGTGGGAGGAGTCATTTGGTGAGTTTTGAGTGAAATCCAATCGCTAGAAGTATGGAATACACCAACCACTCCAATTAGGAACGAACTGCCGTTGACCTTGAATTGTCCAATTTCTCACAACTATTGATTTCGGATCGAGCCCAAAACTTGGGCAACATCATAATACGGTGGGAGGAGTCATTTGGTGAGTTTTGAGTGAAATCCAATCGCTAGAAGTATGGAATACACCAACCACTCCCATTAGGAACGAACTGCCGTTGAACTTGAATTGTCCAATTTCTCACACCTATTGATTTCGGATCGAGCCCCAAACCTGGGCAACATCATAATATTGTGGGAGGAGTCATTTGGTGAGTTTTGAGTGAAATCCAATCGCTAGAAGTATGGAATACACCAACCACTCCAATTAGGAACGACCTGCCGTTGAACTTGAATTGTCCAATTTGGAACACCCACTGATTTCGGATCGAGCCCAAAACTTGGGCAATATCATAATATGGTGGGAAGAGTCATTTGGTGAGTTTTGAGTGAAATCCAATCGCTAGAAGTATGGAATACACCAACCAGTCCAATTAGGAACGAACTGCCGTTGAACTTGAATTGTCCAATTTCTCACACCTATTGATTTCGAATCGAGCCCCAAACTAGGGCAACAACATAATATGGTGGGAGGAGTCATTTGGTGAGTTTTGAGTGAAATCCAATCGCTAGAAGTACGGAATACACCAACTACTCCAATTAGGAACGAACTGCCGTTGAACTCTAATTGTCAAATTTGGAAGACCTATTGATTTCGGATCGAGTCCAAAACTTGGGCAACATCATAATATGGTGGGAGGAGTCATTTGGTGAGTTTTGAGTGAAATCCAATCGCTAGAAGTATGGAATACACCAACCACTGCAATTAGGAACGGACTGCCGTTGAACTTGGATTGTCCAATTTGGAACACCTATTGATTTCGGATCGAGCCCAAAACTTGGGCAACGTCATAATATGGTGGGAGGAGTCATTTGGTGAGTTTTGAGTGAAATCCAATCGCTAGAAGTATGGAACACACCAACCACTCCAATTAGGAACGACCTGCCGTTGAACTTGAATTGTCCAATTTCTCACACCTATTGATTTCGGATCGGGCCCAAAACTTGGGCAACAACATAATATGGTGGGAGGAGTCATTTGGGGAGTTTTGAGTGAAATCCAATCGCTAGAAGTATGGAATACACCAACCACTCCAATTAGGAACGAACTGCCGTTGAAATTGAATTGTCCAATTTCTCACACCTATTGATTTCGGATCGAGCCGAAAACTTGGGCAACAGCATAATATGGTGGGAGTCATTTGGTGAGTTTTGAGTGAAATCCAATCGCTAGAAGTATGGAATACACCAACCACTCCCATTAGGAACAAACTGCCGTTGAACTTGAATTGTCCAATTTCTCACACCTATTGATTTCGGATCGAGCCCAAAACTTGGGCAACATCATAATATGGTGGGAGGAGTCATTTGGTGAGTTTTGAGTGAAATCCAATCGCTAGAAGTATGCAATACACCAACCACTGCAATTAGGAACGAACTGCTGTTGAACTTGGATTGTCCAATTTGGAACACCTATTGATTTCGGATCGACTCCAAAACTTGGGCAACATCAGAATATGGTGGGAGGAGTCATTTGGTGAGTTTTGAGTGAAATCCAATCGCTAGAAGTATGGAATACACCAACCACTCCAATTAGAAACGAACTGTCGTTGAACTTGAATTGTCCAATTCGGAACACCTATTGATTTTGGATCGATCCCAAAACTTGGGCAACATCATAATATGGTGGGAGGAGTCATTTGGTGAGCTTTGAGTGAAATACAGTCGCTAGAAGTATGGAATACACCAACCACTCCCATTAGGAACGAACTGCCGTTGAACTTGAATTGTCCAATTTCTCACACCTACTGATTTCGGATCGAACCCCAAACTTGTACAACATCATAAGATGGTGGGAGGAGTCATTTGGTGAGTTTTGAGTGAAATCCAATCGCCAGAAGTATGGAATACACCAACCACTCCAATTGGGAACGAACTGCCGTTGAACTTAAATTGTCCAATTTGGAACACCTATTGATTTCGGATCGAGCCCAAAACTTGGGCAACATCATAATATGGTGGGAGGAGTCATTTGGTGAGCTTTGAGTGAAATACAATCGCTAGAAGTATGGAATACACCAACCACTCCCATTAGGAACGAACTGCCGTTGAAATTGAATTGTCCAATTTCTCACACCTATTGATTTCGGATCGAGCCCAAAACTTGGGCAACAGCATAATATGCTGGGAGTCATTTAGTGAATTTTGAGTGAAATCCAATCGCTAGAAGTATGGAATACACCAACCACTCCAATTAGGAACGACCTGTCGTTGAACTTGAATTGTCCAATTTGGAACACCTATTGATTTCGGATCGAGCCCAAAACTTGGGCAACATCATAATATGGTGGGAAGATTCATTTGGTGAGTTTTGAGTGAAATCCAATCGCTAGAAGTATGGAATACACCAACCACTCCCAATAGGAACGAACTGCCGTTGAACTTGAATTATCCAATTTCTCACACCTATTGATTTCGGATCGAGCCCAAAACTTGGGCAACATCGTAATATGGTGGGAGGAGTCATTTGGTGAGTTTTGAGTGAAATCCAATCGCTAGAAGTGTGGAATACACCAACCACTGCAATTAGGAACAAATTGCCGTTGAACTTGAATTGTCCAATTTGGAACACCTATTGATTTCTGATCGAGTCCAAAACTTGGGCAACATCATAATATGGTGGGAGGAGTCATTTGGTGAGTTTTGAGTGAAATCCAATCGCGAGAAGTATGGAATACACCAACCACTCCAATTAGAAACGAACTGCCGTTGAACTTGAATTGTCCAATTTGGAACACTTTTGATTTCGGATAGAGCCCAAAACTTGGGCAACATCATAATATGGTGGGAGGAGTCATTTGGTGAGTTTTGAGTGAAATCCAATCGCTAGAAGTATGGAATACACCAACCACTCCAATTAGAAACGAACTGCCGTTGAACTTGAATTGTCCAATTTGGAACACCTTTGATTTCGGATCGAGCCCAAAACTTGGGCAACATCATAATATGGTGGGCGGAGTCATTTGGTGAGTTTTGAGTGAAATCCAATCACCAGAAGTATGGAATACACCAACCACTCCAATTGGGAACGAACTGTCGTTGAACTTAAATTGTCCAATTTGGAACACCTATTGATTTCGGATCTAGCCCAAAACTTGGGCAACATCATAATATGGTGGGAGGAGTCATTTGGTGAGTTTTGAGTGAAATCCAATCGCTAGAAGTATGGAATACACCAACCACTCCAATTAGGAACGAACTGCCGTTGAACTTGAATTGTCCAATTTCTCACACCTATTGATTTCGGATCGAGCCCAAAACTTGGGCAACATCATAATATGGTGGGAGGAGTCATTTGGTGAGTTTTGAGTGAAATCCAATCGCTAGAAGTATGCAATACACCAACCACTGCAATTAGGAACGAACTGCTGTTGAACTTGGATTGTCCAATTTGGAACACCTATTGATTTCGGATCGACTCCAAAACTTGGGCAACATCAGAATATGGTGGGAGGAGTCATTTGGTGAGTTTTGAGTGAAATCCATTCGCTAGAACTATGGAACACACCAACCACTCCAATTAGGAACGACCTGCCGTTGAACTTGAATTGTCCAATTTGGAACACTTTTGATTTCGGATAGAGCCCAAAACTTGGGCAACATCATAATATGGTGGGAGGAGTCATTTGGTGAGTTTTGAGTGAAATCCAATCGCTAGAAGTATGGAATACACCAACCACTCCAATTAGAAACGAACTGCCGTTGAACTTGAATTGTCCAATTTGGAACACCTTTGATTTCGGATCGAGCCCAAAACTTGGGCAACATCATAATATGGTGGGCGGAGTCATTTGGTGAGTTTTGAGTGAAATCCAATCACCAGAAGTATGGAATACACCAACCACTCCAATTGGGAACGAACTGTCGTTGAACTTAAATTGTCCAATTTGGAACACCTATTGATTTCGGATCTAGCCCAAAACTTGGGCAACATCATAATATGGTGGGAGGAGTCATTTGGTGAGTTTTGAGTGAAATCCAATCGCTAGAAGTATGGAATACACCAACCACTCCAACTAGGAACGAACTGCCGTTGAACTTGAATTGTCCAATTTCTCACACCTATTGATTTCGGATCGAGCCCAAAACTTGGGCAACATCATAATATGGTGGGAGGAGTCATTTGGTGAGTTTTGAGTGAAATCCAATCGCTAGAAGTATGCAATACACCAACCACTGCAATTAGGAACGAACTGCTGTTGAACTTGGATTGTCCAATTTTGAACACCTATTGATTTCGGATCGACTCCAAAACTTGGGCAACATCAGAATATGGTGGGAGGAGTCATTTGGTGAGTTTTGAGTGAAATCCATTCGCTAGAACTATGGAACACACCAACCACTCCAATTAGGAACGACCTGCCGTTGAACTTGAATTGTCCAATTTGGAACACCTATTGCTTTCATATCGAGCCCAAAACTTGGGCAATATCATAATATGGTGGGAAGATTCATTTGGTGAGTTTTGAGTGAAATCCAATCGCTAGAAGTATGGAATACACCAACCACTCCAATTAGGAACGAACTGCCGTTGAACTTGAATTGTCCAATTTGGAACACCTATTGATTTCGGATCGAGCCCAAAACTTGGGAACATCATAATATGGTGGGAGGAGTCATTTGGTGAGTTCTGAGTGAAATCCAATCGCTAGAAGTATGGAATACACCAACCACTCCAATTAGGAACGACCTGCCGTTGAACTTGAATTGTCCAATTTGGAACACCTATTGATTTCGGATCGAGCCCAAAACTTGGGCAATATCATAATATGGTGGGAAGAGTCATTTGGTGAGTTTTGAGTGAAATCCAATCGCTAGAAGTATGGAATACACCAACCACTCCAATTAGGAAAGACCTGCCGTTGAACTTGAATTGTCCAATTTGGAACACCTATTGATTTCGAATCGAGCCCAAAACTTGGGCAATATCATAATATGGTGGGAAGATTCATTTGGTGAGTTTTAAGTGAAATCCAATCGCTAGAAGTATGGAATACACCAACCACTCCCAATAGGAACGAACTGCCGTTGAACTTGAATTATCCAATTTCTCACACCTATTGATTTCGGATCGAGCCCAAAACTTGGGCAACATCGTAATATGGTGGGAGGAGTCATTTGGTAAGTTTTGAGTGAAATCCAATCGCTAGAAGTATGGAATACACCAACCACTGCAATTAGGAACGAACTGCCGTTGAACTTGAATTGTCCAATTTGGAACACCTTTGATTTCGGATAGAGCCCAAAACTTGGGCAACATCATAATATGGTGGGAGGAGTCATTTGGTGAGTTTTGAGTGAAATCCAATCGCTAGAAGTATGGAATACACCAACCACTCCCATTGGGAACGAACTGCCGTTGAACTTGAATTGTCCAATTTCTCACACCTATTGATTTCGGATCGAACCCCAAACTTGTGCAACATCATAATATGGTGGGAGGAGTCACTTGGTGAGTTTTGAGTGAAATCCAATCGCTAGAAGTATGGAATACACCAACCACTCCAATTAGAAACGAACTGCCGTTGAACTTGAATTGTCCAATTTGGAACACCTTTGATTTCGGATCGAGCCCAAAACTTGGGCAACATCATAATAAGGTGGGCGGAGTCATTTGGTGAGTTTTGAGTGAAATCCAATCACCAGAAGTATGGAATACACCAACCACTCCAATTGGGAACGAACTGCCGTTGAACTTAAATTGTCCAATTTGGAACACCTATTGATTTCGGACCTAGCCCAAAACTTGGGAAACATCATAATATGGTAGGAGGAGTCATTTGGTGAGTTTTGAGTGAAATCCAATCGCTAGAAGTATGGAATACACCAACCACTCCCATTAGGAACGAACTGCCGTTGAACTTGAATTGTCCAATTTGGAACACCTATTGATTTCAGATCGAGCCCAAAACGTGGGCAACATCATAATATGGTGGGAGGAGTCATTTGATGAGTTTTGAGTGAAATCCAATTGGTAGAACTATGGACTACAACAACCACTCCAATTAGGAACGAACTGCCGTTGAACTTGTATTGTCCAATTTCTCACACCTATTGATTTCGGATCGAGCCCCAAACTTGGGCAACATCATAATATGGTGGGAGGAGTCATTTGGTGAGTTTTGAGTGAAATCCAATCGCTAGAACTATGGAACACACCAACCACTCCAATTAGTAACGACCTGCCGTTGAACTTGAATTGTCCAATTTCTCACACCTATTGATTTCGGATCGAGCCCCAAACTTGGGCAACATCATAATATGGTGGGAGGAGTCATTTGGTGAGTTTTGAGTGAAATCCAATCGCTAGAACTATGGAACACACCAACCACTCCAATTAGGAACGACCTGCCGTTGAACTTGAATTGTCCAATTTCTCACACCTATTCATTTCGGACCGAGCCCAAAACTTGGGCAACATCATAATATGGTGGGAGGAGTCATTTGGTGAGTTTTGAGTGAAATCCAATCGCTGGAAGTATGGAATACACCAACCACTCCAATTAGGAACGAACTGCCGTTGAACTTGAATTGTCCAATTTGGAACACCTATTGATTTCGGATCGAGCCCAAAACTTGGGCAACACCATAATATGGTGGGATGAGTCATTTGGTGAGTTTTGAGAGAAATCCAATCACTAGAAGTATGGAATACACCAACCACTCCAATTAGGAACGAACTGCCGTTGAACTTGAATTGTCCAATTTGGAACACCTATTAATTTCGGACCGAGCCTCAAACTTGGGCAACATCATAATATGGTGGGAGGAGTCATTTGGTGAGTTTTGAGTGAAATCCAATCGCTAGAAGTGTGGAATACACCAACCACTCCAATTAGGAACGAACTGCCGTTGAACTTGAATTGTCCAATTTCTCACACCTATTGATTTCGGATCGAGCCCCAAACTTGGGCAACATCATAATATGGTGGGAGGAGTCATTTGGTGAGTTTTGAGTGAAATCCAATCGCATGAACTATGGAATACACCAACCACTCCAATTAGGAACGAACTGCCGTTGAACTTGTATTGTCCAATTTCTCACACCTATTGATTTCGGATCGAGCCCCAAACTTGGGCAACATCATAATACGGTGGGAGGAGTCATTTGGTGAGTTTTGAGTGAAATCCCATCGCTAGAACTATGGAACACACCAACCACTCCAATTAGGAACGACCTGCCGTTGAACTTGAATAGTCCAATTTCTCACACCTATTGATTTCGGATCGAGCCCCAAACTTGGGCAACATCATAATATGGTGGGAGGAGTCATTTGGTGAGTTTTGAGTGAAATCCAATCGCTAGAACTATGGAACACACCAACCACTCCAATTAGGAACGAACTGCCGTTGAACTTGTATTGTCCAATTTCTCACACCTATTGATTTCGGATCGAGCCCCAAACTTGGGCAACATCATAATATGGTGGGAGGAGTCATTTGGTGAGTTTTGAGTGAAATCCCATCGCTAGAACTATGGAACACACCAACCACTCCAATTAGGAACGACCTGCCGTTGAACTTGAATAGTCCAATTTCTCACACCTATTGATTTCGGATCGAGCCCCAAACTTGGGCAACATCATAATATGGTGGGAGGAGTCATTTGGTGAGTTTTGAGTGAAATCCAATCGCTGGAAGTATGGAATACACCAACCACTCCAATTAGGAACGAACTGCCGTTGAACTTGAATTGTCCAATTTGGAACACCTATTGATTTCGGATCGAGCCCAAAACTTGGGCAACACCATAATATGGTGGGAGGAGTCATTTGGTGAGTTTTGAGAGAAATCCAATCACTAGAAGTATGGAATACACCAACCACTCCAATTAGGAACGAACTGCCGTTGAACTTGAATTGTCCAATTTGGAACACCTATTAATTTCGGACCGAGCCTCAAACTTGGGCAACATCATAATATGGTGGGAGGAGTCATTTGGTGAGTTTTGAGTGAAATCCAATCGCTAGAAGTGTGGAATACACCAACCACTCCAATTAGGAACGAACTGCCGTTGAACTTGAATTGTCCAATTTCTCACACCTATTGATTTCGGATCGGGCCCAAAACTTGGGCCACAACATAATATGGTGGGAGGAGTCATTTGGGGAGTTTTGAGTGAAATCCAATCGCTAGAAGTATGGAATACACCAACCACTCCAATTAGGAACGAACTGCCGTTGAAATTGAATTGTCCAATTTCTCACACCTATTGATTTCGGATCGAGCCGAAAACTTGGGCAACAGCATAATATGGTGGGAGTCATTTGGTGAGTTTTGAGTGAAATCCAATCGCTAGAAGTATGGAATACACCAACCACTCCAATTAGGAACGACCTGCCGTTGAACTTGAATTGCCCAATTTGGAACACCTATTGATTTCGGATCGAGCCCAAAACTTGGGCAATATCATAAGATGGTGGGAAGAGACATTTGGTGAGTTTTGAGTGAAATCCAATCGCTAGAAGTATGGAATACACCAACCACACCCATTAGGAACGAACTGCCGTTGAACTTGAATTGTCCAATTTCTCACACCTATTGATTTCGGATCGAGCCCAAAACTTGGGCAACATCATAATATGGTGGGAGGAGTCATTTGGTGATTTTTGAGTGAAATCCAATCGCTAGAAGTATGGAATACACGAACCACTGCAATTAGGAACGAACTGCCGTTGAACTTGAATTGTCCAATTTCTCACACCTATTGATTTCGGATCGTGTCCTAAACTTGGGCAACATCGTAATATGGTGGGAGGAGTCATTTGGTGAGTTTTGAGTGAAATCCAATCGCTAGAAGTATGGAATACACCAACCACTCCAATTAGGAACGAACTACCGTTGAACTTGAATTGTCCAATTTGGAACACCTATTGATTTTGGACCTAGCCCCATACTTGGGCAACATCATAATATGGTGGGAGGAGTCATTTGGTGAGTTTTGAGTGAAATCCAATCGCTAGAAGTATGGAATACACCAACCACTCCAATTAGGAACGACCTGCCGTTGAACTTGAATTGTCCAATTTGGAACACCTATTGATTTCGGATCGAGCCCAAAACTTGGGCAATATCGTAATATGGTGGGAAGAGTCATTTGGTGAGTTTTGAGTGAAATCCAATCGCTAGAAGTATGGAATACACCAACCACTCCCATTAGGAACGAACTGCCGTTGAACTTGAATTGTCCAATTTCTCACACCTATTGATTTCGGATCGAGCCCAAAACTTGGGCAACATCATAATATGGTGGGAGGAGTCATTTGGTGATTTTTGAGTGAAATCCAATCGCTAGAAGTATGGAATACACGAACCACTGCAATTAGGAACGAACTGCCGTTGAACTTGAATTGTCCAATTTCTCACACCTATTGATTTCGGATCGTGTCCTAAACTTGGGCAACATCGTAATATGGTGGGAGGAGTCATTTGGTGAGTTTTGAGTGAAATCCAATCGCTAGAAGTATGGAATACACCAACCACTCCAATTAGGAACGAACTACCGTTGAACTTGAATTGTCCAATTTGGAACACCTATTGATTTTGGACCTAGCCCCATACTTGGGCAACATCATAATATGGTGGGAGGAGTCATTTGGTGAGTTTTGAGTGAAATCCAATCGCTAGAAGTATGGAATACACCAACCACTCCAATTAGGAACGACCTGCCGTTGAACTTGAATTGTCCAATTTGGAACACCTATTGATTTCGGATCGAGCCCAAAACTTGGGCAATATCGTAATATGGTGGGAAGAGTCATTTGGTGAGTTTTGAGTGAAATCCAATCGCTAGAAGTATGGAATACACCAACCACTCCCATTAGGAACGAACTGCCGTTGAACTTGAATTGTCCAATTTCTCACACCTATTGATTTCGGATCGAGCCCAAAACTTGGGCAACATCATAATATGGTGGGAGGAGTCCTTTGGTGAGTTTTGAGCGAAATCCAATCGCTAGAAGTATGCAATACACCAACCACTGCAATTAGGAACGAATTGCCGTTGAACTTGAATTGTCCAATTTGGAACACCTATTGATTTCGGATCGAGTCCAAAACTTGGGCAACATCATAATATGGTGGGAGGAGTCATTTGGTGAGTTTTGAGTGAAATCCAATCGCTAGAAGTATGGAATACACCAACCACTCCAATTAGGAACGAACTGCCGTTAAACTTGAATTGTCCAATTTGGAACACCTATTGATTTCGGATCTAGCGCAAAACTTGGGCAACATCATAATATGGTGGGAGGAGTCCTTTGGTGAGTTTTGAGTGAAATCCAATCGCTAGAAGTATGGAATACACCAACCACACCCATTAGGAACGAACTGCCGTTGAACTTGAATTGTCCAATTTCTCACACCTTTTATTTCGGATCGAACCCCAAACTTGTGCAACATTTTAATATGGTGGGAGGAGTCACTTGGTGAGTTTTGAGTGAAATCCAATCGCTAGAAGTATGGAATACACCAACCACTCCAATTAGAAACGAACTGCCGTTGAACTTGAATTGTCCAATTTGGAACACCTTTGATTTCGGATCGAGCCCAAAACTTGGGCAACATCATAATATGGTGGGCGGAGTCATTTGGTGAGTTTTGAGTGAAATCCAATCACCAGAAGTATGGAATACACCAACCACTCCAATTGGGAACGAACTGCCGTTGAACTTAAATTGTCCAATTTGGAACACCTATTGATTTCGGATCTAGCCCAAAACTTGGGCAACATCATAATATGGTGGGAGGAGTCATTTGGTGAGTTTTGAGTGAAATCCAATCGCTAGAAGTGTGGAATACACCAACCACTCCAATTAGGAACGAACTGCCGTTGAACTTGAATTGTCCAATTTGGAACACCTATTGATTTCGGATCGAGCCCAAAACTTGGGCAACATCATAATATGGTGGGAGGAGTCATTTGGTGAGTTTTGAGTGAAATCCAATCGCTAGAAGTATGGAATACACCAACCACTCCAATTAGGAACGACCTGCCGTTGAACTTGAATTGTCCAATTTGGAACACCTATTGATTTCGGATCGAGCCCAAAACTTGGGCAATATCATAATATGGTGGGAAGAGTCATTTGGTGAGTTTTGAGTGAAATCCAATCGCTAGAAGTATGGAATACACCAACCACTCCAATTAGGAACGACCTGCCGTTGAACTTGAATTGTCCAATTTGGAACACCTATTGATTTCGAATCGAGCCCAAAACTTGGGCAATATCATAATATGGTGGGAAGATTCATTTGGTGAGTTTTAAGTGAAATCCAATCGCTAGAAGTATGGAATACACCAACCACTCCCAATAGGAACGAACTGCCGTTGAACTTGAATTATCCAATTTCTCACACCTATTGATTTCGGATCGAGCCCAAAACTTGGGCAACATCGTAATATGGTGGGAGGAGTCATTTGGTGAGTTTTGAGTGAAATCCAATCGCTAGAAGTATGGAATACACCAACCACTGCAATTAGGAACGAACTGCCGTTGAACTTGAATTGTCCAATTTGGAACACCTTTGATTTCGGATAGAGCCCAAAACTTGGGCAACATCATAATATGGTGGGAGGAGTCATTTGGTGAGTTTTGAGTGAAATCCAATCGCTAGAAGTATGGAATACACCAACCACTCCCATTGGGAACGAACTGCCGTTGAACTTGAATTGTCCAATTTCTCACACCTATTGATTTCGGATCGAACCCCAAACTTGTGCAACATCATAATATGGTGGGAGGAGTCACTTGGTGAGTTTTGAGTGAAATCCAATCGCTAGAAGTATGGAATACACCAACCACTCCAATTAGGAACGAACTGCCGTTGAACTTGAATTGTCCAATTTGGAACACCTTTGATTTCGGATCGAGCCCAAAACTTGGGCAACATCATAATATGGTGGGCGGAGTCATTTGGTGGGTTTTGAGTGAAATCCAATCACCAGAAGTATGGAATACACCAACCACTCCAATTGGGAACGAACTGCCGTTGAACTTAAATTGTCCAATTTGGAACACCTATTGATTTCGGATCAAGCCCAAAACTTGGGCAACATCATAATATGGTAGGAGGAGTCATTTGGTGAGTTTTGAGTGAAATCCAATCGCTAGAAGTGTGGAATACACCAACCACTCCCATTAGGAACGAACTGCCGTTGAACTTGAATTGTCCAATTTGGAACACCTATTGATTTCGGATCGAGCCCAAAACGTGGGCAACATCATAATATGGTGGGAGGAGTCATTTGATGAGTTTTGAGTGAAATCCAATCGCCAGAACTATGGAACACACCAACCACTCCAATTAGGAACCACCTGCCGTTGAACTTGAATTGTCCAATTTCTCACACCTTTTGATTTCGGATCGAGCCCCAAACTTGGGCAACATCATAATATGGTGGGAGGAGTCATTTGGTGAGTTTTGAGTGAAATCCAATCGCTAGAACTATGGAACACACCAACCACTCCAATTAGGAACGACCTGCCGTTGAACATGAATTGTCCAATTTCTCACACCTATTCATTTCGGACCGAGCCCAAAACTTGGGCAACATCATAATATGGTGGGAGGAGTCATTTGGTGAGTTTTGAGTGAAATCCAATCGCTAGAAGTATGGAATACACCAACCACTCCAATTAGGAACGAACTGCCGTTGAACTTGAATTGTCCAATTTGGAACACCTATTGATTTCGGATCGAGCCCAAAACTTGGGCAACTCCATAATATGGTGGGAGGAGTCATTTGGTGAGTTTTGAGAGAAATCCAATCACTAGAAGTATGGAATACACCAACCACTCCAATTAGGAACGAACTGCCGTTAAACTTGAATTGTCCAATTTGGAACACCTATTGATTTCGAATCGAGCCCAAAACTTGGGAAACATCATAATATGGTGGGAGGAGTCATTTGGTGAGTTTTGAGTGAAATCCAATCGCTAGAAGTATGGAATACACCAACCACTCCCATTAGGAACGAACTGCTGTTGAACTTGAATTGTCCAATTTCTCACACCTTTTATTTCGGATCGAACCCCAAACTTGTGCAACATTTTAATATGGTGGGAGGAGTCACTTGGTGAGTTTTGAGTGAAATCCAATCGCTAGAAGTATGGAATACACCAACCACTCCAATTAGGAACGAACTGCCGTTGAACTTGAATTGTCCAATTTCTCACACCTATTGATTTCGGATCGAGCCCAAAACTTGGGCAACATCATAATATGGTGGGAGGTGTCACTTCGTGAGTTTTGAGTGAAATCCAATAGCTAGAAGTATGCAATACACCAACCAATGCAATTAGGAACGAACTGCAGTTGAACTTGAATTGTCCAACTTGGAACACCTATTGATTTCGGATCGAGTCCAAAACTTGGGCAACATCATAATATGGTGGGAGGAGTCATTTGGTGAGTTTTGAGTGAAATCCAATCGCTAGAAGTATGGAATACACCAACCACTTCCATTAGGAACGAACTGCCGTTGAAATTGAATTGTCCAATTTCTCACACCTATTGATTTCGGATCGAGCCCAAAACTTGGGCAACAGCATAATATGGTGGGAGTCATTTGGTGAATTTTGAGTGAAATCCAATCGCTAGAAGTATGGAATACACCAACCACTCCAATTTGGAACGACCTGCTGTTGAACTTGAATTGTCCAATTTGGAACACCTATTGATTTCGGATCGAGCCCAAAACTTGGGCAATATCATAATATGGTGGGAAGAGTCATTTGGTGAGTTTTGAGTGAAATCCAATCGCTAGAAGTGTGCAATACACCAACCACTCCAATTAGGAACGAACTGCCGTTGAAATTGAATTGTCCAATTTCTCACACCTATTGATTTCGGATCGAGCCCAAAACTTGGGCAACAGCATAATATGGTGGGAGTCATTTGGTGAATTTTGAGTGAAATCCAATCGCTAGAAGTATGGAATACACCAACCGCTCCAATTAGGAACGACCTGCCGTTGAACTTGAATTGTCCAATTTGGAACACCTATTGATTTCGGATCGAGCCCAAAACTTGGGCAACATCATAATATGGTGGGAGGAGTCATTTGGTGAGTTTTGAGTGAAATCCAATCGCTAGAAGTATGGAATACACCAACCACTGCAATTTCGAACGAACTGCCGTTGAACTTGAATTGTCCAATTTCTCACACCTATTGATTTCGGATCGAGTCCAAAACTTGGGCAACATCATAATATGGTGGGAGGAGTCATTTGGTGAGTTTTGAGTGAAATCCAATCGCTAGAAGTGTGGAATACACCAACCACTCCAATTAGAAACGAACTGCCGTTGAACTTGAATTGTCCAATTTGGAACACCTTTGATTTCGGATCGAGCCCAAAACTTGGGCAACATCATAATATGGTGGGAGGAGTCATTTGGTGAGTTTTGAGTGAAATCCAATCGCCAGAAGTCTGGAATACACCAACCACTCCAATTGGGAACGAACTGCCGTTGAACTTAAATTGTCCAATTTGGAACACCTATTGATTTTGGATTGTGCCCAAAACTTGGGCAATATCATAATATGGTGGGAAGAGTCATTTGGTGTGTTTTGAGTGAAATCCAATCGCTAGAAGTATGGAATACACCAACCACTCCAATTAGGAACGAACTGCCGTTGAAATTGAATTGTCCAATTTCGCACACCGATTGATTTCGGATCGAGCCCAAAACTTGGGCAACAGCATAATATGGTGGGAGTCATTTGGTGAATTTTGAGTGAAATCCAATCGCTAGAAGTATGGAATACACCAACCACTCCAATTTGGAACGACCTGCTGTTGAACTTGAATTGTCCAATTTGGAACACCTATTGATTTCGGATCGAGCCCAAAACTTGGGCAATATCATAATATGGTGGGAAGAGTCATTTGGTGGGTTTTGAGTGAAATCCAATCGCTAGAAGTGTGGAATACACCAACCACTCCAATTAGGAACGAACTGCCGTTGAAATTGAATTGTCCAATTTCTCACACCTATTGATTTCGGATCGACCCCAAAACTTGGGCAACAGCATAATATGGTGGGAGTCATTTGGTGAATTTTGAGTGAAATCCAATCGCTAGAAGTATGGAATACACCAACCACTGCAATTTCGAACGAACTGCCGTTGAACTTGAATTGTCCAATTTCTCACACCTATTGATTTCGGATCGAGTCCAAAACTTGGGCAACATCATAATATGGTGGGAGGAGTCATTTGGTGAGTTTTGAGTGAAATCCAATCGCTAGAAGTGTGGAATACACCAACCACTCCAATTAGAAACGAACTGCCGTTGAACTTGAATTGTCCAATTTGGAACACCTTTGATTTCGGATCGAGCCCAAAACTTGGGCAACATCATAATATGGTGGGAGGAGTCATTTGGTGAGTTTTGAGTGAAATCCAATCGCTAGAAGTATGGAATACACCAACCACTCCCATTAGGAACGAACTGCCGTTGAACTTGAATTGGCCAATTTCTCACACCTATTGATTTCGGATCGAACCCCAAACTTGTGCAACATCATAATATGGTGGGATGAGTCATTTGGTGAGTTTTGAGTGAAATCCAATCGCCAGAAGTCTGGAATACACCAACCACTCCAATTGGGAACGAACTGCCGTTGAACTTAAATTGTCCAATTTGGAACACCTATTGATTTTGGATCGTGCCCAAAACTTGGGCAATATCATAATATGGTGGGAAGAGTCATTTGGTGAGTTTTGAGTGAAATCCAATCGCTAGAAGTATGGAATACACCAACCACTCCAATTAGGAACGAACTGCCGTTGAAATTGAATTGTCCAATTTCGCACACCGATTGATTTCGGATCGAGCCCAAAACTTGGGCAACAGCATAATATGGTGGGAGTCATTTGGTGAATTTTGAGGGAAATCCAATCGCTAGAAGTATGGAATACACCAACCACTCCAATTAGGAACGACCTGCCGTTGAACTTGAATTGTCCAATTTGGAACACCTATTGATTTCGGATCGAGCCCAAAACTTGGGCAATATCATAATATGGTGGGAAGAGTCATTTGGTGAGTTTTGAGTGAAATCCAATCGCTAGAAGTATGGAATACACCAACCACTCCCATTAGGAACGAACTGCCGTTGAACTTGAATTATCCAATTTCTCACACCTATTGATTTCGGATCGAGCCCAAAACTTGGGCAACATCATAATATGGTGGGAGGAGTCATTTGGTGAGTTTTGAGTGAAATCCAATCGCTAGAAGGATGGAATACACCAACCACTGCAATTAGGAACGAACTGCCGTTGAACTTGAATTGTCCAATTTGGAACACCTATTGATTTCGGATCGAGTCCAAAACTTGGGCAACATCATAATATGGTGGGAGGAGTCATTTGGTGAGTTTTGAGTGAAATCCAATCGCTAGAAGTATGGAATACACCAACCACTCCAATTAGAAACGAACTACCGTTGAACTTGAATTGTCCAATTTGGAACACCTTTGATTTCGGATCGAGCCCAAAACTTGGGCAACATCATAATATGGTGGGAGGAGTCATTTGGTGAGTTTTGAGTGAAATCCAATCGCCAGAAGTATGGAATACACCAACCACTCCAATTGGGAACGAACTGCCGTTGAACTTAAATTGTCCAATTTGGAACACCTATTGATTTCGGATCGAGCCCAAAACTTGGGCAGTATCATAATATGGTGGGAAGAGTCATTTGGTGAGTTTTGAGTGAAATCCAATCGCTAGAAGTATAGAATACACCAACCACTCCAATTAGGAACGAACTGCCGTTGAACTTGAATTGTCCAATTTCTCACACGTATTGATTTCGGATCGAGCCCAAAACTTGGGCAACATCATAATATGGTGGAAGGAGTCATTTGGTGAGTTTTGAGAGAAATCCAATCGCTAGAAATGTGGAATACACCAACCACTCCAATTAGGAACGAACTGCCGTTGAACTTGAATTGTCCAATTTCTCACACCTATTGATTTCGGATCGAGCCCCAAACCTGGGCAACATCATAATATCGTGGGAGGAGTCTGATCGGTTCATAGTTGTATATCATTTTGTACCCTTCTAGCTTATGATTTGGTTATGTTTTTGAGTTAAACTTGTGCTTTTAATCATTTTTGTGTTTATCTTTCAGTTCATTGGGCTTTAGGTAATAATGATGGCTTTAGAGAGCATAATTCATGCAATTCAAGCTTGTTAAGGCCTAATTTGGATGAATGGATGAAGAGCTTAAAGACAAACTCATTTTGGCTACAGCCCCCTGCCAGTCCAGTTCCGTAGGTCATATTGCAAGCTTTGTTTCAACAACCTACATAGCTCGAATGAGGCCACATTCTTCATGAAGGTTGTTCCAATTGGTGTGTACTATAACGTATCCAAAGTTCAGCCCCATTGGATAAATATGGAGTCCGTTACCTAGCAAACACAGAACCATGCTCAGGATGGATCTTATCAGCGCGGAAAATGAGTTAGCAATTTGTTTCGGCCTTAACTTCTTCCTCCGACCTTGGATTGGCCCAAATAACATATGGCTGGAAAGAAGACATTCTGAAATTCAATTTCGAGTGCTTAAAGTCCTAATTTGATTAAGAGAAGCCCAAGTTGTAAGTCCTTGAAGTTGCTGGTCATGCTGACCTCAGCATGTGCTGGTTGGATGCTTGGTCATGGTGAGCTAGGTATGAGCTATCATTTCTGGTTGGAAGCTTGGTCATGGTGACATGAAGATGAGCTAGGGCTGCTGGTGGGATCTATTGGTGAAGTGCATCAACCAATTCAAGATTTTCTAATACAAGTGCATCACCCAATTTAGATTTTCTAATACAAGTGCATCAACCATTTCAGATTTTATAAAACAAGTGTTGTATGCATTAGCCATATTGAATTCAAATTTTCACTTCCCCTAGGCCTATAAATAGGGAAGTTCTCTAAGCTTGTAAACACACCCCAAGGGGGGGAGCTCTCAAACACTTCTCTAGAGCTCCCTTCCCTTCTCTCCCTCAAATTCTCTTAGTTTCATTTTCTAGTTTTCAATTGTTGTAATGAAATATTTGTGCTGAAATTCTGCTTAAGTATTTCTTAGTTCTACTTTACTTTTCCTTATGTACATTCTTTCTTTAGTTTCAAGTTGAATTAGTTTCCAAGTTTCAATTATGGTTTTTGTTCTTATTCATTATGCTTATAAGTTAATATGCTTGTTTGAATGATTGATCACCATTTAGGCTTGCATGTTAGCTATCTTGGTTTGAATTAAGAGTATACACCATGCTTTAATTCGAATTGAACTATGAATAGGAAGAGTATGTATGGACATTCGACAACAGGGATTAGATACATGCTTGGTTGTTTAAATTGTTCTTCTATGCTTAATGGGTTCCTAATGCTTAATTTTAGGTTAGACAACAAATGATCAAATTAGGGAATTAGGAACACAAGGTTATGACCAAACACCATGGCTTAATCATACATTAGCTAGAATCAATCCATTAATCTAATTGAACTTGGGAACTTATCTACTTGAGTTAGTTATTTTCTTTCTTTCTTGTTTTATTTATTTCCTTTTTTTTTTCATTTCTGTTTTGTGTAGGGAAAATGAATTGGATCATTCAATCACCAATCCTCGTGGGATCGACCTCGCACTTACATTCGCTATACTACCGAACAGCTCGTGCACTTGCGAGTATCACAAGTTGAGGATGCAGCTTAATCCATTTTGGTGAAGCTGTATCTACACAACAAAGTCATTTGGTGAGTTTTGAGTAAAATCCAATCGCTAGAAGTATGGAATACACCAACCACTCCAATTAGGAACGAACTGCCGTTGAACTTGAATTGTCCAATTTGGAACACCTATTGATTTCGGATCGAGCCCAAAACTTGGGCAACATCATCATGTGGTGGGAGGAGTCATTTGGTGAGTTTTGAGTGAAATCCAATCGCTAGAAGTATGGAATACACCAACCACTCCAGTTAGGAACGAATTGCCGTTGAACTTGAATTGTCCAATTTCTCACACCTATTGATTTCGGATCGAGCCCAAAACTTGGGCAACATCATAATATGGTGGGAGGAGTCATTTGGGGAGTTTTGAGTGAAATCCAATCGCTAGAAGTATGGAATACACCAACCACTCCAATTAGGAACGAACTGCCGTTGAACTTGAATTGTCCAATTTGGAACACCAATTGTTTTCGGATCGAGCCCAAAACTAGGGCAACATCATAATATGGTGGGAGGAGTCATTTAGTGAGTTTTGAGTGAAATCCAATCGCTAGAAGTATGGAATACACCAACCACTCCAATTAGGAACGAACTGGCGTTGAACTTGAATTGTTCAATTTCTCACACCTATTGATTTCTGATCGAGCCCAAAACTTGGGCAACATCATAATATGGTGGGAGGAGTCATTTGGTGAGTTTTGAGTGAAATCCCATCGCTAGAAGTATGGAATACACCAACCACTCCAATTAGGAACGAACTGCCGTTAAACTTGAATTGTCCAATTTCTCACACCTATTGATTTCGGATCGAACCCCAAACTTGTGCAACATCATAATATGGTGGGAGGAGTCATTTGGTGAGTTTTGAGTGAAATCCAATCGCTAGAAGTATGGAATACACCAAACCACTCCAATTAGGAACGAACTGCCGTTGAACTTGAATTGTCCAATTTGGAATACCTATTGATTTCGAATCGAGCCCAAAACTTGGGCAATATCATAACAAGGTGGGAAGAGTCATTTGGTGAGTTTTGAGTGAAATCCAATCGCTAGAAGTATGGAATACACCAACCACTCCAATTAGGAACGAACTGCCGTTGAACTTGATTTGTCCAATTTCTGACACCTATTGATTTCGGATCGAGCCCAAAACTTGGGCAACATCATAATATGGTGGGACGAGTCATTTGGTGAGTTTTGAGCGAAATCCAATCACTAGAAACATGGAATACACCAACCCCTCCAATTAGGAACGAACTGCCGATGAACTTGAATTGTCCAATTTCTCACACCTATTGATTTTGGATCGAGCCCCAAACCTGGGCCACATCATAATACCGTGGGAGGAGTCATTTGGTGAGTTTTGAGTGAAATCCAATCGCCAGAAGTATGGAATACACCAACCCCTCCAATTAGGAACGAACTGTCGTTGAACTTGAATTGTCCAATTTGGAACACCTATTGATTTCGGATCGAGCCCAAAACTTGGGCAACATCATAATGTTATGGGAGGAGTCATTTGGTGAGTTTTGAGTGAAATCCAATCGCTAGAAGTGTGGAATACACCAACCACTCCAATTAGGAACGAACTGTCGTTGAACTTGAATTGGCCAATTTCTCACACCTATTGATTTCGGATCGAGCCCCAAACTTGGGCAACATCATAATATGGTGGGAGGAGTCATTTGGTGAGTTTTGAGTGCAATCCAATCGCTAGAAGTATGGAATACACCAACCACTCCCATTAGGAACGAACTGCCGTTAAACTTGAATTGTCCAATTTCTCACACCTATTGATTTCGGATCGAACCCCAAACTTGGGCAACATCGTAATATGGCGAGAGGAGTCATTTGGTGAGTTTTGAGTGAAATCCAATTGCTAGAAGTATGGAATACACCAAACCACTCCAATTAGGAACGAACTGCCGTTGAACTTGAATTGTCCAATTTGGAATACCTATTGATTTCGGATCGAGCCCAAAACTTGGGCAATATCATAATAAGGTGGGAAGAGTCATTTGGTGAGTTTTGAGTGAAATCCAATCGCTAGAAGTATGGAATACACCAACCACTCCAATTAGGAATGAACTGCCGTTGAACTTGAATTGTCCAATTTATGACACCTATTGATTTCGGATCGAGCCCAAAACTTGGGCAACATCATAATATGGTGGGAGGAGTCATTTGGTGAGTTTTGAGCGAAATCCAATCACTAGAAACATGGAATACACCAACCACTCCAATTAGGAACGAACTGCCGATGAACTTGAATTGTCCAATTTCTCACACCTATTGAGTTCGTATCGAGCCCCAAACCTGGGCAACATCATAATACCGTGGGAGGTGTCATTTGGTGAGTTTTGAGAGAAATCCAATCGCTAGAAGTATGGAATACACCAACCACTCCAATTAGGAACGAACTGCCGTTGAACTTGAATTGTCCAATTTGGAACACCTATTGATTTCGGATCGAGCCCAAAACTTGGGCAACATCATAATATGGTGGGAGGAGACATTTGGTGAGTTTTGAGTGAAATCCAATCGCTAGAAGTATGTAATACAACAACTACCCCGATTAGGAATGAACTGTCGTTGAAATTGAATTGACCAATTTCTCACACCTATTGATTTCGGATCGAGCCCCAAAGTTGGGCAACATCATAATATGGTGGGGGGAGTCATTTTGTGAGTTTTGAGTGAAATCCAATCGCTAGTAGTATGGAATACACCAACCACTACAATTAGGAACGAACTGCCGTTGAACTTGAATTCCCCAATTTCTCACACCTATTTATTTCGGATCGAGCCCAAAACTTGGGCAACATCGTAATATGGTCGGAGGAGTCATTTGGTGAGTTTTGAGTGAAATCCAATCGCTAGAAGTATGGAATACACCAACCACTCCAATTAGGAACGAACTGCCGTTGAACTTGAATTGTCCAATTTGGAACACCTATTAATTTCGGATCGAGCCCAAAACTTGGGCAACATCATAATATGGTGGGAGGAGTCATTTGGTTAGTTTTGAGTGAAATCCAATCGCTAGAAGTATGGAATACACCAACCACTCCAATTACGAAAGAACTGCCGTTGAACTTGAAGTGTCCAATTTGGAACACGTATTGATTTCGGATCGAGCCCAAAACTTGGGCAACATCATAATATGGTGGGTGGAGTCAATTGATGAGTTTTGAGTGAAATCCAATCGCTAGAAGTATGGAATACACCAACCACTCCAATTTGGAACGAACTGCCGTTGAACTTGAATTGTCCTATTTTTCACACCTATTGATTTTCGATCGAGCCCAAAACTTGGGCAACATCATAATATGGTGGGAGGAGTCCTTTGGTGAGTTTTGAGTGAAATCCAATCACTAGAAGTGTGGAATACACCAACCACTCCAATTAGGAACGAACTGTCGTTGAACTTGAATTGTCCAATTTCTCACACCTATTGATTTCGGATCGGGCCCAAAGCTTGGGCAACAACATAATGTGGTGGGAGGAGTCATTTGGTTTGTTTTGAGTGAAATCCAATCGCTAGAAGTGTGGAATACACCAACCACTCCAATTAGGAAGGAACTGCCATTGAACTTGAATTGTCCAATTTCTCACACCTTTTGATTTCGGATCGAGCCCCAAACTTGGGCAACACCATAATATGGTGGGAGGAGTCATTTGGTGAGTTTTGAGTGAAATCCAATTGCTAGAAGTATGGAATACAGCACCCACTCCAATTAGGAACGTACTGCCGTTTAACTTGAATTGTCCAATTTGGAACACCTATTGATTTCGGAGAGCGCCCAAAACTTGGGCAACATCATAATATGGTGGGAGGAATCATGTGGTGAGTTTTGAGTGAAATCCAATCGCTAGAAGTAGGGAATTCACCAACCACTCCAATTCGGAACGAACTGCCGTTGAACTTGAATTGTCCAATTTCGAACACCTATTGATTTCGGATGAAGCCCAAAACTTGGGCAACATCATAATATGGTGGGAGGAGTCATTTGGTGAGTTTTGAGTAAAATCCAATCTCTAGAAGTATGGAATACACCAACCACTCCAATTAGGAACGAACTGCCGTTGAACTTGGTGGGAGGAGTCATTTGGTGAGTTTTGAGTGAAATCCAATCGCTAGAAGTATGGAATACACCAACCACTCCAATTAGGAACGAACTGCCGTTGAACTTGAATTGTCCAATTTCTCACACCTATTGATTTCGGATCGAGCCCAAAACTTGGGCAACATCATAATATGGTGGGAGGAGTCATTTGGTGAGTTTTGAGTGAAATCCAATCGCTAGAAGTATGGAATACACCAACCACTCCAATTAGGAACGAACTGCCTTTGAATTTGTATTGTCCAATTTCTCACACGTATTGATTTCTGATCGAGCCCAAAACTTGGGCAACATCATAATATGGTGGGAGGAGTCATTTGGTGAGTTTTGAGTGAAATCCAATCGCTAGAAGTGTGGAATACACCAACCACTCCAATTAGGAACGAACTGCCGTTGAACTTGAATTGTCCAATTTCTCACACCAATTGATTTCGGATCGAGCCCAAAACTTGGGCAACATCATAACATGGTGGGAGGAGTCATTTGGTGAGTTTTGAGTGAAATCCAATCGCTAGAAGTATGGAATACACCAACCACTCCAATTTGGAACGAACTGCCGTTCAAATTGAATTGACCAATTTCTCACACCTACTGATTTCGGATCGAGCCCAAAACTTGGGCAACATCATAATATGGTGGGAGGAGTCATTTGGTGCGTTTTGAGTGAAATCCAATCGCTAGAAGTATGGAATTCACCAACCACTCCAATTCGGAACGAACTGCCGTTGAACTTGAATTGTCCAATTTCTAACACCTATTGATTTCGGATCGAGCCCAAAACTTGGGCAACATCATAATATGGTGGGAGGAGTCATTTGGTGAGTTTTGAGTGAAATCCAATCGCTAGCAGTATGGAATACACCAACCACTCCAATTAGGAACAAACTGCCGTTCAAATTGAATTGACCAATTTCTCACACCTATTGATTTCGGATCGAGCCCAAAACTTTGGCAACATCATAATATGGTGGGAGGAGTCATTTGGTGCGTTTTGAGTGAAATCCAATCGCTAGAAGTATAGAATACACCAACCACTCCAATTAGGAACGAACTGCCGTTGAACTTGAATTGTCCAACTTGGAACACCTATTGATTTCGGATCGAGCCCAAAACTTGGGCAACATCATAATATGGTGGGAGGAGTCATTTGGTGAGTTTTGAGTGAAATCCAATCGCTAGAAGTATGGAATACACCAACCACTCCAATTCGGAACGAACTGCCGTTCAACTTGAATTGTCCAATTTGGAACACCTATTGATTTCGGATCGAGCCCAAAACTTGGGCAACATCATAATATGGTGGGAGGAGTCATTTGGTTAGTTTTGATTGAAATCCAATCGCTAGAAGTATAGAATACACCAACCACTCCAATTAGGAACGAACTGCCGTTTAAGTTGAATTGTCCAATTTGGAACACCTATTGATTTCGGATCGAGCGCAAAACCTGGGCAACATCATAATATGGTGGGAGGAGTCATTTGGTGAGTTTAGAGTGAAATCCAATCGCTAGAAGTATGGAATACACCAACCACTGCAATTAGGAACGAACTGCCGTTGAACTTGAATTGTCCAATTTGGAACACCTATTGATTTCGGATCGAGCCCAAAACTTGGGCAACATCATAATATGGTGGGAGGAGTCATTTGGTGAGTTTTGAGTGAAATCCAATCGCTTGAAGTATGGCATACACCAACCACTCCAATTAGGAACGAACTGCCGTTGAACTTGAATTGTCCAATTTCTCACACCTATTGATTTCGGATCGAGCCCAAAACTTGGGCAACATCATAATATGGTGGGAGGAGTCATTTGGTTAGTTTTCAGTGAAATCCAATCGCTAGAAGTATGGAATACACCAACCACTCCAATTAGGAACGAACTGCCGTTGAACTCCAATTGTCAAATTTGGAAGACCTTTTGATTTCGGATCGAGCCCAAAACTTGGGCAACAACATAATATGGTGGGAGGAATTATTTGGTGAGTTTTGAGTGAAATCCAATCACTAGAAGTATGGAATACACCAACCACTCCAATTAGGAACGAACTGCCGTTGAACTTGAATTGTCCAATTTCTCACACCTATTGATTACGGATCGAGCCCCAAACTTGGGCAACACCATAATATGGTGGGAGGAGTCATTTGGTGAGTTTTGAGTGAAATCCAATCGCTAGAACTGTGGAATACAACAACCACTCCAATTAGGAACGAACTGCCGTTGAACTTGAATTGTCCAATTTCTAACACCTATTCATTTAGGAACGAGACCAAAACTTGGGCAACATCATAATATGGTGGGAGGAGTCATTTGGTGAGTTTTGAGTGAAATCCAATCGCTAGATGTATGGAATACACCAACCACTCCAATTAGGAACGAACTGCCGCTGAACTCTAATTGTCAAATTCGGAAGACCTTTTGATTTCGCATCGAGCCCAAAACTTGGGCAAAAACATAATATGGTTGGAGGAGTCATTTGGTGAGTTTTGAGTGAAATCCAATCGCTAGAAGTATGGAATACACCAACCACTCCAATTAGGAACGAAATGCCGTTGAACTTGAATTGTCCAATTTCTCACACCTATTGAATTCGGATCGAGCCCCAAACTTGGGCAACATCATAATATGGTGGGAGGAGTCATTTGGTCCGTTTTGTGTGAAATCCAATCGCTAGAAGTATGGAAGACACCAACCACTCCAATTAGGAACGAACTTCCGTTTAAGTTGAATTGTCCAATTTGGAACACCTATTGATTTCGGATCGCGCTCAAAACTTGGGCAACATCATAATATGGTGGGAGGAGTCATTTGGTGAGTTTTGAGTGAAATCCAATCGCTAGAAGTATGGAATACACCAACCACTCCAATTAGGAACGAACTGCCGTTGAACTTGAATTGTCCAAATTCTCACACCTATTGATTTCGGATCGCGCTCAAAACTTGGGCAACATCATAATATGGTGGGAGGAGTCATTTGGTGAGTTTTGAGTGAAATCCAATCGCTAGAAGTATGGAATACACCAACCACTCCAATTAGGAACGAACTGCCGTTGAACTTGAATTGTCCAAATTCTCACACCTATTGATTTCGGATCGAGCCCAAAACTTGGGCAACAACATAATATGGTGGGAGGAGTCATGTGGTGAGTTTTGAGTGAAATCCAATCGTTAGAAGTATGGAATTCACCAACCACTCCAATTAGGAACGAACTGCCGTTGAACTTGAATTGTCCAATTTGGAACACCTATTGATTTCGGATCGAGCCCAAAACTTGGGCAACATCATAATATGGTGGGAGGAGTCATTTGGTGAGTTTTGAGTGAAATCCAATCGCTAGAAGTATGGAATACACCAACCACTCCAATTAGGAACGAACTGCCGTTCAAATTGAATTGACCAATTTCTCACACCTATTGATTTCGGATCGAGCCCAAAACTTGGGCAACAACATAATATGGTGGGAGGAGTCATTTGGTGCGTTTTGAGTGAAATCCAATCGCTAGAAGTATAGAACACACCAACCACTCCAATTAGGAACGAACTGCCGTTGAACTTGAATTGTCCAATTTGGAACACCTATTGATTTCGGATAGCGCCCAAAACTTGGGCAACATCATAATATGGTGGGAGGTGTCATGTGGTGAGTTTTGAGTGAAATCCAATCGTTAGAAGTATGGAATTCACCAACCACTCCAATTAGGAACGAACTGCCGTTGAACTTGAATTGTCCAATTTGGAACACCTATTGATTTCGGATCGAGCCCAAAACTTGGGCAACATCATAATATGGTGGGAGGAGTCATTTGGTGAGTTTTGAGTGAAATCCAATCGCTAGAAGTATGGAAGACACCAACCACTCCAATTAGGAACGAACTGCCGTTGAACTTGAATTGTCCAACTTGGAACAACTATTGATTTCGGATCGAGCCCAAAACTTGGGCAACATCATAATATGGTGGGAGGTGTCATGTGGTGAGTTTTGAGTGAAATCCAATCGTTAGAAGTATGGAATTCACCAACCACTCCAATTAGGAACGAACTGCCGTTGAACTTGAATTGTCCAATTTGGAACACCTATTGATTTCGGATCGAGCCCAAAACTTGGGCAACATCATAATATGGTGGGAGGAGTCATTTGGTGAGTTTTGAGTGAAATCCAATCGCTAGAAGTATGGAATACACCAACCACTCCAATTAGGAACGAACTGCCGTTCAAATTGAATTGACCAATTTCTCACACCTATTGATTTCGGATCGAGCCCAAAACTTGGGCAACAACATAATATGGTGGGAGGAGTCATTTGGTGCGTTTTGAGTGAAATCCAATCGCTAGAAGTATAGAACACACCAACCACTCCAATTAGGAACGAACTGCCGTTGAACTTGAATTGTCCAATTTGGAACACCTATTGATTTCGGATAGCGCCCAAAACTTGGGCAACATCATAATATGGTGGGAGGTGTCATGTGGTGAGTTTTGAGTGAAATCCAATCGTTAGAAGTATGGAATTCACCAACCACTCCAATTAGGAACGAACTGCCGTTGAACTTGAATTGTCCAATTTGGAACACCTATTGATTTCGGATCGAGCCCAAAACTTGGGCAACATCATAATATGGTGGGAGGAGTCATTTGGTGAGTTTTGAGTGAAATCCAATCGCTAGAAGTATGGAATACACCAACCACTCCAATTAGGAACGAACTGCCGTTCAAATTGAATTGACCAATTTCTCACACCTATTGATTTCGGATCGAGCCCAAAACTTGGGCAACATCATAATATGGTGGGAGGAGTCATTTGGTGTGTTTTGAGTGAAATCCAATCGCTAGATGTATGGAATACACCAACCACTCCAATTAGGAACGAACTGCCGTTGAACTTGAATTGTCCAATTTCTCACACCTATTGATTTCGGATCGAGCCCAAAACTTGGGCAACATCATAATATGGTGGGAGGAGTCATTTGGCGAGTTTTCAGTGAAATCCAATCGCTAGAAGTAAGGAATACACCAACCACTACAATTAGGAACGAACTGCCGTTGAACTTGAATTGTTCAATTTGGAACACCTTTTGATTTCGGATCGAGCCCAAAACTTGGGCAACATCATAATATGGTGGGAGGAGTCATTTGGTGAGTTTTGAGTGAAATCCAGTCGCTAGAAGTATGGAATACACCAACCACTCCAATTAGGAACGAACTGCCGTTGAACTTGAATTGTCCAATTTGGAACACCTATTGATTTCGGATTGAGCCCAACACTTGGTCCACATCATAATATGGTGGGAGGAGTCATTTGGTGCGTTTTGAGTGAAATCCAATCGCTAGAAGTATAGAATACACAAACCACTCCAATTAGGAACGAACTGCCGTTGAACTTGAATTGTCCAACTTGGAACACCTATTGATTTCGGATCGAGCCCAAAACTTGGGCAACATCATAATATGGTGGGAGGAGTCATTTGGTGAGTTTTGAGTGAAATCCAATCACTAGAAGTATGCAATACACCAACCACTCCAATTAGGAACGAACTGCCGTTGAACTTGAATTGTCCAATTTGGAACACCTATTGATTTCGGATTGAGCCCAAAACTTGGTCCACATCATAATATGGTGGGAGGAGTCATTGGGTGAGTTTTGAGTGAAATCCAATCGCTAGAAGTATGGAATACACCAACCACTCCAATTTGGAACGAACTGCCGTTGAACTTGAATTGTCCAATTTGGAACACCTATTGATTTCGGATCAAGCCCAAAACTTGGGCAACATCATAATATGGTGGGAGGAGTCATTTGGTGAGTTTTGAGTGAAATCCAATCGCTAGAAGTATGGAATACACCAACCACTCCAATTAGGAACGAACTGCCGTTGAACTTGAATTGTCCAAATTCTCACACCTATTGATTTCGGATCGAGCCCCAAACTTGGGCAACATCATAATATGGTGGGAGGAGTCATTTGGTCCGTTTTGTGTGAAATCCAATCGCTAGAAGTATGGAAGACACCAACCACTCCAATTAGGAACGAACTTCCGTTTAAGTTGAATTGTCCAATTTGGAACACCTATTGATTTCGGATAGCGCCCAAAACTTGGGCAACATCATAATATGGTGGGAGGTGTCATGTGGTGAGTTTTGAGTGAAATCCAATCGTTAGAAGTATGGAATTCACCAACCACTCCAATTAGTAACGAACTGCCGTTGAACTTGAATTGTCCAATTTGGAACACCTATTGATTTCGGATCGAGCCCAAAACTTGGGCAACATCATAATATGGTGGGAGGAGTCATTTGGTGAGTTTTGAGTGAAATCCAATCGCTTGAAGTATGGCGTACACCAACCACTCCAATTAGGAACGAACTGCCGTTGAACTTGAATTGTCCAATTTGGAACACCTATTGATTTCGGATCGAGCCCAAAACTTGGGCAACATCATAATATGGTGGGAGGAGTCATTTGGTGTGTTTTGAGTGAAATCCAATCGCTAGAAGTATGAAATACACCAACCACTCCAATTAGGAACGAACTGCCGTTGAACTTGAATTGTCCAAATTCTCACACCTATTGATTTCGGATCGAGCCCAAAACTTGGGCAAAATGATAATATGGTGGGAGGAGTCATTTGGTGAGTTTTGAGTGAAATCCAATCGCTAGATGTATGGAATACACCAACCACTCCAATTAGGAACGAACTGCCGTTGAACTTGAATTGTCCAATTTCCAACACCTATTGATTTCGGATCGAGCCCAAAACTTGGGCAACATCATAATATGGTGGGAGGATTCATTTGGTGCGTTTTGAGTGAAATCCAATCGCCCGAAGTATGGAATACACGAACCACTCCAATTAGGAACGAACTGCCGTTGAACTTGAATTGTCCAATTTGGAACACCTATTGATTTCGGATCGAGCCCAAAACTTGGGCAACATCATAATATGGTGGGAGGAGTCATTTGGTGAGTTTTGAGTGAAATCCAATCGCTAGAAGTATGGAATTCACCAACCACTCCAATTAGGAACGAACTGCCGTTGAACTTGAATTGTCCAATTTGGAACACCTATTGATTTCGGATCGAGCCCAAAACTTGGGCAACATCATAATATGGTGGGAGGAGTCATTTGGTTAGTTTTGAGTGAAATCCAATCGCTAGAAGTATGGAATACACCAACCACTCCAATTAGGAACGAACTGCCGTTGAACTTGAATTGTCCAAATTCTCACACCTATTGATTTTGGATCGAGCCCAAAACTTGGGCAACATGATAATATCGTGGGAGGAGTCATTTGGTTAGTTTTGAGTGAAATCCAATCGCTAGAAGTATGGAATACACCAACCACTCCAATTAGGAACGAACTGCCGTTGAACTTGAATTGTCCAAATTCTCACACCTATTGATTTCGTATCGAGCCCAAAACTTGGGCAACATCAAAATATGGTGGGAGGAGTCATTTGGTGAGTTTTGAGTGAAATCCAATCGCTAGAAGTTTGGAATACACCAACCACTCCAATTAGGAACGAACTGCCGTTGAACTTGAATTATCCAATTTGGAACACCTATTGATTTCGGATCGATCCCAAAACTTGGGCAACGTCATAATATGGTGGGAGGAGTCGTTTGGTGAGTTTTGAGTGAAATCCAATCGCTAGAAGTATGGAATACACCAACCACTCCAATATGGAAAGAACTGTCGTTGAAATTGAATTGACCAATTTCTCACACCTATTGAATTTGGATCGAGCCCAAAACTTGGGCAACATCATAATATGGTGGGAGGAGTCATTTGGTGCGTTTTGAGTGAAATCGAATCGCTAGAAGTATGGAATACACCAAC